>NC_083098.1:116804775-118030576 GCF_949774975.1 Lagenorhynchus albirostris | reverse complement strand
GGGACAAGGGCCGTTTTCCCTGGGTCTAAGGACAATACTTTTCTTTGAAACCTCAAAGTCTATAATATTGTTCCCTCTATGTCCAGACGGGGAGGAAGACATTGTGGCTAACTTCTAAGTTCTCCATTTAATTAAGAATGGTTAAAGCCGGTCATTATTTAGCTAGTGTTTAGGGCCCATCTGCTCTCAAACTGGGAACGATTTCAGTAGAGACAAGGCAGACTCTTTACTGCTGCACACAAAATATGAAACCCGGTGGTTCAACATGGAGATCATTCCTCCAGTGCATTTCTATAGTCTTCAGAAGGGTGACAGCAAATGTGGACCGTCCTCCTCATAGCTAGTTATATTTGACAGGACTTTGGTCTGAAAGGTAAGTGGCATCCATTATTCTAATCCTATAAATAAGGAAACCTGGAAAAGCCTTTCACTTTATGGTTACTTCAAATACACAATAAACTAGGAAAGCAGCCAGTAGTAGATGCAAGAGTTCTACCGGTGCTTAGAAATCAGTGAAATACAGATTGAGACAGAACACGGAACCAAAAAGATCTGAATGACATTGCCTCTCGGTATATCTAATAGAAATTTAAAAGGAAGAGCAGAGGAAGGAATCCCCATTTGCATTATTCAGAGAATCACCCATAAATTAGTGGTGTGATGTAGGTGAAAAACCCCGCATAGTGTTAGTAGGAAGGCTAATGTTACATAGATTTTTACTGTAAGGTCCAGGGAGATCCAGCCAAGTGGAAAAATAGCTGAGTTATGGTGGAAACCAGTCACCTTGTTAAAACTGAACAACCAGGTGTTTAGGCAAAGAATAGTATGAGAGACTTGTTTCTTTCCTGCTGAACACAATCACCCACTGTGAGCACAGAGAAAAGGAATCTTTGTGACAAGCACAGAGGATGATAAAAATTGGTGGATTTGAATATTTAAAAACTAACCTATGTCACAAGTCCATTCTGGGTTTCACGATATAGTCAAGGAGAGCTACATTTTGAGCTACAATTATGCTACATTCCTTAGAACAAACTTAGTTGAGGTGTTTGTTTCAGTACGGAGTCTATAGCAAGTCAGACTAGGATAAGTCTGCATAGATGGAGGATATATTCGCTTTTCCTATATAATTATTTTCCCCTAAATAAGAGTGAATTAAACTAAAAAGAGTGGATACAGATCACTCTCATTCCCAAATAAAAACCTTCGTGAATGTTGTGACAGTGAATAAGAGAGGTTCAGAATAAAAGATCATAGATTTTGACTTTAAAAGAATAGTATTTACCAAAATACTAATAAAATTTGATCTGAAAAATATAAAGAGTATTTACATTCGTAAAAATGAAATAAATACTCATGAGTGGCTTCCTGTTGCTCTGGGAATAAAAACCCTGCATGACCAGGCCCCTCCCTGCCTATCCAGCCTCATCTTCCAAATGTCTCTGCTCTGCGCTGAGCTGATCACATTGTTACCTAACCTTCTCTTTGTCCCTCCAACACCACGCCTTTCTCTCTCACTCACAATTTCTGATTTGCTTCCTTCTCTTACCTAAACCCTTCTCTTTCCAGTCTCAACTTCAGTGTTATTTTCCCAGGGACCTTTCTCCATTTACCAGTCTGGTTAGGGCTTCTATTGGACACTTCAATGAAACACCGTAGCTTTCTTTCTGTGCAGAAATAAAATTTTCTATCATAGAATGATCCTGACCTTTTCCCTCTCAACTGCTAAAGAGTGTGCTGGTTTGTTTGTTCCACTCTCACACCTTGTAGGGGGATTTTGAGATACTGTGGGGGGAAAGTGGAAGTGGGGAAGACACCAGGGAGGTGAGAAATGGGGAACAAAGCAGAAATAAAGGACTGATGTGGCCTCAGGCTGGGGGCTGAGATATTTTGTGGTTTCAAGGAGTGAGGCAAGTGACGAGGAGAGGGAAATTGTGGATGTGCTGCTGAATATAAGTATTTCTTCCCTGGAGTTACCTGTTAGTTCCTGGACTACGTTCTTTGCAACAAGGCTGAGACTGGATCACACGTGTCCTGGTGTGAGCAACATTTCTTGCTGTGTACCGTTGTGTAACTGTTTTATGCTTTTCTCTTCCTCTCTACCCCCAAGACCACAGGGCAGGGCTCATGTCCGTGTTCTTCAGAGCTAAATCCCCAGTGCCTAGGATAGGGTCTGCCCCATGGTAAACACTCAGTAAGTGATAACCGAATGGACAAATGAATACATGAACGTGTCGATCCATTCTGTTTTAGATTTCTAATCTCTAAATTTCACCCTTAGCCTCAGTGACAAAATTATGCTCTCCTCAGCCAAAGTTCTCTAGAAGATATTCTGAGCTGGTTTCCAAATGCCTGTCCTTAGAAACTTTGAAAATAAGCTATTTTTTTCCTCACCACATTTCTATGACATTAAAAGGTGCAGGGATTGAATATTAATATGATTCTTGTAATTGAAATGAAACTCACCCAATCCTCATATTCTTTTCAAAGCATTAAAATATTTGCTGAAAGAGTCCTATCTTGGTGCACTTGTTAGCTAAGAGTTTCTCTCTATTGAAGAACAAGATAAAGCCGGTGAATGTACCTAATGCTGTCACTTACTGAGAACTTACTGTAGGCTCAGCAGTGTCGTATTGCTATACACAGGCTACATCATTTGAACACATAAACAATATTTTGAGGTAGGTGTTAGTTCCTGATTTTTACCAATGAGGAAACTAAGTTTGAGTGGCTTGCCCAGGCCTCCTAAGTTAGAAAATAGTGGAGCTGGGGTTCAAAGTTTAATGCTGCTGAGCGGCAACATTCATTTTTTAATTTTGAGAAACAAGCTACCTAACTGATTAAGAGTTTAGTTAACTTGTAATTATAACAGCAAATCGGAGTTCACAGTCTTGCTCTGCTTCTCTTTCCCAGAGATCACCTCCCTCATCCTGCCTCCAATCCACACTGTCAATTCTGGAACTTCCCTACTATTTACTACATGGCTAGATAAAGTCAATGCACAGTTAAGGTACTTCCCAAGGCGTCTTATGTTAGTTGAGTAACTTGACAGAAGTCCAAAGCAGCGCAAAAAATCCCCTTTCAGCAAGGAATTTCTGGTTGTCAATTTAGTATACTAACTAGTCCTCTGGCTTCTGCAAGTTCATCCTCTGTGTTATTAGTTCTCTGTGTTTATCTAGATCATCTAGAAATTTTTCTCCCCATTGAAAGGATCACCCTATCCTCTTTTTAAAGACTTATGGAACAAAATATATGTATCGAGGCAGCCAAAAATGGGCCCTAGGAAAAGAGTAGTTTATTGTCGTATGTACACATGCACACACACCACACACACAGTCAGTTCTTGTTATTTGTGGTAGCTATGTTCAATAAAACTCTGAGTTACTGAATACTGAGCCCAAGGGAAATATATGGCCAGGTTCCTGTGAGCCCCTGGTCACATTCTCATCAACCAATCAATACAGAACTTTGTTTTATGCGTGTTTCTGTTTAAAGATGCTTTATTTAATATGAAATTGACTTATTAACTTTGAACAATGTACCTTCACCCAGTAGTCAAGTGTTTGATTTCTTTTCACACTGTTCGGTTTTCTTTTGACACGCACAATGAGACAAACGTTACGAAATCTCAGACAAGCGAGTTTTAATGTTTGGGATAGAAAAGGTAAGCAGATGACTAGGGGAAGTGTGCTGGTAGCATGAGTGGCCTGTAGATTTGGAGGAAAGAGGCCTGAGTAGGAATTTTTCACATGAATGATCACATTTTCCATATTTGACCCTCACCATCACTCAATGGATTAGCTAGAAAATAGATTATCTCTTTTTAAAAAGGTTTATTTGAAAACAACACAAAACTGTGGCCCAGATAGGGTTAAGTAACTTACTAAGACAAAATGGCTCAGTAGGCTAGGCCAAGAACAGGAAACACTAGATATTCCCCATAATTATTGTGTGGGTAAGGGTAGACCACTCTGCTATCTGTGGTTCGTTTCCTTTTCCTCCTTGTGGTGTAAAAGAGTCTGAGAGACATACATTGAAAAGTTCTAGAAATCCCTTAAGAAAAACTTTGCATAAAATATTAGTAACTTAGCTTTCTAGTCCTTTGGCTTAAGTCAAGACTCAGCTGGGGCTTATATTTCTTTCTGTCACCCGAGGTAAAAGCAATGAGAAAAGCAGGAGGTGACCTGGGAGAGAGTGATGTTGAGGGGGAGAGTCAGATGGAAGCAGGGCTGGAGTGTGCTCAGACACAGCCTCACCCTCGTCCAAGAATCTCTGTTCCTTCTGATGCTTGAACTCTCCTGGTAGTGTGATCAACCATTCCTGTTTGTCTGGGACTTGGTGGGGGGGATTCCCAGGATATGGGGCTTTTAGCGCTGAAACCAGGGAAGTCCTGAGCAAATCAGGATGAGCCAGTCACCCTTCTCTCTCTCTCTCTTTCTCTCTGTTTTTACACAAGCTTGTTTTCAGTTTTCTCTCCATCTTTAGAAAAGATCACTGTTTCTTCATTAAGAACCGCATTCAATTGTTGACTTGCATTTAGGGGCCGTTGTATGAAAAACATGTATCTTAGATAACAGACTCATGCTCAGTAAGGTGAGATGCTCATAGTATAAGAGAGTGTCAAGAACAGAATATGTCCTAAGAAATAGCAGATCTTACTGTAGCTCAAGCTTACATGGGGTTATAAATTCATTGAGAGGAACAGCCATAGAACTGCGGGCATTGTTTAAATTATTTATCTTTTTACCATCCCCACTCCTTACTCCACAAGCGTGTATAATTAAATTCACATAATTTAAATCCCTCTACTGAAAGAGGCATCTGGATGTATAAGACTGATCTAGCAGTCAAAGACCTCAGGGAATGCGAAGAGCGGCTTGGAGGTGAGCAGTTGTTAAAAACAAGTGTGACACACGTAAGATAGGAAACTTCCAATCACAGTTTTGGCTGAAGCTCCAAAGCTGAGAACAAAACAGTACATGCCCAGTCACAACCATGCACCAAGGTAGGTACTGAATTGTCCCTTCAGGACATGCTATATGATGGAGGTCAATAAGCTAGGAGAAAAGATATTTGGCGAGAGCCTTGTGGTATGAGTAACCAGTTCTCCTGTGGGCGAAGGGAGCAGGTGTATTTGGGTTGTACACATTCACACTGTAATCTACATGAGAGGGGCTTCCAGGAGCCCACCTGGAAACTTGACTCATGTCCCCTGGAATTGAGGATGCATGTGTGCTGATACTGACACACAGCTGAGAAGACTAAAAGGAAGAACCATGTACTTTCACTGACTGCAAGGAAAGGATGCATGAGTTTTCCTTTGAAGCAAGTGAAACCATTCGGATTGGGGACAGGGGAAAGGGGAACAGACTCAGCCTGGAGCCAACTTAAAAGTCATCTTGCCAAGAGGACTAGCTGGAGGGTCATGGAACCCCAACAGAGAGAGTCTGGAGTATACTGCCAAATGCTCAGGGGATTAGAGTCGGGGTTATTAGTGACCAGCAGAGAAAAAGGCCCCTTCCTTTTAAAAATGTAGACTTCTGAGAAAACTTCAAAACCACTCTGCTAGAGAAAGTTCCAGCTCGAATCAACTGCCAAGTTCAGAGTGTTCCAACGTCAGATCACAATGGCACCAGCCATCATAACCATCACTGTGGGCTTACCCATAATACCCTCTTCCCTTAGTGCAGACCTTGGAAAGGTCAGGGGTGCTGACAGGATGCTGGGATAGAAGGAGGTGAAATTAGGAGGGAGAATAAAAGCTGACACTTACCATTTTCTCCCACTCTGTCCACCACACAAAGCCTTCCAGGTCTAAAGGGTTTTGAACTGGTAGAGGAAAGTCTCTATGTTAGATAAAAGGTGGAAATTTTGATCCTTTCACACTACTGGATATCTTAACTATTCAAAAATAACTTCTTGGGGCAGACAGTGATTGGAGTCATGAAGAAAATGATGGAAAAGTTATAGGACCAGTTCACAATTTCATCCAAAGGGTAGGAAGAAACTAGTTCTTAGATTGTATTTAAAGGGACTGTATATGTGTGTGTGTGTGTGTGTGTCTGTGTGTGTGTGAGAGTGACAGAAAGAGAGCGAGCGAGCTCTACCGAGTTCGGCCTGTTTAACAACAGTTGGTGTTTACATTGTGCGTATTATGTGCCTGGCGCTGTTCTGTTTCATGGGATAAATCATTTAATGCTCACAGCAACTCTATGAAACAGGTACTATTATTTTTCTGATTTTGCAGATGAGGAACTTGAGACCCAGAGAGGTTAAGGAATTTGCCCAGGTCACACACCCAGTAAGTAGAGAAGTTGGGGTTAAAACCCAGATGTATAGCTTAGGAGTTCATACTCCTAATCACCGAACACTTTGCTTGTTCTCTGAGAAAATGCTTACAAAAAGATGCTGTGATGCTGTGGGACTCACAGGAAAAGGGTTTGTGAATGAGCAAGTTAGAGCAATGGTCTGGAAGCACCTCTTATGAAGTAGGAGGACGCCAATGGCCAGCACCTTGGAACTCCAACTGGGACTTGAGTGCAAGGTTATTGTGGGGCTGCTGTAGGTTTTCACCCCCAGAGGACTCTCAGGAGACCTGGGATGGGGGGCTGCCACTTCTGGCCAACAGGGAAGACTTACTTAGACATGGGTCCATTGAAGGTCTTTCTTTCTGAATATCATCAATTCTATTTTTTCCCCCTTTGAATTATTTTGCTTCCGCTCTGGCCCCCACTCTCTGGGCTCCTTTCTCTCCTGAGTCATCAGAGGGCTAACGTTCAAAGCCATTATTTCATTATGACTCTCCTTCAACTCCAAGACTGAACCTAAAAGCTTTTCTGATTAAGTAAGTACTGAGTACCATATTTCATGCCTAATGCTCACCTTTGCATACAGGACTCCAGACATCACAGTTCCAGAATGTGCCCCAAACTATTTGATCTGATTAATTATTCTAATAAAGATGTATTTCCATAATGAATTAGACATAATGGAGAATATATTTATGAAAAATTCTGTAGATACATTATTGCAGAGTTAAAATTTTCCAACCTTGAAAGTCAGTGAATACAAAGTCATAGTTTTCATGAACTCTACTACTCTCTCACACTTTTTATATCACTACAATATAATGAAAATTATTTCATTGCATTCACGCAAAATTTAATGTCAAAATAATGAGGTTGTACTGAGGCTTACTGCAGGAAAACTAAGAAACTTGAATCCTCTTTTCTTTGTCCATTCATTCTGGCCATACACCTAAAGTGCCCTATCCCATCCGGCCAGACAGCTGTGAGAAGAAGGTGTCAGGAAATAGTGAGGAATCAGAGAAAGAAAGGAATATTGGGAAGTCAACTCAAAGTCACCCAGGAGGGGGCTGGGTTCTCCTTCTTTTCTACTCTAATCTCTCATCTTCCAACTTGGAGTTGAGTTCTTAAAAGAGTAAAACTTGGATAGGTTGAATACAAAATTCAAGTCTTTCTAAATTAATTTTTATTTTTATCAAACTAACATATGTACAAAGTTAAAATGCAAAGGGTATAAAATCCCACATAACACTCTAAACTGAGTCTAAAATAATTCAGTTGGCTATAATATGGGATGGCAGTATTGTGAAGGTAGTAAAATAATTAGGATGAGTCTAGAACAGAGCATAGGAACAAATCACCAATTCATTCCATTATATTGGAATTCATGTTATTGGGAGGTGTGTCATCAATGGGTTTTCCCATAGTTTAAAAATTCATAAGTACAAGCAGCAATTCCCCCCATGCCCTTTCATGCCCCTAGTTCTAGAGTGTAGACCTAATCTTCAACATTTTGAGCTGTTCCTGCTGGTATTGACATTTACATCCTCAGATAATATTTTGGGGTAAATCAGATCAAATTACTGTGATATCTGAATATTACTCACTGAACAGTTAAGTAATATACCATAATTTTGGTTTCTTTTTGCATAACGTCTTTTATGAACTTTTACTTATTCATTTTATTATATATTTATCCTCAATTCTTTCCACATGTGCCATGATATCTGTCATCTATAAATCTCATTTTCCAAATGCACAAATATATCAGAATATCATCTCTTTATATGGTAAAGTTCAGAGTCCAATCAGTTTTAGAGTCTTATTCCATCAAATGATTGAGAAAACTCTACTGCTCGCTGTATATTTTTACTACCTTAGACGGATTACTCTATATTTTTAATTTTTGAAAACAGAATAAATATTAAATTCTAGACTTGAAAGAGACTTCATTCATTCACTTGCTTTTTTTAAACAGGTGTTTTCATCCGGTATTTTCCAACACTTATTCAACTATTTTTGATCTACCAAAATGGCAATTTCACGTGAGCCGAAGAACTGCTGTATGTCTGGCATGCTGCTAAGTGCGTAGTCAGAATACTCTTATCCAGTCTCTCACTTTACAAATGAGAAGGGAAAACAAAGCTGGCTTGTAAAGTCCATCGATAAAGCTGTTATAAGAACAATAAAGAATAATACATTTCTAAGAGCTAAACAAAAATGTGACTGTTAGCCTGTGCATTGGAGGTGTAGCTTTACTTCCTGTGGATTTACAGTTCCTATGCTACTGTTTATTTTCCTGCTCTAAATTTGAATATGTGGCTGAAGTCCTATGTCATAGGTACTTTAAAAAAAAATTTTAAAAAGCTTCCCTAAAGTGTAAACAAATAAAAACATTATACGGTGGGAGAATCTGAAAACCTGCCTATTTATTTTCATTGTAAGGTGGAAAAATCTTTAGCCTCCTGGGTACATATTCATTATCTTAATTGACTTCTGTCTAGTTAAGTCTTCAGAAGGATAAAAAAAAATAGTCTGTGGGTAAAATATATTTGCTGGAAATTACAGGACTGGAACGAAAGCAACATCTGAATTTCACTCCGAAACCAGAAAATCTAATACGGTAGTAATGATTTCATCATGCTGCTTTTTCCAGGCATGATCAATAAAAGAGGGGAAGTCAAGTCCTACTTTGAAAACTGGAGTTCCATAAAGAATAAAGTATAAGAGCTGAAAAAGAAATCAGAGCTACATTAATTCAGGAGCACACGCTGGTAGGAGAAAGTCCAAACAGAGGAGTGTGAAGAGGAATGGAAAGAAACAAAACTGTTCCATTATAAAGGTGTTTAAAGGGCTTATTCTCCCTCAGTGCCCATGCATATAAATTCCATTAGTGTTAATAGGACCTAACTGCATGACTCATGGGGTGAATAGAGTGACTTGTGTATATGTGGTTAAATGAAGTCTAGAAAAAGTCAATTAAAAACCACAGATGATAGTTCAGGAGTCTAACAGACTTACAGATATCTGCAAGAAAGGCATTTAATTTGAATCAATGGAATAATGCGTTTTTCTTTTGCTAAAGACAGAAGTTATAAAAATGGCAAAGGGAAAATAAGCCCAAATTTAGTTCTCAAAATCATTGCTTAAAGTTAAGGGATGTATTCTTGCTCCCCAGATGGTAAAATAGATCCCTTGTGAAGGATTTATAATTTGCCTTCAAATTGGAATACTGAGTTATGCAAGGAATTCAAACCATTGTCCATTTTTCCTAGCCTTCACAGTCAGAAAAAAGAGAGAGAAAGAGGGGAGAGAAAGAGAGAGAGAGAAAGAGAGAGAGACAGAGACTCATTTACACAGAAACAAAACTCTGGCTTTTGATTATTTCCGAAAGGGAGCATAATCAAACCGGATTTTAAAGAAAATGCGTAATGGTACACAAACTAGTAGATGGAAATCTCTTAATCAAGGGAGAAATTATTTCTGGAAGAAAACTTGCAATTACTTTGCTGTAGTTCAAGTGAACAATAAAGTCCTTTATCCAGAAGAGAGAGAAAACTAAAGGTGTTTTTCTTTCTACTGATATATATATCAATAGAAAAAAGTCAGGGGTTACAAATAAAAGTTTTCTTTTTGAGTATCTACTACTTCTGTCTTATAAGCCATATGTTATGTGAAACCAGGCATGCTTTAAGCCTTTACTTTAGTCCTCATACTTCTGCTTGTATTAAATAGGTGCTCAAACATTTAAATAAAGAAGAATAAGTGAACACGAAGGGGGGGATTGGAAAAAAAAAAGTCTTACCTGAAGTGTTTTCTTTGAAGTGTCTTATCTTTCCTTTGCTTTTGGAAAAAGTTGAATTTAGCACTGAGAAATGCTTCAGACAAATTGAATACGTAAGAATTGACGTGATCTCTTTTCTAGTAAAAGGAACTACATTTAAGAAGAAGGATGTGAGTGAAGTTTCTTTTGGTTAAGTTTAATAAGAAGCAGATCTTAGAGGGACTTGATATCACGCACTTGCATTAAGCTTTAATCCTTCACTCTATACCTCCAGTAGTATGGTATCGAAGTCATACTTCTTGTTGTAAAGCAGTAAGTCTAATATTGCTATTTCCTTCCCATCCACTTTATTTTTAATCATTTAAAAGCGTTCTTTATATTTTAGGATCGAACACAGCAATACTTTTGAAATAGAAGGTTTATAAAATTTGCACATTCACAGCACTGGCACCAGATGTACATACATGTCTGTGACTGTTTAATCAACCAGCTCCAAGTTAGGAAAAGTTAAATATGGAAAGTCTAAGAAGATTATGTGGTGTGTAATGTCATTTCTTTACTGATAGTGCATATAAGGTAGTACCGGAAATAGAAGGGTGAATTTAGTTTTAATGTAAATACTAATTAGTACAGTGAAGCTGCTAAGATGGGGCTACTGGGAGTGCAGGGATAGAGGGTGGAATGGGAAGCGGAAAATTGTCTCAGTGGAGTGGGAGGTGGGTGGGTTATGCACCACAAATTAAGAGGGGATTAAGAAGGGCTTTGCAACACCAAGAGTTGGGGAGGAAGCAGAGCACCTGGACCTCCCATACACAGATGGTGGGAGTGTCAGTTGTTGTGACCACATTGAAAATGGTGTAGCAGTATCTTTTTTTTTTTTTTTTTGAGGTACGCGGGCCTCTCACTGCTGTGGCCTCTCCCATTGCGGAGCACAGGCTCTGGATGCGCAGGCTCAGCGGCCATGGCTCACGGGCCCAGCCCCTCCGTGGCATGTGGGATCCTCCCGGACCTGGGCACAAACCCGTGTCCCCTGCATCGGCAGGCGGACTCTCAACCACTGCGCCACCAGGGAAGCCCGCAGCAGTATCTTTTAAAGCTGAACACTTGCAAAGCATAGGAACCAGCCATCTCCTAGATACCTGCGCAACAGAAATGTACAGAAATTCACCTAAAGACTCGGGGAAGTATATAATAGAAACTATACCTGTAATAGCCAAAAAACTGGATCCAACCTAAATATGCATCAGTTGGAAAGTGGATAAATAAATTGTGTTACATTCAAGCAAAGAAATACATATGGTAACAGGAATAAATATGGATACCACGTGTAACAATATGAATGAATCTGACAAACATAGCATTGAGCGAAGCAGTCAGCGGAAAGACAAGTCTGTACTGTTTGATTCCATTTATAGAAAGTTAAAAAGAAGCAAGTCAGTCTAAACTATTAGGTTGCAGTTCTCTCCTGGGGAACGGCAGAGGGAATTGTGGCTGTTTCTTAATCGGGGCACAGGTACCCAGCTGTGTTCACTTTGTGAGCATTTATGGAGATGTACACTTATGATTTGTGCAGTTTTCCATTTTTGGATGCATGTTAACCTTCCATAAGAAATTTACCCTTGTCCTCAGGTAAGTATAGGCCCCATGGAAGCTTGGGAACTCAAGCCCTAAGGGAAGAACTTTAGGAAGGAAGGGTGATGGAGAGCTTCAAACAGAAAGAAAATTGGGGAGAGTGCTGTGGTCAGTGCATCCAGTCTGTCATGACTTAGGGGAATAAATTAGCATTTGGATAAAGCCTGAAGTCATCATAAATAATAATATAGACTCACCATTAATATTGAAAAAATCTGAGGAGATCTAAGCTTGAGTCAGAATAGACACAGATATAGGTTTCAAATGAATAAGACCAGAGGCAGGGACAGGATGAAATGCCAGGTTCAAAAAGCCGACTGTCGAGGTATGAACAGAGTATCACACAGTAGCTTGGAATGGCCAGCCGAACCCTGAGTGTGCTTAAAGTTCTCTTGCCCATGCTTGAGGCCTAGCCAACATTTTACAGTTTATGCAGAAGACTGAGAAAGAGAACGACATGACTTACCATTTTATTTATAAATCAGTTATCACATGGTCATACCCTATACTTGCAAATTTCCCCGTTTTTCAAACTATGCTCTGACTTCCACATGTAAAGCATGATGTAACAAGTATACCAGCTTTTATCTACTCATTTCATTCTTGGTTTCTTATTGATGCAGGGTTATAGTTAAGACTGGCAAAGTCCCCAAATAACATTCTTACTGGTTTATGGATCCTAGGTAAAGTGAAGCAATAATAAAAGCTAGCAATTATTGAGTGCTTGTTGTATACGAGGCACTGTCCTCAGCAATTTGCATATATATTGTCTTAATTCTCACAGCTATCCTGAAACTTAAGAGGAAAAGGTGCAGAGTGAGGAGGGGCAGAGCCAGGGCTCAAGGCCAGGTTAGTCTGACTTCAGACTGTATGCGGTTTTATTGTGTCAACTATATTTAACCATCAGACATAAAAATGCTTTGAAATCTCAGTGAATGTACCTGCAAGTCTTCCTTAGCTCAGCTCCTACCAAAAAGAGGTCATCCTCACCACCGCCCCGCACATCCACAGAAAGCACTCAGAAGGGAAGGGAGGCAGTGGGAGATCTTTCTCAGGGAAGCCTGGGCCATCAGGTAATGTTGGCAAAGACATCAGCACAATACAGCTCCTGTACACTCGAATGGAGCCCCTTAGGGTAACCCTCCCTCTCTCTGTGCTGCCAGCCTTCAACTCTCCCCACTCCCACATTCAGTGTCCGTTTCCCTTTGATCATTCTCCAGTGAGAGCTGTATTCTCTTCTTTTCTTTCCCCCATAGTCTATGACAGATAGAGCCTGATGTTTTTCTCTTTGGGGGAGAACAAAGAGTGGCAGATCTTTAAATACCCCATTTCTTCATCTCTGTGGGGACAGGATCAATACACAGAGATCATAAACCTACATACCTACAGAAAGGACATTTATTTAAATGACCGAAAGTGGTGGTGGTAAGGCCTTATTGTCTAGATTTTTTAGAGAGAAAAATAGGGATAAAGTGTGTGTGTGTGTGTGTGTGTGTGTGTGTGTGTGTGTGTGTGTGTATGTAGGGGGTGTGGATTTGAAGGCCAAAAATTCACTGATTCCAAGGAGAAGGGCTGAAAGCCGCATTTATAGGCCATTTTTCATTAGATTGAGAAAGTGAAACATGCAGGGTGTGAAGGATGATGGTGGGGGACTGATGGGCAAAGTAGCCAAAGGGAGAAATTAAGCTCTCCCCAGGGAGGCGGTGTCTACTTTGCCCCAGCTGATGGTTGCCAGTTGGCAATGAGAACGGTTGCCAGATCTTCTGAGTTTTCAGAAGATGGAAATCCAGATTTTTTTTTTTAAATGGGAAATCTCCTATTTTTAAAACGCTGTGTGAGCCAAACAAAACACGATTGTGGGCTGAATTCAGTCTGTGGCCTACCATTTTGAGACCTTTGATTTATAGTCTTCCCAAAACACGACATTTCTGTTCCAATTTGTCATCTCAAGGCTTGTTCCTTTCAGACTCAGTTCATTTTCCGTACTCTGCCCTCCTCCTTCATTCCTTTATTATTTACACACATGTCTGACTCCCCCTCAAGACGATATTCTGTTGATAGCACGACTTGCATCTTTTTCAGTTTTGTATCTTCTCCATGGTTTTCTATAGTGCTTTAAATAGTGCAACACTCAGTGCTGGTTTAACAAGTGTTTGTTAAAGAATGCATGCTCAAAGCTAGTCCAGGGAAACTTGAAGCTGTACACGGGGTCCCTTTGCTGAAACACAATTTGCCTAAAAAACAAGTATCTGAAAGCCATTTTGGGATTTCCACTGTCAGTGATAGTCGACTGTAATTCAGCCCAAGTTTCTTGTAAAATCAACTACAACATGTGGACAAAATATAGAAAACATCTTATAAAGAACATCAGAGACCTAATAAGAGAGTGAGGAATTGCTTTGAGAGAACAGGGAGAGTATAAAAGCACACAGTGGTGAACGGATACATCTTTTACCCTGAGGGCATTTGCCATGAATAGGAGGGGACAGCAACGAGGAGGAACAGGTCAATAAGTGGGTTAGGATTGGAGAAAAGATGGAGACCTTGGATTCACCCACTGCCCCTTGGCAGGGACTCTCCCCAGGTCCTACCTCCCCTGCACCCAACATTAGCTACGTGACCTTTCTGGGGAAACAGCTGAGCAGTGCTCTAGGCTTTAAAGAGACAAGAGTAGTAACTCCGAAACATCTGGTCAGAAACCCCATGAGACACACACACCCTTTGCCCTGGGAGAGGTTGGTGACTTGACTTTCTAACGCTTGTAACTTCCTTTCCTTGAACGCGCTCGGATAAGGCTAATCTTAAGTGAAATGGTTCTTGAATTTGTGGTTAATGGAACTGCTAAAGCTCTACAAAGTTGGACTTGCCTGGTGGTCCAGTGAGTAAGTGTCTGTGCTCCCAATGCAGGCTGTCTGGGCTCCATCCCTGGTCGGGGAACTAGATCCCGCATGCATGCCACAACTAAGAGTTTGCATGCTGCGGCTAAGAGTCCGCAGGCCTCAACGAAGAGTCCACATGCTGCAACTAAGACCTGGCACAGCCAGAATAAACAGATAATAAATTAAAAAAAAAAAAAAAGAAAGCTCTACAAAGCGTGCTGAACATTAGCCTGAGGCAGTACTCTTCTTATCCTCCGGGCCTCACCTTTTGAGAGCCCCTGTTTATATCCTTCTCTAGCTAGTCCCCTCCCCACAGAGTGAAGGTCCACCAGGGCAAGGGCATGTACCACCTAGTGCTGCCTCTGTACTCTCTCCCCAAGCCCCCGAGCCCCCGTCCCCCCAGCCATGCTCAGGTTACTGAGCAGTGGAATTCCCTACCAAATGATGCCAAAGCCCATTTCCCAGGCCTCCACAAGCTGCTTCTTCGGACCCCTTCTCCAAAGGGCCTCTCTTGCCATTGGGGTGTGCATTTCCAGGCCCCAGAGAGGGGCCAACGGGTAGGTTGTGTGTACGTGTGTGTGGACAGACTTTGACTGTGAGGTTGGGTCCCCAACAAGACCTTGTGGTGCTCGATTGTAGGACTCAAAGCAGGTTGCTGATCACTAGGGTCACTGAATATTTTGTAGTCTTGAATAGTTCCCTGACTAAGGGGCAGGGTTTAGATGCGCCACATTGAAAGGTGCATATAATTATCAAAATGTGGGGCTTGAGTTTTTTAGCCATTTGAATCAGATTTACTTTTGTAAGTGATACTTTTCTAACTGTTATCTAGATAGGTTTTGTATTCACTATATTCTAGCCTGTAATTTGTATAAATTCACCATCTGTTGTCATTAAAAAAGTATTCGTAAGGTGATAAAAAAAGTTTACTGAAAAGAAACAATCAATCATTCTAGGAACTTCATGAAGCTGAGGTTGTGTAAGGTTCCCTGAATTGTATTTGTTGTTATGATAACATGAGATAGCCAATTCCTTGACAAAACTGTACTTCACATCAGTCTTGTTGTAAGACCTGGAGTCCCCAATCAGAGAAAGTTCCTATTCAGGTGTGAGATGTGTAATAGATGCCTATATAATGGGTGGCCTGGAAAACTTAATACATGAGGTGATTAAAATAACCAGCCCACCTGGATCTTTGCCCACAGCCCACTGCCAGACCCCCTCCTGATGCCACACTCTATCCACTTGCAACGATTTTCATCGAATACTAACTTCTAGGAATTTACTTAAATACGTGTCTTAGATCCAAACATATTAGTGACAAGAGTAAGAGCATGTCCATCTGTTAGCAATGAGCTAAATATCCCTTGTTCATTATAGTAAATGACATCTCAAAAAGTGACACCTCAGATATTCTTTGCAATGTCAACATGCTTGAGGAAAACTTGTTATTGCTTTTCACAAACAAGCACTTTCGCTTTTAATAATAATTCTTACAGATGTTGAAATAACATGTCAAACACCTTATGTTGGGAGATCTGAACAAAATTTGTTAAAAAAATTTTTTTCTCCTAAAAAACTATAAACTCTAACTGTAATAGTATATTTCAATTTTTATACATGTCTGTGGTAGATATGTTGTATGAATGAGATGCTAAACCCTGATGATTTTAAAGTTCTCGTTTTGTTGAATACTTGGTTTAATGGAAAGAGGTTAATAATCAAGTTTTTTTTCTATTTTTAAAAGTTGAGGTAAAATTCACATAACATACAATTAACCATTTTAAAGTATACAGTTCAGTGTCATTTCGTGTATTCACAATGTTGTGCAATGACCACCTCTCTCCAGTTTCCAAACTTTTTCATCACCCTGGAGAAAAACCCCTCTGCCCATTAGTAATCACTGCCCATCTTCCCTCCCCCCACATCTCCTGGTAACTAATCTGCTTTTGTTCTCTACGGATTTGCCTTTTCTGGATATATCATATAAAAGGAGTCATGCAATATGTGACCTTTTGTGTTTGGCTTTTTTCACTTACCGTGATGTTTTTGAGGTTCATCCAAGTTGTAGCATTTATCAGTACTTGGTTCCTTTTCATGGCTGAATAATATTCTACTGTATATATCATGATTTGTCCATCAGCTAATGAGTCTTTGAGTTGTTTCTCCTTTTTGACTATTATAAATATGCAGTAACATTCATGTACAAGTTTCTGTGTGGATATATGTTTTCATTTTCCTTCAGTATATACCTAGGAGTGGAATTATTGTGTTGTATGATAATTCTATATTTAACTTTTTGAGAAACTGCCAAAACATAGCCAAGTTTTATATACTCTGATTACCTTTGAATTTTAAACAATATATTGCGTCTTATTTATTTATGGCTGTGTCGGGTCTTTGTTGCCGTGCGCGGGCTTCTCTCTAGTTGTGGTATGTGGGCTTCTCTCTAGTTGCAGCATGTGGGTTTTTTCTCTCCGTAGTTGTGGTGTGCGGGCTCCAGAGCACGTGGGCTCTGTATTTTGTGGCACGCGGGCTCTCTCGAGGCGCGTGAGCTCAGTAGTTGTGGCATGTGGGATCTTAGTTCCCCGACCAGGGATGGAACCCACGTCCCCTGCATTGTAAGGTGGATTCTTTACCACTGGACCACCAGGGAAGTCCCTATATTGCATCTTTTTTAATAGCTTTATTGAGATATAGTTCACATATCATAAAGTTCACGCACTTAAAGCATACTATTCAGTGATTTTTAGTATATTCACAGGGTTGTGCAACCATAACTACAATTTCAGAACGTTTTTATCACCCTCAAAACAAACTTTGTACCCTTTAGCAGTCATCTCCCATCCCCTCCATTACCCCCAAGCCTAGACAATCACTAATCTACTCTCTCTATATACAGATTTGCCTATTTTGGGTATATTGTAAGAATGGAATCATACAATATGTGGTCTTTTGTGACTGGCTTCTTTCACTTAGCATAATGTTTTTAAGGTTCATCCACATTGTAGCACGTATCAAGTACTTCATTCCTTTTATAGATGAATAATAGTCCATTGTATGGATATACCATATTTTGTTTATTCATCGATCAGTTGGTAGGGATTTGTGTTGTTTCCACTTATTGGCCATTCTGAATAATGCTGCTATAAACATATGTGTACAAGTTTTTGGGTAGATGTATGTTTTCAGTTCCTTTGCAGATATACCTAGGAGTGGAATCCCTGGGTTATATGGTTACTCTATGTTTAACTTTTTAAAGAACTGCCAGAATCTTCCAAAGTCTGTACTGTTTGGCATTTCCATTAGCAGTGAATGAAGGTTCCAATTTCTCCACATCTTCTTTTTTCTTTTTTAAGATTTTTTTTTTGATGTGGACGATTTTTAAAGTCTTTATTGAATTTGTTACAATATTGCTTCTGTTTTGTTTTTGGTTTTGGTTTTTTGGCCGCAAGGCATGTGGGATCTTAGCTCCCCACCCAGGGATCGAACCTGCACCCCCTGCGTTGGAAGGTGAAGTCTTAACCACTGGACCACCAGGGAAGTTCCTCTCCACATCTTTAATAACACTTGTTATTATCAGTCTTTTTATTATAGCCATCCTAGTGAGTGTGAAGTGATATCTTGTTACAGTTTTGATTCATGCTTCCCTGATGGTTAATGATGTTGTGTATTTTTTCATGTACTTATTGGCCACTTGTGTATCTTCTTTGGAAAAATGTCTATTCAGATCCTTTGCCCATTTAAAAATTGGGCTGTCTTTTTATCATTGCCGTGTAAGAGTTCTTTGTATTTTCTAAATGCAAGTCCCTCATCAAATATACGATTTTCAAATATTTTCTACCATTTTGTGGTTTGTTTTCACATTCTTGATCTTTGAAACACAAAAGTTTTAAATTTTGATGAAGCCCAATTTACCTATTTTTTCTTTTGTTGCTTGTGCAGTTGATGTTGTATCTAAGAAATCATTGTCCAAACCAGTCATGAAGATTTACCCCTATGGTCCTTCTAAAGACTTTATAGATTTAAGGCTTTAATAATTTTAGGTTAATTTTTATAATATAATGTGAAGGAGGGTCCAATTTTATTCTTTTGCATGTGGATATCCAATTGTTTAAGTGATACTATATATTATTTTTTCTAAAACTATAAACGTTTTCCATACGAATACTTTCTTTTTTTTGGCCATATTTCCCCATTTATGCCAGTGTTACCATCCCTCTTCCATAAACTGAAAACCTGGAGTTACTCATCTTCTTTCCTTGAATATTTTATCCCTGGGCTCACCACTCTGTATCACTACTCTTTTGAAATTTTTCTAATTATTTCAATGTCCATGTAGATGATCATTCCAAAAAGCAGGTGTTTCAGTTTTTTTTTTTCAACCTAATTATTTTGTTGTACAGCTTACCTCAGCCACTTGCCTCCAAGGTCATATTCTAGATCAGTAGTCCTCGATTAGAATTAGAATTAGCTCTCAATTAGAACTGGCTGGGGAGCTTTTAAGCAATACCAATGACAGTCCTCCTCCAGCATAATTACATCAAAATCTCCTGGGATATTACCTGAGCATCATTATTTCTAATGTGACACCAGGATTGAGAAACATTGCCCCAGACATTACCATCACCAATAACTTTAATACTTTCCTTGTGGAAATATCAAGTATTCCCCTCCTCAGTTTCCACCTGCTAATTTTCCCTCTCACTGTTTTGAATAGACCAATTCCAATAAATCTTCTACTGGGATCTACAGTCCATTCATCTTAGCATCATTTCATTGGCTCTCATACCTCTAGTGTCTATACTTTCCTTATGTGGTAGTCTGTTATACTGATGGCCCCCAAGTGAATCATGCCTCCAGTATTCATGCCTTTGTGTAGCGCCCCACACCTTGTCCCCTGCCCGAAATAGTGTTGGCTATGTGACTTGCTTTAACCACTAACATGTGGTGGAAATGACACCACTCTTTGAGAAGAAGCCCAGCTACCCTGCTGGAGAGACCATGTGAAAAGACCATACCAAGAGACTACGTGGAGAGGAAGAGGCCCTGAGGGAACACGTAGTAGAGCCATGAAATTCAAATGACAGTGAGACTCAAGGCTCCAGACAGTCCAGGTGATTTCAGTGTGCAAGGTTGAGAACCACTGATTTGTATGCTGATGGCTCCCAAATATGTATCTCTATTGTCCAATACAACTTTCTATGAAGGTCTAGAAGGTCCTTTATGATCGACCCTCCACCCTGTCGTCCCTCTAACAGCATCCCTCCTTGCTTCCCCTTGCTTACCTAATTTCTACTGCAGTGACCTCCTTGCTTTTCCTCACACAGCCTGGGTATATACCCTCTTTAGGGCCTTAGCCTGTTCCCACATTTTCTGCAGTACTCTCCCCCCAGATATTTACATTATCCACATGTCTCACTCCATCATCATCTTCTGGTCTTTGCTCAATGCAATGTAATAAATGCTGTAATTGAGTAAATTTTGCTCATCTTGCTAAAATGTCAACTAACATATATCTATGAGAATATGGGAAGATAAGCAAATAATAAAAAGTTTTACAGTGCCCATTTTGGTGAGGATATGGAAAAAGGGAAACTGTTATGTGTTGACGGTGGTGTTTAAATTGATACAGTAGCTTTGGAGAGTAATTTGGCATTATCTAGCAAAGTTGATCATGTATATATATCCTGTATGAAGTAGGAATGTAGCTCTGGTGGTTTTAAAATAGGTTCACAAATTCTTTGATAGGTCTTCCTTTAATAGGTAGGGCTTAATTCTCCTCTCCTTGAGTAGGGGCTGGATTTAGGGATTGACTTCTAATGAATAGATATGATGGAAAGGACAGTGTGTGACTTCCAAGACTAGGTCATAGGAGGCATTAAGTTTTCTTCTTTACCCTTTCTCTTAGATCACCTGCTCTGTGGGGAAGCCAGTTGCCATGTCATAAGAACACTCAAGCAGCCCTTTAGAGAGACCCAAGTGGTAAAAAACTGAGGTCTCCTGACAAGAGGCAGGGAAAAAAAAATTTCTTGCCGACAGGCATGTGAATAAGCCATCTTGGAAGAAGATTCTCCTGCCCCAGTCAGGCTTCAGATGATCACAGCCCCAGCTGACGTCTTGACCACAACTTCATGCAAGAGCCACCCAGCTAAGTCATTCCCAAAGTCCTGTTCCACAGAGACTGTGAAATAATAAAATAGTGTTTGCAAATATCTTTTCCCATTATGCATCTTGTCTTTTCACTCATCTTAAGATGTGTTTTCTTTTTTAATAAACTGAAGTTCTTAACAATGTATTCCAGTTTATCAATCGTTTCTTCTATGGGTAGTGCTATATGTGTCTTATTTAAAAAACCCTGCCTTAACCTAAGGTCATGAAGATATTCTCCTATATTATCTTCTAAATGCTTTATATTATTACCTTTTATACTTAGCTTATAAGCCATCTCCTTTTAATTTTTGGTTATTCTATGAAGAAAGGATTCAAGTTTATTTTTTTTCTGTGTGAATACACAATTGTCCCAGCATAATTGATTGAAAAGCCCATCTTTTCCTCACTGCTCTTTAATGTCATTTCTTTTCCATATTAATGCCTATGTGTGGGTTTGTTTCTATTCTCTTTTTCTGTTTCTTTGGTTTAATTTCTGTCCCTGCTGCAATGCCAAACTGTGTTGATTCTTATACCTTTATAATATATTTCTGTATCTGATATATCCCAGTCCTCCTTTTGTTCTTCTTTTTCGTGAAAAGTATTGTAGCCATCTCTAAGTGAAAAGAGTATTACTTATGGTTTTTGAAATATAAAAAATAAAAAACTTGCATATGAATATTTATAGATGTTTCATGTATATAACAAAAACTGGAAACACTTCAAAGGTCCACCAACATGTGAATAAATGAACAAGTTGTTGTATACAATGCAATATTACTCTGCAATAAAAATGAACAAATAGCATTATATAAACACTATGGATAAATCTCGAAAACATTATGTTGGGCAAAGGAAGCTAGGCACATAAGAATACATACCTTATGCTTCTATTTGTGTGAAGTTCTAGAACATGCAAAACTAATCTAAAATGACATAAAACACATCCATGGTGGCCTGGGGAAAGGAATTCTTCAAATCATTCAATAGCTGAAAGGTTGCCCTGTTGGTATTCTATTCTGACAAACCGGATAGGACTAAAATCATGATTGGGATGTACAGGTGCCCCATGGTATAAGAAGGTACATTTTCTGGCCCTTCAGCATCTGTGGATCAGCAGATTTTGACACTTTTAAAGTAATAATAATAATAGCACCCATAAAATCTAAAATTTATATTGCACATAGTATCTACCAGGCATTGTAATGCTTTACATATCCCATCCCATTTATTCACTGCAAAAGGTTTTATGGGTAAGTATTATTATCTTTGTTCTACTCATGAGAAAACTGAGCTACAGAAGAGTCGAGTAATTTACCCCAAATCACACAGCTATCAAATGGCCGAGCTGGATTATGAACGGAGGCAGTCTGGCCTTGGAGTTTGTACTTGTAACCATGATCTGAATCAATGCTACAAACAGGTTTTGTCTGCTTAGCATTATAACAAAAAGTTGATTTGAGAAGTTCAATGAAATGTTGTCTCTTGTTAGAATTAGCAATATAACTGGCAAATTTGGGGGAAAAATCCTTTAAGTGAAGTTATAACCCCGCCTAATTTAAGGTTTAAGAAAAAAATTCACCTCCTCCCTCCCACCAAACAAAACACAACAAAACAAAAACGAAACAACAAACCACATAAAACTGACTGCAGAGAGGAATGAGATTTTGGAGGACTTGTATTATCCAGATTATTGGATTCATACAGTTATAAGCCCTTTGCTTAACCAGGCTTGTGTCAATGGGATCAGTTCCTTGTTCTGTCTGAAAGGGAATTTTTCAGCCTGTCACTAAGAAGCAAATTCTTCTTTTCTGCTCTTCTGCTCCTAAAGATATTTTAATTTGTTTGTGATTTATTGAAATTTGCCTGGCTCTGGGAGAGCTGCATCTTTTAAGTACACTTTATTGCCTACTCCAATCTATTTGGGAAACTTTGTCTTCTTAAAAGATGTTTCCCTGAGAGCACATTCTCATCTGAAGTCTATGAAGTAGCGTGCTCAATACAGCACACAATTTATTCTACCATTTGCTTCGTTAAGGTACCTAGAGGACATGGTGTGTGGTTATGGGTGTACAAAAATGGCCACAAATCCCCTCATACATTCGCTTCTGTTTGATAACTTTGATGGTGAACTCTGGTTAAAATTGCGGTTTTAGAAAACTAACCTCAAAAATTAAGGGTGCTAAAAGATATTTTCTAACCAAACTGAAATATTTTTCTGTCAAGTAATTAATATCTAAAAATAGCATAATGTGATTATCCCAGTGACTTATTTTGGTCAGAGAATCTTTTTAAATACACATAAGACATAAAAATTTGGAGTGTGTGTTAGTTCACCTCTATGCTAAATATCCTCTATTGATGAGACTCTTAGAGGCTTATAGGAGTGGATTATGCCCTCCCTTTAAAAAAATAATTAATGCTTTTACCTGTGTTAAAAGCTCTTGGGGCTTCCCTGGTGGCACAGTGGTTAAGAATCCACCTGCCAATGCAGGGGACATGGGTTCGTGCCCTGGTTCGGGAAGATCCCACATGCCGTGGAGCAACAAAGCCTGTGCACCACAACTACTGAGCCTGCGCTCTAGAGCCCACGAGCCACAACTACTGAAGCCCGCGCACCTAGAGCCCTGCTCCGCAACAAGAGAAGCCACCACAATGAAGAGTAGCCCCTGCTCGCCGCAACTAGAGACAGCCCATGCTCAGCAACGAAGACGCAACGCAGCCAAAAATAAATAAATAAATTTAAGAAAAGCTCTTTCTTCTATCTTAATTTTTTCTCGTTATCTTGTTTTTCTCCCACTCACCTTCTTTCTCACTTTAACTTCCTGCCATGTTTCTCTGTCAGAAGTCTTTGTCTGTTTCTTTTTTTCTGGGGCCTGGAGATTGGTAACAGGAATTCTAGAGGAAGTGCTGAGTCCTGGGTCAGGATCCTGGCTAGGCTAGCATTAGTAGGAGGAGAGATGAGAGTGGACGTATTGCTTGACTAGTTTATTGTTTTTGACTTGTACCAATGGGAGGCATCAAAGAAATAGAACATATTTTATTCAGTTTAATCTGTCTCAATAGAGGGCATCCTAATTTCACATGAGATGGGAGAAGGCGTATCTTTCCAATTCTTTCCCAGTGGGCATGTCAGTAAAATAGGAATGCGTAAACATTGGAGAGACAGAGATTGTTATTGCGGGGCCTGCCAGGCATTATGGTGTTTTTCAATACCACTTAGGATGCTGTAGCAGATGAAGACTGATTTTCTTGTGAGTGATTCTGTTAGTTTTCTACTGCTATTGTAACAGATTACCACAAACTGAGTGAATTAAACAACACAAACTTATTAATTATAGTTCTGATGATAAAAAGTCCTCAAATAAAAGAACTGGCAAAGCTGCGTTCCTTCTGGATGCTCTAGGGGAGAATTTGTTCCTTGACTTCTTCAGCTTCTAGAGACTGCCCATAGTCTTTGGCTTCCAAGTTCAAAGCGAGTATTCACATCACTCTGACCTCTGCTTCTGGTGTCATACCTCCGCCTACTCTGAAACCCTGCCTTCCTCTTACAAGTGTCACCGAAAGTGGGGTCCGGCTGCTCTCCGCTCAACAGCCAATAAAGAGGCCAGGTTGGTGGGAAGGAAAGTTTGCTTTATTTTGGGTGCCGGCATCCAGAGGGTGGGGAGGGCAGACGCCTGTCTAAGTGCCGACTCTCCCCCTCCTACAACCAGTGGGCGAGAGCTTTTATAGGCAGAGGGAGGGGGCGACATGTAGAAACAGTACAGTCAGCTCTGACAGTCATCCTGAATTTGGTCATCAGTGGTCTGATGAGCGTCATCTTGATTGCGGTAGGTACAGTTGATCTTCAGTTCCAGGGTTGGTTTCTGTTTCTTTGAGGTCAATTCTCGGAATCGTGGCAGCTTATGTCATGGCTACAGGCTGGTCATCAGGTAGTTAACTTCTTCCACCTGGTGGGGATTTCAGTATCTACAAGACAGCTCACAGGATATGGCTCAGAATATTATCTACAGCCCTTAAGGAGGAGTTAAAGGTCCCTGACTACGCTTCATGACTAAACTATTATATTTTGATCTCCTTTGACTGTTTTCCTCTGTTTCTGCATTTTCTCACTTCTCTGGTTAAAATTATTCTTTGGCTAAAGTTTCTCCACAGGCAAAAGGCAGGCAGAGGACATGGTGGTGGTGGGGGCAAGGACCACAGGGTCCTGCTCTGAAATCCTTCTCCCTTTACATTGGGCCCACCTACATAATCAAAGAAAATCTTCCCATCTCAAGATACGTAACTTAATGATATCTGCAAATCCATTTTGTCAAGTAAGGTAACATTCCCCATTAGAGGTTTTGGGGATTAGGATATGGACATCTTTGGGAGTCCATTATTCTTCCAGTCACATACCTGTTCTACAACCAGCTGCCTGCCTTTTACTCCTATTGATATCATTGATATCATCCAATTGATAAACTGGAGTCAGCTAGACTCTACCATCTTTTGTGCTATTTTTACTTTTTTGAATCCTTCTCCACATAGGAACCAAAACAACTGTGCTCTGATGAATCTACAGAACAACATGGGTTCAAATGCCCAGAGCTTTCTTGATCCACACATTCTCTGTGCTTGATGCAGAGAATCTACCAGGTTTGAAATCCTAGCGCTAATGACGGGTACATTTCTGGGGTATTGTGCCCACCTAAGAAAGTAAAACTTATCCTCTGGATAAAGATCCCAAATCCATAAAATTCGAACTCTATCTTTCCACTAAGATCTGGCAGTTCTGAGAGCCTGCAAGAGTTGTTAATGCACCTTCTCATGGCCAATTTCCACAAAGTATGATATAAGAACATTGCATCATCCAACTTAAACGTGTGACCCACTGTCAGCATCAGTCAGCACAGAAAGTGGCCTTTCTATTGAAATTTTAAGAGAATGATGCCTTGCCCCAAAGAAAAGTTCTTCATACTCTTTGTCTCTCTACTTTCATTAGAGAAACTGGCACGGAGAGTGTAAGGGGAAAGATGAGCGAAGAGGTAGGTGAGATGACAGACACCAGGTGGTGACTTGTAAGACATCATTTCTACCCTCAGGACAATATAAAGTACTGAAGGAATTTAGGTAGATGGGGAGGGGAGGATACAGGAGAAGTCAAAGGTTGTTTACTCGGTATTTTGGCTTGGGGATGCTGGATTAACAGTGGCTCCATTTACTGAAATGGAAAATAAACGAGGAAGAATAGAATTTGGAGGTAAGATGCCGGTCAAGTTGGAATGGCTTACAGGACATCCAAGTGGAAATATGGCTCAGGAGAGAGGTTTGGGCTTGTAATATGGGTTTATGACTCAACAGTATAAGGACAGTAACTGACAGCGGTACTGGAGATAGTGTACAGCAGTGGTCCCCAACCTTTTTGGCACCAGGGACTGGTTTCCTGGAAGACAATTTTTCCACAGACCGGGGGTGGGGTGGGGTGGGGTGGGTGGTGGGTGGGCGGGGGTAGGGATGGTTTCGGGATGATTCAAGCTCATTACATTTATTGTGCACTTTATTTCTATTATTATTACATCAGCTCCACCTCAGATCGTCAGGCGTTAGATCCCGGTGGGGGTTGGGGGCCCCGGAAGAGAAAATGGCGTTAAGATAGAGTCCCGAGGAACACCAACATCTAGAGGATAGGCAGAGGAAAAGCCTGCAAAGAAGACTAAGAAATGGTTAGCGAGGTAATTGAAAAATCTGAAAGAGTTGACATGTTAAAAAATTTGTACCCACACCTTGGGTGCTATTATTGGAAACACATTTAATCACAATTAAATGTGACTTGAAAATTGTTTCTTTACATATAAGATGGGGCCAGTAATTCCTTACTTGCATCACAGGATTATGAGGTTCAAATGAAAAAGTGTATTTGAAAATATTTTGTAAAGTGTTACTCCAGTGGTCTCAAACTTTAGTGTGCCTCAAAATCATTAGGCGGATGTGTTAAAATACAGATTGCTGTGTTGCTGATTCATTAGTAATAGTAGTAGTTTCTGAGTCAGTAGATGTTGGGTGGGGTCCTAGAATCTGAATTTTGCATAAATTCTCAGAAGATATGGATCTTGCCGGTCTGGGGCCCCTCTTTGAGAACTACTGTGTAATACAAGTGTACGGAATTAGGCTTCTGATTTTATAGCAAAATTCACTGTTTTCCTCTGATTTGTGTCTGTTTCATTCCCTAATGTTTTCAAGCTTGTATCCTCCATCAACAACGTTGTTCAAACATCCTCACCCTGCTTCATACCTAGCAATACCCGTTTGCATTTATGAAAGATCAGTTTAGTGTAGTATTTTGTTGGTTTACAGTAATGAGCAGCAACCTAAGGTTAACTTGATTAAGAAGGATATGAAAAATATACGATATTTCTCATGAGGAGAAGGAGATAAGGAGGAACTTTTTGGAGTAAGAAGCGGGATTTTTTTTTTTTTCTTCAAAATCAATTAGAGGTAGAATGCTACTTGTTACCTACTTTCAAAAATCCCCTTAGAGAACTTGTAATTTGATCCAGAGGGAGCAGCATGAGGAGAGTCAGGTAAGAGGAAAAACTGACATCATTCTTCAGTTCTTTCCGAAATCCTGAGAAACGTGTGTACCTTAACACTCCCTTCTTCAATCCCACAAAACAGGGAATCAGGAAAATGCATTAGCACCCGCGTACGGACTAGGAACACAGGGCGGGAAGGAGTCACAGCCCCGTCAAGACAGAAGGATACTGGGGGAGGGGAGAGAAAACTTCCCCTAGTCGGAGACCGCAGCGCGGCCGTGGGAAGATAAGTGAAGTGGGGAAATGTATTAATACTTCAGGCGTCAGCCGGACACTTGGCCTCTGGGCATGTGGGAAGGTGAGGGAGGAGGGAAGAAGGCTGCACCAGAACGGGAGCGCTAGAGCTCCCGCCGTTGATTTAGAGGGAAGACCTAGAGCGCTAGAGCTTTCTGCTTCCCCTCTTTCCTCCTGGAGGCCATTTCTCCATATTTAACCGGGATAAAGAAGGGGCGCGGAGCCGAGTCAGAAAAAGCCAGCGTTGCCGCCTCCCCCCGCAGCAGACCTCTCTTCGGCCCCCGGCCTAGGCGGGAGAAGTGGCCTTAGGCGAAGCTGAAGTAACTCCGTGGAGGGGGGAGGGGTCGCCAAGCTCCTCTCCAATCGCCGTGGCCGCTCCAGCTATTTGCATATATTATGGGGGCTCAGCTCCCAACCGAGCTCCCCGCCCGCCCCTCGGGGGTTCTCCCCGGCCCCGCCCGCGGGCTGGGCGAAGGTGAATACATTATGCTAATGAGGCGGGCTTCTGCCCGGGCTTGGGAAGGGGGCGCACTGCAGTAGAAGCCGCGGGCTGGAGGCCCCGCGCCGGGAGGGGGTCGGGGGAGGGACGCCGCTGTCGGAGCGCGCGCGCACTTACACGCTCACACACACACTCACACACGAGCATCCCGAAGGGTATTTAAGGCTCGCAAATGCGAGGCTGCGGAGATACTTCGGGCAGCCGCGACTCCGGCCTCGCGACTCGCATTTTCTCCTTGGGGATTTCGTTTTCCTCTCTCCTCTCCCCCTTGGCCACCCCTTTTGCACTGCACTCTCGTGGTCTCTCTCAGCCCTTTCACCTGGAACTGAATCCAGGTGGGAAGCAGGTCGGCGTGAGGAAAGACACCGAATAGGTAGAAATAAGGCAAACTAACAGAGGCGCAACAGGTCCGGTGCTCTGCGGCGAGGGCGAGCGGCGGCCCCTCGCAGCGCCTTGGCCGCTGTCTCTTGGACCCCGCGCGGCCGCTCTCCTCAGAGGAAGACCCCGTCCTTTGAGGGGCCAGGAGGGACACCCGGGTGGGTTTCATTCCGGATTTTAGCTTATTGCCACCAGTCCCCGGACTGAGGGTGCTTTTCACTCGCAGCTGGGAGGGGAGAAGAAAGCGGAGGATGGTCCACGTCTGCGGGTCTCGGCGCTGATCCATCGCCGCGCCCCGGCTCCGACTCCGCCAACTAGTTGTGCAGCCACCGGGACTGAACTTTGGAGGAAACGTCCTTTTTCTTTTTTTTACGATTATTGGAGGTGGTAGAGGGTGGGAGGCGAAGCCGAGACAGCCGACCCCGCCACGATGCTGGTGAAGAAGCAAGCAGGGAAAGGAGGAGGGCGGGAGCCGGACTCCGAGGACCGGAGCCCAGCCGGGCAGCGTTGTGCCCGGACCGTGTCCCCGTGCGCCGCCCTGGCCGCCCTCCTGTCAGTAGTGGCCGTGATATCTTGTCTGTACCTGGGGGTGAAAACCAACGACCTCCAGGCGAGGATCGCCGCCCTCGAATCCGCCAAAGGAGACCCTTCCATCCGTCTGCTGCCTGATTGTCTGGATCAGCTCAAAGCAATGGTGCAAGAGAAAGTGGAGCGACTTCTGGCTCAGGTGTGAAAGGCTGGGGTGTTTTGCACGTGGATAACATCTTGCACAGGCGTGATTCTGTGTACATGACCAGCCTCTGCCTTACTGTATGCAGACGTGATATGGCTGTGTGTACACATATATGCTAGGCCACCATCTCTGCTCACTGTAGCATATATTTGTATATGCACACACTTTGATATCACCCTCTCTGTCTCTATCATCTTCCCTTACTCTTCTTAATGTTTGCATGCTAAACATATATGGAGGTCTAAAGGGGGGAAGGGTGGCCAGAAGGGCAGCGTGGCATTTCAGCTCTTTTTAGTTTCTGGAGTTGCATGTGGATCTTTTCCAATGTTGTGAAGAATATTCCTTGCAGAGATAACATCTGTTATATCCTTTTCAAGGTATAAGAAGGTTAGGGCCATAGGTGTTATTAATATGCAAAAGGGAATCACTCTTAAAAGTGAAATAATTCTACATATGATTTTATATCAATTATTTCACACATTGAATGTTTTCATATTAAATGTTTAAAAAGAAAAAAAATAGTAGCTTGATTTTTTTGTAAAGGATGCAGTGCCATCGGTGTTTGTGAATGCAGAGCCATTGGAGTTGAGAGTTGAAAGGAATCTGTGTTATGTTTATCAAAACCAGGGGTGTTTTAACTACAGTTAGGGGGTTTTCTGGAACTTGCTCTTCCAACGGAGAGGCTGTTTGGCCGTAGTGGCAGGACAACATGACAAGCAGTTGACCTTTATGTGTAAAATACTGGTTGCTTTAAAACCCCTAGCTTACCTAGAACTGCAACATGTTAATGCTGGTTTTTTGCGCTGACTGAATATGCCTGAGCTGAGAGAGAGGGTGATGGTAGTTGAAGAATGGAGAGAGACGTTACACAAATCCAACAGTCTTGATACCATGTGAATGGTCATTTTCTTTTTTTAGGACTTGGGTACTGTTACCTTTTGACTAAAGTCCAAGTACATATGTAAACGTTAGTTATGCAGGCTGGTAAATCAGGCATATGGCCAGAGTTCCTAAAGAATCCATTTTTCTACAATACTACTGATGATTGTTAATACCTCTTCTTTTCCTACAGAAATCCTATGAACATATGGCTAAAATAAGAATCGCAAGAGAAGCACCTTCAGAGTGCAACTGCCCAGCAGGTAAAGTGGAACTTATTTCACAAAGTTTCCTCCATAGCAGAGCATTTTAAAACAAAGGTCCTGTGTCTGTCAAGTCTACCTGTAATAATAGTAAAGAAAGAATGCAGACTCAACTTACTTTAATAAAATCAACATGTCTGGGTAAAAGGATGGCAAATAAAGCCCCAGATATTATTTTAAGCAGCATACCAAGGTCTGTTAAGGGAAAGCGAAGAAGGTAGAGATAATCACCAAAGAAAATACAGGCAAGATGATGTCCAAAGACAAAGTTCTTAGATTCAAAGATGGAAAATTATTCTTCAGTTTTATTCAATTTTAATATCTATGGTGAAAAGGACTGCAGAACACGTTAGATTTGAATTCCTTAGTGGCTAATGTTGCCTTAGTACAGGTTTCTGTTTGACAAACGATTATGTTAGTAGACCTTACCTGCTTTTATTTTCTATCAGAAAGGTTCTCTCCCCTATCCTATAGGAATGAGGACTGAAAGGAAATTAGTTCTTTATCTTGAGCTGTTCATTACAAACTATTGCATTCTCAGTGACTTCTCAGAAAAGGATCTTATATTTTTACCATTTTTCTGTGTGGCTTTAGGGAACTATATTAATTTAATGACAGCATATTAGTAGAAGGATGAAGAAGAGAGACATTGATGAATAAAACCCCCTGGGTAATCATTAAATCTTCCTTCACAGACCTCTGAGGCTTGGTAGTCAGTCATCTGTAGACCTAAAATTTAGAAGCCCTTGGAATATATCCATTGGAAAATATCTAGTGGATTCAACTGATAGAAGTCGTGAAAAACTTCCATGAGTCTTGAGATTTTTGTTTCAGATAAATGGTGTTAATGTATTTATGAACATTTTAGTTTCTTTGATCATCATGTATAGAAAAGCGAGTCTCTTACATTGTTTTTCATGTTTAGGAACATGATACTTAGATACTTACACTGTATGGAAAGGCTAGTTCCTGAATTTTTTTCACATTCTGAGGTTTTTTTGCCTCATGCTAATTTGTTTTGACACAGCTAAACCAGGCACAATGTTTAAAAATTTCAAATGTCAACTCCTGATTGAACATCATAAAATTTTTACTATTTATGTTCTGCTATATTGTTGACCATAATGGAGCTGTATTTTTTAAAACTGAAGCCCTTTCAATTGAGAAGACATATACATTAGGTAACAGGAAAACAAAGAGTTAATGTTTTACATTGTAGGTTTCATTCTTAGTTGTTTTAAGTTGGGAAAGACCTCAGAAGTCAGAAATTCAAAGAAGGCACTTTTCTAGTACAGGAATTAACTCATAACAACCTCACCGGCCTGTAGGGATTATTTAAATTCCCAAGACAGTTGGTACAGGACTTCACTGATCATACCACTCAGAATCCACTGTTTTTTGTATACAGTACTCTTGCTAGCTGTGTGAAAAATAACTGGTATTTAATTAATTGGATTCTTAGTGAACTTGGTAAAAAGTAGAAAAGTGACAACCGCAGCACTGAGGTTTTTTTTTGGGTATTTTAACTGCTTCATGATGTTTGATGTAAGCTGGCGGTTGAGGTCTAATCTGTAATCTGGAAGAAAGCCATTACATTTAGAGTTCACCTTATATTATCTTGGAAGATCATTTTGAACCATTTTTCTTCTTAACATTAATTTAACAATAAATGGTGATTTCACCATGATAACAAATAAATAAATAATAAATGGTGATTTCCTTGGCGTTTTTGTTGGCTCTCCCTAATGGCTGCTTTACTTTCTTGCCACCACTAGAGCTCCACATTACACCAGTTTTCACCAGGTTACTCGAGAGGTAAACTTTTGAAGGTGCATATTCCAACACACAGAATTAAACAGGTTTCTTGCTGACAAATCGCCGTTACAGAAACGCTCTCTTCTGCTTGTGGAATAATTAGACATCATCAAAATAAAGGCATTGTGTTGAAAATAGTATCCTGGGGAAACCAGCTATTTTGAATTATGGTCAGTGAGGTATTGTTTTAGGGAATGAATGGGCTGGCCAAGAGGATTAGAAAGTAGATACAGTACTTCCCACCTGGTTTGGCTTTTACCTTCGTTTACAGTGACTAAGAGTTGTTACCCAGACATCTGTTCATAGGGCAGAGTGAGACAAGTCTGTGACCTCAGCTCAGTTCCTGTGGACAGATGCCCACCCCTTGAAGTTAACACTCTTGTTGACAGTCTCCGTCACAGAGCCAAGGACTGATAGCAAAGGACTAATGCTGTGTTGTTTATGTTCACTTTTGATAGAATTCAGTCCCAGTGAAGTTTATCCAGGTAGGCTACAAGAAATTATAGAATTGAAAGCTTTTTTTTTTTTTTTTTTTAGCACAAGAAGGAACTTTTGTGGGAGAGGCATGAGAAAGACTGTTACCGAATGGTTTTTCATTGAATGGTTTTTCATTGAATGGTTTTTCATTGAATGGTTTTTCAAGCATTCTCTCATTTAATCTTCACAACAAGCCCGAGAGTTAAGTATTAGTAATCTCATTTTGCAGATGGAGAAGCTGAACTCAGAGAAAGTGACTAACTTAACATAGTAAAGGCAAGGTCAGGATTCATGCCCACATCTGACAGAATCAAAACCCAAAGTCTAATGAGGAATTGAGAATGAGTGTAGGTTTTGGAGCTGGACAGTTCTGGATTGGAATCTTGCTACCTTCCTCATAGGTTGATAATTTACCTGAAGTCTGGTGTATTATTGGCCATTCATTAGATGACAGCAGTTACTATTCTTTTTAATATATTGTGTGTTACTTGACTCTAATGTGTCCATGGGGACATATGATATAGTTGGGAAAACTGAGGCCTGAAGATGTATAATTTACTCAAAGCCTCATGGCTAGTTAATGGCAGCTTTTGGACTAGAACACCATATGCTTAATTAAACAAATATATCTGTAGATCATTCATGCAGATAATCAGATGAGTCAGTATCTCTTGGTGCTATATCAGTGAAGATATCATATTAGTCTACTAAATTATTTTTACCAAAATTATAGGAAAAACTTTTGACCTTGAGGTAAGCCATGATTGAAGTAGGTAGACCTGGGCTTAAAAGAGTATGGGGATAAAGAATGTACTTACAGTCTTCGTACCACATGTTTACAAAAAGAAGCACTTTATCTGACTCATTTTCACACTTATTTTTTAACAGCTTTATTGAAATATATTTTATAATATTTAAGTGTATGACTTAAAGATTAAAAAAAAAATTATGGAGCTGGGCAACCATCACCAGAGTCCAATTTTAGATCACTTTATCATTCTCCAAAATTCACATTTACTTTTTTCATGTGCTCAGGAGAAGCTCTATTTCTTGAACATTTGCTTTAAAGAAACCTTGAAATAAAAATTTAAAAACCGTACAAATTAGAGTTCTGTTTAGCAGCATATTTGATTTAACAGTAGCTGAACCATGGAAATTCAGCTGTCATCTGTGGCTTGGCCTCTGTAAAACTTGACCTTCATAGGAGAGAATAAATCGGCTCTTTCCTGTGGCTGTACAATTCCATTCGGGGTTCTGTTCTTAGAGTCCTACATAAAGTATGTACAAATCAGGCATATTTATGGGAAGGTTTTAAGTTCCAACTGATAAAGAACACTGGGAACCAGGCAGCCAACCAAAAGATGTTTCGATCACAGAGGTTTCTGTACCTTACTCATTAGTTGTGTTGCCTGCCCAGGGTGTTAGATGAAAAAACCTCTGGGACATAATGGACAGAGAACGTGAGTGGGCAATAAAGAATCCAGTGTTCTAGTCTGGATGACCGATAGTGGGCTTTCTTCCATGACAACATTTCTGGAGGAGCAATCAGGATCTGCCAGTAGGACTGCTTTAATGATAGACCCTGCTATATTCAGATAAAGAACGTTTCCTGATCAAGGGGTTGCTTTAGTGTCATTGGGGTCATGGAATATAGATCTGTAAATTAGTTCAACAAAAAATTCTGAAGATATTATGTCTGACAAATGAGAGAAATTTGGGGGAGTCCTAAAGAGTATATTTAGGCTATTCTTAAATCTTATTTTTGAATGAGGTATATTGATTTTCTCTCATACCAAATAAAATTTTGATAAAAATATAGCAAAAAAAAAAAAAAGAAGAATCCAGAGTTCTAACCCTGGCTTTGCCATTAACATGTTGTACAGTCTTGGGGAAATCACTTCCAAGAATGACTTACAGACTCTGTTTTCATATCTTCCAAATAGGAGTGTTGGACTAGAGTGATTTTGAAGGGCATTTGTCAATTCTCCAGGTATGAAGAGACTGTGTGTGCTAAATATATAGATACAGGAAAAATGCTGATGAACAAGGCAGACTTGGTATCTGCCCTCATGGCGCTTACATTTCAATGAGGATGACAGGCATTTAAAAATGACATGAATTTACAGGCATGACAAGTACAACCAAGAAAAAGTACAGTGTGCTTTGGAGCACATGACCAAAGTTTCTTCCATACTGTTAATACTATGGATTTTTTTTTCTTTTCTTTGGGGGTGGGGTGGGAAAGAGAAATTCACAGTAGGAGAAAATCATAATATGAGAAAATCTGGCTTCTGATTACACATAAGAGCTCTAGCAATGGAAAAAAAGCTGGTTCGCATAGCCTCACCTGGCTTTTGGCTTTCCAAGAATTTATGGCCAGATGAAGGTGCACTGATAGCTGGTTTACGCTGATAGCCAACTGAAACAGAAAGTGGCTTTAATATATAAAAGGTTGCGGTAGATAGCATGGTGATCTGTTTGTCTACATTTCTCCTGAAAGCAGTGAGATTTGGGCTGAATAAGAGTTGAAACTTCCTGCCTGGTGGTACTGAACAGTTCCACTGGACCTGGCTCCTCTATGTTCACAGATAATGATGAAATAATGTAACACGTCTAGTCATCTACTCAGAGAGTTTAGCTAGAAATAAAAAAGATATATTCCATAATTTCCGAGGTTCTTCCACGTCCTCCAAGTCTATGAAAATGGTTGGATACAAAGTAAGATTAAATGTAGGCAAGTAGAAGTACCTCTGATTCACAAATACGATACAGCCTCTGGTGACTGCTTTTGTGGCATCGTCTCAATTTGGGGAGGAAATAAAGGTTAACTGTAGCTTTAAGGTTGTGCACCCTTTCCCATCATATGAGAAGACCTTTAAATTACCTTGCTAACGTAAATCTACTTTATCATATAAAACTGAATTTCCTACTAGCATGGTTTTTCACTCATGCTGTACATTTTTCTTAACCAGCTACAAGATGAATGGAAAGAGTGCATCAAGTAAGGACATAATAATGTATAGATTTTCAATTATGTAAGGTAAAGAATAGTCAGAAATGGATTTGTAGAAAGAAAGCAAATTAAAATGCCATAAATGTTAAAATGCCATAAATAACAGGCATTCCCTTCCTCTCCTAAGGCCAAACAATACAATGTGACATCTGAGTGCCTTAAAGTCTTCATGTTAAATGGTTTCAGTCCTAATGAGTACAGCAGTTTGGGTGTAACATTTTTAGTTGGTCAGTAGTGACAGCTGGCAAAATGCCTCGGTCACCTGAAGGACCGAGGTCAAATTGCCTCTTGAAGCGGTGTTCTTGTTTCTTAGCTTCTCCTCTGTTTCTCTTGTCTAAAAGTCATTAAGAAGCAAATCCTTCAAATATTCTTTTCTCTTTCTTACTTTAGTAATTCTGTTTTTCCATGAGCCGGGAATTATTTAAGAGAAGGATATGCATTCTGCATAAGTGTTAGTTCTTTCTAGCTCAGTTGAAGAATGTGTAGGTACAAATAACCTCTCAGGATCTTAATAACCTGTAGTGCTTCTGATTGGTTTGTAACTATGTAAAGTCAACTACGTAGTGTTTTAAAAAACAGTATTTGAATGTCAAGATTAGGTCTAGGAATGAAGGAGGAGGGCATCCTCTCATCGACAAGATTAGGTGAATGGAGAGCTGGTGGGGAAACGTGTCAGAATCTGGACCGTTTTACAGTTCAGGGAGGCATTGTCTGCTGCGGGGGGAACCTCACTAGACACTCATCAAAATGACATCAATCTATGTTATCCTGAGTGGAAACCATCCAAAACCTATTATGAAAAAGTGTTTTTATTCCATCCTTCCACATTATAGATACTACTTGGTGGTTTGTTGGAAGCTGAGAATGGGAAAACAATGTATGTGTCAGTCTGGGCTGCAGGCAATAGCCCAGTATGTGACTGCTAAACACAGAAGCATCCCCACTCTCCCTGTTGGCCAATATGGGTGAAGTTCCACACAGTGGTTTAATGCACCATGATATTTAACACTTATTTTTTTAGAATTTGTGTTAAAAATGACTGTGGCACACCTGCATACTGAATTCTTAGACATGCGTAGTTAGTTTCATTTGGGATGTGTTTAGCGACGTTGCAATTAAAAAATGTTTTATGGTCAACTTTTAAAAAGGAAGAGATGCAGAAGAGTGGGAAGCAGAAGTAAGTGGAAACCACTTACAAATTAAAACTGAGCACTTTTCATCGGTATCATATATTCCTTCACCGGAGTATTCTATGCCCTTTAGATGATAGGATTCCTTGAAGAAATGCCACCAGATGGCAGGCACCTTCCTTTTGTGACCACAAGGAGGGAGAACTGAGCTGAATAGTGGGACTTCCTCTGTTCTGTCAGCTCCTTCTCACTTAAATTCCTAGCAGACTTCTGTTTGCTATGGAAAAGTTTAATGGAAGGAGCAAGTAATTTCTTCCATCTATATTTGAAGACTAGACTGTCCTATCAGCTTTAAGATATTTAGAATAACCTAGTCAATTTCACATTTGTATTAGTCAAAACGTTCAGTTGTTTAGTAGATAAATTCACATATATGAACTTGAGACTCGTATTCCAATAGCTAGAATAAATGAACTAAATGTAATTGAATTTACCAGTTGGAGATTTTGTGCTTATATTTTGTAATTTCTCAGAATCAAGAATCATTTGGAATCACTATCGTGATTTTGGCGTCACTTCATCTGGAGTCTCCATTTCAACTTCAGTCACCACATAATGTGATAGTTGGAATGCGTTCTTTATTTTTCTCCTACTGTGTCCCTTAGTCTGATCACTTCGTCTGATTTGCCAGGAATGCCAAAAACTGTCTGTTTATTTGTATATTCATACTTTAGATTTTAGGAGCTTTAGTCTTCTGAATTATGTACACAGAGTTTTTATTCTTATATTTTACATGTAGTCAGTACATATTTAAATACCGTTTTCATGTTTAGGCTAAGTGGCTCAGTAAATTGGATGAATTGTAGGCAGCGCTAGCTTGTGCATTATGGTAATATCAAGAGTCAGAATATGTCTAACTAGAAGTAGGCCTGGTCGTGTCAAAGGTAAAACCTACTTTCCTTTTTTTTTTTATCAAAGAGTTCACATGTAACGGAGAGTGAAAAGGGGGAGGAAAAAGCCACCCTTATCTTGTAATCTCTTGGAATCATATCTCTTTACCATCACATTTATCAAGCTTGGTACTTTAGAGTTCCTGTTATAATGTAAATCTGGACAATTGTTAGAGAGTCGGAGCAATTCTCCATTATAGCTCTGTCCCCAGCACCCTCTTTTGCTCTCGTAGCAGCTAATTGCAGGGAGAAATCTCATAGGAGTCTCTCCGTCCAGTCTATTACAGGGCCAGAATGGTAGTATTACTTTTGATCCTTGAGATGCTAGAATTAAATATGCCTGGAAAATTGGCACAGTTCTTTCCCAATATTCCTATATCTTAGGTCAATTCTGACAGTTATTAAAGGTAAGTTGTTTGTATTACGCTTCTAGGAATTGTGAAACTCCAATTTCTGTCCCAGGGGATCCAAAATCCTGCTGGCATTTTAAAAATGTACATGATATGATCATAAGATAAAATATTTCCATGAACCATGCATAAAAATCAACCATTTGACTTTAAAGTCATGCTAGAATTGCTGTCAAATTCTAGGGCTTTGCCAGTGAACTTTGGAATACTAAAAGTCGTTTTTCTACTAAAAAAATAGGGCTCAAGGTCAGAGCAGACGAAGTTCGAATGAACACAGGCACCTTAAATAGCTGCCTTTCTGAGGATGGTTATTAACCTGGTTGGGGGGTCAAGTGAGTTAAGTGTGTCAAGGACCAGGTGTCCCTGTGGGCAGACCCTGATGCTAACTGCTAAGTGGTCTCACAGGGTAATTGCCTTCCACTTCCTGAGGGAGTGGGTTGTGATTCCATTTCTACCAATCTCATTTATGAGCTCCATGGCTGGGGTTCTGGTTTGTATCTGTGTACCTCTAGGGCTTATTGTAGAGTTCTCTACAGAAAGTTAGCTATAAAAATTCGTAATGATTATAATGAAGATCTGTCAACTTGATTTGGTTGAGAACTTTTATTGTGGCTTATCTCTTTACATACACTAATATCCTTATCCCCATGCCTTTTAACATTTTCCCTGAGGTCTTTGTGAGCCAAAACATATTAAAAATAATACAAACCTTAGAGTTCAAGTGGTTCAGGTGTTTTCTAGCATTTCTCAAGGAGGCTGAACCTTTAGAAAATATCTTAGGAGGAAATCCAGTATATGAAATTGGATACAATGTCAGCTACACACACAATGATTGACCTTGGAGGTCAGAGGGGACAGAGGCCAAAACCCTATATGGTTTTTCTTTCCGTTGCCCACCCCACTCCCTGCCTGATGGCCCCTGAGGATCTCCAAAGAACCTTAGGAATCCATTGGATACTGTTAGAAAATTACTGGAAGTCCAATCTCCACTGTGATCCCAGCTCCTCTGTCTAGGGATACCATATGTTTGTCAACACATAACTCATCTCCAAATTCTGTAACTACAAACATTACAAGGAATGATGGAAGCAAGATTACTTATTAAAATGAATAGAATCCAGAAATGACTGTTAATATAATACCGTTCTTTAATGGGTTTTAGTAGTATAGCAAAGGAGATGTAATAATAGAGGTAGTGCTGGAAAGCTAGAAAAGTGCATTGTGTAATTGAGCGTGGGACTGTGCATCAGGAAATCAGCATCTCATCTCACCCCTTGTCTTCAAGTCACTTATTTTTTTAAGCTTTCAAGTCATTACATTGTTCTTGTTTTTTATGACAGTTTTTTGTGTGTGTTTTTTTCACATTTCTTCCTTTGTATTTTTGCTTATTCTTTAATTTTGGATATTAATATGGGGCTTTCTCACCAAGTTACAGCAATCTGTTGCCTCTTCTATATATTTATTTAAAGCAATTGATTTTTTTCAACTAATAGTGAATACTTGGTTTGCAAAGTAGTGTACATAAAGTAACTATTCCCAAATTATATTATTTATAGAAAATTTATAGTGTGAGAAAGTTGTTATTAAAGATACTTCTAAGATCTTTGAGACTTATTGATTTGATTCTTATTTGTGTTAAACTGATGATGTTTATGTATTAAAATTTAAATTGACAGTACAATGTGAATATATGAATTGTGCATCTGTGTTTAAATAATAATAGGAAAAATCTTTAGGAATTAACAACATTTTAGCCAATACTGAAGGGATATATGTAGTATATTTCAGAAAGAAAGTGTAGATCTGGGCACAACCATTCTGTAACAAGTACTGCAAAAAGAAGTTTGAAAGACAAAACTCTTCCTCCCATTGAGGTGAACGTCCAGCATCATCAGCAATGCTGTTTACTGTATGAGTAGCAGCTAGCTGTGGACAGTAGTTTGGTCAAGTGCAACACCTTGATTGTCTTATTGGGCAGATAGTAGAATGACAACTGTACAAGTTATTAAGTTTTGGTGAGCAGTTTATTTTCTCCTTAATACACAGTCTTTTTTTTTTTTTAATTAATTAATTAATTTTTGGCTGCATTGGGTCTACGTTGCTGCTCGCAGGCGTTCTCTAGTTGCGGTGAGCAGGGACTACTCTTCGTTGCAGTGCACAGGCTTCTCATTGCGGTGGCTTCTCTCGTTGTGGAGCGCAGGCTCTAGGCGTGAGCTTCAGTAGTTGTGGCTCGCAGGATCTAGAGCCCAGGCTCAGTAGTTTTGGCGCACGGACTTAGTTGCTTCGTGTTACGTGGGATCTTCCTGGACCTGTGTCCCCTGCATTGGCAGGCGGATTCTTAACCACTGTGCCACCAGGGAAGTCTCACAGCCTTCAACTCTGGACTTCCAGGAATTCTGGAAGAGAAAAATGACTTTTCTTTTTTAAGTTACTTTGCCTTTTGAGAGAAGACAATTATTAGTAAAGCAGCAAAGGTAGACTGACCAAGTACTAACGGCTGGAAAGACCAAGTATACCAGCCAAAGCTATTGTGAGCTGCAAAAAAGAGGTCTAACCAAACAAACTGTATTCCCTAAATTTACTGTCAAAACCCTACGGTTATACTGACAACTTCCCAGGAGTTTAAGCAGCAAGCTTGACAGCGTGGCTTAGTACTACTTTACATGTTATGCATCTGGAAGTTTTTAATAAAAGAAAAGCTCTAGCATTGAGAAACTACATCCGTAAAGAAACCAGGGCCTTTATGTTCTTCTGTATAGTTTCCTTCCCTGCATAGTTATTTAATGCTTTAGATTTCAGCTACTTCTGATACTCTCCTGAATATTACTTTGGTTCTGCAATCAAGTTCTGTATGAGGAATGCTATGTGTTGGTGGTAAACTTTATGTTACCATTTTTGGAATGTTAAAAAGAAAGTTAACTTATTTTTATGGCCAAAAGTATCCTTGAATTGAGAGGTCTGAGGTATACTTTCTGTTTTCTGTGTGTGACCCCATGACACATTAGATTCAGAATGTATTTTATTCTTTTAAGCCTTCATCTGTTTGAGTAGAAAACCCTTGCTTCCAGCCCCAATCCTCAAGAAGAAATCCCAGATAGAGGAATTTTGTAATCGGTCACATTTATCCCCTAGATATGTATATCATACATCATTTTTCTCCTCATTTTCAATTTTTTAGTCTCCATTTTTGTTTAACTGTAGTCATATACCACTAGCATTTTGAACATTCACATGGCTTTATAGTTATAGGATGTGATGAGATTAATAATGTTCATTGAACTTCTGAAAACCAAGAATGAACACAAACACACCCAGAGACAGAGATGAACAAGCATTGTCCTAAAGTGAGCTGTTGTTGGCAAACAGAGTGGACAAGGTTGTCTTTGGGATGTAGCCATGTACTACCTATGAGACTACAAAAATAGAGGGTCTTCTATACTCTTGAATGAGAACTCCCATTCTAGTCAGGCCTCTCTCCTTTCCACCCTCTCTTCCTCCCCTTCTCTAGCATGAATATAAACTCTATTTTTGTCTCCCTTCAATGGATGACACTCTGCCTGGCCTACAGTCCATCTCTAATTTGACCATTCAGGGACTTTGTCACCCTTAGGTCCCCAAACCTCTAGGCTTTTCCTGGGCAATAGCTATACTTGTGATTAAATCCAGCAGTATAACTGAGAAAACATCAATGGTAAATATCAATATTTCTCCCAAATTTCAAAAAGTAACTAATTGTTTCTCCAAAACTACTGTTAAAAATTTTTCAAAAAAGGTAAAACCATGACTTTCCTACAGATAGAAAATGAACGTGTTAATGACTTCACTTAAATCATTAAAGAAGTAGGTGGTGAGATGTGATAACCAGTTCAAAGGAGAATTTAAAGATAGACACATTTATAGTTGTAGAATATTGAAATTGATGTCTAAATGGAGGCAAAACTGGACTTTGCCACAGTGAGGGAGGCAAGTCAATTGCACTCAGCCAGAAAGAATTTGCATGTCTATAGACAAGATTTATTTGGCTTTGTTATTAGTTATCTACAACTTATAGAGTTTTAAAATAGCTCCCAAAGAATCAGAATGACATAAGTAGGAAGGGTGTGCTCTAGGCAATGCATAGTTTTCTGCTGGAGTGCGTATTTCCCCCCTACATTACACTAAAGCAGCTTTACAGGAAAAAATTCTTTAGGTAAGCATTTTTTTTTTCTCTTTAGTAATGGTTATTTATTTTTTGTCTTTATCCGTGTTCTTATCTTGTGGTACTCAATTTTCTTATTGTTGCTAAAATTATTTAAAGGACAGTTCCTTTCAGTTAGGCTTTATGTACTAGACCCATGGGGGGGGAGTGCTGATCGCTATGCCTATATTACTGGCATGATGTATGCTGATCGCTATGCCTATATTACTGGCATGATGTATGTAAGTAGTCTTTAAAATGGTAACACTGAAAGTTTGTTTAAGGTAGAGACCACTTTGGAAGACTCAGCTTCCTGTATTTGGGTATCCGTGAGTAGTTTCACTCATGTAGAAGAAGGAATTGCTGACCTTGCTCTTGCGTTTTGGTACACTATGCCCAGGCAATTACATTTACATAGGCCGTATTTGCCTGGTGTGAGCATGTGGTTGCCTCTGGGATTCTGTGCTGCTATTTTGGGCATCCTGGCTTTGACTTCAGTTACCTACTAGTTTGGCTTTCCGTTGGACACTCCATCCAATTCCCTTCGTATTCATTCATGCGTTGCTACTTCAGACAGCTTGTCTTTAGTCCATACTCTAAGATTCATTTCCTGTTCTTGGCCAGTCACCTCTCCTGTTGTCCCTGCCTTGTTTGATCTCCCTCCCCTTCTGCCACTAACTGCCCACACTGTCCACTTACCAGCATCCCAAACAGCTCAGCCCTCAGCTGCCCAGGTGTATGGATGTTCTTCTTTTTTCCTACCTGTTTCAGTTGCTGCCACCTTTTGGCTGAACCCACTGGAATTTTGGCAGAAGAATGGCTGAAGCTAGATAACGGCACTGTGTATACATTCTAGGAAGAAAGTATGTTAGGATAGGGGCTGGGTGAGGGCCCATACGTTGAAAGTACACGGTGAGCGGTGGTTTTTTTGGTAGGGAAATATTTAGCTTCGTCAGAAGCAGCTTATGTTCTGGTGGTCCCATATTACTAGATGGAGGAGAGAGTTGATTATAAATATTAAATATTTTGGATATTAGTATGTCAAATTTCTATATTGTGGGTAGTAACTGACCTCTGGTATTACCTCACTCCAATCACCTCTGGCAAAGGTGGAGGGGTCATGTGTATAGTAGTCTTTAAACAGTTTTTAATTCAATTAATAAAATATTTATTGCTATTAACTATGAATGAGACCCAGTGCCATATGCTTTACTATTTAAAGAAATAAGTAGGCTGCTAAGCTCTTATGAAGGAACAATGGTGTCAGATATGTAGACTGGACTATAAGAGAAGTAAAAGCTACAAAAGTATAGCCTGTAGCCAACTGTATCCAATTTTAATGGATTTAAAACTATAATGATAATTGGTATTTGAACTCATAATTCCACTTCATTTACTTTTCATAACTTCAAAAATAGCAACATGTTGTTAGAGGAGTTGATATTTGAATTTCTAAAAGACTTTTTTCTAGAAAATGGAAAAGTTCTCTAATGAGTACTGTGATACTTTGCAGAAATGATGGTGACATACCAATTAGATGGTTTTTCTGAATATAAATTATATATTATAATTTAATATACATTTATTATATATTATTATTAATATATATTTATATATATAACTTAATATATAGTTTCTGAATATAAATGATCTCTGTGAGTTGTTAGGTCAAGTGTAACATTTTTAACCCCTCTCCAGTGTACTTTCCATGGCAGTTATCTTTAAGGAGACTTGCAGGGTTTCTTAAATGTCAGTTCAGATTCTATGGCCATGTTTTCTAGTGAGGAGAGCATCTCTGGGTCTTGGCTAGCCTCTCTTGGCTTTTCAAGGACAGAGGTCCATTCAGGTGGCCTTAAGTAACAGCGGTGCAGGGCTTCTCAGCTTTGTTCCCGCTGACATCTTGGACTGGATAATTCTTTGTTGTGGGGGGTGGTCCTGTGCATTGTAGAATGTTTAGCAGCATCCCTAGCCTCTCCTGACTCGATACCAGTTGCACTCAATTTCCATAATGAAACAGTGTCTCAACATTACCAGATGTCCCCCAGGGGTCGAAATCACTGCTAGCGATTTCAGGATACCCAGTGAGTAAGGAAGGCAGGAATATCAACTCTGCAGCTGGCTTCTCTAGAACAGGGGTCCCCAACCCCTGGGCCATGGACTGGTACCCGTCCGTGGCCTGTTAGGAACTGGGCCGCACAGCAGGAGGGGAGCAGCCGGTGAGTGAGTGAAGCTTCACCTTTGTTTACAGCCGTTCCCCATCGCTGCTCCCCATCGCTCGCATTACCATCTGAGCTCCACCTCCTGTCAGATATGCAGCGGCATTAGATCCTCATAGGAGCAGGAACCCTACTGTGAATTGCGAATACGAGGGATCTAGGTTGCATAATCCTTGTGAGAATCGAATGCCTGATGATCTGAGGTGGAGCTGAGGTGGTGATGCTAGTGCTGGGGAGCGGCTGCAAATATAGATCATCATTAGCAGAGAGGTTTGACTGCACAGAGACCATAATAAATCAATTGCTGGCAGACTCATATCAAAACCCTGTCAGTAACTGGCAAGTGAAAACAAGCTCAGGGGTCCCACTTATTCTGCATTATGGTGAGTTGTATAATTATTTTATTATATATTACAATGTAATAATAATAGAAATAAAGTGCACAATAAATGTAATGCACTTGAACCATTCCAAAACCATTCCCCCAGCCCCCCGCCCCCCGATCCATGGAAAAATTGTTTTCCATGAAACTGGTCCCTGGTGCCAAAAGGGTTGGGGACCGCTGCCCTAGAAGAATAGGAGATGGGAGGTGGTCAGGACAGTCAGGACGTATTATCATCCCCTCAGCAGGAGGCGTCCAGTGCAGTGTCCTCTGAGCTTAAGAATTTTATCTCTGCTTCTACTGCTTTTGTCAAGGCCACTTCTCTTTTCTCCCTGTGGCTGCTTCTCTCTTTTTACCTGGTGGTCAAAGTATTGCCCAAGGTCGACCTCTTTCTTTGTGTTTGATTACAGCATTGTTGTTATTATTATTAAAATAATGCATGCATATGACAAAAAAGCAAACATTTGTATTAAAAATGGTACACTCCTCGCTAGAGGAGTCTACTGTTATTAGTTTGTTGTGTATCTTCCCAACACAAATTGATTTACATCATTCTTTCTAAAGGCTGTAGAGTAATCTGTTGTATAAATGTACCACAGTGTATTCAATAAAAAGGCAGATCACTTTTGAAAGTTCAGATATTGCTTCCTAGTTCTGGTTTTCCTGTTTCCTGAGGAAGATTGCTTTGATTTGTACTTCTATTTCACACAGCCTAAAGCTGTATGTGTGGGAGCTTAATAAATAGTTGTTGATGAAAGGTACTACTGATGTGATGTGCTGATGATAAATATTTAACAACTGCTCTCAAAAAAAAAAAAGCCCCGATTTGTAGCATTTGTAGATTTCCAAGGTGTGACTATCCTACCAGAGTCAGAATTGAATTCCCTCAATTGCAAGTTAACAAAGTGGCATTAGAAAGTGATAAGTTTGGGTGTTTATTAGCTTTGTTTTTAATATAATTTACTTCATTGTAAGTTTATATAATTTAACTTTTAACAATGATTGTTTAACGATGGGCTTGCAAAATCCTGCAAAATGACAACTGGATCTCCTGAGTCAGCTTCTGGTACCCGTTGGCACTGGTGTCCTTGATTCCATATAGAGTGTACTGCGTGGTTCTTGGTAATATCTCCAAGTGGTAATGCTGTCTCTGATAGTATTTTAGAATCTCAATGCTGGGAGGGTCTTTAAGGGTTATCCAGACTTACATTTGCACCTGGTACTTGAATTCCCTCCGTGACATTCTGGTTAAATGGTCATTAACTTATGATTGTCTCTTGAATAGATCATTCAATCTTTAAACTGGTTTATTAAAAAGTTTCTTCTGTTTGTTAGGTTAAAATTCATCTTCTTGTGGGCATTCATTTGATTCTGTACACCATCCCCACCCTGCATCATAAAAAATAAATCAAATACCTCTGTCCTATGACAACTCTTCAAATATTTGAAATCACCTATTGTATTTCTTATTGAGGTTTTTATTTTTGGGATAAATGCCCTTGACTCATTCAGGCATTTCGGGTTGTCTACTTCTTTCTTAAAGTGTTGCACATTGATTTGAGTAAAACTCCAGATGGCCTGGCGGGCATATATACCGGAGGGAGAGAGAAGAAAACTTCCCTAGTTCTGGATACTATTACTGCTGATTAATGCAGCCTAATATTACAGTAATTTTCTTGCTGGTTCCATAATTCTATTAACTGTCACTGAGCTTAGCATTGGTGAAAACCCCTAATTATTTTTCATTTATGCTGCTGTTACATCCTGTCTTTCTCACTCTTAATTTTATAGTTTTGGTTTTTTTGGGGGGGAGGGGGAGGCAAATCAAGCCTTTATACTATATTTATTCACTAAATTCTCATCTATTTTTATAGAATCCAAATTCAGCCTTGTCAGAATTTGTTAGGATCATGATTCTTTCAATACATTTCCAACTCATCTTGGCTTCATATGATTTGGAAATATGATGAACCGACCAACATTGTTTTCTTCGGATTCTGTGATGAAATGCCTGAGCTTAAGAGAGCTCAGGACAGAACCAAGTGGCTTTCTAGTAGTCTTTCCCTTTGGTTGCCATTAATCTATTTATGAGTACCTTTGGAACTGTCTTTCTACCAGTGATCCATGCACTCAGTTGTCTTGTCTTTTGTTTATTGCAATGTGTCCAGCTGTGTTCCTCAGAACACTATTTCCTTTTCTTGTTAACAAACATTCTGAGGAAGGAAGTTTCAAGACAAATTAGAGATGCACGGGGTTAAACAAATATAAGCAGATTTATTTACTGTAGGATTTGTGTATTGTGAATCTCCAAAATGGGGAATATAATATATCGTGTTTTAACTGTTTATGGTCATGGAACATTTTTTTTCTGTTTAGATAAAAAATATGTCTAAGAGCAAATTGTTTTGTGGGTTGATAAATGTTTTCATTAAACTAGGGTATCCTATCATCAAATTGGAGTGTAAGACCTACCTAAAAGCATTCACATAGCTTAAAAAATTTTTTTTATTGAAGTATAGTTGCTGTACAATATTACATAGGTTACAGGTATACAAAATAGTGATTTCTAATAGTGATTTTTAAAGGTTATAGTCCATTTATAGTTGTTATAAAATATTGGCTATATTCCCCGTGTTGTATAATATATCCTTGTAGCTTATTTTATACCTAATAATTTGTACCGCTTACTCCCCTACCCCTATGTTGCCCCTTGCTCCTTCCCTTTCCCCATTAACAATTTCTCTCTTTTTGTGCCTTTTAATTATTTTAATGCTTTTATAAATAACTTCACAGTGAATAATCTGATATAAAAGTCTTTGTGTGGATCACTGGTAATTACCTGTAAGTGGAATTGGTGATTCAAATATTATAAACATTTCTACAGCCCATAATGCATACAAATTGCACATTAGAAAGTGAATAGAAGAGCTGATCTCTTGGCATCCTCCCTGGCCTGGTAGGGAACTTTTGAAGGCAGGGGGTAATACAACCATAGTATAAAGAATTAGCAAATGGTATTTAAAAATATTTTAAACTGTTCTTGATTCTATAGTTAAGTGAAATATTCTCACAATTCATTCCAAAGTCTGTTCATTTTTTCACCATTTAGCTCTGGTTTAGTTTTCGTGCTATTATAGAGGGAAAAATATTCTAGTGTTCTAAGTACAAAAGAGTATTCTGATTATAATAATCATTTCTGAAGCACTTGACTGTTCTTGAAGTTTTGTCCTGAAGGCTTTGCAGAAACTTTGGTTTCTTTTGCTCTTATTCAATGGAAAGATGGATTTAAAATGCAGTCAGTAATCTATCAACATTCTACTGTACTTTTGGAGTAGCTGAAGAATTGCTTAATATGAACTTTATTATTCATATAAAAACACGATTTCATGGCGAGGTGAACTAGTTTCTCAAACGTACTTGAAGCAAAAACAGAATGTAACGGCGTGACTCATCAGTTTCCCCATTAAGTTGGTTTTCTGCTGCCTGCAGGATGGCATATTGACATATTCTGTAAACTCAGCAAGAATTCATGATTATATTGACAGTGCATTTGACTATAACTTAGAAAGAACAGTCCCTGTTCTAGGGGTTTTCAAGGAAGGGAAGTGTTTTCAAGGAAGAAAGTTTAGTAGAGTGACTGGCAAATGGGCTTATATAGTCTTAAAAAGGAAAACACCCACTGTTGTTTTCTTTACTTCAGTGTTGCTCCTTATTAAATAGCTGGACAAAATCTTTTAAACCAGTATTTTGGTGAAAAAACAGATTAATAACTGTTACATAACCATGAAGAACTTGGAAGTGGCTTTTCCTATTCTTGAATGCGATTGAGCTTCCTGCATGTAAAAATATGCTTTGAGTAGATTATTAGTTGTTAACCACCATTAAGTTGTCCCTTTAGGTCACAGCCAGCTCATATCCATGTACCTTCCAGAACGGACCATCTGGCCAATTAAGCATTCTAAAGGCAGCTTAAGGGCTTCCTTGGTGGCGCAGTGGTTGAGAGTCCGCCTGCCGATGCAGGGCACACGGGTTCGTGCCCCGGTCCGGGAAGATCCCACATGCCGCGGAGCGGCTGGGCCCATGAGCCATGGCCGCTGAGCCTGCGCGTCCGGAGCCTGTGCTCCGCAACGGGAGAGGCCGCGGCAGTGAGAGGCCCGCGTACCGCAAAAACAAGAAATAAATAAAGGCAGCTTAAGGTGTGGAGTGCTAGTCCTTCCTTGCAAAGCTAGAATCTCTTCTGTTTGATTAAAAAGGAAGCTAAAATGTCAAAATAACTGTTCTTTCCTTCCCTCTTTTTTTTTTTTTGCGGTACGCGGGCCTCTCACTGCTGTGGCCTCTCCCGTTGCGGAGCACAGGCTCCGGACGCGCAGGCTCAGCGGCCATGGCTGACGGGCCCAGCCGCTCCGCGGCATGTGGGATCCTCCCGGCCCGGGGCACGAACCCGTGTCCCCTGCATCGGCAGGCGGACTCTCAACCACTGCGCCACCAGGGAAGCCCCTGTCTAACTTTTAAAAATACCGTATTTATTTGGAATCTACGTTTTCTAATGTTTTTGGAAAAGAGAAGAATTTAAAAAAATATAGTAAGCTGATGTCAGGGATTTGTTCAAGACTGCAATTTTCAGCTCATGATACAAAGTCAATTCATAGCAAACTCACACTCTAGTTGCTTGAGTGCATTCTTCATCACAAAAGAAACATTAAGCAACGTCTTGAAACTTTTTAGGTTTCTTTCAGTAAGTCTGCTGGTGCTTAGCAAAGAGGCCTTCTGACTCTGTTGAGACTTTTAGTAAAGCCGACACAGAACAGATGAGGTAAATAACCATCACTAGCCTTGACATCAACATGAGCTTCAATCATGGTCTACCGTTTTTTTTTTTGACCCTAGAGTACATTTTTCATAAGTAAGATCCATGCCACAGAAGTTAGTCATGCAGTTTTTTACCTGAACATCCTCAGTCATTATCTCGAATTTTCTAAATGCAACTTTATCATTCTGCAGATCAGCAAGGCTCATTTCGAAAACATGACCCTTGAGGTCATCAGGTCAACATTGGTTCCTTGAGTTCTTGTGACTAGTGTTTTTCCTATAGTTCTCATAGCTAGTGGTTTTACATCCTACCAATCTTTTTTAGAAAATAGATCAACCACTTTCTTCTTGGCTCCCTTTTTGCTGCCTTGCATAAGGCTCTTGTTCTTGCCGACCACCGTGGTGCTGCTTTGAGAGCCAAAAGGGTGTGTTTCCTATAAAATTGATAAAATTCAGGTTAAGCATTTTTGGCAAGAATATTTTATAGGTGATACTGTCTCATCCTTTGTTGCTTTAACGGCTAAATAGGATTCAATTGAATGGATGTGTAATTGAAACAGTACTGTCAATGGATAAACGTTTGGGTTGTTTCTCATCTTAAAACATCTTTTAAACAGATAGTAATGCACTTTGGTGAAGAGAAGGGAATGCTTAAAATTTGCTCATATTTTCATCTTCTTTGTTCAGGCCTGTTGAAGTGCTTAATATTTTTATGTTTTCTTTGGTCCTAAAGCAGACCCAGAGAGTTAGCATTCACTTGTGTGAAAGACACCAGTTTAAGACCGAGGCAAATACTTGAATCTCAGTGTGATTATTCAAGCTGTTAAAAGGCTCATCACCAAATAGTGAAGTGTTTTTGCATTGGCTCTGCTCTGAAGGCTTCTGTGAGAATATGCTTGCTCTGAAACTGGGGGTGCAGATCAGTTTTTTGGAAGAGCTCTAGGAACCCTAGCTTCCCCATAAGATGATGTAGATCCTTTGCTAGCTGCTAGACCCTGCCCCATCTTTCAGTACTCTTAGAATCATAGATTGGGATTTCTTTATTAGAGCTGATTATTCATGTTTGTACCCTTAATTGTAGGATTTTCAGAAGTGGTCTGTTCTGCAGAAAACATGTTTTATAAAATGTCTTTTATATTAGATTATTTGCTTTTATACACTGTTTTACTTTTCAAGAACTGGTAGTTTGATTCTAATTATGAGAGAGGTATATTTTTTAAAAAACCATAAAGGTACCTTCTTAGTGGCTAAACACTAGATCAGTTGCATTCCTTGGTCCTTGACTATGAAAGTCTTATAACTACAATTAAAGCAGAATTTGAACTTGAATATTAAACCAGTTGTAACAAATTGGAGGATTAGTTTACTTTCTTAAAAAAATCATTTGTCGAGAGAGTTCTTCAAGGGAGGTGAACCTCTTGTCCAAGTCACCGAATTCTTCATGAACAGAATTGAAACTGAAAGGTATTCCGTGGGGAAAATATTCTTATTTTAACTACATCATTAGCAGAAGGCAATTTCTCACAATTAGCCAGACCTAAGTACTCAGTGGAGCATATTGTAAATTTTCATAAGAACTACGCTTCTTATATATATGGTTGTATATTTAATTCTTCAGAATACTGTAAGAATTAGTAAGTGGTCGTTCAGCTCTACAAAGTAACTTTCATAGGAAAAACATAAAAAACATTTCCCAAGGAATTACAGGACTAAATTAAAAAAAAACTTAATAGTTTAAGCAGTCCAGCCTTTTTGTTTGCTGGAGCTGCTTATTTCTTATTTCAGTATGATTTATTTATTTATTTATCTTATTTCAAATGATTTCTTATTTCAGTATACCATTTCAGCATATATGAAATATGAATGCTAGACAGAGGATATAATCATTGTACATTTATAAAGCTCTATAGTTGCATGCTGTCTAACTAGTAGATTATACTGGGTTTGAAATTATATAGATCAAGTTCTACTACTGTGCTGCAGAGAGGTGGCCTGAACTGATGTGCTGGTTCATCTCAAGTTCATTAAAATAATAACGCATATTGAGTTGAGAAAATATTCACATGCAAGTCATGGTGTAACATAATGATAATAAGATACGTTAATTGGCCAGAAAACTCTAATATTGGTCTGTAGAAATACTGTCAGATACATGGAAATAATCTAAGTTCTATGAAAGATTCCCAAGGTATTTACTATTGAGTGAAATTTCTCTGTGAACTGTGTTAATATTTTCAGTAGACTCTTATTTGTTGTTTGAAGTGTAGGAAAACAGATTTTCTTGGGACATTGTTCTGATATTTACTTACAGGAAAAAATCCAAATTAGTTGCTAGTTACTTTGAGAAGAGAAATTTTTAAAAATTTTTGTTTCAAAACTGAAGAAATTAGTAAGATTGTCCCTCCATCCTCTCTTGCGCCACTCCTGCCTCTTGTATTTCAATCAGGCTAATTACTTGAAGCAACTGCTTATAATCTTGGGCTTTTAAGAGAAGTTCTAAATTAGTACGAATGTATGGATGATGATGGACTTTACACAGGGGTTTCCTGTCTGTTTGGTTAAATATATTGTCATTGAGAAAACAGGTCCTAATTCCACTGAAGTTTTCAGTCATCCCTTTCAGAAGCACGGATGGAAGGACACCAAGGAGAAGGCAAAGGGGGACACATAATGTTGTATCAATAACAGTATTGTGCCTGGAGCAAGTAGGTAGTAGTTCTACTGGGTGATATGCAGTTTGAACCATGCACGTAGCGTTTTGTTTAGTTTTAAGGGAAATACTGTCACATTAGAGCAGTTCTAGAGGAAAGCAATGAGGATGAAAAACAGCTAAATTTTTTTTTTTTTAAAAAACATCTAAAATTTATCTTGTAGGAATAACAGCAGCAGAAAATGGGAACGTTTAGCTTTAAACAGACAAGAGCTAGAGATGGTGGTAGTGATGTTAAGGAAAGCAGGGTGGCTGTCATCAGATGTGTGGTGGACTATGTCTGCTTAGAACTGCAGGGCAGAACTTGGATCCAGGTGGAAGTTAACAGGGAATAAATCTTGCTATGCACCCCCCACCCCCCAACAGCAAGGTTGTTTAAAAATGGCTTCCTTTGTAACACAACATTGTAAATCAACTACAATTAAAAAAAAAATCTAAAAAAAAAAGTCTTCCTTCTCATGTGCTGGGCTGTCCATCATGGGGGAGATTTCAAGAATTACAGCACAGATAGTTATTAATTGCCTTCTATGTGTCAAGCACTGTCTTAAGGTGTACACAATAATATGACACAATTTTTATCCTTGAGAGCTTATCATCTAGTAAGAAGAGACATGTAATAAACATTATTAAATGTTATCAGTTCTATGAGAGCAGTATATGTGGAGTGAGCCAGGGAAGACTATAGAAGAGATTGTCTTTGAGTTTAACATTGAACGATCTGTCGTGTTTGCCCAGTGGAGGGAGGATGAGAGGAAGAAAACACTCACATGACTTCCTGTCCAAGATTTTGAAGAAAGGCTTCTACCACTTTGTCCTCAGGGTGGTGGGTAGAGAACCCCTAGGGCCTGTTATAATTCTACAGCTCTACCAAGTGATTGCTTTCTAAAGAAAACTTTACAGAGAGAAACCTAACTTTGCACTATATTCTTAGTTTTGCCTGAGGTTGGATAAAATTGTCATTTCTATTAATATTTCTTATACAAAGAGACAGAATTATTAACACTCTTTGGGAAGATGCCTGTTGGCCTTAAAGATCACTTGTTTCTAAGTGAAGACAGATTCCCTCTCCAGTCCTCTTTTCTTCTCCCTCAGGCGCCTCTGCATATTCTATAGTTGACTACATCCACTGTTCTCTGTTCTGTGTGGCAAGATGTCACAAAGAGCGTCACTCATATCTCTATCTTGCTTTGTGCCCAGACACACTAATCTTTTTGTTAGGTCATGGTTGGTCACCTCATACTAAACCCTATGAAACCTCTGGGGAAAAGTGGCTTGCGATGAACTTTTGTGGCAGACAGACATCAGTTCAAAGCCTATGCAGTGTTAGGGTTGACGGAAACTATAATGGTCCATGAGAAGAGGCTCACAGGGGGTCCTTTTTCAGGGCAAAAGGACAGATGGTTTTCTCCACTTGAGATCATACACAATGCACAATAACTCCAGTACTTGCCTCCCAGCCATGTTACATGCCCACCTTCTTCATGATGGGAAGGGACAGTTTTTATAGACCCAGAAGGGGGACATTTACTCTTTGCTACTGTTCTTTTCAGCTGTTTTGTTGGTAGGCTAAGCCTGCTCTTTTGTAGAGTGACAAAAAGGGACTTAGTAAAACACTGGCTCCATAAAGAGGGCCATTGTATATACATGTACCTTCTGTGTAAAAACTAATTTTGTATTTTAAACACAATCAAAGGAAAGTTCAACAATCAATAACTCTGGGTCTCAATTATTTATGATAAAATATAATCAATGGTTTTTACTGTGCTAACACATGCTGAAAATTTTCATAAAGTTAATCATCTGTGTATTATATGATACACAGTATAATGTTTCTAGACAATTTATAAGTATCATAACCATATGTATTGCACCAGGCTACTTAAATATCCATTATACCAGTTTTACTTGCTGAGTTTAGTAATTATTTTCCAGTTATGTATAGAATATGATTTTTCCGTTTATATTTTCAAGAATCTTAAGTACTTAACTTTACAAAGAAAGAGGTAGTTTCTCTGAATTCTTAAACTCTTTGTTTTAACAGAATTAATTGGCAAGATATTTTTTAGCATTTTTATGTGATTGCCTCTTTCCCTTAGGGCTTGGTGTATTTCCCATATATTCAACAATATTGACAAATATTAGATGAAAGATCTTTATATGTATTCACTGTATGGAAGATAATACTTTACTTTCCACAGCTGTCAACTAATCTATGGAAAAGATTTCTCCCTCTGTAAATCAGTCTAAAGCTAAAAAGAATAGCTGCTTAATTTATTAGAATCTTATTAAATTATGTATTTTTCTTTTCATCTCTTTTTGCTATACCCAGAATTGGAAATTTGAGATGAAAGTAATCTGTACACAGAAAATTAGGGTATTTTTAATTAGAGAATCAGAAAAGCAGATTTTTGGATTGAGTTTTGGTTATCAACTCTTTTAAAATTGGAAAAATAAACAGAACATTTGATTGACAGGAAAATAAAAGATGCTTTGAAAAATTTGGGATTGTGTAATGAATATGCAAAGAAAGATCACATAATACATGATTGATTTTTAAGGTGATTGGTACTGATTGTATATTCTCTTTAGAGGAAAGAGGATTCAGGTCTGTGTCAGGCAGTCCTGCTTTTTGCCATGTAAAGAAGAAATGTCCTTTAAAAATTCTTCATTTTTATAGTCATTTGATCTCTATAGCAACCTGGACAGCAAATATGACAGACATTACTATCACAATTTGCATGGAAGAAAACTGAGACCCAGAGGTAATGCCACTTGCCCAAGATGGAGGTGTCAGCCTTTTCTTTTTCTAATGACTAGGATGGGTCTCTTTCTGATGCACAGAGTGATAATTTCCTTAAAATAGGATTGCTGACACACTGAGAAAGGTGACCATTGGTACTTTTGATAATATTGGAAACCATTGGGTCAAACATAATTGCTTTCAATCAACTAAATATATCTATTCAGAAGTAATAATCATATGAGAACATTATTTTGAAAACTTGGCATTTTGTTATCTTCTGGCAAGCAAGATATGCAAAGGTTACATTAATTTTTTGGATATAAATGATCATTCAGCAGCCCAATTTGCTGATGTAGTTCAGTGCCAGCTTGGTTGTTCCACAGGACTATATAAGATTCTGTGTGACACTTGGCTAACTTGAGGCAAATTTAAAATTTCAATTATTAGCATTTAGTTTAATAAAAATCGGGAATTTATTTCTTATACAATCAATTCACTTTTAGTTTAAAAAACTCTCATTGTAAGTCAGAAAGAGAAAAACAAATACCGTATGCTAACACATATATATGGAATATAAGGGGAAAAAAAAAAGGTCATGAAGAACCTAGGGATAAGATCGGAATAAAGACACAGACCTACTAGAGAATGGACTTGAGGATATGGGGAGGGGGAAGGGTAAGCTGTGACAAAGTGAGAGAGTGGCATGGACATATATACACTACGAAACGTAAGGTAGATAGCTAGTGGGAAGCAGCCGCATAGCACAGGGAGATCAGCTCCGTGCTTTGTGACCACCTAGAGGGGTGGGATAGGGAGGGAGGGAGGGAGGGAGACGCGAGAGGGAAGAGATATGGGAACATATGTATATGTATAACTGATTCACTTTGTTATAAAGCAGAAACTAACACACCATTGTAAAGCAATTATACTCCAATAAAGACGTTTAAAAAAAAAACAAAAAAAACCTCTCATTACCTTTTGTTGAAAGACTTCTGCTTAGTAATTCAGACAGTCACAATAATCTTTGTTCTTGTATAAATTGAGACTGGCAAGCTTGGAGTATTTTAGTGGGCTGATGGGTGTGAGGGGTTACAAAGGAAGTAATCCAATGTGGCATCTGGTTTCTCTTCCTCCTCTCTGTCACGGACTTAGCTCAGATATCAGCCTCTCCTCTACCATCCTCTCTCCCACAGGTGATTCTCCGCAAGGCCATATAGGGACATTCCCAAAGTGCAAATCTTATGTCATGCTTAAATATCTCCATTCGCTCACCATTGCTTTTAGGATGAAGCCCACTTGATACAGTGCTTAGTACTCCGACATAGGAAGCCTTCATTTCCTCAGGCATGCTGGGTTCCTACTTTGTGTCTTTACTTCCTTATCTTTGCCTGGAATGTTCTCTATTCTCCTTCTCTGCTTGCTCATCCTTCAAGACCCGCTCAAATGTCAGTCCACATGATATGCCTCCCTGCAAATCTTCCAGGCATAGTTAAAAGCTCTGCTGAGGACTCGACATAATCACTCTCGATTATTTATTTTTGGGCCTGTTTAGCCTACACAGTGCCTCCTTCATACTCGGTGCATACTCAGTGTGCATTTGATGGAAAACCTCTGCTTTCAAAGAGCTTTATGAAGAGTTGGGAAACACAAATATCAATGAACTCATGTTACAAGAGATTATTTGGCTAATCCTAGGTAATGTTCTCATAATTACCTTTGTTTCTATATCCTTTAAATAATGGAGTTGGATTAAATGATTTCCAAAGTATATTCTTATCTTAAAATTTGGCTATGTAAGGAGAGTAACAATTTGGTGTATTTTAATAATGGGGTGTGGAAAGTGGTGGTTCATTTGCACACTGTTGCACACATTAATAGACAAACTTCAGCCCCCTCCATGATTTTATTGTGATACAACTGGAAAGAAACTTCTTGATTCTTAACTCAACTTTTCAAGAATTTGCAAATATGCACTGCATGCTGAGTGAGGACTTCCAGAAAAAAGTGTTTCAAATGAAAACACTGATAGAATTTTGAGAGGATATGGGCTTTTTACCCCTGCCAAGTCTTTGAAAAAGTTTAGCATGAATGCTGTAAAAATTAGATACTTTCTCCCTCGGTTCTCAGCCCCATCTTAAAAAATTTGAAGTAAAAAGGAACCCATCAGTGTGAAAAATAACTATGGTGTCCAGGGATGAAGTTTTTTATGTAGAGAACTCCCTGGAAAGGTGCTGGTCAGATTTCTCTTCTGCATAGTTCATAGCATGTAACTGGTACTCAATAATATTTAATAAAATGAATTACAGAGGCTTTGAAAATGTAGGCCTCTGAAGACCAAATCCAACATGGTAGATGGGATTTTCACATTACTGTGAACACAAGGTAGAAGTTGATATAGTTGGTCTCCTGGGGGTGTTTCATCACACAAGTGAAAGAGCTATATTCACCTAATTTATTTTAGCTAAAGAAAGACTATTCTCTTTAATAGCCACTTATTTAAGGCCACAGAGTAAAGAAGGCCAGAGGAAATAATGTCATTTTCAGCTAGGTAAAATAGAACGAAGTACACTATAAAATTTGTCATTTTCTCTCCCAGCTTCCTTTAGCAGCCAACATTATTTTATCTGCCTTCATTAAATTTACATTTTAGCTTTGCTTTTCTATGTTATTAGGAATTTTGCATTTAAGTGTTTTTGAGTAAAAATAATAATGACAAAGAAAAATGACACTATATTCTAAATTAATACAAAAAGGAAAGTTGCTTATTTTCCACTGAGGCAGCAGTGGTGTAGCCATCTTAGGTGTAGCAGAGCTTAGGCTTGGGAACCAGAGAGAGCTGGCTCTAATTTTGACCTAGCTACTTACCAACTGTTTGACCTTGGGCAAATGACTGAAATCCATCCAGCCTCAGTTTCCTCATCCATAAAATAGAAATATTAATATCCATTAAAAATTAGGAACAATGTATTGTGGGTATCTAGCATAATGCTGGCATGTAGGAAGGTGTCAAATAAATGGAATATAATAATTGTGCTGGGTAAGTCTTAAGATACCTCTGGTCTTTCTTTTATTTATTTATTTATTTATTTAAAAAAGATTATTGTGACGTGGACCATTTTTAAAGGCTTTATTGAACTTGTTACAATACTGCTTCTGTTTTACGTTTTGTTTTTTTGGCCACGAGGCATGTGGGATCTTAGTTCCCAGACCAGGGGTCAAACCCACACTCCCTGCATTGGAAAGCAAAGTCGTAACCACTGGACTGCCAGGGAAGTCCCCTGCCTCTGGTCTTTTTTAAAATTTATTTTATTTTATTTATTTAGTTTTGGCTGTGTTAGGTCTTTGTTGCAGTGCGCGGACTTCTCATTGCCGTGGCTTCTCTTGTTGAGGAGCATGGGCTCTAGGCGCACGGGCTTCAATAGTTGTGGTGCATGGGCTTGGTTGCTCCATGGCACGTGGGATCTTCCCGGACCAGGGCTCGAACCCATGTCCCCTGCATTGGCAGGCGGATTCTTAACACTGCACCACCAGGGAAGCCCATGGTCTTTAAATTCTAGTTTTTATTGAAAGAATTACATGCCATAAATTTTTCAGTGCCTAACACATGGCCCGACACATGACAGGGTCTTGGTAAGTATTTACTGAGTAAATGAACTAGTGTAATTTTGTGCAAAAAGGGCCTGCTCACATATACCATTAGTGTTATATAGTATAAATATTAAATAAGGATAACTGAGAAAAAGCTCAAGAGTGGAGAAGTAGCTCTAAATGCCTGAGCTGTCATGAAGCAGGGCTGGACTGCATCCTCCAGGGGAAGGTTCCAGGAGAGGGTCCTGCCCCTTAAGGCTCTACAGGTTTATGTGGATGGGTGAAGGGGCAGCAACGGTGAGTCACCATGAAGGAGGGAACAAAGAGGGGGTGTTCTCCTTAGCAAAGGGTGCCTTGGGACCTGAGACTGGGTATCCTGTCCTTCTGTTGGGCCAACTCACACCTGTGAGGCCAGCTTTGTGCTGAGACCCGAACATCCGGATTTGTCCCCCCTGAGCAGTGGAAGTAGTCCCATTTAGCAAATACCTTTTATGGTTCATACATATTAGGTTATCATGATTGGCTTGTAATCTTTTTCTGTTTCATAAACAACAGTATTAAATTTGTGCATGTCTTTGGCTCCATTTGTTTCATTTTAGAATATTTTGTTAATTTTGAAGGAGTTACACAGATTCATTGTTCAAGAATATAAAGATAAAAGAAGTCTTTTTCCCTAAAAAACTGCTCCTCTGTCCAGAAGAAATCACAGTAACCTACTTTTTGTGTATCTTTCCAGAGGTGGTTTACGCATGCAAGTATATATGTTCCATATGCTTTATTAACTTGGACAACAGTCACCACAGCAGCAGTAATTAGCAATGTAAAATATATACAAGCATCGTGATTAAATGTGCATAAGTATGTCACCTAATTGCAACAGTCCTTTGAAAAGAAAACAAAACAAAGGGCAAAAAAAGCTCAACTAACTGCAGACAAACATCCTTTGGTCACTGAAATCTCTTAATGTATATGCTATTACCTGTGGCGACAATAATTGAGCTTTTTTTTTTGGTCGCTGCAAGGCATGCGGGGTCTTAGTTCCCTGACCAGGGATTGAACCCTTGCTCCCTGCAGTGGAAGCTCAGAGTCCCAACCACTGGAGTGCCAGGGAATTCCCTAATTGAGCCTTGTTAAAACAGTGTTCTCTTTGTAATGTATTGTAGATATTCACACCTTTAAAAAAAAAATATTCAAAGGTGAGTTTCAATCAGTGTGATGATTTATTTGCAGTCCGGATTTTATGGTAAATTAAATTCAGCATTTGAAAGTTTTAGATTTTCCCCCCAAATAATCTCTCCCACAACGCACGATTTTTCCATACTAACAAAATGATCTTCATGAGTGGGTGTCATAAGTAAGATAAGACAATATGGGCTAAATCCTAACCTCAGATGCGGTCAGATTTGATTAAAGCTCTTTTAGGCTGTTTTATACTGTGTTATCCATAAGGAACATATACAAAGCTGTACTGACTAAATTAAAACAAAAAAACGAAGAGTTAAAATTTCTTGTTTGGTTATTATGCTGAAAACTGGCAATGGAATTTTGTTCCATTGAATGGGGACATTGAACATTTTTTTAAAAATTGGCTTATTTCTTAGTTTCTTTGTTTTTTTCTTTTTTAGGTCCCTGGATCCTTATAAACAGAGTTGAATAGGAAAGAACATTTAATGTTTAGAATGTGAAAATATTTTTTGTTTATTATGAGTTTGGAAAACTTTCATTCATATAATGGGTAAATATGGGATTTAACCTGGTGTATTAAGCCTTCTTATCTTATCAGTTATAGGAATGAGAATTTGTGCTTGTATTTGCCACCAGTAGGGCTAGATAAATGGGGGTTTCTGATAGTGTATTTGGAAAGGTGACTAAAAGGACAATTTTTACAAACCCATCAAAAACTCTGTAGATTTTTCCCATATGATTTTAAGAGCTATAGCTCAGCATATGGGTTCATTAGCTTCTCCACCATGTGATTTAGGATGATCTCAGATTCAAGTGATGCAGTTTCATCTAATTAAGACGTAATGCAGAGTAAGCTTGAAGTACAATAGGGAAGGCTCTCGGAGGACTCCCAAAAGGCTGACACAATGAAAGTCATGGGTTCAGTTTATAACTATAATTGCTACTGGGTTTTTGCTTGAAAGAAACATGTAATTCAACTATACAGAAAAAGTTTTGTGCCCACATTTTTATGTCATTTTTCCTATGGTTAAGAATAACCTTTATCTTCTCTTCTACAGTGAATACCCATTTATTTATTTACTTATTTGTCTATCTTGTTCCCCAGAGAATACCTTTAAAAAATTTTTTTTAATTAATTTTTTTTTACTGGAGTATAGTTGCTTTACACTGCTGTGTCAGTTTCTGCTGTACAGCAAAGTGAATGGGCCATATGTATACATATATCCCCTCTTTTTTGGATTTCCTTTCCATTTAGGTCACCACAGAGCACCGAGTAGAGTTCCCTGTGCTATATAGTAGGTTCTCATTAGTTATCTATTTTATACATAGTAGTGTATATATGTCAATCCCAATCTCCCAATTCATCCCCACTTCCGCTTCCACCTTGGTATCCATACGTTTGTTCTCTCTCTCTAAGTCTGTGTCTCTATTTCTGCTTTGCAAATAAGATCATCTATACCATTTCTCTAGATCCCACATATATGTGTTAATATATGATATTCATTTTTCTCTTTCTGGCTTACTTCATTCTGTATGACAGTCTCTAGGTCCATCCATGTCTCTGCAAATGACACAGTTTCGCTCCTTTTCATGGCTGAGTAATATTCCATTGTATGTATGTACCACATCTTCTTTATCCATTCCTCTGTTGATGGACATTTAGGTTGCGTCCATGTCCTGGCTATTGTAAATAGTGCTGCAATGAACATTGGGGTATCTGTGTCTTTTTGAATTATGGTTTTCTCTGGGTATATGCCTAGGAGTAGGATCACTGTATCATATGGTAGTTCTGTGTTTAGTTTTTTAAGGAACCTCCAAACTGTTCTCCATAGTGGCTACACCAATTTACATTCTCACCAACAGTGTAGGAGGGTTCCCTTTTCTCCACACCCTCTCCAGCATTTACTGTTTGTAGATTTTTTTATGATGGCCATTCTGACCGGTGTGAGAATGATACCTCATTGTAGTTTTGTACAATGTATCGTGATACATTTACACACATGTGCACTTACATGCGTGTACATACATGTACATTTACATGCATGCACACACATGTATGATACCTTTTTGTACAATGATACATGTTTTGTATCACTGATACCTCATTGTAGTTTTGATTTGCATTTCTCTAATAATTAGTGATGTTGAGCATCTTTTCATGTGTTTGTTGGCCATCTGTATATCTTCTTTGGAAAAATGTCTATTTAGGTCTTCCACCCATTTTTTTGGGGGGGTCCATGGTGCACGGCTGGGCCCATGGCAATGAAAGCGCTGAGTCTTAACCACTGGACCGCCAGGGAATTCCTGAGACTGCCTTTTCATTTATTTATTTAAATTAAAAAAATTTTATTTTTTGCTGCATTGGGTCTTTGTTGCTGTGCGTGGGCTTTCTCTAGTTGTGGAGAGCGGGAGCTACTCTTTGTTGCAGTGCACGGGCTTCTCATTGCGATGGCTTCTCTTGTTGTGGAGCATGGGCTCTAGGCGTGTGGGCTTCAGTAGTTGTGGTACGTTGGCTCAGTAGTTGTGGCTTGCAGGCTCTAGAGCGCAGGCTCAGTAGTTGTGGTGCATGGGCTTAGTTGCTCCGAGGCATGTGGGATCTTCCCGGACCAGGGCTCGAACCCGTGTCCCCTGCATTAGCAGGCAGATTCCCAACCACTGTGCCACCAGGGAAACCCCAGAGCATACCTTTTTAGATGGTAGTAAATGGGTGTAAACTTTATGGGCTGAGGAGGTCATGCTGACTGGTCAGGAAGCAACCATTTATTTATGAATGTTAGTCCTAGATTATTAATATATTCTCTCCTGGCCTCCTTATCTTGACAGATTTAGTGCCAACAACATTAACAATCTATAAAGTATATTTTGGGGGTGTATGGGATGTTTTTAGGATATTGGAAGTTATGTTTAAGGCAAAAGCTTGATATTAGCATTCTTTCTTTGAAATACTCCATTGTCATGTGTGGATTTCTGAAGGTCATTTCTCTTCACCTCTTTATTTCCAGAGAATAATTGTAGCTTGTCCACTTCCTCAGCTAATCTTCCATAGCCTTCCACAAATAATAAAGGTAATAGCTGATACTCATTATACTAAGTACCAAGCATTAAGTCTTTTTCACATAATATCTCAGTTAATCCTTACAATAACCTATTGTCCCAATTTTATTTTTAAAAAAATATTTATTTATTTATTGTTTGGCTGTGTTGGGTCTTAGTCACATCACACAGGCTCTTTGTTGTGGCGCGAGGGCTCAGTTGCCCCGTGGCATGTGGGATCTTAATTCCCCTACCGGGATCGAACCGGCATCCTTTGCATTGCAAGGCAGATTCCACTGGACCACCAGGGAAGTCCCTATCCCAATTTTCTAGATGGGATAAACGAGCCCCAAAGAGGTTAAATAACTTTCACATATCATATAACTTTTAAAGTGGAAGTTAGTTCTGTCTTATTCTGGAGTGCAAGCTTTTAGCTTTTATCTATTATACGTATGACTCCAAGATAAGAGACTATTAAAAAAAGCTTTATCAAAGGAAATGTTTGGAGGTACTCTTAGTAGCAGGAAGTATGGGTAGGGAACAGAAAAGTACCTGGGAGAAGAGAAGGACTGTGCTGTGGAAAAGCATTATGTTAATGAGAGGAATGCAGAAAAAAGGCTGTATTCAGTGATATGGCTTGTTTGTTTCAAACAAGTATACGAGTAAAATTTGATACACCATTTAATTCTTTATTTTTTTTTAGGTTGACTTTCTGAGTACTTATCCTCTAATGCTGGCTGTTTTTAATAGCCATTTAGTGGGTAGATAATCAGAAAAATCAGATCAGTTATTCTGAAAGTAAAATTTAAGAAGGTCTGGTGGTATGTAGCAAAGGCCACAAAAATGGCTATTCTAGAGAAGAATCCTGACATTCATTCATATTCTGTTGTTGTATCTTTAATTCCTTGTATGGTTCAAATGATTTAAAAACAAACACTTCCTGCTCCTCTTTAGTATATACTGTTATTACATTAAGAAAATACATGTTGGAATAGGTATCTATTGCCCTAATTATAAGTAATTTTAATTAAAAACATTAAAAATTTATTTCACTATTAATTGAAAAGAAATACTAAAGAGAAAGCATAGTTGGTCTATTTAAAGAAAGTGGTGTCCTTTGGACCTTCAGCTCAGTGTTTTCTGCAGATATGATCATTAGTCCAAAGTTTTAGCCCATGCTGAATACTTGGCAGTGTCTCAGTTCTCTAACTTTAGGTTAATAGATTTGAGCAGGAGGGTTGAACCGGTATTGGTTTGCCCTGAAAACCTGAGGATTTTCTAATTAAATACTGGATGATCAGTCGGTGCTGCTCAGCTTACTAAATCATGAATTTTTCCATCTTAGTGACATGGTTAAAATTGGAAATGTCAAAAATGCCTGAACAAGAATGTGATTCATGGACTTGAACCTGAACTTGCTTTCAATTTTCTTTATTAAAAGAAGACATTATAAATAGATTAACTAGAAATTATGGCGTATACCTGTCTTTTACCAGACCGTGTTTCTAAGTTGGAAAACATTTACTTCCTTCAACAAAGGTGATGTTGGTCTCTATAAAATATAATACAATTAATTAATTACTCAACATCAGAGGCAAAAACCATGTGTTGTTGGATTTCATTTGAAATCCCTTAAAGGGACTTGATCAGCCTGATCTCTGATTGGGCATCTCAAACTCAAAGTAGCTCGGACTGAATTTATTATTCCCTAATAAATAACAAATAAATAAAAACCTAATTTGCTCCTCCCTTTGCACCTCTCTCTGTGAATGGTGCGCATTGTCCAAACCAGACACTTGAGAACTATTCTTGGGTCCCCCTACGCTCTTTGTAATTTTTCATTCACTGAGTCCTGTCTGTCCTCCTAAATGTCTCAGGTCTGTCTGTTCCTCTTTGCTCTTTCTGCTACTGCTGTCGTCCTACCTACCGATATCTTTCCTCGGGTGACGGTAATAGCCTATTGCCTCGTTTCCCTTACTCCAGTCTATTTTCCACACCGAAGCCAGAGTGCTCTTCTAAAATGAAATCTGGCAAATCCTGAAACAACTCCAAACATGTGAGCATGTTCCACAGGACCTTTGATGGGGCCTCCGTCAGCCTTCCAGCCTCATCTGTCGCCCTTCTGGTTGTCCTTGCGCCATATTGCACTATCTTCTGTTCTCTCCTATCGTGTGCTCCTTTTCAACCTCTGCACCTTCACCCATGATGTCATGGAAGACTCTTCACCCTCCTCAGCCTTCAGGTCCAGCTTAAACTTCCCCTTCTTCCTGGAGCTTAAGTTCTCCTGCTTATGTGCTTTTGTCTGGATTCCGTAGAACTCTTAACGTACTTAATTTTTTTGCACTTATAATCCTCTTTTGTTATTGCTTGTTAGATGGTTTGTCTGTTCCATTTAACTCTAAGGTACATGTAGGAAGGGACTGTCTCTTGCCCAGCATTGTATGCCAAGAGTTTCTCATGGTGCCTGGCCCATAGAGGACACTTAGCAAATATTTTATTTAATGAATGAATGATTCAGGTGTGCTATTTTTTTTTTTGATAGAGCGCAGTAGCTCTTATGTTACTCTGCAAAGTACATTCTCAAGGTAGCATGAAAGAAGAAAATTTAGAAAATGTAAGTGGTAGAACGCACAGGGCTCAGTGACAGAAAATGAGGCAAGAGTATAATATAAAATTCCAGAGGCAGAGTGAGCTTTGTTTTAAACAGCGTTCAGATTATCAGTCTATCCATCAACCTCGAAACAATTTTCACTGGAACAGAATTTGTAGTTTTCCACAGTAATGGATTGTAGGAACCACCAAATCTCAAATTAGACAAGTCTTTTAATATCTAACCTAAACTTCTTTTTGCTGTAATATAAACTCATTTCTGATCTTTCCTGGGTGAAATTAAGAGCTTTATACACCTGCTTATGTTATTACAAAGTTTTTCTGTTTTCCTCCAATAACCAGGATTTCTTTTTTCCTCTTCCTTTCATATTGTATCTTATTTTCTGATCTTTTAATTATTTTTATTGCTAGTATTTGAACCTTTCTGCATATGCCATCCTTTATGTCATAAACCAGGATAATCAAAACCTCATTAGTACTGAATACAGTGAAAGGATTACTACTCTTAAGGCTCATTATTGTGTTCTTTTGAAATATATCTCCAGCACATCTCTGCATGATATATTATAAAGGATTTCATAATTTGTGATTAAAAGAAATTATTGCCCTTAGTCTGAAAGGTTTTGATGGACAAATTGCTAGTAAATCATTCCTTCTAATAAAATGCTATTGTGCATAAAGAGCTTAAAAATATATACCTTTCTCAGCATTTTGTCCAGATTGGGCTTAAGTATGACCTTTCTGTCAAAGAAACTCTAAAGAAAGGAATATGCACTTTCTAAGTGGGATGACACTTTTTAAGAAAAATAACTTTTGCTAATGAACTGAGAGGAGTGGCTCTTTCTGGCCCACAGTGGTTATAGGTATATAGAATGATGCTGCATTATATAGTATAATCTTCTTTTTCAATAGGTAAACTTGGTTATGGCTAGGATGGGAGAATTTTAGAGCTTGAATTATATCATGCATTTAAGAATAGAGGAGGTAAATGTATGGGAAAATTGGGGAAATCCTCTGAAAATGAAAATGTACAGGCCAGAAATCCAGATCAGGCTGACCATAAAGGCCTTGCACTGATCAGCAGTGCCTTGTTATAGGAGAACAAAAAGGAAATAACACGGGCCAAAGACATTTAAAATGACTGTACATCAATATATTAGATGACTATATTACTATTACATCAGCAGTGATTTGCTATGAGAGCACCTTGATAGATGCTTCAGAGATGCTCAAGTGGGCAGTGCCACCTGTCAGAGGGGAACACAGTTAATTTCTTTATACTTAAACGCTGATTTCCATTCAAGAAATATTTGCTTAGCACTTATAATGTGTCTAGCATTAAACTGTATACTGTGAGGAGAGCTATTTAAAAAATTTTTTTTCTTGTGATGAGAACTTTTAAGATCTATTCTCTTAACAACTTTCAAATATACAGTATAGTATTGTTAACTCTAGTCACCATCCAGTTAGCATCTTTAAACTAGTTTGCCCAATGGTTCAATCACAGTTGACCCTCAGATCCTACTTTAACAAACACTGCTTATTTTCCCCTTTCCCACCTCCCGAACGAAGCATTCCTGACAGATCCTATAGCTGTACTGATTTCTCCAACTCTGCTGTGGTATATTGACTTCTGATGTAGCCCTGAATAGTTTATCTTCTTGCATTGTTTATTTCATGTCCTTGTATCATGAGGAACCCCAAGTCTTAAACAATGGTATAGTAACCATTAAATGATATTGGCACTGAGGAATGCTATTTTTGACTTTATGAAGTTAAAGATACTTTGAAATACTATAATTTGGAATAAGGCTGATTAAACATTTTTATGGTTTTTATTACCTCCCAGTTTTCATAGTAAATATCCTCTTGGTTGCTTTATTTTTAAAATGATAATAGCTATAACAACAGTTTGTATCATCCTTTATAAATTTAAAGATTCCGTTTAGATATAGAAATGAGCTGGGTTAGCACATTCTGCTTGAACTAAATTTTGAAAATCTTTTTCTTTTAGTGTTGATTTTCCCTCCACCCCAATTTTAAAGGTAATGCTCTAAGCTTGTTGGGGAAAATGTAGAATATAAGAACTCATAGAAAAGATAGTTCTACCAACTGAAGGCAATGACTGTTAATGTTTTAACATTTCTTTTTTTAAAAAATGTTAAATATGTTTTTACATAGTTGAGATCATATGCTGTAGATATTTTATTCTATTTTTCACTTAATATTATTCAATAAACATTTTCCGTGTTCTTTTTTTCATGTTCTCAAAAATCTTTATAAACATCATTCTCAATATTTACATGGCAAAGATATTCCATGACTTCTATAATATTTCTACCTATTTCATATACATTTTTTCTTATAATCAGACATTAAAAAATAGTATAGTGTCAAGGTAAGACTTTTTGAAGGGGGTAAGATATGTTCAAAGCAACACTGGTTATCCATATAAGTAGAAATACTTCCTGTTTAAGTTCTAAAAACATTTTTCCTTCTCTATTTTACCTAATTCTTTAAATTGGATTGACTGTTTTCCCTGTTCACTTTGCTATGTATAGTTCTCCAAATTAAGGAATCAACTTGTTATGAAAATTTCTCTTCTCTTGTCCTCTGTTGCCCCATACTCATTGAATAAAAGGATATTTCAAAGAGTTTACAGAATGATATCCAGCAGTTCAAAGAAAACATCTTCAAAATGTTGATGTTGACAATGCAGGAATCTTTGTAAAAGGAACTGGGTTAAATGAAGGAGAGTTTTCTCACCTGTTGTTGCTTTGTACTTGATGCAGCTGCACTTTGAGTCATAAATTTAAATTCTACCTCTCCAAGTAAAAATTTCAGAAAGAGTTCATTCATCTCTTGTTAGTCACACACCAAATCTTTTTTTATTTTCAAGACTTTCCTTACAGTGCAAGCAATGCATGAATGATAAGGCAGCCTCTGGCTGTATCACTTGTATCTTTTCCTTTTTGTTTTCTTTTGTCAGTTGCTTTGCAACTAGCATGACTTTAATGGGGTTAAATGGAGAAAGATGCTAGAGATAGTTACAAAAAAATGGAAATAGGTAGTAGCTCTCTGCCTGTGCACACATCAAAGATTGTTTATATGAATGTAAACAACTTGGCAGTATAAATATAAATATGTCTTATATTTGAATTGAGGCTTTTTGTAATCCTAACTGCAGTCCTTGGGGAATTGTTCAAAATCATTTGAAAGACCCTTCTTTTGTAATTTAATGTGGCATTCTTACTGCATCAGAACTAGGGCAATGCCTTATGTAGTTGAAATTAATCAACATAACCTTTGGGCTTTATATATTAGGTCAAAATAAAGATGAAGGAAATTAAAATGCCATTAGTTTCAGACATAATTGTAGTTCCTGTCTACAGACTTTTCTTTTAGTCACTAAGGCAATGAAGCCTCATTTTTCTGTTAATTAAGAAGCATCAACAGTATATTTGGAAGAAACAGATGACAGTTTGCAGCAATAGACATTTTAAATGAAAATTAATTATTTTGATATTAGAAAGTTATTTCTTAAAGAAAGACAGGATTTAGTCTCTGAACACCTGGATTGATTTTTCTCATTGTGAAAATTCGTTTTTTTTCTTTTTTTTTCGATCACTCTGCTGAAACTGCTTGCACTTGGGTAACCACTGACCCCCACACAGATGTCTGCAGGGATTTCCTCTTTGTAAGGCCCTGTACTAGGGAATGCTGAAGTGAATCAGAAGTGTTAAGTCCCCATCCCTGCCCTCGAGGGCCTTAGCCAAGAAAATATAACAGAAGGAGTTGATGTGTTTAAAAGTGATTTATATACTTTCAAGTAATATGAAAATATAGTGTGTTATAATTATAACTTAAAATTTTAGTAACAATGAATCAATGTGTTACAAAAAATAAAGATAAAAGTGCAAATGGAATTCAAAATTGGTAGACCATTACTTTTGGCCGGAAAACTCAGAGAAGATGTCTGGAAAAACAGTTTTAATTGGACTGGATTTTTGATGATTATATTTAAGAATTTGATAATTTGAGAATGGGAGGATCCTTCAGATAAAGGAAATAGCAAGAACACAGGCTTGGAGGTATGTTTTATCTGATCATTTCTTCATGGCATTGTAGCATAGTGGTTAAAGCATAACTCTAGAGCAAAATTATATGTGTTCAAATTTTGGTGTCTCCATTGCTATTATTATTTTCATTACTGTTAATAATATTTATGTTGTGGTGTTGTACAATATTTGGCTGAAAAGGTAATAAAAACAATAATTTAAAATGACAATAACAATTGTTAATGTTTATTGAGCACTTACTGAGCAGTACAGCCACTGTTTCGTGTTTTATGTACATTAATTCATTTTATTCTCAAAATAATTGTATTGGACAAGTACTATAATTTATCCCCATTTTACATATGGTAAACTGAGGCACAGATAGACTAACTTGCCCAAAGTCCAACAGCTAGTATAATGGTCACGGAACTCATAAGGTTGACTAGGGCTATACTGGGGAGCATTTTATATATTTATGTATTTATTTATTTTTTTGACTCTTAAAATTTTTTATTTTTTCCAGTTTTATTGAGATGTAATTGACATGAGTTTAAGATGTACAGTATAATTGGGAGCAGTTAAATAGAACATGCATATGGTTAATGGAAAAGACCATGAGGATGAATGTTGTATGGTTAGTGGAAAACCATTTTGATTTCTGCACAGAAGAGTAATATGGTCAGACGGTGTTTTAGGGAGATTAAGCTAGAAAGTATAAAGAACACAGACTGGAAGAGGCATGAGACCAAGCTGCTGCAGTTCTCATCTGAAATGATAAGGGCCTGAGTTGGGTGGGGACAGGAAGAATGCCAGGAAGGAGGATTCAACTGGGCTCTGTTACTACTTGGTGAGGGAGAGGAAAGCGTCAGTGATGATTTACAGCTGTTTTACTTAGGTTAACGGTGATGTCATTAGGAGGTAGTCTGTCCTCACGGTTAACCAACTTCCGAATGCTTAACATTTCAACCAACCTTCTTTTGAAATTCTCTTTCCTTCTTTATGCTGGTGACTGTTGTTAAATCTTGGTTCTCCTCTTACCTCATTCCTCCTTCAGAGTTCTTTCCTGTAGTGTACAGTCTTCAAAGTCCCAATCTGGAACTCATTTCTTTTTCTTTTATTATACGTGCCCACTTCATGGTAGCGTGTGTATGCTGTCCAATTACCTTTAATCCGGAGGCAGCATAACCTCATGGAGGCAGACAGAGCTGGGCCTGAACCCCAGCTACACATTATTAGCTGTGGAATAACAATGCCTTTGACCTTAATTTGCTCATTTATAAATGGGAATGATACCTACCTTATGAAATTATTATGAGCACTAAATGAGTCTAGGGAAAAGGCCCAAAACACAGTAGTCCCTTCCCAAATTTCATTTGCTCCTTTTGTTCTCCTTACTCCTATTCACATATTTCCCTTCAGTTCCAGTTGTTTTCCTGATGGAGGCTGTTCCTACATTAGGAGGAACAGTCGTGATTTTCTTTTGCTTGCCAGATGTTAAGCTGTACTTTATCATCTTTCATGGATAAATAGCACAGTGGTTGTCTTTCTGTTTTAAAACACGGAGTGAGTTAATACTCTAAAAATATAAGATATGAACTACAAAGAGATGTAATAATAAACTGGTTTTATGTGAAATTGCATTTCAGACTGGGGGTGAAAATTTATCTTCAAATTGGATTCTTAAGTGCAGTCTGAGACAAGCTGTGGAAACATGACATATGAAATATAAAATTTTCCACACCCCTTACATATCTAGAAATTTTATTTGTACAGATGTTATGAATGATACAATGATTGATCTTTTATGTAGCAATTAGAATAGGAATTTCATTTGACTGAAAATGCTATTGTGAAGAGAATGTGTCTCAGCAAGATGCTGACTCAGATTAGTAGGAAGCACTATCTTTGTAGATAGGTGAGCCTGAATAATATTTGCTGTGCGGAAACTAGTCAGTGAGGTCAAGTTAGCTAAGGACTTATTAGGGATTTGGAAATGACCCACAGAAGACTTTTCCCTGGTTCAGTTAACTTTTGTGGAGACTTCAGTGTCTCAAGGGTAAAATATTAAAAAAATCTCAGAACATAGAGTGGGAAGAGGTTTTTGATATGATCTAGTACACACCCTTTGTTTTAGAGAGAAAGAAATGGAGGCCTAGAGATTGAAAGGGACTTGCCTGACTCCTCATAATAATGGCAAGTCAGAGGTCAAACTTAGGTCTCTTAATTCCCAGTTTTCTTGCCACTCTGCCACAAAAACCCCATGAGCATTAACACTATTTCAGGCAAACGCTGGTCTAGAAATGAGGCTTCTGAGAAATCAGAAAAATTTTTTTTCGGCATATTTAGAGACTTGGAACTAAAACTTCAATTGTTATACTTGATTGCTTTTTCTATTCCGTGTTTCTTTAAAAATAAATCAAAAAACCTAAGATCACAAAAATTCAGCTATTCCTCAAATATTCACATGAAATGGATGCTTCAGGGGTATCCGTCATGTTGGTACCCTGTGCACTGACATCCCACTGGGGGACATGAACTCCAGTTGGAGAAGATGCCTCAAAAGTTGCTTTTGGTTAAGCTAGTTGCAATTGTACACATTCACCCAAGGTGAATTTGATCTGCAAAAATTAATTTAAACTGTCTACACATTTTCTGAATGAAAAAATCTTGCAATTTAGCTGTTGATCAAATTTTATTTTATTTTGAAAATTATTGGAAATACAGTGCCAGAAGACCACTTTAAAACAATGTGGTAAAATCATTTGCTTTCCTGCCTAGGTTAAATCCATGTCAGCATGAGCACACGCAGGCGCACACACACACACACACACACGACAATGATGAACATGTTCATATCTGTGTGTAGTTTCCCTGTGTGGCTCTTTTCCGAAAGGCTTCAGGTTCCTGTGAGAGGACGTGAGATTAACATTGATGAACAGACAGTGTGGGAACTTAATATGCTCTGTTCTAAAGCCAATTTTCTTGCTAACAAATGTTTTGTAGATAGAGGACGGTAGAAATCTTATTGGGCCTGCTTTAACGAACATATAAGACTCAAGTGTAATTAACGTTCTAGAGTACTTAAAAACAGTTCACTCGGAAGTTTTAAGTAGGTCATGCATATTTACTTTGGTAATTTTTTTCTTTTTAATAAGTACTTTATTTAATAGATGCAAAGGTGAAGTTAAATCTTATCTTGACCAAAGTGTGATAGATTCAGTATCATTGGCATTAAAGTTATGATTATTACTGTATTACATATATATATATGAAACCTTTTTTTGTTTATGTTGCCTCTCTGTCTAGATTTTAAGATAGTTTCTGGCTGTAGAGAATAAGACAATGTTTTCTCCCCAGATATCTAATAATTTGTGTGGGCCAAGGTGGACAGCAGGTAGCTTATTAATATATTCATTGTGCAAGGAACTGCATTATGCCCTGAGGAATAAGAAGATGGTGACGAAGTTAGGATGACATGACTCTTGGCTTCGAGTTACTTAGAGTCTATTAGGAGGTGACATGGAGAAATAATTACAATGGGGGATATCATGTCCCATAAAAGAAGTCCAAACAGAGTGCTCTGAGAATTTAAAGAAAAGAGTTGTTACTTTTGCCTGGGCGCCTCAAGGAAACCTTCCTATAGGGGCTGGCATTTGAGTTGGACTCTTAAAGATGAGGCTGGATTTGAACAAAAGGAAGATATTTCTGAAAGTTTCCACCATGTATATGAATTAGTTAAGGTGGTTAAAATATCTAGTGCTTACTACACTGTTTGACACCCAGTAGGCATTCAGTAATTGAGGCTGAATAAGTGCACGAACCAGGTTAATTGTGTGCCACTAGCTGTCGTCCTTATAGGAACGCTGTCAGAAAAGTAATTGGAACATTTTTGCCCAGGTGCTGACTTGAGCAGGGCCTCTGTGCTTACCAAGGGCCTTAACTGCTTAGTTGCCCTACATTCATCTTCATTAACCATCATGCTTTGTCCCTGAAACATGATGCAGCTGCCTGGCGGCTATTTCATCCACCCCTCACTAATCAGCTGTTCACCGGAGAGCTGGATTGGTGTCTGACAAACAGATGATTGTCTGCAAGGAAGGAGAGGAGGAGTAGCCCAGCAGCTGGGAGGTGGCCGGTGCTCTGATCTGGCTTTATTGTCATCTCATGGGTGGAGATCGATGGGTGCTTATTTTCAAGCCAGTTATGAAGACAGGGAGATGCTGATAATTGTTGCTTGGGACAGCTCTGAAATGCTGCGTTCATGGACGCAAGCAGAGTGTAGAACCTAGTACGATGCAGTTCTAGATTCGTGTGTCTTCACTGCTGCGAATCAGATGCGTAGCTGGGCAGAGGTCTTGTTCAGCACAACCGCCTGGGTAACAGATGCAGATTTCAACCTCCGTGTAGGATCACGATCTATTCTGGACACACATGTCAGCAAAATAAACCTTTGCCATAGCTGAATATATACATGTGTATTGATAAAATGATGAGAGTCTAAAAAAGAGAAATATTAATCACCCTGGACTAATCATAACTCTGAACAAGCTAGACGAAGAATAAAAAGTTTCAAATTACCCTGGATAAGGAATAGAGAATAATAGTAGTTATAATCATAAGAATACATTTATATAGGGCTGTGTAGAAGGTAAAACATTTTCACATATTATCTTGACTGTGAAACAAGATGGCCCGTTCTCAGTTCTCATTCTTTTGAGCCCTTTTAGCATTTGCTTGTATCTCCTTCTGTAAACTTTCTTTCCCTTGGCTTCTGTGACAGACAACTCTTTTGATTCTTTTCTTTCTCTGATCTCTCTGTTCTAGATTCACTTATTTCTTCTGCTGGCTAAAAGTACCTCATGATTTTTTGCTTGGATCTTCTCTCTTATGGCTCTGTATTCTTTCTCATGGCATCATCTGTTCAGGTGAATCCCATACCTTTACTTTCAACTCTGATCTTTTGTGCTGAAGCCCCATGTTCTTACCTACCTGGCGGTTATCCACACAGAACGCCTTAGCTTTACCTCACACTTAGCATATCTAAGATTAACTTAATCTGCTAAATCTGTTCCTGCTGTTATTACCTACTCGTTTTTTATTACTGACAACATCTAGGTCTTTCTTTCTTGTGATTCTCCTATTTATTAGTTTTAAAATCTCTGCAGTTGTATCTAAACAGTATTACATCTGCCCTAATTCAGGCTCTTTCAATAGTCTCTTAGTAGGGCTTCCCTGGTGGTGCAGTGGTTAAGAATCCACCTGCCAATGCAGGGGACACGGGTTCGAGCCCTGGTCTGGGAAGATCCCACATGCCGCGGAGCAACTAAGCCCGTGTGCCACAACTACTGAGCCTGTACGCTAGAGCCCACAAGCCACAACTACTGAGCCTGTGTGCTGCAACTACTGAAGCCTGCGAGCCTAGAGCCCGTGCTCCACAACAAGAGAAGCCACCACAATGAGAAGCCTGCTCATTGCAATGAAGAGTAGCCCTCGCTCGCTGCGACTAGAGAAAGCCCATGCACAGCAATGAAGACCCAACGCGCCCCCCCGCAAAAAAAAAATCTCTTAGCTGGTTCTGATCATTGTCTGCTTTGCCATACAAAAACATTAACTTCCTTCCCTGCATCATTCCTTCCCTGACATTCGGAGCCTCCCATGATCCGGCTCCTTTCCACCTTTCCCGGCTTATCTCTCTTTACTTCCTTTCCTCTGTACCGTATGCTCCAGCTGTTCTGGTTAGTTAACATTTCTCAAACATACGAACATCAAACCTTCTCATTTTAGGGCTTTGATTATGTTCTCCTTTATTTCCATCTTTTAGAGCCCATTTCAAATGCAGGTCTCCTAATTTAGAAATAATTTCTTCATCATCTGAATCTTCAGAGCACCTATTCTGCTTCTTTTCTTAAATTAATTTTTTTAAATTGAGGTAACATTGGTTTATAACATTATATAACTTTCATGTGTACAACATTGTATTTTAACTTCTGTATACACTACAGTGTGTTAACTACCAGAAGTTTAGCTTCCATCCGTCACCATACAGTTGATCCCCTTTACCCATTTCGCCCTCACTCTCTGTTCCCCTCTGCTAATCACTACTCTGTTCTCTGTATCTACATGTTTGTTTGGTTTGGTTTGTTCATTTATTTAGGTTTTCTTTTTGTTTCTGTTTCTTTTTAATGGCAGTGATTATAATATGCCTTGCACTCCAGTGCTTATGTGGATTTTTTCGTATAAGCTTCTTAAAGGTAAGACTCATAAGTGGTTTCATTTTTGTATCCCTCACAAACTCCAGAACAGAGGCCTCTTCCCAGATGACTTAACAGGTTTGTAAAATGAATAAATACATTAATGAAGAAGTTTAATGAGAGAGAGAGAGAGAGAGAGAGAGAGAGAGAGAGAGAGAGAGAGAGAGAATAATGAATAGGAGAAAGAGGATAGATTCATACATGGAGAAAAATGAGCACAGTAGAGTCAACTCTATAGAACAATGAAATGTAATCCTAAATATTTTATCCAATTTAATCCTAAATATTTATAAAATTTTAAGATTTGTTGAGTATTCAGACATATTTTGATTGAGCTCTAACGATACAGATATGAAGATATACTAATTATAATAAATATGTTAAGAAAGTTCACACAGTACGATCTCAAATCACTTCTGAGAAAATGAGTGCCTCGAGATATGATGGGATACTCACTCACTGCCAGTTAGAACACTGTTTACTTTCCTTACATTGTTTGAATATCCAGTGATCAGAATTTCATTCATGTAAAATGTTGCTTCTGAGCGGACTTAGGGAATTCAAAATATCTGCCTGTGATAATGTGTATCTTCCTACTTAAAAGATAATTTCCTGCTACTTTAGATGTCTTTATTGCTCTTAGTATTTTCATTTTGTGTATTACTAATGCTTTTTCAGCAAACTATTTTTTGTTACTTAATAAAACACAACTAGAGGATCACCTATTAAAAAAAAAGGCCCCAGTAGCTCGGGCCCAGCCTCTGCTAACCTAACCGCTCCCCGCTTGGGCATAGCTCTTTATATAAGGCTTCTTTATATTTTTCTTTAAGATTTAATCCTTACTTCATGCTGCGGTTTTGGTAATTATCATCTGCTGTGTTTTTGCCCTATACCCTGTCTTGGTAACCACCCCTGTGCTCTAGTCCCTCAGTCAGGATGAATCTAGTCCATGTTCATTTAATATCTGCACAGTGATTGATGAATGGATGCAGTTCTTGAATTCCAATCAAACCTGCTGCTTGCTGATTGTGTTCCCTGCTTGTCTTGTGTTTTTTCTGCCTTTTCTTTGCCCATCACTATGCTCTACACATATGGTAGAACATCTCTGTTATTTCAGAGATGTTATTTCACTTCTCTGGAGTGACCTTTCAATAGATGCTTTGACCTTTGAAATAAACTTTTTTTCCACTCCTTCGTACCAGTTAATTATCATACCAGTCCCAACCCAGAGGGCCAAATCCCTGGGGACCTTGCAGCCTTCTGTCTTTGGTTATAACAAACAGGATCATGTTGGTCTAGGAGACGGGTGTCACTATTTCCTGGTTTGCCTAGGACAGTTCTGGTTTTTGCCTGTTTTTCTGGTTTAATTATTAATAGAACCCCCTTTACTCTAAAAAGTAAATTATGTAATATGGTCACCTAACCTCTTCCTAAGATATGACAGTAGCTGAACTTTAAAATTTTGTCTTACCTGTTTCAACTTTCGTCCCATATTGAGAAACTTTGAGGTTTAGTTTTTTAAATCAGATAATGTAAGCTATCTAGTTTATGAAGTGATTTTGAGTTTATAGCTATTTGAAAAGAGATTATAAAATACAAAGACATAAAATGGACAAATCAAGACACAAAAATTTTTTTCTCAAGGCCCACACATTTATTGTGTATTACATTATTGTAGGCTTAAGAATTCCTGGGAAGCCAATTTTAAAAGATTTGTTTCATTCCCCTTATCAAATGTTCTGGGAAGCCACACACTGTCCAAGACACTTAATTTTGAGTGCCTATAATTGTATATGTTTAGTTATGTAAGCTCTTTTGGGGACCATATAGCAAGTACTGCAGTTATTGAATCACTTAAGTGAGGAATGATAACAATTCTAAAAATATAGCATCTCGAGATACATGTTTTTTAAGAAGTGATAGCATGCCTTTCATGTGCAGTGTAGCAGAAATGACTAGGCTCTGGTAATTATTCTCAGGGCTGCCGTCTGTGAATTAAGGCTTAAATGCCTTGAATTGCAGATGTTTCAGTTCCTTTTCATTCACTTTGTAAATTCCCCTAAAATTATTGCAAATTACTGCAACAGAAAGGGAACAGTGGGATCTTATGAGCACATTTTAATGAAACAATCATCGGAAGGCCCACAAGGTGACACAGCACTTTCTCTGATAAATTCTGTGAACTTTACAGATATTATTATCCTGCTTTTCCTAATATTTCAATGGATACTAAGATATTGGAGAAAAAGAAAAAAGTAATCCACAGTATGGACACTATGCTTTTCCATTGCACATGCCTAATTTACCTTGACTTAGGGAGTTCAATGTCTATGTTTGGGCCATTTTTATGATGAGGAAACAAATCTGCTTCTGTTTCTTTTCGTCTTATATCCTTCTGCCTATTCCAGGATAGGTAAAGAGGATAATGTTTTAGTATGATTGTAAAGTCAAAAAAGGGAGTTTACTGTAGTCTGGGGCTACCTTGGGTAAGTTCTGAGAACTCTTTATGTAGGAAAGAGGTTTTGTCTCCCAGACCCCCCCTTTTTTTTTAACATCTTTATTGGAGTATAATTGCTTTACAATGTTGTGTTAGTTTCTGCTGTATAACAAAATGAATCAGCTATACATATACATATATCCCCATATCCCCTCCCTCTTGCGTCTCCCTCCCACCCTTCCTATCCTACCCTCTAGGTGGTCACAAAGCACCCGAGCTGATCTCCCTGTGCTATGCGGCTACTTCCCACTAGCTATCTATTTTACATTTGGTAGTGTATATATGTCCATGCCACTCTCTCACTTCGTCCCAGCTTACCCTTCCCCCTCCCCACGTCCTCAAGTCCATTCTCTGTCTGCGTCTTTATTCCTGTCCTGCCCCTAGGTTCATCAGAACCATTTTTTTTTTAGATTCCATATATATGTGTTAGCATACGGTATTTGTTTTTCTCTTTCTGACTTACTTCACTCTGTATGACAGACTCTAGGTCCATCCATCTCACTACAAATAACTCAATTTCCTTTCTTTTTATGGCTGATCCCAGACCTCTTTTGACTTTGATTTCTAACTTCACCGCCTCCAGTAATTTTTTACATAATTCATTGTGTATTAAAATAGACATAAGAGAATCTGACTCAAAATCACAGGTTTATAGGTATAGAAGGGACACGATAGGATTTATCCTCCTAACTTTCCATTAACACCACAACTCCTAACCCCAGAGAGGGTCATCTATGTCAGACCTGAAGACTTTTAGAGGTGATAGCCCATTCCAATATTAAACAACCCCACTCTCTGAGACATCTTTCTTAGATCTGACCTAAGTCCTTCATATTGGAATTTAAGGTTATTTCCTTTGGTTCTGCCCTCATTGTAGATAGAGAACAGCTGGTCACTGGAATAACCGATCAAATACCTTAAGAATGTTTATTAAATCATCCATCAGTCTTCCCTTCACCAGGCGCAATAATCTCTGTTCCTTTAATCTTTCCCCATAGATATTACTTTCCAACCCTTTAATCATCTTTGTGGCTCTTCTCCACTTTAGTATAGAGTTAAATTTGAACCCTACAAATTGGGTACAGGTTTTAAAAAACTGTTCCTTTTAGAATAAACAGCAACTATCTGGTCTTACGAAGCTTTTGGCAGCGTTACAGCTGTACCCAGAGACCCCTTTCATCCCAGAGGCAGAGTTGGTTTCTAGACCTTTTCCTTGCAAGTTCACAGAACAATTTCTTCCATGTGTGTTGATGGCATGAAGACTCATGGGGTCAAAAAGAGATGAAGCCTTTATATTAAGGTGACCCTCCTTCTACTCCTAGTTTCTTCCCCCTCCTACACTGCAAAATTTTATTTAGTTTATGAATATAACCATTAATTGAAGGGATAGTTTAAGTAAGCTAGTTAATATTGAAAACTTAAGGTTTTTAAAGATACCAAAAACTACTTAGAGAAAAATTTTTTTAGTTTAACGAAAGAGATACAAATATATTTGCTAAGTTAACAATGAATAATCGTGTAAAGAATTTCTCAAACTGTGGAAGTAAAAGAGTGAAGAAAGTTTTCATGAAATAAAAAAGTCAATGACTTTTGTTTGTTTTTTTAAAATTGTGAGTGTCTACATGCAAATAATGTCAATATCAAGGGAACTTTTGCATAGAATGTGAGTTTTAAGTAACAAAGGAGAATAATTCAAATAGAGTATGTGACTGCTGGTCTACTGGGTTTATACTATAAGCCTTGTCCAGTTCGAGCTCCATCTTACGAACACTAATATTGGCTAGTCTCCCAGACCATAAAGCTACCATTCTTAATTTGACCTTCAACCCTACCCCCTCACCTCTTGACAAGCTTTGACAAATTGTGTGTTGGTGTGTGTGTTTATTACAGGGAGTGAAGTAGAGTGCATATGGGTTAAGAACATTCAATATTCCAAGATTAGGGTTTGCCTTTAAAAAATGATGCTAAAGTCTTTCAAGCAGAATAGACTACTAGAAAGATTTTCGGTGGAAAATGACTTGTTACACAAATGATATAAAGCTGAGGAAATGTGGCTGTGAAACAGCAGCTATTGGAGTTTTTGTAGGAAAAGCTGGATGACAAGCATACAAGCATGTGTGAAGCAAGCAGTGTTCCACTTTAGAAAGGCTCAGGACACTGATGTCACATTTGGAGAATGTGGCCTCTCTGAAAGATGAAGCCCATCAGCCATTAATATTCCAGACCCAGGGCTCTCGGCCTTTGTATTCAGCTCCCATTACAAGCTTGACACAACTTAGGGACACAAGATGGAAAAAAGTCAAGACTTGATATGGTGTCTTTATGTCACCTTTGTTTTTTGAGTTTAAGTGTAACAGAACAGAAGTGTATTATACTTGTAATAAAAATGACTTATGAACACATCAGGAATCTGTACAAATGAATTAAAGTCATGGCGGTAGTTGTCTGGGGTAAGATTGGGGTTACTAGGTTCCACTAACTCTACTTCAACAACAAATTCTAAACGTTTCCTGTGTTGTAAATTAGAAACTACTTGTTTTTAATTAAGACCATCTGTGAGCTCAAAAGGACTTGAGACTAAAGGAGTGCTAAGGTGAAAACTGGTGTTTATTCCTCAGGCCAAATATTTTCTGCTAGGTAAATATTTCATAGATTTGAGTTAGCACATGACCTGTTTCCTCTAAAGATCTCACATTAAGTATCTAACAGGTGATTTAATGTTGGTGTGTTCAGAAACCATCTAGAAGACAAGACTGCCATCCCTGGTGTATATATGACTTAATACAATTTTTAGCAGTAGATCTTGTTGATTAAAACAAAGTGTCTGTTGTTTTAGGGATTGGACAAAGAAGGTGAAAATGAAGAAACATGGTACTCTAGAAATATCAACCATATAGACGATGTTTTGGAAAGAAAGAGGGCATTTAAGTGGGAAGACAAAGAATGCTGGCAAAGCTAAAAAAGGAGTAACTTCAAGGTAGAACAAGAATGATTTGGCTCTAATGGATATTACAGGTTTCTAGAATGTGAGGATTGAAAGGCACCTTAGAGATTGTATAGCTCAATCCTTTAAATTTATAAATTGAAAACAAACAAACAAACACCCTGAGTTGCAGAAAGTTCTTCCTTTCTTTTGTCTCTGTATTCAGCTGAAAGTCTTGTGGGATGAATACTAAGGTAGTTCAGTTATTCAACAAATAAATGTGGGAGGCATTGTGTGGTGTTCTGGAAGAATTAATCTTCATTCACATTAACACATAATAAATTAATTTTAGGAAAAGCAATTAAGTACTCTCAAGGAATTATTTATACTCTGTATTGTTTCAGAAAAGATTTATAATTTTATATGAGATAAGAAGTGCAAGTGATCACAATTCAGTAGCAGTGGTTGAACTCAATGAACTGCCAAACTCCTAGGCAGACAAATGTATTATCTCATTTAATTTTTGCATTGACCTTATAAGGTCAATACTAATATTGTTATCCTTCCTATTTTACAGCTTGATAAACTGAACCATAGAGAGGTTAAGCCACTAGCTCAAGTGACAGTCTCAGGATTTGAACTCAAGTCTGTCTTTCTGCAGAGTCTATTCATAACTGACCCTACTGTGCCTTTGACTATACAAGGCACTGCAAGAAAGATGTATATGGACTTATATGTGGAACTGAAAGATTGGAGAAAATCACCTGGACCAAGGTGGAGGGCAGGGTTGGAGGTAGGTTTACAGGAGATGGCGGCCCTTGTAATGGCCTTTGAAAGGTGGTAGATTTTAGATGGATATTAGTGAGAAGTATGTTCCTGAAAGTTTAAGAATGCCATATTTTCTTTTAGCAATGATGGGATGGATTCCAGAATAGTTGGTTCAAAGATTGCCATTAAACCATTCCTTTACCACTGTACATTCTGTGCATTAATATGAGTGGAAATTCACCAATCTTCGCTTTAAATAATCCTTAGGGTAACTCCCTTGTTTACTCATATAATTTTTATTTCTCTTTTTACTGCCTTGGTTGAAGGTTTATACCCTTGTAAACTTGCATTTGAAAAGTTCCATCTTGGTGAAACCTAATTTCCCCCAAAATATATTGGATTCTGAAAGAGAATTTTTCAAAATGCCTCAGGCATGAGATGTTTTATTCATCTCCATTGACAGATGAATTGCCCTTGCTTTCCATTTTCCTGGTTGTACCATTTATTTGAGCAGTCATGTCTCAGCACTTATTTTTTGTAATGTGTAGATCACATTAGAAATGTTTTTATATTTCCTTTCTGGTTATCCACGAAGGAGAGCGAAGAACTGCTACTGGGATGCTGGGATAATATTTAGCATTTTAATAAAATTGGGCATATTGGAAATTACATCTCTTGTACATAATTGATTCAGATCACAGTCACTTAGCTTCTTAGCATGTTCAACTGACCAATGTAGTATAGCTGCTAGCCAAAAAATTTCTTGATCTACTTTAATATTACATGTTTCTAACACTTTGAAGCCATTCCTTCATTTTCAGTGATCATTCTACATAATTTAAAACTATATAACAATGTTCCTAGAAAATTTTCCTTCTATACTTCAGAAAATTTTTTTGGAGGTGCACAAAAGAGCCCACTGCAGTCTGATTATCTTCCATATCAATTCCTGTTGAGAAACAAATATAATAAAAAGGATTAATATCTAATATGTATAGCTTTTTTAAAAAAAATAAATTTATTTATTTATTTTTGGCTGCATTTGGTCTTCGTTGCTGCCTGTGGGCTTTCTATAGTTACAGCGAGTAGGGGCTACTCTTCGTTGTGGCGCGTGGGCTTCTCATTGCAGTGGCTTCTCTTGTTGCGGAGCATGGGCTCTAGGTGCGCGGGCTTCAGTAGTTGTGGCACACGGGCTCTGTAGTTGTGGTGCATGGGCTTAGTTGCTCTGTGGCATGTGTGATCTTCCCGGGCCAGGGCTTGAACCCGTGTCCCCTGCATTGGTAGGCGATTCTTAACCACTGCTCTACCAGGGAAGTCCCTGTATAGCTTTTAACATGGTCTATAAATTGATATTTAGAAAGTATAAATCATTAGAGAGAAATATTAAATCAAAGAGTGTTCTCAAAACAAACAAGATCATTTTAAAGTGTTGTAAAACAATAAATAATGAGGCATTTCTAGAGAATAGTTATTCAGAGGAGACTCAGAGTTAAAAATGCCTTTCTTGGATTAGGATACCTTTTTTAATATAAACAATATTTAGCAATCAACTATATTTGGTGCCAGGCTTATGGACTGAACATGATGTATTCATTTCCTGAAGTATTGAATCGAGGAAGTGGCCATTTATGGTTGTACCCATAAGTTTTATGAGAGCTTTTAAGAATGAACTGGAGAAGTTACAGGTGTTTGGGGAATGGCTTTGGGTTTCCTCCAATTCAGGACTAATATTCTCTGCTAGGTTCTATTGCTTCTGATGCCTGGCAAACGAGAACATTCAAAAGAGCTCTTGTGTACACAAAGTCTACCTTAGTTTCTTAAGTGTATCTTGCTTTATTCAACAGATGTATTCTTGAAAAATTTTGTGTAACAAAGTTTTAGAAATTAGATGTTTTAAATACATACTGTAACTTCTCATTTAACTGATATTACAAAAGTGAAGAAATGTTTGGCAAAATTTCTTCTAAGTTTTATATTCCAAATTTTTGTACCCTGGTGAACTTTTTGAGCTGTTATTATCTTACAATAGGCTATAATGTTTTATCTTCAAGCAATTTTATGAAGAATACAAATGAAATAACCACTAAGTGTAAGCAGTATACAGGAAATCAGTGTTACATATTTAAGCACAAAGAGAAATTTGTGCCAAGTAGCAGGTTATACTTAGACATAACTTTGCCATAAATAATAAATACCCTTGCCATAGAGGATGTTACATCTGTACTCAACTGCAAAACCTCTGCTACACGAGAGGGTGACATGGGACCTAACTGCACAGTCTGAGGCATACATTGTTTCACCTATATCTCGTTGTTTGTTTCATGATTTTACTGAATGAATTCTGTGAGGTCTGTACTCTTTGTCAGATGCTGCCACTGAAGTCTCTGGTCAGTTAGCCTAATTGTCAGACAATGACTGAGCAGAGATTTCCTTAAATGCTTCGAACCAATAAGTCTCTATTTTGGGACAAGTTTCTCTCATGATCTAAGAAGGCTGCTGGCAGCACCTGGGACAGCACGTTCCCTGGGGTGGGAGGGTGGGGAGAGAGAACTAGCTTCTCTGAGCAAATCAAATTGACATAGACTAACTCTTCCCTGAAACTAATGTTCATTGCTGACAAAGGGGAGGAAATGATCATAGTGGGCTCAATTTAAACATTCAGAGGTGGAATGGATGTTGGAGAGCCAACCACACTGCTAGCAGTTACTTCTGGAGAATAACCTTCAGTAGGAGGAAGGCACAGTCTTAAAAGATAAAAACAGCTCAAAAAGGGGAAGACTGCGAACAATGATTGAGAATTCTTGTGCAAGCCTTGTCTTTTGCTCTTGCCTTCATCTTTATTTATACAAAGATGCATTTTGTTGTGGGAAGAATATTTACTTTAGTCACACTCAGGTTAATTTTAAAATCTGTCTGTATAGACTTCTACTCACTTTTTTTTTTTTTTTTTTTTTTTGCGTTACGCGGGCCTCTCACTGTTGTGGCCTCTCCCGTTGCGGAGCACAGGCTCCGGATGCGAAGGCTCAGCAGCCATGGCTGACGGGCCCAGCCGCTCCGCGGCATGTGGGATCTTCCCGGACCGGGGCACGAACCCGCGTCCCCTGCATCATCAGGCGAACCCTCAACCACTGCGTCACCAGGGAAGCCCTTCTACTCACTTTTTAATTTTCTGTAATGGAGTAAGATTTGAATGAGGTTGCTTCAAGAAATAGTGTGGGGCAATGGATGGAACATTGAGAAAACGTTTGTAAGGAGTAAATAAGTAGGAAATCAGAAAATATTTGGAGCTGAGAAGTATTCTATTGAATTTCTGTTACTCAAGCCAGGGACCATTGTTATCTTTGGAAGCAGTAGCTATGATCTTCAGAGCATGGAATTATTCAGTAGCTGGAGAAGGGTGACATAGTTGTACCTATCAAGTGGTATTAAGTATGGTACATTATGTTCTTTGGCCCCTAGAAGCTTATAATTACCCACTGCAGAACACTGCAGCGAGTAATGGAGCTTCATGTTCTATATAGTAATGTCAGATGGCTCATTTATTAGTCATTCTTCACAATATCTTTGTGAAGTGGGTCAGTGTTATTATAATCATTACTTGTCTCCTACATAATAAATACATTGAATCTCAAAAATGTGAATCACATTACTAAAGGTCACGCCCATAGCTTACAAGTGTTTCAATTATTTCTTCCAGTGTTTGTTCAATGCTCATTAAATGAACTTCCTTTGATAAATCACCTTAAATATTATTTCTTCCAATAGTCAGGAAAAGAAAAATATCTGCATACTGTCTTTTAATATTCTCTGATTCCTGATGTTCATGAGGTGAGAGAGTTTTGTATTAGTTGAACCAGAATGAATATGGCAGTCAGGGTACTACAGAAAGAAACCCAGTGTAATTAATATGGAGGGACAAAGAAAGAACAAGAGAAAGAGAATACGGTTTAGCAGCCTCAAAATAAAATTATAAGTAATGCATGTATTAAGTACTTAATTATGAGAGTGATTATATTTTCATTAGGCAGCACATTCCTCTGTCTTACTAAATGAATTGGAATGCTATACAGCTGATTAGCATTAAAAAGCTGTGACTGCCTTAAAGAAATAAAAACAGCCGCAAGTCCTTCAATTCATAATATGTAGGTTAATTCCATATTTGGTAGGAAGGAGGGAGGCAAAATTCATTAAGTACCCAAAGATAGTTGTTGCTAATGTTTGGTCTGAGGCCAACATTTTGGACTTCCTCTTTTCCACTGAAGATAGCAATTATCACTTTTTAATGTGGCTTTGAAATTTTAGAACTGAATCCTTGTGAAGTGCATCAAACATTCTTGAACTGTTTTCAGAACATTCTTTTCATGGAGCCATGAAACCAGCTGCACTTCTGCCTTAGTCAGTTAGCATTTTGTCATTGATGCTTTTAAGAATGCGTGTATAATAAAACAGAATCTGAGACATTGATCCTGCTGCAGCTATTTTAAGGAGGCAATTATAACAGAATGAGACACTGATTTATAATGTATTGTTCTCTGGTCTAGACTAAATTACGTGATTTGTCACAGAGGTTACCTATGCATATCACTCAGGAAAAAAAATGCCAAGGATGAAACTGCAGAACAATTGAATGGACTTTTTTCGTGCTAAAGGAGAATGCAGTCTTACTTTAGGGAATTGTTATGGGCTAAGGTTCTTGATGTCTTTCTTGATAGCTTCACAAGGGCATTGAAATGATGACATAACTATTAGGATAATTCAGTGCGAAAATCTTTCTGTTGAAGACAAAGTTTTATTCACTCTGTGTGTGTAAAAAAGTGAATCAAAATTCCAGCCAAAATTACAGGAGTGTTGCTTAGCACCAACATTTTCTGATCCAATATCTAAAGTCAGCTTGTAATTTTTATTGACTGAAACGGTAATATTTAACCGTCTCGCTTCTTTCCATGTGTGCCATGTTAGAAAATCAGTTGGTGTGATGAATTCTGAGTATATTGTGCCAGAGACCCAAAGGGAAAAACTGTCAGCATGGATTATGATATGTTGTTCTCTTGCTCATGGTGTGGCTTATTGGCAAAGTATTGTTGCTTGTGCTTATGAGTTGAAAGTACATTTCTCTTTTTTTATCCACTTACTCTACAAATTGATTGTGTATACAACTGGGTGACTTCTGAAATCAATAGCAATCCTATCTGGATTTTTCATAACATCTGGTTAACCTAAAACATTGAGGTGATGACCTCAGAATTCTTTGACATTAATTATCCTGTGCCAAAGAACTATCATGTGTTGAGTAATTGTATATAACTAAGTTCTATGTTAGATGCTGTTTATACTTTAGCCTGTGTAGTTTTCACAACACAACCATTTGGTGTAAGGATGTAATTTCCTTATTTTGTGCTCGAGGAAACAATCTCAGCAAGTTTCTCACTTGCCTAATTGCACACTTAAGTAACTGGGAGAGCTGAGGTTTGCACCAGATCTGTCTGAATTGCAAGGCCACGTTTTTTCATTCTGTCACGTTGCCTCTCAGCCAGAGAAACATTTATTTCAATAAGCACTAATAAAGCGGCTTAGAAAATGCCATTTTGTTTCATTCTTCAGGATACAATTCATGGTATAAAAAAATAAAGTAAGCAGAGCCACAGTACCCATCCGAATAGACTTATCACATCCCTGACCACACACCTCATGTCATGTAAAAAGAGCCACTGTCTCCCTGCAGTTGTCTTTCCTGGACTTCCCTGTGAAATTTTGCCCTCTTTGATATATAATATCACACACCACAAACAAGAATGTGGTGCAGCTTGAGACTGGCTTAAGCCGAACTGGTAGTTACTAAAGTCTTATATGTAAAATGAGGAAGTTGAATGAAATAATAGCTATATCTTGAAACTTCTAACTTGTAGAATTCCAAGATGTGTAGATGAGTTTGTCACATAACATGGGACTTGACTATGAGTATTCAGTAGTTTTTGAAGACTGAAATGTAATCCATACGTGTTGGGTTGGCCAAAAAGTTTGTTTGGGTTTTCTGTTAAGGTGTTATGGGAAACCTGAAAGAACAAAGATTTTGGCCAACCCAATAATAGCAGTTGTTATATCGAGTAACTCTCACTGACCATGAATAATTTTACTAACTTTTAATTTTTAACAAAACTTTTGAGTTTATATTTTTGGTAGTAGAAATGTATTTCTGTTTCTATGTCACCTAACCTCCATTTCTTCTCTGTGCCGCTGATTTAAGTAATCTGCTCGAATGTACTTTCCATCTTTTAAATTTTTTTTAAGTGCTCTTGAAATAGAACTTTTGATTGGCAAAGATGCTCCCCTTTCTGACAGTTTAAACAGCCTGTCTGTGGTTATTAACATAACCTTGGTAAACTTTATGGCATCTTCTGGGTCCTTAAACAATGTTAAACACACTTGTAATTAAGACTGTTTTAGAAACTTTTAATTAAATGCCACAACTGTCGATTGTCCTGAGGCAGGAAAGAAAAATCATTGAAAATGTTACAAACAACACCACTTATGGTACAATAAAATATTTTGTTACTATATCACTGACAAAGGAATTTAGAAATATTGCTGTGTGTGTACATATCAAACTTAAGATAAGGACTTTCACCTTTAGTGAAAGTACAGTAGATCCTTATTATTCATAGATTCCATATTTACAATTCACCTACTTGCAAAAATTTATTTGTAACCCCCAAATCAATACCTGTGGCACTTTTGCAGTTACTCATGGACGTGCACAGAGTGATGAAAAATTTGAGTCGCCCAAAGCTCACTTTTCCAACTGAAGTCCAACAAGGCAATGATTGGCTTTCTTGGTTCAGCTCTCAGACAGCAAACAAGTTTTCTTTTGCAGTCTATTTAGTGCCACATGTTTGTGTGTGTTTTTTTGTTGGTTGTTTCACTGTTTAATATGGCTTCCAGGTATAGTGCTGAAGTGCTATCTAGTGTTCCTAAGCACAAGAAGGCTATGATGTACCTTATGGACAAATTATGTGTTAGACAAGCTTTATTTAGTCTTGAGTGCTGGTGGTGTTGCCCATGTGTTCAACATTAATGAATCAAAAATATCTATTAAATAAGGTATCTTTAAATAGAAACACTCATAAAACAAGGTTATATATTGAGCAGTTGACTAACATGATGTGAATCAAAGGCTCACAGGAACCTAACCCTATATTTCCATTAAGAGCAATGGTTCAGAATTTGCTAATTTAACATTTGTGCTGACTGTATAAAACTTAACTCGTGTAAATAACAAGAATAGATTATATTTAGAGTCACAATAAAATGCCTCCAAAATTATTAGGAAAAATGTTCAAAGGTAGCTATTTTGAAATCAGTTTTTCTTAGGGGAGGGGGGCAACCCCACAACTTAAAGCTATTTTATGTTTTTGTCAGATGCTTCTCCTGTGATTTCTCTTAAGATATTAGTATTACTCTTGTACAATTTTGTTCATTCTCACTTTCAAATTTTACTACTTCTTTAGATCTGTGCTGTGAATTATTGTATAATTGTACAAAAATGACATTTTAGTTAGTTATGCAGTTGGGCTTTTAAAAGAGATTTTGTTTAAAGAATGATGCAAGTCACCCCAAGATAGGCTATTCATAAAGAGAGAGATAGAAAAACGTCTTCCTTACAACTTATTCAACTACTGAACTATTCCAATGCAGCAAACTTTAGTGGACCCTGCACATGAAGGTATGATGGTCCTACCATTTTTGGTATCTGGTTAAGAAAGGGATCTTTAGAATGCTATAGCAACTTTTCACATTATAGGAAAAGCCTTGGTAGAATTCACTCTGAGGGCCTAAGAAAGGAGAGACATCTTGAGATCTTCCCTTTGGATTGATATGAGATGAGGCTGGATTAATATTGAACCTATGAGTTTAGTATGTTATGTAGGGATTGAATGGTGCTTTTCATAAATCTCTGCTGTTTTTCTGTGGACAAGTTAATATTTAACATTTATTTTACTGCAAATAGTTCTGTTAGATTAATTAAAACAAAGTGTCTCTGATGCCGTGGGCAGCCTATGAAAACAACCCCAAATCTAAGCCCATAAATGTCTCAAGGTTATGGAATCGAAATGTAAGGACAGCCCGTCACAAACAGCTAACTAGGCTTTAAGCTGTAGTCAGTCAATAACTTCCTTTCTTTATTTCTTCCTTTTCTCTGTAAGTCTCTCCCGAGCTCCTGTGGGTGGAATGTTCCTAACCACTTGCAGTTTGGTTCAACTGGAATCGAGTTTTGCTCAAATAAACTCTTAAAAATTTTAATATGCCTTAGCTTATCTTTTAACAGTTCTTTGTGGATTATTTTAGAAACAGTTGCCAGATACCTACTGATACGGTCATATTATTGGAGCATGTAACCTTCCTGAGATCTCATTGCTGTGTTCCTCAAAGTCTGGTTCCAGGTCACCTGCACCATGATCAGCTGAGGGATTATGACGTTTGCAGGTTCCTCAGGGACCCATTCCAGATCAGATTTTCTGGGAGTATTGCCCGTGTATCTGTACTTTTTTTTTTTTTTTTTTTTTGCGGTACACGGGCCTCTCACCGCCGTGGCCCCTCCCGTTGTGGAGCACAGGCTCCGGACGCGCAGGCCCAGCGGCCATGGCTCACGGGCCCAGCCGCTCCGCAGCACATGGGATCCTCCTGGACCGGGGCACGAACCCCCGTCCCCTGGACCGGCAGGCGGACTCTCAATCACTGCGCCACCAGGGAAGCCCTGTATCTGTATTTTTTAACAAACATGCTGGGTACACTACAGTTTGAGAGAATCACTCTTCTACTGACTTGGTAGAAAGCCAGAGTTTCTATTATATTTTATTTAGTCAAGTAATTTACATTCTTTGCCTAAAATAGATTTGGCTTTTTTTAAATCTCTAAGGAGTACGGATATAGCCGAAATTAAGTAAACCTAATATGTGAAAATACAGATAAACTCTAAGGTGATATGTTAAATTAAGGTGACTGTTATTTAAATCTATATGTCAAACTTAGAAGTATGAAGTCTTGTTACTTTCAGTGCAGTCACTCAAGGGACCTCCATATATGGGTCTCCCACATGTCCTTCCACACATGTTTTCCCCACATATTTTAGTGGGCAATTCCAATGAGTTTTCTTTTTTTTTTTGATATTTCAGAGTTTTAGAACCTGATTGATTCTAAAAAAAGTCTGATCACTCTTTTCTCCTCCTTCTCCTTTCTTTTTAAATACAAATGATATTATCCATCAGGTTCATCACTGTTTTCACAAGACCTGTCTCAGAATAACTGTGACCTTTCTTAAAGGATAAGAAAACACTGAGGATATTAAAAATTCCAAAACAGGAGTTCAGAATATGTTTAGAAAAATGAAATAAATATCAATATAATGCCTTAAGGAAGAGGATGATATAAATTCTGAGATGTATATTTCAAAATTGGTAGATATAGGTGTACTTCCTAGTTAGGTACTCATATATCCTTATTGATATAAACATCTTATATTCAGCACTTGTCACAGACTAGTTTGTATGCTATGCCTGGCTGTAACAGACATTAGTAATAAATGTGGAGGGCATCATCATTTAATACCTTTACTGAGACCCTACTAGATATAAGACATTTTGTTAAGCAATGGACTGATGCATAAGACTTAACTAGTAAACACGGTAGATAAGACAGTTTCCTGAGTTCCATGGAGTTTTGAGTCTACTAGGAGCTTACAGTGTTATAGGAAGAGAATCATCATCTTTACCCAAATAAAGATACAATTTAATTTCCCTATTAATTAAGATCAAGGTGGGGATGGGAGAGATGAGCCTCACTCCTTTTCTCTCAGAACGCTTTTCTGACTTGGTTTTGGGTGCCACTAACTCTCACCAGCCAACTCCCCCCACTCCTAAACTTTGGGGATTTAGGGTTTTAAAGTCAGTATTTAGGACACAGAATCATCATTAGTGCAGTTTTGTTGGTGAACTTGTAATAATAATGCCAATGTTTTCATATAAAAATGCACCCCACATTTCTAAGGGAAAATTTAAGAATAAGATTGAGGTCTGCTTGGTTGCGATCGATGTATTAGAATAGTAATGTTTATTTTGGGGTAAGGCCTGCTATGGTGACCTGATTAATAGGCTGATACAGATTAGAAAGATGCAAATATCTATAACAATATAACATTTATATTTCTATAGATATCATAAAATAAAAAATTACAGCATAAGGAGATTGAGGCTGGAAATAAAGAAGCATTTCCTGATCATGTATGGACTTAAAGCATTGTTAAGATACAGAAATATCACTCTAAGAACCAATCCTTGGCCTGTTTGAGTTGGTTTATGTGTAATATCAACTGAAGACAATAGGACCAGCTTCTGTGGTACCATTTAGTCCTCTGAATACAACATGTTTGTACCTACATGCTCATATACATGCAACCATTCATTTTTTAATTAGTTTATTAGTGCTAATGATTTTTGTTTAATTAATGAAACTAATCACATTTCTTTCCAGTTGTATCCAAGACAGAGTTATTGAACAATAAAGTGGATTTATAGAGACTCTGTTTAGGGAGTTATTTAGAACACTGCGAAACAAAAAACGGAAAGCAACAGTGAGTGCAGCTTTTCCATTCAGCAATGTAGATTCGCTTCATCCTGAGCCCAGGACTGACAGCCTCCTTTGGGAACATGTCTGGTTTATAGCTGTGAAGACAGTATGACCTTTTAAAACTCTCTTGGGTTACTGAGGCAATAGTTGACTAGGTGTGTGAAGTAAGGCTTCTAAATTCTACATTTAGCATTAATCTAAAGGGAGATGGAATTTATAAGTTAACATATTAAGGTGTTTATCTGTGTAGTAATTATTAAATTATTAGATAGCTTAATATTAATTATTGGGACATAAATTCTTTTTTAAATAAATTTTATTTATTTTTTGGCTGTGTTGGGTCTTCACTGCTGCAGGTGGGCTTTCTCTAGTTGCAGAGAGTGGGGGCTACTCTTCGTTGTAGTGCGTGGGCTTCTCATTGCCGTGGCTTCCCTTGTTGCGGAGCACGGGCTTTGGTGTGGGCTTCAGTAGTTGTGGCTCGTGGGCTCTAGGGTGCAGGCTCAGAACTTGTGGTACAGGGGCTTAGTTGCTCCTCTGCATGTGGGATCTTCCCGGACCGAGGCTTGAACCCATGTCCCCTGCATTGGTAGGCAGATTCTTAACCACTGCTCTTTCTTAATCATTGTGCCACCAGGGAAGTCCCAAGAAATTAATTCTTATAAGCACTTAGTAGAGGCCCAAAGCTTATAGAGTTCAGTTTATCAAGTTTCTCCGAAAATCAGCTTTTAAAAAATATAATTGTTTCAAATGTTGAGAAGTATTAGAATTGAGGTTAAAGAATAAAAACTTGTTTGGAACACTATGCTTGAATTGTAAACCATGGTAATAAGTATAATTTTGAAAACATAATTTATAGCTGGTTTTATTTTTAGATTTTTTAAGGTTCTCTTGAAGCTTTTATGTCTGTATGCTGACATTTGCACCAACTTTATCCCCCTACCACCTCTTTTAGGGGTTATAACAGCAGCAACATTGGCCCATGACTGTGCCCTTATGAGGGTTTTTTTTTTTTGACATACAAAATCCTTAAAATTTATACCACTGAAGAAGACTGACATAAAAGGGGTATTAAGATATAGTTATTGAATAATAAAGTCTTTACATTTCAGATATGATCATGAGCCCATACATGTAGTAGGTGATCAGTGAAAGGAAGGCCACGACAGGCAGGTGTGTAGCAACACTGGTGCGGAGCCCTTTATACAGAAGGTATGGGTTGGGTCTCCAAACTGTTAACAGCATTGCAGTACCCTCAATCTGATATTCAAAAACAATATTGCTTAAAATAATAGAAGTCTTAAAGAGAGTTATTTTGTATTTGTGTCTCAATTGCCTTTTAACCCCACATTCTTGTTATAACAGGAATTAATATGTTTTGGGGTATTAAAAATGAAGCACTTATGTAATGTGTTTTAAGGACAGCAGAAGCCTGTTGGGTTCAGATATATTTCTGCAAATTCCGGAAAACATTAGCTGAGATTTCATCCATTACTATTTGAAACAAGTTTAGTAATTTGCTATGATCCCTAGAGGAATGTGACTGTGGCTTCTAAAGACGCAAGTAGGTTTTAATTTTGGTTTGGTTGTAAGGAGTCCACTTTCTAGTTCATTGAAAAGAGTAAGAGAAGAAAATGTGCTATCAATTTTGTCATGTTTTCAAGTGTAGGTTTTCCTTTTAGTTGAATACCAGACCTTTCTTGTGTGTGTGTGTAATTCTAAAAGATTGTATAAAATTATTTTAAGGGAGATTTTTTTTAACATCTTTATTGGAGTATAATTACTTTACAATGGTGTGTTAGTTTCTGCTTTATAACAAAGTGAATCAGCTATACATTTACATATATCCCCATATCTCATCCCTCTTGCGTCTCCCTCCCACCCTCCCTATCCCACGCCTCTAGGTGGTCACAAAGCACCGAGCTGATCTCCCTGTGCTATGCAGCTGCTTCCCACTAGCTATCTATTTTGCATTTGGTAGTGTATATACGTCCATGCCACTCTCTCACTTCGTCCCAACTTACCCTTCCCCCTCCCCGTGTCCTCAAGTCCATCCTCTACGTCTGCATCTTTATTCCTGTACTTCCCCTAGGTTCTTCAGAACCACTTTTTTTTTTTTAGGGTTGCATATATATGTGTTAGCCTACGGTATTTGTTTTTCTTTCTGACTTACTTCACTCTGTATGACAGACTCTAAGTCCATCCACCTCACTACAAATAACTCACTTTCGTTCCTTTTTATGGCTGAGTAATATTCCATTGTGTATATGTGCCGCATCTTCTTTATCCATTCATCTGTCGATGGACACTTAGGTTGCTTCCATGTCCTGGTTATTGTAAATAGAGCTGCAATGAACATTGTGGTCCATGACTCTTTTTGAATTATGGTTTTCTCAGGGTATGTGCCCAATAGTGGGATGGCTGGGTCATATGGTAGTTCTATTTGTAGTTTATTAAGGAGTTCTCCATAGTGGCTGTTCAATTTACATTCCCACCAACAGTGCAAGAGGGTTCCCTTTTCTCCACACCCTCTTCAGCATTTATTGTTTGTAGATGTTTTGATGATGGCCATTCTGACTGGTGTGAGGTGATACCACATTGTAGTTTTTTTTTTTTTTTTTTTTTTTTTATTTTTTTTTTAATTTTTTTTTTTAACATCTTTATTGGAGTACAATTGCCCCACAATGGTATGTTAGCTTCAGCTTCACAACAAAATGAATCAGCTATATACATACATATATTCCCATATCTCCTCCCGCTTGCGTCTCCCTCCCTCCCACCCTCCCTATCCCACCCCTCCAGGCGGTCACAAAGCACGGATGAATGGATAAAGAAGATGTGGCACATATATACAATGGAATATTACTCAGCCATAAAAAGAGACGAAATTGAGCTATTTGTAATGAGGTGGATAGACCTAGAGTCTGTCATACAGAGTGAAGTAAGTCAGAAAGAGAGAGACAAATACCGTATGCTAACACATATATATGGAATTTAAAAAAAAATGTCATGAAAAACCTAGGGGTGAAACAGGAATAAAGACACATTGTAGTTTTGATTTGCATTTCTCTAATGATTAGTGATGTTGAGCATCCTTTCATGTGTTTGTTGGCAATCTGTATATCTTCTTTGGAGAAATGTCTATTTAGGCCTTCTGCCCATTTTTGGATTGGGTTGTTTGTTTGATATTGAGCTGCATGAGCTGCTTGTAAATTTTGGAGATTAATCCTTTGTTGCTTCATTTGCAAATATTTTCTCCCATTCTGAGGGTTGATTTTCATCTTGTTTGTGGTTTCCTTTGCTGTGCAGAAGCTTTTACGTTTCATTAGGTCCCATTTGTTTATTTTTGTTTTTATTTCCATTTCTCTAGGAGGTGGGTCAAAAGGATCTTGCTGTGATTTATGTGATAGTGTTCTGCCTATGTTTTCCTCTAAGAGTTTTATAGTGTCTGGCCTTATATTTAGGTCTTTAATCCATTTTGAGTTTATTTTTGCATATGGTGTTAGGGAGTGTTCTAATTTCATTCTTTTATATGTGGCTGTTCATTTTTCCCTGCACCACTTATTGAAGAGGCTGTTTCTCCTCCATTGTATATTCTTGCCTCCTTTATCAAAAATAAGGTGACCATACGTGCGTGGGTTTATCTCCGGGCTTTCTATCCTTCTCCATTGATCTATATTTCTGTTTTTGTGCCAGTACCATACTGTCTTGATTACTGTAGCTTTGTAGTATAGTCTGAAGTCAGGGAGCCTGATTCCTCCAGCTCCATTTTTCTTTCTCAAGATTGCTTTGGCTATTCAGGGTCTTTTTTGTTTCCATACAAATTGTGAAATTTTTTATTCTAGTTGTGTGAAAAATGCCATTGGTAGTTTGATAGGGATTGCATTGAATCTGTAGATTGCTTTGGGTAGTATAGTCATTTTCACAATGTTGATTCTTCCAATCCACCAATGTGGTATATCTCTTCAGCTGTTTGTATCATCTTTAATTTCTTTCCTCAGTGTTCTATAGTTTTCTGCATACAGGTCTTTTGTCTCCTTAGGAAGGTTTACTCCTAGGTATTTTATTCTTTTTGTTGCAATGGTAAATGGGAGTGTTTCCTTAATTTCTCTTTCAGTGTTTTCATCATTAGTGTATAGGAATGCCAGAGATTTCTGTGCATTAATTTTGTATCCTGCTACTTTACCAAATTCACTGATTATCTCTAGTAGTTTTCTGGTAGCATCTTTAGGATTCTCTATGTATAGTATCATGTCATCTGCAAACAGTGACAGTGTTACTTCTTCTTTTCCGATTAGGATTACTTTTATTTCTTTTCCTTCTCTGATTGCTGTGTCTAAAACTTCCAAAACTATGTTGAATAATAGTGGTGAGAGTGGGCAACCTTGTCTTGTTCCTGATCTTAGAGGAAATGGTTTCAGCTTTTCACCATTGAGAATGATATTGGCTGTGGGTTTCTCATATGTGGCCTTTATTATGTTGAGGTACGTTCCCTCTATGCCTACTTTCTGGAGGGTTTTTTTTTTTTTATCATAAATAGGTGTTGAATTTTGTCGAAAGCTTTTTCTGCATCTATTGAAATGACCATATGGTTTTTCTCCTTCAATTTGTTAATATGGTTTATCACATTGATTGATTTGCAGATATTGAAGAATCCTTGCATTTCTGGAATAAACCCCACTTGATCATGGTGTATGATCCTTTTAATGTGCTGTTGGATTCTGTTTGCTAGTATTTTGTTGAGGATTTTTACATCTATGTTCATCAGTGATATTGGCCTGTAGTTTTCTTTCTTTGTGACATCTTTGTCTGCTTTTGGTATCAGGGTGATGGTGGCCTTGTAGAATGAGTTTGGGAGTGTTCCTCCCTCTGCTATAGTTTGGAAGAGTTGGAGAAGGATAGGTGTTAGCTCTTCTCTAAATGTTTGATAGAATTCACCTGTGAAGCCATCTGGTCCTGGGCTTTTGTTTGTTGGAAGATTTTTAATCACAGTCTCAATTTCAATGCTTGTGATTGGTTTGTTTATGTTTTCTGTTTATTTCTGGTTCAGTCCCGGAGGTTGTGCTTTTCTAAGAGTTTGTCCATTTCTTCCAAGTTGTCCATTTTTTTGGTATATAGTTGCTTGTAGTAATCTCTCATGATCCTTTGTATTTATGCAGTGTTAGTTGTTACTTCTCTTTTTTCATTTCTAATTCTATTAGTTTGAATCTTCTCCCTTTTTTTCCTGATGAGTCTGGCTAATGGTTTATCAATTTTGTTTATCTTCTCAAAGAACCAGCTTTTAGTTTTATTGATCTTTGCTACTGTTTCCTTCATTTCTTTTATTTCTGATCTGAGCTTTATGATTTCTTTCCTTCTGCTAACTTTAGGGCATTTTTCTTCTTCTTTCTCTAATTGCTTTAGGTGTAAGTTTAGGTTGTTTATTTGAGATGCTTCTTGAAGTAGGATTGTATTGCTATAAACTTCCTTCTTAGAACTGCTTTTGCTGCATCCCATAGGTTTTTGGTTGTTGTGTTTTCATTGTCATTTGTTTCTAGGTATTTTTTGATTTCCTCTTTGATTTCTTCAGCAATCTCTTGGTTATTTAGTATTGTATCGTTTAGCCTCCATGTGTTTGTATTGTTACTGATTTTTTCCTGTAATTGATATCTAGTCTCATAGCGTTGTGGTCAGAAAAGATACTGGATATGATTTCAGTTTTCCTAAATTTACCAAGGCTTGATTTGTGACCCAAGATATGATCTATCCTAGAGAATGTTCCATGAGCACTTGAGAAGAAAGTATATTCTCTTGTTTTTGTGTGGAACGTCCTGTAACTATCAATTAAGTCCATCTTGTTTAATGTGTCATTTAAAGCTTGTGTTTCCTTATTTATTTTCATTTTGGATGATCTGTCCGTTGGAGAAAGTGGGGTGTTAAAGTCCCCTATTATGATTGTGTTACTGTTGATTTCCCCTTTATGGCTGTTAGTTTTGCCTTATGTATTGAGGTGCACCTATGTTGAGTGCGTAAATATTTACAATTGTTATATCTTCTTCTTGGATTGATCCCTTGATCATTATATAGTGTCCTTCTTTGTCTCTTGTAATAGTCTTTATTTTAAAGTCTATTTTGTCTGATATGAGAATTGCTACTCCAGCTTTCTTTTGATTTCCATTTGCACGGACTGTCTTTTTCCATCCTCTCACTTTCAGTCTGTATGTGTCCCTAGGTCTGAAGTGGGTCTCTTGTAGAAAGCATATATATGGGTCGTGTTTTTGTATCCATTCAGCCAGTCTGTGTCTTTTGGTTGGAGCATGTAATCTATTTACATTTAGGGTAGTTATCGATATGTAAGTTCCTATTACCATTTTCTTAATTGTTTTGGATTTGTTATTGTAGGTCTTTTCCTTCTCTTGTGTTTCCTACCTAGAGAAGTTTCTTTAGCATTTGTTGTAAAGCTGGTTTGGTGGTGTTGAATCCTCTTAGCTTTTGCTTGCTGTAAAGGATTTAATTTCTCCATCGGATCTGAATGAGATCTTTTGCTGGGTAGAGTAATCTTGGTTGTAGGTTTTTCCCTTTCATCACTTTAAGTATGTCCTGCCACTCCCTTCTGGCTTGCAGAGTTTCTGCTGAAAGATCAGCTGTTAACCTTATGGGGATCCCTTGTATGTTACTTGTTGTTTTTCCCTTGCAGCTTTTAATATTTTTTCTCTGTATTTAATTTTTGATAGTTTGATTAATATGTGTCTTGGCATGTTTTTCCTTGGATTTATCCTGTCTTGGACTCTCTGTGCTTCCTGGACTTGATTGACTATTTCCTTTCCCATATTAGGGAGGTTTTCAACTATAATCTCTTCAGATATTTTCTCAGGCCCTTTCTTTTTCTCTTCTTCTTCTGGGACCCCTGTAATTCGAATGTTGGTGTGTTTAATGTTGTCCCAGAGGTCTCTAAGACTGTCCTCAAGTCTTTTCATTGTTTTTTCTTTATTCTGCTCTGTGGTAGTTATTTCCACTATTTTATCTTCCAGGTCACTTATCCGTTCTTTTGCCTCAGTTATTCTGCCATTGATTCCCTCTAAAGAATTTTAAATTTCATTTATTGTGTGGTTCATCATTGTTTGTTTGCTCTTTAGTTCTTCTAGGTATTGTTAAATGTTTCTTGTATTTTCTCCATTCTATATCCAAGATTTTGGATCATCTTTACTATCATTACTCTGATTTTTTTTTTTTTCAGGTAGACTGCCTATTTCCTCTTCTTTTGTTTGGTCGGGTGGGTTTTTACCTTGCTGCTTCATCTGAGGTGGGTTTCTCTGTCTTCTCATTTTTCTTAACTTACTGTGTTTGGGGTCTCCTTTTCGCAGGCTGCAGGTTCGTAATTCCCGTTATTTTTGGTGTCTGCCCCCAGTGGCTAAGGTTGGTGCAGTGGGTTGTATAGGCTTCCTGGGGGAGGGGACTGGTGCCTGTGTTCTGGTGGATGAGGCTGGATCTTGTCTTTCTGGTGGGCAGGACCACATCCGGTGGTGTGTTTTGGGATGTCTGTGACCTTATTATGATTTTGGGTAGCCTCTCTGCTAATGGGTGGGGTTGTGATCCTGTCTTGCTAGTTGTTTGGCACAGGGTGTGCAGCACTGTAGCTCGCTGGTTGTTTACTGGAGCTGTGTCTTGGCGTTGAGATAGAGATCTCTGAGAGAGCTTTTGCCTTTTGATATTACGTGGAGCTGGGAGGTCTCTGGTGGACCAGTGCCCTGAACTCGGCTCTCCCACCTCAGAGGCACATGCCTGACATCCGGCCAGAGCACCAAGACCCTGTGAGCCACAAAGCTCAGAAGAAAAGGGAGAAAAAATGAAAGAAATAGAGAAATAAAATAGTTATTAAAATAAAAAAATTATTAAAAATTAGAAAGTAATAAAAAAAAGAAAAGAAAGAAAGAATAGACCAACCAAACCAAGAAACAAATCCCCCAATGATAACAAGCACTAAAAGCTATACTAAAAAAAAGAAACGGACTGACAGAACCCGAAGACAGACGGTAAACACAAAGCTATACAGACAAAATCACACAAAGAAGCATACACGTATACAGTCCCAAAAAGAGAAAAAGGAAAAAAAAATATATGTATATATAGAAAAAAAAGGAAGAGAGCAACCAAATCAATAAACAAATCTACCAATGATAATAAACTCTAGATACTAAACTAACATAAACATAAAACCAGAAACAAATTAGATGCAGAAAGCAAACCGCATGTCTACAGTTGCTCCCAAAGTCCACCACCTCAGTTTTGGGATGATTCGTTTTCTATTCAGGTATTCCAGAGATGCAGGGTACATCAAGGTGATTGTGGAGATTTAATCCGCTGCTCCTGAGGCTGCTGGGAGAGTTTTCCCTTTCTCTTCTCTCTTTGCACAGCTCCCGGGTTTCAGCTTTGGATTTGGTCCCGCCTCTGCGTGTAGGTCACCTGAGGGTGTCTGTTTTTCGCTCAGACAGGATGGGGTTAAAGGAGCCGCTGATTGGGGGGCTCTGGCTCACTCAGTCTGGGGGGAGGGAGGAGTATGGAATGCGGGGTGAGCCTGCTGTGGCAGAGGCCGACGTGACGTTGCACCAGCCTAAGGAGCACCGTGTGTTCTCCCGGGGAAGTTGTCCCTGGATCACGGGACCCTGGCAATGGCGGGCTGCACAGGCTCCCCGGAAGGGGGGGTGTGGAGAGTGACCTATGCTTGCACACAGGCTTCTTGGTGGCGGCAGCAGCAGCCTTAGCGTTTCATGCCTGTCTCTGGTGTCTGCACTGATAGCCATGGCTCGTGCCCGTTTCTGGAGCTCGTTTAGGTGGTGTTCTGAATCCCATCTCCTCGTGCCACCCTGAAACAATGGTCTCTTGCTTTTAGGCAGGTCCAGACTTTTTCGCGGAGTCCCACCCGGCTAGCTGTGGCGCACTAGTCCCTTCAGGCTGTGTTCACGCAGCCAACCCTAGTCCTTTCCCTGGGATCTGACCTCCGAAGCCCGAGCCTCAGCTCCCAGCCCCCTCCCGCCCCGGCGGGTGAGCAGACAAGCCTCTCAGGCTGGTGAGTGCCGCTCGGCATCGATCCTCTGTGCGGGAATCTCTCCACTTTGCCCTCTGCACCCCTGTTGCTGCGCTCTCCTCCCTGGCTCCGAAGCTTCCCCCCCACCCCCCCGTCTCTGCCAGTGAAGGGGCTTCCTAGTGTGTGGAAACTTTTCCTCCTTCACAGCTCCCTCCCAGAGGTGCAGGTCCCGTCCCTATTCTTTTGTCTCTGTTGTTTCTTTTTTCTTTTGCCCTACCCAGGTACGTGGGGAGTTTCTTGCCTTTTGGGAGGTCTGAGGTCTTCTGCCAACGTTCAGTAGGTGTTCTGTAGGAGTTGTTCCACATGTAGATGTGTTTTTGATGTATTTGTGGGGAGGAAGGTGATATCCACGTCTTACTCCTCTGCCATCTTGAATGTCTCCTTAAGGGAGATTTAATACTTAAGTTTTTTTTTTTTTAAAGGTATTGATTTTAAAAGTTGGGTTGATGCTTTCAGAACTCATCAGAGAAATTCGCGTCAATTTTCATTCTACTCTGATTTAATGGAGATTAGGCAAACTCGAAAAATTTTAAAACTACCTCAGTTTTCACTGAAAATATATTCACACAAAGGGTAATATGGGTTTTTTCCCCTATAGGGTTTTATCAGTCATTCACCCCAAATTATTTAGTCCTTGATATGGACAAGACACTATGCTAGGTTGGGAAACTCTTGTTTCCTAGGAATTTTGGCTCTAAAGACCTACCCTCACATTCAATTTGCACATTGCTAAGTCTTGGTTCTATATTTCAGCCATAAAATTTTCTGGAAAAATATTCACACATTCTAGTAAGATATTTGTCTATTCTATATTTTTTCAGAAGAATCATAAATGTAGCAACCTCCTAAATTAATGTGACACTGAAAACAGTGAAATAATGATATTACTGGAAATAAATCATATTGTGTTTGGTTACTAAAAAGAAAGAAAATTGTTTCCATGTGCTTAAAGGAATTTGAATTTAGTTTCCAAAATTTAGATTTTAATAATGTACTTTTGAACTTTTTTCTATTATTATAATCTTAGTGATGTTATTCCTGTTAGGTTTGATTTGATCTTAATAGCAAAACACATTTCTATGTACTTATGAAAAAAATTCTACTCATTATAGGCAGTGTATGATAGTATATGATATTAAAAATATTATTACCATACTTGAAACGTGGTACAATGTATTCAATATTCAAATCTTCATTAAAAAATAACATTAAAATTCTCTGCATTTCATTGGAGTAACCACAGGGTGCTTGGTGAAAAACCTTTTCTGTAGTCTTTGTGTCCGGTTTGAGTTGCTTTTGTTCATAAAAATCTGTGATGTAGAGTTACTTCTGAGTATCTCATGAGTTGAGAGAAACCACAAGTACCTAAAGTGAACTAGATGCCTGCTTAATCTCAAGGAATCTTCAGGTTCAGAAATATGGGTTCACTGAAGAGCAAAATCAGTTAATCTTAATAATAAAATATAATGAACCCATAAAAGATCTACAGTTCAAGTCACTGACATCATACTAAATGGCTTCCAGAAAACAGAGATTTTCTCATAGTATGATTTTGATGAATTTTTCCCTTATAGAATATACAAAGACTCAATTGATTGAGAACTCAGAACAATTGATGGCCATGATATGGGTCTATTGCCTCTATTAGATTAGAAGTAAGTCTACGAATGACATATGGCACTTTCTATCCTGCTTTCTAGTTAGAAAACTAATAGATACAGATTTTCCATTGCATGAATGAGCACAGATACAAATCAGCATGACTTGTTTTTCAGGAGATTATAACAGTATAGAAACAATTAACATTCACCATTTTTATTCTAATATGACTTTTTCAAAACAGGGTATCAAAAGAAGTTGATTTATTGGAAGGTAAATTGATATTTTGTAATTTTATAATGTTATATGGAAGGTGATCTCAAGAAGAAACTAAATTTATAGCTATAGCTTAGACATCAAGGAAGTATTAGCCTTTTCCTTCAGGCTAAGCTAAAGTAAACTCTCCAAAGTCATGGGTGGCTGCTTATACTAAGATGTACAAGGATTCTCTCAAGCTCATTGAGAATGATAGACAGGAATTGGTGAAAATAAAGGCATGGCATAGGAGAGGTAAAAAGAGTAACTAAAACCTCACACCCAGGTTTATGTTTCCTTTTTGTGGGGTTGGCACAGAGGGTGATGTTGCGGGAGGTTAAGGGTGGAGGGAAGGAGAATAGGAGGAAGAGGCAGGTAATATGGAATGGTGATTGAGGTTAAAACCTGGTAATTAGAAGACTTAAATTATTTGTTCTCAGTCTTTCTTGTACCTTAAAACCCCAGAAAACAAAACCTCATTCTTTTTGTGACCATTGATAGAAACTACCTCAAAATACAGGCTTCTGAGAAGTGGGAAACAGTGTATTTGGTGGGAACCTGTTTGGTGAAGGATGTTATAAAGGAGGAAGAATGATCACTTTGGTCTTATTTTTTAAAAAATTTTTCTTTCTTACTTTTTTTTTTTTTGATGATCACTTTGGTCTTAAATCAAATCTATTTTTAAATTTAAGTTGTAGAGATCAGTATAATCTCAGTAGATCAAAAACTCCCATGAAAATGCTACTAATTTGGTCAGTTTAAAAAAAATTTGGTCATTTTTGCCAGATGAATCCAGGGCTTATATATTCAGAATATGTGTTTAAAGGGTAATTTTTTTGAAGCGAAGAAGATGAAAATTAATTATATATATATATATATATATATTAGGTTCAAACCGATAAAAGTTCAAAAACATTTCAATGGGTAAGAATATGTACCCAGCATTTTCCCAAAGTTAGGAGACTTATGTGGTTTCTGGCCTAAGAGCTGAGAGAATACAGACTGCATAATTTGAACAAGGACATGGCAGAATGACAAATTATATCAAAATCTGAAATGAGTGGAGGCAAAATCTAGACAGAGGCTGGATTGTCCTGAGTTTGGATAAAGTTTAGAAACTTCATGGGGCTTCTCTTATTTAGCTGCTATAAAGTGTAAGTTTAGTTCAATAGCCAAAAAAAAAAAAAAAAAGAGTAGCGATTGATTCTGCAGAACTTTAGTATTTAGTAACACTTTCCACTGTAGTACAATAATAAATCATGTCTCCTAATCTGCAAAGTATTGTGGAGCCTCCAAATCACATCTTGTCAAGGAGAATAACCCATGTTACAGGATTTATCCTAAAGATGAGTGTCATTTTCATTATTGCCAGCTGAGAAATGATTTTACTGTACAACTTTTCCTTGATCTATGGTACAACTGTCAATTATTTATATGGGTAAGCCAACTTTGGGAAAAACACATATGTCCAGAAAGAATACATGAGCATAGAATAGTGCATAAAGGCATAAGCTCTGGAGCCAGGTCACCTAAGTACAAAGCTGGCTCCACCACTTGCTGGCTGTGGGGAGGTAGACAGATTGCATGTGACTTTCACATGATTAAATTTCTGGCTTCTCAGATCCTACCGATAACCAAGCTGACATCTTTGAGACCCACTGCATTATACATTTCAAAGCTTCAGTATTTCTATCTGCTAAATTAGGATATTAATTGTATCTTTCTCTTAAGGTTGTTTTTGAGATTTAATAGTTTTCAAGTGTGTCTAAATGCTTAAAAATATTAGTTATTATATTATTATAGTTGTACGTTTTAAAGAACTATTACATTAGCGGTTAGATAGCCAAAGGAACAAACAGAATTAGCCTTAAAATGTGGCCAAACAAAGAAAATCTTTCGTCTCATTTCAAAGAAATGTAAATAGGACTGATTGTTACAATTATTTTATGTACAAGCCATACCAAATGTTACTTTTTAAAAAATCATGGTGGAAAGTATAGCAAGGAAGGCTGCTTCCAAGCACAAGAGAGAACTCCATATCAACTGTGATTATGTTGCTTGAAAGTAAGCAGAATTCTTTTGGTAGTGAGCATCTTTTCATGTACTTACTGGTTATTTGTATAATGTCTTTGGAGAAATGTCTATTTAAATTCTTTGCCCATTTTTAAATTGGATTGTCTTTTTTGGTAAAACTTTATTGTCTTTTTATTGTTGAGTTCTACAAGTTCTTTATTCTAGATACAAGTCTCTTATCAGATGCACGATGTGCAAATATTTTCTCCCATTCTGTGGATTGTCTTTTCATTTTCTTATGATGTTCTTTGAATCACAGGTTTTTCATTTTAATGATGTCTAATTAATCTATTTTTTCTTTTGTCTTTTTTGCTTTTGGTATCATATTTTAAAAAAAATTGTCTAATCTAAGGTCATGAAGATTCACTTTTTTTTTCTTCTAAGAGTTTTATAGTTATTGGCTCTTACATTTAAGTCTATGAGCCATTTTGAGTTAATTTTTGTATATGGTGTGAGGTAGAAGTTCAATGTCATTATTTTGTTTGTGGATATCCAGTTGTCCCAGCACCATTTATTGAAAAGACTGTCATTTCTCTATTAAATCGTCTTGGCACCCATGGCAAAAATTAGTTGACTATAAATGTAAGTCCCATATCCTTTTTTTAATTACAATTTAAAAAATTAATTTTTATTGGAGTATAGTTGCTTTACAATGTTGTGTTTCCACTGTACAGCAAAATGAATCAGCCATACATATACATATATCCCCTCCTTTTTGGACTGCCTTCCCATTCAGGTCACCACAGTGCATTAAGTAGAGTTCCCTGTGCTGTACAGTATGTTCTCATTAGTTATATATTTTATACATAGTATCAATAGTGTATATGTGTTAATCCCAGTCTCCCAATTCCTCCCTCCCCTTCCCTTCCCCCCGGTATCCATACATTTGTTCTCTACATCTGTGTCTCTATTTCTGCTTCCATATCCTTTTAAAAATCTAAACGTTATCTAATTTGTTCCAGTTAAATGGAAAACTGAGTGTGATTTTTCTTAAAAATATTTAATAATGAAGTCTCCTTTCCTTTCATTCAGTTGATAAATCATTTTTATTGGCAGTTTCTTTGTTTTACTATACCAAAATTTTTATGACTTAGCTGAAACTAATTTTCTTTTATTTTAATTAATTTTTATTGGAGTATAGTTGATTTACAATTTTGTGTTAGTTTCTGCTGTACAGCAAAGGAATCAGTGATACAAAGCTAATTTTCTTTTATTTTGGTAAGGCAAATAACCTTGTCTTCCTTGCAATACTTTACTAAATTAACCTTCTATTTAGATGTTACTTATATTCAGAGGAAAAATATTAATCTGAATGGAAGTTGTTTGTGTCTAGCAAAAGAAAGAATTTGAATCACACATCCATTATATTTCTAGTTCTTTGATTCAATTGTTGGTAAACCAACTTAAAATTTCCACAAGTATCATATTCATTTGAAATAGTATAGTTTTTGTTAGTTTAAATTCCTGAATTTTTTCTTTACTTGACATCTTTTCATACAACGTATTTTTCTCTTCTGATTAATATTTTGGTTACATGGGTTACACCATAACTTCACTCTACAAATCCCAAGCTTTTAAAATTGAATAATTAACATAGAAGGGTGAAATATTTGCTTGTAGAGGATTAGACAATTAAGATGTTAAATTTTGTAAGAAACGAAAAAGAACAAATAAACATTCCCGCTCTAACAACCAGCAACAATAAACACCTGGTATATATACTAACATTAAGATAAAAACTAACAGATATCTTTAGTAGCCAAAAACTAACAGATATTCCACATGCATAACTAAAGAGACATGTGGAATAATTCTAATATTAACAAAATTTGAGGGAGATTGGGAGCTTTCATAGCTCTCAGAAGAAAATTTATTTAAAAATCTAGTATAATTTCCAAAAGAAAAGTAAAACTTACATAAAGAAATCCCCCATTGCCCTTTCTATAAACCCCAGTACACTCAAAATACAAATTTACTCTTATTTCCCAGAATCTCCTTTTTATGAAACACTGTCTTGTCTGGATCCTGCACAATCTACGAAATAAGCCACATCTATCTGATTAACTCAGTTGCCAAAATTTATGTATCACCTTTGCAGTCTCCCACCTTTTCCTCCTCTGTCTTTTAGGCTTACTAAGATCATAGTGTCAATTACAAACTCTAACTTAACCTCTGATACTTTCATGTCATGACATGCTAATGCTACTGGCAAAATTCCATCAGGCATTCAGATTTTGTGTGGACTTGGAAAATGTGAAAATGGAATGCAAAGGTAAGTTAACATTTTCCTATTAGAAACATCAGTGAAAAATATAAGTGAAACAAAATTTGCACACTCCGGTGTCCCCTTTGTTAGCAATATCTTGGAAGTATTAGATTATATGGGATTTTATTAACTGACTAAGTTCATTTCTCCAAACACGCTCAATGGATTTGAAGAAGCTGATGATAAAAGTAAACTCAAGGACCTCATCAGCTAGGGCTAAATGGGCCCAGAAGCCTGGTTCTCTAGTCTCTTATTCAGTCTTGATTTTCTCTTCATGAGCTCGTGTTACCTCTTCCATCTGCGTAATGGGTCTGGTAAGGGCTAAGCGACTGGCTTGAACATGTGTCCATTTCATGTTTGTACCTTACCACATACAGTAGTGATATTCCTGAAAATTGCAAATTAAATTTTTATAAATAGAATAATTTAAAATACATCAGAGGAGTTTACCACTCAGAGATTACCATTCTAAAATGAATCATCTTTTATAAAGCTAACCACCTCCTGATTTACCTGTTTAAGTTTATATTTTAGCTTTTAAAAAAATTGAAAGTAGAGACCAAATATTTTTACCAGCTAAGTAGTTCGTAAAATGATATTTGAATTTATTGGGTTGGCCAAAAATTCGTTCGGGTTTTTCTGTAAGACGTTATGGAAAAACCCGAATGAACATTTTGGCCAGCCCTATAGTAGGCTGGGAAAAGCTTTTTAATGATTTAATTAAAAAGAATTTTAATGAAATATAAAGTATCTCCAAAGTAGGGGTATCTTCTTTGAAATATTTATAATAGCAATGTAGTGAAATTAACAAAATAATAAAAGTAGCAATAATTCTATATCTGCAGTCTGAAAAGTTACATTTTGCCATCTGAAATAAAATATTGACTCATTGATAAATTCAACTTTCAGACTTTCTGTTTCTTAAGATCTTAGGAACCCCACATAAAGCATTTGTGAGGCAAACATTTACAGTAAAAATTAGATTTTTTTAACTAAGAGATTAAGTTGGTAAACCAAGAAAAATAACTAATTTTCTAAAAAGAATAACCTACCCTTTGGTCTCAGAATTGACTTTTTAAAACTCCTAGTACGTATTTTATTAGTTTTGCTTCAATATAAAGGCAAATGTCTTAGGTAGGCAAAGTTTGTCTTCAGTGTCTTCTACTTCTCTTTAATATACCCAGTTGTATTAGTTTCTCAGGGTTGCTGTAACAACGCACCGCAAACTGTGGCCTTAAAAAAACAGAAATTTATTCTCTCACAGTTCTTTAGGCTAGAAATCAGAGATCAAGATACTGGCAGGACCATACTCCCTCTGAAGTCTCTAGGGAAGGACACTTCCTTGCCCTTTTCAGCTTTTGGCCCCAGGTGTTCCTTGGCATGTGGCAGCATAACCCAGTCAAGTGCCTCTGTCTTTACATGGATGTCTTCCCTCTTTGTGTATCAGTGTCTCTTCTTTCCTTTTTATAAGGACAATAGTCATATTGGATTAGGCCTCACTCTAATCCAGTATGACCTCATCTTCACTTGATTATATTTGTAAATACCCCATCCCCAAATAAGATTACCTGCACAGGTACAAGTGATTAGGACGTGAACATCTCTTTTGGGAGGACACGATTCAACCCATAACATCCATGTGTTATCTTTAATTTCCTAAGCTCTTCTGTGGAAGCCCACTCAGTTTCTTATTTTCTGTTATCCTTGAATCTTGTTTGTTCCATCCATCCATCCATTCATCCAACAAATGAAATGAGATGTGCTGTGTGCCAGCCATTGTGGTGGACACTGGGAATACAGGGTAGAATGAAATGAAGTCCATACCCTCATGCACTTACATTCTGTTAGGAGTTGACAGACAATCAAGCCATGAAAAATATAAAACATTTTTCATAATAACTTACAAAGATAAAGCATAGAAAGAGGATCAAGAAATATGGGGGTGATAGGCATGGCATGTGTGTGGCAGCTCCGTCTCAGACAGGATGGTCAGTGCCAAGCTATCTTCTCTGCTAAACAAATATATCTGAACCTGTTGCTGTTATCAGCAAACCAATGTGTTGACTTACTCATGTAATATATTAAGAACATCTTCCTAGGAATAATTCCTTAAGTTAGAGGAGTGATCGAATATAGATTTGATTCTACAAGGTAGGAAAAATGGCTTTGAGGAGTGTCTCTTGCTGTATTCATTCAACTAATATGTGTATTCTGTGTGGCAAAAACTGTTCCAGGTGCAGGAGAAGCAAAATGGTGAGAAAGGAAACAGCAGCTTCTGCCCTTATGGAACTATATGTTATAGGGCTGCCCCTCAAAATCCTGATATAATGTGGAAATTCTTGGATAATGAAGAACCAGCTGCTGATTGGTATATGAAGAGGAGTCAGTTTGAATCTGATTTTACTTGTGTATTTCCTGCTGATCTCTAAGCAAAAGAATGGAATGTAATTTCATTAGTTGTTTAAAAGACATCTCCTAAATATTCATAGCTTATTGACTAAAGGCCATGTATCAACATTTTCTGGAGTAAGAAAATTTTTAGTATGAGTGCTGATCGCTGACCCCAGATAAACTAGATTGTTTTCCTTGGTTTAATATGTTTTAGGGTTATTTTTGCAGAAATATTATAGTGGAAAATATTGTTGTGAGCTGCATAGCTCAGCTGTGAAATATGAACGCTGGTAGAGACCAAATTTTATTTGACGATTTGTTTATTGACTTTTAGAATATAAAATAAAAAGAAATCATGTACTTTCATTCAAGAAAACAAATCCTTACAATGGAATATTACTCAGCCATAAAAAGAAATGAAATTGAGCTATTTGTAATGAGGTGGATAGACCTGGAGTCTGTCATACAGAGTGAAGTAAGTCAGAAAGAGAAAGACAAATACTGTATGCTAACACCTATATATAGAATCTAAGAAAAAAAAAAAAGGTCATGAAGAACCTAGGGGCAAGACGGGAATAAAGACACAGACCTACTAGAGAATGGACTTGAGGATATGGGAAGGGGGAAGGGTAAGCTGTGACAAAGCGAGAGAGTGGCATGGACATATATACACTACCAAATGTAAAATAGATAGCTAGTGGGAAGCAGCCACATAGCACAGGGAGATCAGCTCGGTGCTTTGTGACCACCTAGAGTGGTAGGATAGGGAGGGTGGGAGGGAGGGAGACGCAAGAGGGAAGAGATATGGGAACATATGTATATGTATAACTGATTCACTTTGTTATAAAGCAGAAACTAACACACCATTGTAAAGCAATTATACCCCAATAAAGATGTTAAAAAAAACAAACAAACAAATCTTCATTTCATAGAGGACAAATCAGAGTTTGCTGAATAGCTAACCTAAAAAAATGACGCAAGTGGTTACCCTGATTTTCTGTAGACTGTGTATATCCGCCAGCTATTGTTTTGCTAAGATGAATGAATCTCTGCCAGAGGATTTAAAAGCTCTTTTAGAACTATAAAATTCCTTAGTGTACAGAAATCAAATTTGCTGAGCTAAATGTTCATCAAAAGGTAATGCGTCAAGGTAAAGGAAATATCCCAGACACACAGGCAGATTGTACATGTAGATTTCCTTGTATATCGTGTTAAAAATTATGGAGTACATCTGTTAGTAGTCTGAAAACTGGGTTAAACCGGAATGGAACCTGACAAGCTCTTTCTCACCGGTGTTATGCCAGCCACGCTAGGATCCAAGGGCAGCCACGGCATTCACTGAGCGCTTAGTAAGGGTCCTATGTGGCATCTTTGATAAACTAACATCACCAGTTCTGATGCTCTCCAGCTTTAATGAAGCTGAGGGTAGATGTGTCCTTGCCTCCCTTTTATGGTGTGTTTTATCTCAAGTTGATACTTTTTTTTTTTCCTCCACTTGGCCCTCCTCCAACATGTAAGTTGTTTCACAGATTTTTTTATATCCAAGCGGAGACTGTCAAAGTCCTGTTGTTAGGAAATAAAATATATACATTTTAATAATTATAAAATGTTTTTTCTAACAAAATTGATAATCTAGGACTTTTCTTGGTCTTAGTGGTTTTATACACAAACAATGTAGATTCATTTCCTTGATACTCCCAGTTTCCTATAGACTAAGTATATGCATTGTTAATTATAAAGTCAGGGAATAATACTATCTATATTCCCTCTAGAATTTCTTGGTTTACTACAATGGAATCTCATTTTAATGCTATTGTATGAAGCAGTGTAAGCAATATTATGAAATTTACAATATATTTTGCTGTTTTTTTTTGGCTTGTGATTAGGTTGGTTAAAATCCCAAAGAAACAAATTTGGTCCTTCTGAATCTGAAGTTTTATTCTCTTTCATGACCACACACTGTCCCTTTAATCACAGATCAGCAATCTCACCAATATGTGTCTTTGATTACATAGAGAATCCAGGCAAAAGGGTGAGATGCCTTGAGGCGAATCCATCCTGACTATGAACACCAGCTTCTCGTGTGTGACAGTAGGGTTACTTTCAGGGATGAAGGTTCTTGTGTAGAGTACACAATCCTATCTATGTGATAGAATGTCATGTCATAGCAGAGTTCTGTTGCATTACTTGTCATAAAATAAGATGGTGGGTTCTCATGTTAGATGAAACTCATTATCTTTAATTTATTGAGGAGCAAAGGCAGTATTAAAGTAAGCTTACACTTTGGACAGCTAAGGTTAGGACATTGTTCTGGTTTTCTATTTTGGTGGAATAAGCCATCCCCCAAATAGCAACAATCATTTAATTTGCTCACAGACATGCAGTTTGGACTGAGCTTGTCTTTGTTCTATGCGGAGTCAACTGGGGTAGCTCAAATGGGGCTTCAGAATCCATTTCAAAGATGACTCATCGCATGGCTCACAAGTTGGTACTGATTGTTGGCTGGGAGTTTAACTGGGGCTGTTGACGGGGGTTCTCAGTTCCTTTCCACATGGGTCTCCGTTCTGGGCTGTTTGGGCTTCCTCAACAGCATGGCCACTGGATTCCCAGAGCAAGCATTCTAAAAGACAGGAAATAGAAGCTGTCAGCAAATCAGGACACGGGTCTAGAAACTGGCTCAGTATCTCTCGTGCTATATTCCATTGGTCAGTTAGTCAGAGAGCCCACTCAGATTTAAGGTGAGGGAACATAGGCCTCACCCCTTGGTGGGAGGAGTATCAGATAATTTGCAGTTGTCTATAATCTATCACGGCATTTCTTATAGCGAGTAGGGAAGACTATCACTGTCTCAGTAAAAATATAGGCACTTGGGCACTTCTGTAATCTTAGATTGGAATCTTTCAGTCACACCCCAAAACAACGGAATGCAATTTGTTTTGCTGATAATTCTATTAGAGGGCTTTCAGCTCTTCCAGTGATTTTTTTTTTTTGAGGCTTCTCTCCTTTATCTTGGCTCCCTCTCTTTTCCCTTCCTGAAATTGGTTCATCACCAAACTATAACAAAATTAATATATAACAAAACACAAATATTACATTTTTATAGTTATTCTTGAAAGTAAGTATTTGTGTTGAAGGATTAGTATTAGTAAAGAGTGGGAACATCATATCTTTTCAGTGAGATAGATACATTATGTAGAAATGCTTGTAGTTTGTGTTGTGAAGATAATTGTGTTTTACTTACCAAAGGTTGTTGAAAGAAAGCAAAGGAAATTTATTAATGTTATTACTGATAACATTTTCTGTTCTATTTTATGGATTTATAAATGAAGTATTTTCCCCAAAGACATTAAAATTTACTGCCACGTATCTGGAAAGAGCTTATCAGTTAATCTTTTCTGTTTTATTTTACATTTTAATGCTGCCTTTATTTTTATTGTAAAATACTCTTAATGATTTGGATCAGATTTTATCTGTGAAGGAGTTCACTGGGTCATCCAGTCAGATGTGAACATATCAGGACCTCTCATTTTTTTCCGGCATAATCTCCGATCAGCTGTTTGGTATAATCAAAATGAAGTCTTTACCATTCAATATTATTATGTGATTAGCTTCACCTGCTTTTGGAACCAGAAATAGATACTAGCTTATTCTGAATATGTGTGGAACAATTCACACTCCTTGCTTTCTGGCCTTTCTGGCATAGAACTCTCACTTAGGTTGTAAAATTTACTTGAAAATATTTATGTCATCTTGCTTTAACCACAGGTATCTAGAGGAAGAGGATCTGCAAAAAGGATGCCTCTATTTAATATTCTTGATCATAAAAATGGAAGACCTATTCACTGAATATGATCAGTAGTACAATAATAAAGTATATCATTCAGTTAACTACTGTTTATTGTACACTACCTAGTTTCTCAGGACAGTGCTAAGAGCAGGAAGTAGGAAAGTATAAGAAATAATCTGGTTTGTGTTTGTGTGCTTAAATGAGGAGACAGAAGGTGGAGAAGGAAACGATCGTGCTCAGGGCACCTTGTGTTCTGGGTGAGAAGATTTGTCATGCCCATAGCTTCGTATTCAGGAAATCCAACGTGGTCCGATGAAGGAAAGCCATACAGACTCATGATATATGTGTGCCTCCTTCTCTCCAAAATGGAAGCAAAAATATTTGACTTAACATTTTCCTCCATAATATGATTCTTTGTAGTGTCTTTGATAAAATTAATAGTCTTTTTTACAAAACAGTATATTGGATTAAAAAAACAAACATATTAAAATCACTATGCTGATTACATTTGAGAAAAATTCCTGTTTTTAAACTACCTGAATGAGATCTAAAAATGTCAGTTTTTCTTATTGACTAATATTTTTTTTCTAGGAAAAAAAATTTTTCCTTCTGGGGTCTGCAAGGTCTGCTGGGCAGAATGAAGTAAAAGCTGCAGCTTCAGGGTGTGGAGCAGTGTCTACTAAAAAGAAAGGCCTTGGTAGATGTTTGTCGAATGAATGCAGGTAGTCCACAAGAACACAGTATACTAAGTGATTTTATTATTTTTGGTGTAGTGGGTTGCCTGCGTTCAGAAGCATAAGAGTCAGCTCCAGTCAAAGCAGTTTTTCCCAGACTGATGCATGGTGAATGGAAGGTTCGCTTCAGACTTGTTACTTATATTTTAGCTCTTCCAGTCATATGATGTTCGTGTTATTGCACGTTAAACCCTAACTAGCCGAGGGCACACAGAAAGGGTACACATGTCTGTCTCTATAATGCTCTTTTAAACCACAAGACACCTCGTTTATGATTCCTGGGAAAAGTGGTGATTCCAACGGGCCTGCTTTAGAAAGACTAGGCAAGACCTTTCAGTGATGTTAGGAAATTTAAGAATGTCTTAGCAACTGGGGTCATGGTGTCCCGTTGGAAAGCTGTTCTTTAATAGAGCATGCCTGCTACTGTTCCTTGTAGCTCTGTGTAGGTGAGACTGCTCTGCAAAACATAACTCTCCAGGTCTATTTAGATGAATTGTCAATTAAATATTCACTTCCTTTTGTTTCTAAACTTCTTCAACATCCTGAAGATTCTCTTCAATGAACAATAACAAATATGGTTAGTATAACCATATAACAAATATATAACAATAACAAATCACTAACTCCATGTAAATAAAATTAGGAACAATTTCTTGAGTTATGGGGCAATGTTTAGTGCTTATTTCAAAACAATAGTTAGCCTGGTTTTTCTGTTATCTGCGTTATCTAAACAGATAAGCTGCTGTTTGCTCACTAACATTTGCTTAAGGAAAAACCATGCACTAGAAAAGTAGCATTCTGAGAAATTTCAGTGAAAAGTGACATTTAGCACCTAAGCTATATCCTAAGTGTTTTGTCAGTGATGAAAGCCTCAGGGACAAGCCATTAGGAGTGAGAACAGAACTGTACTGAGGACCTTGAATGATTCTCTCACAATTCACTTGGACTCTGATATTACCTTACATCACTATAACCATGCTCCAGGATGACTGCCAAGATGTCCAAGCTTCCCTCTCCACCCCCCAGAGCTAATTGATGATCTGATCTGGGATGCCTTGACTCAGGCATATCACATATACACAGTGAGCTCCAGAGGCAGCTGGCATACTCATTGCTGATTTCTTTGTTTGGCAGCTTCCTGAAGCAGCATAGAGCATGCAGAAACACTTGGTACTTCACTGAAAAGCAAAGAGGCCTGTTAGTGAACCCCAGTGTGAGGATAAAGGGGATATTAACTAGGGTCACTAATGTGTTGGATTTCAGGTTAAGGGCTGTAAGTTATGGGTTGTCTTGATAAAATTTTGGCCTTTTTGTTTGCAGTCATACATTTTATTTCTAAATTCTCTGCAGAAATTAGGTACCTAAAGCAGATTTTTGTACATAACTAAGGAATTTCAACTAAAAGAACCCCATTTGGTTGAGTTGGAGGCCAAGTTCAGCTGATTGGATGGGTCCTTGGGGGTCACTGATGTATTATACCAGACAGTAGACATGAGGGAGTTGTCAGACTGCCACTGGGGCTTTCCTTTTCCCACTTATCCCCTCGCTGGTTCTTGCCAAATCTGCTTTGCATTTGAAGTTGATTGAAATGGGTCTCACTGTTAACCTGTCAACTGAAACCCCTGTGATTTAGAAGGCTTCTTGTTCATTTCATTGGTGCAAGAAATTGGGGAAATCTGGATCTTTTTAGTGCAATGGAGATGACCAAACAGAACAGCATCTGGACTTACCCCCAATTAATGGAAAAGTGTTGTCAGGTGCAGCGATGAATTTTTTTTTTAGAAAGGTAGTCCTTTGGTTCCAAAAGTTTGTTGTGGGTAATGACCTCTCTGGAGTTGTTCAGAAAATCCCTGGAAAACATTATGAAGAATTATACCATCTTGGATTTAGGTGCATTTATTTTTCCTAAGAGCACAAAAAAATGCTTTCATATATAGGTTATCTCATTTATCTTCATAACATCAGCATGAAATAGTTTGTGGCAGTGTAATTATCCACTCTTATGTAGAGAGAAATAATAGGATGGCCAGGGAAACCAGAGTCACAGAATGTTTATGTTTTGTAGTGTTTTTCTTTCCAAATAGATGAAAATACTCTAAAATACTCCTTATTACATGAGGAAGCTATTTATTATGGGTGACTTGTGTACAGTAGAAGGATGTTAACCATTTTGTGCCATATGATAACTTTAGGGAAAAGTCATACGTTGCTACCTATTAAATCACTTTATATATTAAATCTATTTTTGGTGAATTGGAAGGACTATGAATGAAAATTAATTTGTCTGGAAAATGGGTTAAAATAATCTTGTTCTTCGTCCTTGGAAACTTGAAATTTAACTTGCCCGGTAGTAATGAAACAGAACCAGATGTTGTCTTCCAGGGTGGAAAGCAGCCTGACATGAACACCTTGGTCATGGAGTCTGGAGGTTGAACCGGATTTAAGCATTGTTTTGTATTACATCAGAGATGCTGTGAAGAAACATGATGTAAAATTATAGCAAGTGAACTGGACTCTTTAGAAAAAATAATGCTGCTTGGTAAATTAAGTATGTTGTCAAGAGCCCCTGAAGTATATTTGAGGAAAGTGTTAGGTGGAACTTTATTAGATAGGATACAAGATTTTCTAAGGCAACAGAGAATCTAAAAATATAGTGAAAATCAAGATAGAAGTTTTTATCTTTTGTAAGTCTGGGTAAGTGGTCGGGGTGGTCTGGCAGCTTGACAGTATCAGGAACCCAGAATCCCTCTTTTTTTTTTTTTTTTTTTTGCGGTACGCGGGCCTCTCACTGTTGTGGCCTCTCCCGTTGCGGAGCACAGGCTCCGGACACGCAGGCTCAGCGGCCGTGGCTCACGGGCCCAGCTGCTCCGCAGCATGTGGGATCTTCCCGGACCGGGACACGAACCCGTGTCCCCTGCAACGGCAGATGGACTCTCAACCACTGCGCCACCAGGGAAGCCCCCCTCTGTCTTTTATATTCAATGGGGAGCGTTTCATTTTATGGTCTAAGATGACTTATTTTCCTTACCATGTCAGTATCTCAATCAATAGGGAGGGGTAAAGGGGCAGCGTACAAACCAAAGTCCTACTATCCATTGTACGCTTTATCCACTATCCATTGTACACTTTTGAGCGTACAAACCAGAAGTCCTACGTATCAGAGTCTATCCACAATCCATTGGTCAAAACTTAGTCCTCTGGGCACATCTAGCTTCAGGAGAGCCTGGGACGTGCAGTCCTTAGCTAGGCAGCCATATGCTTAGCTAGAATGTGAGGGGCTGATAATAAATCAAGAAACGGAGAATGCGTATTGAGGAAAACCCAGCCATCTCCAGCACAGAAACATATTGTGGCAAATTGTTAATCTGTTTTAAGATACATCAACTCTACAATTATTTTAGAGTTAAATGCTATCCAATGTGCTTTCTAGACAATATTGCTGATGAATACATGTACTCCAATAGATGGTCCTTAACTCAACTGAGACTCATGATGTAGCAAAATCATTAGGATAATGAATTATGTATTTCTTATGTTAAAAGGGCAAATGTAAAGTTGTTATTTTTGCCATGCTCCTTAGTACTTTGCATTGGAGTGACCATAGTTTGGTAAAGAAATTCCTTAACACTCCCCTCCACCTCCAACACACACACTAAGATAGTAAAGTTTGGAAGAAGTACTAACAATTTACTTACTTATCCACTCTATATTACAAAATCAAATTTATCAGTCATGGTAGAGTCAGAAATACCATTTAGCTACAAGAGAAGGTTATGAGCAAAATCCCACTGGGCCAGAGTACTAGGATTAATTTTGTAGGGTGTAGGTATGTATTTTCCTCCTTTGGTCTCTTATAAGTATTGCAACACCTTTAAAAAAACTTTTCTTTCAACATGCCTTAGAAAATGTTTTCATTCACTGAATAGAACTTATGAAAATATCAAGTCTATTTCTGTTTGGTGTTGTCAAAGAAGTAGCCATATTGTGTCTATAAGTAGTCTATCTTTCTATAAAACAAAAGTTCTCTTTGGTTTCAGTTTCCTTAAATTTCATAACCCGTTGTATAACCCTAATGCAATATTTATATTATTTTCTAATACTCTGTTGCTTGTGATAGTTGTTTTTGTTTTGTTAATTTCTTTTACTGCGTTTTGCTTTTCTGGCCCTAATAAAAGTATGTTAGGCCATTTTTCCAAATTATTCCTAAGGTGTGAAGGAAAAGAACTTTCTGGTTGTGGTATTTCTCTCATTCCTTGGTACAGAATCTTTCAGAATTATTATGTCAAATTATAATGCAAATATTAACCTTTGTCAAATTCCAACTGGGAAAGATCCAACCACTTTGGGATTTGCTTTGGAATCCTTTGGGATCGAATGTTTTTCTTTAAATTTTTAAATGACACTAATATAGGCATTTAATTTAAGAAATCTTAATGCTTATGATAAAATAGTTTTTTTCTGCCCCACTCTCTTTCTACCCTTAATTTCTATTCCACAGAAGCAACAACTTGAAACTATTTAGCTGTTGTTTCTGTTATTTATCTCCCTATTTCTAAATAAAATGCTCGCAGGACTATTTTTTTTAAGTCTCTTTAAAGTAAAAAGCACACATTTCCTATTGATATATAGCTTTTTAAGATGAAGATTTTATTCTATTATGCCTGCAACTGCATATCCCCGGAATATGCACAGATCTTCCTGCCACCTTTTCAATAGAGCTGTTTTATTATTTGTAGTTCAGTCATGATTCCGTGGTTATTATATTATGATTATATAGAAATTGGTCACAACTGAACCATGGAGGATGCTATGATTACATTTTCTTTTGGAATTAAACACTGTTTTGTTTTTGTTTACTTCCTTATTTTTCTATGTTCATCTCACTATTCACTTCACCTTAAAACACTGCCAAAGCTATCAAATCCATCTCACTGTGGTAAAAAAAAAAAAAACAAAAATCAAAACAACTCAGACAGCCTATAGGGTTCTTTTTGTTTGTTTCCTTGGTGACGTTCTTCTTAGAGCTGCCAGTCTTCCTCCCTTCTGGACTGGTGTTTTCTAGGCCTGAGAAGCTGTTGTTCAGCATCATCCTATGAACTTCTTTTTCCTCTTCCTCCTCTCTTGAGCCCATATCCTCTTCCTTGGGTGAGTTTCTGGGTTGAGTGGACTGTAGCAGGCATTAATTCCTGAGAAAGAGTATATGGAAAGTAAATTTTTGAACCCTTTTATGTCTGAAGATGTCTTTATTTGATATTTAGTTAGTAAAGAATTCTGAGTTGGAAATCATTTTAGCTCAAAAATTGGAAGGCGTGGCCCCATTTGTCTTCCAGTTACCATTATTATATTAGAGAATTCTAGTGCCTTCCTGATTTGCTATCCTTCTTGTGTGTCCTGTTTTTCTATCTGTATTTTATGAAACTTTTATTTATCTACAATTTTAGTGTGATACGCGTTTGTGTGAGTATTTTCAGTCATTAAGATGAATACTCATGGGAGCATTTTCAATCTATAATATCCTTTAGTTCTGGGATTTTAGGAGGAGGGAGTATTATTTCTTTGATTATTTTTGTCCCTCTATTGCCACTGTTCATTCTCATTCTTTCTTTCTCCATCCTCCTCCTCTATCTGTCTCTGTCTCTCACTCCATATATGTATGTGTGTATATATATTTATAATCTATAAAAATATAGATATATGTGATATATGTGTAGATATATACTTATATATGTATATCTATCTGTCTGCACACATATGTATAAAGGTACAGGTATGGATGGATGGATAGATAGATAGAGAGATAGATAATGTGTTTTGCAAATGTTTTCTCCCAGTCCGTGACTTGTCTTTTCATTCTCTTAACAATGTCTTTCGCAGATCAAAAGTTTTAAATTTTAATGGTCTATTTTATCAATTTCTTTTCTTTCATGGATTGTGCTTTTGGTGCTGTATCTGAAAAGTCACTGCCAAATCTAAAGTCACATAGATTTTCTCCTCTGTTATCACTAGGAGTTTTATAGTTTTCTTTTTACATTTAGGTCTGCAATCGATTTTGAGTTAATTTTTGTGAAAGGTACAAGGTCTGTGTTTAGATTCTTTTTTGCATGTGGATGTCCAGTTGTACTAGCACCATTTGTTGAAAAAAACTGTCTTCTCTCCATTGTATTGCCTTTGCTCCTCAGTCAAAGATCAGTTGACTATATTTGTGTGGGTCTATTTCTGGCATCTCTATTCTGTTTCATTTATCTGTATATTTTCACCAGTATCGTACTGTCTTGATTACTGTAGCTTTGCAGTAAGTCTTGAAGTTAGGTAGTGTCAGTCCTCCAACTTTGTTCTTCAACACTGTGTTGGCTATTCTGAGTCTTTTGTCTTTCCATTTACACTTTAAAATCAGTTTGTCAATATCCAAAAAAGAACTTGCTGGAATCTTGATTGGTATTGTGTTGAATCTATAGATGAAGTTAGGAAGAAGTGACATCCTAACAATATTGAGTCTTCCTATCCATGATTGTGGAATATCTCTTCATTAATTTTGTTCTTTGATTTCTTTCATTAGAGTTTTGTAGTTTTCCTCACATGGATCTTGTACATATTTTGTTACATTTATACCTATTTTATTTTTTGTTTTGGTAAATGTAAATGGTGTTTGTTTTAAATTTCAAATTCCAATTGCTCATTGCTGGTACATAGGAAAGCAGTTGTGTTTGTTTATTAACCTGGTATCCTGCAATCTTGCTATAATTGCTTATTAGTTCCAGGAGGTTTTTTTTTTTTTGCCCCAATTCTTTGGGATTTTCTACCTTAACAACTTGCCATCTGTGGAAAAGATAGTTTTATTTATTTTTTCTCAATCTATATATTTTTAATATCCTTTTCTTGTCTTGTTGCATTACTAGAACTTTCAGTATGATGTTGAATGGGAGTGGTAAGAGGGGACATCCTTATGTTGTCCTAGTATTGGAGAGAGCTTCTAGTTTCTCACCATTAAGTATGTTAGTTTGTTCTTAGATGTTCTTTGTCGAGTTGAGGAAGTTCTCCTTTCCTCCTAGTTTTCTGGGAACTTTTATGATGAATATGTTTTGGATTTTGCCAGATGCTTTTTCTGTATCTATTGATATGATCATAGGAATTTTCTTCCTTAGCCTGTTGGTGTGGTGGATTACATTAATTGATTTTTGAATATGGAACCAGTCTTGCCCAACTGGAATAAATCCTACGTGGTTGTGGCATATAGTTATTTTTTATACATAATAGGATTCAATTTCTCTATAATGTTTACTCTGTTCTTTATGATAAATTACTGAACCAAGTTATACCAACAGAAAATGTAGCCTTTTTTTCATAGTAGCCTTGTGTTAAATTGTACTAAATACAGATAGGATTTAGAAACTGATTATGGTTGGTGAGGAAGAGGAAATGATTGACGACTACTCTAGACTGTTGAGATTTGTCGAGAATATTAGTGGAGACGGAAAAGACAAGAGGAGAAATATATTCAAAAATACAATACTTTGAAAGATATTAAAGAATATTTATTTTTGTGGTTCTAGTGGTATGGCCAGAATGAGGTATATATCTAAGTAACTGAATAAGCAGAAAACAAGTTGAAGATAGAGAATTTGGGGAATTATCTATATATTAGTGACAGTTGAAGCTGTATAAGTGGATGATATTGTTAAGGGGAGACGGAAAAGAGATGATATATTTGAAATGAACACTAGGGAATACTTATACATAGATAAATAGAAGAGTAAAAGAAACAAAAAAAGAGACTGAGAAGATGCATATCAGGGGAGAACCAAAAATATATAATATCACAGAAGTAAAAGGAGGAATTGCAAGGACAAGGGTTGTAATCAACATTGAATATGAAAGAAAAGTTGAAAAGATGGGGACCAAGTGAAGAGCCATGTATTTGATAATTATAAGTTCATTGATAGAATTTTTTCCTTTAAAGTGTAAATAAGTTAGAATGCTGTTGACAGTGAAAAGAAGAGAGAAGAGAAGTTAACTCAAAGGCATAGCAAGATGGAAGGAGGTATGTCATCAGCAGTAAGGTTTTAGCATGTCTGATTGCTGTGTCAAAGGAGCCACTGGGGAGAGAGATTGAAGTTTCAAGATGGAAAGGGAATATTAGATAGAATGAGGTTACCGTTTAATACATTGCTGCCTCAAAATAAGCCAACATTTATGTGATTGGTTACTGAATGATTTAGATGTCTTTTAGAAAGCTTTATACTTTAATATGTAAAGGCGTATATCAGTTAGTTTAGGTGAGGTTGTTCTTCAATAATCCACAACCCCCAAATCTCAGCAGCTTAAAACAACTAAGGTGTATTTCTTGCTGACACTCCATGTGTATCATGTAACAGATCAGCTGGGGATTTTGCTGCAGTTCGTTCTTACTCTAGGATCCGGGCTAATAGAGCATCTCTCTTCCTGAGCATTGCTAGTCACTCTGGCACAGGAAAAAAGAGACATGGTAAATTCAACACTGGCTTTTTAAACTTCCAACTGTAAGTGACTTTTGGTCACTTTCAATCACAGTTCATTGGCCATATCAAGTCATATGGCCGTGCTGTCTTCCCAGGAATGGGGAAGTACAATCTTAATATATGCCAGGAAGGAGAGCTAACCGGAGTGTTTGCAAACAGCCCTAATGACTACCACAAGCAGTATACTTACCTGCAGTACTATATGAGTTATAGTTATCCAAAATCTAACATTTATGATCATTTCTATAAAAAGTTGGGCAGTAGACTTTTCTTCAGGAAAATAATCCTGTATTACAACTTTGCTCCTAATGGGAAAATATGATTGAATTATACCTCATTCACGGTTACAATGTCATTTTCAGAAATGACCTTCCAGCTGTGTCCCAGAAGCGCACAATATAGTGACAGAAACATAAAAGGAATACTTTGGATTTTACCAATTATAACTTTAAAAATTGAAATAATGAACTTTGTTAAATAAAATTAACAAAATGTTTCTTAGAACTTGTTGACTAAAGACCCTTTTCATTCTTTAAAAATTCTAGGTAATTCTTTCAAATAATGTCAAGTCCTATAAAGGAAGAAAATTGAAGATGAAACAAAGATCTGAGCAAATTCTCAGGCTAATAGTTCAGCTCCCTCTAACTATCCTGCTATCCCAACAGGAAACATTTTCTTTGTGCAAGTGATCACGCACATTTGGTTTAGCATAGATTCAGTTCCCAACTGCAACTTATAAATGCTGTACAGGGAAGTATTTGATGTTCAGACAAGAACTATACTTTATTACCTAGTTTCGAGTAACTGAATAATCTCATGAATTTGACAGATTCTTCACAAATGTACTTACTAGAAGTCTTCAGGGAAGCATCCTAGACACTCGTAGCATTAATAAGGATTTACATTGTAAACCATTTTAAATATGGGCATGGCAGGTATAGTAATTTTATGGATTTTGAAACATTTTTCTCATCACAGCTGAAACAGATTTATCTGCAACACTTAGCAGTGTCTGTTAAAAAGTGAGGCTCCAGTGCCAGCATAGAATGCAATCAGGGTGTTTTTACTGTTGAGTGACATCCACTTCCTTGATGTCCTGTACAGTCTTGCAGCAGTCCTGCAGGACTTGATTGTTCGATGAGTTTTACCTGGCTATCAGTGAATTTAAGAGAGTAAAAGGAGGCTCTCTCTACAGTACTAATGAAGTTCCTTTGGAACATTTAAAAAGAGTGAAATCAGATGTCAAGAAGTCTGCCAGGGAGATAAAATGCAATGTGTTTTGAACATTGCTTTTCTCCTGATTAAATGCATAGTGTTAATAGCTACATATCAGTTTTGTGTGTGTGTATGAATAGGTAGAATCTGATGTGGTTAAAAAAAAAGTAGACTTTACTGTTCAGGGAGCTGAGAAGAGATGAGTTATTTCTGAAAAGGGCCTTTTTGCGTGTTGTATCGAGTTAAAGAGTCTACAAAAGAAGGAAGCATTGGCTAGGGTCCCATACTCATTTTTGAGACAACTGGAGTAAGAAAAAAATGGAAAAAATTCAAAGTAAAAGGAAAATGGTTAATGTAAAAATACAAGGAAAAATTAATTTTGAGCCATATACAAGCTAAGAAAAATTTATAAATCTTAGTTTTAAGGATCAGAGCTTGTTTAAAATAGATTTTTATTAATGAGAAAATGTATTGCATGGATATAACACTGGGAACATGTTAAAGTTTCATGTGCATTATGAATAATTTTAGTTAATACTAGAGTGGCCTTCCACTGATACATGTTATTAAATTTAATGAAATATAAAATATTTTGACAGGATGAGTAACTTATTCATCTGTTGATCCGTCACCTTGAATCTATAATAGTATTCAGCATATTGTCAGGTATTAAGTCAGAACTTATTAGTTCATTTCAAACATTCTGAATTAAGATGTTGGCCTGGAATTTTAAATGGAATCAGTATTTAGAAACTTCCTGAATAATATCAGTTTTATGAAAATAAGATGTAGTCTTTTGAATTTAGGTGTTTCCTCTGAGTACTTACAAATTTTAATGTGAAATTTAAAAATATTGTCATGTGACTTTTAATATTTGATCATACAGTTTGACTAAATATATGTGTTTGTATGATTTACATATATCTGGTTAATAGGTTTTAAATGGACCATGAGTAATAAGAAATAGCAGTACTATTCATCTAAAAGTCTTTGCATTTTAACATTACATGATAATTAGATGAAAGACTAGCCTCTTTAAAATAACTTTGGCACCTATCAGTATTTGCACACTGATAAAATGTCTCAGCAATTGATTGATTTTCTGTGCTGCTCAGGATCACCGTAGTTTTCTTGTTAAATTCACTACAGAGGTAGTCTAGTAGTTTTGATGTATGAGATTTATAAGATGAAGTACATTTGTCTGCTCTTAGTTCCTCATGCACAGAAGGATGCTTTGAATTAGCTTCACTTTACCCAGGAGCCACACTAAATTTTTAATAGACTCCGTATTTCTGAGGACAAATTTAAAAAAAACCACCTTCTTCTGAAAGATTTGAAGTGGAGAGTGCTGTCGTACTCATTGTATAGAATCCTGATAGAGATGCAAGTAAGGGTACATGGTATGTTCTGTGATGACAGCTGTATTAGGGTAAGCACATTTAACAAATACAAAATATTTGTACAATAATATGTATATATATGTATACACACACTTACACATACACATATATACATATATTATGGTACATATACTACTTTTATATTTACATATTCCTAACTATGAGAGAAATCTCTTGCTCTTTTTCTTTCTTTGTTTAGATAGCTAAGTTTAAATAGGCATCGAGACTGTGTACCTATCATTAAATGTTACTTTGGACGTAAAGAGGAAAGAAGGCAGTCTGACTGCGTTTCCTTTCAGCACTGTGATAGTGATTTGCCAGAGGTCTCGTCTGCCTGTAATGAAGGTACCTTATCTTCTCTCGAGTGGATCCCAGCAACCTGTGTACAGTACACAGAGAACATCTTTGTATTAGACGTGGAACATGAGTCCAAACCCACTACACTAGGAAAGATACCACATTTACCCCTTGGTGGATTACTTCCTTCACTGCTGTTGCTATTTCAGAGGACAGAGAGCAACACAGGGCTCTCTGTAAATATGAAATTAAAAAAAATAGCTGGAAGTCTCTATGCTGGGAGCCAAGTACACTATACCACATTCACTTCCTTTTCAGAATACCAGAAAATGAAAAACATATGGGGTGACTTGTTGAGTTGATTTTGTTCTCTACTCTATTCTTGTTATGGATTCGTTTTCAGAATCAAACATTCTGAGTGCTTCTTGGTGGATGCATGTGGGTTTGCAAACATCACAGCATGTGGGACCCAGTGAAACGCGAATTTCATTTGTTTTCCTTGGCTTCTGCGTATCATGATCTGTTCAATATGACAGTCTAGGAAACAGTAAATTTTAGCAAGGTCTTAGGGCTGAGTCGTGAACTTCACTTTGGTTAGGATAAGAAATCTGGTAATGAGAAGTGGACTGATTCTTCCATTTATGCAATTCATATTATTGGATCTTAATTTCTCATTGTTGAAATTGGAACACTTAATTATATGTCCAGGCACATCTTACTAGATGTTTTTACTCTGTGTATGGTACTTATTCTATCCTATCAGATGAACAGAGTATTAGGATCTACCAAGATAAGTATATATAAATTTGTATCACTCAGTTATTGTTTCAATAATGCTACATATCAAGGAGCCACACTATCTCAATGACATACAACAAAAAGCATTTATTAAGTTTGTATGTCTGTGGAGGCCAGCAGATCTAGACTGGGCTCATCTAGGGCAACTGGCTGGGGCTACTGTGTTTCACATGTTCCTCTTTCTCCTCCTGAGACAGCGGGTTACACCTGACATGTTCTTCTTATAGCAATGGTAGAAGTATAAGAGGGCAAGTTCAATCATGCGTGTGCACATCAGTGTTTTAAAGGGGGAGGTCACATTATACCCACTAGTGTTCTATTGGTCAGAGCATGTCATATGGACAAATCCAAAGTCAAGGAGCAGAGAAATATTTTCATTCTGTCTACTGAAGAAATTAAAAAGTACATGGATATAAGGAGTGATAAAGTATTGAGACCATTAACACAGCCTACTGCAAGGGCTATTGCTTATTTTCATACTCTTAAGGAGAACAGAGCATAAAGATAGAATGGATTGAAGGAATCAAAGGAAGACGTTTACAAAGTAATTCATCCCAGTCTATTGCTTGATTAGGTATATAATTGCCTGATTATATACCTTTCTCCTGCCTCTATATGCTTCATGGAATAATGATGACATCTTCTTTATTCATCATTTTATGCCCAGGGTCTAGAATAGTCCTTGGAATGAAAGCTCAGAATATATTATTGCAATGAATTAGTGAACTTTATCTAAAGTTAGGCTTCTCCCAAAATCAATTGGGATAATAGATTGGTTGATCTTTTAATTGAAATATAATTGACATATAACATTGTATTAGTTTTAGGCGTACAACGTAATCATATAGATAGATAACAAATTTAGTTAGCACCCATTACTACACGTTGTTCCAAATGTTTTTTCCTGTGATGAAAACTCGTAAGATCTACTCTCTTAGCAACTTTCAAATATACAGTACGGTATTGTTAACTATATCCGCCATGCTGTACATTACATCCCCAGGAATTAGTTACAACAGGAAGTTTGTACTTTTTGATGAACTTCACCAATTTCATCCATACTCCGCTTCTGGGAACTACCAATCTGTACTCTGTAGCTATGATTTTTTTTTTCTTTTTTAAGATTCCACATATAAATGAGATCATAGAGTATTTGTCTTTCCCTGTCTGACTTATTTCACTTAGCATAAGATGCTTTGAAGGTCCGTCCATGTGGTCTCAATATCCTTCTTTTTATGGCTGAATAATACTCCATTGTATATGTATGCCACATTTTCTTTATTCATTCATCAATTGATGGACACTTAGGTTGTTTCCATGTCTTGGTTATTGTAAATAATGCTGCAGTGAATATGGGGGTGCAGATATCTTTTGGAGATAGTGCTTTGGTTTCATTTGCACTCTGTTGGACCCAAACATTAAGCTGATAAGGGGCTATTTTACAAGAGGGCCTGCAACACAGATGACACAAAGTTTTTCTTAAGATGTGTCATCCTTTGCCTCTCTATAGTGGTGCCCACAAATTACTATTCCTTGGGCCTTTTTCCACTCTGCATATAATAAATTTATTAACCACTTGTGTCCTCAACGCTATGTAGGCTTCCTGGAATAAACAGATGTATAGAACACAGTGCTTGGTATACAAAGATTTGCATGACAACTAGTTTATTGGAGAGTCACAACTTTATAGGAGTACCACCATGGGACTTTAAAAATGTTTCCAGCCACTGCCTTTAATCTTCAGTTGAATTGTCTTTTTCCATTTCTTAATGATATCTTAAAAGATATAATTTTCTTGTCATTTTCATTTATTGAAAATTCAGCCCAGGTCAGAACTTTAATCTAAAACTTGATTTAAATCTTACTTCCTCTCCTCTGCCTGTGGCTGACTTGACCAGCTGCTCCCAGGACCTGAAGTGGGTGGAGACTGTCATCTGCTTTTCACTTCTCATCCCACTTCTTCATTCTTGGGTGGTGGTGAGAGGGTGTGGTCTAAACCTTACCAGCACCCCCCTTCCCTCTCCTGCGGGCCTGCATAGCTCTCATCCTCAGTTTGTTGGTGTCACTGTTTCTCTGACCAACGCTGACTGACATTTGATGGCTAGGATTCAAATGTTGACTATCTCCTGGGGCAGGTATGAGTTTGTCCCACCACCTCACCTTAAGATGAAGGATACAAATAAATCAACCTCCTCCATTCCTTTTTAGTTTTCACTATCACAGCTCCTTGATGTTAAGTCCCCATATTTTTTGTTGGTATTCCCACAATGTCATGACTCCCAATAAACTAGTTGTTCATGCAAATCCTTGTATGCCATACACTGTGTTCTACGTATCTCTTTATTCCAGGAAGTTTGCATAGTGTTGAGGACATAATAAATGGTGAAAAAATTTATATGCAAAATGAAAAAAGGTCCAAGGGATGGATCCCCTCATCCAGTAGGTAGCTCTCTGGGGTGGGAACCAGCAAGGTAGCTCAAGCCCAACCACCTTCTTCAATGTCCATTAAACCTTAGAAAACACACTTCCTTTCCACCCTAGATGGTGGGTAGTTCAGCTGCCTTACTGGCTGCCACTCTCTGCCCTATATTCTTACTCTAGATCTCTTGAATCCTGCTTGGACAGGCATAGGTGAGGAAAATGGTAAAGTTCACTGCCTGAGTGGCTATCCATGTGGCGAACAGAACACCAGTATCCTTTTCCTTATGGCATTCCCAACTTTATCCTATGGTGTACTGAACGGGGTGGGCAGGGAAGTACCCTTTTTCCTCTCACCGCAAACACTGCACTCCCTAACAAGGTGGGTGACTCAGCTCTTTCAAACCCCCTGTCTCCCCCTCATTCTCAGTTTTCAATTTTTATAAATAGGAGGCGTGTGTTGGGGGATGTCTGTTGGGTGTAGCAGGGCTGGTTCTACAAATTCTGAGTAACCCCCCAGGGAAGACATTTAGCTCCAATTGTGGCGACTGTGCAGTGTGGCATGCTGAGTGCTTCTGGGGCTCAACAGTGGGTCTCATCAGGAGTGCCTGGAACTCCCACTCAGCATCCTGTTACTCAGCAACATGTGAGCAAAGACACTGCAATATTACAGGTCTCTGATGGAAGTTTACATATCAGGAGAACAAAGTATGAGGTAGAAATGGTGATTGAGTCACTCCTGTATTTTGCAGCTGTAAGACCAGACGACTTCTATGATCTTTGACCGCTTCTTTCTGTCATTCTTTGTCTCTTCATTTCGCCTGCAAGATTGAGGTCCTCCTCCAAGTCGTCTTCAGTTTTCTATTCTTCATAATCTTATTGAACAATCTTATCTATTTCTATGGCCTCAACTTCCACTTGCATCCGGATGGCTCCAAAATTTAGCACTTTCCTGAGCCCTTTGGTTACGTTGGCAATTACTTAATTTACACATTAACATGGATGTCTTGTCAGAATTCACACTTTACACTTTGCAAACTGAATTATCAGTTTTCCTCAAAGCAGCTTCTTCCAGTTTCCTGAATTTCTACTATTTCTTGTACTTCCTGGCTGCCTGAACTCACATCTTGTCAACTTTTAGTCCTCTCTCTTTCCTCCTTCTGGTTTTGCCCACTGCTCTGAATTAGTCCTTCCCTAAATCTCTCTTACCTATTTCTGCCTGTATTAGTTTGCTAAGTCTGTCATAATAAAGTACCTCAGATTTCTTGGCTTAAGCAACAGAAACTTATTTTTTCACAATTCTGAAGTCTAGCAGTCCGAGATCAAGAGGTCGTTAAGATTGCTTCCTCCTGAGGCCTCTTTCCTTTGCTTGTAGATGGCCATCTTCTTCCTGTGTCTTCACATGGTCTTCCCTCTGTACGTCTGTTTCCAAACTTTCTCCTTTTGTGAGGATACCAGTCACAATGGATTAGGGCCCATACTAATGACCTCATTTTAACTGAATTCCCTCTTTAAAGACTCTATCTCCACATACAGTGACATTCTGAGGTATTGGGGGTTATGACATCAACATATGATTTGGGGAAGCCATGTTACTCAACCTGTAACACTGCCCATTCCCACTAATAACCTTTAGTCAACTTATTTCTTCTTGCCTAGGCTTTTGCAAAGTTTATTTTACTACACCCCTTCACCCCCAACATTTCCTGCCTTTATTCTTTTACCACTTTACTACACTTGATCTCTGGGTTAATCTCTCTCTAAAGCAAAGATTTTTTTCATCGGGGACATCGTGATCACTCTTAGCCTGACTTATATGGTCATCCACCACATGGCCACGTCTGCCTTTCCAGGATTGGGTGCCACTGTTCCTCAACATACCCTCTGTTCTAGTCAAGCTAAATTACTGCTGCGTCCCAAGCAGATTCTGCATTTCCCTTGGCTGTCCCTCTCTAGTTCTCATCCTACACGCCCTTTAAGAATCAGCTTGGGCTTCCCTGGTGGCGCAGTGGTTGAGAGTCCGCCTGCCGATGCAGGGGACACGGGTTCGTGCCCCGGTCCGGGAAGATCCCACATGCCGCGGAGCGGCTGGGCCCATCAGCCATGGCCGCTGAGCCTGCGCGTCCGGAGCCTGAGCTCCGCAACGGGAGAGGCCACAACAGTGAGAGGCCCTAGTACCGCAAAAAAAAAAAAAATCAGCTTAAATTGTTACTTAACTTAGGTAGCTCTCCCTGTTTTTGTAACTAACTTCTCTCTGAGCAGTATTCCTGTTGCACTTAACTTTATTTTTCTTAGAAAAGTTGCCACATTCACCTTTGATTATAGTAATTTATATGACTCTCCTCTTTGGTACCAGTGTGTAAATTCCTTTAGCATAGAGACTGAATCTTGTGTTTCCCTCAGTGCTTTCATATAGGTGGTAGAATAGAAACTCACACTTAGGGGGTACTCAGGTGCTTAGTGTGATATCTTAGAGATTCAACAATTTGGGGTATAATCTTTTATTTTTTAAATTAAAAAAAATTTTATTGGAGTATAGTTGATTTACAATGTTGTGTTAGTTTCAGGTATACAGCAAAGTGAATCAGTTATACATGTATGTATATCCACTCTTTTCCCATATAGGCCATTACAGAGTATTGAGTAGAGTTTCCTGTGCTATACAGTAGGTCCTTATTAGTTATCAATTTTATATATAGTTAGTGTGTATATGTCAATCCCAATCTTCCAATTTATCTCTCCCCACCGCCCATCCCCTGGTATTCTACATATAAGGTTTGTCTTTCTCTCTCTGACATAGTTCACTCAGTATGACAATTTCTAGGTCCACATTTCTCCAAAGAAGACATACAGTTGGCTAAAAAGCACATGAAAAGATGCTCAACATCACTAATTATTAGAAAAACGCAAATCAAAACCATAATGAAGTATCACCTCACACCGGTCAGAATGACTGTCATAAAAAAAATCTACAAACAGTAAATGCTGGAGAGGGTGTGGAGAAAAGAGAACCCTCCTACACTGTTGGTGGAAATGTAAACTGGTACAGCCACTATGGAGAACAGTATGGACAGTATGGAGAACAGTAAAAAACTGAAAATACAGCTACCATATGATCCAGCAGTCCCACTCCTGGGCATATAGCTGGAGAAAGCCATAATTCAAAAAGATACATGCACCCCAGTGTTCATTGCAGCACTATTTACAATAGCCAAGACATGGAAACAACCTAAATGTCCATCAATAGAGGGATATAATGTTTTAAAAGTCAGAGTAGTACTGCACGTGTAAGTGCTTTTCATAGTTCTTATTGTTACAACACTCAATAAATGATTTAAACTGTAATATCCAGTTTCTGGATGATAAATATTGGATCTATTAACCCAAAATGTGTGGAGACTCTTAAGGCAGAATGCATTCCTCGTGGAGAGCAGGGGAGCCCTCAAAGCTGAAGGTGGTTGGTCCCAGGGAGTGGCTTTCAGGAACGTGGCTAAATGCAAGCGGCCTACTAACCCCTCGATCTTTTTGAGCAGCTGCTGAGCTTTCTGTGTTTCGTGTGTCCCTTTCTTGTGGGTGACAAGTACCAAATCTCTAAGGCACGCAGGGGATGAAAATGAGAGTTTGGGGTTCATGGCCTCAGCTGTTTGAGTTTGTCAACCTGGTCAAATAGCACAAATTCTCTTCTCCCTTTTGCATTGTCTTTCTTGCTTTCCCACAAGAATGTATTTTCCCCAACCTGATGGGCAGATGCATAATTTACTTCATCACTGAATTTACTATGAAACCTATTGTTTTCCTAGTGTGTGGAACCAATGTAAACGAAACCAAGAAGCATGGTTTGTGGCTTATATAAAACACTGCTTTCTGTATATTATTCCAGCAAACTGTCTGCTTCAGGATATAGTGATCTGGTGTGTATTAGCAACCTTGCAGGAAAATGCTGAAGCAATTTGCCATCCTTTCTTAAAAATAACACTACTATAGCCCAGAGGACGATATGCTTTATGCAACAAATATAATTTCAGAACTCATAAATTAAGGCCTTCTCCAAGTCTTATTTTGTATCACCATTTTGCTTCCTTATGTGAAACAGCAGATGAAAGATGCCTCTGCAGCATTCAATGTCAGTTTGGATGTGTGTACCTGATGTTATTAGTTAGCATTAATATCTATGGGCTACTAAAAAGAACAAGAAATACGGATTATGAAACAGTAATGAAAGGGTGAGGTTTAGAATATTTAGGCTCTCCTAAATAACTCATCAACCCCTATTAAATCCATCTATTTCATAGTTTCTTCAAGAAGACACTGAATCAACGGATCAGATAATTTCAGGCCTATAAAAACATTCCTTAAAAAATTTCCATTGTACCCCCTAATATCGTTGTGTTAATATCACACATGACTTTCTCTTAGACACTGACCAACCTACTGTCCTCCTTACAACTTCAGTCTCTCACTGGCATCTGCCAAAGTTGCATTGTTTATGTTCCAGAGAGAATCAGTGATCTCCACGTTGGAATTGCCTAGATTATAAGGGTGTGGATATATATGTGTGCTGTGTATATGATCTTCCTCCCTCCCTCCCTCCCTCCCTCCCTCTCTTCCTCTCTTCCTCCCTTCCTCTCTATTTGAATGCTTAGTGAATATTTTCCTTATTCTTGTGATTAAAATATTTGTCAATATGTTTCTTGGCATTGTCTCTTTCCATAGATTTTGCCGGAAGCATGATGAGCCCATTCATTTGAATATCTGTGATTTCTTTCAGTCTAAGAAAGTTTTTCTTTGATTTGTCTTTTATTATTGTTTCCTTTCCAATTGATTTGGTGAAATACCACAACCACAATGGTTGTCTCTCCATTCTTTTGTCTACAAACATGTATGTCATCTTCTCTCTCATTTTTTTATTTGCTTTTCTTCTGCATTAATAGAGAACATCCGAAGTTTTCCTTTCATATCACTGATTGTATTTTATGAAGCATAAATTTTGCTCTTTATTGCCTTTATGCTCAATTTATTTTACCCTTGCCTTGTTAGTTTTTTTAAACATGATATTTGGAAACATCATTTATTTTTAGAACATCACAAATAAAATGAAATGCAAAGGACAAATATTTGCTGGAAGAAGAAATTCCACCAATATTAAGGTTTATAAACTTAATGCAAAAAAGCTCTTTTAACTGAAAAGAATATCAACACCTGTTTTAAAAAACCTGCAGTTCTTCCCTCCTGTGTTTTTCTCCTGTGTGTCTCCTTTACTATCACACAGGACATTTCACTTTTGACACTTCCGGTCACCAAATGTGTGGAGGTTTTCCTCGCACCACCAAGTACTTCTCTGCAACACCAGCTGATTGTCCTGCAGCTTAATTCAATTCTGACACTATCTACCTGAGGCTAAGGGCTCAGTCCCCTGAGGCTGTACCCCACTTCAGATGCCAATCACAAGTCCAGGTTGTCGCCCGTGCTTCTGATCAACTGTAAGTCTGTGGTTCCCACGACCCCCTCCTTAGGTTTGACTAATTTGCTAGAGCAGCTCACAGACTCAGGGAAACACTTACTTATGTTTACCAGTTTATTAAAGGATACGATAAAGTATACAGATGAACAGCCAGATGAAGAAATACATAGGGTGAGGTCTAGGAGGGTCCTGAGCACAGCTCTGTCCTGGTGTCGGCGTGCATCATCCTTCTGGTATATAAATTTACCAACCTGGAATCTCTCTGAACCCCAGGCTATTAGGATTTTTATGGAGGATTGCTCACATAGGCATGGTCAATCATTAACTCCATTTTCAGTCCTCCCTTCTCAAGAGAACAGGGGGCGAGGCTGAGAATTTCAAGCTCCTAATCATGTCTTGTTCTTTCCGGTGACCAGCTCCCAGCCAGGAGCCCACCCAGAGTCGTCTCTTTAGAACAAAAGACACTCCTATCAACCAGGAAATTGCAAGTATTTCAGGAGTCCTGTGTCAGGAACTGGGGTCAAAGACCAAATATGAGAACAAAAGTTGCTTCTAATACCCTTATCACTTAGGATATCACAAAGACTTCAGGGGTCTGTGCCATGAACTGGGGGCAGAGACCAATATATATTTTTTCTATATTTTCACAGCACTCTAAGAGAAAAACTAGCAAAGGCAATTGCAAGCAACTGATGGAAGATGACAAATAGACGAATTCAGGACAAGTACTAAACCTAATTAGTAAAAATTTTTAACCAACATAATACTTTTTAAATATAAAATTTTAAGATTGAAAAGTAGACACAATGCTGAAGTAGATTTGGTAAACGGATAATCACAAACCTTGCTGATAGGAGAGCAAACTTCAATAAACGTATTGAAGCCAATTTGTTGATATGTGGCAAGAAACTTAAAAAGGAAAAAAATCCACTGATCCAGCAATCTTACTTGTGGAAATTTATCTTAAAGAAATAATCAAAGATCTTATGAAAATTATAAGTACAGGGATGCTCATTATGCTTTAAAACTGGAAAATAAAAAAAAAAACTAAACATCCAACAGTAAGAGAATCATACATGTTAGAGCACATACATGGTGTAATATTATGCATCTTTTTAAAAACCTGTTTAAAAGAGAATTTATTGATGTGGCAACAACATTCATTTTAATGTTAACTGAAAAAGAAGAAAAATTGTGTATGATATTCATTAAATAACCTCCTCTTTTTCTTTCTACACACACACACACATATTCAATCTTCATTTATTTAATCATCATTACTATTTAATTCATCCTTTGTTTTTTTTCGATTTGAATTTTATTTTATTTATTTATTTTTATACAGCAGGTTCTTATTAGTTATCTATTTTATACATATTAGTGAATACATGTCAATCCCAATCTCCCAGTTCATCCCACCACCACTACCAACAACCCCCACCCCCCGGCCTGCTTTCTCCCCTTGGTGTCCACACGTTTGTTCTCTACATCTGTGTTTCCATTTCTGCCTTGCAAACTGGTTCATCAGTACCATTTTTCTAGATTCCACACATATGCGTTAATATACAATATTTGTTTTTCTCTTTCTGACTTACTTCACTCTGTATGGCAGTCTCTAGGTCCATCCACGTCTCTACAAGTGACCCAATTTCATCCTTTTTATGGCTGATTAATATTCCATTGTATATATGTACCACATCTTCTTTATCCATTCGTCTGTCGATGGACATTTAGGTTGCTTCCGTGACCTGGCTATTGTAAATAGAGCTGCAACCAACATTGGGGTGCATGTGTCTTTTTGAATCATGGTTTTCTCAGGGTATGTGCCCAGTAGTGGGATTGCTGGGTCATATGGTAATTCTATTTTTAGCTTTTTAAGGAAACTCCATACTGTTCTCCATAGTGGCTGTATTAATTTACATCCCCATCAACAGTGCAAGAGGGTTCCCTTTTCACCACACCCTCTGCAGCATTTGTTGTTTGTAGATTTTCTGATGATGCCCATACTAACTGGTGTGAGGTGATACCTCATTGTAGTTTTGATTTGCATTTCTCTAATAATTAGTAATGTTGAGCAGCTTTTCATGTGCCTCTTGGCCATCTGTATGTCTTCCTTGGTGAAATGTCTATTTAGGTCTTCCGCCCATTTTTTAACTGGATTTTTGTTTTTTTGTTATTGAGCTCCATGAGCTGTTTATATACTTTGGAGATTAATCCTTTGTCTGTTGTTTCATTTGCAAATATTTTTCCCATTCTAAGGGTGCTCTTTTTGTCTTGTTTATGGTTTCCTTTGCTGTGCAAAAGCTTTTAAGTTTAATTCAGTCCCATTTGTTTATTTTTGTTTTTATTTCTGTAACTCTAGGAGGTGGTTCAAAAAAGGTTTTGCTGTGGATTACGTCAAAGTGTGTTTTTCGTATGTTTTCCTCTAAGAGTTTTATAGCGTCTGGTGTTACATTTAGGTCTTTAATCCATTTGGAGTTTATTTTTGTGTATGGTGTTAGGTAGTGTTCTACTTTCATTGTTTTACATGTAGCTGTCCAGTTTTACCAACACCACTTATTGAAGAGGCTGTCTTTTCTCCATTGTATGTTCTTGCCTCCTTTGTAATAAATTAGGTGCCCATATGTGTGTGGGGTTATCTCTGTTCTGCCCATTTAAAAAAAAATTTTTTTAACATCTTTATTGGAGTATAATTGCTTTACAGTGGTGTGTTAGTTTCTGCTTTATAACACAGTGAATCAGCTATACATATACATATATCCCCATATCTCCTCCCTCTTGCATCTTCCTCCCACCCCTCTAGGTGATCACAGAGCACCGAGCTGGTCTCCCTGTGCTCTGTGGCTGCTTCCCACTAGCTATCTATTTTACATTTGGTAGTGTATATATGTCCATGCCACTCTCTCACTTCGTCCCAGCTTACCCTTCCCCCTCCCCATGTCCTCAAGTCCATTCTCTACGGCTGCATCTTTATTCCTTTCCTGCCCCTAGGTTTTTCAGAAGCTTTTTATTTTAGATTCCATATATATGTGTTAGCATACGGTATTTGTTTTTCTTTCTCTGACTTACTTCACTCTCTATGACAGACTCTAGGTCCATCCACCTCACTACAAATAACTCAGTTTCATTTCTTTTTATGGCTGAGTAATATTCCATTGTATATATGTGCCACATCTTCTTTATCCATTCATCTGTCGATGGACAGTTAGGTTGCTTCCATGTCCTAGCTATTGTAGATAGTGTTGCAGTGAACATTGTGGTACATGACGCTTTTTGAATTATGGTTTTCTCAGGGTGTATGCCTAGTAGCGGGATTGCTAGGTCGTGTGGTACTTCTATTTGTAGTTTTTAAAGGAACTTCTATACTGTTCTCCATAGAGGCTGTATCAATTTACACTTCCACCAACAGTGCAAGAGGGTACCCTTTTCTCCACACCGTCTCCAGCATTTATTGTTTGTAGATATTTTGATGATGGCCATTCTGACTGGTGTGAGGTGATACCTCATTGTAGTTTGATTTGCATTTCTCTAATGATTAGTGATGTTGAGCATCCTTTCATGTGTTTGTTGGCACTCTGTATATCTTCTTTTGGGAAATGTTAGGTCTTCTACCCATTTTGGGATTGGGTTGTTTGTTTTTTTGATATTGAGCTGCATGAGCTGCTTGTAAATTTTGGAGATTAATCCTTTGTCAGTTGCTTCATTTGCAAATATTTTCTCCCATTCTGAGGGTTGTCTTTTGGTCTTGTTTATTGTTTCCTTTGCTGTGCAAAAGCTTTTAAGTTTCATTAGGTCCCATTGGTTTATTTCTGTCTTTATTTCCACTTCTCTGGGAGGTGGGTCAAAGAGGATCTTGCTGTGATTTATGTCATAGAGTGTGCTGCCTATGATTTCCACTAAGAGTTTTATAGTGTCCAGTCTTACATTTAGGGCTCTAATCCATTTTTAGTTTATTTTTGTGTACGGTGTTTGGGAGTGTTCTAATTTCATTTTTTACATGTAGTTGGCCTGTTTTCCCCAGGACCACTTATTGAAGAGACTGTCTTTTCTCCATTGTATATCCTTATCCTTCGAGTTTTTAATCACACCCTATTCTCTTCTGGATTTCTCTTCTTTCATGGAGGGCATGCCATCTTGCATCCAATGGAGAATTTCCTATGGTAAATATGTTTAGATGTCCTTACTTTGTTTTGCAGTACCTTTCTTCCTAGGTTACACATTGAACTTTTCTTTATGCAGTCTTGAGATGAGAGATCAGCCTATGATTGATGATTGCCAGTGAGTTACCTTTGGCCCCTTTCTTAGACCACTTGGGTGCAGTCCCATTCTCAAATCCACAACCCACTGGAAGTTTGATACATATATCTTCTTGTTCAATTTTTCACGTCTGATTGACTTTCATCTAGTATAGCTCAGCTGGGTTGAAATGGTGCCTTCTCTTGTGTTTTCTTCTCACTCCACACCTCCCTGACGCTGTGAACAAATGGAAACATGAAAGACTACAATATGGAGGGCGTTGCTTTTAGAGACAGTGCACCACCACATTTTCCCAATCTTTTTTTTTTTTTTTTTTTGCGGTATGCGGGCTTCTCACTGTCGTGGCCTCTCCCGTTGCGGAGCACAGGCTCCGGACGCGCAGGCTCAGCGGCCATGGCTCACGGGCCCAGCCACTCTGCGGCATGTGGGATCTTCCCAGACCGGGGCACAAACCGGTGTCCCCTGCATCGGCAGGCGGACTCTCAACCACTGGGCCACCAGGGGAGCCCTTTTCCCAATCTTGATGCCCAATTATTTCTAGCTCAGTCTCTGTGGAAGGAGAGTTAGTAAGGAGAGAACAGGATAGGGCAGTATGCTAGCTGTCTTGAGAAGCAAGCAGGAGAAAGAGGAGCTGGCCAGTTTTGTTTGTGTTAGCCCTTCTGTTTGTGAACCAAAGAAGAGATGGTAGGGGAGGAACATGGAGTCTATAGGCCCATATCAGAGTTGAAACTGCAGCTATGACCTGTTGATTTTGATTCCTGATTTGTTTCATTGGCTTTGTAATTAGTGGCAAATTATTCCAGATTCTTGTCATAGGTTTCCTGTTACTCCCATTTTTGATTATGTGTCTTTTCTCCTTTTGGGAGGCTGTCTTCATACTTATGAAGTTAGAAACTTTATCATGAAGTTGGAAAAGATTGCTTCAGGGGCTCCTTAACAAAATATAATCTTAAATAGGAAGAAGGAAAAAAGATATTTTCAATCCTTAAATTATTTTTCTTCAGTTGATATACTTTACTTGCTATAGTATGAAAGAGAAGACATCATACCTTTGTAGTTGGGGCAAGTGGTATAGCTTATTTTAACAAAATGACCACATTTCTCCATTGCACTTGGCTTTGCCACATTATATCACTATAATCAAATGAAACTGCCAATCACAGAGGGTAGAAAGAAACATAATTATATGGAATTATACAGTGGCTTCATTTTGAAGCTATGCCATGATGTAAATGTATGAATTCATAATGCTAGCTACCGTAGCTCTTATAGTGTGCTATGTACTGTTTTAAATATTTTGTATATATTAACTCATTTAATTCTTCCACAACTCTGAGGTAAGTATTCTTTTCAGAATCTTACAGATAAGGAAACGGAGACACAGAGAAGTCAAGTAACTTTCCCTAAGTTTTATAGGTAGTAAGTGTCAGTGGTTACATTCTGAACTTTTTAATCCTAAAATCCCAAATTCAAGTTTTTTGAATTTTATTAATAATTGAAATACAAGGAAAAATACCTGGAGAAGTCTTTCACTGAGAAGTCTTTAACTGGATGGAAAAGTTTGGTGAATATCCATAATCTATATCTAATCTATATCTATATCTGGAAGAGAGAATACACATACACACAGAAACACACACAGAAACACACAACTTTGTATGTTACTATTAAAAAAGGGTAGTATTCCAGTACAATAATTTCTTTCTATAGTTTCTCTTTTCTTTCAAGTAATTTGAAATTAATTTTTATAAATTTGCCTTTTTGGTATATAGAAATAACACCAGTGATTTCCCAGGATCATATGCTTGAGTTTTTCCCAGTAACAATGATAAAATTGCATTGGCTCATTCTTTATTTTCTCATAACACTTTCCATCAATAGTTTGAATTTGTGAGATGGATGAACACAGTTTTGAGTCTAGGTTTTGGCCACAGAAGAGAGCAAATCATACAGTGATGTTGAATTCATGACTTTGTATCTTTTCAGAAACATTCTTTAATCAAATCAGCTCCTGAGAGCAGATTATTTACATCTGGAAGTCAAGCATTATGTAAATGCTTCTTCTTCCCACATTTGTTTAGAGGGACTCAGAATCATCCCCAGGTGGGGAAGTCTACATTTTATTGTCTCCTGGGTGTAGTAACCACGTGTCATTTGTCAGACTATGGAGTGAGCTACCCTTCTGGAGAGGACCACTTGAAACGGCTACCACAGAAGGGCCTCAGTTGTCTTTGGTGAGCTTTTTTGTTTGTTTGTTTTGCATTTTCAAGAATTCATGAATCTACTAGAACATTCTTGGGATGCTTTCCAAAAAATTGTTTTGGGTTGTTTTTATAGACATCATGTAGTAATATAAAAGATGAGGTATGGCATGCATTCACAAATAAAATTAACTTTAAAGCCAGAGCTCCTTTTCTTCCCCCTGAATATTTCTACCATTTATATCAAGTATTTCTTCAAAATTTTTTACCTTAAAAATCCAAAGACATAAGACGTATTTGAGAAAAGAGGAAATGGAATAAATATGCAAAAATGATCTGGAAATGAACAGAGATTAAAAATTTTTTGCTTTCATACATATAAGATAATGGAGTGTTAGAAATGAGATCTTTGAGTTTACTGAGAAGACTGAATCACAAAGAACTGATTTCTCTAAAGTGACATAGACAGTAAGTGGGCCGTGGGAAGGAGACTTCAATGTAGTTCTCTTTCATTCTACCAGATCACAGTCACTTGAAGGTTGGGAGAAAAACCAAAGTTCTGGTGAGAACTCATTGCTGTTCTTCTCTCATATGTTTGGTAAATTATGGCAAATGGAAGAAAGACCCTGCATAGTCTGCTTGGGCTGCCATAACTAAATTCTATAGACTGATTGGCTTAAACAACAGAAATTAGTTTTCTCACCGTTCTGGAGGCTAGAAGTCTCAGATCAAGGTCTCGCAGGGTTGGTTTCTGCTGAGAGCTGTCTTCCTGGCTTGCAGATGGTCCCCTTCTTGCTGTGTCCTCACATGATGACAGAGAGAGAATAAGCTCTCTGGTGTCTCTTCTTATAAGGACACTAATACTATTAGATTAGGGCCCCACCCTTATGACCTCATTTAACCTTAATTACTTCCTTAGAGGTCCTATCCCCAAATAAAGCCACACTGGGGGGTTAGAGCTTCATATGAACTCTGGGGTGACACAAACATTCAATCCATAACAGATGTTTAGTATTTCCTAATCATAGTGGGGAACACTATATAACTTTATCTAAACCATAGGCAAGAGTGAAGAAACTTTAATCTGGTATCAGACAGACCTGGATTTGAACCTGTAGCTCCTTTATGTAGTATCTATGTGACAGTGGATGAATAATTTAATCTTTCTGAGCCTTTAGTTTTCTCATTTGTAAAATGGGAATGATATGCTTCAGGACTACTGCATAATGCACTTATCACAGTGTTGTTCATATGGTTAAGTGCTCAATAAGTGAAAATGATTATTATTATTAGCTCACAGATTTAATATAGCTCAAGGACTCAATTTGCCTTGTCCAAGTAAAACTATCATAAGCAAGTATTTCCTAGTCTTTAGACTAACTTATGATATGAATAGTCTTATGAGAAGTAAAGCTCTTATTATTAAGTGTGTAATCAGGGAAGAAGCAAAGCTATGTATAACTTTCAAAAGACAGCTTTAAAAATTATTTTCTTTGGCCTTAAGATCCTTGATTGTTTATAACACTTTCTTTTTCTCTACAAATCTTTGAATTTCAAATCAGTTTATACCAGTGAAGATTTTCCATTGACTCACCTTCTTCTGGGGGCCCCAGGGGGCAGAATCAGGACCAAGAGATGGTATTTTGCAGGAGAAAGATTTTTTTTAAACATGTTTATTGGAGTATAATTGCTTTACAATGTTATGTTAGTTTCTGCTGTATAACAAAGTGAATCAGTTATATGTATACATATAACCCCATATCCCCTCCCTCTTGTGCCTCCCTCCCACCCTCCCTATCCTACCCCTCTAGGTGGTCACAAAGCACCCGAGCTGATCTCCCTGTGCTATGTGGCTGTTTCCCACTAGCTATCTATTTTACATTTGGTAGTGTATATATGTCAGTGCTATTCTTTAACTTCATCCCAGCTTACCCTTCCTCCTCCCTGTGTCTTCAAGTCCATTCTCTATGTCTGCATCTTTATCCATGTCCTGTTCCTCGGTTCATCAGAACCATTTTTTTTTTTTTTTTAGATTCCATATATATGTGTTAGCATAAGGTATTTGTTTTTCTCTTTCTGACTTACTTCACTCTGTATGACAGGCTCTAGGTCCATCCACCTCACTACAGATAACTTCATTTCTTTTTATGTCCACCAAGTAGTATTCCATTATATATATGTACCACATCTTCTTTATCCATTCATCTCTCAGTGGACACTTAGGTTGCTTCCATGTCCTAGCTATTGTAAATAGTGCTGCAATGAACATTGTGGTACATGACTCTTTTTGAATTATGGTTTTCTCAGGGTATATGCCCAGTAGTGGGATTGCTGGGTCATATGGTAGTTCTATTTTTAGTTTTTTTTTTTTTTTTTTTGCGGTACACGGGCCTCTCACTGTTGTGGCCTCTCCCGTTGCGGAGCACAGGCTCCGGACGCGCAGGCTCAGTGGCCATGGCTCACAGGCCTAGCCACTCCACGGCATGTGGGATCTTCCCAGACCGGGGCACGAACCTACGTCCCCTGCATCGGCAGGCGGACACTCAACCACTGCGCCACCAGGGAAGCCCTACTTTTAGGTTTTTAAGGAAACTCCATACTGTTCTCCATAGTGACTGTATCAATTTACATTCCCACCAACAGTGCAAGAGGGTTCCCTTTTCTCCACGCCGTCTCCAGCATTTATTGTTTGTAGATATTTTGATGATGGCCATTCTGACTGGTGTGAGGTGATACCTCATTGTGGTTTTGATTTGCATTTTTCTAGTGATTAGTGATGTTGAGCATCCTTTCATGTGTTTGTTGGCACGCTGTATATCTTCTGTGGAGAAATGTCTATTTAGGTCTTCTGCCTATTTTTGGGTTGGGTTGTTTGTTTTTTTGATATTGAGCTGCATGAGCTGCTTGTAAATTTTGGAGATTAATCCTTTGTCAGTTGCTTCATTTGTAAATATTTTCTCCCATTCTGAGGGTTGTCTTTTCATCTTGTTTATGGCTTCCTTTGCTGTGCAGAAGCTTTTAAGTTTCATTAGGTCCCATTTGTTTATTTTTGTTTTTATTTCCATTTCTCTAGGAGGTAGGTCAAAAGGATCTTGCTGTGATTTATGTCATAGAGTGTTCTGCGTAGGTTTTCCTCTAGGAGTTTTATAGTGTCTGGCCTTACATTTAGATCTTTAATCCATTTTGAGTTTATTTTTGTGTTTGATTTTAGGTAGTGTTCTAATTTCATTCTTTTGCATGTAGCTGTCCAGTTTTCCCAGCACCATTATTGAAGAGGCAGTCTTTGCTCCATTGTATATTCTTGCCTCCTTTGTCAAAGATTAGTTGACCATAGGTGCGTGGGTTTATCTCTGGGCTTTCTATCCTTCTCAATTGATCTATATTTCTGGTTTTGTGCCAGTACCATACTGTCTTGATTACTGTAGCTTTGTAGTATAGTCTGAAGTCAGGGAGCCTGATTCCTCCAGCACCTTTTTTCTTTCTCAAGATTGCTTTGGCTCTTCGGGGTCTTTTGTGTTTCCATACAAATTGTAAAATTTTTTGTTCTAGTTCTGTGAAAAATGCCATTGGTAGTTTGATAGGGATTGCACTGAATCTGTAGATTGCTTTGGGTAGTCATTTTCACAATATTGATTCTTCCAATCCAAGAACATGGTATATCTCTCCATCTGTTTGTATCATCTTTAATTTCTTTCATCAGTGTCTTACAGTTTTCTGCGTATAGGTCTTTTCTCTCCTTAGGTAGGTTTATTCCTAGGTATTTTAATCTTTTTGTTGCAATGGTAAATGGGAGTGTTTTCTTAATTTCTCTTTCAGATTTTTCGTCATTAGTGTATAGGGATGCAAGAGATTTCTGTGCATTAATTTTGTATCCTGCTACTTTACCTAATTCATTGATTAGCTCTAATAGTTTTCTGGTAGCATCTTTAGGATTCTCTATGTACAGTATCATGTCATCTGCAAACAGTGACAGGTTTACTTCTTCTTTTCCAATGTGGATTCCTTTTATTTCTTTTTCTTCTCTGACTGCTGTGTCTAAAACTTCCAAAACTGTGTTGAATAATAACAGTGAGAGTGGGCAACCTTGTCTTTTTCCCGATCTTAGAGGAAATGGTTTCAGCTTTTCACCATTCAGAACGATTTTGGCTGTGGCTTTGTCGTATATGGCCTTTATTATGTTGAGGTAGGTTCCGGGAGAAAGATTTAATCTCCACTAAAGAAAGAACTGCAGAACAGTTTGAGCTGTTTGAATAAGGAATGAGTTTTCTCATGTGGTGGTGAGTTCCTCATCTCTGAACAAGGACCACTTAGTAGGAATATTCTAGGGTTTCAAGAAGAGGACAGGAATCTGCTATATGTGACCTCAGAGACCTCTTCCACTTTGAAATTCTGTGATTACATTCTGATTACAGAATGTCACTTTCAAGAAGTCTCTCACTTTATAAAAGGATGTACAAATGGAAATTACCTCAGTGTCTGGCTTATAACTTAGAAATTAGAACTCTGATTGGCCTGTTCAGGCAGTGCTGGAATTGAAGTTCTTTCAGATTGTGCCTTATGTCTTAGGGCTACTGACCATGACTTTGGAGCTAAATATAGCCTAGAAAGTACCATTGTATCTGCCACTATGAGCCAGTGCAGCATACTTGCTTCTTACCTTGGTGTCTAACACTTCATTAGACTCTGGACACGATCCTTTTGTTAGATGCCAGCCCAAGCATTGCATTACAGATTCAGGAAATGATGGAGAGATAAATGTTAAAAAGAATATTTCCAAGAATGATATTAATGGAGTGTTAATGTATCTCACTCTCTTCCCAGAGTACCATTCTCTAGAGGGTTTTGGGTTTACGAGAGTGAGTGTTAATTCACGCCAATAGAATCCTTAGCTTCATTTAGCAACAAGGTAAATATGAATATTAATTAAAATACCCGCTTTAGCACTTCCTTGTAAGGAAAATTCCTTGAAAACTTCTCTCTGGAACAAAGCCATATGCTTGCTCAGTCGTGGAAACCTAGAGCCAAAAAAACTAATATCTGCTTTTCCTAGCTCTGAAGTGCAAGACAATAACAACATTGTATTCTCCAAGCTGAAGAATTTAGACAGCATTTTCATGAAACGAGCTTCAAAGGAAACTTGTGAAAGAAACTTTGAAAGAGTTTCCGGAGCTTAGTCATTTTTTAAAGCTGCTGTGTGTTTTAAAGGTATTAGTAATATAGGCTTCATGAATACTTTAAGTTTAAAAATCAATTTAGTCTTTACCATTTCAGCTTGGACACTGTAAATCACAAGGTTATTTTGAATGTTCTAGCTGTCTTATTAAAATCCAGGAAGGGAAATGTACGTACAGGCATATGTGTTGTGACCTCCTTGAAATTTTTTGCTTTTAAGTACCGCATTTATTTCTAAAGAATGCTTTAAAGTGCATAGCATTTTTTCACGTTAGAGTTTCAGATGTTTTCGAGATGCCCTAGAGAATCTGAAATGCCTCATATAGTTTGATCAATGTAAAGATGAAAACTTGTGCTTGCTGTATCTCTGAGTTGTCCTTAAAATGACCTGTTATATTTGAAATCACTTGGGGTAGGAGAAAAAGAGAAAAGCATAGAAAAGCGAGGCTTGTAAAATGAAATAAAATTTTTTGCCTTTCTCCCACTAATTACCAAACAAATGCTTGTTCTTTGCTTCTGGGACTTGAGATGAAGTTGATGAATGGAAACCTATGAACTTGATTTTTTTTCACCATTTGCTATGGGTACAAACTTCATCATCAGTTTTTCTCCCTCACTCTTGCTTTACATTCTCTTCTCTTTTTCTCCTTTCTAGATTTGTGGCAGGTGGGTATGGGAGCAAAGGCCTTGATACTGTACAATCACGATGCTCTGGAATGGAGAACAATCTGGTTGTTTTATTCTATTTTATTTTAAAGTCTCCTGTCATATGATAATAGGCATGGGAGGGGTCAGGACCTTTTCTCTCTGTCACCATATTACTTAGGATAATGGTCCTACAGGATTAATACATGGTATTTTTAATAGTTGCATGTAATGAAAGTAACTAGGCCAACCCTTGTTTTAAATATTCCTGACACCAGGTAAAAAGGTTGCAGTATAAAGAACAGTGAAATAGGGACAAAAATGATTTTGATAAAGCTAGGCTGGTTCTGCCTTTTTTTTTTCTTTTTAATGCTGTGACCTCTATTGTTCTCAAAAAAGCAGCTTGAAGCTTGAAGGGCTAATAGGAAACCTTTTCTATACTATAGTACAAAAAGTTCTCAGGCTGCAAGTTTGCAATTTATCCTAACACCTGCTGTGGTAGGCCCCAGGGCTCTGAATCTGCCCCTGATTCCAACGGCCTTATGGTGTGTGTGTGACTTTAGTCCCTTGCCCATGAAGTGAGAGAACTTTAAATCTCTATAATCCAAGTTTTGCTTAATAGGAAAGATTTTTATAAATTTTATGTAGGGTTATCTAAATGAATTTTGTTTTCAGCTATTACCTGGGCATTCTTAGTGCTTTAGCACTCTGTTAGAACTGTTGAGAAATGCCAGCAGCACTTATGCACCAGAAAAATTGCCCAAACTTATACCTTGTTTATCAAATGTTTTACTTTCAAACAGTTATATTGTTCTTTTTTAATGAAGACTATCTTATTCAAACACTATTATACATAGCTGTTGGAATCAATATAATTATGCCATAGTTCACCATTTTGGGTTCCTTTTACTTAGTATTGAACAAAACCTACCCTCTTGCCCATACCTTCTGCTCTGTACTTTATACAAACAATTTAAAATAATAACAAACCACCTTGAAGTAGTACAGTATATCCTGTTGGGACAATTAGCAATTGGTCTCTACTTTCAAAAGATAGCAATATCTTTAACATAGATGATAATATAATCTCCTTCCATAGAAATTAAATTTATATTAATTTCATCCATATTTCATTTGGGTAAGTGATGTTTTTATGAATTATTAAATTTATTTAATTTCAGGGTAAAATCAAATAGTCACCACTAGGAGTGGGGAGTTTTACAGACGGAACTCTGGTCTGTGAAGCTCCTGAAATTGAATGTAAAATGATAATGTGTATGGGAACTTTTTGGGGAGAAGGTCCATAATTTTTGTCACATTCTCATGGAGGTTCTGTCCCTCACCCCCACCATCAAACACATACAAAATTCAAGAATCGGAGGATTAATGTAAAGTAGAAGGGGCTAGCAAAAACTTGGTGGGCTGGTGAAAAGATTTAAGGATTTATTTCCAAGATTGCTGTGATTTAATGACCTGGAGCTCAGTGAGGAAGTGCTTCTGGTGTACAGAGCTTGCTACCTTCAATACAGACCTTCCGAAGACCTTCACAGAAACTGCATTGTATAGATGATAGTGTTAGGAGTTAAGATATTATACGTTCAGTTCTCTTTCCTTCTGAAAAAAAAACCCTCTAGAAGTGTTACAAATGTGTATCAAAGTATTATTTTAGTAGCATATTTTACAAATACTAAAAAAATAATAACCAATTTGTTCACTGAAAATTTAAGTAGTTTGCAAAAACTGCTTTTATTTTCTAAAATTGCTGCCCTATATGACGTTATTTCAAAGGGATCTTTAAACTTCAAAAATACAGATTTGAAGTTAGTTTTACAAACTTCTAAGTGGAAACCTTTTTAATATAAGAGGTTTAAAAAAGAATCTCCGAATTCTGAAAGTCCTGTGTATAATCATCACCATTGCCATCTGTTCCAGGCACTGTTCTAAGTACTTTTCATGTATTAATTCATTTAATTATATTGTTATATATATACAATTAATAATTTTGGGTCGACCAAAAAGTTCCTTCGGTTTTAAAGGGAAATTAAAGACACATTTTTCATTTTCACCAAGAACTTTATTGAACAACATATTTACCCTTTTGTTCCATTACCTTCTGCCATTTTTCAGGCAACTTCATAATTCCATCTTCCCAGAATTTTTTATCTTTTTGAGCAAAGAACTGTTCCAGGTGCCTTTTACAGGCTTCCAGGGAATTGAAATTTTTTCCATTAAGAGAATTTTGTAAAGACCGAAATAAATGGAAATCCAAACGCGCAATGTCTGGTGAATACAGCAGATGAATCAGAACTTCCCAGCCAAGCTGTAACAGTTTTTGCCTGGTCATCAAAGAAACATGCAGTCTTGCGTTATCCTGATGGAAGATTATGCATTTTCTGTTGACTAATTCCAGACGCTTTTTATCAAGTGCCGCTTTCACTTGGTCCAACTGGGAACAGTACTTTTTGGAATGGATCGTTTGGTTTTCTGGAAGGAGCTCATAATAGAGGACTCCCTTCCAATCCCACCATATACACAACATCACCTTCTTTGGACGAAGACCGGCCTTTGGGGTGATTGGTGGTGGTTCATTTTGCTTGCCCCACGATCTCTTCCATTCCACATTATTGTACAGTATCCACTTTTCATCGCCTGTCATAATTTGTTTTAAAAACGGAATGTTTTCATCACGTTTAAGTAGAGAATCGCATGCGGAAATATAGTCAAGAAGTTATTTTTCACTTATGTGGAACCTAAACATCAAAGCGATTAACATAACCAGGCTGTGGCAGGTGATTTTCAACACTTGATTTGGGTATTATGAGTATGTCGGCTCTCTTCCGCGTGGTATAATGTTGATTGTTCTCAATTACTGTCTCGATTTGGTCGCTATCAACTTCAACTGGTCTACCTGACCATGGAGCATCGTCCAGCGAGAAATCTCCATCACAGAATTTCACAAAGCACTTTTGACACGTTCGATCAGTCACAGCATGTTCTCCATACACTGCACAAATCCTTTTTTGCATTGCAGTTGTGTTTTTACCTTTCTTGAAATAATAAAGCATAATATGATGAAAATGTTGCTTTTTTCCTTCCATCTTCAATATTAAAATGACTACACAAAAATTCACCAATTTTGATGAGGTTTTCTTTTAAATGCATGCTGATATGACAGCTGTCACAATACAATCTAACAAAATTGTTTTGAATGAAGTTAAAGACAACTAAGTGTTACTAGAGCCATCGAACGGAAAACACCGAATTTGACCTACCCATTAATAATCCTATGCAGTAAGTACTACCCCATTATACAGATAAGAAAACTGAAGGAAAGAGAGGTTAAGGAACTTGCCCAACGTGCTTTCTGCATGTAATTTAAATGTGTGAAAAAATGTGGTTATATTTCACTATCCTGGTTTTTCTTTATATCTGGTTATCAGAGCCGGAGTGTTAAAAGCCTGAATGCTTATGCATTTGACTCCTTATCTGGGCTTCAAAGTCAAATTTATTTCAGAATTTAGCTTTGTATTTTGAGGCCGCTTTGACAGTGTCGCCAAAGATCTTATATTATGGTCATTTGTGTGTATTTACTAATTAACTTGAGATCTACAAGCAATTTATCAACATTTTAGTCATCCTAAATTTCCCATTCTCTAAATAAATTTTGAGAGCAAGATATTAAACATTTGCACTAAAGTGAAGACCTCACTCTAAACAGGCATATTCCTATATTTATCCTTCTAACAATGTATATTAAGAGCAGAAAGTTCACATTTTACCAAAACCGCATGGTGCTTACCGCATTACAGTATCTGTTTGACAAAAGCCTTAGAACACAGTAATTAAAGTATGCAAATCTCTTCATAATGGGCTGATTTTACAGTCATTGCTCATAGAAAATCCCAGTTGATTTAAGATGCTAAGCATTTTGTTTTATTTTAATTGTTGATTAAACAACAAGAAACATACACAGAACTTTCTAAACCTCTGTTTAAAAATAAAGCAACATTCTGATAAACTTTTCTAGCAAGTCTCCAAGTTTCCAAACTGTAGAAGAGACAGCATTAACAAAAATACAACTTTAAAAACTTAAAATTTGTTTTGCGGAAGATCTGAAAAAAAAAATATATGTATATATATATATGTTTATAACTCAGAAAGTAATCAATAAGACAAGTGTTGCTTAAGTGCTTTTGTGACTGGTTATCTCAAATAATGAGATTTGTGAAACAAACCGAGATAAGTGATTTCATACTCAACATGGACGCTACCTTTCTCTTCGCTAGCCTGCAAGTTTTCTAACAGGGAGTCTGGTTTCTGAAATTCAGAGAAATTGAAGTGAGGAGCAAATGTTTAGGATCATGAGCACGTATCTGGAGTCTCAGATGACTGTGGTGTCATAGGATGGGATGGACATGCATAGTTGGACAGGACAGGCTTTGAAATCAGCAGCTCTTGCGGGAGCTCCCCAAACAGTTGCTGTGTCAGGTGCAGTGGGGTGGGGGGGAGGTGAGGACCGTCCAGGCAGGTTGCTTGGAAGGCTGTCTGTGACTCAGTAGAGGATGTGTGGCTTTTGCCAGTTCAGAGGCATCTCAGAGATGTTGATTTAATAGAGTGGGACACAGGTGGTGACTGTCACCTTGAAGTTCCTCCTGTCATTAGTGACAGATGATTTGCTGTGCCTTCAGAATAGGAAGCGAGGATATGATTTCCTGAATTCTTGTCCTCGGTGGCAGGCGGAACTTGGAAAAACATTTTCGGATAACTTTTTTTTTCCCTTTTTAAAAATGGAAGTCTAATATTGCTCCAATGAGTGTATTCCTTCATGTTACCCACTTGAGTGATATCCTACTGTCCTATTAAAGCCTCCTGCTACAGAAAAACTGTAAAATATTCCATTAGATTTGAAGCTCAAAGGTTGGCTAGGTATTATGAAATCTATTTTTCAGATGAAGGAACTGAGGCCAGAGAGATTCGTTCTAGTTATTGTTATTTTTCCCTTAATTCTACAATATTTAGGCTAAAGGACCATGTTTTAAAAAACAACCTGTGGGCCCATAGTTAATAAACTCTTAGCTAACATTGTTAAGAATGTTTTGGAGTTTCCTTTCCTTAGGAGAAAGGTGCTTGACAATTCCCTCTTTTAAGGAATGTTTCACATATTTGAATTTGTTATATTGCATTGGAATCACTGGCCCAGGGTTGTATAAAGGAGGGAAGATAAACTGCCGGAATGGTAAAAAGAAACTTATTTAGATAGATAACTGAATTAGGGCAAGAAATTAAAATCAGTTCCCCAGAAACTGTAACATTAGTCTATATGAAGCCTACTATATGGGATGAAAATAGATATTTTGCTGGTGTTTCAGTCACTTATCCATTTTAGAGTACTACATTTGAAATACTACTCAGTTCTTCATGAAGCAGCAGTTTGTGATAGCTTAGGTCACCTTCACCTACACTGTCTTCCTCACAAGATTAACATGTCTCTGCTCTTTTGCATTATTTATATAGTTAATTTTGATAAAGGGCAGTTTGCAGTCACTGATGTTTGCCATAGAGGCACCCACAGAAGCAGATTTAACTGAGGCCATAATGACACAATGAATCACATTATCGGGGAGATCATGCTCTAAAGTTTTAAATTATTCAAAACTGCTTTTGTTGTAAGCTCTGGTACATCCTCATTAGCATGGAGCTGGTCAGCCAGGCTGAATCAGTCATGCAGGGAGAATTCGTGTCCTGCCAGGCTTGTCACGTCCTGTTAGCTCAGAAGATCAACTTGGCCTGGGACTCATCTTGGCTGGGAAGAGTGTCAGCTGTATTGATAGCAGATGGTGCCCGCTCCATTTGCCCTAAAGGTTCAGCATCAAGATGAAAGAATAGGGTCTGGAGGTGGGGGAAAGTTCTAGGAGGGAACCTGTGGGAATAAAGTTTTATAACCAACTTTGGTCCCTGGATCCTCCCTTTTATGTTTTGGGTTTACATTTTTACCAGCAATCTCCAAGTGCTGGGATGGGTGGGTGGCTCTCCAGGCTGTTGTTCAAGTTTTGTTTGCACTATATTTTTCTGCCTTTAAAATTTCCTTCCTCCATCTCACTCACTCTACAGACAATGAAATTGAAACTCTGAGAGGAATGTGTCCAAGCGACACAGCAAGGCAGTGACAGATGGGGCCCCTGATGCAGGGCAATACAGACTCCTCTCCCTTCCAGCTCTTGTCATTACACAGGAGAAAGTTATTGTCCAATTTAGACACTTAATTTTGTTTGTCTATTTGTTTCTGCTATTTGTCCCCAGACCAGGAAGTCCGTCTACAGATATCCAACTTGTATTAATTTCCTAGGGCTGTTGCAACAAATTACCACAAACTTGGTAGCTGAAAACAGAAATGTATTCTCTCATGGTTCTGGAGGCCAGCAGTCCAAAATCAAGGTGTCAGCAGGGCCATGCTTCCTCTGAATTCTGGGGGAAAATCCCACCTTGACTCTTCCAGCTTCTAGGCATTTCTTGGCTTGTGGCAGCGTAACTCCAGTCTCTGCCTCTGTCTTCACGTGGCCTTCTCTGTGTTTCTCCTCCTCTGCCTGTGTCTGTAAGGACATTTGTCGTTGAATTTAGGGCCCACCTGGTTAATGCAGGATGATCTCAAGACCCTTCATTAATTATAGCTGCAAAAACCCTTTTTCCAAACAACGTCTCATTCATGGGTACTGGGGGGCCACAGTTCAACCTGCTGTGCCATTCGCTTTTTTTTTTCCACTTCAACCTGTATTTATTAACCCTTTTTAGTCTCTGGGAGAAGCACTTTCCCTGGATCCTCTACTCTGATGAGTCAAGTCCCCTCTCTAGATTCTCTGTGAACTCCTTGAGGACAGGGACTATATATTTTATCTTTGTAGCTTCAGTGGATGGCCTTGGTAGGTGTCTAATAAGTGTTGAATAGATGAATGGCTGTATGACAATTAATGGAACTTTTCAAATGTTCGTGATCTGTTATTCTCTAATGCAATTCTATCAAACAACATTTTCAACATAGGGATTGACTCTTACTGGAAAAGACACTTGGTAGGTCATGAAATATAAGCTAAAAATAATTTTAAATGAGTTAGAAAATACTGATACCAAGGGGTCTCTACAAGGATGTAGGAAAAACTTACTAGATGCAACTGTACATCTGTATGTCTTCATTAACCAGTATTTGACCTGAATTTTCAGCTCTATACCACGGCATTTTGTGTGAATTTAGATCTGCCTATGGAATGACTACAAGTTCAATAGATGTTGAAGCATTTTAGTCTTTTCAATTTTAGAAAAATTGAGACAAATTATTTGTAAAAATTAAGTATCTTAGGATAAATAAATAAGTAAAATTTGTGTATATTTGGGTGGATTGACTTTATGTACCAGCAGGGAAATATTTAATCTTAAAAAGTAGGAGGAGAAAAAAAGTTACATGTTTTAAAGATATAATCACAATTGTGTATTTTGTATGAAGAACTCTTATTGGAATAATGTATATTCACCAATCTTGTGGTTCAGTTAGAAAAGATTTCCCTAACCTACACTAATATAAACTAGTCAAAGTTGGTCAATAATGATTATTTCATGGAATATTCATTGAATGGTAAAGATTCATTCTCAGGGTGTCAATTTTCAAATTAAAATGTATTAGCTGCAGAACTGCCGTGGTGGCGCAGTGGTTAAGAATCTGCCTGCCAATGCAGGGTACACAGGTTCAAGCCCTGGTCTGGGAAGACCCCACATGCAGAGGAGAAACTAAGCACATGAGCCACAACTACTGAGACCGTGTGCCACAACTCTGAAGCCCGTGCACCTAGACCTCATGCTCTGCAACAAGAGAAGCCACCACAGTGAGAAGCCTGCGCACTGCAACGCAGATTAGCCTCCATTCACTGCAACTATTGAAAGCCCACATGCAGCAACAAAGACGCAACACAGCCAAAAATAAATAAATAAAATTTAAAAAAACAGCTAAAAATAATTTTAAAAAATTGGAAAAATAAAATAGCAACTTTATTGTTTGTTCTAATGCAAAACAACAGACTTGTCTTTTTTTTATACAGACCATCCTTTTAATTGAGTGCTAAGCTTTATTACTAGAAAAGGATATGGAAACTTCCAGGGGCTTCTACTCATGGTCAAGGTCATGCAAAATGACATCAGGTTTCTAGCATTACAAAGCAAATAGTTTGTACCATTTCCAAATCTGGGTTTTTATGCAGCTAATATATTTTATTTATTTATTTATATTGATTTATTTTTAACCTATTTTTGGCCATGTTGGGTCTTCATTGCTGCATGTGGGCTTTCTCTAGTCACTGCGAGCTGGGGCTACTCTTCATTGCAGTGTGCGGGCTTCTCACTGCAGTGGCTTCTCTTGCTGCGGAGCACGGGCTCTAGGTGTGCAGGCTTCAGTAGTTGTGGCTCGTGGGCTCTAGAGCACAGGCTCAGTAGTTGTGGTGCATGGGCTTAGATGCTCTGTGGCATGTGGGATCTTCCTGGACCAGGGATCAAACCCTTGTCCCCTGCATTGGCAGGCGGATTTTTAACCACTGCAGCACCAGGGAAGTCCCTAAAGTTGCTATTTTAATTGCCTTCTTTTCACCCTATTGGTGGAGGAAGGATTCCTGCCCAAGAGTTATAGGGATGGCTGAACTCACAACACCTGACATTGGACAGATGAGATGGACAACAGTTTACTGATCACATATTCACATATCTGGAGGAGGAGAACACCACATGACATGCAGGGTCACACAGGGTTTGCATAACAGAAGGCTGTGAGAGGCAGGCTTCATAATATCAAGAGGGTGAGGTGCCCCTGGTTCCCATGGGAGGATGTGATTGGCTTGCTTGAAAAATTCTATAGATTGACAGGGAGCTGAAACTCACTGCTCAGGGATAAGCAGGAACTGTGCCTTTTCCCCTTGATAAAAAGGGTTGTTTGGCTAGAGGACCTGTGGGAGCAGGGTAGGGAGGGGAACTTGCAATTAGGCCATCTGAGGCCCTCCCAGTTTCACCAGATGTCAAGGCAGCACATAATATTGGGCCTTAATTTTTGTCCTTATGCCTCACTTGTTACTTGTGTTTCACAGCGTTTTAATATTTTTAGGTACAGAATTGTATTCATTTCTCATAAACAGCACGGACTAGTGGTGGGGGGGTGATAAGTTTTTACTTGTAGTCTATGGACAGAATTTAGAAAGTGGCCTAAGGGTTATGTTTTACAAGTTCTAGCACCTCTCTCAGCATTTAGCTTTTAATCCTTATAAAATTAGAAAATATAGCATATTCAGTATATGCAAGAATTGTATCTGACAATAATTATATTTTGAGTTTATGAATGATTATTTTAGGTATACTGTAATTATTGTTTTTGTAACTAACTGAATTCTTACTCTATGAGAATGTCTATACAGGTGGTCCCTGACTTAATGATGGCTCAACTTAGGATTTTTCGACTTTATGATGGTGTGAAAACAATTTCTACACATTGAGGAGAAACTAGGCTTTGAATTTTGATTTTTTTCTGAGCTAGGCTAGTGATATGCAGTATGATATCAAGAGGGTAAATGTTCGATAAACTTAGAACCATTCTATACCCACATAACCATTCTATTTTTCACTTTCAGTACAGAATTCAATAAATTACTTGAGATATTCAACACTTTATTATAAAATAGGCTTTGTGTTAGATGATCTTACCCAACTGTAAATGTTCCGGGCATGTTTAAGGTAGGTGAGGCTAAGCTATGATGTTTGGTCTGTTAGGTGTATTAAATGCGTTTTCAACTTAATGATATTTTCCATTTAACATGATTTTAATAGGATGTAACCCCATCATCATAAGTTGAGGAAGATCTGTAATTGAATTTTTTTACACTAGTATTTTTGCCAGTTCAGGCTTGCCATTTGGCTTATAGAACAGGTTCACAGAGAAACAATCACTTCAGCTTTCTTACTAAAGAAGAGTATAACTTTTCTCTTTAGAGTATTTAAGAACATGTCCTTAAATACAGTAAAATTATATATTTCTCTAATGAACTTTGTTAATACACTCAATATTTCCTGTAATATATCAGTTAGATAGGACTTTAACTGAAGGACACTTATTCTATCAAAAACTAACTATCTCACATCTCACTACATGTTTCTTTTTTTTTTTTTTTTTTTCGGTACGCGGGCCTCTCACTGCTGTGGCCTCTCCCATTGCGGAGCACAGGCTCCGGATGCGCAGGCTCAGCGGCCATGGCTGACGGGCCCAGCCGCTCCGCGGCACGTGGGATCTTCCCGGACCGGGGCACGAACCTGTGTCCCCTGCATCGGCAGGCGGACTCTCAACCACTGTGCCACCAGGGAAGCCCACACTGCATGGTTTTTACCATGTTCAATTTTTAAGAACCCCAGCAACTTCTAGCAGTGCCTTCTTTTTCTTTTCAACAGAAGACTTTATTTTATTTATTTAATTTTAAACTTTATTTATTTATTTTACTTTTGGCTGCGTTGGGTCTTTGTTGCTGCATGCGGGCTTTCTCTAGTTGCGGTGAACAGGGGCTACTCTTGGGCTTCTCATTACGGTGGCTTCTCTTGTGGAGCATGGGCTCTAGGCGCACAGGCTTCAGTAGTTGTGGCATGCAGGGTCAGTAGTTGCGGCTCGCGGGCTTTAGAAAACAGGCTCAGTAGTTGTGGCTTACGGGCTTAGTTGCCCCGGGGCATGTGGGATCTTCCTGGACCAGGGCTCGAACCCGTGTCCCCTGCATTGGCAGGTGGATTCTTAACCACTGAACCACCAGGGAAGCCCCTAGCAGTGCCTTCTTATGGAATAAGCTTTTCTACATTGAAAGCTACTAGATAGAGTGTTCATTTACTCTTAACACATCTTAAATGTTTAGGTATGACTTTTTATTTTAAGTATTTTCATAATATCTTGTATCTATAGATTGTTGACCAATCATGTTTACTGTTTACCCCATAATGATCTTTCCATGGTGTAGATTTATTTTCCTATTCAATGTAGGTACACTGAGTGTTTGACAGAAGGAGGGGTAACTGTTTTAAAGGCCCACAAAACATTGTAGTGCTACTGTCAGCCTTAAGAGATCCTAGGATGCTGTTTACTCAACTGAATTGCATTAAAAAAAACTTTTAAATGTTGGTCTCAGAGAGGGATTCTGGATTTTAGTGTTCTAATAGGACCAAAAGGAGTCCAGTCATTAGTTGGAGAATTGAAAGAGTTTGTGGCAAAGTCGTATAATCAAGATGGATTGTAATCAAGATGGATTACGGTCTTGCAGGCAGGACACTTAGACCCACAGGAGGCAAGAAGGATCAGATTGTGGTCAGGACATGTATTTGTAGAAAGGCTTAAATCAATCAAATTCATCTTCAGGTCCCAACTTAGACATTACTGCCTCAGGGTTGCCTTTCCCACCCTTTCCTCCCACCCCTTGGGGCTGTGTCCTTGCCAAGTGCCTTATTCTTCCTCTATTCTATTTTATAATATTTTATTGCATTTGCTTCCTTAAATATCTGTTTCCCTTGCTAGACTGTGAACTCTATGATGGCAAAGACTGCAACTATATTGTTTACTGTTTTTATCCCTATCCCTTCGCACATGCCTCACAGAATAAATATGTGCTGAACAGTGAATGGACGGAGAAGCAAAGGGAGGTTTAAGTACCAGAGAATGTTCTCAGCGAACTCAGTAAGCAAATGGCTTAGTCCTGCATAGTCTTAGGCTTCAGCCCTGGTGGTTCAGGTGACCCTGCAGGACATATTAGGCCTGCAAATGCCTGGAGCTATTTTGTCAGGTTCTAACCCCTTGAGGGGAAACTATTTTTATTTTCATTACCTCTACATAGTTATGTGTGTGGCTGTGTTGAGAGGATTTAATTTTAAGATCTATCCTCTTAGCAAATTACAAGTATACAATACAGTATTGTTTACTATTGTCATCATGCTGTACATCAGATCTTCAGAAATTATTCATTTTGTATAACCGAAACTTTGTACCCTTTGACCTACATCACCCCATTTCCCCTTCCCCCAAGTCCCTGGCAACAGCAAAAATTCTCACCAGCAAAAGTTCAATATGGGTATTGAAACACCTAAAAAAGATATGTGAATTGCATAGCCTGCATTAAACTGTAGTAAATTCAGCTTTCTAATTGAACTAAACAAAAGAGCTCATAAAACCTGCTTATTACAGAACGTTTTTAGAAGGACCTGGTATGGATTTTTTATTTCAAGAACTACACTTTTTAGCATATAAGTAAAATTTTATCTTTTCTATCCTGAAATTTTTTCTTCTCCCTAATGAATAAAATGTCAGAAAAAATATATAAGACACTGTTTAATTTCCTCCTTACTTGCATTTTTTCCTATGGAAAATAAAGTATTGATTTAGAAAATGTTGTGGAGTACACCCTCTGTTTAGATTAGTTCTATGACATTTATTTTCCTGTGAACTACTGTTCATAGCTGGAAACACCAAACCCTTTATTTTAAAATTTATTTTATTGATTTGTACAATTAATATGGAGGTTAATTCAATTATTATGTAATACACATTTATATAAATTAATATATGAAATTACATTTTCAAATAAGTCATGGAATTTAAAATATTGAATTCTGTAACTCTTGTGGCTAATTTGACTATATCAGTATAACAATATATTGCCAAGAGACATGCTCTGTAGTACGAAAATATAAAATGTTTTGATTTGTCTCTTTTGTTCCTTGCCCTTTTGGAAGGAAAAAATATTCATATGACTTTGGGTAAATTTTAAAATATAAATCCAAACAAATAAGTTGAAGAAAAGCTGTACTTCATTCTGTTTTTTTTTTTTTTTTTTTTGCGGTTCGCGGGCCTCTCGCTGTTGTGGCCTCTCCCGTTGCGGAGCACAGGCTCCGGACGCGCAGGCTCAGCAGCCATGGCTCATGGGCCTAGCCGCTCCGCGGCATGTGGGATCCTCCCGGACCGGGGCACGAACCCGTGTCCCCCGCATCGGCAGGCGGACTCTCAACCACTGCGCCACCAGGGAAGCCCTATACTTCATTCTATTAGGATGGAAATAAGTTGTTAACGTTGATTAATTTGGACTATTTAGTCTTAATTAAAGTCCTAAGAGCTGGAGTAGAATCTGATCAACTTAACCAAAATGATACAACTCAGTCTAAGTATGCATTTAGAAAATTCATTTATTCACCTGTCATTGAGTGCTTATATTAAGCATCAGGTAGGTGATAGTTAGCTATAGATGTATATGTACACACACTAAGATAATCAAGACGTGATCTTTTGCCCTCAAAGAGTATAAAGGCTACAGCAAGTGAATAGAGACAAGTATGAGTAAGTGTCATAACAGAGGTGAACAGATTCCTGTGACAATGTTGCTAATCATTCCTGGCTAAATTAGAGAAGGCCGAGAATGGAGGGAAAGAAAATTTTAAGCAAAGTAAACAGTATGTACAGGACAGGATTTACTGAGGAGCACACATGGACAGAAGTGAGGTGTTGCATCTAGCTGGACATGCTGAGTGAATGAAGTGGAAGAGTACCTGAGGCCGGAAAGGTAGCATGGGAATAAATGTGAATAAGGACATTCATGCCACATTAAAGAATTAAGATGTATCCTGTAGAGAGTGGGGAGCATGTAGAGGATTTTAAAAAGGAGGATGACATTACCAGATTTTTAGCAAGATGATTTTTAGAGTGGTGTGAGCAGGGAGAATTTGGGGAGGGTAGCCTAAGACACATGCAATAGCACAGGTGAGAGGTGCCGAGAGAGGTGCTAAGCCCCTGGGCATGGGGATGGAGAAGGGCAAACTTGGACCTTCCAAGGAATTCTCATCAAGAGACTATAAAGAGATTTAAAGAAATTTAGTTTAAACCTATTTGATTCTCTCTACTATGGTTGATATTTCATCAGTTTTAGAAGCTTGTAATATTTCTGAGTCAAATTTTGAAGTACAGGTTGAATCACAGCTTGGTTTAGTTTCGTCTGGTTCCAGATTAAACCCTTGGCACAGCGCTGAAGCAGCATCCCCCACAAGGAAACTTTAATATAATGTATAACAGCTCCTGAGAGCCATCTATGTCAACAGGAACTGTAACTTCATCCGTATACTTTGAGTTTAGCAAAGGACATACTATAAATAATAATATAAATTTGTGAATCTTTTATGACTGAACATTGTTTATGTGTACGTTTGTGTGTAAGATGCATGCAGTAAAATGCGTTGGCATGATATAGTAATTATCTCTTCCTATTTGTAAGAAAGAACCATAACTTACAGAGAAATTGCAAAGCCAGAGAACAATGTTGCATTTGCAAAGTGAACTAGCAAAAACTTCCAGTCTCTTGCTGGTACTTGCTTTTGATCTTTAATATTTATTTGCTAGTATTTCTTTAGTCCTTGATGGTGAGAGTGCTGTAGTAAATTCACTTAAAATCATCAGCATTTTAAAGCCAGAAGAGAAAGCAAGAATGTGGGGGAAGAGTTCAGAGAGAGATATCACTGAAATGTCACATAAGCTTGAACACAATCTTGATCAAGGGACTGTCATGTTTCATTGAATTTTTCATCAAGATGCAGAGCCACCTTCAGAAGAACTGATGAGCCATTATGGTAGAGTTGGAGTCTCAATTCTTCATTCATCTTTCTTTCTTAGGACCTTTGGAAATGGCAATCTGAAGTCTCAACTAGTTGCTGTTATCCATGTTCTCTCTGCCCAAATTTACTGGATTAAGGATTTAAGGATATATATGAATGGAAGGCAAGATGAACAGTTTTGACTAAATCGTTACTCTAGTTCTAGAAATCATGAATCCATCAACCTTCCACCTCCATCTATCCAAAATTATTGATAAGTTGTGTCACTATAAATAGCTCCTCTGTTATTTGCTCCAGAATATCTTTGACTTCTTTCACTTTTACTCTTTCAGTGATGGTCTTTTCTACTAGACTGTAAGAGCCTGTATCCATGTTGTCTCGGGGTGCCCAGCCCCAAACTAATGCACATTAAATATGTCTCAAAAGAAAGGGAGACGGAGGTTTGGAAGGAGAGAGAAAAGAAGGCAAGCTAGTCTCAGAAAGTAGAGGATAAGGTAAAGTCTCATCACTTTAATTACTGTTGCAAGTGTAATTAATTATACTGACACTTTTCTTAAAATGCTAAAAACATTATGATGATACATTTCAGGAACAGTGCCTGGCACAATAAATATTTGTTTTTCTTGAATGTTCTCAAACTTGTTCTTCATCCATTCAATAAGCTGTAGGCAAAAAGACTTTATTTTGTGCTCCATAGGTGGAATTAGTGCTCAAAAATATATAGGAGTTATGGGGCATAACTCAGAAAAAACTTGGCTCAACTCTTGCTGTGTCCCTTGCCTCACTTTGCAGCCATATATTGCCTCAGATTTGCACACATGTTATCGTGAATGGGACTCTTGAGAGAGAAAGATGAGTTTTATAAAATGTACTTCTGGTTCAATTTCAAGGATTATTTAAACCTACGAAAGATGTTATACAAATTCCTATAGGGTTTTTTGTTCCCCCTTACATACTTTTGTCTAAAGGACAAAGTTTTCATTTTCCTTCAAGTTTATGAAACTGAAGAAGAGCATACTTGTTAAAAAATTACTGACAAATTTGTTAAAAAATTACTGATAAAATTATTGACAGATTCATTGAGCATATCCATTTTCTAGAAACTTGATTAAAATTCATTTTCCAGGGACTTCCCTGGTGGTGCAGTGGTAAAGAATCTGCCTTCCAATGCAGAGGACGAAGGTTCGATCCCTGGGCAGGGAACTAAGATCCCACATGCCGTGGGGCAACTAAGCCGGCGTGCCACAACTATTGAGCTCGCACACCTCAATGAGAGAGCCCTTGTGCCGCAAATTACAGAGCCCCCGTGCTCTGGAGCCAACGCACCACAACTAGAGAGAAACCCGAGCACTGCAACAAAGAGACCGCACGCCGCAATGAAAGATCCCACATGCCTCAACAAAGATCCCGCGTGCCGCAACTAAGACCCGACACAGCCAAAAAAAGAAATAAAATAAATAAAATAAGTATTAAAAAAAAATTCATTTTCCAATTTCAGAGGCACATTATTTACATGATTCTTTTCCACTACCTATCAATAACTTTCTTCTTGCAGATTTCCCAAACACTAACTAGAATGAAAAAAAACTGTCAGATATATCAAATTCAGTAGAAATGTCTAATATCACTCAGCAATGAAAAAAGAAAGGAATTCAGAATTCTTGAAAAAGCCATTAGACACAAACTATAATTTACATATTTGATTTATATTAATGAGTGCATTATTTGGCATTAATTTCCAGAGACAAAAACAATGGCATAGTGCAATGAGAACCTTAATATGACTCGTGTTCTCACAGTGCCGGGAAATCCTTTCGTTGGAAACATGCTTCACTGTAACTGACTTGATAAAGATCAACAGAGTGCAGAGCGCATTTCACAAATATTTTGATGTTTAGGCCCCAGGAAGAAATGGCACCTGTTCCAACTCTGAATGCAGAACCCAAATAAACAACAGAGTCAGAGCATCACTGGAAGATGGCTTAATTGTTTTTATTTGTGAGCCAAAAGTAATAGGGAAGATTGGAATTCTACATACCAGATTTGTTGGAAAGCTGATTCAGTTGAATTCCCAGCCAAAATGAAAGCAGGGAAATGACACTTATTTGGTTGAGGACATAAAGAGAAAGAAGGAAAAGTGACAGAATGATAGGTAGATTGGCAGAAAGGAGCTAATGAGTCCCAGCTGTATTTAAAAGAAAAGCTTTAAGGTTTTTAAAGCATAAATAGTCATGGAAGGAAGGAGATTGGGATAATTGATGTAACAGACACGGCAAATGAAATAAATTTGTTGTTCGGTGGAGAATCTGGAATATGCCACTGAATACCTTTAGCTCATAAGTTGTAACTAAAAATACACACACTTTCACATACTCATAGATAACTCACATTGATTTGAACTGCACTGATTTGAAATTCAAGTACTATGTGTAGCACTCTTACTAAATAGAAAATTCGAGCTAATTTCATTCATTTACCAAGTTTTTTAAAAAGTAAAAATGGAAATCTAAACTTAAAATGTCATCTTTTTAAGATAAGGGCTCAAGAAATCAGAGATTTTTTGTTTTGTTTTGTTTTGTTGTTGTTGTTGCGGAGCACAGGCTCCAGACGCGCAGGCTCAGCGGCCATGGCTCATGGGCCCAGCCGCTCTGCGACATGTGGGATCCTAGCGGACCGGGGCACGATCCTGTGTACCCTGCATTGGCAGGCGGACTCTCAACCACTGCGCCACCAGGGAAGCCCGAGAAGTCAGAGATTTTTAGTATTGAAATTCCAGGTGCTTTCAGATGCTTCAGCTCAAGAAACATTTATATTGGAACACCTGTTTATGTACAAGCCCTCTTCTGGAAATAAACCCTATATTACACAATATTTACATTACATTTAATTTATTTTAAAGTCTCTAGTGTTATGGAAATAGCACACGCTTACCATGAGTTGTAATTTTTCTCACTAGTTTACACCATCATGACTAATCTTTATTTTTTAGCAATGTAAAGTGTCTGAAATTCCATCTAAAAATCTTTAAAATTAATATGCATGCATTAATTTTAATTTTTCTCCATGTTTTCTTTTTTCATGTTGATGGTTGAAAATTATTAGAGATGACACTGATATCTGATTTGGGGTCTTTACTGTTGTTAGATAGAGTTGACAAGTTTTTTCTGACTCAGCCTAATGCATAGGGACTTTGTGACAACTGTACATACTCTGCTTGAAAGTTATGAAACTTTATTTAAAATTTTTAAAATTGCCATTTCTTATTTATTTATTCAATGTTTAACTATTGAAGTTAAGACCTAAACTTAAGCTAATGTATATAGTTGAATTCTTATTTTTGTTAACTCAGAGAATATACAATCTAGTTCTAGGTGCAGATGGTGTTACATGACTGTCATACGTTGTTTCTCTACTTGAGGGTAATAGCTTTTGTTGCAAACATTTGAAAGATGCCTCTCTGAGTTCAGGTATGGAGTCTAAATTAAGTGGAGCTAAAGGGTTCAGGGATCACATTTCTCCAAGTCATCCAACCAGGCTTAGTAAGAAATGAATAATTAAAAAGCAGGAAGATACTAGTATGTCAAACTAGACCTAATTGTGATTATTCAGATAGAGACTGGGCTGAAAGTTTCATATTGATAGTATCATAAACCAAGTTGTGAAAATGTTTCGAATATTTAAGAGAACAAAAAGCATCCACATATGACAGAACTATTTAGAGAAATTGATTTGCATAATTATTCATTAACACATGATTCCTATGGACCTGTTGAATAGATGAACGAATAAGGTGAATAATCCTTGTTAAGTAGATGATTAAATGAATGTTGTTAGCCTAGTCTGAATCACAAATCTAAAATTGAACTAATCAGAGTAGACTCACTGTTTTAACAATTCCCCCAAATCCAGTCTCTTAACATACAAACGTATTTACATTTCTTGCTCAGGTCTGCTCCAGCAAGCCGGGTGGAGGTGTGTGAGGTTTGTCTCTGCTCTTGCATTCATTGAAGGATCCAGGACCCTTTCACTGTGTCTCTGGGCATAACATCCCTTCAGGGCCTGGTCTTCCTTTCTTACACTCAGTGGCTAGGCTAAGAGGAAAATCTCAGAGGATTTGCATAGAGGGCTTTTTGCCCAAGCCAGGGCTAAAAGTGGTCCGTAGTATTTCTGTTCACATTCTGTTAGGCGCCCAAGCAAAAAAGGAAACAGAGTTTGGTGAATATACAACATTCTCCTCCACAAGCATTTCCTTAGAAAACATCTTGCAATTCATAATTTTCACTAATTAAAACTGAGTCACACCACTCGTAAATCCGTATTACTTAGGTTTTACTACTTGGACTAGTTAATTACTTAGCATAAGTGTTGAAGGAATTTGCAATTCTGTGTTCATCAACATAGACCAATTTTACATTGGTTCCAAGCTGAAGAGTCAGGAAATCCCATGAATTATTTATTTTACTTTTATAATTAGAAATGACTCTTTGGTGTATTGCAACAGATCAGAACCAGAAACTGGTAGGATTTGATGAGCAGAGACACAGGTGTCTTCTCATAATGAAACTGATATGAGGAATTTGGAGCATTTCAAGAGATGAGCTGGCTTCCAGGTGTTCCTGTTCCCAAAGTCAGACTTGGGTTACCTGCCAAGGAAGTAAAGTCTATTCATCAGAAAACACCTTTAGCCATTTATGCTGTTCAGGTTTCCAAAGGCTGCCATGCAACACTCGTAGCAGAATTTCCTGCAAAGGGGAAATGGCTGATCTTCTGCAATCAGTCTACGTCAATTTCCCCACTGCTTCCCTTCTGTATATTGTTAGCCCACCTCTCTCTCACCCTCAGTTCTTTCATATCCCATCTTGCATATCCTTTAGTCATATAAACAATACACTCTGGAGTGTTGATTGCTACATGGCTGCAACAAAGGCACCAGTAACTAGTGGAAACAGTTTGGGGCTGATGAGCTGGCAATTTAAAGTCGACGCCACCAATTTAACATTTTCTACATCTCTAAACCTTGCTGGATTTACTCAGATAGATTGGAAATCAATACAGCTAAGTGCTTGGGTTGTATTTCATTTACTAGAGAGGATAGCTTTTGTCTTAGCCTGGGATGCCCAGGAAACAGAGCCTAAGAAGCTTACACGTTAGCACTTTATTGGGAGTGCAGATCTAGGGAAGCAGAAGTGAGGGGAAAAGTAGAACAAGGCAGGGAGGGTGGAAAGTACGAGAGGGTGAGTTTCCAACCTGGCCACAGCTTCTAACAAGCTTCCTGAAGATTGCTCAGTCTCATAGGACATTGTCAGAGAGGACATATGAGCTACTGCATGTCAGAATAGTCCCTTAGGGAGAGGAAGAGAGAAGAATTTATCCACTGGCTCCCTCCTGTTAAAATTAGTTTAAATTCTTATGAGTTAAAATTCACTCTCCTAGAGAGGGGGGTACTAACTGCTCTTCCCTTTCAGGTTGTGTCACTTGCATTTCCAGGCAGTTGCCATGGTACCAGTTCCCTATGATTCTGGCCCAACCAGTCTCTGTCAGACAGGGCTTCCCAGGGCCACTGTACCGGAGCCGGTGCATCTGCTATGGCAGCAGTCTGGCTCCAAGACCTCAGCAATTGTGGCTGCCTTGGCCAGAAAGCAGTGTTCAGATTGGGTGGGTGGGAAGAGAGGATGAGAGCACGTAAACCGAGTGCAGTAAACTGTGATCCTTTCATCTAATTCTTTTTAGCCATGCCTATTCTGATGTCCATAGCTTTCATACTAGTCCAATTCATGTTAAAATGGTCTCCTTGACTCTAGACATTCCTCATTGCAATCCAAACTCTTAGTGCATTGAACTTACATTGTAGTTAGGGAGACCAAGAAAAGTCAGGTAAACAAATAAATATGATAATTTCATAGAGTAATAAGTGCTAAGTAGGAAACAAAACAGGGTGTTATACAGTAATTGCAGGTACCCGGAGAATCCATACAGCTTGGCGCTTAGAGGCTTTTCCCAATTTTTTTTCCTTCTCTCCGTTGCCTTGCTAATCTCAACAAATTCCTCTCTGATTCTTCTCCAACATGGTCTTCGTGATACAGAAACTTAAAACTGTTTGCAGTCCTCCGCATTTGACTTGCTAATTTCTATTTCTGGGCTTTTGCTTGTACCAGTACTTGAATAAAAATGCCCTCCACCTCTTCCTAGTTAATTTTTCTCCTGTTCATCCTTCAAAATCTGATTAAAAACTCACCTTCAACAGGAAGCCTTTCCGGATCGACTTTTCCCTTGTTATATCTTCAGTTGCCTGTATTTAGGTCAAGTGCACCATATTATGCTAATTTGAACTGAATTCTATAGTATCTTAAACATTTTCTCAAGTCCCTTTCAAAGTTCTTTATTCAACATTGCTTTCCTGGCCCCATGTGCAGAGCCTTGGATGAAAGTGTTGGAATGACTGGCAGACATTCCTCAGGAAACTTCAGGGCTCTGTAGAGAGAAGATTCACTACATGGTACCTGTTGCCTGAAGTTTGGTGTGAACTACTTCTTCATACTTTAAACTAGCTCACATAAGACGCCTGGTTATGTCACTAACTGGTTCTGTGATCTCAGGCACTTATCTTAATGTTCACATCTAAAAATGAGTTTTATAAAGGAACTGCAATATCTTTTCTAGCTTCAGTATAACTTTAAAATATTAATGTAGTAACTGGAGTAATACATTTTTTCCTGAATTGTGAAAGAAAACAGACCATAAATTCTGGAATTTAAGTGTGGAAAAGAAACACTTTATTATAGAAAATGAGGAAAATATTTGACTTTAAAATTCAGGAGAAGCAGTAGGGTCTGGGTATAAATGTAAATTCCCTTATTGCTTCCCTAACAACTGAGATTCAATGTCAAGGATTCATGAAGCTTATATTTAAACAATTAGTCCAGGTAATTCTATTATAAGTATTATTACTTGATGTAGGTAGCTCAGGGTAAAGAAAAAGGAGTTGATTTACTAGGTTATAAGGCAAATCAGTGACAAGAACTAATGTGATTTTCAATCAACAAGAACAATGTTGACTTTATAGACATTTTGGACCCGGTAATTCTTTGTTTTGGAAGGCTGTCCTGTGCACGGTAAAATGTTTATCAGGAGTCCTTGGTCTTTACCCACTAGAAGCCAGTAATACCCTCCATTCATGATAATCAATGTTTCCAGAGTATGTCAAATGTACCCTGAGGGCAGAATTGCCCTGGTTGAGAAACACAGAACTAGAACATGTTGAAATCCATATAAAGGAATTGAAATATGTAAAGTATTAAAATATTTCTTGTATTGATTGCATAAAATGTCCAGAGTCTAACAGTATTCAAATTTATAAAATATTGTAATGAAAGGAAATAAGCCAATTATATAGTATGTAGAATGGTAAAAGGATTTGGGGGTATGCTTATTTTAAAACTTTATTTTTTGAATTTGAAAAACAGTGAATCCTAATGAGAATTTTTAGTTCTTTCCTCACTTACAGGTCAGGCCAACAGGTCACTGGCTGTCCCTTGGGGTCAGTGGTTGGGTCATACAGCTCTTCCTGCTGACCTCTGGCTCACTGACAGTCTGTTGGAGCAACAATAAGCCACTCTTGCAGTAACTAGAGAAAATGTGTTAAGTTGTGCAGATGGACAGAGCCTGGTCACAAGAGAACTTTTGGGTGGTAGTTACTTATCCACAATCAATTGAAGCAAGGCAAGCTTAGTCATAAAAATATAAAATAAGCAAAATCTCCTCTGCTTTTCTTTACCTTCAATTTAAATAAAATTTGGCTTCTACATCCTTAAAATTGAATAACATAAACTCATGATAATACTTATTATTTGGGGTTGATTATGGCCAATTTCCAAGGCAGTTTTATTTTCTTCTAACAGTTTGCTCTATTTATAAGCATAACTTAAAATTTTTGTTTGACTTCATTTTACTAATTCAAACATTTCTAAAAATGAACCAAAGAGCTGTTCTTTTCTTCCCTTTAACTTTTCACATATGCTCAATTTTCAGGAAGCTCTTATATGAGCAATGGAGTTATATTTTTACTTAGACCTTTACTTATTCATGGACACATCTTGACCCTAATTTAAGAAAAAAAAGTAAATTTCTGTAATAGAACATAAGTTAGAAAAAGCAACATGGATTTTGGCGCTTGTGTTTAAACTGCGGTCATGATGTTATTACACTGTTCCTACCCAAGCATGATGCCTTTTTGGTTCTTTTATTTACATATTCTAAGAGAAATTGATTCGGTCAGTTACAATTTTTTGTTATTTTACACTTTGACCTCTTGGAAAGTGCATGGTTTTAAATACTTATTTTTTTCTATTTATACTTTGGTTTTATTTCCTACCTTGCTACCAATCTCTTTGTTCTGATTGCCTTGTTGTTTTATGTAGATTATTCTGTTTGTTTCTAATGCCTTCCTTTCATACTTTTGACCTTCTCAGTGAGTTCACAAATATTTCTTCTGTTCCTGAGGATTCCACTTCTCACTTTCAAAATGCTGCACTGGTTCCCAGTGTTGATTATACACCAAACCTGTAATCATTCCAACCCCAAATTCAGAGCCCTGTCTTGTGAGTTCGGAGTACCTAAGTTTGGGGCCTTTTCCTGATCCTTTTCTTCACAATTAATGCTCCCCATAGCTCTTTCTCTTTCAGTCATCTATTCTGTACTTGCACACCCTGCTTCATACTATCCAGTTATTTAACTGTTAACCATTGTAGTTCTTTGGAAGAAAGCCTGAGGGAAGCTAGTGCAGTGGAGGGAAGAACCCAACAAAGGATGATGGTGCTGATGGTGAGAGAAGTAGAAGAGGGTTCTCCATCATACTTCAGTGGTCTCATGATGTCTCCATTATGAAGAAAAATGAGAACTGACTCATTGTATAAATTATATTTTTATTTCCTTAAAAAACTGTCACCAGAATCACCACTATTAGCATTGGAGGCATTTGGTTAGATTGTAGTAAGAGCCACTTGAGTAGCATATTCAGCTGAACTTGTGACAGTATCTTTAGGTTTAATTAAAACCTGATGTACTAGAGAATACTTTTTATGACATTCTTGCCATTTTCTTTTTTCATGTAGAATGAATCTTATATTTTCCTTTATTTTGTTTCTGTTCATTATCTCCTCTATTTTGGAGTACTATAAGAAATTTTAGCATGTAATAAAGCTTTTTACTTGATATTTTATAACATTGGAAGTCTGTTTTTATGGATTGTTCCACTTACTAGAGTTGCTTTTTTTTCTTTCAGTTTTATTGAGGTATAGTCAACAAATAAAATTGTAAGATATTTAAAGAGTACATCGTGATGATTTGTTATCCATCTATATCATTATGAACAGGTTTCCTCCTATCTAGTGAAAACAACTACAGTGCTACTTTTAGTCATACAATAAAATGTATATTACATCAATACATAATAAAATGCAATAGACTTATGAGAGTGTTGTTGGTAGCCAAAGTCTTTATCAAGCAGAGAAACAGTATTTGGGTGTTATAAGAAACTCACACGTTAATATTGGATGTTTATAGGGAAAGCAACTAGGTGTGACAAGGAAAGTTTTCACCATTTGTTCCTTTTGAATTTTGAACCAGGTGATGATATTACCTATTAAAAAATCATATTCAAACTTTAGAACTTAAGGTATTCTCTTTAAAATTCTGAAGCTTGTTCCCTGTAAAGCCTTCCATAAATCACAGAAGCACAACACCATGTACCTACCTCTGTGAATCCACTGATTACATTAATTCCAGTAATTGTCCATCTTTCTGTCTCCTTTATAGATAGTTTTGAGGGTAGGGCCATGACTCATTCTTCTTTTTATCTGGAGCCAGATTTGCTCCTAGAATATTGTACTTACTTAAATAGGTATTTGTTTAATGACTGAATAAACATCTTGTTTGATGGTCTTTTATGTTTATTCTACATTGCCCTATTACCATTGTGCTGTATATTCAACATGTTTTGAATAAAAGACTATACAGTATAGTGTAATGCAGCTTTTGGATAGTATTTCCTAGAAACTTTTAGTGAGAGTGGGGAGAGTTAGAGGTGTCACTGAAAAAATGCTGTATCTGTTTTTATCATTAGCTTTAAAACACTGCCAATCATAGGAAAGCACACAGATTGGTAAATAACAAGGATCGTTCCCCATGCCTCTCCCCCACCTCACCCTGCCAGCTTTAAAACATTTTGATAAGCTGAAACTTTTCAAACTAGTTTTCTCTCTTTCTTTCTTTCTTATTTTAAATGGTCATGACTTTCCATAGGCTAGATACTGCAAAACACTTAAAATACAATATACGCATTGAAAAAAAATGAAAGAACAAATTTTATAGGAGCATATAGGGAAAAGTGATGCACAATTTATTTTTTTCTTTAGGCCAACAGGTGGTTTGTCAACATCCATGTAATTTTATATAGGAGTATTCAGGGGCTTTAGCGCTGTAGATGATGGCATGCCAGTTATGTGCATGCCTTTGGTCCTGTGTGTGCTTTGGTGTCGGGCATGGCACGGCACTCCACGCCACTCGGCAGCAGTGGTCGTGGGACTGTGTACTCAATGCCAACAGGCTGGTTTCTTGTGTCAACAGCCACTCCTTCTGGGCAGGAACAGGCAACTGTACTTGAAAAAGGTGTATTTTTTATATACTACATGGTTGTCTTGTTACCAATAGCCTTCAAAATTCTTACAAGACAGGATTGGTGATTTTAAAATAAATATGAAATAAAATTGCAGCAGTGGTTTTATTTTGCTTCATTTGATTATAACTAATAGTATATATTAGGAGCAGCAAGGGTATTAAAATGCTTTTGAATTTATTGTCATCTTTCTTTAGGGAAGCTAAAACATATTGTATATACTGTCTTCAATGTTCCCTTGAGGAGTTATGAAATAGTACAGGTGAATATACTGGGGAAACCCCACAGGAAGCACCAGAACTTATTCTGTTGACTAAATTATGGAACAACTTGACTCTCTGCACTAGACTCTGGAGGTCATCTGTCAAGGATAGTTTCCTAAGCTGAGTTAATTGAAAATGGTCATGATCTTAGTGGAGTACACTCTTTGGATTTTAGTTGTCTTAATTCATGTTTTTCAGTTGAGACTTGAGCTTGAAGATATGCGCTTTTAAAAATCCCAGTAATTTTGGTTAAGTCAAAATTCATTTTGTGCACTTTCATCTCAATTTCTTCAAATTCAGGAGCTACACGTAAGGCAACTGACTATCAGTTAAAAACTTGAATGTTGGTATAGGATCTCGCACTAGGTCTTGTGCACTTGCCTGCTAGATGCTTTTGCATTCATCAAGCTTAGGTTGAAAATGAAAGAGGGGCTCCAGATGTTATCCCAGGTAGCTAGAATCCACATGCAAAATCATATAAATTTAGAACAGTGACTCCTGACTTTTACTGGGTTGCAGACTGCTTTGAGAATCTAATGAAAGCTGCGGTGCCTGTACACAGAAAAAAGTACATATGCAAATTTTTTTGCTTGTAATCTTAGGAGGATCGAAGACTTGCTGGAGTCGAAGTAAGAACCCTTGATCTGTGGTTCACTGGCAACAAGAACTGGATGAAATAGGGAGAATTTTTGTTTTGTTTCATGCTGTTTTCTTGTTTCTGTGTGATTTACAGTTGAAATCCTAAATTATCCTTTTTTTTTTTCCTTTACGCCTTATCCTCTTAAGTCCCCAAACAGGCCCTAGTTTTTGTATCTCTACAGATAAGTTTACTGTAGTTGATGTAACACCAACATAGTATAGATTTGAGGCAATTCCAAAAGGAATTGTCATTGATGGCAAATTTAGTTGGGAAGCCAAATTTAAAATCACTTATAGATGAATACTCTTCCTACCTTGCTGCTTGACCATTTAGAATTAAACATTTTTAACTAGCTAATTTTGCTAGAATATGACTTATAGCTTGCTGTTGGACTCCTCATTTTTTTTTTTTACAAAGCACACCAGTAGGCATGAAAATAAAAAAAACAAGCCAGCTTTCAGTATTTTAGTTGTCCTCATTCTAGTCCGGGGAGGCCTACTTCAAAAACTGGGTCTCAAAGATCCTTAGCTTTTATCTAGAACAGACAACATGCTTGAGAAAGTTCCTTTAGATTTTTTGTTTCGGTTGACATTGACACACGGGGTCAGACTTGTCCCAAAGCACCATGTCTAAAATGGCTTCCTTTATGTGTTTCTAATTGGGTTTCTTTCTCAGGAGGGTCAAATTAGAGCTCCTGAGATTGGAACTACAGCACCAGCAGTTGACAGCATCAGCTCAATTCTACCTCTTGAGACATGTAAGACAGCCACTTAAGAGTTTGTTCCTACAAACTTTTGACAAATGGCCCTACTCTGACTGTGTACCTAATAGACATTTTTTGTTTTTCTTCTGGAGCAGTGCCAAAACCATGGTTTTTCCTTAAGCATCTTATTTCTGTTCTGTTCTCTTTGCTTTTGCTTCTTGTTTGCCATGGTTCAGTTTGTTCAAAAGCATTTGCAAAGTTTCTTGTTTTTGTATCATTACCTAGCATACTTACGTAATGGTGCCTGGCTTAACCAACCTCCTGGATGTATTAACCTCATGAAAAATCATTCTGCTTGGGTGAACAAAACAGAACTTTGAACACCTAAATTGTTCTGTTGGTCTGTTCATGAAGATAATGCATGATAGATTAGGTGGTAATAATTTATATTCAGCATTATCACAACCAAAATTAATTGATTAGCAAAGACACCTTCAAAAGATTCACTGATTGTCTACCAGGTACCAAGACTTTTTTAGAGAGATGTTTAGTGCATTAATTTTAGCCTTATTTCTGTAGCATTTTGGTACACAGATTTTCTAAGATTCCATTTTGGGTAATTTTGAAACAGGAAGCTTTTATAAAGATTTTAAATTGCCTTATACATCTGAGTTTAGTTACCGGAATTTAAGTACCTTATGGTGTCCTTTTAGAATCCTGTTGTTTTAAAGTCTGAGAAGTAATTTTTGCCTGTGAAAATAGAAGTGATATATTGAAGACAGAGGTATGTGTTGCTTTTCCCCAATAGCCTGAGGGATAACAGGGGAGGTCAGACAACTTAAGTCTGTTTCTCTTTCTTGGGTTCTGTAGTGTTCTTGTAGAAGAAGGAGAGGAATTATTTCTGAAAAGTGGAAATAAGAGGGCCAAGTGAAAAAAAAATAAAAAAGAGTGCCAAGTGACTCTTTAAGTATTGTAGAGTTTGATTAGCTTTATGCTCCCTTGACCAGAGTTGCTTAAAAGGGGAAACTTTAATGTTATGAATATACTTAATATCATAAGCATCTTTCCTGCCTTGCTTTAAATACTCTGAGTGATATCAGAGCTTCCTTTGTGGTCAGCAAGCTCTAAGTATATGGAGAAGGTATCATAGGATCATCTTTTTTCCCCTTGCTAATGATGTATTTGCCAGGCCCTTCTTCTTCCTGTCCACTAAAGAAAGACAGTCTCTAAATGTTAGAAAGGACTTCCCCTGATTGAAATCTTGAGAGTAGGGAAGTTAAATTAAACGAGAAACTTTCTGTATGCTTTGCTTCAGTTGACACCCTTTGGGATTTTAATTTATCACTTCCTTTTGATTAAAAAGACAAGCTTTCTCTTGAAATTACCTGTTCACATAGAGAACTGGTAAACCTGAAGTTGCCGTTCTTCTAAACACTTATGTTTCATCTAGGGACAGCATTAGGGAATACTGGGCTAGATCTAGTCAAGCATCCAATTAAGCGGAAGTCTAGCACCTAGCGTAGAATTTTCAGCACAGACAATTCATTATAGTGAATACCTTTTTATGCAGGTCAAGTTAACATTATTTACTGGATAATAAGCATTTCTTTAGTCTTAGTTTATATTGCCTGATGTAATCAGATCAGATAAAAGCTTAGTCATATATCCAGAGCATCTTTAGAAACATAAAAGATTTTTCTAAGAATCAGTGAGAGATTAACCAGTTTTGGAGTAATTGAAAGCTCAAATGATGGTGGTTTGTGTATACCAAGAGTGTGAGATTTTATTTCCAATGCTTCTAGGATTCCTAGGGATAACCTGGAGGACTTCTCGGAACCAGCTGATACTGATTAAATAATTTTTGGTGTTGCTCGATTTTGTTTTTCAGGAAAATTAAGAAATTTTTAAAAATTAGGTTACTGGAGAAAAAATTCTATATCTATCTTACATAAATTACTTCTCCACCAACAAATTTTTGTAAAACAGTAATGCTGAAACTCTAAAGGATATAAAATTTTTTTTCTGTGGTTACTCAGTAGTTAATGTCAGTTATCTTATTATGAGAGAGCTGATGAAGCGAATGCCAGCTAAGTCTAGTGTGTCTTAGAAGAGACAAGAAATGGTCAGCAATTCTAGAAGGTTCTTTGTATTTAGGAAGACATCGTTGATTAGAACCTTTATTTATTTGTAGGTAAATTTCAGTGGGATAGATATGACCTCTATTAACAGTCATACTTCTTTTATTGAGGGGAAATACACATAAGAAAAAATTAATCATTTTAATTGCATGCAATTCAGTGGTAATATGTACATTCACAATGTGAAAACAATACATTATTTTTTACTGAGTGCTAAATAAGAATATCTATGACATTCTTAGAAACTACTTATGCCAAGTTAAAAGCCTCTTTAAAATATTTCAAATATTTCTGTTTGCAGGTCATATCTAATTAATTTTCAACCAACCAAAATAGAAGTCAGGAAAACAGGGATTGATATCTAATAATAACTTTCCCTTGCATTTGCAGAGCTGATACAATTGGAAATATTAAATTAATAAATGAATAGAGAGTATAATTTCCAACTTCAAAGCTTCAGTCAAGGAATATAATCTCAAGGGTAGAACAGTTGCATGATTTCACTTATGTGTGAAATCTAAAAAACAGAACAAATGAACAAATATAACAAAACAGAAACAGACTCATAGATACAGAGAACAAACTGGTGGTTGCCAGTGGGGGTGGGGATGGGTGAAATATATAAAGGGGATTGAGAGGTACAAACTTACAGTTATAAAGTAAATAAGTCGCGGGGATGTAATGTACAGCGTAGAAAATTTAGTCAAGAATATTGTAATAACTTTGTACGGTGACAGATTGTAACTAGACTTATAGTGATGTAATCTAGTGATTACAAACTAGACATTTGTAATTTATAAAAATATTGAATCACTATGTTGTATACCAGAAACTAATATAATATTGTAAGTCAATTATACTTCAATTTTAAAAAAGGGTAAACAGTTTCACAAGGAATTCAGTGACATTTTGATATGTAGATCATTTTCAGATCTAAAATTATTCAGACAGCAGAATGATGAAGAATATGAATGTATATATAATATATTCCAGTATTGAAATTTGTCACTAGACATAAATTGACACTGGTGGTCCCAGTGTCAATTTTAATTCCCATAGAACAGTTGTTTTTCCCACTTTCACTCTAGATGCAGTTTTCCTATCTTACATAACTGTTGATTCTATTAATGATAATAATTATTTTTGAAATATGCTGTTAAAATAAATTAGATAGCTGCAAGAAACTTTTCACCACATCTCTAGATTTCTCCTTTTTTTTACCCCCTAGACTGAAATAGAACTGCTTGCTATGTAACATCCCTGGGGTTTATCCAAAGTATAAATTCCCATTTTCTTGACAGTTTAGAAATTATGACCACAGTTTTTACTCATCTCATAAGTACCCTTAGGAGGAATTACTTGATTAACTAGACAGGAGAGAACTGCCAAAGACCTTAGAAACTTAAGAAGCCTAATAGATTCTCATTTTAAGAATTGCAATGGGGCTAGACAACTTTTAGAAAAATCACAGAAAAATAGATCAGAATGTGATCATTCATAGTATTGCAATGGCCTCTGTATGGCTTTACTTTCTTTATCTCAAAGTAATAGTAACCAATGTTTTGGAAGTAGCTTAGATAAATTAGAGACCTTGTGTGTGTGTGTGTGTGTGTGTGTGTGTGTGTGTGTGTGTGTGTGTGTGTGCGTGCGTGTGTGTGTTTACGTTACGTGTTCATTAGACATTCATATAAAATTATTTCCAGGACACAATCAATCCAGAAACTTTCATTAAGTGGGAAAACCAGAAACAGCCTCTTGATCATTTATATGTTTCTACATTATCATCTATCTAATCCCATACAGCAGCCAGCTATTATATGCTTCACATCATTTTTCATACGTATAAATATTATATCCATTTAAAAAAATCCTAATTATTTAAGAAGGAAGCTGCAAATAAAATAAAATATATGTAGCGCCGAGCCAGGTATTTCACAAAGATCTCAAGTCAATGTCCGTATTGATGTCTGCTTTTCTGTGTTTTGTAGACTCATTTATATTTAGCAACTCCCAACCTCAGTGGCATAACATATATTATCCTTATGGCTTACAGTCAGAACTGTGTATGTTGCCAGTGTCATAATTTTTAGATTGTAAATTCCCATGGGCAGAGATTATATTTTATTAATGTTATTTAAAATCACTCAGTGCATAGCACTGCCGTGCACTTCAGTAGGCTCAATTAATATTAATTGATGAACATCTAAGAATAGTGTAGTTTTCCATGTATTTACTTAATTGCTGAAATTTAATATATATTAAATTATTCAATAATTTTCAACTTTTCTTTCTTTTTTTAAAAATTAATGAAGGAATTAATTTATTTTTGACTGTGTTGGGCCTTCGTTGCTGCGCGTGGGCTTTCTCTAGTTGTGGTGAGCAGGGGCTACTCTTCATTGCAGTGTGTGGACTTCTCACTGGGGTAGCTTCTCTTGTTGCAGAGCATGGGCTCTAGGCGCATGGACTTCAGTAGTTGTGGCACGTGGGCTCAGTAGTTGTGACTCACGGGCTCTAGAGCGCAGGCTCAGTAGTTGTGGTGCACGGGCTTAGTTGCTCCGTGGCATGGGGGATCTTCCTGGACCAGGGCTCGAACCCATGTCCCTCTGCACTGGCAGGCATATTCTTAACCACTGCACCACCAGGGAAGTTCCTCAACTTTTCTTTAATGATGGCAAATGATCCAGTAGGAAATCATTTCTGAAATGACTCTTGACCATTGACAGTTAATGGATTCATTGCCAAAGTGACTAGATTCCACATTTATAGGATGCTTTCTGTATACAAGCACTCTGCTGGAAAGTATTGTTGTAAAACTAAATAGGCAGCTCACAAGTTTGGAGTGTATATGGAAGTTGAGATTAAAGGTATTTCAGAGAGGCAGATACGATGATATAATGTGCTGTGATAAGAAACTGTTGTGGAGGAGTAATCAATTGATTTATTTTGTGTGTTTTTGGAGAAAGATTTCAAAGAGGAGATGAAGTGAAGACGTAAGAAAATGTGCAAGATAGAGGAGGGGGAGAATAAAAGTGGGTGGGCCAAGAGACTGAGAAGCATAAACTAAGACATGGAGGCGTAATCTTGTGCAATGGTGAAGATGGGTGCAGGTCCACTCTAAAATGTGGGTGGAGGAGGGGCTGCAGAGGAAACTGGTCAGAGTGTGAAAAGTCATTGAATACCATGCTACAGGGGGATGATGGGGAGCCACCAGGGCTTGGAAAGCAAGGGAATGACAAGATCAAAACTGTGGAGGAGAAGTAATTATTGCAACAGTATGGAGGATGCATTGGAACTGAGTAAGACTGATGCAGGGAGATAGATGATGAGCTCCTGGGAAGAGCAGGGACCAGTGTGAATGGAGACCAAGTGACAGACTCAGGACACATTTTATTAGTGGTGACAGATGAATAGGCATCGATGAGACTTTCATTTTTTCTGACTTGGGCACCTGGCAAGATGGTAGAATGGATATTTGCTTTGAATAAATTGATTTTTGAAGTTCTTTTATGAAGGTAAGAATAAGCTATTCTTTTCACATGTTAAGTAATACTTGAAATTAATTGCAAAATATGTATAAGTAATATCAACCTCTGCTAGAATTTTAAAATATTGTTATTAAATCTTATTTCTGTAAGTTTAATTCTTTATCTGGAAAATCATGGGGCTTGGGTTAAGAATTAAATGATCATTAATCATTAAGATTTGCTGAAGTTCTAAATTCTGTGACTATAAATTTCTGTTGGTCTAGTTTATTTGAACTGAAACATTCCCAGAGTAGGGCAATAATAGTAAGACACTAGTATGAAATTCAAGTTCTTTATATTTCCTGATACCTTATCTCTATAATATTTATTTTCACTTTACACTCCCCAGACTCTTTTCAAATAGCCTAGGAAGTAAGGAAGCTTGTCCTAACAACCAGTGTAAAAAGGATTAATCTCTCCTGACCTCTGTTAAAGAAAAAATTATTCATGACACAGTTAAAGAACAGTAAGGCAGACTTTGTTCAGGGAACAATTGAGATATAGGTATAAGGACCACTGCAATGGAGTTTTGCAGTGGGGGAGAGAGATTGGAGTCAACTCTAAATACAACAAGGAAAAGTGGGGACTTGTAGCCAAGGAGTAGGCTGGGGGTCAGCAGATGGAAAGTACTAAGAGGAAACCTCAGGCTTAAGAGGAGTTCTGGCTAAACTGAACTAACAGGATTCTTGCTGAAAGGCGGGCTTGAGTGATCACACATCACCTGGTGGATCAGACATTGAAGGTGATCGGATACAGAGGACGGGGGATTCTGGCTAAACCAACTTAGCAAGACTCTCACTAAAATTGGACAATGCAGAGAAGAACATGGGAGCCCCAAAGTCGAGGGCTAGTTGAAACAGATATCAGAAGAGCTTGACTTAAGTTTGGTCATGAAGAGAATCTTTGTCAACTCTTAGCTCAGAGATCTGTCACCTCTTAGCTCAGTAGGTCTGCTATCTACTACGATAAAAATAACTTCTCTCAACCTGGGTAATCTTTCAAGTCGTCCATTAATAGAGGCAACACATTCTCATTTTTAAGACTGACTTTTAAATATACAAATGGAAATACCATTGTATTTTCAGTGGGTTATCAGTACAGATACAAAATAGGATGAATTGGGCAGGGGAAGAGGCAGAATCCCTGATTGCAAATACTTTCTGCAAGAAAACATTTGACAAGCAGTTTCTCCTTAACCAGCTTTCCTGGCCCAGGGTTCAGAGGAGTGAGCAGTTCCCTTGGGGTCACTTACAGGCTCACAGTAAGCAAAGTGAAGCCTCTTTTTCTAGTGCTAGTGGGTCTTTGATGGGGAAGCCCTGAGCCTCAAGTCAGGTGTCCTTAGGTTGAAAAAGAGGACTGGATTTCACTGATTTAGTGTTAATCTGTGAGTATGTTTGCAATTTAAAAGTCTGCATCTAAATTCTGTTAATCATTGGGCATTTAAAACTGAATAACAAGAAGACATGTTGACTCAGATTACTATTAGGAAAATGCAGGCAAGAAATGCAAATGTTGCCAAGGATCTCTAAGTTATTTTACCGCTTCTCTTGCCATGGCCTACGCTAATAAGAGAATACTGTGATCCTGTCTAGGGCCACACAGTTTAGGGTTTAACACAACTTTCATGGTCCTCATTCTAATCTGTGTCAGGCCCCTGTGAAGTTCTTTGTTTCCGGTATATACACAGGTTTGGTCTGAAGACATTAACAGATTCCAGAGACACTTTGGCTCAAGCTTCTTAAGCCCAGTAGTTATACAAGTATAAAATTTGGAGGTCATTAATTGAAATGAAATAATGGGAAATGAGAAAAGGAAACTCCATATTCTGCAAGAGTGGAAACCCACTTCTCTGTGTTGAAGGGAAATTGCTGCAGGGGGACATGGACTGCATCATGGCTGCCTCTTGACAGCTTCACCTTGGAGAGACACAAATTAAATCCTTTCAGTTGCTGTTTTGAAGCTAAAAGTGTTTGACCGGTTCAGCCCCTGAATGGTGTTTAAGGAATAAAGAGAAAAGAGCAGGAAGTTCTAATTGGCAAATTACTCCTTGTTATTTAGTTTGGCTTCCAAGTTGGAAATTCCAATAATGAGGAGCTTTGTGGGACTTGCCCTTGAGCAGAACCAGGGGGCTTTTTGTTCAATTACTATTTAATGTGAAGATACTCAGAAACATATTGTAGCATTTAAGCCATCACTTTCTATTATACAAATATTGTCATATAATGATTTTTAAATCTCTCTCCATGGATGCTATTATGATTCTGAACCATCTATACGAAGTGTAAATTGCAAATAAGACATAAATGGATTTTTCTTGTTATGTGGTATTTATAGGGGTGTTATTACTTATCTCAAAATGTTAGAAAATATATGTTTACTTAACAGTTGTCTTAACTTCTTCATCATGGTTATTCTAATCCTGATTAGAAAAAAAAACTCAAAAGATTTTTTTTAAGCATTCTAAACTGACTTTACAGCAAGGTAAACATAAAAATTTCTGAATATTAGTGAATAATTTATTTTAATTGCTTACTTAAGTTACAGAAGATTTTTTGACATTAATTTTGACTTACACAATTAAATTTCTTTGAAAAGGGTTTCAATTTGCAGAATTAGCTTACAGACTAATTAGTATTACTGTAGAATGGAGGGCTATTTCATATTTGGAAGTATATCATAGTGGTTTAAAAGAATATTTTTCACTTTCTACCTTGATGGTACCTCTGAACTTCAATATTTGACCTTGTCAAAAGTTATAAAAGAAATGACTAATGATGATTAGAGTTTTGCTCAATGAAAGCAATTTTAAGAATAGATGATTATGTGTAATTTTTCAGTAAACTTCACAGAATATGGCTACATCATTTATATAAATAAAAGCTAAGAGTTTAGTTGAACACTTCTGTTTACTTTTATTGCATAGATAGGGTTGTTGGCTTTTAGAAAAGAAAGAGACCTTTCCTTTCTTGATTATTGGAATTTTCCATATTCACTTCACAGTTTGTAACTTGGCTAAAGGATTTTATGACATCAATATTGCTTGAAACAACCATACAGTTGAAATGACCACGATTAATTATCAGTTTCCTTTTTACAATTAAATGTCTCACACAGGAACAATTCATATAATGCTTTTGGAAATGCTAATGGTTCCTGAGGTACTAATCTTGCTTTGTTTCTGAATACTTACAAAGTTGTGTCTCCCCGAGTGGGCCATGGACTTATCCTGTGTTGTGAAGTGCTACGCAGAGGTGTCAAGCTGGTAAATGGAATAGTTTTCTGATGAGATGTGAGTCTGAAATTTTTTTCCCAAATGTGTTTGGCTTCACTGATCAAAAAGAATGAAATTTTCTTTTCTTTCCAGTATTTTAATTTCTCTAAATTGGAGCTTATATTTGAAAGCTGTGAGAACAATTGAAAATGCTTCCACATGTGGCTCCATCTTTGAGATTCATGTAGGACAAACTTACCTATTGATTAATGGGTTCAGCTCTTTCAATCTGATGAAAAATTATACTAAGCACTCTACAGATTGTTTTGAGAGCCTATTAAATTTGGAGTAGTGTAACAACTTGCAATTTGGGAGCTGATGCAGAAGAGGAAGGTGCCATGTCACTGACGTGTACGTATGACTCGCAGAGCAGATCAAATTGTTTCCTATAATCTGATGGAGTAGAATGTGATTAGCCTTCCCTTTTACAGTCCCTTTAGATGACCTGCTTTTTTGGTAGTTGGGAATGGATTGGAAGGGCATCAGACTTTAGGTGGGGAAATGATTAGGAGGGTATTGCCAGTGAGCTAGGTTGGAGATGATAGAGGTCTAAATGAAGACAGTGAGCCAGTGGACCTGAAGAGGAAGGGGGAAGTTCTATAGTTTTTAAGAAATTAATCAGGTTGACTGTTGACATTAATTTGAGTAGTGAGGTGGAAGTTTTATATAGGATACTGAACTTTAGAACTAGAATTTTGTAGCAGAAATTGTTACTTGTTTAAATGTTTATTTTCGTGGATGGTTCTAGGTTATCCTTTCAGCCTTATTGTGACAGCTTACAGAATGTCTAAAATTGCATGTCTAAAATAGGGAATGAATGTCTAAAATAGGGACATGTTTATTGTTCTTTCCTGCTTAAAACGCTTTAACATATTCTCATTCCATTAGGTTAATGCTCAACCCAATTTTTTTCATGGTATATTAGCTATCTACTGCTGTGTTAGCAAGTTACTCCAAAACTTAGTGGCTAGAAGGAACACACATTTATTATCTCACAGTTTCTCTGGGTCAGGTGTCAAGTAGTGACTTCATGATCTCTCACAAAGCTGCAGTCAAGGTGTCAGCTAGGGCTGCAGTCATCTCAAGGCGCAACTTGGGGAGAATTTGCTTCCAGACTCACTCATGTGAACCTCAAAGGACATGTGGGCCTCTCCAAAGGACTGCCTCATGACATGGCACTTGGCCTCCCCCAGAGTGAGAGATGGATGAGTGATCCAGAAGGAGAGGCAACACCTAAAACAGAAGCCACAGTGTTTTTATAACCTAGTCTTGGAAGTGACAACCCATCACTTTTGCTGTTCAGGCATATCTCATTGTATTGTGCTTCAAGATATTTTGTTTTTCACAAACTGAAGGTTTGTGGCAACCCTGCATCAAGCAAGTCTATCAGCACCATTTTCCCAACAGCATTTGCTTACTTTGTGTCTCTGTGTCACATTTTGGTAATTCTTGCAATATTTCAAACCCTCCACCAGCAAAAAGATTACGACTCCCTGAAGGCCCAGATGATGGTTAGTGTTTTTTTAGAAATAAACTATTTTAAAATTAAGTTATATACATTGTTTTTTTGACATAATGCTATTGCACACTTAATACACTACAGTATAATGTAAACATAACTTTTACATATGCTGAGAAACCAAAATTTTGTGTGATTTGCTTTATTGTGTATTCGCTTTATTGAGGTGGTCTGGAACCGAACATGCAGTATCTTTGAGCTATGCCTGTATACTCTTCATTAGGAGTGAGGCAATAATCCAGCCCATGCTCCAGAACTAAAGGTTACACAAGCTGGGGATCTTCCTGGCTTTCTCAGAGGCCGCCTACAACACGTGGCTTACATCATCTGGACCCTAACTACCCAGCTCTCCAGTTTCATGTCTTGCCAGGTTTCCATTCACACGAGACTCCAGCCAAATCAAACTTCCTTCAGCTCCTGAAATGCTCCATGCTCTCTTTTGCCTGCAGACTTTCTTCTCTTCACTTGGCTAACTCACTTGTGTCCTGTAGATTCCAGCTCAAGTACACTTCCTCAGGAAACATTTCCTGACTATTTATTCTCACTCCCCCAAATTAAACTAAAAAGTCTTGCTCCTTCTTCAATTTTAGCATGTGTCAGACTTTAAGATTACTGCTTTACAAATTTTATTGCCTTTTATGCCAACTGTAAGCTATATCCCTAACACTAGGACTTCTGCCTGGCACAATACTAGATGCTTATTAGTATTTGTTGAGTGAATAGCTGAATGAATACCAAGATGCATAATGTATGGTCAATGTAATCAACAAGCTTATGGTGTCATATATATGGATCTCTCAGAGAGCCACTATGTGTAACTTCCTCTGAATATACTTTATTGAGGAACGTCTCAATTTTGTTGCTTAAAAAAAAGCCAGTTTCTATTTTATATAACTTTATTCTATTTTCTCCTCTCATTTTTATAACCTACTATGTAGACCTATGCTGCAGATTAAATTTGGAGTTTAGAGGATAAGATTAAGGGGGAAAAAGCTTCATTTAAGCAAAACTTCAATTGTTTGGCAGAAACCAATCCTTGTTTTGATTTAAACTGTCCTCACTTGTTTTCCAAGTTGATAGCCAGGTTATGCCAAGAATCGAGAAGATTTTAGTTGGAGTGTACTTGCTTTCAATCTAGGTGGAGTCTTCTTAAGTGGTTTTAGAATTTTTGCATTGAAAAATTGGACATAATAGTTTGTATTTCCTGGCTTCACAATTGGGGAAACTTTATGTGATTATGCATTTCTTTTCTAATTAAAAAAATGAGGTGTCTGTGAACTTAGTATGATTTTAGGCAGCCTCTCTGCTAATGGGTGGAGTTGTGTTCCAGTCTTGCTAGTTGTTTGGCATGGGGTGTCCAGCACTGGAGCTTGCTTGTCATTGAGTGGAGCTGGGTCGTAGTGTTGAGATGGAGATCCCTGAGAGAGCTCTTGCTGACTGATATTACATGGGGCCGGAAGGTCTCTGGTGGTCCAATATCCTAGCTCTGCCACCTCAGAGGCTCAGGTCTGACACCTGGCTGCAGCACCAAGACCCTGTCACCACACGGCTCTGATGATTTTGACAGCCTCAGTACTTCAATGCTTAATTCTTCTTTAAAAAATGACATTGCCTGGAGGATGGGCAAGTCAGAAAGGAATAAGGTTTCTGGCCCTTGGATGGTGGCCGACTGGGGATTGGGGCTCCACAGCTCTGACTCAGTGGTTGGCGTAGCCGCCCTGGGAGCTTTGGGGCATTGGTTCTGGAAGGAGAGAGATCTGTGGTCCACACTTGCACAATTCACTACGGGAACTATGAACCTGCAGCCTGTGAAAAGGAGACCCAAAACACAGTTAGTTAAGCAAAATGAGAAGACAGAGAAATACGCAGCAGATGAAGGAGCAAAGTAAAAACCCACCAGACCAAACAAATGAAGAGGAAATAGGCAGTCTACCTGAAAAAGAATTCAGAGTAATGATAATAAATATGATCCAAAATCTTGGAAATAGAATGGAGAAAATACAAGAAACGTTTAACAAGGACCTAGAAGAACAAAAGAGCAAACAAACAATGATGAATGACACAATAAATGAAATTAAAAATTCTCTAGAAGGAATCAATAGCAGAATAACTGAGGCAGAAGAATGGATAAGTGACCTGGAAGATAAAATAGTGGAAATAACGACCACAGAGCAGAATAAAGATAAAAGAATGAAAAGAATTGAGGACAGTCTCAGAGACCTCTGGGACAACATGAAACGCACTAACATTTGAATTATAGGGGTCCCAGAAAAGAAGGGAAAAAAAAAGGGACTGAGAAAATATTTGAAGGTATTATAGTTGAAAACTTCCCTAATATGGGAAAAGAAATAGTCAATCAAGTCCAGGAAGCACAGAGAGTCCCATACAGGATAAATGCAAGGAGAAACACGCCAAGACACATATTAATTGAACTATGGAAAATTAAATATGAAGAAAAAAATATTAAAAGCAGCAAGGGAAAAGCAACAAATGATATACAAGGGAATCCCCATAAGATTAACAGCTGATCTTTTAGCAGAAACTCTGCAAGCCAGAAGAGAGTGGCAAGAAATATTTAAAGTGACAAAAGGGAAAAACCTACAACAAAGATTACTCTACCCAGCAAGGATCTCATTCAGATTTGATGGAGAAATTAAAACCTTTACAGACAAGCAAAAGCTAAGAGAATTCAGCACCACCAAACCAGATTTGCAACAAATGCTAAAGGAACTTCTCTAGGCAGGAAACACAAGAGAAGGAAAAGACCTGCAAAAACAAACCTAAAACAATAAAGAAAATGGAATAGGAACATACATATCCATAATTACCTTAAGTGTAAATGGATTAAATGCTCCAGCTAAAAGACATAGACTGGCTGAATAGATACAATAGATACTGTCACTTCAGACCTAGGGGCACATACAGACTGAAAGTGAGGGGATGGAAAAAGATATTCCATGCACATGGAAATCAGAAGAAATCTGGAGTAGCAATTCTCATATCAGACAAAATAGACTTTAAAATAAAGACTATTACAAGAGACAAAGAAGGACACTACATAATGATCAAGGGATCAATCCAAGAAGAAGATATAACAATTGTAAGTATTTATGGACCCAACATAAGAGCACCTCAATACACAAGGCAAATGCTAACAGCCATAAAAGGAGAAATCGACAGTAACACAATCGTAGGGGACTTTAACACCCCACTTTCACCAATGGACAGATTATCCAAAATGCAAATAAATAAGGAAACACAAGCTTTAAATGGCACATTAAACAAGATGGACTTAATTGATATTTATAAGACATGCCATCCAAATACAACAGAATACACTTTCTTCTCAAGTGCTCATGGAACATTCTCCAGGATAGATCATATCTTGGGTCACAAATCAAGCCTCAGTAAATTTGAGAAAATTGAAATCGTATCAAGTATCTTTTCCAACCACAATGCTATGAGACTAGATATCAGTTACAGGGAAAAAAATACAAACACATGGAGGCTAAACAATACAATACTAAATAACCAAGTGATCACTGAAGAAATCAAAGAGGAAACCAAAAAAATACCTAGAAACAAATGACAATGAAAACACAATGACCCAAAACCTATGGGTTGCAGTAAGAGCAGTTCTAAAGGGGAAGTTTATAGCAATACAATCCTACCTCAAGAAACAAGAAGCATCTCAAATAAACAATCTAACCTTACACCTAAAGCAATTAGGGAAAGAATAACAAAAAATCCCTCAGAGTTAGCAGAACTAGAGAAATCATAAAAATCAGATCAGAAATAAAAGAAAAAGAAATGAAGGAAACAATAGCAAAGATCAATAAAACTAAAACTGGTTCTTTGAGAAGATAAACAAAATTGATAAACCATTATCCAGATTCATCAAGAAAAAATGGGAGAAGACTCAAATCAACAGAATTAGAAATGAAAAGGGAGAAGTAACAACTGACACTGCAGAATTACAAAGGATCATGAGAGATTACTGTAAGCAACTCTATGCCAATAAAATGGACAACCTGGAAGAAATGGACAAATTCTTAGAAAAGCACAACCTTCTGAGACTGAACCAGGAAGAAACAGAAAATATAAACAGACCAATCACAAACACTGAACTTGAAACTGTGATTAAAAATCTTCCAACAAACAAAAGCCCTGGGCCAGATGGCTACACAGGTGAATTCTATCAAACATTTAGAGAAGAGCTAACGCCTTACCTTCCCAAACTCTTCCAAACTATAGCAGAGGGAGGAAGACTCCCAAACTCATTCTATGAGGACACAAACTCCCTGATACCAAAACCAAACAAAGATGCCACAAATAAAGAAAACTACAGGCCAATATTGTTGATGAACATAGACGCAAAATTCCTCAACAAAATACTAGCAAACAGAATCCAACAGCACAAGGATCATACACCATGGTCAAGTGGGGTTTATCCCAGGAATATAAGGATTCTTCAATATATGCAAGTCAATCAATGTGATACACCATATTAACAAATTGAAGGATAAAAACTGTATGATAATCTCAATAGATGCAGAAAAAGCTTTTGACAAAATTCAACACCGATTTATGATAAAAACCCTCCAGAAAGTAGGCATGGAGGGAACTTACCTCAACATAATAAAGGCCATATATGACAAACCCACAGCCAACATCATTTTCAATGGTGAAAGAATGAAACCATTTCCACTAAAATCAGGAACAAGACAAGGTTGCCCACTCTCACTACTATTATTCAACATAGTTTTGGAAGTTTTAGCCACAGCAATCAGAGAAGAAAAAGAAATAAGAGGAATCCAAACTGGAAAAGAAAAAGTAAAACTGTCACTGTTTGCAGATGACATGATACTATACATAGAGAATCCTAAAGATGCTACCAGAAAACTACTAGAGCTAAACAATGATTTGGTAAAGTAGCAGGATACAAAATTAATGTATAGAAATCTCTTGCATTCCTATATACTAATGATAAAACACTCCCATTTACCATTGCAACAAAAAGAATAATATACCTGGGAATAAACCTACCTAAGGAGACAAAGACCTGTACGCAGAAAAGTATAAGACACTGATGAAAGAAATTAAAGATGATACAAACAGATGGAGAGATATACCATGCTCTTGGACTGGAAGAATCAACATTGTGAAAATGACTATACTACCCAAAGCAATCTACAGATTCAATGCAATCCCTATCAAACTACGAATGGCATTTTTCACAGAACTAGAACAAAAAATTTTACAATTTGTATGGAAACACAAAGGACCCCAAATAGCCAAAGCAATCTTGAGAAAGAAAAACGGAGCTGGAGGAATCAGGCTGCCTGACTTCAGACTATACTACAAAGCTACAGTAATCAAGACAGTATGGTGCTGGCACAAAAATAGAAATATGGATCAATGGAACAGGATAGAAAGCCCAGAGATAAACCCACGCACATATGGTCACCTTATCTTTGATAAAGGAAGCAAGAATATACAATGGAGAAAAGACAGCATCTTCTCTAAGTGGTGCTGAGAAAACTGGACAGCTACATATAAAAGAATGAAATTAGAACACTCTCTAACACCATACACAAAAATAGACTCCAAATGGATTAAAGATCTAAATGTAAGGCCAGACACTATAAAACTCTTTGAGGAAAAGACAGGTAGAACACTCTATGACATAAATCACAGCAAGATCATTTTTGACCCACCTCCTAGAGAAGTGGAAATAGAAGCAAAAATAAACAAATGGGACCTAATGAAATTTAAAAGCTTTTGCATAGCAAAGAAGACCATAAACAAGAGAAAAGACAACCCTCAGAATGGGACAAAATATTTGCAAACAAAGCAACTGACAAAGGATTAATCTCCAAAATACACATGCAGCTCATGCAGCTCAATATCAATCCAAAAATGGGCAGAAGACCTAAACAGACATTTCTCCAAAGAAGATATACAGATTGCCAACAAATGCATGAAAGGATGCTCAACATCACTAACCTTTAGAGAAATGTAAATGAAAACTACAATGAGGTATCACCTCACATCGGTCAGAATGGCCATCAGCAAAAAAATCTAGAAACAATCAATGCTGGATGGAGATTGTGTTGAGAAAAGGGAACCCTCTTGCACTGGTGGTGGGAATGTAAATTGATACAGCCACTATGGAGAACAGCATGGAGGTTCCTTAAAAATCTAAAAGTAGAACTACCATACGACCCAGCAATCCTACTACTGGCACATACCCTGAGAAAACCATAATTCAAAAAGAGTCATTGTACCACAATGCTCATTGCAGCTCTATTTACAGTAGCCAGGACATGGAAGCAACCTAAGTGTCCATTGACGGAAGATGTGGCACATATATACAATGGAATATTACTCAACCATAAAGAGTAACTAAATTGAGTTATTTGTAGTGAGGTGGATGGAACTAGAGGTTGTCATACAGAGTGAAGTAAGTCAGAAAGAGAAAAACAAATATTGTATGCTAACATGTATATATGGAATCTGAAAAAAAAAAAAAGCGTTCTGAAGAACCTAGGGCCAGGACAGGAGTAAAGATGCAGACGTAGACAATGAACTTGAGGACGTGGGGTGGGGTAAGTTTAAGCTGGGTCAAAGTGAGAGAGTGACATTGACATATATACACTATGAAATTTAAAATAGGTAGCTAGTGGGAAGCAGCTGCATAGCACAGGGAGATCAGCTCGGTGCTTTGTGACCACCTAGAGGGGTGGGATAGGGAGGGTGGGAGGGAGACGCAAGAGGGAGGGGATATGGGGATATATGTATGCAAATAGCTGATTCACTTTGTTATACAGCAGAAACTAACACACCATTGTAAAGCAATTATACTCCAATAAAGATGTGAAAAAAATAAAAACAAAGAAAATGAGAACAATTTCTTTTTAGTGAGTAAACACAATAATGAAGCAGTGCAGCAAGAAAGAATTAATGTATTCTAACTTCTCAAAGAGTAGGCTCTTTGTGCCTTAGTCATTTCCTCAATTCCTACTCGCTCCTCAGTCTCATATAACCTGTCTCTTACCTCTAAGTCTCCATGGAATTTCTTCTGGCAAAGCTCAGGATACCAGCTTACTGCCCAAAGCAGGGGACTCCAGATGCTTATCTAGTTGAACTATTCTACGGCATTGCACTCTTGATCACCACCATTCTTTTAAAATTAATTAATTTATTTATTATTTTTGGCTGTGTTAGGTCTTAGTTTCTGTGCGAGGACTTTCTCCAGTTGCGGCAAGCGGGGGCCACTCTTCATTGCGGTGCACGGGCCTCTCACTGTCGCGGCCTCTCGTTGCGGAGCATAGGCTCCAGACGCACAAGCTCAGTAGTTGTGGCTCACGGGCCCAGTTGCTCCGCGGCATGTGGGATCCTCCCAGACCAGGGCTCGAACCCGTGTCCCCTGCATTGGCAGACAGACTCTCAACCACTGTGCCACCAGGGAAGCCCCTCACCACTTATTTTTGAAACTCTTCTTACTTGGTGGTTTCAGAAGAGCCCCTCCAGGTGACAGTGGTGGTCCTCTTCCTCCTTCTTTTTTTCCTTTTTCTTCTTCACTTTTCTTTTTCCTTGCAATTTCTTGTTAGCTGTCTTCTGGAGCTCCTCATTGCCCACTCCCTAAGGAGGACTCTGCAGGTTCTCTTGGGTCTATTTTGACCCTCCATTTCTTCTTGGTCTACAAGAAATTCCTTTACTTGTATTTTAGCTGTCATTTATATCCTGATGACTTCAAGTCTACAGCTGAGACTTCTTCCCCAGTTCTCTGACTGTTACTTCCAACCTCTGTTGACCTTTCTACCCAATGTTCTGCAAGCACTTAAGACTAAACTTGCTTCTTCTTTGCACCCTCTTGCTTATCTCAGTTGATGGCTCTGTCATATGCATCCAGTTCACACAATGATTCTAGACTTTAGAGTCCACTCTTCCATGAACTTATTTAATTACTAAGTCCCGGTGATTTTACCTTCTAAATGGTTTATGGTTTTCAACGTTTTTCTTCTCCAAACACCTGAGAACTGTGACACACTTATAGATGTTATTAATAATAGGTCATGATGTCAGTGATTCTCATTGGAAATAGGGGTGCACTCCTTAGGGAAAATCCTTAGAGGGAGTGGAGGGGCCATGGGTAGTTTGAAACAAGCCTCTACATGGTTCTAATAGACTCCAGAGATTGAGAATTGCTGTGCTAAGCATGGTGGGAATGAGATGCTCTCTTGCTAGAAGATGCTACTGTTTTAGTTGAAGCCCTTATCAGCTCTACTTGATGACTGGAATATCATTTCACCTTCAGTCTAATCTATTTTTTACATAGTTGCCAGAGTAATTATCTAATATAAAAACCTATTATCTTCACTTAAGACTTTTAAAGGCTCGCCATTATCCGTAAGAAAAAGTTCAAAAACAAGTTCTACCATCTGGCCTCTGTCTTCCTTTCCAGCTCTCTGCCTTTCATCTAATCCACAGCCCCATGGAACTTGTCCTTTCTGAGCATCGCCTTCTTTTTCTCATCTTCCTGCTTCCCTCTGTCTGAGGTATTCTTCTCTTTCTTTTTTATTTGGTTGACAGTTGTTCATCATTTAATACTCATTTCTTTCAAGAAACATTTCCTGACCCACATCTCTCTCCCCACAGTCCTCACAAGATCAATGTGTTCCGTGTGTTCAAAGTGTGCACATAGAATTTCGTGAAAATTGAAATCATTGCACATGCATGTGTTTACTATTGTTATCTGTTTTTATTTTTTTTCCATTGACTGAGAGTTTTTTCGAGGTTGAGGACCATGTCTTATTCATCTTTATCTCTAGTGTCTATATGGTAAATATTTCTGTATGTTCATAAATGTTTGTTGAAGGAAAAGGTGAATTAATAGATTTAAGCTGTTTATCCATTCTTTCACTTAAAACTTTTTATTGCATACCTACTCTGTGCCAATCGTCACTTTGTACACAGATTGCTACAGTAATAATTTTTTAAAAAGGTAAAAAATTCCTATTCCCATAGGTCTTATATTATTTTGCGAATACGGGTTGATATAATAGCCATTGATAGTTACATGAACATTTTGATAAGAAGAGACTTTTTTGATAAACATTAAAGGAGTTAGACTCTTTCTTGGTGAATAATTGAATCTCTGCTTAGTATTTTCTTAATTTGTTCTTAGGGTATTTCTTCCTCCAACATTTCCTCATGGGCAAACATTTATTAGGTAGAGTTATGAAAAAAAAAAACCCTGTAAGTCATAATAGTAAATACTAAAAAGTACTGGACAGTAGTAAAAAGTAATATTAAAAGAGGATCTAGTGTTTCAGTTAAATTTTAACCTCTGTTACTTGGGTCACAGGAGCAAACCTTTCTTTAATGTCATATAATTACAAAATGTGTTATTTCTCCAACACCTGCACAAATTAAAATTGTAAAGTTAGTTTCCTTACAGATATTTCAAACTAAATGTCATGTCAATAAAGAGAGGAATTATATCTTGTCTTTGAAACTGGGAGTGTAGAATAGACCTGTTGATAGGTCCATGGCTCTAGTCTAATGGTAGTAGATGCTTTACTAATTAATATTATAAATGGGCTCTTTATTAAAAGTTGTCATTCTAAACCACAGTGAATATAGTCATTTTCAGGAGGAAAAAGTCAGGTTCACAAATGAAGTATTTAATTAGGACAAATGTAAATGAACATGTAACACTAATGCTCCTATTTTTGTGGCATGGTATATCACCATGAATGAATCCTCACAGCTCTAAATACTACTATGCAGTATTTTCAGCTGAAAAAGTGAAAACAGAATGTATTTCCACAAAGTAATGGCAGACCCTGGAAGGTTTAAATATGCTATTAGAAGAGGATTTGAATGTTATTGTTTCAAATCTTATGTCTCCTAAAAATGAAAAAAACAAAACAAAACTGTACCATTGATTCCTTATTTTCAGAGGATAATGCATAACCCCCCAAAACACACTCCAACATATCAAAACCTTTATTTTGGCTCAATAGGTTTTCCTAATTGCTGAGCAAAATTTCTTCTTTTACTTTAAAAAATAGTTTCTAGGGTTAAATTAATGTTGCGATATAATTTACTTAAAATGTGGTTATTTAATCAAATTACTAAACTTTTTGAGATCTTATTTAAATTAAAACTCTTGTACATATTGTCAAGAATGGAAGTGGGCTGGGAGTTTCCTGAGGGTCCAGTGGTTGTGACTCGGCTCTTTCACTGCCAGGGCCCGGGTTCAATCCCTGGTCGGAGGGGGCGGGGGGAAGAATGAAAGTGGGTAATAGCAAATCTGAGATAAGACCCTTATTTCATACCTACCCATCATGGCCGATCTGGCAGTATTAGGTTCCAAGAAGTTAGTTCTTCAAAGGGTGTTGCAAGTAGCCTTTTTGAAAACTTTTCTTGAGAATCTGGGAGCAAAATTGCAATAAGAAACTAAAACTATATATAGAGAGAGACTCTAGACTATTTAAAGTCTAATGGCTTTTCCTGCCTGATGCACTGCTGCTCAAATAAGCACCAACCACTGTTTATCTCACTACCACTGTTTATTGATGCATTTGTGAACTAGCCATCCCTCTATCCCCGTTCATTTTTCTTTTCAAATCTAATATTTTTAATCTTAAAACCTCACCGACACTCTTCAGCAACCTGAGTCTCCAAATCTAGTTCTGATCAACTTAGCGACCTTTATCTCGTTCAAAGGATACTGCTCCTCCCTATCTGACTCCATGACAGCTTGATAATAGGGGAAGCTGGAGGCATCACTCTGCCCCTCTGTCTTCCGTTGAATGATGTCATTGGTGAGTGTGCTGACATTGTCCAGCAGTGACACATGCTCCCCATCTGTCACTGCAGCGTGTCTGGTCTTATACTGACACTATTCACGTGCACTGGCTGAGCTCCTGGTGAAGGTGGGGGTGAGGAGGGCTGGCTTCGGTGATGATTTTGCCTTAGTAGGTACTGTCTTGCCTTTTTCTGTGCACCCCACTCTTCATCTCCCAAATACAGATTATATCTGGATCATGATGTGTAAGAGGAAGGATTTTGCTGTCCTGGTTGGCTGTATCTTTCAACTCCCTGTACCATTCTCATAGACTCCCCTTGTCTCTTTTCCTTGTTTATTCCCACTGAATATCCATAGAATTTGTGATATAAAAAAACAAAATATATGCCCAGTGAAAGATAATCTGATTAAATCAGGCGGTGAATACAACAGTATATTTAAAACTTTATTCAGAATAATCTTGCTTTCAATCACCATTCACATTTCAGCCACTTCAGTGTCTAGAGCAGTACAATGAAAATACAATGCTATCCACCTGTGCAATTTAAAATTTTCTAATAGCTACACTTTAAAAAGTAAGAAGAAACAGGTGAAATTAATTGTCATGGTATATTTTATTTAACCTAGTGTATCCAAAACATTCTTTCCAACAAACAGTCAACAAAAACATTACTGAGATGTTTTTTGTTCTTTCTTTCTAAGTCTTGAAAAATGGCACAGCTATTTCTTTATCCCCTCTTAAGAGCGCTTTGTCATATAAGGTTAAATGTTAGATGTTAAATTATTAAATGTTAAAGGTTAAATGTTAAATTGTTAGAAATATGAACTCTCATCACTTCTCAGCCTTCTGGCTAAGATCAAGTGAAATAAGGACTTTTATTTACTACCATTATGCTGCAATGCACCCCCAGTAGCTACTGTGCCTTGAGATATTAAGTAGTGATAGTATGAAACTGTCATGATTAGCAAGATATTTAAAATTATTTTTATGTTTTTTATATTCTTTTAAAATCTCAACTCTTTGTATATGAATTATAAATTAGTGGTTCACTAATATATAATTTATAAATAAATATAAATACATTATGAATGCAGGTTCAAAATTGAAAGGGGTACATGTTCAAAAACATTTGGTGATTACTGGTATACAGGGTAAAGTTCAAATATTTCAATTAGTTTTTAAGGTCCTTCTTCTTTGCCCACATATTAATATCATTGAAACTACCATGCTTTCCCCTATGGTTCCTCTAAATTAAGGCCACCAATGAAAGCCAGATTTTCCTTCTTAACCTATATGCTTGAACCCAACATCTTATTTCTCGTATCTGTAATTTTGCTCAATCTTATTTTCTTGTTTGCTTCTCTCTTTCATCTTTTCAGCTATAAAAATTCATCTTTCAGGATTCGGCACAATTTCGACTTCCTGAAAATCATACTTAAATGAACACTCCATCCTATATTACTGTCTTTCTGTCCTGAATTCTTATATTTTTTTACCATTTATTTTGATATCTATAGACTATCTTTTATTATTATTTACCTTTTTTAGTGTATGCTCTGTTTTCTCAACTAAATTTTAAGTATTTTAAAGCAAGGATGGTGCATGTCTTTTGTGTGATCTTTTAGGGCCTATTACAGTGTACAGTACAACATAATATTATATAAATAAACACTAGGCTGAAACAGAATTAAGATTAAAATGCTCCTGTTTTTAACTTTAATCATCCTCATCATTATGGCCTATCTTAGTCTCTGTGATCTAAAGGGATTTTATTTATAAGTGTGTATGTTCTATGGAAATATGGGTTTAATAAATAATTGCTTTGTGAAGCCAAGGAATTTTCTGTTATCTCGTCTCAGAACTCCAGTTTTTTATCCTTAAACAACTTTGTCTTTTAAGAGATAAGGATAATTTAGAGACTTTCCCTGAAGGGCTTAGTAAACTTGGCCAACTCTATAATCTCCCATAACTTGTCATTTTAGTATGACAGTCCAGCAGGAATGGAAATATGGTGTGGTTTATTAGCAGAAATGTTGTCACATGATGTAGGTGAGATGATAACATTTGACATCTTTCAAGGGAAAGGGACAAATTTCACAAATCAAAACCCAGCTTGGCCCAGATTTCAGTGTCATCAAATCAGATAATCACCATCTAACTCATATTTCGCCTATGTTAATCGTAAATTGTCCTCTCTGAACATTTTTGTGTTATCTCTCTAGAACATTTTATTTTTGAAGAAAATGAAAAGTTTTATAATATATGTTAGATTTGATTACAGAAATTGCGATGAGAGAAAATTACACAAAAATTATAGAGATTATTTGACAAAATAAGATACATACATCTAAATAAAGGAAGGGTAAGTTATTATTTAATGGGTACAGAGTTTCTGTTTTACAAGATGAAAAGAGATCTGGACATGGATGGTGGTGATGATTGCACAAAAATGTGAATGTATTTAATGCCACTGAACATACACTTAAAAATGGTTAAGATGTTATATGTATTTCATCACAATTCAAAATAAAACAAAACGGGGGCAGGGGAGATACAACTAAATAAAAACATGCTTTATTTCAGTTATTCCAAAACTTGATTGTACATCAAAATCACCTGAAGAGTTTTCATAAAATGCACATCTCCAAGCCCCCTTAGCCTTGGAATATGTGTATTATATGCTCCCCAGTTTGGGAATCCCCTACTCTCCCTGCTCCCAGTTTCACATGTAGTTATAGCACAACGTACTTCTTACTATGGCTTTAATGTTCTAAAAGTAGTACTGGTCCTGGGCAGATAAGCTGGAAGGGAACTTGGGTACCAGTTTCTCTGATCCTCTCTTCTCCACAGGAGGCTTTGGTGATTAGATAGCAGACAGTCCCCTGAACTCACCACTGTGAGGTTTCCTCCAGTGTACCGTGGACCCTTGTTCTAGTCCTACACTAATATAAAGTCCCTGACCTACTCTGGGATGCACAGCAAGATAACAGCTTCATCATGCTTATTCCCCAGGACTAGGTTAACTCTCAATCTAGAGTAGATGTTCCCTGGCCAAGGCTAAGCTCTTTTTTTTTTTTTTTTTTTTTTTTACTATTTTTAAAGTCTTTATTGAATTTGTTACAGTATTGCTTCTGTTTTATGTTTTGGTTTTTTGACCAAGAGGCATGTGGGATCTTAGCTCCCCAACCAGGGATCAAACCCGCACCCCCTGCATTGGAAGGCGAAGTCTTAACCACTGGGCTGCCAGGGAAGTCCCACAAGGCCAAGCTCTTAACCGTAGATATTCAAGCATGTTTCAGGCACAGAGAAGCCAAACACCATTTGGCATACAGATGACTGCAAAGCTAAGTCCCTACCATGATTTACTGGCAGAGATATTCCTTGGAGAGGTGGGTGGTACTCAGTTGCTAGAATAGAATACAGCAAACCTTTAGATACCAAAGGAGGCACATAAGGGAGTAATTTTGTCATTTCTCATTATTTTTGACAATGTCAATTCTATTTAAGTTTCTTTTACACAAGATTTAAAATCACTTAAACTGAATAACATTCAGTATGAGTGTTGCCATACCTACCTTTTGTTACACAGGTGCCTGGGAATTGTGTTTAAGTTCGGGGTGTGTACAGGATCAATCTACACTGTTTCCCACTCAAATGCTGATCATGGCCACCACACCATCATCACATTCAATAATATTTCTTTACTAATTAGATCCATGTTGTATCAATATATAGGTACATAATATAAATACACAATATCTCACATAAAAAGAACTAACACTTACTGTTTACTGAGTACTAAGTGACGTTTAATTCATTTAGTCCTCATACCAGCCCTCTGAGGTTGGTTTTACTGTCCTTTTTTTTTTCTTTTACTCAATGAGGAATCTAAGGCTTAGAGAGTAACTTACCTGAGGTCACCCAACTAATAAATGATGGAGCTGTATTTCTGTGCCACATACTTCTGGATCCAAAATCAATGACTTTTCTACTTTAGCACACTGTTTCAACTATAACTTATTTAGGCATCAATAACTAACCTTCTCTTTGAGTATTGGAAGGAATGGTGGGCCAAATATGACTAAGCAATGTTGAGGTTTCATTGTGCCTTATAAATGTTTAATTTGAGCAGCACATACTCAGGAATGAAGAACTAGCCCTAATACTCAAATGTATCAAAGCACTGTAAAATATTTTATGGCTAGGAAATTATATGCTGTACCAGTGAAATGTTCTGACTGATCATGAGTGATTCTTATTCAGTATTTTGAAGCTTTTCTCTCTTTCTCCATTTCTCTTATCATGTTCATCTAATTCTTTAATGAATGAAAACATGACTTCAGAAAGTGAGAATGTAAAGAGAAATGAAGAGAGAAGTATCCTGTGAGGTAGAATCCCGTAGCTTTTAAAATGAAAATTATCAGGTTATTTGGAATAAATGCAATAGACTTTGTGTTAGACTGTAGCAGATATCTGGTATAATTTAGTTTCTTTTGTCCTTAAAACAAGAAGAGCTGCTGTACTTTGGAATATTATTAAAACGTGCACTAACTTGAGTTTATATTACAATCGAATGTCATTATTGTGTTTTGTTTTTGCTGTCAGTACTGGACATGGTGATATGGTAATGATATATTCTTGAATTCTTTTCTCAAATCAGAGCAGACCAGCTTAGGAAATTTTGTTTTACCTTCTTGTTTCCAGAGATAAATTTAAAATGTGAATTTCACTGTTTGCAAATATGTTCTGATTCCTTGAAAGCCTCAATTTAAAAGAAGGTGTACACAAAATGAAAGAATTTGGCCTCTAATGAGTCAACTTATCTTGATTTAGAAAGAATGTCAACATGTATCAAGAAAGTATGTTTTTCATTTGTGTGCTTTACTTTCTTGTTTATCACAAGACTTATGAAAAAATTCTGGAGTTTTAAAACTTCTTTTCATTTCAATTAGCAAAATAATGAAACTTTCCCATATATACATTTTCTTCCTAAAAAAGAATACTACAGCACAACAAAGCACATAGGAATTAATTATAGAGCTTGGTGAATGAGAACAAGACTCTGTGTTGGAATATGAATTGGAGTTATTATGTGCATCCCTTCCCACCTTTTTGGTTTCCTTCAAAAGAGGAACCGTTAATAGGTAGTGTAGACTGAACGAAAAAAAAAGCACACTAAAAGTTGAGAGTTATGTTTTATTCGGGGACCTTACTGAGGACTATAGGCTGCGATAAAGCCTCTCAGATAACACTGAGGGACTTTTCCAGAGAGGTAAGGGAAGAGCCAGGATATAGGAGTTTTTGCTGGGAAAAAACAAACATGTAGTTGAACATCAAAAGATGACTGCTAATCACAAAAAACGGACATCTCAAGTTAATGATTTTAGTGCCTTTCTATGTGCGGGAAGATGCAAGAGTCTGGAGTATTGAAATTATTCCTTTGATATTCATCATAACTGTTTAGGGCCAGTATCCTGGTTTTCTCCATCCTGAATTCCCCTCAGGGCAAACTGTCTGGCTGCAGTGGCTGATGGCTTGATAGTGAGCAACATTTTGTTGTCCACAGTAGTATTTTTTTAAATAAATTTATTTATTTATTTATAGCTGCGTTGGGTCTTTGTTGCTGCGCGTGGGCTTTCTCTAGTTGCAGCGGGTGGGGTCTCCTCTTCCTTGCGGTGCATGGGCTTCTCATTGCGGTGGCTTCTCTTGTTGTGGCGCATGGGCTCTAGGCACGTGGGCTTCAGTAGTTGCAGCACGCGGGCTCAGTCATTGTGGCACGTGGGCTCTAGAGCACAGGCTCAGTAGTTGTGGCGCACGGGCTTAGTTGCTCCGTGGCATGTGGGATCTTCCCAGACCAGGGCTCAAACCCATGTCCCCTGCATTGGCAGGTGGATTCTCAATGACTGCACCACCAGGGAAGCCCAACAGTATTATTATTTTTTTTTAAAATAAATTTATTTATTTATTTATTTATTTATGGCTGCGTTGGGTCTTCATTGCTGCATGAGGGCTTTCTCTAGTTGCAGCGAGCAGGGTCTACTCTTCTTTGTGGTGCACAGGCTTCTCATTGCGGCAGCTTCTCTTGCTGCAGAGCACGGGCTCTAGGCACAGAGGCTTCAGTAGTTGTGGCATGCGGGCTCAGTAGTTGTGGCACACGGGCTCAGTAGTTGTGGGTTGTGGGCTCTAGAGTGCAGGCTCAGTAGTTGTGGTGCATGGGCTTAGTTGCTCTGCGGCATGTGGGATTTTCCCGGACCAGAGCTCGAACCCATGTCCCCTGCACTGGCAGGTAGATTCTTAACCACTGAGCCACCAGGGAAGTCCCCACAGTCGTTTTTTTTTTTTTTTTTTTTGCGGTACGCGGGCCTCTCACTGTTGTGGCCTCTCCCGTTGCGGAGCACAGGCTCCGGACGCGCAGGTTCAGCGGCCATGGCTCACGGGCCCAGCCGCTCCGCGGCACGTGGGATCTTCCCGGACCGGGGCACGAACCCATGTCCCCTGCATCGGCAGGCGGACTCTCAACCACTGCGCCACCAGGGGAGCACCAGTAGTATTTTTAAAGTCACAAAATATTGCTTACTTAATAATCTTACCAGAAAAATGGCAAAAGTTGTTTTTATATGATATTGAAATCATGTTCAGTTAGTCATTCTTTCTATGTTTATATCTACTATCAATTGCAATTTTCATCTTATCAGCCCTCTGGGGCTTCCAAAGTGGGGCAGCTGTCACCTTTTTCCTACCGGAGCTGTGCCATCTCCAGTTAACTCCTTAATGGACATAGATTACTGATTCCAAGTGCTGAAAATTGATAACCATGACAGCAATAATAATGATGTTGAAATACCTGTTCTAACAACTACTAGCCTTCTCAGCCGATGATCATGGGCACAAAACCCATAAGATTAATAATTTCATAGAGGAATGAAGTGAAACATTGAGTTTTATACTCCAGAAACACTTTGTTTAAGATGTATTGAAATTGCCTATTTAGTCTCAATTTTTTGAAGATTCATTCAGGGCAGCTTCAGACTGAGCATGAAAATATACCCATTGAAAGAAATTGGGTGTTCAGCACCCTGCCAGCTGTACTTAGCACAAAGTTCTTGTAATTTAGAAGTGTGACTTCCTGAGGAAGCTATTTTCCCTTTCACTGTGGATAAATCTGTATATTGAATGGACTACCTAGATTATAGCAACTGCCTTGAAAAAAATCCTTGTAACCATTAGTGATGTCATATCATCAAGATTTTTTCCCTAAGGGATAAGCAATCTGCTACCTGCCTTCCTTCCACACATTCATGTAGGAGTAAAGGTTACGTTTAAACATCCCCTTGATAGCTGTTAAGGAAGCAGTCTCCTATCTGTTGACATTGGTTCTATTGGAGAGCAGAGTCCTGTTTGGTGGAATTACATGTCAGAATCCTTTTGCTTGATTTGTTGTTGTTGTTATTCTAGGGGGAAAATGGGGGTTTTCTTTGTTTTTAGAAATTCTGTAAGTATTAAGCAAGCACGATAAACAAATAGGCTACTTCAAGGTTTCAGGTCACTCAACCAAGTATCAAACACAGTTAAGTGTATTTATCAAGAAATACCCAGTTACAGTAAAAGGGGGAATAAAAACAGTATTTTTAATCTTTTGTTATGTTTTTCTATCCAAAGAAGATAATGAATTAGTAGAACTGAATTATCTGGTTATGTAAGTCTGTGTTTTGCTTGTTCTATTTTGGGTAGAATTCTTTCTCTTTAGAAATTAGAGCAATTCAAGTTGAGATGGGCTATGCAGTTATTGTTGTGTCTACAGTAGAAGGAAAACTTTATTACTTTTCAACTGTTAACACACCTTTTTTTTTTTTTAAAGTATAATAACTATTCATTCTCCACTAGCAATAAAAGATTAGACTCTGGAAGGAAAATGAAGAAAAATTTTCAATTTCAATTTTCAAGTCTTTCTTTGTGAATTTATGTGATATTTCTTTAAAAAATTGTTTTTAGAACAGGAAAATAAAAAGTTTATGTATCATTAAAGAAAGATTGTAGCCAGAATGGAAAATTTCACAAAATTATATATTTTAGACTTTTATTTTAGTGAATGATTATAGCTAATAATGTCTAGACTCCACTGAGTACATTGCCCACATAATTGCATGGTGTAATTTAACATTACATTTTAGGATGTTAATTAAAACCTTCAATTTAAGTCAGGATAAAATGCTGAGAAATATATGGGGGATGGGAGCAGGAGTGGAAGCTGAGTAACTATCTTCCTGTATGAAATTAAACACTGATTAAATAGGGAGCAGAGATTTAAAAAAGAATACCATTCTTACACAAAGTAAAATACTAATATGATATGTTTTAAAGTTCATGTCGATGCCTGAAACAGCATGATAAAAATGATCATAGAACATAGTGTGTTACCTGTTGTATGTCTAGTTTTGCATTTTGTGAATTTCTTTTTCTTCTTGAATCGAACATAATCTGAACATTTAGTATAAGGTCATCATTGTAAACTCTGGGGCTGAGGAGAGTGGGTTGAAGGAGCGTGTAGATTTTATACATCCTTCCCTCAACTTGTATAAACTTACCTTCCTGTTTGTTTGCATTTGTGTGTCAGAGGCCATGAACAACGACCAGGAGGTGCAGGGGTTTAAAGATGAAGTTGAAATCCTAGGGAGACAGAAGTAATCCACGGTGGCTTTAGGGCCCAGGCCCAGGTCCAAGAACAACAGCTGGACCCATCAAATGCTTTAGAATAATTATAAATATATCATGGTTCTTTACGTAAATGTGGAAATAATTTCAGTTTTCAATTTCAATATCATCAATAGAATATTTTTTCTTTGTCATTGTGAGATGCCTTATTTCTTAATCTTTGGCCCCCAAATAAAGGTAGCACTACATACATATTTTGTTAGGGAGAAATTCAATATATTTAATTGTTTGTATTTCCATTAATTTACCTAAGCCCTATTTTGCCATAATTTAACCATAGCATCTTAATCATTTATTCATCCATTCAACAAACATTATTAATATAAGCTAGTAAATTATTTGTTGGTTTTATATAGATCGGATTATGCAAATAACGAAAAATGAATTTTCATTTAGAAGGACACAATTAATAGCATGATATGGTTTTGCTATGTTAAGCAAAGATCTCTAGGTTTAAATTTAAGGCAAAAAGTTTGTGGTTTGGGTCAGTAAATCTGGTATCACTAACATTGGTTCCTTATTTTTCTAGCTCCCAATTATTTTTTGTTCCATCCTTGTTAAAGTTCTTGTTAACAGAGAAAAGTTAAACACTCCACACATCATGCATTATACTCTGCCCTACACATGAAAGGTGTCAAATAAATATCATTGGGATCTTTGAGAAGTTTTACAGCCTCTAAGTAGTGGGCTTAAGTATAAGAATATTTGATTCCTGTTGCATAGCCTTAGGGGGTCTGCAATGCTCACTGCAGACAACTAACTTCATCACCTGAGTGTAATGAATATAAGTAGTGATGAACAGCACAATGTGCTATTGTTGGATAAAGTAGACATCCATGGATGTCAATTATATTAAGCTGATTGATGGTGCTGTTAAATTCAACCATTTCCTTACTGATTTTCTCCCTGCTGGATCTGTCCATTTCAGATAGAGGGGTGTTGAAGTCTCCAGTTATAATAGTGGATTCATCTATTTCTCCTTGCAGTGCTATCAATTTTTGCCTCACATGATTTGATGCTCTTTTGTTAGATGCGTACACCTAAGGGTTGTTATGTCCTCTTGGAGTATTTGCCCCTTTATCATTGTATAATGCCCCTCCTTGTCCCTGATCACGTTCCTTGCTCTGAAGTCTGCTCTGTCTGAAATAAATATAGGTATTCCCGCTTTTTTTGATTAGTGTTAACAAGGTATATCTATATCTTTTTCCATCCACTTACTTTTAATCTATGTGTCTTTTTATTAAAAGTGGGTTTCTTATAGATAACATACATTAACATATATTTGAGTCTTGTTTTATTATATGATCATTGGTGTGACTATATCATTGAAATTTAAAGTGGGTATTGATATAGTTGGATTCATATCTATCATATTTGTTACTGTTTTTGATTTTGTCTCCCTTGTTGGTTTTTTTTTTTGTCTTTTGCAATTTTTCTGCTCTTTAGATTTGAATTGAGCATTTTATGATTCCATTTTCTCTCCTTTCTTAACATATCAATTATACTTAGTTTTTTCACTTTTTTTTTTTTTTTTTTTTTAGTGTTTGCTCTAGAGTTCACAATATACATTTACAACTAATCCAAGTCTTTTTTCAAAGAACACTATACCACTTCATGGGTAGTGTGAATATCTTACGTTAACAAAATAATCTTAATTCCTTTCTCCCATCCCTTGTATCTTTGCTGTCATTCAATTCAGTTATACATAAGCATACATACTGTACATTGTACATAATCGTACATCATTGAATATATTATTGTCATTATCAGACCAGCAATCTTTTTTTAAACTACTGTCAATTTCACCAGTGTGTCTCAGTTTTCTTTCTTATTTTAACTAAGCTGTTATCTGCTAGATCAGTTAAGCATAAGAAAAATAAGTTTTTATTTAATCTGCACTTATTCCTTCTCTGATGCTCTTCCTTTTCCAAACAATTTAATTTTCCTTCTCTCTGTAGAACTTATTTTGCCATTTCTTGCAAGACAGGTCTACTGGTAACAAATTCCCTTAATTTCTTTTTCTGAGATTAGTCTTTATTTCTCTATCACTTTTGAAGGATAATTTCACAAAGTACAGAATTCTAAGTTGGTGAATTCAATTCTGAAGCATAATTTCAAAGGGTACAGACTTTTCAATACTTTAAGTATTTCACTCCACTTTCTTCTTGCATGTTTTCTGAGAAGTTGGATTAATTCTTATCATTGCTCCTCTATAGGTATGGTGTTTTCCTCACTCCCACCCCTTGGCTTTTTCAAGATTTAAAAAAATCTTTGATTTTCTGAAGTTTGAATATGGTATGTCTAAGTTTAGTTTTTTTCGCCATTTATTGTGTGGTGTTCTCTGAGCTTCCTGGACCTGTGCTTTGATGTCTGACATTAATTTGAGGAAATTCTCAGTCCTTATTACTTTAAATATTGCCTCTTTTCCTTTCTCTCTTGCTTCTCCTTTTAGTATTCTCATTAAGCATATGTTACAATTTTTGTAATTGTCACAAAGTTCTTGGATATTTTGATCTTTTTAAAAAGTCTTTTCTTGATTTGCTTTTTAGTTTTGGAAATTTCCATTGTCATATTCTCAAGCTCAGAGATTTTTTTTCCCTCAGCCATGTCCAGTCTACTAATGAGCCCATCAAAGGCATTCTTCACTTCTGTTACAGTGGTTTTGATTTCTAGCATTTCTTTTTGATTCTTTCTTAGAATTTCCATCTCTCTCCTTATATTATCCATCTGTTCTTGCATGTTGTATACTTTTTCTATTAAAGTCCTTAGCATGTTAGTCATAGTTTAAAAAAAGATTGCTGGTCTGATAATGCCAGCATCCCTGCCATTTCTGACTCTGGCTCTGATGCTTGCTTATTCTCTTCAAACTGCATTTTTTGCCTTTTAGTATGCCTTGTAATTTTTTGTTGGAAGGTGGACATGATGTATTGGGAAAAGGGAAGTGTGGTATTTAGGCTCTTAGTCATGTGGTAGCAGGGTGTTGGGGGAGAGGAAGTGTTCTATAGCCCTGTGATTAGATCTCAGTCTTTAGTGAGCCTCTGCCCCTGGACTGTCAATTTCACCAGTGTGTCTCAGTTTTCTTTCTCCTCTTAGATGGGACAGGATGGCTAAAGGGGTCCGGAGTTGGGTGTTTTCCTTTCTCTAGTTAGGCTCTGTTGTAACCCCAACAGGTTTTGCTTTGGTAAAATTGTTTGTCCTGAGGGCAGGCAGAATGCTCTGGTATATGTCAAAATGGTTCCTTTTCCTCTCCCACTGCCAGAAGCATGAGAGGATTTTTCTTCAATATTCACTGTGAGGAACTGGTAGAGCTCCTGGAGATAAAACAGAAATATGTGGGTGTCCATATAACAGATTCCCTGTGGAGTTTTTAACTCTCAGACTTGTCCATACGGAGTCTCCAGCAATTCTTCAATGATACTTTAGATTTCCCTACCCTGGCACTAGTTCTGGGGGTGGTTTCTGCTTGTGGTTTTCTGCTTCAGTAAATTGTGAAAGTTGTGATTCTCTTTATCTGCCTGTCTATCTCTCTAATTTGGGGTAGCTGTTTGCCCTGTGACCTGACATCACTGAAAGATTTTTAAAGAGTTGTTGATTTTTCTGTTTGTTTAAAGCTTTTTTACTTGTTGTGAAGACAGAGTGATAACTTCTAAGCTTCTTTATATGCTGGACTGAAAACTTAAAGTTACTTGTGTGCCTTGAAAGAACAGATTATGTCTAAGTCATCTTTTATATATCCCCTTATGTAATTATCATAGTGCCTCCCATGTAGTTGGTTCTCAATAAATACTTTCAAATGAATGACTAGATATATGTCTACACTTTCATAAATTTTTCTGTGATGTCTTTCTACTGTTGAAATTCTGTGTTGTTTTGTTTTTTTCTTCCTCTTTCTTAACGTGTGGCATCTCCATTGTTGCAAGTCTGGACAATCTACAACAATTGAAATATGTAACCGGAACTTGTCCCAGCTTCAGTCAGGGCAACTATCCCTTTTTATATGTAACCCAAAGGTCACCTTCTCTAAGATACATGTTAAGCAGAGGGGGTTTCTGGGGTACTGTTGAGACATCATCTTGGCAGCAGCTTCTCTAGACGTCCTTTTGCAGATCTAAGTGCTGCTGGGGCTTCTTCTCACATTGATACATTAGGAGCTGGAATTCCAGAACTGCTGATTCCTTGATGCACCTGTCTGAGGCTGGCCTCAGCAGAGGGGTTTTGTAAGAAAAGCTACAATTCTTTTTATTACCTAGAATCTTACCCTTCTCCCTGCTGGACCCCCCTCACATCTCCACAGCCTTTCTACAGTTTTCATCAACATCACCCAAGGAACAGGAATGATTAATGGTAGTTAGAACAGAAAAGATAGATATTAAATTGATATTATGACTATCCCCCTACTTCAAATGAAAAGAACTAAAAATGTTAAGCTCCACCCACTTCATTTTCTAGTTTTGGTCTGTGACTTGAAGCCTACTTTTTTTTTTTTTTTTTTTTTTTTGTGGTCCGCGGGCTCCTCACCGCTGTGGCGTCTCCCGTTGCGGAGCACAGGCTCCGGACGCGCAGGCTCAGCGGCCGTGGCTCATGGGCCCAGCCGCTCCACGGCATGTGGGATCTTCCCGGACCGGGGCACGAACCCGTGTCCCCTGCATCAGCAGGCGGACTCTCAACCACTGCGCCACCAGGGAAGCCCCTTGAAGCCTACTTTTTGACTTTTGACGGAACTCTACGAAAACCTACATTTTGACTCTCTGCCTGCCCTCGCCCAATCCCACCCCATAGAGTTTGGTCTCCTTAGGATTTGTCTTTCTTTCTACACAAGAAAGTCTTTGATATCATGAATCCTACAGCAGTTCCCACAGCCTGAAATACTCAATTTAGTATGGGAGAGGAAGTACTATGTCAAGTGGTAAAGCTCCAGCAGAAGGGTCTAGGTGGGCTTTTCTACCTTAATTCTATATCCTTTTTAAGTCTCCCTGATGATACAAAGTATTGCTCTGCTCCTTCATTCTTTATGATTGTCAAGTGGCCAAATATTGGATCAAACACTCTCATGTGCCCATACACATCCACACGCAGACACCTTTCCCAAATATGAAAGTGTTAAAGAACAGTAGAGATTCATACTAACTAAATACATTTCCCTAAATATAACCTAACCTGCTGATTCCCATGCCTGTAACCCTCCTACTACCGTTTCACACTCAGAGGTCAATAGTGCACAAGGAATGGGTCCATTACCACGCTTTTTTCAAAGTAACAGCGTTATGGATTACCTGCCACTTGATGGCTGTCTTGGCATGGTCTTGAAGTTATGCTTTCCTGTAGCTTATTCCGTCTGAGATTCGGAGTTTAATCTGTCACCTACGATAATCTCTGGTAATGGAAAGGAGAAAAATAAAGAGATCTGTTTTGTTTCTGTTCAAGCAAATCCCCCAGAAGTCAGGATGTAGATGTTCTTTCAGTTGCTGTTTAAAATCTACTGGATAAGATAATTTATAAGAAAGCTTCTGATGTATAATTTTATGTTTCTAAGTGTTACAGAAATGTTATACCTTATTTTGAATCTTATTTAAACATGTGAATTTGATTTTGGACCAAAGCCATTTCAATGCATTTTGTTTCTCTTTTACAAGTATTTCATTGGATGCTATATTCATAAATTTTTAATAACTTCTTAGTGTTCTAACAATTAGTGGTCTAGCTGTCTAATTTGAGTGCAATTTGATTTTACCTGAACAAATACTTTATTGAAGTTGTTCTTTACTATGCTGGTAATTTTCTTATGTCTTAAATATATAGCCACTCCTTCCTTCAAAAGACCAAAAATTGGGTGGTCCTGATGATGTAGTACTGCCAATTTTAGCATTCAGATTGCCACTTTTATTTGCTACCAGTACTGCACATGCCTTGCATAAAGAAAAGACCCTGTTACCTAGCATTGGCAACTTCCCACTCTAGTACCTGCCAAAAATGAAATTGCTATGCGTCACACTGATATTCCTTGTAAGTGTGTTTGAATCCTATGCTCCAGCCTTACTGAAGCGCTTTGCATTCCCAGGATACAGACTGCTTTCTTATGACTCCATGACCTTCACACATTGCTCGCTTAGCCTAGATGTCACATTCCACCTCTCAACCCCACTCTCCATCACCTTCTGCACCTGCATAACTCCTTATCCTTCAAAACTCAGCTCAGATGTCATATCCTTTGGGAAGTTTTTCAATTCTACTCTCTCCTTCAAGTCTGGATTGAATGTCCATCCTGCAATCATACTTACACATAATTACCTGCCTTTGCATGTTTACAGTTTTGTAAATCTCTCTCCTAATTTGTGAGCCTGATGATCTTAGGAATTAATGCCGTTTATGTCTATATTGCCAGCACATAGTAGATGACCAGTTAAAATTTAATGAACTGATGGGAATATTGCTTGTGGATACTTACCTGAGTATTCATTCTGGTTTTTTTGTCGTATCTGGATGATGTATGCAGAGCTTACTGTTATGCTAAGTTACCCACAAATTCTATAGAAAAGACATTTTTATTTCTTAAAATATTTGCGTCTTATTCTGGAACTATTATCATTGTTGTTATTATTATACGTGTGCGAGGGATGGACATTGACAATTATTGGTCATCTGTTGTTTGCTAGATATTCTGCTAGGTGCTCAGTATATTTTCTCATTTAACGCTTATGATGATCCTTTAAGATTGGTTTTTATTGTCTTCATTTTATAATCGAGGACCTAGACACTAAAAGATATTAAGTAATTTTTTCAATTTCATATCTGCTAAGTGGCAGAGCCAGGATTTGGATTCTAGGTCTATCAATTATTTAGAGCTCCTCCTTTTTTCACTATGCATGTTGTATTTATATAGATGCATGTGAAGTGCTCATGAATACTGTAAGAACATCTTCATGTATGGAAATATCATTAAAAGAGTGATTCATAGAGTGGTTAGCTCAGTCATCAAGCCTTCTGTACTGCCCAGTTTACCTAAGTAGCTATTTAGTTTTAAATATATTTGGCTTTAAACATGTCCATTAAACAATAACAGAGTGAGCATTTTCAAAAACTATACTGCTATAAAAATAAAGTCTCCTGGGTACTTTGAGAATTACAGCAAATTAATAACAACGCTTAAACTAAAAGTTACATTTGATATCACACACACAAAATCCATACATGTTAAACCATCAAGATAGAGCTTTGCTTTAAAAAAAAACCTCTTGTGTTATTAAGGGTTCACTTTGGAATTCTCTGAAAATATGATATTACATCTCTGCACAGTGTCCAAGATACAGGATCTGGTTTGCACATTTGTGACAAATCTCTTCCCAGAGCTGAAAAACAATTTGTTCTGTCATCAGAGGGTTAAAGGAGCAGTTTTCTTCCTGTGCTGTTGGGAGAATTTTTTTTTTTTTCCTAAGAGATCAGGGAAATGCATCAGAAGAGAAGATTACTCGCATTTACCCCAGTGCTACTAAAACAGTTGTTTGTTTTTTCTCTCTCCAGTGTAGAAGCCTTTCCTATTCTTTACTTATCAAAGAAATTGAAGAAGTGCTTCTATGCCACCACTGCTGACTCAGTTCTCTGGTTTCCCCCGTATTAATCAGATTTTAACTTGACTTTATGGGGGCCTTTAGTTCAAAGCTCAGCTGAATTTGGTGGTCCTTCCTCAAGTCTTTGTGGACATTTGCCAATTTTGTAAAACTACTACAGAGTTGAACAGACTTTTGCATTCTTGGCAAGATTCCACCTCTAAGAGATCTGGGATAAGAACAAAAATAACACTACATAGAGAATAGAAAAACGTTGGTGGAAATGGGACAGAGTAGTTTATATCATATACTTACTCATTTTTCTCTGCTCTGTAATTATATGAATTTTTCAGGTTATATTAAACATAAAATTTACCTTCTTTGGAGCTACTATCATTTTTCTTTTTTTTGAGGGTAAGTATTTTTAATAAGGAGATATTTGTGTATTAGTTTTACTTAAAAATTTAATATAGACTGAGGAGGAATATTCAAGGGATAAAAATTAAATTTGCTTTTTTAATAGATAGCATAGCAAAATAGAAATGTTGGCTTTTATAATTTATTCACCTATTTGGATAACCTTTGAAGGCATCAGGGAGGAAAAATTCTATAGAGTTTCATATTTAAATTCATTAATAGTAACAATGACAAAGATAATTATCATTTTTTGAGCACTTTTTTTTTAAATATTTGTTTTATTTTATTGATTGATTTTTTTTTTTTTTTGGTTGCGCCGGGTCTTAGTTGCAGCCGGTGGGCTCCTTAGTTGTGGCATGCAAACTCTTAGTTGTGGCATGCGTGTGGGATCTAGTTCCATGACCAGGGAACGAACCCGGGCCCTCTGCATTGGAAGTGCGGAGTCTTTAGCCAGTGCACCACCAGGGAAGTCACCCGGATCCTTTTTCCTTATCCATTTCTTCCAGGGTCATAAACTCCTTTAGGTTGATGCTGTATGAGGCCTATTCTTTTGAGCTATCCTATTTTGTTTCTCTCAGCTGAGTTGTTGAGCACTTATTTAATTTTTTTTTTGTTTTTTGCGGTACGCGGGCCTCTCACTGTTGTGGCCTCTCCCATTGCGGAGCACAGGCTCCGGACGCGCAGGCTCAGCAGCCATGGCTCACGGGCCTAGCCGCTCCGCGGCATGTGGGATCTTCCCGGACCGGGACACGAACCCGTGTCCCCTGCATCGGTAGGCAGACTCTCAACCACTGTGCCACCAGGGAAGCCCTAATTTTTATAAATGGTAACTTTTTTCAGTGTTTTACATATATCGTTTTATTTAATTGTCACAAGAATCCTATGAGGATTAATTAACTTATTTACTTTTTCCAAAAGAGGCAAATGAAGACCAGAGAAGTTAAGAAACTTTCCTAAGGCCACACAGTATTTCAGTTAGTATGCTTCTGATGACAAGAAAACAAAACGATAGGGGTATTTACTATCTTACCTAACTATATGTCCAGAGGTAGAGGTACTCTAGGGTTGATTAAGTCAATGACATCATCAAAGACCCATTTTCTTTCCATCTGTCTACTTTGCTGTCCTTAGCAAATTGTCTTGCCCTCCTAGACCAGCTGCCCTTTAAGATGGTTGCTATATTTTCCTATATATGGTTGCCTATTTACCATAGGCAGAAAACTTTGTCACCAGACAGAAAGAAAAAGGGAAAAGCCCTTTTCTCCGCTCTCTTTTTAAGAAAGAGGAATCCCTTGCTGCAAACTCTACAGGCAGTCTTGTGCTGATGTCTCATTGGCTGGAATCGCATTATATGCTCAGGCCTAAACCAATCACCAGGAAAAGAGAAAAATCCCACAGGATTGGCCTACTCCAAAGACTCACTCCCTGGGGTGAAATAGAAATAGAAATAGACCCTCAGAGGAAAGTGAACAAAATGGGACTTTGTTAACAAGGAAGATTAACGGGCAGGGGACTTTGGCCTCTGGAGAGGTGGCCAACAATGTCTGCCATGCGCAGCTAACAATTTGTGGCTTGAAATCCAAGTCCAGGCAGGCTGCTGCTTCTTAGCCTGTGCTCTTAGCCACCTTGCTATGAAAAGTTTGATGTTAGGTTCTAAAGCAGTTTTCTCTAATCTTCCATAAAAATCACATATTCTCAAAAAGCAAACGAGCATAATTTTCAAACAGAGGAATTTGGGGAAAGGAAATTTTCACTCCATAATTCACCATATTTGTTATGGTCAGACAAGCTTTAGCTTGAAAAGGACATATGTGCCTTAATGTACCTTAAGAAAAGTAGACTGTGGTCACCATCTTGATTCCCATGAGAAGAAGTAAATCACTAGAGAATGGGGTTGGAGAATAGGGAGGAGTCTCAGGCCTCATTTAAATATCCTGAAGATCTTCCATAAGCTCCAACAGAGATTATTGCCCATGTTTATTCATAAGAAAATGGAAATATAGTGAGATGATTTAATGTTTACTACTAAATCAATGCAGTCATTTATTTACTATTTCTTTAATTCACTCAATAAATATTTAGTGCAAATAAAAACAAGAAGATTAGGTAAAAGGGAGTAAGACAACAACAGGCAAACAGAAACTGGAGAGAATAAACAGAAACCTGGGGAAACCATAATCTTAATCTCAAAGATTAAATATGAGATTCTTCCAGCGTATTGAAACATGAATGTCTTTAGTCTTAAGGGAATATTCACTGTAGAAAAATGACACTGAAAAATATATTTTTTCAATCATTATGTGTTAAGCATTAAGCATCTACTGTATTCGTGACATTATTTGGTATCGATCATGTAAAATAAATGTCAGTAGTACATTCTTCCTTTAAAGACTTATAACCTAATGAAGGGGACAAGTAAACACTGTTACAACACTATGAAAGCTATATAACAGAATTTATTTAAAGCCTAAGAGTTACTGACACTGGGAAGATCAGGGATGGCTTCACAAAGGAGTATAATGTTTGAGCTGAGGCTGAAAGAATAATAAGAATTTTGCCAGGAGATCTAGCCATTACCCAGCTGCCTGAGGCCAAATCTAGACTGGAAGCACTGGGCCGTACTCACCAAAGTGTATCCATCAGAGAAGTTCCAGAAGAAGGGTTCCAAAGCCAAGACAGAAAGGGCACATTACTGGCTTGTTACTGAGCCAGAAAACAGAAACATAAAGTAGTCAATTCCTGCTGGATGCAGAGAAGTAGAAGGGAAGACATGCCACACAGAATGAACAGTAGGTGCAAAAATATAGCACAGTACATTAAGGAAACACAATTATGGCTGAATAAAGATGCCACATGTAGATGTCCAAGGAGAGGTTGGATGAAAATAAGGAACAGCGGCCATGGAAAGATTTTGAAGGGCCTACTGTGACATGCGGAAGTTCTGAACTGATCCTATACATGAGGAATCCTTGAAGGATAAATGTTCTCAGCTTTAAATTTTGGAAAGATCACTCTGGAGATGATTTGGAGGTAAATTTCAGGGAGATGGGATTGTAGTCATGGAGACCAGGTAGGATGCTGTTGCAATAGTGCAGACAAGAGCAGATGAAGGGCCAAGCTGAGACAGTGGTAGTAGATATGGAAGCGGGGAAGAAGAACATATGTTATCCAGTCTTTACGGGTTTGGAAAACCTATTAGATGAGGTGACACTAAGAGTCAAGGGTATATCTCCGATTTCTTGATAGATATTGGTGCCGTTACTCTTGATTGAAATTAGAGGATGAATAGGATAGGAGCAGGATAAGTTGGGGAAGTGTGAGTGTGAGTTTGAGGCGAGGAATGGGGAGGAGTGAAGGAATAATCTGAAAAGTTCAGTTTTGTGCAAATTGTATTTGAGGCATTTGGAGAATTTGGCCCTGTGAAATTGGTGATATTTACCTGGAGATCAGGAATGATATGTGGCTTAAAGCTACAAATTTGAGAGGCATAAATATTTAGGTTGAGCCATAGAGGTAGGTAAACTCCAGCAAGAAAAACAGCAGAGAAGCGTGTAAACGGTATGAACTTTGAGAAACATTAACGTTCCAGGGACAGTGAGAAAAAGTGGAGTGGGTCTATAAATCACAAATGAGATTATGGAAACCAAGAGTTAAGAAATTTCAAGGTGATCACAAAAACATAAGCATGACAGAGAGTAAGTAAGGTTTCCTGGATGAGCACCAGCTGCATATTAACCCTAGGGGACAGACCACAAATCACTGATTTGGTACTTTTTAGGAGAACATGGTTTCCTCCAGCCTTGTGATTCAAGAGTGTTAGGAAACACGGCCACTAGTTAATATCAGAAGAAACAATAATGAATACTATTTAATGCTTTATTTAAAATTATCTTAATGAAGGATAGAGGACTGAAGGGGAATGATTTATAATGTAACAGAAAGGTCCAAAGTGGGATGGTGCTAATAGTTTTTGGTCAACAGAAAGTAAGTAACGAATAGCTATAGGCTGACAAGAATAGAGAAGGGGGAAAATGCAATGGGTGCTTGCTTGAATCTCTGAGCGCTCCTGGAACAAAGCTTGCAGTGCCCCTGTCCTTTGTGGTGGGTGTCCTGAGCATTCTCAATAGCACACGCTCACCACTGAACGGTAGAACCAGGAGTTTCCTCGAATTTGTACCTTAAAGGAAGCAATGTGGTGTGGCTGGAAGGACAAGAAATACAAAAGACATGGACATATGTTGATATCTGACACTTTTGGCCATCAATAGCTACTACTTTCTTCCACCCTGAATGATGATGACTCCTTGCAAAACTTTAAAAGAAAAGCCCTTCTCAGCAATTATTTGTTCTTTGAATCTATAGCAGACAATCTCTCTGAATCTTCTCATATTATTCAAGATGTATCTATATCAGAAATAATTATTTGGATTTTTAAAATACTCTGTGCATATATTTAAATGTTTCAATCATTTATGCATATGTATATATTTTGTGGTTTAGAGTCTGCATAGAAATAAATATAACCTAAGCACAGTATTCCATTCTCTCTCCAAGGACAAAAGTTGGCAGTTTTTAACCTACAGTGTAAAGTTAAAAAAAAATGTTTCCTACCAAATGCTATAAATAATTATCTATATTCTCACATAAGATAGAGATTTTATGAAAATTAGTCATGTACATAAATAGGTTTCTATGGTATGTTGAACATTTATGTTGATACTTTTCAGATTTATATTTTAAAAACAAAAGGATGGAAGAGTTGATCAGGAAGAGTGAAAGTAATTTAAGAAAAAATGTTCTTATACATTGATCCCTTTCTCTGATCAGTGGTAAGCTATATACCCATGAGAGACCCATAATGAGAAAAAGAACAAGGAGCTTGGATTTATTTTAAAGTATGTCTTTGTTTTAATAATGCATTAGTAGTCATATTGATGGCCCGGTTTTATGTAAAGGCCATCAGTTTCTGATATTGTTAATATGACTTTAGAGATGTCAGCGTTATTCTCTGAATAGGGGCTGGTATCACTCTCTGCTCCATTTATTTTAGGTGAAGTGGCATGATGAAAGGGGAGGGATACCTGACCTTCATCTCTTCTGTTTTCCTCTCCCCACACCTGACATTTCCATGTTTCACTTGGCAACAGTGGAAAAAAAAATTATCTTGCTATATGAAAAATGGTTTGTTTTCTTCTCTCAGTAGAAATAGATGAAAAATTTTATATTAGCTCAAGGGAACTATAATATATATTACTCACTTCTGAATTGTTATGTTGAGGTATATACTTTAAAATATCTGGTCATCTTTGAGGGTGAAATGGGGGTGAAATCTGTAAATAACAGACTTTGTGGAAAATAACTCTTGGAGTTCTCATTAAGACAAGAAACCTAGAAAAAAAATCTTTCCTTGGGAATTTCATGGAGGCAGGGGGAAAAGTGTTTTTAGTAACAGCCTCATTTTCTTTAATATCACTTTTTGTCTAAATTGTTTCATTGGGACTTATGGTAAGTACTGAATCTATCATTAGGTTTTACACTGAACTAAATTAAAAAAAAACTTTTGTTGGAGCACTTGTTAAACTCTAAAAGGATATTGAGAATTATACATGCATATAGTCCCAAACTGAAATTTTGCTCCATTTAGGTGAGAACTTTTAACTCCTACTCTTTAATATATTCTGTCCACTGTTGATAAGACATAGGGCCAAATGCTTTTAGTTGTATCCTTCCTGTGTAACATTTTTTATTGATTGATTTTATTTTATTTTTTAAATTTATTTTATTTTTGGCTGCGTTGGGTCTTTGTTGCTGTACGCAGCCTTTCTCTAGTTGCAGCGAGCGGGGGCTACTCTTCGTTGCGGTGCTCAGGTTTCTCATTGCAGTGGCTTCTCTTGTTGTGGAGCACGGGCTCTAGGAGTGTGGGCTCAGTAGTTGTGGCTCGTGGGCTCTAGAGCACAGGCTCAGTAGTTGTGATGCACAGGCTTAGCTGCTCAGTGGCATGTGGGATCTTCCTGGACCAGGGCTCGAACCCCTGTCCCCTAAATTGGCAGGCGGATTCTTAACCACTGCGCCACCAGCGAAGTCCTATTATTGATTTTCTATAGTTTCTGAAATAGCTGAATACCTCTTCAAGGTATTCATGTGTCATGAATAATACTATAAAGTAGCTGTGATGAAAAAGCATATCAGTCTTTAAGGCCAGTCTCTCATAAAATGTAGTTTCAGAATTTCATAGATTTCCCTTTTTGGGGGACAAATTTTAAGGTAAAGAAAACTCTCAAAGTAAATATAAATGTCAATTTTTAAAATATTAAGTAGGTGTAGTTTATGCAAAAGATGAGGCATGAAGAATTGAAGTAGAATTTCACTGCCCATCTTTCTCAAAATTTAAAAAATATGACATATGTCACTGTAACAATAATCTGTAATATGATATTCTGGGATGGGACTGGGGGGGCATAGAAGAAAGAAAATATTGTATAATTCACTGCTGTGTTAAAAATTTATGTTTTTTTATATAGAGATTAAGAATGTCCCTTCTCCTGTATTTTCATTGCAATTGCATGAGAGATATCACTCACACTAAAAATGTAGAAGACCCAAGCAGTTCATTCATTAAATGCAATAAGGGATCATGTCTGCCATCCTGGCAAATAAAATATTCTTGAATAAAATTGGTAATTAGAATTGTTACAGAGTAAGGTAGTTTTGACAGAAAATTTCTTCTAGAAATTTCTTCTAGAATTAACCATATTCAATAAATGGAAATAAAATTGATAGGTTTTATGGAGGAAGCTGAAGTGTATTTAAAAGGAAAAGCCGCTGCTTGGTACATTAAAGTTTGCTGAAGAGGTTTTGGGGTTTTACTTAATATCTTTACCTTCTGTTTCCTTGAGAAAACCAGCCTTAAGGACAAGTATCAGAGCTCTTCCTAGGGTCATTTTACACTCTTTAAAACAAGGAAAATGGCATATTTCCAAGTAGAGGAGACTTATTTTCATAGGTCTTCATTTCACCTTTTCATACCTCTCCATTTTTCCTTTTGTTATGTATTGTGAGATTATCACAAAATTATTTGTTTCCTCCAATTTCTTTGTCATTTAGTTTGAATAAAATGAGCAGAATTTTACCTTTTTTTAATAGAATTTTTTGTCTTAGACAGTTACAAACAAATGCAGAAGTATAGAGACTAGCTTAATGAAATTAATTTCTCCTCAACCAGCCTGAACGATGATCTATATATGGCCTGTATTCCTACCTACTTCCTCCCAATGCCAGGATTATTTTGAAAAAATTCAAGATAAAATATTTCATATGCAGATAGTTCATTATTTATCTCTAAGAGTTTAGGACTCTTTCTCTGCTGTAATCACAATACTGTCATGGCATCCAATAATTAGCAATAATTTCTTAATATCACCGAATACTCAGAAGTATTTTCAATTCCTTGATTTTATATAAATTTTTAGCATTTCTTTTGTTTGAATCAGGATCCAAACTTTTTGCAGTTGGTTGCTATGTCTCTTAAATTTTTTTTCATCTGTAGTTTGCCTCTCTATCTCTTGTTTTCTTTGTTCCTGTTGGTGAAGAAATTAGGTAATATCCCTATAGTTTCCCACAGTCTGGATTTTGTTACTGCATTCCCAAAGGTGTTTGTTAATGTGTCCCTCTGTTCCCAGTATTTCCTTCAACTTGGTAGTTAGAGCTAGAGGCTTGATCAGAATTAAGTTCACGTTTTGGTAAGACTATATCATAATGAGAGTTTCGTGCTTCTGCTGGGAAATAAATAATATCTGATTTTTGCTCCCTCTAATCTGACTTAGATGAACATTCAGTGGAACTGTCAATTCATTAGGGATTGCAAAGTTAAAGTGATTTTCTAATTTTAGTATTCTTTTTTCACTTATTAGTTGGAATATTCTAGAAAGAAGAACTTCCTATCATCGTCTATTCAAGTTATGCTGAGCTACAATTTCTATAGAAAAGAAAGGATTCATGCCTAATTCTTTCCCTCTATTTATCAGTGTTCAAAATAATGAATTGTTTTCCTAGCATCTGCCCAAAGTGATCAATGTCTCTGTGTGTGTGTTTTAATATCATTAAAAACTCATAAATTTAATGTGTCAATACTTTGTAGTTATTATCTTTGTTAGTGCTTAATTCACCCCATCTTTTATCCATATTGGCTACTGAGCCCTTTCACAGAACTCTGATAACTTCCTTGCTACACAGTATGACAAAATTCTACAGGTTCCTCTTGATCATTTCCTATCCCAGACCTAAACTTAGACATTTATCCAAGGAATTCTAGTTCCTTTCAGTGGCAAGTGGTATTTCAATACCAACATTCTTGGGTTTTTGGTGTTTGGGGGAGAACAGTTACTTTGAAATTTGTTTGCTAATTTTAAAAAATGTAGATATGTGGTTATGTATGCAAATAAAATATTGGTGTTTTATAGACCTCATTGCATGACTTTAGATGTGATCCTAAAAGGTAGGTGACAAATAAATTTTTAGCACAGACTGTGAGTGCATAATGTAAGGTGAGGCAGAAAATAAAAGTATTTGGTAATGTTGCCAAAAGCAGTGTTCCCCAACCTTTTTGGTACCAGGGACCAATTTCGTGGAAGACAGTTTTTCCATGGACGGGGGTGGGGTGGGGGGATGGTACAGGAGGTAATGCGAGTGACGGGGAGCAATGGGGAGCGGCAGATGAAGCTTTGCTCGCTTGCCCGCCGCTCACCTCCTGCTGTGTGGCCCTGTTACTAAGAGGCCACGGACCAGTACTGGTCTGCAGCCTGGGGGTTGGGGACAAACCCCAGGGTACTGGCCAAAAGGAATGTAGGTTGCAAAGTCCTGCTGAATTTGTCTAGAGAGTTAACATTTTGTCATGCAGGTTTGATTGTGAAACCATCATTTAAAAAGTATAATTGTGTGCTAAGAAAAAGAATGAGCTTTTTATGAAAACAAATATTTAGATCATGATCTCTTATTTGTTTTACATAGTTGATTGAAGTTAATGGAATTAGATCTCTTTGTAGTACCCTCTGGGGACAAGAATGAGAGTTTTAGAACATCAGTTTATTTCTGTGGTTCTTTTAAAAATATTTATGTATTTATTTATTTTGATTGTGCTGGGTCTTAGCTGCAGCACACAAGGATATTCGTTGCGCTATGCGGGATCTTTAGTTGTGGCATGTGGGTTCTTCGTTGTGGCACGCATGCGGGGTCTAGTTCCCAGACCAGGGATCTAACCTGGGCCCCCTGCATTGGGAACACAGAGTCTTGCCTGCTGGACCACCAGTGTAGTCCCTCTATGGTTCTTAATTAAAATTCTTTTGTTAAGGAATCTTTTGTTTCTTAAATGGTAGTGCTGTTACCAAGCCAGTGTGAAAGTTCAGTATTTACATGACTTGTAAGTATTTATTTAAATACAGAGCAAAATGACAGATTTAAACCTAAACATAATGATAATTACATTAAATGTTAAATAGTCTGAACACCCCTAATTAAAAGGCAGATATTATCATACTGGATAAATAGCAAGACTCAACCATATATATTTTCAGAAATTCAGTAGAAATATAAAGAAAGCTGGAGTGGCTATTTTAATATTAGACAAAATAGATTTTAAAAAATTGAAGTATAGTTGATTTACAATGTTGTGTTAGTTTCTGGTGTACAGCAAAGTGATTCAGTAATCCATATATATATTCTTTTTCATATTCTTTTCCACTATGGTTTATTACAGGATACTGAATATAGTTCCTTGCGCTATGCAGCAGGACCTTGTTGTTTATCTATTTTATATATAGTAGTTTGTATCTGCTAACCCCAAACTCCTAATTTATCCCTTCCCCCCTCCCCTTTCCTCTTTGGCAACCATACGTTTGTTTTCTGTGTCTGTGGGTCTGTTTCTGTTTTGTAAATAAGCTCATTTGTATCATACTTCCACATATAAGTGATATCGTATGGTATTTGTTTCTCTTTCTGGCTTTCTTCACTTAGTATGATAACCTCTAGGTCCATCCATGTTGCTACAAATGGCATTATTTCATTCTTTTTTATGGCTGAGTAATATGCCATTGTATACATGTACCACATCTTCTTTATCCATTCATCTGTCAATGGACATTTAGGTTGCTTCCATGTCTTGGCTATTGTAAATAGTGCTACTATGAACATAGGGGTGCATGTATATATCTTTTCAAATTAGAGTTTTCTCTGGATATATGCCCAGGAGTGAAATTGCTGGATCCTATGGCAGCTCTGTTTTTAGTTTTTAAAGGAACCTCCATACTGTTCTCCATAGTGGCTGTACCAATTTACATTCCCACCAACAGTGTAGGAGGGCTCCCTTTTCTCCACACGCTCGCCATCATTTGTTATGTGTAGACTTTTATTTTTAACCTGACTTGTTACTGTTTATATTTTTTTTTACTTTTTCATTTAATAGATTTACAATGTTGTGTTAGTTTCAGCACAGTACAGCAAATTGAATCAGTTATACATATACTTGCTTTTTTTTTTTTTCGATTCTTTTCCCATATAGGTCATTACAGAGTATTGAGCAGAGTTCCCTGTGCTATACAGCAGGTTCTTATCATTTATAGACTTTTTAATGATGACCATTCTGACCTGTATGAGGTGATACCTCATTGTAGTTTTGATTTGCATTTATCTAATAATTAGTGATGTTGAGCATCTTTTCATGTGCCTATGTCTTCTTTGGAGAAATGTCTATTTAGGTCTTCTGCCTATTTTTTGATTGGGTTGTTTGATTTTTTGTTACTGAGTTATATGAGCTGTTGGTATAGTTTGGAAATTAAATCCTTGTTGGCTGCATTGTTTGCAAATATTTTCTCCCATTCCATAGGTTATCTTTTTGTTTTGTTGATGATTTCCTTTGCTGTGCAAAAGCATATAAGTTTAATTAGGTCCCATTTGTTTATTTTTACTTTTATTTCTATTGCCTTGGGAGACTGACCTAAGAAAGCATTGATACAATTTATTTCAGAGAATATTTTGCCTATGTTCTCTTCTAGGAGTTTTATGGTGTCATGTCTTATATTTAAGTCATTTTGAGTTTATTTTTGTGTATGGTGTGAGGGAGTGCTCTAACTTCTTTGATTTACACGCGGCTGTCCAACTTTCCCAACACCATTTGATGAAGAGACTTGTCTTTTCTCCATCGTATATTCTTGCCTCCTTTGTCGAAGATGAATTGACCGTAGGTGTGTAGGTTTATTTCTGGGCTCTCTATTCTGTTCCATTGATCCATATAGACAAAACAGATTTTGAAACAAGGAAGATTATCAGGGTTACAGACATATTTAATAATGATAAAAGTGTCAATTCATCAAAAGGACATAAAAATTCTAAAGTATGTGCAACTAGTAACATAACTTCTAAATATTTGAGGCAAAAATTGATAGAACTGCAAAGAGACAATAGAAAAATTTTACAATTTCAGTTAAAGATTTTAACACTCCTTTCTCAGAAATTGATAGAACAGTTAGGCAGAAAATCAGTAAGGAAATAGAAGACCTGAAAAACACTCTCAACCAACTTGATTTTATTCATCTTTGTAGAACATCCCACCCAACAGAAGAACATTCACCAGCTAGACTATATTCTGAACCATTTAACAAGGTTCAATAAATATAAGAGGATTGAAACCATACAGAATATATTCTTTGACCATAATGGAATGAAGTCAGAAATTAATAAAAGAGAGATGTCTGAAAATTAGACAACACATTTCTAAATTGTACAGTTTAAGATAAAAATCACAAGATAATTAAATACATGTTTATCCACCTGTGTAAATGACATTTATGCATTTATAGTTTTATATATCGCATTCTACATATAAATACATATGTGCATGCATGCCTTTAAAGTTGAAAGTTTCATACGTGGTTGAGCTTATTTGAAATAAATGGAGTTAGAATAATTAAACGTGACTGATGGATTTCTATAGGGCAAACACAATAATCATATGTTGTGATTCTGTATGACGGAAAGTGCTCCCCCTAAAGAAATTAATTCCCAAATGGATCAAAATATCACAAAAATAGAAATGCAGAGCATTTCATGTTACTCTTTAAGCTTTTAATAAAAATGATAGCCTGGGTATATGTAATGAGTTGTTATTTATAGAATGAAGTTCACTGAACTCTTGGTTGTGGGTTTTTACAGGGGATGCGGAAGAACATTTCAGCAGTAGCTCAATCAGTTCAGGGTGTGTAAAGGGGAAACCTAAGAAAAGTATTGAAAGGGTCTCAGCTTTGTGAAAGAGACAGCCAGATGTCAGCCTGAAGAGTAGCCTCTGTTTGCTTTCCATGATGGGGAGAGTATGTCGTGAACGAGATGATAAACATATGGAATAAATTACTGGGAAAGGCAACTGGAGGAGAGCATAGATGAATTCAAGAAACACCTAGACTTGTTTCTAGGGAAAGGGAATTGATGAGTCTGGGAAAGCAGGAGGATTGTATTGGCTTCTGCAAACAAAGTGGTTACATTGAGAAAGATGTGGTTTTTTCCTTTTGCACAATTTTTACATTTTTATGTACCTTCAATCTCTATTTTAAAGAATATCCCCCCCACCCCCAAGTCACTGTTTTTGACAAACAATTTCTTTTCAACTTTATCTTCCAAGAGGTCAGATTAGCTTAGGTTTGGAGCATCAAAAACTATTTACTTTAACTGTTTTAGCAAACTTTGCTGCTTACTGCACTTTTATTCACTCACCTGGAATTATTGAGGGGTTGGCTTTACCTGTGCATTCCTCCTCAGCCTCTACCTTTCCAATTGTTATTACGGCTAAGTCACATAGTGTTTGACAAAATATGTTGAATGTGTATGGTTCTTCCTGACTCCGTTTGGACTCTATTTTGAAGTATTTCCAAATTGTGCAGGGCAATTTCATGATGTAAACAACATAGTCTCGTCACACTTTAAAAGGAAATTATGAGTTGTCTCCCATTCCTCTTATAGTCCAGTTAGATCTTCATTAAAGCCCCTCTGAAGTAGTCACTCTAATTTCCCTGCAATGCTGACTCTAGAATTCTGAGACCAGAAATAGCTATACAGGGTATAGCATGCATTGTCATTCTTCAGTGTTACGTCTGAAACTCTGCACCTTATGAAATAAATCTTCCTAGAGTCATTTGTATGGAAGTTCATGATTAGCAGTAATGGTTAGAAGTTAACATTTTTCTCTGGAGAAGATAAGCTTGTTGTTAAAGGTGTCAAAGAGATTTTTATAGACATTTTCATTCTTTAGGTCTAAAAATGCTAGAGGGAAAATAAGCAGCCACCCTCATCTTGCAATATTGTTTTAAAGTTTCCTTAGTCAACTTTAAGGTGCTGCATATAATTTAAATCTAATTTAAACTTAAATTTTGCTGTAAATAGTCTTGCCCTCATAGATGTGATTATATAGGCTGCATTCCTGCCCCCTCCCAAAGATTCCTTTATTATCATGCATGTTTCTTTTGTTCTCATAATTTCTTGAATTTTTGTCTCACCATTTATTTGTGACCTTATGTATAAATATGCCATTTGTAATATAGCCAAAGCATCACGTTCATGGAAGTTAAACAGAACTTTTGGTAAAAATAGAATACTGTATTTTTGCCTTCTCTTTTATATTAAAAAATAGCTGCATGTAACATTAATTATATGCTTGCCTCTTGTCTAGAAATTCAAATACTTCAGATGGAAATCTGCTTAATACTGGCTTTCCCAACATAACCTTTATGTTAACATAGATTTCTAGTTCCGTATTTATTGTTAAATCTTCCTTTCCCAAGTAAAGCAATTATTCTCCTGACTATCTCTCTATAAGATTCTACAAAAGATACAGGTTAGAAGTTTTGACTTGACTATAGTTTTCCTGGTGTATGTAAAACCTCTTAAAGGAAAGCATCTTATTAAAGATATTTAGATCATTAGAAAATAGTGTGAAATAATAATAGAGTTAACATTCATCCTGCATTTGTTGTGATCCCTGTATACCCTGAATTCTTTATACGGGCCACCTCCTTTGAAGTAGTTTACGTTATCACACCCATTTTACAGATAAGGAGACTGAGTTTTCATGGGTTGAGTAGCCTAACCAATATCACAAAACTGATAAGTAGTCGAGACAGAAATGACTCAAGACAGTATGATTCCAAAATCCATACTTTTAATCACTAGCTAATATGGCATCTACATTATTTCATTTGCATTTCTAATCTCTCAAATTTTGTGATTAACAGTGATTATATAAATGTCCTGTGCTTGAAGTAGGTTGGGAAGTAGGGGTCCTTTTTTTTTTTTTTAATAGTGTTTATTTATTTTTACTTGTTGACAGTTTGCTTTATTTATTTATTTATGGCTGTGTTGGGTCTCCGTTTCCGTGCGAGGGCTTTCTCTAGTTGTGGCAAGCGGGGGCCACTCTTCATCGCGGTGCGCGGGCCTCTCACTATTGCGGCCTCTCTTGTTGTGGAGCACAGGCTCCAGACGCGCAGGCTCAGTATTTGTGGCTCACGGGCCCAGTTGCTCCGCGGCATGTGGGATCTTCCCAGACCAGGGCTCGAACCCGTGTCCCCTGCATTGGCAGGCAGACTCTCAACCACTGCGCCACCAGGGAAGCCCCCCCTTTTTTTTTTTTTTTTTAATCTTCTTGATGAATTATACTTCTCGCTATCAGTTGAAATCACCTGACCTAGACAATACAGTTATTTAAATTAGTGAAGAAAATGAATATAAATAGAGAAGAGTGATGAAGACGTCAATGATCAAAGTTTTGTTTTATTTTCCTCTGAGAATAAGAGGGTTTAATTATTACTCAGAAAGTGAAAGTGATTCTCATTCTGTGACAGCCCTCTTCTTTGGTTGGTGTGTTTACATAAAATTAAAAACAGGAGAAGCTGAACTTAGTTAACTAGTTGGCAAATGGAATTTTAAATCTATAGGACTGTTAGTAATAAAAATAACAATAATAATAAAGCAGGTCTCTTAGTAGTGAACTAGAAGAACAAGTTTTATTCTTTGCTGAGAAAATGATAATAGGGCAAAGTTTGTTTGCAGCCAATACTCTATTTTGCTATGCATGAAAAAAATAGGCATTAAATGTCAAGTGATAATGACAATGTCCATTTGCGATCATGTCACTAATCAGTTGTTTTCTGTAGCTGTCTAATTCTTCATTCCAATTCCAAACACTTTTACTCCATTTAAATTTCCTAAACCTCTGCTCAATTAATGAATTTATCTTCAACTTCTGGACAAATATAAATCTTTGGGTATGCAAAGAGCTAATGTCTACTTTTTCCTATTGCTATCTTTACATAATTAATTCTGTGCATGTAGACATGCCCATCAGGGGTTGCCAAGAATAATATGATAGCTTGATCTCCTTTCTCCTTTTCTAGATAAAAGCCTCAGGTAAGTATGAGGGTTACCTTATTAAGTCCAGCTAGGCCTTGTTTTACAAATATCCTGGCCTCCCACCCCATCATGGTTCATTTTACTGTTGTCTTATCCAGAAACATACTTCAAAGGCCTTTTAGAAGGGCAGCTGATTTTCACAGTCTGGAGAGCTTTGGTTTAGGATCCTCCAAGCTTTCCCAAGAGAAGCTCATGCATTGTCTCTGTATGATCTCTTGGTATGAAGCCTTTGGGTTTGGACATATTGGCTGCACATGTGCTGCAGTCCAGTATTGTGTACTTGAGAAGATAAGTCAAAGAGAATCCACAGTCTCTATCCGTTTCCCAGCATTTTGGTTTTGCATTGTTATGCCCCCTTCCAATGAAGAATAATGGGATGAGTTTCTCTTGTTCCAGAAAGCATGTCTCAGCACCAAATTTTCACTCTTCCTAGGTTTAAAAAAACCCACCAGCATATTTTTAGAAGAGAAATACATTATTCATCTATTTTGTTCTAATGGAAGCTGAGTCTTTAGAAAGTATGTATTTGATGTTCTGACGGACGTAAAATGGAATGGATTCTCAGTGCACGCTAGAATCATTTATGAGTTAGCATCTGTATAGTGATAGTATATCGATTCACTGTCATTTAAAGAATTAGGATTTGCAGAATATCAGAAATTTTAATTCATCACTTTGAGTATTTGAGTAACCTTTTGTTACATGTGCTTGAAATTTCCAGGTCTTACAAAAATATTCAAGCTAAAAATGTTTTTATTTGGGATAATGTTTGGCCGTATCAACAATGAATGGTGGCTGATTATATGGGCTGAGAATAAAGTGAATGGTATTCTTTTAAAAACCTAAAAACTCAGACAAGAAAGATGGGCTGGTGATTCAAATGCATGATTAGCGTCTATTTAAGCTGACTTGTTCTTGTCTAGTCATTAGAAGTCTCTACCTTCTGTAGTTGTTGAAAAACCTGTTTTCAAATGTAGTCTTTGTAACTCATCAGATGACTTACAGGAAGGCTTATGTTGACTTTCAGGGGAGGATCTGCAAACTAATCATCAACAATCCACATTTCCACTGATGAACATCTGAAATCCTAAAGTTTTCAGGCATGTGGCATGAAGCGTATTGCCAAAATGTGGTATCTTAATACTGTGTGATGTAAATGATTTGATTAAGTTGACAGTCAACTACCAAACATAAGAACCTTATGTCAAGTACTAGTTATGAATATGAATCAAGCTAAGTCCAAGAGAAAGTTGCAGTGACAAGTAAAAGAACTGAAGATTCTTAACTTACTAAAGCCACACATTATTTTTGAGGAATCATTTTTAAAACTTTTTTTTTACAAAAAGGAAGGAAAGTTAAAAAGAAAATCATGGCACAGAGTGAACTTGAATGTTCAAGAGGATTACGGTGATGTATTTAATGATTCTCTTCTGATGGAGTTCAGTGTCTGTGCCAAGCAAATGTAATGGAAATGAGGAAAATTAAATTCAAGTGTTTGCCTTATGAAACCTCAGTTCTTCTGGCAGGATCTGAATGGGGACTTGTTTGACTAGTCAACCCTAGATATTATCTCTTATCCAACATGTGCCTGTGGTTTGGATGGATTTCTTTCGTATTTTTATGCAGCTGTCAATGGAGAAAGGAAGAGCTCACTGTCCCCCACTAGAAATCTATATATGTAGAAAGATTTAAAAAACCCTGGAAGACAAACTTCAGTCATCATTCATTTACTCATTCATTATTTCATTCATTTATTGTTTCATTTATTCAACAAACAGTTATTGACGCACTTCAAGGCAGTGTGCTGAATTTGACTAGACACATAATATTAACGAATAGGACTTCTAAAATGATGGCTTCTTTGATTTGTTACCGAAGTTTTCCAACTAAAGTTCCTTAAAAAGTTAAAAACATTTTTGCAGTGAGAAATACTAAAAAAAAATCAGTTAAAAGTTGCTATGGATTTGGAAAAAGCTGAAATCCTTTGATGATAATTTTGAAGTAACCAAAATATTATCATCTAGATTACATGAATAATTAATGCAAAAACATCCTATTAAAAATTTTGGTCCCAGTATGCTTTGCCTCAGATATTATTTAGCAGAATTGTCATTAGTTCTGGAAATTTTTCTTAGAACATAGCTCTTAGAAGACAGCTATGTATTTGTCTACGTATGTGCATGTTTGGCTGTGTGTATCTTTTAAGAAGAGGGTTAAATTAGTTATGTCAAAAGATTTTTAGTTGCAATCCAGAAAAGGGTTGGAAACTCCATTTTACACTAATGGGGGGCATGGGGATGTGATTTTTAGTTTCAGGTTGTCTTTTTCAAAGCATTATTAAAGTTGTGTCTGATAGTTGCCTTTTAATTTATCATCCAAGCTCTGCATGTGCTTGGAAGATCACCTAAGTCCAAAGTTTCTTGTTTTGTTCAGGCCCAGAGTAGGAAATTTGACCAGTGTTCAGTGTAACTTTCCCCAGTAAGGACAAAAAAGTGACTGTGGTTTTACATTAGTAGTAGTCAGAGTTAAAATTTCTTTTCTAGTAAAATTTTTTCATTTAACCGACAACTTTCCGAACCTCCTGCGATCATAGTTGCTTGTCATCTCCATTCTGTAGATGAGCAGTCTGGGGCTCATACAGATTGAGTGAGTTGCTCAAGGTTCTCCAACTTCATTTTGGCAGAAACTCAAACTAAATTTTCTCATGCCAAGTTGTATGCTCTTTTTCATTACAACTTAGGTACCTCCAAGAGATCTTCGGGATTAATAAAAAATACTATGCGTGTAGAAGGAACTAGAAACATCATTACTTACCCATGCAGTTATCAAATTCACACCTTTGTTTTTGATTGACAGTAAGGGGAACAGGCTTTAGCAGTTTCGTTTTACCCATCATTTAATACCTTACAATTCAAGACAGCTTCTAAAAGAGTAAGAGGGTAGGGAATAAATCTTGGGCTTGCCCCAAAGGAAGTCTATTCTTTGCTGAAAGCAATATTTATTCCACTCTGTGTGTGGTGTGTGTGTGTGTGTGTGTGTGTGTGTGTGTGTGTGTGTTGGCATGTGTTTGCAAGCATACGTGCGTATGTATGTTTTAACTTCCCTTAAGGCTGTGTGCCTTTGTCTCAGATCTCACTGTGGACCAGTGGTAGTGGCCCTTGTCTTACGGTCACTTTCCCTGGGTCACAAATAGCTTTCTTTATTGCATCAGAGGGCTATAAATTTTTCGCGATCCCAAGCTGAGTTTTAACCAGTCACCTCAAGGTGAAGAGCTCAGTATCATATTACTGTTTCCTTGGGCTGTCATCCATTGCCCCTGACCAACATGTCATAAATGTTTTAAGAGTCTGCAGCTCTTTCAGCTTGGTTCTAATCTGAGGTATACAGCTCGGGCTCACAGCTCAATGAATCTTGGAAAACTCGCTCCTGCACTTGTGTGTTCACGCAGAGCAGCCAGACTCTTCAAAATAAATGGTGATGTGTCCTGGCCTATTTCAGATTAAAATGGATTCCCTGTGAGTCTAGAGTTAAGGACAACAGTATTGCACCAGGCTTTTTTCACCCAAAGAGCTATTAGTCAGACATATGAGCCATTTTGCAGGAAAGGGAAGAATTGTCCTGGAAATGCTTTGGCTGACTTCTAAAAGAGCTCTCAGGAAGTGATGTATGCTCTCGAGCACTCTGTTGTGAACTCTGTTAAGTGTTGTGGATGTGTATTAAAGTACCGGACGGACACTCATACACACGCAAAGACCTTTTGGATTAAAATAAGTTCTAAGCAACCATCTAGGACACCTCAGAAAGAAATGCATGAGAATTGTATAGACAATGGCTCTAGGGTTTCGAGGGCGGAGGAAGTACTTTGTACTGAGGAAGACTTCCTTAGTGAAATAAGTTTGAGTTGCATATTAAAGAATGATGGGATTTGGAGGACCAAAAAGAAGACAGAGAGTATTCATGAACAAAATAACAGAGAAAAAAGTGAAAGCCTTTTAGGGGAGTAAGGAAATGAGTCTAACTGTAGTTAAGGGTTTACAGGAAGGAGAATCAAAGCAAAGAGAGTAGAAATTAAGACTGTGGGCCAGATTATCGAAGCCCTTAAGAGGGATCCGACCTTATCCTGAAACATTTCAAAAAATGCTTGCACCTACTTCCTATTCAACTATTTATATAATACTTTGTCTTCCATGGGGTGTTGCCAAATTTGTATTTTGCCCTTTATAAAAGTGGGGAAAAAAAGGAAAGAACTCAGCAAATTTAGATTCTATTCCTGTACATAAAAAATAATAGAGTTTGCTGAAGAGAGGACTTTCCTCAGATCATTTCATTCAAAAAAATTATCTCTTTGTTCAATCCCAGCTGTAAATATTAGCAGCCTTGATTTAACTTGGTGATGTGCATTCATCCTTTAAAGAGGTCAGTCTCTAAGGCTGAGTCCAAGAGACAGTTTCCTTCGTTGTTACTCACTACAGTTCTCAATGATATTAATTCAGAAAATAAACTTTCAAGTGGAATTTAAAACTGATATGTTCTACTTGGCATTCTGACCAAGAGTTAACTATATGGAAACTAAGGAGTAAAGAAAGTTTTGTTTTTTAAAAAATAACACTTACTTATAAGTATATTATCTTTAATAATACATTTAGACATAGCATAACTACATTTCAGCACTTGCAAGCAATTTGTTTAGTTCTGGTTGCTATAAATTCTAGAACTGTATATTTTTAATTTACGTTCTAAAAACACTTTCAGGGTTTCTTAACAGCTTCTTGAATTTTTGATAAATGTAATGAAATGACTGGTGATAGATATCTTCCTCTGTGTTTAATTAAGATGCAAAGTCATTTACCAAAGGAAGAAAATTATTATGTGAAGATAGAATGTAGAAGAAAAATAAAGAAAACCTGTTAACGAGGAAATAGTAGTAGATAAAGACTCAGATTAAACTTTCACGGATGAAAAATATCAAAGCCTTGTTACAGAGGAATTATGTAAAATGATCAGCTCCTTATACTTTTTGTAGTTAAAATGTACTAATAGGAACTTAAACTCTATTTAGAGAAAAAGAAATCTGCTTAAAGAATAACTTCACTTTATTCTGAAATAGAAACGTTTTATATTTATGTATCTACTTTATTCTGAAATAGAAATGTTTTCTATTTATATATAATGAGTTTTGTAAACTGAAACTTTGTGCAGAATATAGTGCTTCATATTTTTGTCAGTTCAATTGACTCTTTGGAAAAAATTGCCTATTCAGCAATTAAAGTTCTAAAATATATTCAGATAAGTCACATTGTAGATGTAACTGCAGTAAATGCCTCAAGTAGATCTGACCTCATTGTTTATGATCATTCATATAAGAATTGAGGTGAAGTTTACCTTTGCATTTTTTAATAGAGTAAATAAAATCAGTACCATTATACATGAGAAATTACTTCTAAGCACTTCCAAATTCTCTACTTTGTAGAAAGGAAGAGAAGCTAATATTTATTAAAAAGACGTGCTGCCATGTACCTTCCCTACATCCTGTGAGGTAGGCATTCTAATGAATAAACTGAAGATCAGAAATAAAACTGACGTGCTCAAAATGGATTGCAGTTGTTTCATTGGAAGAACATTTATTTCCTGGTTTTTTTATAGGCATGACTCTGTTATCTTTTGTTATTGAAGTTGGCCATGGGGAAGGGTGAAGTCAGTCTGATTTTTTTTTTTTCCCCTCTCTTAGTAATGACCTGATCTTTCTGTAAGGATGATTAAATGACTCTTTATTTGTAACTTTTGAAGGTTATGTCTCCAATTTGATTGCCCTGTGTCAAATTTTCCTGGGAGGTAATTCAGGCCTTCGTTTGTTTACGATTTCTTTGAACTACTGCTTCCGAGTTTCCCACTGTGCTTGTCCAGCCGTCTTCAGGTGCCAGGATCAGCTCCCTTTTCAGTCCTCTCTGAAACCTTTTATTAATAAAGAGTTGTTAAGTTTCATGAGACCAAGTTGAATGGAACAAGGTCCCTGCTCTCCAGAAGTTTACAGATTTATGGGGGAGACAGACAGATTAAACCAACCAGTTTAGTACATTATGACACTTGTGATAATAGTGGTACCCACTGGGTTCACTGTAAGAACAAACATCTCAAATCTATTCCTTGAATATCCTGAGAATTTTTTTTTTAACCTGTTGATAGTCACTGCTGTTTTTATAGTAGATTTAATTTTCACGTCTTCAATGCAATTTAGATAAAAGAGAACTAGATTCTAGTCCTGGATCTGACCCCAAATTCTAGTGAGGAATTTATCCCGAAGTATTTACTCATCCTTAGCATGGGGAAAAGATACTTGGTCTGTTCTAATTTGTGGGATTATGGCAAAGTTAAAATAAGTTACTTTAAAAATTGAGCAGTTCTCTTAAAATGTACCTTAATGCTTTCTTATCATTGGATTCATTTTTATTTCTGTTTCTAGTGGATAGGGAAGACTGAGTTGGCATACATTTTGTGACCTCTGTAGATAATGAATATGAAACTTAGCACAGTACTTGGAATATTATGAACAATAAGTATGAGCTATTACAAAATTTACTGAAAATAGTAGTGTTTTCATGAAATGGCAAAATTATTTACCATTGATGCCTTTTATTTTGATCCTCCCAAGAGAATCTGACAATGCAAAATTTTCTCATTTATGCAGTTTGAATGTTTTATTTTTGAATCAATGAAATTGGAAAAGCAAACTTTGGTCTTGTTTAATAATTTCTCCATTATGAATGATACTCATGGTGAAATATTTATTAGCAGGCTAGGAATTTTCTTATATTTATGGATTGAAAACAACCCAGTTCTCTTACTATTAGAAAGTTTTAAGAATTTATGGTTTCATGTGGACTTTTAAAATTTGAACTGGTTTTTCCAATGTGCATGTGGTTAAAATCTCAGAATCACTGACTTGAACCTCAGTTCCCTTTGGCCACAGTTGGCATTGGAACCTTAAATTGTGCCTTCATGCCTTACCCTCACTGTGGAGCCATAATTATTCCCATTCTTCACAAATTCAGAATTATTTTTGTCATCTAATAATATTAGAAACGTAGAATCATGAAGCTGAGAAAACAAAAGATGTCTTTCGTTTACTTTTCTTTACATTTAACTCTCATTTGGGACCTTCAACTTAACTTTATACCTAGGCAGATAAGGAAAAAAAAATTTTTTAACAATGCATCCTGTTGCTTATTTTTGAAACCTAGAGAACGATGAGGTTACAAAATCTAGAAAACAAAATCATAGATATCAGCACTAACTTTGATAATTATGGATTACATAAAACACCTCTGATACATTAGCTAAATTGCGTGATATAGCTCATGGCCCCAAATGCCTTTTAATAGGTGTTTTTACGAATTAGTATCTAAGATGAAAAGTTTTTCTTTTAATGGTATCTTCTCTAGTTTACAAATCATCTTCTCTTTGTATCTGCAGAATGGTGTTTTGGTGAACACCTGTGCAGAGCACGGTGTAAGATACCTTTCAGAAATTAAACTCAACTGAGACAGGCCCTCAACTGTGTTAACTAACATCCTCAAGCATCAAACAAAATTGCTAAGATTAAAACTTACAAAGCACTTATCTAATACTCAGATGAGCAGCGTAAACTATGCCTTTCCATGTGTGTCGATTTTTAAAAATATTATTTCAAATTTTAAATAAGTTTTTCGTAAAAATGTATTTTCAGTTAAAAACAAAAAAAGGAAACTTAGAGTCTATTCATTACCCCCAGAGGCTTCAGAGTATTAAATAACTCCTGTACTAACTTTTTTGGAGGCCAGTCAAGTTGTGTGTTGTTTTAAAAATATAATGATATGAATTAGTATATAGAATAAGGCTTAAATAATAATCAGAGAACAGTGTATATCTGAGTACACTGCAGCTATTTGACCCAGTGTTTAGCTATTATAGGAAGTCTAGTTATTCAAGAAAAAATACAGGTAAGACACACTATGCAGAGAGCAATAAATTTTTGAGGAATATAAATCCTAATGTACATGCTTGAGTACCTGTATTTAATAACAGAGTTTTAAAAATAAAGGCAGGAAAAAAAGTAACATACTTACACATTCCTAGAGGTGCAGCAGAAAGCTCAGTCAGTAATGGATTAAATGATCTTAAAGCTGAAGTGGTCAAAAAGAGCAGAGATCCACCGAATGTGAAACAGGGACCTTGAACTTTGAGTCTCTTTCCTGGTGTGCGTTAGAGTCCACGTCTATCTTTCAGGCAAGGGTGATACATGAATCACTTCAGACTTCAAGGCATAGGTTAGGCAGTTTTGTTGCCATTTCGGTGTTAAGAGGAAGAGGCTGGGGATGGGGAGTGTGGTTAAATTTATGTTATGGGTGCAGAACCCCTTATTTGCTCCATCCAGTCCAAAGGCTTTATGATACCTAAGGATCCTAAGATACTTACCATCTACATGATTTATGAGTGTTGATGTTAACCTTAATCATCCTGTATATGCTGTTTCCCTCAAAGAGAGTTTTTGTTTTTACTAAAATAAAAAAAAATTGTCATAGCATGAATACTAACAGGAGCATTATTAAAGGCTGGGATTAAGCCATGACTCTTGGATTACTTGAATGTTGTGTCTCCATTGGCTTCTTGGAACATTTTGCTCAACTGAGACAGTCCCTCAACTGTGTTAACTAACATCCTCAAGCATCAGACAAAACCACCCACGGATGGTTGTTAGGCAGGTCCATATTCGTCCCTCATTGTACTCGTACTCACTCTCTGGAGAGGAGGGATTTCACACCAGCTAGGTGACAGCAAGATGTCCCATTATTCACTGTCTGTCAGACCCTTTTCTTGCCCTGCCTCCCCAACTCTTTGCCCTGCTGAACCCTATCATACAGCCCCCCTGTGTCAGAGGTCCTATCAGTGAACTTATTTCTGGTATTTTTGTTTAATTAATCGGCTTTATTTTTTTTAATGGTTTTAGATTACAGAACCGTTAAGCATATAGTACAGAGAGTTTACATATACCGCATCCTTGCTTCGCAGTTTCCTCTATTGTTAACATCTTGCATGAGCATGGTACATTTGTTACAATTAATGAACAATACTGATACAGTAGTATTAACTAAAGTCCATACGTTTCTTACATTTCCTTAGTTTTTACCTAATGTCATTTTCCTGTTCCAAGATCTCATCCATGATTACCATGTCACATTTAGTCATCATATCTCTTTAGACTCCTTTTGGCTGTGACAGTTCCTCAAACTTTCCTTGTTTTTCATAACCTTGACTGTTTTGAGGATTACTTACTCATCAGTTACTTTGTAGAATGTCCTTCAGTTGGGATTTTTCAGATGTTTTTAATAATTACATGGGTTATATATTTTGGGGAGGAAGACCACAGAGATAAAGTACTGTTTTCATCACATCTTATCAAGGGTAGTTACTATCTACATGATTTATGACTGCTGTTGACCTTAATCACCTGGCTAAAGCACTGGTTGTTCAGTTTCTCCATATTTGTGGTATTTTGATAATTCTTTGGACACTTTCAAGAGACATTCAACTAATTCCTTTAAATAAGGTGTGTAAAGTGATCCTGATGTTTTGAAAAAGCAACTGTCCTAGGCTCCTATGAGTAAGAGGGGACTCTTCCAAGAAGAGTTAACAAGAATAGTCAGGTGCGGATGATGAATAATTATTAATAGTCCAGAAATAATTCCAATGGTCAAGCATAGGGCAGGATATAACATTGCTTTCTTATTTAGAAATGGTAAGAGCTCTATTAATTATAAAGACAGAATCAAGATTGCTAATTAGAGAGGAGCCCACACAGCTTCTCTATGTATTTTTGAATATTTTCAGTGTTACATGGTTCAAATTCTATTGCAAAGATCCCATCCCTAAATGTATCTCAAGGCATAGATAGGAGAGAGGTTATCTGGAATATAGTCATTTAAAGGCTAATCTACCCCCCTATTTTTCCAACTTTATCATCATTATTAGACAAATTGGCATCTATTCCTTCAGTTTTATGGATGTTGAGAGTCAAACATGCAACATATGTTTTAATTTACCAAGTAAGATTCTTTTTCCCCTTTTGGTACCAGAATGTTTCTGAGTTGAACATTCAGCATCCTTTGGCTAATATGTTAATTATGCATTATTCATAGTGAAAGGTTCAGATTCGTTATGCTGCAACTGTTCAGTCCTTGACAAATAACTCTTATAGGTCACATCCATTTTTAAGTAAATAAAGAACAGCAAGAACTGAATTTCTTCTAAAAAATGTGTAGTACTGGGAGCTTCTTTGGCAAGTTACCATCTACCCTTTTGCTTTAAGTCTGGAAGACTCATGCGCTTTCCAACAAAGCTAATAATATTTTTAGGGGAGGGTCCTCCTGGGTCTTCCTTTTAGCTTCCACATCCATTACCCCTTTGGCTTGCTCTACTCTCTGCCATTTAGTAAAGTTTATGGTAGCTTCTACCTCATCCTTTTAAAATATCCTGGATACGTTTTCAGGGTAGAAGACTCTTATGTGTTCTCATTTATTCTCTTAACAATTTTTTATTGAGCACTTTTACGTGCTAAGCAATGTCCTTGGTGCTATCAGTGCAAGGATGAACATATTCACTTGGCATGCACAAAGAAGATTTAGTAAGTCGGTTCTGCTGAAACGCTGAACACCTGAAAGGAACAGAGGAAGATAAGGTTGGAAAAGTGGTAGATGTTGCACAGTACCCAGAATGTTAGACTAAAGTTTTTGCATTCTATCCCTGGATGGCATTTTATGCAATGGAAATATATAATCAGAGATGTCCTTAAAGAAGATTAATTTAAGGGCAAAAGAAGCTAGTTTACTTGGAATTTTACAATTGTACAGGTAGATGGAATTGAAGATCTAAATTGAGGTGAAGCAAGTGGAATCAGAAGAAAGAATTAGTGCAAGATATATTGCAGAATGGACAAGAAAGAGAGTAGTCAAAGTTTATAAGATTGGATCCTGAGAGAAAGGGATGTAGTATGTAGAAAGGGATGAAAGAAGTATGTAGTATGTAGAAAGGGATGTAGAAATGAAATCCAAGGGATATATCTGAGGGGAAGATAAGTTCTGTTTCAAAAATTCTGTGTTTGAGGAGTTTGAAAGTTATCTATGTAGACATATAAGACAATTAGAAATGCAGGCTTGTATCTTGTATAGGGCCTAGGGCTGGCCTTTTAAGTGCAATAGAGGTGATGGAGCCCAGGATGCAGAGGTTGAGAGAATAGACCAAAATGTAGACAACAGGCAAACAGATATAAAAGATGACTGCAATGCAAAGGTCAGAAAGGAATGGAATGAGAACCAGGATAACTGGTGTCATAGAAGCCAGAAGAAGTATCAAATGCTGTTGTGAAGTCTAAGGTTGGGGACTGAAAAAAGAAAAAGGTCACTGAGTTTGAAAAGTTATTGGTGAATATTGAGAAGCTCTTTTAGAATTGTAGGGGTAAAAATCAAAATCCAAGAAAGAATAAGGCATATATAAAAATGGTACTTAGGGGCTTCCCTGGTGGCGCAGTGGTTGCGAGTCCGCCTGCCGATGCAGGGGACACGGGTTCGTGCCCCGGTCCAGGAAGATCCCACATGCCGCGGAGCGGCTGGGCTCATGAGCCATGGCCGCTGAGCCTGCGCGTCCAGAGCCTGTGCTCCGCAACGGGAGAGGCCACAACAGTGAGAGGCCTGCGTACCAAAAAAAAAAGGAACTTGTATTCCTATCATGGAGACAGATGAAACAAATGAATGTTGCAGCCTCTAAGACAATGTACATGATTTCAAGAGGACACAAAGCAAGGGAACTCTGTTCTACTTGGGGGCAGGGTCATTAGGAAAAAAACTTTGGAAATTTTGTGACACTTAAGATGAGTCTTGAAATATGGGTAGGTGGATTGTTCTTGTCTCTTAGAAAAACATACTTGTAGTCTTTCCCCCTTCAATTTAAATTGTTTTTCTATTGCTGAATTTAAAAGAATGGATGAGAGGGAAAAGAGAAAAGATGGACTTGAAAAACTGGGGAGATGACAGCTAGTTTTTTTGCCCCCTTATTTTATATCTTTCTGGGAGATCATTACAGAAACCTGTCTACTCTTGTAAAAGTCCTACATAAAACTATTTTACTTTAATATGAAAATTATTGGCATTGCCTTGTTTTAGTCATACTGAATATGTAGTTAAAGAAGAAATGGAGTGGTCTGGAGTATACGGAGTATTGCAAATTGCCATACTTCCCTTTAGAAGTTGTTTTTCGTTTTCTAGCTTTTGTCACAATCACATTTTTTACCTTTCAGAAGCGGTAACTAAACAAATTAACCTGTATCAGTAAGTCAAATAGATGTCTATTGTACAGTTAACAATATCAGAAATTCTTAGACTAGTTTTCTTAGGCAAATACTTGGATTTGTTTCTCAAAAGGTCCTGAAACAGATGAATGCCTCTTTGTTTGGAAGTCCTATTAAATTTTCATTACAATATCAGATTTTTTAAACCTCTTGTTTCCTTTAGAAAGTTTTATTTTAGAAATGGTCGTATAAGACTTGTTTCATATACTACTGTTTTCATAAATTTCCTTCTCTCATCGTATTGTATTTCTCATCCAATAATATTCTGGGAGAGATTCTTTTCTTCAGGAAACAACATTGTTTTGTTTAAAATTTCAGTCCTGAAAATGTGGTAGAGTTAGATCTGTTTGGGTTCATTACTAACACTTACTAAATGTTGTAACAGTAATAATTGAAAACAAATGGAATTAATTTCTGTCTACCTTTCAAATCTAAAGAGATTTGCTCAACTTTTTCCTCTTTTTCTGAAGAGATAATCCAGAACATATTTATTTGATATGAGGCAAAAAATTCCAGAGGGTGATAGAGTATTGAAAGCTAAGTCATAATGGAATAGTAGATTGGAGGGACTTTGTACATTTTTCCTATTATGCATCAAACTTATGTATTAATCAATTCATACATATGAGGCAGAGGAGCTGCCCAGTAAAATAAGATGGTGTCTTGGGAAAAATGTGGAACATACATGAAATGGTTTTGAATTCTCCCAGCTGTACTCCTCACCAGTCGTGTGACCTTGGGCAAGCTACTTAATCTCCATGAAACTTTTCCTCACCTGTTCAGTGTGGATACCACTACTCTGCTCAGAACTTTTATGAGGATCAAATGAGATAAATATATAATGCTTCTAGCACAGTGAATAGCATATAGTTAAGAGCTCAGTAATTTAAGGGAGTTTATTTCCCAAGTGAGAGATGAAAACTAAAAACAGATCACTTTCATTGACGATGAGAAGGAAGGGATATATTTAGGAAATATTCATATAATTTAAGAGATAAAACCTAATAGTACAGTTGTGAAAGAATAATAATAAATAGGAGGGAATTTGAGCCTGAGATGTCTAAAGCACATAAAACATGTAGGAATCTCATGTGATGCTCACCGGAACTCTGGGTTTAACATCTTTTGATAGTTACATAAAAAATATGACTGTTGGGCTTCCCTGGTGGCGCAGTGGTTGAGCGTCCGCCTGCCGATGCAGGGGACACGGGTTCGTGCCCCGGTCCGGGAAGATCCCACGTGCCGCGGAGCGGCTGGGCCCGTGAGCCATGGCCGCTGAGCCTGCGCGTCCGGAGCCTGTGCTCCGCAACGGGAGAGGCCACAACAGTGAGAGGCCCGCGTACTGCTAAAAAAAAAAAAAAAAAAAAAAAAGACTGTTCATCACTGTCCTTAAGGTAAGTTTACTGAATAACATATTTAAAATTAATTCCCCAAATTGTGTTTAATTAGGTGAGAAAAATAGAGGAGCTTTTGGAAAAGAATTGATCGTTTTTTGCAGTGGGATACATTTATGTAAGCGTATCACAGATTTACAGAGTCCCAGAGGTGATTTCTCCCTTGCTTCTTGTGTACAAACATACATTTTTTTTCTATTAGGATTAATTCTCTTAGGTAAAATACTATATGACTGTATTTATTTTTATTGTACTTTAAAAATCTCTAAAGAAACAGTTTAGTTTAGTGGTTAAGAGCTAAGACTCTGGAGCCAGACTGCCTGGGTTCATTTCTCAGCTCTACTACTTACTAAGTAGTTAAGAAGTTACTTAACTTCCCTGTGACTCAGTTTTCTGATCTGTAAAATGGGGATAACAATAGTACCTATCACACAAAGTTGAGGTGAGGATTAAGTGAGTTAATGTTTGTAATAGAACAGTGCGTAGCAGATTGGCTTGTGCTCTATATGTGTTAGTTGTTAATGTGGTGGTGATGACAACACAATTTTGTGATGATGATGTGCAAGCAGAAGCTGGCATGGTCCAGTTTTCTTGAGTAAAGCAAGCAGGCACCTGCTGTGAGTATAGACAGCTTTATACTGACTGGAAAGAAAGTCATTTGACTCACTTCCCGTTTCTATCCCTTTCGTGATCTGAGTTTGAATTCCATATCGTTGATTCCTATTCCACATTGCTCCTATTGTCTCTAGTTATTTCAGTACCTGTGATGTGATCTCAAAACTACCAGCTTTAACTCACGTCAACTCTTGGAAATGTAAAATAAAACTTTTTCAGGAAGATTGGAAGCGTGTGACACAAAAATTGGTGTGTCAGCTCCAAAATGCAGAAAACTGCTCTAAATAAATCAGTATCTTTTGTCTTCTTATGTTTTGCAGTGGAACGATGTAGACTTTTCCCAGCCACTGCCACAATAAGACAGAAGTAACTCCTTTTATTGTGTGAACTATTTAGCTCTCTGAACTTGAATTTTTATGGTTTTTATCATCATCTTATCATCTTAGTTGTTTGTGCGTCTCCCTTTACATACTGGAATCCTCCTGTGGATAAGAGAATGTGTTATTTTTCAGCTTTTCACCACCCGTGCTTAGCACAGTACCTAGCCCAGAAAGTGCCAACATGTTTTGCTCTTGTTGAATGAATGTATTAGTCAATCCAAAAGGATTGCCCAAATGATTATAAAATTTTCAGTCTGTGTATACTAAACACTATTATATACAGTTAAAATGGATTAATGGTGAATAATGGGGAATGTTCCCCTATAAAACAATTAGAGCATTCAACTGACTAGCAGGGGAATCTCTTTGGACACCGAGAACAAATGAAAATCTTACGTAGAAGAAAATCCACCTAAAAGATTGTGAGGCTTTGCTTTAGTTCAATCTGAGTCTGGAGGTTATTATGAAACTACATTTCAGAATGATCTGTCTTATTTAACACCATTCTTTCATTCACCTCCTAAAAAAAAAGAAGCACAATAACCTAGATCATCAATCTGTTTCCAAGGGCATCAGCAGAAATTGTAAGGTCCCTCTGACCACGAGGCTCTTGTAAGCTTGCCAGTGAAAACATGCATGTTCTTCTTCTTGCCTTTTGCATTTGGTGCACCATGCAGGAGCAGAAACAAAAATCAGGTTTCAAAAGCTCCGTGGGCTGTTATCCCACCAACACTCACCTTCAGAACTGTCCCTGGGAGCCAGCACGCTGAAGCTGCTGGGCACACCAGGGAGGTGTTCCAGACTTAATGACAGGGCCCATAGGAAGAACACCCTCAGGATTTCAGCACAGGGTTCCACACGAGGTGGCCTGTGATGCTGAGTTGCAGGCACTCTCCAGTGTCGCGCTGCTCCTATCACAACATAGTCCACACTACACTCCTGCCCTGTGATTCTGCTAGTTAAGTTTTTTCCTCTGTGGATTTTAACACTTCACCTAGAAGTATCTCTCCTACATGTTATAAGCCCTACTTACACATTTGAATGAGATTAGGGCTAAAGGGTGTCCTTTTTGCCAGAATCCACTTGAATCTTGATCTACTCTGTTTCAATAAATGTGTATTTTTAACCTGATGCTAGAAAGCTGTGATAAGCAGCTTTATGATAAATACTTAAAAAAAACATTCTTTATTAGTTTTTGTGGTTTTTGAGAAAAGCCTGCTTGACAGTTCTGATGATGCAAATGCTTCATGTCTTATTTTATTCAGTTAAAGAAAAATGCAGATTTGAGAGTGTCTGGCAATATATGATAAGTAGAGAATCTTAAAAAATACATAAAGTATGCTAAAATTCCTCAAACCAGCACGATTGGTTTAATTACACTGCGATAAACACTCCGAAGGGGAATCATAAATATCAAGTTACTTTTCAATAGTACTGCGATCCTTGATTCTTGTTTTAAAAGTAAAACAAAACAAGCATGTTCTAGGAAGCGAGTCATGGGTGATATTATTCTAATGTTTCTTTGAGTTCTGGGGGGTATCGAAAAATTCACAGAAAAATTAGTTTAATAAAGAAACTCAAACATTGCAAAGTGCTTCTTAGGAGACAAGTCAAGAGGCTCTCTGGACAGACCCTGGAAACAGAGGCTCTCTGGACAGACCCAGATCCTGATATTCCAGGATCGCCAAGAAGAAAAGACAAGAAAACACCCCACCCCCATGAGCTACAACCAGACCATGTCCATCCCCTCTCCCTCCCAGAATTGCCCTCTATGGGTGATAGCCAAAGAGTTGAATATATATCTACCAAACTACTCTAAATGTGAACATTTCAGTCACCTAACACACAATGAGTGGGGAGACTACCCTTGTCAGAGTAATAAATGACTTCCTTACGTGGCAGATTTTGCTTTCTCCTCCAATCTTATCCTTTGGCACTTGATCTCAGTGCAGCTTTCAGCACCATCGATTATGATATAGTTTAAAAATGCTTGAGGGAGTTTGCCTTTTTGTCTGTTTCCGTTTTAAAATGGCTTTATTCTTACCCTTCAGACAGTTGACATCATGGATCAATGGCTGCTCATTGTTCTGGGGCTGAAGTGCTTGAGGCTGGTGTTCAGTGGGGTCCAATACTAATACGGGCCGATGGCTGTTTAAAATCCTCAGGCTGCCGTTAGGCCCAGTGACTGCTAGACACAGAAATGGCTGTCAGCATTAGCTGAGCTGTTTAAAGATAACGCTGCTGCTTTTTCTCCTTGGTGGCCAGTGGGGAAGAGGCAAGGAGTGGAAGGCTAGTTTTGTTTTTTAATGGAATTACAGAAATATAAATCTGGAAAGAAATTCCACAAGCTGATAGTCTATCCCATGCTCTCTAGAGCAGTGGCTTGGCCTTGTGCTGAAGGATTGCTATATATGTCTATTCCACCATCTTTTCTCTCTACTACATTTCTGTTCTAAAAATTTGTTGTTTTAAATTTTTTCCTTTACACGACTTTAATGCTTCCTGATTTGGTTTTCTATTTTCATTTAGCCCTTGTTCACTTATCAAACTGTTCACTATGTGGTACAGTATGTGGTACTATACCAATTAGCTTATCTTATGATTTACTTTAAACAGCATTAGCATCACTGCATATCCTCTGGCTCTACTTATTAGTGTAATAGATATTCTCATTAGGAATGGTATGCAAATTTGTTGGTCCTTTTCTCAATTAGGAGTCTATAGAACACCAGGGTTAGGCACATAATAAGCACTCAATAAATGCTTGTCAATTAATAAATGAACAAGTTACTAGGGTCAATGAAAGTGGACAGTGGGACAAGAGAGCAAGTTCTACTTAAAGAGAAAGTTATAATTTTACTGTGAAGTATAAAGGAAGTATTGTTTACATGGTTTAAACTCCTGAAAAATCATATCTACGTGACCCTTCCATCTAGGGAATTCTGCTAAATGCTAAGAATATAGACATATTTATTGAGAATGTTTAAACCTTCAGATTTTATATTGTCAGTCAGAACCCCCAGGAAGCACGTGATGTTTTGGCATTTATATGGGCTTTCAAGTGAACACATGAGATAATACAGGTTGTTGATTTGACTGAATCTGAATAGATTATGTAGAAAGTAAAATATACACAGAAAGTGCAATACACACTAAAATTCTTAATATATTTTTATTACATATTGTGTTAACTGTTTTCCCTTTGGGGCTATATATTTTCAATGTTAGTAAAAATTTTTGAGGAAAATATAAATGAAAATGTGTATACTCTCCCACAGTTTTATGGAGAAGATCTAATACATTAAAAATGAGGTTTCAGTACTTTTATCTTTTGTCTATTTTTTTCATTCTGTCTTTTTCAGATCACATAACACTAGTTCTTATGACTATTTGCTCCTTCAAACATGATTCTGGTCATGTCTTGACTTTACTCCGAAATTTACAGACTAAAAATTTCTTCTTTATTTGTTAGTATGTAAACTAACTCTATGTACATCTAGCATGTGCATCTAAAATGTTTCCCATTTTAACATATATATGGACAGCCAATCTAGTGATTCAGTATTTTATAATAATAGTATAGAAAATATCTATAAATCACTTGAAAATTAAATTTTAAAGAACAAAATAATAAAATAATAATGATATTCTGGTTATTAGGACTGCCATCATAGATACTAGCACTCAGTAAGTGTTGGTGTTTTCTGGATTTTGAATTGATATTTGACTATCATGTTCCCATCATAAAACTGTGAGATGATGTTGCCATGTGGAGAATATTACCAGCCTTTAGAGGATCCATCTGTTACTGAGAAACTCAATCACCTATTTTGGTGGGAAATTACATTTTCCTTGTCTTTTTGCTCTTTTGGTTAGGGATACATATAAGAAAAAGCTCACCTTACTTTACCATTTTGTCTGAGGGGAACTATTTTGGGTAGAAATGTATGAGTTGGGGTCACCAACTTTTTAGTCATGTGCATACTGCTTTCAGTCTTACTAAGAAAGAATTTTGTGTTTTACTAGGGCCTGAGTAGCATCCGTGGCATTCTAGTAACTTGATAAAGAATTTATAAAAATAAAACAAACACGGTTTTCTTAAATGAAATATCTGTGATTTTCTTGGACTATAAGGTTCCATTGAACGCCTAAATGATGGCAGTATTGTAGTGTAAATCACTTAATCATACTCTCATAATTAATGAGAATAATACACCGAACTCCCTTTGGATCTTATGTTAATTTCATTACTCAAACTAAGTCACGTCATCAGGAATCCATCTGCCTGTAAATTAGGTTTGGATGCAGTTAAAGCAGCTTGGAGAACACCTTGGATTTTATACGTTAGCTAAAACCCTGTTTAACATTTGGCACATCTGTGTTGTATGTTTTGCTCTATGACAGCAATAGAAAATTTTGAGAGTAGCTGTTTAATTCCTCTTCAAAGCAAAGCAAAGAAAAAAAAAAAGCCAGTAGTACTGTGTGTATGGGGGGCGGGCGGCTAGAGTTCGGGTGGCTCTCTGGAGCCATTTTGATTCATTTTTCAACTAGTCCAAAGAGCTCTATAAATACGGACTGTTGACCTTGCCTGGATACTCTACATCTTACTTTTTTTGTGAGTCAAATGACTAGTGTCTCAGCAAAGCGGTATTGTTTTGGTTTTTCTTTCTATATATTAAAGTACTGTTTTTAGTTGTGGCTATTGTATCATGCAAAGAACACTAAAAAATTAGTAGAATCCAAAGGTGAACAACAAAGTAATAGAGGCTTGAAGGTATGATCTATGAGAAGATATTAAAGAATTGAGTGTTTCCAGCCTTGATGGAAAGCAACCCAGAAAGATATGATAGCATCTTAAAGTATATAAGGTAATGCTAGAACAAACAGAAGAACATTGATTATCAGTAGACCACAAAAACAGGTAAAGCTGCAAGAGTCAAAGCATATATTTTGTTGTGATGCAGACCCAAACCTTAAATATCTAGCAATCAACAATAAAATGCTATGTTATGAAGCTAAAATTCCAGGGGACAATTACTACAGAAGATCTGCTGCAATTGTGTTATTCTTTTTGAATAAATACACACCAGGTGGAGGAGCCAGCCCAAAAGATGAAAATGGGTTTCGTCCTTCTGAAATCTTTGGTCTAATAAGTCTTAATATTCTCATGATGCACGTCACGGAGGTTATCTCTAGGGTCATTTCTAAACCCTAGAGGGATTTTAATAGAAGATTATTTGCAGCAACATGGATGGACCTAGAGATTGTCATACTGACTGAAATAAGTCAGACAAAGAAAGACAAATATCATATGATATTGCTTATTTGTGGGATCTAAAAAAAAAAAGATACAAATGAACTCATTTCCAAAACAGAAACAGACTCACAGACCAAAGGGGGGAATGGTGGGGAGGAGGGATAGTTAGGGAGTTCAGAACTGACATGTACACACTGCTATATTTAAAATGGATAACCAACAAGGACCTACTGTATAGCACAGGGATCGCTGCTCAATATACTTAAAAAAAAATTTTTTTTTGGCTGTGCCACGTGGGATCTAAGTTCCCTGACCAGGGATCGAACCCATGCCCTCTGCAGTGGAAGCATGGAGTCTTAGCCACTGGACCACCAGGGAAGTCCCTGGAAGGAACTCTGCTCAATATGATGTAACAACCTAAATGGGAAAAGAACTTGAAAAAGAATAGGTACATGTATATGTATAACTGAATCACTTTGCTGTACACCTGAAACTAACACAGCATTGTTAATCAGCTATACTCCAATATAAAATAAAAAGTTAGAAAAATAGAAGATTGGCAGCAGAAATTATGTTCAGGAGTTAAAAGGTGTATAAGGAGTTTGTTTATTCTGAGGTAAGAGGCCCAGACCTTGGTTTCTCTTCTTCCTAAACCACTCCCCACTTCTGCCATGTACCCGACACACACACACACACACACACACACACACACACACACACACACACACACACTTTATCAGAGGTTCTCTGAGATAGCTCAGATTGTGTGTATAGCAATACAGTAATCCCATCTGGAAATATAGTGAATGATGGTAAATATGTCCTCAGAGAAAAGCCCCAACCTGAAAAAACTGGATTGCAGGTATTAGGCTGAGCCCAGAACACAGTGCAGGAGTGGAATAAACCATTAAACCCTACACTGTGTTGCAGGGTCAGGGCTGCTCATGTTGGGGGTTGGAATAGGGTGGTGCTGAGGAGTGTAAAGTTTTATGTGGGCCCCCTATAGAGTTATGTAACAGTTATGTAACAGTTATGTGTTATTTAGCAATCTGGGCAAGGAATAACTTGGCAGCTATAGTGCTGATTGCAACATTTATTATTGAGAAATGACATGTTGGTGAGGTTGGGGAGATCTGCAATGGTCATGGTGCCTGTCATTTCAGAGTAATCAGAAGGTTTCAGAAAGAAGACAGAAAACTTGCAGAGGGTTTTGCAAGCGGAGAATGTGGGTGAATCTGTATTACAGACTTCAGGAAGGAGAGAAATGGTGAAATCACTATCAATCACTAGATTTGAGAGACTCATATTGATCTTACAATTGCAGAAAGAACAAAGTTCCAAAATCTGGGATCCTTGTAATACGACTGGTTATGCTTTAGACTGGAAATAAAACTTCAGTGATAACAATAACAACCTCAAATACCCATTTTGAAAATGACACAAGGAACTCTCATTGTTTCGCTCTCTCTCAAAATTCACACATACAAAAGATGTAAACTGAGTTTATAAAAGAGGAGATATAACTAATAAGTAAGAACTGTTCACCCCAATTAGTAAAGAAAGAAATGTGAAGTAGCATCTTTCATCTATTAACTTAGAAATTGCAAAATTAATGGTATTATTTGGTGCCGGCACAGATATGAAGACCTGAGCTATCATATGTTTCTAGTCAATTTCCACAAAAAGGATCTTTGACTACTTAGCTCAGGAGTCATATTTCTTTTTTTTTTTCTTCTTCTTTATTTTAGGAGTCATATTTCTGAGACTACATCCCAAGGAAATAATCCCTATTGAGAAAAAACAAACAAACAAAACAGCCCGTCTTGGTCTGTTCAGGCTGCCATAACAAAATACCATAGATTGAGTAGTTTATAAACAAAAAATATTTATTTTTCACAATTATGGAGACTGAAAGTTCAAGATCATGGCATCAGCATGGGTGCATTCTGGTGAAGGCCCCCTTCCTGATTGCAGACTGCCGACTTCTCACTATCCCCACATGGTGGAAGGGGCAAGGGATCTCTCTGGAGCCTCTTGTATAAAGGCGCTAATCCTATTCATGAAGGCTCTACCTCCCAAAATACCATCACCTTGCAGGTTAGGATTTCAACATATGAATTATAACGGGATACAAACTTTCAAACCATCAAAAACCATATGCACAAAGATATCATCATGATATGTTGTTAATAGTAGTCAAAATGTATGGGCAACCAAAATGTTCAAGAGGATAAAAGATTATGTAATTTACTCTAAAATGAGATGTTTACTTAACCAAATATGATTAAAGATTTAATCATATTTATTCATATTAAATTAAATTTCCATATTGTATCAGTACAATATGGAAAATGCTCATTATGTGAGATTCAGTTAAAAAAGATTAAAAATGCTATGTATGTAAAACATACATGGTCATGAAAATACTGAAGTCAAACAGTAGCTGTGTTAGGGAAGTGAGAGTGTTTTTAAACTGCTTTTTAAAATTTTCTAAATTGCCTGTTCTGTAGTTATCTTGCTTTTATTTTTTAAAAAATTACATCTTTTAAAAATTTAGCTATTTAAGGTAAGCAGCATTATGCCTATTTTATAAATGAATAAATAAAATGAGTTTTCAAATGCTTAGAAGCCAGAAGCTTCCACATCTCCTAGACAACCCCAGTTCTCTTGTTTTTCTCCCAGGAAAGAAAACAGAGCCAGAGATAGATATAAGTACTTCATTTTTCATAGAACCCTTAAAGGGTGCTTGTTTTGGTTTACACTGAGTTCTCTGTTCCTCCCTACCTTCCGACCTTCCCTCTTTCCTTCCTTCTTCCCCCCCTCCGTCCCTCCCTTTTCATCTGGCTGTCAAAAGTGATAAATCTGTCGCATGTGCACCAGGCCCTTAGACTAAATATCCTATTTACCCATTACTAGTGTTTCTTCATTGCATTTATCTTTTCATTCAAATATAATGATCTAACTGCTGTGTTGAGTTTGGAGAGCCACTAATATGTCATTAGGAAGACCTTGATAAAAGAAGAGGGCAGGTGTCCCACCTGTGAAAAAGCAGTAATAGAGGGGATTAGTTTCCCAAGTCCAGCATGGGGCTTACTGCACTGGCCAGCTTCCAAGCTACCGAAGATATGCACAGCTGGCCTTGGAGGAGCCACCGAAAGAAACGGCACGTGCCCCGGTAGACTTCTGGGTATTTCATAGACTAGGACCGAAACTTAAAAGACAAGCTTTCAGTTTTGCGTAACTGTTGGACTCTTTGACATTCCTTTGGTGCATCAGGCTACAGAACACACAGTAGTGTTTACCTGATGAAGACGCTCTCCCAGTGTCTTGGTTTTATTTGAGATCTGACCCGCCTCTCATTTTCCTAAGACATTCTTTAATTACATTGGATTAGATGGGGAAGATTTTTCACCTCTCTAATCCCTTGGCTTCCATCTTCCATTCTCTTCTGTTTTGCTTCTTTCTCTCTTAAATCATTACCATAATCTTGGCCTCAGAAAGTCAGCCTCAGCCAAAGGCAGTCTCATGAGGGAGATATTACTTTCATGTGTGGCCTAAACATAGCACATAAACTACTCCCTGGAAAAGAAAACAAAAATTGTGCAGCAGGAGATGTAGAATATATTCTTCTCCAAAGAGAGTTTTTTTCCACTGTGCCTCCTAATATTCTAAATGCTCCCCCATGTGATGAAGCAAAATGTGTGTTCCTCTCTGGCACTAAAGCATTAAAGAAACATTCTGTGACTCTTGTTTTAAAGTGTCGTGAAGGCAAAAAACAATTTTCCGTATTTTTCCTCCGAACGTTAAAGAGTTACGCTGCGTTTAAATGATGAGGCTATCCATGAAAGCAGGGGAAGGGGGGCTTGCCGGGGGGCATGAAGGAGTCACTCAAAAAGTATGGATATTTGAAGAATGCCAGTTCTGAAGATGATTTCTATATTGAGTTAGATAAAAAAGGTTTTTAAAACTTTTTTATATTTCTGTACTTATAGGATATCTCTTATAAACCTTACTCTATTTCCTGGAAAGTTGCAGAATTAAGATAAAAAGCACAACTAACTCAAAAGAGTTCTCTCGGGATTTTTAATTCATCACTGCTACCTCTCTATGTGAAAGTCAAAGAAAATTTAAAGGCCACAGTGTCTAAAGGAAAATCCTTGAAAGAAATCACAAATACTGTGTAAGAATGAGAATAATTTATCTGTAAATGTTAGTGCCATGATGAAATTTGATTTGGTAGCTCGTTCATTCATAGATTCACCAGACACTTACTAATACTGAATCATTCTCTAAGGCGGTAGGGCTCAAAGATGAATTAGACCGATTCCCTGTCTTCAAGTACTTGAGAATAGTAGGTGGAAGCTAACTTATACAGGAGTAATCACAGTACAACATAATAAGTGCTATAAAGGTGATGGAGGTGGGCAAGGTGCTTTTCAAAATTTTCGATCCAGCAGTATGGTACAGGCACCATGAATCAGAGCAGATACCAGCCTCAATGCTGGAGCAGAGTTTGAGAGATCTCCTTCTGGGCCAGGTCTTTCCTCCATTATGCCTGGAGATTCAGGAGGCTTCAAAGAAGGGGCCAGGATGGCCAGGGCATTAAGAGAAGGGGTACTTGGCAGGGGGTAGGGGGTGACTTCAAAACTGGCTAACTAACAACGCATGTGGTAATGCTGATGTATATCAGCTGCAAATCAGCTCTGGCTTTGGAATGTTACAATTCATTTAAAAACGAATGTCCGGATAGTTGCAGCACTATTATTCTGGATTGCTGTCTATTTTAAATTCATTGAGTACATTTCTGCAGCTGTCACTAAGCTTTGCTTCAAATGATGTATGTATCACCCTAGGGCAGGTGGGACATGTAAAGACTTTGATGGGATTCTGCTCAGCTTGAGGTTCTGGATTTAAATGACTGATAGCATGTGTGGGTTCACCAAAGATATTACTATTACAAAAGGGTAGCTATGTACTACCTTTAATCTGACCATATTGCATTTCATCATTGGTTGCTGCAGTGAAATGAAAAACCTTGCCATACAGTGAATACTTTAATCTATCATCATAAAGAAGGGCTTGTCAATCTTAGCTCAAAAAGTCTAGGCTTAATGACCAAACTGGAGATAGTCTTTAAATAAAAATAGAGGTTATTTAGTAGTCCTCTTTGTATGGTTTCTTCTAAATTAATATTAGATTTTTTAGTTATTTCATCCAATAGAATAAAAGCAAGGAATAAAACTGAGAAGAAACATTCTTTAAACACACACACATCTATAAAGCACAAACAAGGTATTACAAGCCTTTTGGCATTATTTGGGTTACTGCATCCGTATTTTACATCACAACAAAATGCTTCTGTCAGGTAACTACAGAGGACGGTTTTCTACAATTCTTATGGAATATAGAACTTTGGGGGTTAGATTATAGTTGACAAAACCGAAAAAAGACTGGCCCTTGATTTATTACAACTTGTGATGTGATTGACTGGACTTCCGAATATTTCTTCACGAGGGAGCCAGGGTGTGTAGCAAGATCAAACAACTGTGCTTCATGATTGTGTGTACTCAGGCAGAATGGTTAGGACTCCAGGGGGATTTCTGTGCCTGCATCATGCCCTGGGCACTTCCCGTCCTCAATCCCTGTGGAATTTCTCAGCTGCAGCCATCAGTCCTAGGGGATAGAGGAGCCTGAAAGAAACGGACCATGTTGCTCTCATTCATTACCACTGCCTTGTTCTTGCCACAGGTCTGAAAAGCCAAAGAATTGTGGGCTCTGGCTGACCTCCCTTCCATTTCATTTGATACAGCCTCACTCTATTTCTACTTCTACCTCCTCAAGGCAGGAAACGATGGCAGTGGCTGCTGTTATGATACCCGCTTAATGATATGCTTGTCTGTCTGACATGAAGTCAGTTGACTTGACTGGTATTCTTGTCCTTATTTTGGTGGACCTAGAGTTACCATGTTTGTAGGTACCAGAGAGCAGGTGTGGACATTAGTTAGGAAATGAATTGTTTTCTTTTGTTTTCCATAGAAGCATATTGCTAGAAGGTGCTCTAGGACAATCTTACTGTGTTACAGATAAGAAGGAAGATTCTGCAAAACTTCATGACAGCAGAGAACAGGAGGTCTCTGGTTCTCAATCCACTTATCCTGCTGTATCCTTATTTCAGGGATGATTCAAGTCAATAGTCACTGATGGAAATCCTGAGTTAACTCACAACTTGGGAGTAGAAATATTGGAAAAAATTTCACAGATTCTAAATGCAATCAGTAGAAGGATACAAATAACCCTAATAGGTTTGGCCTCAGTTTTGTGATTTGTTGTTACAGATGATGTAATATCATCATCAAATAATTATCTATTTTGCTTTGGTGGAATTTCATAATTATGTCTGTGAAACTGACCTTGAATGATATCCATGTCCAAATACAAGAGCAATGTTTTCCAAGTTTGGGGGCTTGCACCTTCAATTGTGAAGGTCTGTGTGTCACATCTTGAAAGAAGATAGAGTGACTCTGCAGAGAATCTAATTCATATTAACATGCTAATATTCTGATACTGTTTCCAAGGCCCAAGATTGCATCTGATTATTGTGTTAATTATAGAGGGATGTTTTGTTTTATCTACCCAACATATGTAAGTAATATACCATCAGATTTTTATTCTGTAAGCCTTAAATCCTAGTAGCCATTTTTGACTTTCAGTCTTTCCTATTTATCCCTTATATCTCGTTAAGCCTCCGAGTTTGATTCTTCTTATCAAATTAATTTTAGTGTCTAATTTTTGGCCCCGTTGCCACTCTATAACTTTATGCCACAGCTTTCATGAGAGATTCAAAATTGACTTTGCTAACTCCTGCCAGGCTAGTCTTCCCAAAGTATCTACCACTTTCTTCATGTCAGTATCTTACTGCTCCATCTGTGATGGCTTCCTACTATCTGTTGGAGAATTTCCTAACTTCTCCTGTCATTTGAGGCCTTCTATAATCTAGACTCACTTTGCTTACCCAACTTTGTCTCAAACAAAAATTAATATTCCCGTGAATGTGGTTTCATGGTTAGTGGCAGTGCACGGGGCTAAGTGTATTTATTCATGTCTTACTCTAATATCCTGCCTTGTCCTTTTTTTAACTACTCTTTTTGTTTTGTTTTGTTTTGTTTTTGCTGTACACGGGCCTCTCATTGTCGTTTGGTTTTTGTTTTAGGTCTTGTATGTCTAACGAGATCATGAGCTCTTTTCAGGAAGAAACCATACGTACACAGTGCTGATAGCATAAGGCATTCTTGCCTATTCTTTGACTTAAAACATTTTAAAAGTCAACAACTGTTTTAGATATGCGCACCTTTATCTCAGAATGAAATATTCAGAGGACAATCAAACTCGATCAAGTATCCAGGGGATTTATTTTATTTATAGGACTCCTTTTACACCTTGAATAGTAACAACTAACTTTGAAGCTTTCTGGTAGAACTTAAGAATTTTTAATGATGATTGTGTAATGAGGAGGCTGAATATGGAGAATGATTAATGATGTATGAACTGATCAAGTCATACATATTCACAACTATGCACGTGGATGGAATATAGGGAGTGTCAAAACTGATTAAGATCCTAATTTCCTCATTTTTGTTCACATTCAAATACAGATATGGAGAATCACTATAAATGAAAACTTATTCGATTGAAGATTTTACACAAAGCTCTTTGTGTAAGAAATTTATTTTAATCATACTGTACAATTGTCTTATTCAGGACACCTTCTTTTGTGTTTTGAAAGATATCTAATGAGCCCACTTATTGGCACATTAAAAATATGAGTCATTTTACTAAGGAGCATAAAATAGATTTCATGGTACCAATTCCCTTTCTGAGCATCGTGGTTCCTTCTATATTTACTACAGTCAATATTTTCCTTGAAGGTATCATAATAAAATGCCATATTTTAAAACTGTTCTATTTTATGAAAAGCTCTTGTGAGAGCAAGTTGCAAAAGAAAAGAACTCAAATTCTTCTTTGAAATTACCCTCTTCCTCATAACCTAAAGTTGTAACTCTTGAACTTTCACCCTTGATAGTTCCAGAGTTCCTGGTCTACTTCATCAAGGGTCTCTCATAAGTCCTTTAAGGATAACTGGCACTTGTAGCTAGTCTTAGACATATTATTTATTGGCCTCTGACACACATCCAAACCTTGGTGTGCTTTGAGGTTCCCATCTTGATTAGAACAAAAGATGCTAGAAGGAAAGCCAATAAGATTTTAGTATATGTTTTCTTTGTTATTTAAGGCCCTAAGAGTGTGAGTCTACCAAAATAAAAGCCTTTCTATTTTTTTTAAACTTTATATTAGTTCATATACAGCGTAGAAAAGAAACTCAACTTCCAAAGTTAAAATCGTATGTCTTGGACTGGCCCTTCTGCAGTTTCATTGGAAAATGTTTGCTTGCTGTGTGATGGAAATAGCAGCAGTGAAGTACCAGAATTATTATGAAATCATATGGGGAAACATTTTATTCATAGAAATCTGCTCATAATGCTTTTGTATTCTAGGGAATTTGCCTGTCAGGATGAATCTGAGATTTAACTGTAAGGAAACTACTGTGTTTATTTTGAAGGAGGCAATGAAACTCTGTGGGGTGGTTGAGAGATTTCAAGTATCTTTTTTAATGGCCAAATGGGACTTGATTTTCTGGTGAAGATTGCACTTCTATGAGAGACCAACCATTATCCTAACCTGCACTGAGTTTTGTTCCCAGTTAGTTTAACAAGATAATTTGACATTTTGTAGAGCACTTTTCATATGCATGACATCTCAAATACATCATAGCATTGAACAAATTAATTCCTTATATAGGCAAATAGCAGCTCCTCCTTCAACTGTGGTGCGAGGTATGAAATGCCATTCCTATTGCTATTTAGGAAACCAAGAATAATGATAAAAGAATTGTGTGCTGTTACTTAACAACTCTGTTAAAATGATTATTAAGCTGGTAGTGATATTGCAAGAAGGCAGAATTTATATCACAACCGAATCAATTCATGGCTATGTTGGAAAAAAAGATTGGAGGAGAACAATGGGCCAAATATATGATAGGGAAAAAGGATAGTCCTATATTATGTCTTCTTGAAATTAAATTTAAGTAAGGAGATAACAAAAGTGATGAAAGACCAGAGATTAGGCAAAGGAGACTCTTATGCATGGATAGAGACTTGGGGTTGAGTAATAGTGGGACTAGGTTTTCCAGTGTTACTGAACAGAACTTGGATCTGCTCACCCACCACATAGCAAAGCTGCTCTGTTGACACCAGGTTGTGGCGAAGGAAAGTATAGCATTTATTGCAGGCTGCCAAGCAAGGAGAACAGGCAGCTCATGCTCAAAAGACCTGAACTTCCAGGTGGCTTTCAGGGAAGGATTTTTTTGTTTGTTTGTTTTTGCGGTACGCGGGCCTGTCACTGTTGTGGCCTCTCCCGTTGCGGAGCACAGGCTCCGGACGCACAGGCTCAGCAGCCATGGCTCACGGACCTAGCTGCTCTGCGGCATGTGGGATCTTCTCGGACCAGGGCACGAACCCGTGTCCCCTGCATTGGCAGGCGGACCCTCAACCACTGCACCACCAGGGAAGCCCTCAGGGAAGGTTTTTAAAGGCAACATTTGGGATGAGAGTTGCAGCTTGTGGGCTTTCTTCTGATTGGTTGGTGGTGAGGTATCAGGATGAAGTTTCAGGAATCTTAATCATCAACATGGTTCCAAGCAGTCTGGGGTCTAGTGCTTGTGGTCAGCATGCTGTCACCATCCTCTACCTGGGTGGGGGATGGGGGGGTATCTTATTTTCTGCAGAACAACTCAAAGATATGTCAGATTGTTATGTATATCCCTTGAGGAGGAACTCAAGACTGTTTTATCACCGAACTATTTTCTTTTCCTTTTTTCTGCATTCCCTTACTTCCCTAATTACTAACTGCTTGAGTCTGCTCTTTGGAAATCAGGGAAGGCCTAGGAGGCTAAAGGCTTTTTTCTACAAACAAGAAGTGGGGGTCATGGAGGGGCTTTTGTACCCAGGAGGGCCCTGCAGGGTCCTGCTCGGTTTCACTGGTGGGAAAACCTGGTCTTTTGGGCCAGTATACTTCCTTCCATATTTATATGGAAGCTTATTGACCAGAAGAATTGCACAATGAAAATATATTAAAATAATTACCCCAGTACTTGTGTGCAGATGGATTTGATAGAGACCAATAAGAATTCAGAGCTGAAGAGCAAAGACCCAAGCTATCTGAGGTAGATATTCTCTACACTTTGTAGATGAAGAAACAGGTTGTATAAGGTTAATCTGTCTAAAGTCACAAAACTAGTGTGTTGCAGAGTCAGGTTCAAACATATGTCCCTATGGCTTATTAAAAAACAAAATCCAACCTAGTACATTTTAAAGATGTTTATTGACTTTATTCAACAATTCATGAATCAGGCAGCATCTCCTCTAGTAGACAGAAAGGAGCTCTGAGCAACTGCACAAAATGAAAGCTTTTATAGGCAGAAGGGAGTGGGAACAAGGAAGTTATACTAGACAAGAAAGTGGGTTGGTTATTGCAAGTTTACTTTCCTTTAGGGGATGGCAGGGGTCTATCAGGCAGATTACCTAACTAGTACTAGTTAGACTATTCCTCATTGACTGGTTAAAGATTCCATTTCTGGGAGAGACTGAAACTGTACTTAAGTCTCGATGGGGGTTTAGCATAAGCAACTCTATTTTGGGCCTGTTGTCTTGTTTATAACAAGGCTGATTTTAAAAATTGTACTGGGGCTTCCCTGGTGGCGCAGTGGTTGGGAGTCCGCCTGCCGATGCAGGGGACACGGGTTCGTGCCCCGGTCTGGGAAGATCCCACATACCGCGGAACGGCTGGGACCATGAGCCATGGCCGCTGAGCCTGCGCATCCGGAGCCTGTGCTCCGCAACGGGAGAGGCCACAACAGTGAGAGGCCTGCGTACCGCAAAAAAAAAAAAAAAAAAAAAATTGTACTGTGCTGTTTTTTAACCAGAAGAAATATTACAAAACTGTTATTGTTATTTTATCTTTTAAAAAACATAGTCATCTGTTTAACATTTAAATATGTGCCAGGTGCTGGGAACAAAATAGTGAGCAAGACAGACACTATCCCTTATTTCTAAAAGATCAATATTTTTCTTATTTGTCTCATTCTACATGCTTATATGTAAAAGACCTGTTACAACTGATGCACGTGCTATAGTTAGCAATACTGTATTGTACATTTAAAATTTTGTTAAGAGGATAGATCTCATGTTAAGTGTTCTTACTGTCAAAAAAAAGAAAACTGTCATGCATTGTGTAAGAGTATATTAACTGAGCATATACATAAATATGTGCTATCACATCCCACTAGGTTAACTGTGAATGTTTTCAGTGTATAGAGAGAGAACAGTTCCTTTTTAGTTTTATAAAATAAAAGTTTATCAGCTTTTGGCCAGTGATTTCTCATGGTTACTTTACATTTAAAATGAGAAGCCAAAAATGAGCTTATAAATTGGAATTGTAAACAGAGGCTTTCCGAAACACTCATGACCCTGTTCTTTCTGAGTTTATTTAAAGCTCCTAGTTTCCTTAATGGAAGATCTCTGTGTTTATATCAGAAAATAGAGTGATCTATAGTGTGCTTGGTAAATGAGCCTGTCTTTAGTTTTAGAATTCACAATTTAGGAGTCGGACTTTCTGGGTATAAATGGCTAATCCACCACTTACTAGATGTGTGATGTTGAGAAAGTCACTTAACCTCTTTATATCATCACCTTCCAAAATTATATTGCGATCACACAATTAGTATAAATAAATGGAACAATGCATGGGCAGTGCCAGATGAGTGATGAACACTTTTCCTTTTTATTATGTCCAAGTATTCTGTGTTCCCCCCCCCCCAATGTGGTCATCAGGTTTGCTGACTTCCGTGGACAGCCTCTTATTCTCTCTCTCTTGTTCTCATTGCTTTAGTACACTGTGCCTTCATGCTTGTTTCATCAGGTCCAGACATCCATGTTGCCCTTTCCCTCTGAAGTACTCCTACTACTTCGGTGGTTTCATCTTGACTTTTTGTTTGCTCACTCTCTATCACTAATTTTCAGTGTTAAGCCAGACCTGTTATGATTATTTTTCCTATTGGTGACTAATTTTGGCAATATACATCAATAATTAACTTAGCACCAGCTTGAAGACATGTGGGCCATTTACATGTGTGTATTGGTGTATGTGCTGCTGCTGTGTTTAAGTCATCCATCAGGTATTTGGCAAAAGTTTGCGACATTGCAAAGCCATTAGTGAAAACAGATCCCAGTTTCCATTAGTCCACTTTCTTTTCCAATTCCTGTAAGGAAGATTGTTTCAATCTCTGATAAGTTAAAAATTAACATTATTTAATTTATTGAGCACGTGACAAACAACATTCATCCATTGATCTTGTTATTTTTTTCTGTTAAAAGTTCTCTTTATCTCTTTATCTTTAAAAGATCTGTTTACCACTCTACATTCCATTAGAAACATGGAATCTAGAGAGCTCATTTAAATTTTTTTGCTAGCTTGGGAACTGAACTTTTTTTTCATGTTAATATATGACATTGTATATGTAATAATCACTCATAAAATCTCACGAAGAAACAACACATCTTTCCTATTTCCCAACCCCTACTCTCTGACAGCCCCCTCCCCTGCAAGTAGAAATTTTTTTTAAAAGCTGTCATGACAAATCCCCTGTAGGATCATGGGGTAAAACATTCTAGCACCGTAATAATGAAACACTTTATGTGTGGGAGAAGAATGATAGAAATAACAACTGTGCCACATCAGAGCTCATTAAAGTTCAACGAACTGCAACACTGGTTATTTGTAGTCTTGAACAGTTTCTATTGAATATTCTACTATATTTATTATCTAAATATTGAAAACAACAATAAAGACAATTCCTCATTTGCTGGAATTCTATTTCCGGAAACAAAGCATCTATGCAAAGCTCAGAAAACGTTTCACTGCACTCAGTTTGGAAATCCCTTCCTTTTATTGTTTAAGTGCAGTCGTTTTCCAGTATGTTCTTGTAAGAGTCTCCGATTATCTCATAAATATGGTCATTTCCCCCTACTTATAAAATTTACAAATATTCTTGGGTAAATTTGAAATGCTTCGTTTAAGCCTAGCCCAAGCAAGAACTGAACTTACAGTGAGATGACTGGGAAGGAGAAAGTTTAGAAGGCAATTTTGGCCCATTGGCCTATCTTTGCAGAGTAGAAACTCAACCATCTGAAAAATAACCCTAATGATCGAGCAATGTCAAGAGTTAGAGTCACCACAATTCTGATGTAAGTTACTTTGATTTATTTAAAATATTTTAATCACAATTGCTTAAATTTCTCTTTATTTAAAATTGGAAAAATATAGAAATAGGTAAAACAAGAGTCCTGCTCTCAATATATTTCATGAGAAAATAAAAACATACTCTGCCAAAAGAGTATGCCTTGCTGCTTAAGGACTTTCCTAATGAGCAGTATATTCTAGAATAACTAGTCCGTTTTCTTCTAAACTAGTGGCTATTAACCATTTTGGCTACTACGCCAAAGAATCACAGGCATACCTCAGAGATACTGTGGGTTCAGTTCCAGATCACCACAATAAAGCAAATATCACATAAAGCTAGTCCCACGAATTTGTTCGTTTCCCAGTGTGTATAAAAGTTATGTTTATACCATACTATAGTCTATTAAGTGTGCAACAACATTATATCTAAAAAAAAGCATATACCTTAATTTAAAAACATCTTATTGCTAAAAATTGCTAACCATTATCTGAGCCTTCAAGGAATAAGTCATAGTAGTAATGTTAAAAATCACTGACCACAGATCGCCACAGCAAACATAATAATAATGAGAAAGTTTGAAATGTTGCAAGAATTACCAAAATGTGACACAGAGACGAAGTGAGCAAATGCTTTTGAAAAAAATAGCGCTGATAGACTTGCTTGACACAGGGTTGCCACAAAATTTTAATTTGTAAAAAATGTAGTATTTGTGAAGAACAATAAAATGGAGCACAATACAACAAGGTCTGCACATTTTGTATTTTACGTTTAAAGCAGTGCACACATACCTATCCACCCATTTGGCTTTAGGTGGCCTAACATGTACGCTGTTATTGTACCCAAACTTAGTAGCCACTTTTTCTCTTTTTGTGCCTTCCATGAGTCACATTGTTTTATCCTCCGCTGAACACATTTTCTGCATATACTTTATGTTTTACAAGTTTTACTTGGAATTGTCAAAAAAGTTCCTGGTATGAAAGCTAGAAAATAAACATGTTTATGAAAAGAATATTCATAGATTATTCTATGAATATTCATAGAATATTCATAGAGTTAAAGATTTGGTATCTTTATTTGATTTTTTAAAATCCCCTATAGAATTTGACAAAACAACTTTAATTACTAATCTTAGGGTGCCAGTACATTGTAGATATTCATAGCCTATTAAAATTATGATATGGCCTGGTTAGGGTATGAAAATAAAAAATTTGCAACTTGGGCTTCCCTGGTGGCGCAGTGGTTGAGAGTCCGCCTGCCGATGCAGGGGACGCGGGTTCGTGCCCCGGTCCGGGAAGATCCCACATGCCGCGGAGCGGCTGGGCCCGTGAGCCATGGCCGCCGAGCCTGCGCGTCCGGAGCCTGTGCTCCGCAACGGGAGAGGCCACAGCAGTGAGAGGCCCGCGTACCACCAAAAAAAAAAAAAAAAAAAAAATTTGCAACTTCATATTTGTTGTTTATAACTAAGATACTAGTGAACTATTTTTGCTAACAAACTATTCATTGTTATATTTTTTATTACTCTGATAACTTGTAAGAATAGAATCCCTGAAAGATTTGTTAGTACGTCTCTTAGGTTGCTTAAAAAAAAGGGAAATACTTTTACAGCTTTTCAGTTGAACCCATTGGCTTTAAAATAAGTACTGTATATCTGGAAAATACTCTGTAGTGATAGTTATGGAGCTTGTCTATTGTAAACTTAAATTATTACCTATTATTTATTACGATCAACTTTCTTTTATAAACTGATATTGCACAGAGATTAAAAACTTGAGGAAATTTGAAACAAAAACACACATAAAAGATATTTAAAACAAACAAGTCCGTGTTATGTATAGTGGAATACCTGCTGATTTAAAGTATCTTGGGAAATGAAACTGCTGAATAAGAAAAATTATTTCTCTGAAAAATTAATGTGGTATGAAATAACGTTGGCATGCATCAAATAGCCCATAGGCCACATTTCTTTAAAGGTTCAAGTGATAAGCCCTGTGCCAGTTGCTAGAGACTTAAGGATGAACAAGGGAATCCCTACCTTCCAGAGCTTACAGTCTAGTGGGAGACTGTAACAAGTAATAACATATCTGTTTAAGTAGCCGTGTTATAAGAATATGAGGCAGGCCATTGGTAAAATGAAGCAGTTTGGGAAGTTTGCACTGGCTGTGTCCAGTCTCTCAGGAACTCACATGCAGTGTGAGTTCAAAAAGGAGGGGCAATGTAGTGAGTCAAAGAGCACTGAGCTTGGAATCAGGAAGCTGGTGTCTGCTGTGTGGGACCTTCCGCAGGTTGTTTTCACCTCTCTTGGCTTTCATTTTACGTTTGCAAGAATATGATTTATAAACTCGTTTCAGCCAACAAACTTTCACTGCAAATGGTTGCAATTCAATATGGCAAATTGGAGCTGCTCTGGTAGTCACTGTGAAGTACAGAGTGAAAACCTTTGGGCTGTATCACCTCCTGGGGATGTTTGAGTGCAGACATTTTATGAGTATGGAGAATATAAATTTTAGCTAATATTCTACTTCTACAAGGCATCTGCTGTTTAAACCTTTTACTTCTAGCTGTGGAATGCAAAGCTTTGGTCTATGCTGAAAGAATTTCAGGCATTAAGCAAGTAAGCAGGTGGGAGGACTTTGGGGAAGGCTCTGAAATTCAACTGTGCCTCCTTGTAAGGTTAATCCGGAAGATCTGAAGGTAAACCTGGCTTAGTCTTCTGAAGTAACTGGATGATGGGGGACGATGGATGGTTCAGAAAGGATGATCCGCAGTCTCCTCTGTGTCCAGACAGGTTCCTCCCTCCCCAGGGCCATCTGCAGCTGTTGGAGGCCTATTCCTGGGGTTGGTTGGGGTGGAGGGGCATCCTAGCTTTGTACACATTTCTCCTTTAGGCCTCCGTACCCCAGCATTTATTTTCCCCTGGGGTTTCTCTATCTGCTCATCGCTTCTTACTCGCTCTTTCCCTGCCTGACCACAAGCTCAGCCACTTGCTCTTTCTTTGCCTTAACATTTCCATTTTTCTGACTCCAGAATTGTGGATAAGAGTACGGTTGGCTCTTTGTATCCATAGGTTCTGTGGATTCAACCAATCACAGATGGAAAAGATTAGGAAAAAAATTCCAGAAACTCCCAAAAAGCAAAACTTGAAGTTGCTGCACACTGGCGACTATTTACATCGCATTTACATTGCATTACGTAGTGAAAGTGATCTAGAGCTGATTTATTGAGTTTTTTTTTTTTTTTTTTTTTTTTGCTGTATGCGGGCCTCTCGCTGTTGTGGCCTCTCCCGTTGCGGAGCACAGGCTCCGGACGCGCAGGCTCAGCGGCCATGGCTCCCGGGCGCAGCCACTCCGCGGCATGTGGGATCTTCCCAGACCAGGGCACGAACCCGTGTCCCCTGCAGCGGCAGGCGGACGCTCAACCACTGCGCCACCAGGGAAGCCCAATCTGGAGCTGATTTAAAGTATGCAGGAGGATGTGCGTGGGTTATATGCAAATACTATACCATTTCATGTAGGGAGATTGAGAATTCAAAGATTTGGTATCCAAGCAGGGTCCTGGAACCAATTCCCCCGTGGGTACCAAGGGATGACTGTATTTGCTTTTTGTAATATTTACTGTTGTTTGAGGTATTTTATAGTATTTTCTCTGATGTCCTTAAAGAATCTCTCTGCTTCTGGAGATGAAACTTCTGATAAGAAGTTTTAGCCTTTTATTAAGATACGTAGAATTGTTTAGAAGTCTTACTATTTTTATTGACAGTATGACAGTAATATAGCATAGAAATAGTTTACAAGCCTTGCTGCAATAATGAAAAATAAAGGAAATAGTCAGTTAACATAATGTATAAAGCACTTTACCGTTTTCACCCTCAAGATAATCATATAAACGTGGTAGAGTTAGTACTATTTATCAGATTTTTTGGCACACAAAATCAAAGAGGTTAATTGGAAGTTAGCTCAATTTACACATTGGTGAGAACCTATATTTTAACTCTTTGTTCCATATTCTTTTTATTATACTAAATTGCCTCTTTGAATATGACAATTGGAAGGTAATGTTAATCTCCCACAGTTTTTTCACATACATATTCAGCGTTTCTTATCAGATACTCAAATATATTATGATCACTTAATTACTAAATATAAAAAGAGAATCTAAATAAAACAAAAGAGGGAGCTAATATTTATTTTGCCCTTAGTTTGTGCGTTTACATGTGTTCATTACCTTCTTCATGGAAATTCAGTCAGGAATTAATTCCCCAATGACTTGTGTCATTAGTGACCATTAGGTCATTTGTGTAACAAGATGGCTACATTTCTCTCTGTTCTCAGGTTTTTATGATGATAGACCTAAGCACAATCACCCAAGGCATGAGCCTTTCCTTTGTCTCTTTTTTTTAAACTGTTGTACTGAAGTATGATTGACATGTAAAATAGTTGTATATGTGTGTATATATATATATATATATATAAAACGTATACAACATGATGAGCTTGGGATAAGTATACATCCATGAAACCATCACCATCATCAAGGCATAGACAATCCATCATCTCCCAAAGTTTCTCCCACCCCCTCCATTATTATTATCATTTTGTGGTAAGAACACAACATAAGATGTACCCTTTTAGCAAATTTTAGCCATGTATTATTAGCTATAGGCATTATGCTGTATGGTGGATCTCCAGAATTTATTTATCTTGCATAATTAAAACTTTGTACTCCTTGACCATAACCTCTCCATTTGCCCCCAGTCCCTGGCAACAACCATTCTACTCTCTGCTTCTATGAGTTCGACAGTTTTAGATTCCACACATAAATGCAGCTGTACAGTATTTGTCTTTCTGTTTCTGGCTTATTTCACTTAGCATAATACCCTTCAGGTCCATGCATGTTGTTGCAAATGGCAGGATTTCCTTCTTTTTTAAGGATAAATAATTTCCCATTGCATGTGTGTATATACCATCATTTATCCATCATTCATCTGTTGATGGACATTTAAGTTGTTTCCATGTCTCAGTTATTGTGAAAAATGCTGCAGTGAACCTGGGACTGCAGGTATCTCTTTTAGATCCTGATTTCAATTCTTTTGGATAAATACCCAAAAGTGGGATTTCTGGATCATATGGTAGTTCTAGTTTTAATTTTTTGAGGAACCTCCATACTGTTTTCCATAGTGGCTGGCTGCACCAATCTATGTTCTCACCAACAGTGTCAGAGGGTTCTCTTTTCTCTAACCCTCACAAACACTTATCCTTTTTTTTTTTTAAAACTAATAGCCATCCTAACAGGTGTGAAGTGATACTTCACTGTGGTTTTGATTTGCATTTTTCTGATGATTAGTGATATTGAGCACCCTTTCACATATCTGTTGGCCGTGTGTACATCTTTTTTGGAAAAATGTCTATTCAGGTCTTTTGCCCATTTTTTAATTGGATTATTTGTTTTTCTGCTATTGAGTTGTAGGGGTTCCTTATATATTTCAGAACGTAGGTTGAGATTTTTTAGTTTGATGTAATCCCACTTGTTTATTTTTGCTTTCGGTGTCATATCGAAAAAATCGTTGTAAGGCCAATGTCAAGGAAATTTTCCCCTATGTTTTCTTCTAGGAGCTTTATGGTTTCAGCATTTATGTTTAAGTTTGTAATCCATTTTTAGTTGATTTCTTCCCTTTGTTTCTATCCATCTTATTTCTTCTCTCCAAAAAAGCAGACATAGCAGAAATGTGCATTGAAATAGAAAGCATAAGGTAAAACCAAAACAAAATACCCAGCCAATTATGAATCCTGAAACTTTTCTTGAATGCCTCCTCTGTGTTTAATTGCAAATGTTTTTAAGAGGTAAAAATATTTTTAAATACAAATAGAATTCCAGTAAAAAAAATCTCTTCTCAGAGTACCTAGAAAATTTATATTTAAGCTCAGCTTAAAATTCTACTAGGAGTGGAGAGGAATAAACAGACCCAAGTCATAGGGGAAATGACAGAATTTGGTAATTGGTCTGATAAACCAGAAAAGGGTATTCTAGGTACCTGCAATAACTACCCACCCCCAAGACCATGGGAAGACCCGTATATAGGCATGTGTTTATTTCTAGGCACATTTCTAACCTTAGAGAATAGCCTTATCACAGGTAGGTACACCATTAGTGAGAAATAGAGTGTTCCAACATAATTACTTGTGGGTCAAAAGAACTGGCTTGGCTTAAGACACCTTGCTATGATGTGATTTGATGACCTTGATCTGTCTGCAATTGAGGTTGTTGACCCTGGTCTTTAAAGCATTGCCATTATGGCTCATTTTTACTAATTTCTATCTCAGGATGACAGTTTGCACCATCTTGCAAGCAAAAACTCTTTCTGAAGCTGCACAGTATCAGTTGTCGTGAATTCTCTTATCATGAAGATCAATCTGGTTTTATAGCCTCCCTCTGTTTTCTATAATTCTTTTTTTTTAAACATCTTTATTGGAGTATAATTGCTTTGCAATGGTGTGTTAGTTTCTGCTTTATAACAAAGTGAATCAGTTATACATATACATATGTTCCCATATCTCTTCCCTCTTATATCTCCCTCCCTCCCTCCCTCCCTATCCCACCCCTCTAGGTGGTCACAAAGCACCGAGCTGATCTCCCTGTGCTATGCGGCTGCTTCCCACTAGCTAGCTATTTTATGTTTGGTAGTGTATATATGTCCATGCCACTCTCTCCCTTTGTCACAGCTCACCCTTCCCCCTCCCCATATCCTCAAGTCCATTCTCTAGTAGGTCTGTGTCTTTATTCCTGTCTTGCCCCTAGGTTCTTCATGACATTTTTTTCCCTTAAATTCCATGTATATGTGTCAGCATACGGTATTTGTCTTTCTCTTTCTGACTTACTTCACTCTGTATGACAGACTCTAGGTCCATCCACCTCACTACAAATAACTCAATTTAGTTTCTTTTTATGGCTGAGTAATATTCCATTGTATATATGTGCCACATCTTCTTTATCCATTCATCTGTCGATGGACGCTTAGGTTGCTTCCATGTCCTGGCTATTGTAAATAGAGCTGCAATGAACATTTTGGTCCATGACTCTTTATGAATTATGATTTTCTCAGGGTATATGCCCAGTAGTGGGATTGCTGGGTGGTATGGTAGTTCTATTTTTAGTTTTTTAAGGAACCTCCATACTATTCTCCATAGTGGCTGTATCAATTTACATTCCCACCAACAGAGCAAGAGGGTTCCCTTTTCACCACACCATCTCCAGCATTTATTGTTTCTAGATTTTTTGATGATGGCCATTCTGATGGGTGTGAGATGATATCTCATTGTAGTTTTGATTTGCATTTCTCTAATGATTAATGATGTTGAGCATTCTTTCATGTGTTTGTAGGCAATCTGTATATCTTCTTTGGAGAAATGTCTATTTAGGTCTTCTGCCCATTTTTGGATTGGGTTGTTCGTTTTTTTGAATTGAGCTGCATGAGCTGCTTGTAAATTTTGGAGATTAATCTTTTGTCAGTTGCTTCATTTGCAAATATTTTCTCCTATTCTGAGGGTTGTCTTGCTTATGGTTTCCTTTGCTGTGCAAAAGCTTTTAAGTTTCATTAGGTCCCATTTGTTTATTTTTGTTTTTATTTCCATTCCTCTAGGAGGTGGGTCAAAAAGGATCTTGCTGTGATTTATGTCATAGAGTGTTCTGCCTATGTTTTCCTCTAAGAGTTTGATAGTGTCTGGCCTTACATTTAGGTCTTTAATCCGTTTTGAGTTTATTTTTGTGTATGGTGCTCGGGAGTGTTCTAATTTCATACTTTTACATGTACCTGTCCAGTTATCCCAGCACCACTTATTGGAGAGACTGTCTTTTCTCCACTGTATATTCTTGCCTCCTTTATCAAAGATAAGGTGACCATATGTGCGTGGGTTTATCTCTGGGCTTTCCATCCTCTTCCACTGAGCTATATTTCTATTTTTGTGCCAGTACCATACTGTCTTGATTACTGTAGCTTTGTAGTATGGGCTGAAGTCAGAGAGCCTGATTCCTCCAGCTCTGTATTTCTTTCTCAAAATTGCTTTGGCTATCCGGTGTCTTTTGTGTTTCCATACAAATTGTGAAATTTTTTGTTCTAGTTCTGTGAAAAATGCCAGTGGTAGTTTGCTAGGGATTCCATTGAATCTGTACATTGCTTTGGGTAGTTGAGTCAATTTCACAATGTTGATTCTTCCAATCCAAGAACATGGTATATCTCTCCATCTATTTGTATCATCTTTAATTTCTTTCATCAGTGTCTTAGAGTTTTCTGCATACAGGTCTTTTGTCTCCTTAGGTAGGTTTATTCCTAAATATTTTATTCTTTTTGTTGCAGTGGTAAATGGGAGTGTTTTCTTAATTTCACTTTCAGATTTTTCATCATTAGTTTATAGGAATGCTAGAGATTTCTGTGCATTAATTTTGTATCCTGCTACTTTACCAAATTCATTGATTAGGTCTAGTACTTTTCTAGTAGCATCTTTAGGATTCTCTATGTGTAGTACCATGTTATCTGCAAACAATGAAAGCTTTAATTCTTCTTTTCCAATTAGGATTACTTTTATTTCTTTTCCTTCTCTGATTGCTGTGGCTAAAACTTCCAGAACTATGTTGAATAATAGTGGTGAGAGTGGGCAAACTTGTCTTGTTCCTGATCTTAGTGGAAATGGTATCAGTTTTTCACCATTGAGACGATGTTGGCTGTGGGTTTGTCATATATGGCCTTTATTATGTTGAGGAAAGTTCCCTCTATGCCTACTTTTTGGAGGGTTTTTATCATAAATGGGTGTTGAATTTTGTCGAAAGCTTTCTCTGCATCGATTGAGATGATCATATGGTTTTTCTCCTTCAATTTGTTAATATGGTGTATCACATTGATTGATTTGCATATATTGAAGAATCCTTGCATTCCTGGGATAAACCCCACTTGATCATGGTGTATGATCCTTTTAATGTGCTGTTGGATTCTGTTTGCTAGTAGTTTGTTGAGGATTTTTACATCTATGTTCATCAGTGATATTGGCCTGTAGTTTTCTTTCTTTGTGACATCTTTGTTTGGTTTTGGTATCAGGGTGATGGTGGCCTCGTAGAATGAGTTTGGGAGTGTTCCTCCCTCTGCTATATTTTGGAAGAGTTTGAGAAGGATAGGTCTTAGCTCTTCTCTAAATGTTTTAGAGAATTCGCCTGTGAAACCATCCGGTCCTGGGCTTTGGTTTGTTGGAAGATTTTTTCTTTTTCTTTTTGCGGTACGCGGGCCTCTCACTGTTGTGGCCTCTCCCGTTGCGGAGCACAGGCTCTGGACGTGCAGGCTCAGCAGCCATGGCTCATGGGCCCCGCCGCTCCACAGCATGTGGGATCTTCCCGGACCGGGGCCTGAACCCGTGTCCCCTGCATCGGCAGGCGGGCTCCCAACCACTGCACCACCAGGGAAGCCCTGTTGGAAGATTTTTAATCACAGTTTCAATTTCAGTGTTTGTGATTGGTTTGTTTATATTTTCTATTTCTTCCTGGTTCAATCTCAGAAGGTTGTGCATTTCTAAGAATTCGTTGGGCTTTCCTTGTGGCGCAGTGGTTGAGAGTCTGCCTGCTGATGCAGGGGACATGAGTTCATGCCCCGGTCCGGGAAGAACCCATATGCTGCGGAGTGGCTAGGCCCGGGAGCCATGGCCACGGAGCCTGTGCGTCCGGAGCCTGTGCTCCGCAACGGGAGAGGCCACAACAGTGAGAGGCCCGCATACCGCCAAAAAAAAAAAAAAAAAAGAATTTGTCCATTTCTTCCAGGTTGTCCATTTTATTGGCATAGAGTTGCTTGTAGTAATCTCTCAGGATCCTTTGTAATTCTGCAGTGTCAGTTGTTGCTTCTCCTTTTTCATTTCTACTTCTGTTGATTTGAGTCTTCTCCCTTTTTTTCTTGATGAATCTGGATAATGGTTTATCAATTTTATCTTCTCAAAGAACCAGCTTTTAATTTTATTGATCTTTGCTATTGTTTCCTTCATTTCTTTTTCATTTATATCTGATCTGATCTTTATGACTTCTTTCCTTCTGCTAACCTCTGGGTTTTTTTGTTCTTCTTTCTCTAATTGCTTTAGGTGCAAGGTTAGGTTGTTTATTTGAGATGTTTGTTGTTTCTTGAGGTAGGATTGTATTGCTATAAACTTCCCTCTTAGAACCGCTTTTGCTGCATCCCATAGGTTTTGGGTCATCGTGTTTTCATTGTCATTTGTTTCTAGGTATTTTCTGATTTACTCTTTGATTTCTTCAGTGATCTCTTGGTTATTAAATAGTGTATTTTTTAGCCTCCATTTGCTTGTATTTTTTACAGATTTTTTCCTGTAATTGATATTTAGTTTCACAGTGTTGTGGTTGGAAAAGATACTTGATATGATTTCAATTTTCTTAAATTTACCAAAGCTTGATTTGTGACCCAAGATATGATCTACCCTGGAAAATGTTCCATGAGCACTTGAGAAAAATGTGTATTCTGTTGTTTTTGGATGGAACAGCCTATAAATATCAGTTAAGTCCATCTTGTTTAATGTATCATTTAAAGCTTGTGTTTCCTTATTTATTTTCATTTTGGATGTTCTGTCCATTGGTGAAAGTGGGCTTTTAAAGTCCCCTACTATGATTGTGTTACTGTCGATTTCCCCTTTAATGGCTGTTAGTATTTGCCTTATTTATTGAGATGCTCCTATGTTGGGTGCATAAATCTTTACAATTGTTATATCTTCTTCTTGCATTGATCCCTTGATCATTATGTAGTGTCCTTCTTTGTCTCTTGTACTAGTCTTTATTTTAAAGTCTATTTTGTCTGATATGAGAATTGCTACTCCAGCTTTCTTTTGATTTCCATTTGCATGGAATATCTTTTTCCATCCCCTCACTTTCAGTCTGTATGTGTCCCTAGGTCTGAAGTGGGTCTCTTGTAGACAGCATATATATGGGTCTTGTTTTTGTCTCCATTCAGCCAGTCTATGTCGTTTGGTTGGAGCATTTACATTTCAGGTAATTATTGATATGTATGTTCCTATTTCCGTTTTCTGAATTGTTTTGGGTTTGTTATTGTAGGTCTTTTCCTTCTTTTGTGTTTCCTGCCTAGACAATTTCCTTTAGCATTTGTTGTAAAGCTGTAAAGGTGTAAAGCTGAATTCTCTTAGCTTTTGCTTGTCTGTAAAGGTTTTAATTTCTCCATCAAATCTGAATGAGATCCTTGCTGGGTAGAGGAATCTTGGTTGTAGGTTTTTCTCCTTCATCACTTTAAATATGTCCTGCCAGTCCCTTCTGGCTTGCAGAGTTTCTGCTGAAAGATCAGCTGTTAACCTTTCGGGGATTCCCTTGTGTGTTATTTGTTGTTTTTCCCTCGCTGCTTTGAATATTTTTTCTTTGTATTTAATTTTTGATAGTTTGATTAATATGTGTCTGGGCATGTTTCTCCTTGGATTTATCCTGTATGGGACTCTCTGTGCTTCCTGGACTTGATTAACTATTTCCTTTCCCATATTAGGGAAGTTTTCAACTATAATCTCTTCTAATATTTTCTCAGTCCCTTTCTTTTTCTCTTCTTCTTCTGGGACCCCTATAATTCGAATGTTGGTGCATTTAATGTTGTCCCAGAGGTCTCTGAGATTGTCCTCAGTTCTTTTCATTCTTTTTTCTTCATTCTGCTCTGCAGTAGTTATTTCCACTACTTTATCTTCCAGGTCATTTATCCATTCTTCTGCTTCAGTTATTCTGCTATTGATCCATTCTAGAGAATTTTTAATTTCATTTATTGTGTTGTTCATCATTGTTTGTTTGCTCTTTAGTTCTTCTAGGTCCTTGTTAAACATTTCTTGTATTTTCTCTATTCTATTTCCAAGATTTTGGATCATTTTTACTGTCATTACTTTGAATTCTTTTTCAGGTAGTCTGCCTATTTCCTCTTCATTTGTTAGGTCTGGTGGGTTTTTACCTTGCTCCTTCACCTGCTGTGTGTTTTTCTGTCTTCTCATTTTGCTTAACTTACTGTGTTTGGGGTCTCCTTATTGCAGGCTGCAGGTTCATAATTCCTGTTGTTTTTGGTGTCTGCCCCCAGTGGCTAAGGTTGGTTCAGTGGGTTGTGTAGGCTTCCTAGTGGAAGGACTAGTGCCTGTGTTCTGGTGGATGAGGCTAGATCTTGTCTTTCTGGTGGGCAGGTCCACGTCTGGTGTTGTGTTTTGGTGTGTCTGTGGCCTTATTATGATTTTAGGCAGCCTCTCTGCTAATGGATGGGGTTGTGTTCCTGTCTTGCTAATTGTTTGGTATAAGGTGTCCAGCACTGTAGCTTGCTGGTCATTGAGTGAAGCTGGGTCTTGGTGTTGAGATGGAGGTCTCTGGGAAATTTTCGCTGTTTGATATTATGTGGAGCTGGGAGGTCTCTTGTAGACCACTGTCCTGAATTTGGCTCTCCCACCTCAGAGGCACAGCCCTGATGCCTGGCTGGAGCACCAAGAGCCTTTCATCCATGTGGGTCAGAATAAAAGAGAGAAAGGAAGGAAGGGAGGGAGGAAAGAAAGAAAAGAAAGAAGATAAAATGAAATAAAATAAAGTAAAATAAAATAAAATCAAGTTATTAAAATAAAAAATAATTATTAAGGAAAAAAATTTAAAAAGTAAAAAAAAAAAAACAAAAACAGATGGACAGAACCCTAGGGCAAATGGTCAAAGCAAAGCTATACAGACAGAATCAGACACAGAAGCATACACATACACACTCACAAAAAGAGAAAAAGGGAAAAATATATATATCTTTGCTCCCAAAGTCCACCTCCTCAATTTGGGATGATTCGTTGTCTATTCAGGTATTCCACGGGTGCAGGATACATCACGTTGATTGTGGAGATTTAATCCGCTGCTCCTGAGGCTGCTGGGAGAGATTTCCCTTTCTCTTCTTTCTTCGCACAGCTCCCAGGTTCAGCTTTGGATTTGGACCCGCCTCTGCGTGTAGGTCGCCAGAGGGCGTCTGTTCTTCGCTCAGAAGAACGAAGGGGGCTCTGGCTCACTCAAGCCGGGGGGAGGGAGGAGTACGGATGCTGGGCGAGCCTGCGACGGCAGAGGCTGGTGTGATGTTGCACCAGCCTGAGGTGAGCCGTGCGTTCTCCCAGGGAAGTTGTCCCTGGATCCTGGGACCCTGGCAGTGGTGGGCTGCACAGGCTCCCAGGAGGGGAGGTGTGGATAGTGACCTGTGCTCACACACAGGCTTTTTGATGACAGCAGCAGCAGCCTTAGCATTTCATGCCCTTCTCTGCTGTCCACGCTGATAGCCACGGCTCGCGCCTGTCTCTAGAGGTCGTTTAGGCGGTGCTCTGAATCCCCTCAACTCGCTCACCCTGAAACAATGGTCTCTTGCCTCTTTGGCAGCTCCAGACTTTTCCCGGGACTCCCTCCTGGCTAGCCGTGGTGCACTAGTCCCTTCAGGCTGTGTTCTCGCAGCCAACCCCATCCGACCGAAGCCCGAGCCTCAGCTCCCAGCCCCCCGCCCTGCCCGGCAGGTGAGCAGACAAGCCTCTTGGGCTGGTGAGTGCTGGTCGGCCCTGATCCTCTGTGGGGGAATCTCTCCGCTTTGCCCTCCGCACCCCTGTTGCTGTGCTCTCCTTCGCCGCGCCGAAGCTCCCCTCTCTGCCACCCGCAGTTTCCGCCCGCGAAGGGGCTTCCTAGTGTGTGGAAACCTTTCCTCCTTCACAGCTCCCTCCCAGAGGTGCAGGTCCTGTCGCTATTCTTTTGTCTCTGTTTTTTCTTGTTTCTTTTGCCCTACCCAGGTACGTGGGGAGTTTCTTGCCTTTTGGGAGGTCTGAGGTCTTCTGCCAGCGTTCAGTAGGTGTTCTGTAGGAGTTGTTCCACATGTAGATGTATTTCTGATGTATTTGTGGAGAGGAAGGTGATCTCCGTGTCTTACTCTTCCGCCATCTTGAAGCTCCTCTATAATTTATTCTTTATTTCATAAATTTTCTGTTAGTTTTCACTTCCTCTGTTGCTGATAGCTTCTGCTTTTTCTCTTCCCATTCATATTCTTGAACGAGTTTCTTTTGCAGAGGCATGTCTTTCTGCTGAGAAAATTCACTTAGAATTTCTGCTGCACGGACCTGGCCAAATTCAGTGAATAAGAGTCAGGTTCCACCTTCTATATTTGTTCTTACAGCTCATGCCTGACTGACACTTCATCACTCAGTTTGGAATAGAAATGAGCACTATCTTTTTCTTTTACTTTCTTTTTTTTTTTTAAATAGATCTTTATTGGAGTATAATTGCTTCCCAATACTGTGTTAGTTTGTGTTGTACAGCAAAGTGAATCAGCCACATGCATACATATGTCCCCATATCCCCTCCCTCCCATCCTCCCTATCCCACCCCTCTAGGTCATCACAAAGCACTGAGTTGCTCTCCCTGTGCTATGCTGCTGCTTCCCACTAGCTATTTTACATTCGGTAGTGTATATATGTCGATGCTACTCTCACTTCACCCCAGCTTCCCCCTCCCACCCTGTTTCCTCAAGTCCATTCTCTATGTCTACATCTTTACTCCTACCCTGCAACTAGGTTCATCAGTACCTTTTTTTTTTTTTTTGATTCCATATATATGCGTTAGTATACGGTATTTGTTTTTCTCTTTCTGACTTACTTCACTCTGTATGACAGACTCTAGGTCCATCCACCTCACTTCAGGTAACTCAATTTCCTTTCTTTTTATGGCTGAGTAATATTCCATTGTATATATGGGAATATTTTTTTCAACTGCTGTTAGCTATTGTTAACATCGGTTTTGTCTGGGAAATATCTATCATTTGTCTTTTCTTCTTTTTCACTCTGGTGATCTGCCAGCTGCCCATTGTCAAATTCATCCCATGTATATAAGTTTTAAATTATTTTTGCCTTTAAATTCAGGAGTGATATCAAATTATCTCATCTGCAAAGTAGACTTTTTCAAAACTTCTATTTATTTTCTTTGTAAGCAAGATCTTTATGTGTTACTGCGAGTTTTGTATAATTTATTAGTTCACAAGTTCAATATAATGCTCACTTCAGTCTTCTGTTTCTTATAGCAATTATAACATGCTCTTCTCAAATCAAGTATTTTCTTTGTAAATCCAATAGGATTTGGATTCCCATCTTCTCATAACTTAGTTTAGCTTAATTTTTTCTCTCAAATATTATGAAATTCTTTGGAAAACCTTGTCATATTCAATAGATATCTGTCTTACCAAGTATCTTTTCAGTTTCCTTCGATTTTATTTTTTCTCAACTCTCAATATAACGAGCAAATTTCCCACAGCATTTGATTCATTTCTTAAATTGAATATTTAAGGCAGACATGTTCCTTTTTTTTTTTTGACGTGGCTTACGGGATCTCAGTTCCCTAACCAGGATCGAACCTGGGCCAATGGCAGTGGAAGGGCTGAGTCCTAACCACTGGACCACCAGGGAATCCCTTTAACTTTGTTTCTTGGTTTCTTCAAAACTATCATTGCTTCTCTGATCATTTTTTATAATCTGATATCTTTTAAATTTTTAAAAAGTTTATTTTAAATCATTTTTAAACATTTATGTAATCTATTGTTTTTACTTGATAGATTCTACTATTTAAAAGGAATATTCCTCAGGAGGAAAGTGACAAACTAATTCCAATAAACAAACATAATTATAGGTTTCTAAGGCTTTTCCTAAAAATCAGTTCTGGGCCCTCTGGCACCTTTGTTGTGGATGAGAGAGCAGTCAGTTAGGTATCTTCCATTGTAATCTTCCCACTGGTAGTTCTTAACATTTTCTCTTTATCCATGAATATTTCTGAATTTCTCCTTTGTGTTTAAGTGTGATTTATTTTTACTTGCCACTTGGAGTATAAGTTCAATCTTAGGTCTCCTAAGTTCAATTCTAGAATATTCTCATCTATTATCTCTTAAACAAAGTCTTCTCTATCATTTCTTTTGAGTTCTTTTATAAGTAAAAATTTTCTTCTTAACATAGATGGATAGATAGATACATAGACAGACAGATAGATGATAGATAGATAGATAGATAGATAGTAGATAGAGTCATTCTGTTTGGGCTGCTAATACAAAATACCACAGGCTGGGTGGCTTATAAACAACAAAAATTCATTTCTCACAGTTCAGGAGGCTGGGACCTCTAAGATCAAGGTTTCGGCATGGTCACCTTCAGGTAAGGGCCCTCTTCCTGGTTCATAGCTGGAGTCTTTTCACTGTGTCCTCACATAGTGGAAGGGGCTAGGGGTCTCTGTGGGGTCTTTTTTATAAGCCCCATTCTTGAGGTCTCCAGCTTCATGATTTAAGCAACTCCCAAAGACCCCACTCCCCAAATTATCATCTTCGGGAGTTAGAATTTCAACCTGTGAATTTGCGGGACATGTACATTCAGACTACAGTGGATAGTCAGATACATAGATAGATACTCAATCTGTCTCTCTGGGCTGCATTCTACATCTTCCATGACTGTTCCTTCTTCAACCATATCCAGGCTAGCATTTAACTGATTTATCTTTTTTTTAAATTTCAATGACATTTTCAAGATTTCTAAAGGGTTCTCTTTCATATCCACTTGTTCTTTTTTTTCCTTGTTTACATTCAAAACCTCTTGCTCTTTAATGGGTATTACTTCTTCATTTATCTCTTAAAGCATAATTAACGTACTAATCTTCGTCTGATGGTTTCTTAAAATTAATTAATTTTACCTAGGAAGAATTCATGATCTTATTATTTAGTGCTACCTTTCTTAGCATTAGATTTCTTCATATGTTTTGGAACTTTGACTTCTATACTCATTATGAGTAGGAGGTTTTTAGTGTGTGTGTGTGTGTGTGTGTGTGTGTGTGTGTGTGTGTGTGTGTGTGTGTAGTTTTCTCTCTGTGTGTGTCTGCCTTTCTTTCCTCTATACTCACCTTTTCTTACCTAATCATTTTATGTCTGTCTTTACCTGACCTCCCAGCTTTCTAGACCAGAGTTGTCTTAAAATGATATTTCAGGACTCCTGTCGCAGATTTATGTTTGGAATATCACAGAATCAGGCATCAAACCAGCAGATGCTTACTTCGTTTTCTGATTGAGAGTTTATATCTATATTCTCCGGCCTTTAAGCCAGAGATCCAGATTTTTTTAAAGCTTCTCTTTAGCATTTATAAGCCCCCAGCTTTAAGAAGTGAGTCTGAATCTGATTAGAGAATTTTTGAGTATTTATTCTTCAGGGATAGAACCCATAGCCACCATTTCTACTTCTAGAACCAGAGCCAGGCTAGCTCATAGTTTATCCCTGCTCTCCACTTTCCAGTTCTGGTACATTTCTGGCCTGTGGACATGCCCATGTCTTTTTTGAATGCAAATACTTTTAAATGTTTTTCTCCTTTTATAACTGACCATGTGTTTAGAGTAGAAGGAACAAATCAGAGCACAAACTCATTGTGCCACCTTCACAACATATACTACTAACGAATTTTTCATGTGTGTTATTTTAGTCTTTTCAACTTCTTTGCTTCTTCAGAGCAGATATACATCTTATACATGACCTATAGTCCCTACTGTGCAGACCACAGACATCATAAGTATCTAGTTGTTGCTAAACACTTCTTAAAGTAATTTTGTAATATAAAAAAATCTGATTCCTAATCCAAAGGACATTGTATATTATATATCAGAATTTGTCAATATATACCTGTGTCTGTGTATGTTTGAGCATGTGTATAAATGTATATTTTTCATACCTATTAGGATTCCGCTGGGTTTATTTACCTATTTATATGATTCTCCTTCTGCTCTCAGTCTGGCCAAGGATAACTTGAGTGTGATGAAAATCTCCCTTTATTTCAGAACACAGAAGGAAACCTGAAATTTCGAATGACAATTTTGGATTCTGCTACAAAGCCGCTTCTCCTAATATTTTCAATTGATTCTATTGCTTGGTTGTTTTTAACCTCTTACAAAACACAGAGGGCCAGACTTACTCTGTGTAAGGGCTTGCAGGGAAACTAACCTGGCCCACTGATGTTTCTATTTCTCGTGATAGTGTTTCCATATGGAAGTCGGTAGCTCAGGATCACATTAAGAGTCAACTGGGTGCCAACGCCTGTGCCTTGAACCTTCTAGAGTTTAGAAGTCATCAGTCCAACTTTGCAACTCATTCTTCAAAACCAAGCAGTTCTGTATTTTCCTTGGCCTCTTTCTCCCAGCAAATATTTTAAGACCTCAATTCTCACTGTGGGCTAATTATTCTCTTCTATTTGCTGGGATCATAGTTCAGCGGGAGCTATTCCTAACCAAGGAAATGAGGGCAGAAATTATATAGTTGAGAATAATGGCTTGAAAACCATGAACGTCTAGAAACTTGTGCAAGTCTGACACATATTGGCTTGGTGGTCTTCATAGGGAACTCACTGAAAAAAAAAGGTTATTTCTTCACTTTTAAAATGAGATCACCGTAAAGACTCAACATTTATTGAATGACAATAATGAGCTAGCCCCTTAGAAAAATGAGACCAATACTTACTACCTAAACACTTTCCAATTAAAAGCGTTGTGATTTTAACTCAGCTGGTTCTTAATTAGAGAAATTCCAATAGATGAAAATTCACATTTAATAAAATAGAAATATTTGTAAAGATTATTTACATTATTAATATATATGTTTAATTAACTGCCAACTAAATATTTTCAAGGGAAGCATGAGGAACCTGACTAAAGAGAAACTGTAATCATTTGTACTTAGTACTTTTAATTATTAATATGCTGAAACCTTCAGAAAAGAAATTTTCCTAAGAAACATGAAATCTCAACACCACCAGTTTGCTTAGCGAACCCTTTCTTATTGATGATACCTGGGCAGGATGAACAAAAATTCTGAATCTTTAGTGTTTCTAAGTAACACTAGTTGGTTAGAGATCTAGGACAGCTTTTATAATTAAATGAAGCTTAACAGTTATGCTGAAATGCCAGAGGCAGAGTTGGCCTTTACAAATCTCTGGTCCTTTTCACGTTAGTTAAAAACAGTGACAAGATATATAGAAATCATTTACTAGCCATTTTGGAACCAAAAATTCCAAAAACTGTTCTTTTTATTTCAGGCCCTCCGGGGAAACGAGGTAAAAGGGGCCGAAGAGGAGAATCTGGTAAGTCTCTCTTTCAGCTGTTCTGTGTCATTCATGTTCTGGCTAGGTTCCCACATCTGTTCCTCCTAATTAGTAATTATATTGTTCTGTTGGCTGTTGTGTGCATGTGCGCATGCGTGTGTGTGTGTGTGTGTGTGTTTGTGAGATGTTTATATCTTCTCTGCTACACATAGAATTTTTTTTTATCTTCTTATTTCCATCAAACAGTAGGAAGGAGAAGTTTGCAAAATATTATTAATTACAGTTTACTAACCCCTGGCACCCAATTTTGGCTTATTTACTGTGTCAAGTTAAATCTGCCCTTTCAGTGTACAGCAGAGGGTTTCTTAGCCACATGCAGTATGACAGCATCACCCATCTTTCCACCTACATAGGTGGTCAATCAATGCACACTCTGCGGAAACATCTGCCTTGGGACACTGGGGCACATGTCCTGGAAACCTGATTATGATTTTATCCAACTGGTAAAATTTTGTCATGCTTTAACTCTCCTTCTTTTCACAATTTAAGAATTTTTATTCCTCTTGTATAACCATAGAATTTTAGTGATGACAGGAACTTTAGTAATCAATCCAGGGTTTTCATTTTATAGTTGAGGAAATGGCGACCCAGAGCAGTCAGGTGGTTCAGCCAAAGCCATGCAATTTTTTATGAGCAGAACTAGAAGCACAACCAGTTGTCCTGACACCCATTTTAGTGATTTTTGTTTTGTTTTGTTTTTTGCTTTCAGGCCAAATCCCTATATGCAAATTCAAATAAAACCTTTTTTTTCTGAAATCAAGATATTCAAATGAGTGTGTTCACTTATGGTTTTACTAGTTTTATAAAGTCTAGGGCTCCAAAAATGTAAATGTAAATGTGAAGTCTTAACAGGACATCAATTCTTCCTTGCAAGATAAGAGGAAGATAATTTAAGTTTTGATTTTAGTGTACTAAGAAATGCTATTTTCAGCATTTTCTACAAGTATTTATTAATATTAAAAACAATCTACTAAGGGTTAAAAAATAGAAAAACTAACCTATCAAAAAGAGCAGACGGCAGATTGATTTTTTTTGTCTCATTTCCTCTCCCTTTTGGAAATATGATGTCAAAGTAAAAAGGGTTTTATGAAAACATAGCTGCTTAATTCCTTTAAGAGAATTATCAAAAGTTATCTTTAAACCTCATTCACTCTAAGTAACTGGAAAATTGTATAGGTATCCCTTTCATTGAGTGCAAAGTTTTATAATAGAGGATGCTTTAGAAATGTTTTTGAGGAAAAAGAAATGATAAAACATTGGTGGACCCAAATAATCACTGAATTGATCTTTGTGTTGAAAGAAAGAAAGAGGATTAGGAAAAAATAGTGAAAATTTTGTACTTATGCAGTTTTACATAAAATATAAAAATCAATTCCCAACTTCTTGGCTACTGAGAACTGGTGCTTTCATTGAACATATGGTGTGCGAGATATTGAAATTTTCTTAGACTTTGCCTGTGTTTTGATGAGAATACATAGTTTTAAAGAAACTTACATAAACATCAGGACTTAGTCTTTTATATATTGACAATACTACTGAAAGATAAACATTCTTAGAACAAATAGCAGGTATCTTTCTGATTTAGCCATTTTACCAAACTCAAGAAATTTATATATCAATTGTCTACAACTGGTCTATCATAAATGACTAACGCTCTTCCTAATTCATATTTTATCTAAATTTTTAGGTGTATAAATTAGACAGTCTTTTCTTAAAATATATGAACTTCTGAGTAATTCATAAACAGTCCTCAGGGAATATTCTGTGAAATTTTACATAAAATTTTGTGTGTACATAGATGTAAATGCATTTTTCTGATATGGTCTCATAATAGGTTCATGATCTAAAAAATGACTGAGAGGCACTAAATTCTTAAGTGATTTCTATGTCTCTTGTATTGTGCTGATGATTATTATGATGTTCTAATCTTTTATTAAATCTTACTATTTGTATATTCACTAATTTGCCTCTCTCTTTTTCTTATTCTCTCTACTCTCCCCCCACCATAGGTCCTCCTGTAAGTATATTTGCTGCATTCTGGCTCCTCTACGTTAATCAAATCACGTATGTTAAAACTGTTAAAACATCAAAATATACTCTATATTTTGATTAGAAAAATGTTGCTGACCTTTTTAAGAGTATTTAACTGTGGGACATTAGTTTTTAAGTATACTGTTTTGTGATCATGTGATATGTAGGAGTGCAATTAAAAAAAAACTTTTATTTCTAATACGATCACAAACCAATTACTGTCTTGGGAATTTTGGAATAACTTATGAAGCTCCTGATATTAAATGCTTTTCCTGAAATACTGAGGTTTCTTTGCGAGCAAACCCTCAAGCTTTTTCACACTTCTTTTTTCATTCGTTTAAGCTTGTATCTGAAATATTTGCATTTGCCAGTTCACGAAATGTAGATGGCAACATGATCGTGGAAGTGATACCCCCGGTGGGCTTGGTTCAGCGCTCTTTCCATAAGCAACACTCCCTTTGAAGTGCCTTGGAGTTTTGCCTGCATAAAGAGCTTGAGTTGGAGCCCTTGGAGAGTTGCACTTTCTTTTTTCTTTCCTTGTGTAGGTCATGGCTGCAGCATTCCAGCCTGCTTTGTACTCACAGGAACAGATTATCTTGTCAGCTTTGAGCTAGATGTGTTTTTGAGTAATATCCTGGATATCTGTCGTCTGACCCCGGTGCCGTACTGTGCTCTGTACGTTTACGGTAGCAATGATCATTGCCCTGGAGATATTTTCTCATCCCGAATAGTCGGTTTGCTCCAGGGTTCATAGACTCTGCATTGGCAACTTCTCTAACAGGCCAGCATGGTCCAGGGAGAGGGGCTTAGCATATACTCGTTTACTTTATTCACAGGAAGCATTGGCTTCCAAATATCTTTTGCAGTCTTCCTGCCACGTTCAAGGATGGAACATAAATCATGTTAGAAATGACTTTGCTTCTGTAACTGACTTCAGCTCTTGCTTAATGCTAGGCAGATGGCATGCCCCAGGTCTAGGAGCCTTATTCTTTGGCTTCATATTTGACTGTCTTTAAAACTAGAAACAAACCACTGCTACCCAAAGGAAACTCTGGAGATTACATCCAGAATAGAGCGTTCAAGGCTTCTTTTTGTGGAGGTAAGTATTAGGCAGGCAAAGAGGCAGTTAAATCTCATTTCTGCCTTATGATATTGAGGATTCTAGTATTTCCTGTTTGGTCCTTCACAAGTTTAGACACCCATATTGGGCTCTTGCTTTCAGGGGGCCATCTATTAGTTCAGGTTCTCCACCTAGAACATTTCAATTGTTTTTTCCTTTTCTTATTATATACTAAAAAAGAGGACTAATATGTTTTAAGCCCCTGTGTATGACAGGCAGTATTCTAGGCACTTTACATACATTTATTTTGTCTCTGATGCTACCATCCCCATTCATGTCTCTAAACATTACCATTGTCAACAAGGAAACTGAGGCTCATAGAGGTTAATTATCAATGGCTGTACAGCTAAAGAGGGTTTGCAAAGTTGGAATTCAGTTAGATATGTCTGACTGTAAATGCTTTCTGCTTACCACGTTATCCTTCTTCCTTGAAATTGTAAGTATATTATAATATGGCTCATTGTTACACAGGTTTGGCTAGCCATGGGTCAAATTGTATTTCTTATTGAAATATAGTTGATTTACAATATTATATTAGTTTCAGGGGTACAACATAGTGATTCGATATCAAATTATATTTCTTGATATAAATAATTACATATAATAAAAGCATAAGCAAAAAATGTAAAATGGCTAATCTATACAATAAGCATTAATACTATGGCATCTCAGATGGATTTTAAAGAAGTTATAATGTGTTTAGCAAATTGCATCAGATCCAAGAAATAAGGTATATGTAATTATGAGGTTTTCTTTTGTGTGTTATTTTCGTTTTGTTTTTAAATTTTTATTGGCGTATAGTTGATTTACAATGTTGTGTTAGTTTCTGCTGTACAGCAAAGTGAATCAGTTATACATATACATATATCCACACTTTTTTTATACTGACTAAAAGATAACTCGAGTTAAGTTGCTCACATTTGATAAGATAAAAAACCATTGAATATGAAAAAGAGAAAAAATATATATATTCATTGTGCTACCTTTGCTAATACAATGGAGTCTTACTGTAAGTACTTGGGACTCCGTATCATGGGAGCCCTTAGGGGTGAAATACCTTGTAATGAAATCCTCTTAAGCCTCCAATTTCTAAACCCCCATATATGATTTTCAAGGTATTGTATTTGCTTTTCATCAAATTTTCCTTTAGAGTAGGTGGCTTGATAAAATATTTCCATTATATTTCTTTTGTTGTTGTTGTTATACAGCAGGTTCTTATTAGTTATCCATTTTATACATATTAATGTATATATGTCAATCCCAATCTCTCAATTCATCACACCACCACCCGTACCCCCCCACTGTCCCCCCTTGGTATCCATAAGTTTGTTCTCTACCTCTGTGTCTCTATTTCTTCCCTGCAAACTGGTTCATCTGTACCGTTCTTCTAGGTTCCACATGTATGCATTCATATACGATATATGTTTTTCTCTTTCTGACTTACTTCACTCTGTGTGACAGTCTCTAGATCCATGAAGTCTCTACAAATGACCCAATTTCATTCTTTTTATGGCTGAGTAATATTCCCTTGTATATATGTACCACATCTTCTTTGTCCATTCATCTGTCGATGGGCATTTAGGTTGCTTCCATGACCTGGTTATTGTAAATAGGGCTGCAGTGAACATTGGGGTGCCTGTGTCTTTTTGAATTATGGTTTTATCTGGGTATATGCCAGTAGTGGGATTGCTGGGTCGTATGGTAACTCTATTTTTAGTTTTTAAGAAACCTCCATACTGTTCTGCATAGTGGCTGTATCAATTTACGTTCCCACCAACAGCGGAAGAGGGTTCCCTTTTCTCCACACCCTCTCCAGCACTGTTTGTAGATTTTCTGATGATGCCCATTCTAACTAGTGTGAGATGATACCTCATGTAGTTTTGATTTGCATTTCTCTAATAATTAGTGATGTTGAGCAGTTTTTCATGTGCTTCTTGGCCATCTGTATGTCTTCTTTGGAGAAATGTCTATTTAGGTCTTCTGCCCATTTTTGGATTGGGTTGTTTGTTTTTTTAATATTGAGCTACATGAGCTGTTTATATATTTTGGAGATTAATCCCTTGTTGATTTGTTTGCAAATATTTTCTCCCATTCTGAGGGTTGTCTTTTCGTCTTGTTTATGGTTTCCTTTGCTGTGCAAAAGCTTTTAAGTTTCATTCAGTCCCATTTGTTTACTTTTGTTTTTATTTCCATTATTATAGGAGGTGGATCAAAAAAGATCTTGCTGTGATTTATGTCAAAGAATGTTCCTCCTATGTTTTCCTCTAAGAGTTTTATAGTGCCCAGTCTTACATTTAGGTCTCTAATCCATTTTGAGTTTATTTTTGTGTATGGTGTTAGGGAGTGTTCTAACTTCATTCTTTTACATGTAGCTGTCCAGTTTTCCCAGCACCACTTATTGCATAAACTGTCTTACCTCCATTGTATATCCTTGCCTCTTTTGTCATAGATTAGTTGACCATAGGTGCATGAGTTTATGTCTGGGCTTTCTATCCTATTCCATTGATCTATATTTCTGTTTTTGTGCCAGTACCATATTGTCTTGATAACTGTAGCTTTGTAGTATAGTCTGAAGTCAGGGAGTCTGATTCCTCCAGCTCCATTTTTTTCCCTCAAGACTGCTTTGGCTATTTGGGGTCTTTGTGTCTCCATACAAATTTTAAGATTTTTTGTTCTAGTTCTGTAAAAAACGCGATTGGTAATTTGATAGATATTGCATTGGATCTGTAGATGGCTTTCGGCAATATAGTCATTTTCACAATATTGATTCTTCCAATACAAGAACATGGTATATCTCTCCATCTGTTTGTATCATCTTTAATTTCTTTCACCAGTGTCTTATAGTTTTCTGCATACAGGTATTTTGTCTCCCTAGGTAGGTTTATTCCTAGGTATTTTATTCTTTTTGCTGCAGTTATAAATGGGAGTGTTTCCTTAATTTCTGTTTCCTTATTAATTTTCTGTTTGGATGATCTGTCCATTGGTGTGAGGTGTTAAAGTCCCCCACTATTATTGTGTTACTGTCAATTTCCTCTTTTATAGCTGTTAGCAGTTGCCTTATGTATTGAGGTGCTCCTATGTTGGATGCATATATATTTATAATTGTTATATCTTCTTTTTGGATTGACCCCTTGATCATTATGTAGTGTCCTTCCTTGTCTCTTGTAACATACTTCATTTTAAGGTCTAGTTTATCTGATACGAGTATTGCTACTCCAGCTTTCTTTTGATTTCCTTTTGCATGGAGTATCTTTTTCCATCCCCTCACTTTCAGTCTGTATGTGTCCCTAGGTCTGAAATGAGTCTCTTGTAGACAGCATATATATGGGTCTTGGTTTTGTGTCCATTCAACGAGCCTGTGTCTTTTGGTTGGAGCATTGAATCCATTCACGTTTAAGGTAATTGTCGATATTTTTGTTCCTATTACCATTTTCTTAATTGTTTTGGGTTTGTTTTTGTAGGTCCTTTTCTTCTCTTGTGTTTCCCACTTAGAGAGATTCCTTTAGCATTTGTTGTAAAGGTGGTTTGGTGGTGCTGAATTCTCTTAGCTTTCACTTGTCTGTAAAGCTTTTGATTTCTCTGTCAAATCTGAATGAGATCCTTGCTGGGTAGAGTAATCTTGGTTGTAGGTTCTTCCCTTTCATCACTTTAAATATCTGATGCCACTCCCTTCTGGCTTGTAGAGTTTCTGCTGAGAAATCAGCTGTTAACCTTATGGGAGTTCCCTTGTATGTTATTTGTTGTTTTTCCCTTGTCTTCAATAATTCTTCTTTCTCTTTAATTTTTGTCAATTTGATTACTATGTGTCTCCGCATGTTTCTCCTTTGGTTTATCCTGCCTGGGACTCTCTATGCTTCCTGGACTTGGGTGACTATTTTCTTTCCCATGTTAGGGAAGTTTTTGACTATAATCTCTTCAGCTATTTTCTTGGGTGCTTTCTCTGTCTCTTCTCCTTCTGGGACACCTATAATGTGAATGTTGTTGTGTTTAATGTTGTCCCAGAGGTCTCTTAGGCTGTCTTCATTTCTCTTCATTCTTTTTCCTTTATTCTGTTCTGTGGCAGTAAATTCCACCATTCTGTCTTCCAGATCACTTATCCATTTTTCTGCCTCAGTTATTCTGCTATTGATTCCTTCCAGTGTATTTTTCATTTCAGTCATTGTATTGTTCATCTCTCTCTTTTTTTTTTTCTCTCTCTTTTTTTGTTCTTTAATTCTTATAGGTGTTTGTTCTTTAATTCTTCTAGGTCTTTGTGAAACATTTCTTGCAACTTCTCTATCTTTTCCTACATTCTTTTTCTGAGGTCCTGGATCACCCTCACTATGATTATTCTGAGTTCTTTTTCTGGAAGGTTTCCTATCTCCACTTCATTTTGTTGATTTTCTGGGGTTTTATCCTATTCCTTCACCTGGTACATAGCCCTCTGCCTTTTCCTCTTGTCTATCTTTCTGTGAATGTGGTTTTTGTTCCACAAGCTGCAGCATTGTAGTTCTTCTTGCTTCTGCTGTCTGTCCTCTGGTGGATGAGGCTACCTCTATCTTTCTTGTATCTGAAGAAAATGGATGAACAGTGGCATTATTATGATTACATGGATTGATCAATTTTATATTTATTTAGATATAGTATCCAATGATTGACAATTATAACTTGCAGTGACCATACTCCTCCTATTTTTAGCATCATTTAATGTTTTGCATATTTTTCCTTCCATTTCTTTTCCATAAACTGAAATCTGAATGTTTCTATAAAGTTATTTTTAGAACATTTTATTTCACAAATTCTGTGTTCAAGGAAAAATATTTATCTCAACAAATAAGAAATTGGATAAAATATCAAGACTTAAGTGGTGAGTTTAATGGTAATTGCCCACACCTCCATTCCGTAAATTTAATGTAAATCACAAAGGTAGTCAGAGAAGGTAAATCGCCTTGCTACTGATGAGCAATCCATGGCATAGAATCTATATGAAGTAAATCCCTCCAGCTTCCTTCTACCATGAGCCTCTGTGGTCCTGTGGTTTCACAAGTACAGGAAGATTGTGATGTGTAACCTTGTGTCCTGAAGTGTATTTTCTTTATTTTTTTAACATCTTTATTGGAGTATAATTGCTTTACAATGGTATGTTAGTTTCTGCTGTATAACAAAGTGAATCAGCTATACATATACATATATCCCCATATCTCCTCCCTGTTGCATCTCCTCCCCACCTTCCCTATGCCACCCATCTAGGTGGTCACAAAGCACGGAACTGATCTCCCTGTGCTATGCGGCTGCTTCCCACTAGCTATCTATTTTACATTTGGTAGTGTATATATGTCCATGCCACTCTCTCACTTCATCCCAGCTTACCCTTCCCCCTCCCTGTGTCCTCAAGTCCATTCTCTATGTCTGCATCTTTATTCCTGTCTTGCCCCTAGGTTCTTCAGAACCTTTATTTTTTTTTTTAGATTATATATATATGTTTTACTATACGGTATCTATTTTTCTCTTTCTGATGTACTTCACTCTGTATGACAGTCTCTAGGTCCATCCACCTCACTACAAATAACTCACTTTCATTCCTTTTTATGGCTGAATAATATTCCACTGTGTATATGTGCCACATCTTCTTTATCCATTCATCTGTTGATGGACACTTAGGTTGCTTCCATGTTCTGGCTATTGTAAATAGTGTCGCAATGAGCATTGTGGTACATGACTCTTTTTGAATTATGGTTTTCTCAGGGTATATGCCCAGTAGTGGGATTGCTGAGTCATATGGTAGGTCTACTTTTAGTTCTTTAAGGAACCTCCATACTGTTGTTCGCCATAGTGGCTCTATCAATTTACATTCCCACCAACAGAGCAAGAGGGTTCCCTTTTCTCCACACCCTCTCCAGCATTTACTGTAGACTTTTTGATGATGGCCATTCTGACTGGTGTGAGGTGACACCTCACTGTAGTTTTGATTTTCATTTCTCTAATGATTAGTGATGTTGAGCATCCTTTCATGTGTTTGTTGGCAATCTGAATATCTTCTTTGGAGAAATATCTATTTAGGTCTTCTGCCCATTTTGGAATTGGGTTGTTGGTTTTTTTGATATTGAACTGCATGTGTTGCTTATAAATGTTGGAGATTAATTCTTTGTCAGTTGCTTCATTTGCAAGTATTTTCTCCCATTCTGCAGATTGACTTTTTGCCTTGTTTATCTTTTCATTTTCTGTGCAAAAGCTTTGAAGTTCCATTAGGTCCCATTTGTTTATTTTTGTTTTTATTTCCATTTCTCTAGGAGGTGGGTAAAAACGGATCTTGCTGTGATTTATGTCATGGAGTGTTCTGCCTATGCTTTCCTCTAAGAGTTTTATAGTTTCTGGCCTTACATTTAGGTCTTTAGTCCATTTTGCATTAATTTTTGTGTATGGTGTTAGGGAGTGTTCTAATTTCATTCTTTCACTTATAGCTGTCCAGTTTTCCCAGCACCACTTATTGAAGATGCTGTCCTTTCTTCATTGTATATTCTTGCCTCCTTTATCAAAAATAAGATGACCATATATGCATGGGTTTATGTGTGGGCTTTCTATCTTGTTCCATTGATCTATATTTCTGTTTTTTGTGCCAGTACCATACTGTCTTGATTAGTGTAGCTTTGAGTTATAGTCTGAAGTCCAGGAGCCTGATTCCTCCAGCTCCGTTTTTCTTTCTCAAGATTGCTTTGGCTATTTGGGGTCTTTTGTGTTTCCACACAAATTGTGAAATTTTTTGTTCTAGTTCTGTGAAAAATGCCATTTGTAGTTTGATAGGGATTGCATTGAATCTGTAGATTGCTTTGAGTAGTATAGTCATTTTCACAATGTTGATTCTTCCAATCCAAGAACATGGTATATCTCTCCATCTATTTGTATCATCTTTAATTTCCTTCATCAGTGTCTTATCGTTTTCTGCATACAGGTCTTTTGTCTCCTTATGTAGGTTTATTCCTAGGTATTTCTATTGTTTACATTGCAACAGCAATGGTAAATTGGAATGTTTTCTTCATTTCTCTTTCAGATTTTTAATCATTAGTGTATAGGAATGCAAGAGATTTCTGTGCATTAATTTTGTATCCTGCTACTTTACCAAATTCATTGATTAGCTCTAGTAGTTTTCTGGTAGCATCTTTAGGATTCTCTATGTATAGTATCATGTCATCTGCAAACAGTGACAGCTTTACTTGTTCTTTTCCAATTTGGATTCCTTTATTTGTTTTTCTTCTCTGATTGCTGTGGCTAAAACTTCCAAAACAATGTTGAATAATAGTGGTGAGAGTGGGCAACCTTGTCTTGTTCCTGATCTTAGTGGAAATGGCTTCAGTTTTTCACCATTGATGGTGATGTTGGCTGTGGGTTTGTTATATATGGCCTTTATTATGTTGAGATAAGTTCCCTCTATGTCTACTTTCTGGAGGTTTTATTTGTTGTTGTTTGTTTGTTTGTTTTTTCTTTTTTCTGGAGGGTTTTTTCATAAATCAGTGTTGAATTTTGTTGAAAGCTTTTTCTGCATCTATTGAGATGATCATATGGTTTTTATTCTTCAATTTGTTATTATGGTGTATCACATTGATTAGTTTGCATATATTAAAGAATCCTTGCATTCCTGGGATAAAGCCCACTTGATCATGGTGTATAATCCTTTAAATGTGCTGTTGGATTCTGTTTGCTAGTATTTTGTTGAGGAGTTTTTCATCTATGTTCATCAATGATATTGGCTTGTAGTTTTTTTCTTTGTGACATCTTTGTTTGGTTTTGGTATCAGGGTGATGGTGGTCTCCTAGAATGAGTTTGGGAGTGTTCCTCCCTCTGCTATATTTTGGAAGAGTTTGAGAAGGATAGATGTTAGCTCTTCTCTAAATGTGTGAGAGAATTCTCCTGTGAAGCCATCTGGTCCTGGACTTTTGTTTGTTGGAAGATTTTTAATCACAGTCTCAATTTCAGTGCTTGTGATTGGTCTGTTTATATTTTCTATTTCTTCCTGGTTCAGTCTCAGAAGGTCGTGCTTTTCTAAGAGTTTGCCCATTTCTTCCAAGTTGTCCATTTTATTGGTATACAGTTGCTTGTAGTAATCTCTCATGATCCTTTGTATTTCTGCAGTGTCAGTTGTTACTTCTCCTTTTTCATTTCTATTGATTTGAGTCCTCTCCCTTTTTTTCTTGATGAGTCTTGCTAATGGCTTATCAAATTAGTTTATTTTCTAGAAGAACCAGCTTTTAGTTTTATTGATCTTTGCTATCATTTCCTTTATTTCTTTTGCATTTATTTCTGATCTGTTGTTTCTGATTTCTTCTGCTAAGTTTGGGGTTTTTTTGTTCTTCTTTCTCTAATTGCTTTACGTGTAAGGTTAGGCTGTTTATTTCAGATGTTTCTTGAGGTAGACTTGTATTGCTATAAACTTCCGTCTTTGAACTGCTTTTGCAGCATCCCATAAGTTTTGGGTCATCGTGTTTTCATTGTCATTTGTTTCTAGGTATTTTTTAACTTCCTGTTTGATTGCTTCAGTGTCTCTTGGTTAAGTAGTGTATTGTTTAGCCTCTATGTGTTTGTATTTTTTACAGATTTTTTCCTGTAATTGATACTTAGTCTCATAGCATTGTGGTCAGAAAAGATACTTGATTCAATTTCAATTTTCTTAAATTTACCAACACTTGATTTCTGACCCAAGATATGATCTATTCTGGAGAATGTTCCATGAACACTTGCTCAAGGGCTGATGTGTATTTTCTTGCCACTCACTTTGACTTTGTTGTGAAATGTGCTCATTGGTGCAAAGACAGAATTAGGGCACTCATCACAACAAACAAACAAATGAAAGATTGGTTTTCCTGGAGGGACATTGGCAGATCTCTTTTGTCACTAAGAGTAACGTTTTTTCATTGCCCTTCTTCAGTAATACTCTCAAGTAACATTAAAGGGGTGGGGGGGAGAAACACTTCATAATAAAATTTAATTTAGACGCCTTACATTTACATCTTCATTTGATATATTTTGGAAAACTTGGCGGTATCACACTAGAATTATTTGTGGCTAGAGTGTTACTTTTGTCAGTTTCTGTATCTTGCATATTGAGATCATGTATAATTTAAAACTTGAAATACTACTTGAATTAGATCCCACATATCGATTTACTCTTTAGGAAGCTGTTCAGCTTGTTTCTCAGCCTTACCCATTTTGACAAAAAGATATTGCTACCACAGGATTCTTTGCTATAAGCAGCCACAATGTAGCAATTTTATGATAATGTATGTAATTTATTTTGATGTGAATATCAGGTGCTTTTTTCTATTTTCTTTCTCATGAAAGTGATATGTATTAAAACACTGCTCTAAAGAAATCCATGCAAGTGCTTTGAGCGCCTAGCTTGGATTTTACAAATGTATTTGCTTGAGTGATTTGCCTGACCATTGTGTTACCTGATTCCAGATGGCGTGAAATTGTACCTTCTGTTTTGGATATCTCAAAAACACATTCGTGTTTCAATAGGAAGCAAATAGTATGATCAACATTTACAAAATAACTTCAGCATTTTTAGTTGTAGCAAATTGTGCACTCGTTTTGACCTTTTTTTAGAGTCAATAGGGGATGGCCTCTCTTTGTCCTTTCGTCCCCAAGGTAGGTGCCATTCTACTATTCACAGGTAACAGAATCAAACAAGTTCCATAACCATATCCAGAACAGACTCAGGAGATCTGTTTTAACTGGCTTTTTTATTTGTATCAGTCTATCGAACCCTATAATTGTGCTTGACTGACAGAGATATGATGTTATTGTTGGTAGCATAGAACCCTCTGAGGTGTGAAATACAACACCATGGTGCAGCCTGTTCTGTTCTGTCCACCTTCAACAATTGTCAGCTCGATTTGAAGCCCAGAATCTTGTTGACAGATGAATGAAGCAGACTTAGCCAAGTTAAGCTTACAATGCTGTTTCTGCCAATGTGGTAGATGAATTAGGAAAAGAAATCTCTATAGAACTTTTAGATGAGAAACTCTGATATCTTTACTTTATACGGAAAAAAGACAATATGACTTTTAAGCCAATAGATAATCTTTTCCAGATACTTTCATAACTACAATTTATAATAACTACCTAATATGCGTCACTTTACATACCAATTCTCATGCTAGCCCTGTGAACTAGAGATATATTATACCCATTTACAGAGGAAGAAACCGAGGGTTAGGCAGATCAAGTAAATTAGCCCACCCAAGGATTCACATTTAGTAGGAGGCAGAATTGGAACTTGAACCCAGTTCTGTCTCTCTTCAAAACCCATTTTCCCCCCATATTTCTACAAGTTGTGTTTTAGGCAGGTAAGCTTGAAGTGTTACCAACTTCTTTGCAAGTATCTTCTTTGTTGTATCTTATCCTACCTATTATCTAAGGTTCATTTTAGGCTTTACTTAGCTAGCTGTGGATCTTACATCTTGTATGTGATCTTTCATATTGCTCTTTACTCAAAACACACTTATAAATCATCTAATTTTCATCTAACAGAAGTAAATTGTGTGGAGATACGAGCTTTGGCTCTTGAGTTGAGAAAACTGAACATAAAATTGTAATGGAGTTTTTCAGCAAATGTTCCTTTAATTGCTTTTGCTATATTCTTGCTTAATTATAAAAGTATTTTGATTTCTGTTTGGGCTCAAAGAGTGTGCTTTTGAATGTGTGGTTACTGTTCTTTTTTTCTGTAATAATAAGATGTCATTTTTGATGGAGGGAGAAAACCACTCATCTTGCAGGAAACGGTATCACTATAAAATACCAAGATGGCTCGATAAATTCAGATGTAGTCACCATAACAAACCAGATAAACAAACAAAACAAACCTGGAGAATTAATTTGTGTCTAATGGCTGTTTGGGAACAGAGTTATAATAGAATGACCATAGGTTGTCACAGATGGGTAGTTCATTTTGGAACCCTGCATACAGCTTTGTGTCCTGGAACAAAAGGTAGAAAAAGGGCCATAACTATAATTCTTACATAGAACAGATTCCCCAGTGTCTTTTCACATCTTCTGTTTTGAGTGGTTCAGTGGTTCAGGCCGTGTTTGAACATTGCCGTGTTCAGTGGCAATTTGTTTCAGTGCTTCTTTTGATATTGTTTATGTAGATTTAGTGCCAGATTAAACAGAATTTTGGAATTCTTGAAGGGGCAGAGATAAAGGAAAAATACCCCGCAAACTGAGATAAGTAAAGGTGTTAAAGTAAAAAAAGAAAAAAAAGGAGGAGCAGAAGGAAGAGGAGAGAGACATACCAAAATATTGACAATGTAGTTTTTGCAAGACTATTCTTTCCTGTGGTCTATTTCTGGATCCCATCTGTTTTAGAATGACTGTAGCTGTTTTAACAGACAAGCTCTGAGATGTTACTGGCTTACCACAGTAGACATTGATTTCTTGTACATGATGAAGGGCAAGACTCTGGGGACTCTGCCATCTTCCATATGTGTGTTCTGAGGTTACCCTGGGCATAGGCATACAGCCACTGGATAAGATAAAGAAAGAAAGAGAATGGACAGTCAGGTGGGAGGATTCTTTTGGCCAGCACTAGAAGTACAAGAGTTTATGGTTTATATCACTGCTGACCGCATTTCTTTGGCAAGTGTCAAGTCACATTTTCACACATAACTGCAAAGGAGAGAGTGAAATGTAGCTGTGGGCTTAGAAGAAAAAGTAAACAAAATTGGTGAACAGCCAATCTCTGCTACGCTGTTTGGATATAGTTCCTTAAGGAATTGAGAGAACCAGAAATCTCCAACGAGATGTGTACAGGTATGTCACTTGGGGAGTAATGTGACCTCTGACTTTGTAAAATTTTAGAAAAGAAAAATTTCATCAAAACTGTTATCACTAGAAACTTTGAACAGAAAAAGAAAAGGGAAAAGAATTTTTTTGAAAAAGTGCAACATAGAAGTTAGGGAGTGATTTGTAAGAAGAATAAAGTATGAGTACCAGGCTAGGAGCCTCAGGCCTCCCAGGTTACTTCATAACTTCATTGATAGTGAAGGCTTTTTGTCTTTAAGCACTTACAAAATCTTCAAGCATCAACAGACACTGCTATGGCTTTCTCTTTCTTCTTACTAGTTCTCATGCCACTGAGTGATTTCAATACCTTGTATTGGATCCAGGGTGATCATCTCAATTGGAACAGCTCTGGTTATCTTGTTTCATATTCCCAATTGTCTCATGTGAAAGTTTAATTTTTAATAATGCTTCTGTGAAAAAATGGCATATTTTTAGGGTCACTTTCATAAGGTTTGAAGAGGGAGCAACTGACATTCTTATAGTGGGAAACATGATTAAAACAAAAAAGTGAGTTTAGGGATGAATCCTCTCTTCCAAAGAGCTAAAAGAGCGTTTCATTTTACACTAAAAAATAAAAAAAGCAAAACAGGTAGCACAAGGCAGTCAGAATTATTAAAAATGAATCTCTCAGTTTTAAAGTCTTTGCTTTTGGTTGCTGACTGGACACCTGCATATTTTTCTAATATCCAGTCTGTGAACAAATGGAGTGTCATGTCGCTTCTTCCTGTTTGACTTTCTTGTGACCAAATACTTGGTTGTGTGGCTGAATTCCTAGGGCGATCTGCTTATGCAGGCCTGTAATGCCTTATGGGACAAATCAGGGAAGTCATAATTATATGACTTCTGTGGATTTGTGAGGCAATAACTAGCCGTAGTCAAGAAAGCCACACTAAAACAAAGTGCTATGAAAGAGCAGTTTGGACACATTTTTGAATGTAAATATTTTGAACAAAGTCGAATGAGTGACTTAAGGGTATATTATTGTTTCCTCATGAATGGCCAAGCATCTAGTAATCTTCGGCAGCATGTGATTGCAGAGAAGACCTCAATGTCCCCATCCTTCCAAACTAGTTATGTAAAATGCTATGGTTTCCTCTTACTCAAAGAGTGGTTCCTGCTTAGTTTCTGCTCATTTAGACACCGTGATGTTGGCCTACATTTGGCCTAAATTAACTAAGTATGAGTTGTTTGCTCTGAATTGAGTCCTGAACCATAATATAGAAAGAATTCCCTCCTTTAGTTATTAAATGAACTTTAGTTCTTGCTTTGGTGGAATTAAAAAGACATCAAGCCTTGGAATCTGAAGTGGCCCGGGTTACCTAAATGTTCTTATGGTTTTTTTTTTAGTCATTATGAATGATATTTTTAATGCACTTTTTATCTTCACAGTCCCCATGCTTTTTTAAGGTTTACTTAGGATTAAATAAAATAAAGCTTTTTCTTGTTTCCTTACTTGCTAATATTTTCAGTCTCAAAAATACACATATACATCTCTAGTTTGTATTTCTGCAGAATGTCTTATTAACAAGTATTTCTAAATGCTCAAAGAAATGAATAAAGGATGGAATCATGGGATATAGAGGCAGGAGGGACTTAAAGTGTTATTAATAATTAGTTCATACAGTTATCTAAAATATAGTGCCCCCTTATTCAATGATTCATTCATCAAACTCATATGGAATGCCTAATCTGTGCCATGCCCTCTGCTATACATGATGGGGATACAATAGCAAATAAACATAGCCCCTGTCTTCAAAGACCTTAGCGTCTACTAGGAGCAAAACAAAACAAAAACATAGCAATATCATGTGAGAAATATGCTCAGGATATGTCGAGGTACAACGGAAGAACCACAGCGGGGTTAATCACCCAGATTTTGGTGGGGAGGGGATCAGGTTTTCTCTGGATCTAAGTCACAGTGTTGTCAACATGAAAAGTCTAAGTTGTGCAGTGTTTTCATGGAGGCTAGTTGTTCAAAACCTTTGAGATACACGAAAGAATAGCATTTAGGAAAACTGCTTATTAAGGTTGAAATGTAAAGTTCAAGGAGGGGATGAGGAAGTAAATAGAAAGCAGGGATTTGGGTAGGATGTGGTGAAGGACCTTGCATGCCATGCTAAGTAATTATCCTAAAAGTATACAATCTGAAGGATTTAAGAAGTGGGGTAGCATGGTCAGACAAACATTTTAGGAAGATCACTCTTGCTAAAGGATAGGAGGAAGACAAAGGGGAAGAGAGAGATGGTTAATATATTATTGCAGTTACTTGGGTGAGAAATAAAATGACCTGGAGAGATATAGAGAATGGGATAGATTCAGGGTGTATTAATGAGGTAGAAATGGCAGAATGTGTGACTAGATGTAAGGATGGGGAGGATGGAGAAGTGGGGGTGATTCTCAGGCCTTGCTCTGGGGAATAATAGTGCAGACCATGGGATAGAGACTAAAGAAGGAAGAGCAGATTTGGGGAGGAGATGATGCTGAGGTTTGATTGGAGCCCACATCCAGACTGAGGAAAAGGACAAAACGGACTGTCCAGGGACTGAGGTGATCAGGAGTCAGGAGGTCCAGGGGGAGGGAACCTGGGCTGCAGACCAAACCAGAGAGGCAAGGGGCTCGCTTTTCCTAATCCCAGCCCCCCCTGCGCTCTCCCCTCCTCCTAGCTTTGAACCGGTTACATTTTACAGTGCTCTGTGGAAGGAGAGTAGAAATAGGAAAACTGAGGCATCTGTACAAAGCGTCTGAGTCACCACTTCCTTCCATTAATAAACAAATGAAATCCATATTTGTGTAGCTGACCCACAGAAAAGGAGGGAGAATGTTTGGCAGGCACAGTAGAAATCCAATCTGGAAACTACAAATTTAAAAACAATTATTTTAAATTTTATATCACAAACTTCCTTTTGGAGGCTTCTGTTAGCTACATCTATGTTAGGATATTCTTCTGGGAGTAGAAATATAAGGGCTCCAGAGCTTTGCTGCCCAGAGCCATGGAGTTTAGAGGACACATGAAAGCATACCTTCGTCCTGTACTGCAGACACCGTCTTCTGTTCTGATATATCATTTCACTCAACAGGAGTAGGCACACATAGTTTGTCTCTTGATTTGCAGTTTGGGGAACAATTTCAACTCGCTCCCTCCCAGGGCACGTTATTAACAACCAACTGGCATACAGTTTCAGACTTTTTCGCAGGTGAGAGTGAAAACTGAAAGAGTGGATTAAAGGGTTCTCTGCAGGCACCCTGGATAATTTATCGCCCTTTTGCTGTAATGGCTGGATGGATATATCTTTCTCCATATGTAGCCTTTCATTTAGACTTCTAATCAGTGGTAAAGAATAAGAACTGGTTTTTAAAAACCATCCCTTGGAGTGGAACTAATCAGCTTGTGGTTTCCCTTCAGATAGTCTCACCATTATCCAATATACCCTCTATATCCTCACATAGGAAATGACCTAAACTTCCACTTCCAGTTGTGCGGATTATTTATCCTGTTGCCCCCCTCCATCTCCATCCAGCCCTCTACTTTGCATGTTAAAGTTAAGCCTCTAATCATTGAATCTTCATGTCTGGAAAGTTGATCTGGCATCGCCATTACATACAAACTTACTTTGTATCTTATACGGCGTGACTTGAAAAGAAACTATTTTGAACTCTTGTATTGTTTACCGGTTTGAAAGTTGTGTGAAAGATGAGGATTTATTCCTTTGCCTGACTGGATCCCCTGGGCTTTATTTGTTAAGAATGTTATTTTCCCATAGGCATTAACTCCCCTATTTAGAGGAAAAAAAAATCCTTATTTAGCTTCAGTTTGGTAATGTTAATAGAGTTTAGAAGGAGAGACTTTGAAGGGTGTAACCAAACTGAAGGCGATTTCAGATCGTTACAACATTTTAAACAAAATGAAAAATTGCTTGACCTTGTACCAAATATTATAATCCATAAGAAACTCATACAGAAATTATATATTTCCTATAATATGAGGTTTCCTATATGCATATATTTAATCAAAACCACAAGGCAAATGAATTTGGATTGGGAAACCTCCTGCTATTCATCATTGTGAGGAGAAGAAGCTTTTATTTTGTTATTAAAAAGTATCATTAAAGGGTAGACAATTTCTTTCACTCCTATTCATTTCTGTAACTTCCAGTACTTTGTAAATACTCTAATAACTAGAGCACCCAGATCATTTTCTAGGCTTGTGTTCTGTTCAAAGTAAATTAAATAGGAAGCTTTCATTTTTTGTAAATTATTATTGGAAATTGACCCGAATCATCTCTCTATCGCAGTAGGAACTCAATCTATTGCCCTAAAGTACAGTGATTACCAAGATGTGACCTACTTTAGTACTTTCAGTGATTTATAATATCCTTTTATATTGTCAGTAAATTAGACTCCATAGACAATGTAAGAATTTCTTTTGGGAAGAGTTTTGATAACAGTCAAAGGGGATGGTTTATATTAGAATGTTTCTTATTTGGGGACTTGAAGTCAGCATCATTTCAGGTGTGAAATGTTTCCTTGCTATATCCTGCTTTGCTCGTTGACAGTAGCTACAGCAGGTGGCTTACTATTAAAATCAGCATGATAAACCTCTTAGAAAATGACATCTCTTTTGTTACATATTTGTTCCCACTTTGTCTCACTCTGTGCTGGCTAGCCTTTTAAATACCTTTGCATACCAAGAATGGTATTTAAAAAGCATCCTAGATGACAGATCTTCAAACTTCTTACTTTTAAAACTATAACCAAAGCTAGTGGAATGTTTGGCTTTATCCACCAAGGGCATCATATGAAGCCCAGTAAATGAATGTGTGTACTTACGTAAAACTAGCTCCTTGTCTAACGTCCAAATATATATGTGATGGGATACTAAAATAATAGTGAATTATTAAAGTTCTTATATTTGGCATTTATAGGCTTTTAATTTATTTCTAACAAATTTAGAAATAGTTCATCTGTAACAATTAACCAGGATATTGACTCTTCCTTCAGAATGTTTTGTAGCTCAAATTTTTCTAAGTAAAAAAAATATAGTTTTAGAAGAAGGATCTTTTCCTGAGATTTTTATCTTCAAATTATGGAAAGTTTCAGAGTGCATAAAATATGAAAGTTATAGAATTTTAGTTGGTGGGAACCTCAGAGATAGAGTCCAGATTTTCTCTTTACTTTTTAAATTAATTAACTAAAAGTGGATCCCAAACATGAATTTTAAGGAAGATGTTGTCACACTGACATAGCTGTTCTGCAGTGATGAAAATGGGCTTATGAATAATGGCATACAGTATGTTCTATCTAAATTAGTTCATTTCCAGGAGGATTTTTTGTTTGTTTGTTTGTTTGTTTTTTGCGGTACGTGGGCCTCTCACCATGTGGCCTCTCCCGTTGCAGAGCGCAGGCTCCGGACGCACAGGCTCAGCGGCCATGGCTCACGGGCCCGGCCGCTCCGCGGCATGTGGGATCTTCCCGGACCGGGGCACAAACCCTCGTCCCCTGCATCAGCAGGCGGACTCCCAACCACTGCGCCACCAGGGAAGCCCTGAGGATGTCTTTTAAAATGCTCCATGTTTTAAAAAGTTCAACTCATCAAAGTCATCATGTCACATCTGTTACAAAGATTTGTCTGTTGCTGACCTACAGCTAACTAATTTTCCAGAAATGACACTTCTCATAGTTTATTGTGTTCTTATTATCATGGCACAAAACAACATCAAATGTGTTTCTTGAGTGATGCTTAAGATGAAGTAGCCATGTGCATTCTGTTTTTGCACATGGAGGTTTCGGTTTCTTAAGAGGAATAAGAACTTTTAGGTAAAGATATCTTTCAGGTTTCAATCAGCCATAAACTTTTACATTTTTGTTTTTTAAATATTTGTGTGGTTAAGAAATAGAATAACACCATGAAGGAAATCTATTTCCTACTTTTAAATAATATTGTCTTCCAATGTCTTGAATTAAACCTCAAAACTTTGTTAATCTCTAATTACTTGTGTTTTTACTTTAATTTAAATTAAAATAGGGTTAAGAGAAAGTTTGAGAATCTGCTTAGTATCAAGTTGAAGTATTTGAATTATTGGCATTATTTATAAACTTTTTTTTTGCTCTTTTGGATTCAGATCTTATTTAGACAAGATTAATGTTTATGCAAGTGAAAGAATAAAAACTTATTATGGAATGACATGAGACGGAATGAGATGTATGTTTGTTATAAAGGATATTGCTGCAAAAACAAATTCGTTTTCTTCCCTACAAAAGTTAGAAGAAAACATGATTCTACCCCATTGTTAAATGGGTTTGATATTTCTCATGATTCTTTATTACTGTGGGCTCTTCATGAAAGGGAGATGTTGAAAAGAATTTAGAACCCTGGGAAATGTCTACACCAGGAAATAGGCAGGTGAAAACCGTATTCTCTAGAATCACAAAGCAAAGAGGTTTCAAACGTATTGTTTCCTTCAAAAATTTGAAAATGAATCATGGTTTGGTTGAACTGCTTGAGCTCTCTCTTCTGATTGGGACTGCCTTTAACTGTGCCTGCCTTCAGTCACAACATGACTTTACAAATAAGGGGGGCAGATTCTGTTGTAGTACAGATCGTGCATGTGGGAATAGACCCAGGAGCTAAAGGAACCCCAAACTGCATTACACCTGCCCTCTAACATCAGAGAAAAATCCTCCCTTAGCTTAATAGAACCAGGTCCCTTGACTTCCTTTGGGCATAAGGACAGTGCTGCCTAACTCTCATGTCCTCGTTCATGCTTCATATACCTATACTGTGCATGTGCGTGTGCGTTTGTGTGAACTAAAACTTCTCCCTGAGCTCTCCTTTCAGTGAGAAAACAATACATGGCTAGGGTTTGCAGTTTGTCAAAAGCTTTGAAGAGATGGTTTTAGCAGACTTTATTTCTGCAGGTCTGTACCGCCTCTCTACCCCTTTAGGAAGGACCTGGTGGGTTAGCCTAATTTACTTCATTCACACCAATTATTAATGCAAGCGTCTACCTGGGCCTACTTCCTTTCATTTATACAATTTCAAGGATGGCCAGTCAGCATGATCCAGGGAGGACATAGAACCATTCATGCATGGGAACTCGTGCTTTATTCTCTCCCCAGTAGGCTCCTAGCATGCTGCAGCTACAGCCCATGGAACACCATCTTCTACCTGTCAGCAGTTATTTAGAATCATTCAGAAAGAACCTGCTAAGCCTCATCAATGGAGGTAATTTAGCCAGTGGCTCTAAAAATGCTGTTACATTCCCTGGCTCAACTGAGAACATTCATATTATAGAAGAGCTGAATGTATTCAGTATACGCTTGGTAACATTACAGTCTCTAATTTCGTCCCAGCATCACTAACTGTATAACGTTATCTGTTAAATTAAGGTAGTTTATTTTTCAATACAATCATTTTTATCACAGTGAGAAGAGAGAATTTTAACTAGTTTGCACAATTTAAGCCTTTGTCAGAAGGTCTTCCAGTTGCTTGGGAAGATAAAGCCCAATAAAATGTGGGAATCTGAAAATGTATGAATTTCTCTGTGTCACTTGTGACTGTGAGTTCCCCCGTTGAAGGGTCCATGCCTTATTTTTCCTTGTTCCTCTGTCACCACCACAGTGCCTGGCATTTAGTAGGTTGATTGAATAAAAATTCATATAAAGAAGAACTTTTAAAAATCAAATATTTAGTGTATGCCTGCCACTGTCCAAGATGCAGTAGAGCATAATAGTTAAAAAAGTATAGGCTCTGGAATCTGACAGACCTGAATTCATATCTCAGTATTTCCCCTTACTAGCTGTGTGATCTTGGGCAAGTCACTCACCCTCTCTGTCTCAGTTTCCACAACTGTATAATGGGGCTGATAATGGTACCTAGTGATGTCTGCAAAACAAAAGGCACAGGGCCTGGCTTATTGTATCAGCACCATAAGTGTTAGCTGTTCAAGGAGCATACCATTTAATAGGAGAGGTAAGATACCAATAGCCATAATTTAAGGCAGAATATAATGTCATAAAAGAATTAAGAAAATGATCTGTGGCTATTCAGAAGAAATAAAGTTCCTATCTGCTGTGGGAAAGCAGGCAGATCTTCTTTTTTTTTTGCGGTACGCGGGCCTCTCACTGTTGTGGCCTCTCCTGTTGCGGAGCACAGGCTCCGGACACGCAAGCTCAGCGGCCATGGCTCACGGGCCCAGCCGCTCCGCGGCACGTGGGATCCTCGCGAACCGGGGCACGAACCCGCGTCCCCTGCATCGGCAGGCAGACTCTCAACCACTGCGCCACCAGGAAGCCCTCAGGCAGATCTTTGAAAGAGATGAAAGCCCTAAAGCCTGGATGGGATTTTGACAAGTGGAATGGGCGGGAGGGCACGCAGGCTGGGTGGATAGCAGGAACAAGGTGTTTGAGGGGCCAGGAGCCTGGAGCAATCGGGGGCCATGGGTCTCTCCAGAGGCTGAGCTGAGAGCTTTGACTGCCAGGTCTAACTAAGCCTTGATTTGGTCAGAATGAGATGTCATTACCTTTGATGGAGCAGAAGTGAAGTTTTGAAGCTGGGTCAGTTCCTGCTGGGACTGCCTGAGTCCTCCAAGTGCCATATTTCTCCCTCTGACATTTCAGCAGCACTTTGTTTACGTAGCCACTGTAACCCTTAAAGTTTTGTGACTTGCTTGGTAAAGTTTCTTTGGCCTTGTTACAGAAAATGTAGGAATGGGTGAGTCATGGAAATTCTATGGTAGCTCATCATGAACAATGTCTAGAAACAAGAATTATAGGTTAATTCAGTCTTTTAAGCAACATATTTTGCATAATTTCTCTATACTTCCAAAGATTTTTGAGTCCTTATTGAATAAATATAGATAATATTATCTTTATTATTGTTGGAGTGTATGTTATTGAAATTGTATTCCTGCAATTAAGCCTAAAGAGATAGGAACATAGCTAAAATAAATTAAAAGTATGGCTTAAAAATTATTAAAACATCACTGGTTAAAAACTATAATAAAAGATTACACCAGACATTCTACTAATTGAACTTATTAAAGATAACCTACTGGGTATATCACAAACATAATATGGAATTCATCTGACACAAAAAAATGGAAAACACTCTTCCACAGACCTCCTATATCCCCACTTGCCTCCTTAACAGATTAGGTGTCTCATTCCATCATTATACTCATGCTCTTGTATATATACACCTGTAACTCCTCTCCCTCTGTCCTGGCCTGGGGAGACCTCAAACCTACTTAAATCCAACTCACCCTCTGCTCTGCACCTGCCTCCACATAGCTGAATACAGATGGAGAAAAACAACTCTGCTAACTGGTCTCATTTTCAGCTCACAACCACTAATCTCAAGAGGATGTGTGGTGCTGTCCATGTCTGTAATCCAGTCCCTCTCTAACTTTCTTAGCTATTTCAAACATTTTTCTTGCTCCTGAATCCTCCAGCATCTCCTTCCCTTTTAACTTTGTTGAAAGTATTGTTTGTTATTTCTCTGAGAAAATAGAAACCATCAGAATATAATTCTATACACTCCCACCACCAAATCTGATAATTTACTTAGATCTGTACCCGCCTTTCCTCCTGCCACAAGGGACGAACTGTCCCTGACCATTAATCTCTACCACTCTGCTGAAACGTTCTTGTTAGGGTCACTGATTACATTCACCATGACAAATTCAGGGATCAGGGTTCCTTTTAAATTTTACTGGACCATATTCAGCACAGCCGATTGCCCCCTGCTTGTTGAAACCCTTTTCTTGCCTATCTCCTTGCTGGGTATCACTCTTTCAAGGTACTCCTCCTACCTCGCTCCTTCTCAGCCTTGCGAGTTCTTTTACTTCTTCATGGTCTCTAAATGTCGCGCTGGAAGGTTCGGTCCTTGAACCTTTTTTCCTCCTTATTTACATTCACTTGTTGCTAGGTGATTGCATATAATCGCATGGTTTTAAATATTATCTATATGTCAAAGGCTCCCAGATTTATATCTCCAAGCTGGACTTCTCCTATGAACTCTAGACTTGTATATCCAAGTATCTACTCAACATGCCCACATGGCTCTTTCACTCATCTCCCAAACATGTCCAAAACCAAATTCTCCAAAGCCGCTCCTGTTAGCCTTCAGCACAGCAGTAAATGACCTCTCCTTCCTTTAGTTGCTCCAGTCAAATCTTGGAGTCACTCCTGACTCCTTTTTTCTCACACCCGGCGTTCAATCTGTCTTCAAATCTGACACCACTTTCTTCACAATATATGCAGGATCTAACCATTTTGTCCTCTGCCGCTACTATCCTGGCCCATCCCATCATTTACATTTTACTTGGATTATTACAAAGCCTCTTAACTTCCCTCCATACTTACACTCTTGCCTTCTTACACTCTTTCCCCCACAGTGAACACTATCCTTTTCAAATATAATTCAGATTATGTCACTTCTCTGTACAAAAGCTCCCCTCGAAGGCTTTCTATCTCACCCCAATTAAAAGCCAAGTTCTCATCATGACTTACAAAGTTCCACATGACCTGGATCTTCCACCTCTATGACTGCACACCTTGCCCCGTTCCCATCGCTCCCTCCACTCCAGACCCACTGTCAGTGACTGGAAGACTCTATCTCCTTATAGGGCATTCCTCTTGCTATTCCTTTTCCCTCTTTTCCTCTGTTCCTTCCATGACCACGCTATAAAATGGTACCCTCCTACTCTACTCTCCTTATCTTCATATATTTTTCTTCTTAGCCATTATGGCCACCTGCAGCATTATTTATAAACATTCTCTTACAGTCTGTTTCCCCGCACAAGCAGGTGGGACTTCGTTGGCAGGGACTCTCTTTTGTTTATTACATTTACCATATTCCTAGTACTTGAAGAATGGCTGGCACACTGGAGTGGCTTAACAAATATTGATTGAATGAATAAATAAATAATCAACCTTATTTTTCCCACCTCCAGCCCACACTCAGAAGACTTCTACTTGAGAGTGTCTTGAGGTTTAGGGCTAGGAATACTTCCATTTTCTGCCCCTGTACATCCAAATGTATCTGCATCTGTCTTCACTTTCTTTCTCCTCTTCTTAGGCAAAAGGATACCCTTTCTCCTCACTCTGATTCTCTGACACCACTTCTTTTTGTGTTCTCTTGTATATTGATTTTGCTCTACAAGCCATTTCTTTCCTCTCAGCTAATAGTTTTCTGTCAGTTTGCAAACATTTTCAAATCCTTCCCACCTACTGTGAAAACAAATAAACAAAAAACTTTTCTCCAACTCTATATCCCTTTTAGCTACTATCCTGTTTCTGTTCTTCCCTTTATACACAGATACACAAAAGAACTGTCTACTGAGATTGGCAAAGAGTTGGTACACATGCTTTCCAATTTTTGCCTTCTGTAGACATTGCTGATTAATCCCAGTGCCATTTCCCAAACTCTGTAACCCAACCTCAGAATCTTCTCTTAACACATTATTCCAGGTGGCCATTCGCAACCAGAGTTGCCACTTGGTATGACACCTGCTTGCCACCTCTGGAGCTTATTCTTGTCTTAATTTTCTCACCTCCCTGTTCAAACAATTATAATAAATATTCTGACTTCCTAATGGTTAAATGCAATAGACTCTTTCCAATCCTCATTTTAATTTCTCTTTTTGAAATTCTCTCCAGTATTGGCTTTATAAACTCGTGTTTTTTGGTATTGTTTTTAATTCTTTTCCTCCTCAGTGTCCTTTGGAGACGCTTTTCGTCTCTTTCCCCTAAAACGTTTATCTTTGTCTACCCAGGGATTCTTGACCTGGGATGAAGGATTTGCTAGAGAATCCATGGATGGACTTAAGGGGTTTGTTGTGTGTATACAAAATTAAGTTTTTCTTGTATGGATATTTCTAGCTAGAGCAGCTATAGCTCTTATCCAATTCAAAAGAGGATTAAGGATGACTGCTACCTGTTCCTCTGGGTAATCTTGCCCAAGCTCATGGCTTCAGCCGCCAGCATGATACAAGTGAGAGCACGAAAGGGTTCAAGTCAGAAAAACCCATGTCCATATTCCAGTTTCCCCTTTTTGAAGCTGTGTGACTGGGAATATTACCCAACCTCTCTGAAACTTGGTTTGTTCAACTATAAAATGATGGAAATGAGCCCTAATTTGTAGAGTTATTGTAACCGAGATGTCATTTGTAAAGCCCCTGGTGTCTTGTGGTAGTCAGTAAGTGATAGCTTTATGAGGCTGTCCTAAACACCTTGGTCTCTAAAGCACACAAGCTTCTCAGCTTGCAGAGCCGCTCTGCCCCAATTTTGTGGTAGGTTTCCATTTTTAGGGTTCTGTTTCACTGGAGCAATAAGCATTATGCAACTCACACGTTATCAACTTGCTCTGCTTTTATTAATGCATTTATTAACACAAACATCTAAGACAGCCGCAGAGAGCACTAAATCCATTTTTTTTTGTGCAAAATTTAGAAAATTGAAATTGGGCACTTATATAAATTTTAATCAGACTGAGAGATATTTATAAATTGGCTTCCAGTATTTATCTGGTGCAATCAAAATAACACACTTTCAAAGATGTTAATAAACATGGCAGAAAACAAATTATTCATTATATACAAGTTAAGAAAAATTGGTTGGACAATAAAAATGGATTTTGCATTCTTTAAAATATGTGTGTTTTCAAAACAGTGGAAGCTGAGCAGGTGTCTCTGCTCATGTGTATTCCATGTATTTATTGTATCCTATTAAACATATGTTTTTAAACTTATTTATTTACACCTTCCTGATTCCATGCCACTTGGTGAAAAAGCTTGGAGATGTAGTATGTTTTAGAAGTTTGATACACATTTATATCCAAAAGCATAAGTCCTTTAAATCAGAGTCCCCCGGATCGGTACCGGTCCATGGCCTGTTAGGAACCAGGCTGCACAGCAGGAGGTGAGCGGCGGGAGAGCGAGAGAAGCTTCATCTGTATTTACAGCCGCTCCCCATCGCTCGCATTACTGCCTGAGCTCCGCCTCCTGTCAGATCAGTGGTGGTATTAGATTCTCTTAGGAGTGCGAACCCTACTAATTAACTGTGCATGTGAGGGATCTAGGTTGCACGCTCCTTATGAGAATCTAATGCCTGATGATCTGAGGTGGAGCTGAGGCGATGATGGTAGCGCTGGGGAGCGGCTGCAAATACAGATTATCATTAGCAGAGAGGTTTGACTGCAAAGAAACCATAATAAATCAATTGCTTGCAGACTTATATCAGAACCTATCAGTGAGTGACAAGTGAAAACAAGCTCAGGGCTCCCACTGATTCTGCATTATGGTGAGTTGTATAATTACTTCATTATATATTACAATGTAATAATAATAGAAATAAAGTGCACAATAAATGTAATGCACTTGAGTCATCCCAAACCCATCCCCCCACCCCGGTCTGTGGAAAAATTGTCTTCCACGAAACCAGTCCCTGGTGCCAAAAAGGTTGGGGACCACTGCTTTAAATGGCTTTATAAAATAATACAGCTAAATCCCAAAACCCAAATATTTTGCCCTGCAAAATTGCAAAGATTCCCAGCAAACTCAATTGAGCAGGAATCCCCAGTGTACATGGGGGATGCTTGACTCTAAAACTATAGGTGGTGCTTGACTCTAAAACTCTCCTGCCCCTGTCTCTACCCCAACCCTACTCCTAGAAATGATGTGGGGCATACACAGAAGGTGAATTTAAAAACCTTACTTATTGAATTTTAAAGAATAGTTTAAGAATTTTTCAGATTCTTCCAAGTAACTAAAAACACCCTGAATTGGGAGAAAGTTTGAAAATGGAATTCAAAATCACTGACCTAGATCTTTGAGTGAATGAATCTAGTATGGAAAAAATTTGACTTAAGGTTCTGTTTAAAAGTTTTCTGCAGTGGATTAGGTATCGTGCTAATAAATATTTTTATAATCAAGACATGAGGCTAGTAAAATTTTGTGAAGTCTAGAAAACTCTAAAGATAGAAATAATTACTCATAATTCCACCACCCAGAGATAACCACTATTTTCATATATTTTTTCTCTCTTCCTCCCTCTCTCCCTTTCTGTTACCTTTCTCCCTTCCTTCCTTCTCTCTCTTTCTTTCTTCTTTCTTTCTCTTTCTCTCTTCATATACATAGATTTACAAATATATGTCTGAATAAATACATATGTATACACATGTAGAATTATATCCTAGAAAATATATATAATCTGTATTTTATATACTACAATATCAATAAATAAAATGTATGAAGTTTATAATTGGAATAACAGTGCATTACCCATGTTGTATCATAAGGAATAATCATAATAGTCAAATATTTATATAGAAATATGTAAACACTGTTTATAATACCAAAAATCAACCTCAGTGGAATATTAGGCATCCAGTACAATTTAATATTGTAAATTAATGCATAAATGGAGTCTTTATCTTTCATATGCTCTGTATGTGAAATTTTTAATGACAAAAAATGCACATGATAAAATTCTTTACTTTTCTTATGTTCCCATTATGAACATTTAATCATAAGAAAGCTAAAAATAGTATGGTGTTAGAAAATATAATAATGTTTTAAAATTATTGTGGGAAGGACTTAATTGGCTTAAATATGAGTAAATCTTTAAATAAGTCATGTTATTTATTTACAAAAGGCAAATATCATGGAAGAAATCTTCCAAGTTTTGAATGAATTTTTGTTTTCTTTACATTGAACCCCACAAAACCATCTCCACGTTTGCTCTCGCTCTCTTTCTCTTTCAAATTAAAAAAAAGACATCCACCAGGCTTGCAACTATAGCTATTTATTTTCCTCTTGAGTAGAATATGACTTTTCCTTCCCAGAATTAAAACCGCCAAGGATTAAGTATTTCTCGAAAGAAAACCTTAAATTGAAATAGTCTAAGTCATATTATGTGACCGTGGCTAAGGTCACATAATTCTTATTATATTAATAATAAGAATTATTAATATCTATCCTGTAGGGTAACAACAGGCGATATAAATTATGAACGTTTGTCTCAGTCAAACGCATAGGTGTCTTTGGAAGCATGAGCAGCTTATAGACGTTGGGAGATTATGCAGTCTTTGCAAAGCCTTTTTTTTTTTTTTTTTTTTTTTTTTGCGGTACGCTGGCCTCTCACTGTTGTGGCCACTCCCGTTGCGGAGCACAGGCTCCGGACGCGCAGGCTCAGCGGCCATTCACGGGCCCAGCCGCTCTGCGGCATGTGGGATCTTCCCGGACCGGGGCACGAACCCGTGTCCCCTGCATCGGCAGGCAGACTCTCAACCACTGCGCCACCAGGGGTAGCCCCTGCAAAGCCATTTTTTAATTAACACACATAAACTGTAATGCTTTATTTCTTCAATTGCTTTCCTCTGTAGTTTAGCATTTGCATATTAATTTGTTTTTAAAATTAATAGACACTTCTTATCTAAATTTGCGTTAGTTGAATGACTTGTTGGTGTTGGTTTTATAGCCTACTTTAAATTGCCATGCTATAATTGTGGAGCATTTTATAGTTTACAAAGTAATTTGATATAACATTCTCAGTTAGATGTGGAGGTTTAATCAAACTAGGGAGTGATTTTTCTTCAAGATAGCACTCTCATGCTTTTTGTTCTGAGGCACATATGTAGGTATCTAAATCCTCCTCTGATGCCTCTGCAGGCTTCTGCATTAGTTCCATCTCTATTATCTGAAGAAGATTCCACTGAGGGAGGAGACTTCCTCTTTGACATAGAAGCGTTTATTCTGCAGTGAGCAGAAGCCAAGAGATTAAGAAGCTACATTTTGGAAATACAACCCTGTAATGTAAGGATAGTCAGCTTTCTAATGGTTCTCTAAAAATATTGTAAATCATTTTTGGATCAGTCAAAATATTCTCACCTTTCAGTAATTCAGTGATTGTTTCTGAAGCACCTTATAACTTGGGCACTGGGGTATTGGGAATTAAATGTGAAGCGAGGATGAGCAAAATTCCTGCTTCCTGGCTGCAAGTGTAGAGTACATCTGTTCTATTTACTGGCACAGACTTTAGGTCAAACTGCGACTCTTGAAAGGTTAAGTGATCCCATTGAGATGGTTCCATGGTAGGATTCCTGTTGGTCCTCAGAACCTCTGCCACCAGAATAATCCCGTTGCCACTCAAAGTTCCTGTGATGTCATTCTAAAGCTTTACCTGGGTGCTTACTTCAGGTGTTATTTTCTTCTGAAAAGAAAAATAAGCTTGACATCTGAATATGTGAATTTGAGAATTTCAAGAGACAATTAAGTTATGGTAATCATTGTCAAATGATCTTTTTAGACAGGCAGGGTTCCAAAATGCAAAATCATAGACATTATTATTTTGAAGTATTTTTTTTTTTGATTCAAGACAATGAGATAAATCTGAATCTGAGGGTACTAAAAGTGGTAGTAAAGGTTGAATTTCTTAACGGTGAGTTTCTAAGTTATTGAAGTGATTTCTTTTTAATTACCTTGAAGCAGAGGTAGCACCTTTTAGAGTTGCATGAACAATACTAATCAAGTTTCTGTAAGTGAAGGCAATTTTATTTAAAATGTATCACAGTAAAGTAAATGTATCACAGCCCTCAGTCACCAGGGAGTTGCTGAGATGCTCTTCTTGGGCTCTTGTCTACTCTCCCTCTATGCTCTGCTCTCCTGCGGGGGAAGCTAACACTTCTACACCCACTGAAACCACTCCTCCATCACTTCACTCATTTGGCCAGATGGCTCTACTACCATGACTACAAGACTCCAGCTGCTAGACTGTTTTCTTACAGGTATTCTGGGTGTCTCCTAGTGAATAGTTTGTTATATCACATGCAGTGAGAAGACTTGGTGTAGGCAGTCCTGGAATCTAGTGTACGATTTGTAAGTCTTACATTGTGTAATCCACATTTTAGGGAGCGTTGCCAGATTTGCCATGTTGTATGCATCATTTTTCTGCAAAGCCTCTCTACCAACCCACTTCCATCTCTCTTTTTCACGTTCTCCACCCTACACATACACACATACATGTACACACACCAAACACACCTGAAATTCATATCACATGTTAAGGTAATCTGAGTTCCCTGGTGCTACACACTTTCCAACGCCTATGTAAAAGTCAACTTTTTAATCTCACTGTCATTTACTATTTGTTCTCACTATCATTAACATAAAATTCATAATACAACGTATATTTGTATATAATAACATACAAATTTATACACACATTGTGCTAAAATCATTTGTTCAATGTAATGGCAGAAATGCCACTTTTTAAAGGCAGACAGGAAAAGCCTATAATTTGTAAAACAACCATAGGAATAAAAAAATCTCAGCAATGGGGCTTCCCTGGTGGCGCAGTGGTTGAGAGTCCGCCTGCCGATGCACGGGACACGGGTTCGTGCCCCGGTCTGGGAAGATCCCACATGCCGCGGAGCGGCTGGGCCCGTGAGTCATGGCCGCTGAGCCTGAGCGTCTGGAGCCTGTGCTCCGCAGCGGGAGAGGCCACAACAGTGAGAGGCCCGCGTACCACAAAAAAAAAAAAAAAAAAAAAAAAAAAATCTCAGCAATGATGCTAAAATATATTCCTTTGAAGAAATTCTTTCTGATTTTAGAGAATCCTATGTTTTAGTTTTTACAAAAAAACCCAAAAAACAAAAAAAACCTAAGACACGTAATGTATTCTGAGGTTCTTAAAAAGATGCATGTTCACATTTCTGAGTTTGCATTAGTTTAAAAGTTTGGAAAGATCAGAAGCTTAAAGTATCCAGAGAGAGAGTGAGAATGCAAGTGCGAGTGAGCACATACTGTAATTTCATCCATTACATGGATCTGGGAAGAACAGGTGAACAGCCCTGCACTTGTAGGTTCTCCATGTTTAGAGCTGATGTTAGGGCTGTCTGTTGCCCTCCAGAAGCTTTTTTTTTTTTTTTTTTTTTAATTTATTGTTGGCTGCATTGGGTCTTCGTTGCTGCACATGGGCTTTCTCTAGTTGCGGTGAGCGGGGGCTACTCTTTGTTGCGGTGCACGGGCTTCTCACTGCTGTAGCTTCTCTTGTTGCGGAGCACAGACTCTAGGTGCACAGGCTCAGTAGTTGTGGCTCATGGGCTCTAGAGCTCAGGCTCAGTAGTTGTGGTGCACGGGCTTAGTTGCTCTGCAGCATGTGGGATCTTCCCGGACCAGGGCTTGAAACCTGTGTCCCCTTCATTGGCAGGCGGATTCCTAACCACTGCGCCACCAGGGAAGCCCCCTCAAGAAGCTTTGCTGGCCTGGTTTCTGTACAGGTGTCAGTTGAGTGGCTGGGTGCCTGCTGGTCCTAGGTCTGCATCTGGAAGCAGAGATTCACACTGTGGCAGCCCAGGAGTGGCTGGGAAGTTTAGTATCCACTCACGCAAAGAGTGCCCTGGGACCACTGTTGATGTGAGCAAATCTGCATATAGCTGTGAGTTTAAACTTCCAGGGTGAAAGGCAAAATAGCCTGGTATGAACTTTGGAATCAGCTTTGGGTTTAAATTCTGGCTTTTCCAACTACAGGCTGTGTGATTTTTAGCTTATTTCTATGAGCTTCAGTTTCTTCATTTATAAAATGCAAGGCAGTCATAAGGAATAAACGGAGTAACATATCCAGAGTTGCCTGGGACTCAGTAAGGAGTGAATGAATGGTATTTTCTTTCTCCATCTCCATCACTAAAGAGTCAGGAGTGGGGTGAGTAATATCCACAGTAACTTGGTGTAGCTCCCCTTCCTGGTTTGATCAGATAAAATCTAGCCAACCACATTTTCAGACAAAGCTCTTGGAAATCATCTGTTTTATCCCCAGTCAGTAAGAAGGCAAGTACCTAGAGAAATTCCAAGCCTGGAGAGGGACTGAGAGAGAAAGAGAGTCTTCTCTGGGAGTTGGATTAGGTCCATGCTTTTTTGTGTAATACCCAGTGGCATACAGCTGATAGAATGAGATTATACATCATTTATTTTTTAAGATTCCCTAACTCGGTGTGAACTTTTTCTTTCATCTCATCTTACACAAAACCCAACTGCAGATTTTAAGAAGGTGATATGTAATCAATACTTTTATTCACAGGTGATTTTCCTTTAGTGAAAAGCATTTGCAGTTATGCTGCTTGGAAATTTTTATCAGCTTAAGCAACAAAAAAGTAACATTCAAAGTAAATCTGATTGACCAGAGGTTACATAATCTATTGATTGTATGAGGAGTTATGATGCACTTTAATTGAGCCAAAGACCTCTCATATCTGCTTAAAAATGCCCTTAGGCTAGGTTATGCAGAGCAAAAGATAGATGTTTATTTTTTTTAATTGATGTAAAATATTATTGAAACAATGAGAAATTTAAAGTGTCAGTGAATTCTAAAACTAAAATATCTGCCTCTTTTTTCTTCACTTTGTGCCATCTCTGAATATGCAGCTCATAAAAATAGTCTGTGCTAGAAGACCTTCCCTTTATGTAACCCACTCATTATTATAATGTGAAATGTATTTCACCTTTTGCCTTCTCTTTCTCTATTTTAATTCTAGAGCATACTAAAACTCTTGAGTCATTTTGGAATTACACAAAATGACCATAATATCAAGATTTTAGATAAATAGCATAGAGTGAAAATATTAAGATATGACATAACTTTTTTAAAATCACAAATGAGATTTGTCAGTAGTTAGGTATTATCTTCAGAAATATTTTGAAAAGATATTCAGAACTAGTTTAAATTTTGGTACTGAAACTATTCACTTAAGAAACAATTTTGTAATTCTTTTTCTTTTTTTCTTCTTTTCAATTTCAGGGTCAGCCTGGTCCTGAGGTAAGTGAACTCTTTTTCTTCTAACAAATCAATTTCAATTAGGATTTTCCCAGCGTGCAGTTTTTTCTGCAATTCTTTTCAAAGGATATAAAAAAGTTATGAACCAGTAATCATGACACCACACAGTAGACCAAATATTTCCCAGGAGTAAAGCTTCAGGGCCTCTTAAGGGTTGTATGAGCCACATCAGCTGTTGGACCAGATGGCAAGTTTAACAATGTACTATCATATAAAGCAAACTCTTAACTGATCTGAGACAGTGCCACAGGACTTTCATGTAAGATAAAATGATTTCGTAGTAGATGTCGGGTATGAACTTGTTTGCGTGAAGTACTGATTAATCATTACTATTAATGTTGTAAATACACACAGACTGATTATTTAGATTGTGATCCTACCAGCTACTTTTGATTCATTATAGACAGATATTGAATTCGTTCTACATTTCAATATAAACTAACTGCTGAAGATATGGTTTATAATTAAATGTGAATGCACTCAACAGATAGTCTTTTGGCCCTAAATCATAATGAAGAAAATGAGGAAATATCAGGGAGGGGAGGAATGTGTAAAAAGATGAAAGTACAAAAGAAGGGAGTTGTCAGAAATGAAGAGTCAGTAAAAAACAACAATCTCACTTATTGCACTCAGTAGGAATCTAGAGAGAAGGAAATGCCATTATTAACGTTTCACCTTTATAATACCTGTAAATAACATAGTTATTTATTGAGTTCTCTTTACGTCTCTTTCCCCTCGATATACTGAATGTTATTTCTGTCCTAGATTATTTCGTAAATAAATGATTTTCATGATATCTTTGTTAATCAATATCATAAATAGTCTATCGTGTGCTAATTCTCATACTAGACCATGATAATATTATTTATAGTTTTTATGAGCTCTGAATTTAAGGATGTCCAATGAAATAAACAAAAATGCCTTCAGGAGAACAGTCCTTTTCACACTACTCATGAGAAATATCTTGAAAAGTAATTAATTTATATTCACATCAGAGAATACTCTATTTATAATTTTCACTCTTATATTCTAAGTTATCTCAAGCTAATTATTGGAGGGAAAAAAACCCACAAAAGAAAGTTGTAGTTTATTCCCTAAATTTGAAACTGCTACATTACAATGAGATGAAGACAACGTAAAAGGGGCTTTGCATGCTTTATTTTATTTAATGCTACAATAGCCCTGAAAGTATTATTATCCTAGATCTAGATCTAAGAGATATGTATTTTTAATTCCTTCTTATTTTGTATATATACATATCTGTATATATCTGTGTGTGTGAACCTATAAGAATATATATATATATATATATATAAAATATACTCATATATAAAACATATGAGGAACCTGGGAGAGACAGTGTAGAGCTTGCCTCAGAATCTCCCCACTGAGGGTAGGGAAATTGATGCATTTATGCACTGATCTCCCATCCTTCATTGGTAAGAGTCGTGCCTGGGTGTTAACTCCCTGGAACTTCTGGCCTGCCCCAGAAGGTACAGCACACTCCAGCTACTCGAGGATGCAGAAAGCAGTAGGAACATACGGGACCTTTATTCTAGCACCATCTTGGAGGGAGGCAGTGGTGTGTGTTGGCACCTACATCTGCTACAACATCCAAGTGCAAGTGTCCTATAGACAAAACAGAATGGAAAACTCAGATATGGATATAAAGACGGAAAACTGGACAAAAACAGCATTAAAAGCATATTAAGTAATGAGACTTTAAAGAGGATAACTGTAAAAGGAAGGACATGGTCATAATAAATCTTGACTACACAGCCACAGTGAATGAGCGGAAGAAAGATGATAAACCAGCACAGAAAGCCAAGAATGGTCAGAACCAGGAACACCTATGGATAGATCACTGTAGCTAAGATTTGAAAGTACATCATGGCACTTCAGAATACCTTCACAGCAAGGCTTTTTTTTTTTTTTTTTTTTTTTTTGCGGTACGCGGGCCTCTCACCGCTGTGGCCTCCCCCGTTGCGGAGCACAGCCTCCGGATGCGCAGGCTCAGCGGCCATGGGTCACGGCCCCAGCCGCTCCGCGGCATGTGGGATCCTCCCGGACCAGGGCACGAACCCGTGTGGCCTGCATCGGCAGGCGGACTCTCAACCACTGCGCCACCAGGGAAGCCCGCAAGTCTTATATTTACTGTGGCTCTTCAGAAAAATAATCCACCTAACTGCCTATAATTGAAAATTTTGGAAATTTTGAAGGAGGATAGGACTGGCATTTTCAAAAGGTGATCTGCTCTGGTTTTCCTTCATTTTGGCTACAATTTTGCTTTTAGTGGACACTCAAGTCACATGATCATTTCTTCCAAAATGCCTTCCTTGTGTCACAGCAAAAGGAAAGCAATGGATTCAGGAAGGAAAGGTATGAAGGGAAATGAGAAGACAAGAGATGCCCTCACACTGTCTTTCTATGACATGAAAAATAGGCAGAGTTTTGTTGCTATGTCCCCAAGGAAAAGTCTGACCTACCTCTTATCCCTACATCATTATAGTATTTTTCAGAAGAAACTTCCAATTTTAGATTTTAAACTAGAGAATTCTTAATGAAGTTCTCATTTAGTACCAGATGATTGGTTAACTTTGTTCTGCTTGTTATTCGTATGCAAATGTTTATGTCAATGAGTGTTTTCTTGCCTAGGTTGAACATCACCACCTCATCTTATTCACATTGTTATATGATGCAAAACTCTTAGACAGTGAAACTCAATTCTGCTTCTTCGATATCACACATCATTTAGTAAGGACTTCCAGATTAATAGGGTTTTATTTTGCAGACCAGTGGGAAAAAGGGAATATGTCTTATAATCAAGGAGTTCTGATCATCTTCCTAAAATGGAAGACAGCTTGGGTGGACTTAGCTTAAATTGCTAAAAAATTGCGAAGACTAGAAAGCTGAATAGCAGTGAACACTGTTACAGTGACAGTATGAAATTGAATACGAAAATAGGCCCTAAGGAAGAGAGGTAAATCTATGTGTCTACCTAAATGGGTGAGAAAATGGTTCTTGATGAGGGAAATGAGATGGTGAAAGGATATTAGAAAGAAAAAAAGACAGTTCTAGCAGCTGTGGTTAAGATGGAAAAAGAGGCAGGGGAATGAATGGGGAGAATATTGCTGTGAACCCACTGAATCAGAGGAAATCAAATTCTTGGAGAGGGAAAGGGATGGGTTAGAGTAAATAATGTCACAGAGACTTGAAAAAATGATTGGGTAGAAAGAGAAAAAAGAACAAATGGCAACAGAGAATAAGGAAGGGAAGAAAGAAGGGAAAGAAATTAGAAAAAAAGACAGATGAACATTTGTATTTCAACCTAGAGGTAATGGGAATTATTCAGGGGGTGGGGCAAAATTAATCTATTGACATGAAAGTCACCCTGATACTTTTTTCATAAATTCATATTAACATAATTCATTTCAGTAACTCAAGTATCTATTTTGCCTCTATTAGGTACGAGGCACAAATGGTAAGGCTGTGAAATTGTGAACAAGACAGACTCAGTCTCTGTTCTTTTAATATTAATAGTCAAGGAGAGTGTCAAAGTTCTGTCAATTCTGCAGACCCACCATTCCAGGGATGACTTTAACCACACGTGCAAGACCTGCTCTGTGTCTGTACATCTGGTTAATCCCCAGGTTTCCTTGGGACCTTGGACATGAGGCATTTAAGGAGGCCTTTTTCCAACATGCAGGTGACCCAGCGTCAATGCCATTGCTCTAAGTGTAGTCCTGGTGCCATCCATGCCTTTGTTCTAATAATGGGGTTTCTGCCCAGATCTAGGCACCCCTCTTCTGATGACTGAGTCCTTTCCTGGTTCCTCATGCCTACACTCCCTTTCTCCGTTACCGTCTTCATCCCAGGTCCTCCTTTTCCTTTCCTCTCTACTGCCGGGTATTACAGTCATGGTGTGCACGCTCTGTGCAGCCTTGTTAATGGCTGACCGAACAGTTAGCTGCCTCTAGCTCACTGCCTACCTGACAGGGACTCTCCATTTCTATTTCTCTTGACCATGACTTCTCCATTGCCATTCTGCCCACTGTGAACACATGCCTGTTGCCTGGCCAATCACTGCTGCCAGGGAGCTGAGTCAAGAAAGTGAACATTTAGCTTTTTCCTGTCTGTATAGTGGAGACATCAAGGGTTGGGACTGAGTGTAGCATCAACCAATATCAACCTATGTATGTCTTTTTCTATCACGGTTCTGATTATGTCATTCTTCTGACTCCCAAACTTTGAATCTCAATATGACTACCATTTAGTTCCTTACCTGACATTCAAATCCTTTGATTTGTCCTGTTTTTCCAGCACTATCTCCCACTGATTTTTCATTAAATTTCTTTCTGGATGTCAGTTTGCACAATGCTTCATCCAAACTGAATCAAAACATTTACTTTTTTCTCTTCAAATATGTTTTCCTTCATTTGTCTTTTCTTAAACCAGTCTTTTCTCCAGAACTGCTTCTCTCCTAGCCCCTAGATACACTTAGTTTCCACACATCCAAATATGATAACCCTTCATACTTACATGTTACTTCTTCCATCCAGATGTCGTTACTCTACCTTAGCTGAATGTAATTTCTTCCTTTGGTGAATCCCAACAGCATTTTATCTGTACACCTTTTTATATTACTTTACACTTAAAACAGAGGGGGCATAGACAGCAAAGCCAGACAGCTCATAAGTCAAACCCTGGCTCTTCCACTTAGAAGCTCTGTGATCTTGGACAAGTTACTCAATCGCTCTGAGTCTCATTTCCCCCACCTATAAAGCAGAGATGATCATGTCTTATCCCAACAAAGGGTGTGAGGATTGAAATAACACATGTATAACTTCTAATACAGTTTAGTACATGACAGGCACTCAGTAAACATTAATTCCCTCCCTCCCTTTTCCTCTTTCTATTGTATCATAGTTATTTATAAACATCTTTTCTCTCTTTATTACTAGCTTTTATGACCTTCAAGAGTGGGATCTATGCTTTCTTCAATCTTTACTATCCTCCACAACACCATAGTTCCTTGTATGTAGTAGAAGTTCAAGAAATCTTATTGAGTTTCAGATGGTATATACAAGAGCTTAAGGAAAAGGAAGCTGAGGAGGAGAGAAAACTATCAGCTTTTCATAATTCTAAATGCCCAGTCAATAATACCATGTAAAACTGGCCTGAGGTTTCTAAGTTCTGAGATTTTTCTGAACAGGTATTAATGTTAATATCTCACACCCACATGGTTTGGATGCCTTCGTTTCCTTTCATGATAGTAGTTTATTCATGTAGTTTATCCATTTAATAGTAGTTTATCCATTTAATCTTTGGTGAAAATAAACAAATAGCATTAGCCCAGGACTATACTTATGGTGTATTACTTTATTTTGTAATAATTTATTTGTAGAGTTCAAAGCTTGGATTTGATTTTTAACAATCAAGACAGCTATAGAAAGTAGTTCATGGTGGTTGTAACACCACATTGCTTAAGCAATAATATTCTCCCACTAATAATTTAATACAAATTGTAGGAACTAGTTGTATTTAAAAAAAAAAAACCTGCTCAGGATTCTATCTTGCACACTTTATAAAATATATTGGCTTTCTCTTCACCCCAAATAACTCCATCAGTATATTCAATAGTGAAACCATTATATTAATGATTGGTATCGTTATATTAATGATTGGTACTCCTTCTATACCAAGGGCGCTTCTTTTGCATAAAATTTTTAGAATTTTAAAGCCCTCCTCATAACTCCCCTTTGGAGTTGCATGTGAACATAAAGGAGATATAGTTCCCTTAGGAATTTGGAGGACTAAAGTTGCTTGCATGGTGTAATTCTGTATTACTCAGTGAGAAAAAAATGCAAGAGAAAACCACAAGCAAATACCACCAGACAACTGCACATGGAGGCGTGTGCCTCCCATTTGTACTTGTTCAGATGCACTTGAAAAGAAATGGAAGGTGTCACTTTGCCTTTTTTCCCCAAATCCCTTTTTACTTTTTGTTGTTGTTGTTGTTCTGATGTTGTCATTGCCATTTCACAGCGTTTTACTAAAATTTACAAAATAAAGCTGTGTGTGCCTTGTAAGGAATTATTCCTGAAAAAAAAATACTATATTTAGGGACAGTATTTAGCTTTCCATTCATATGTTTTTAATTATATATTATGCTCCTTCTAACCTAACACTTTAGCAATTCCCATATTTCATGTTTGTGTTCCAGCCTTTGTCAGATCCATATAACCTGATGTGGGAGCAGGGGGAGGACATATACATTCTCCAAGAAATTTGAAATGCATGTGTCTGTGACTGTATGCATGCGTGCGTGCGTGTGCATGTGCGTGTGCTTGTGTGTGTGTGTGTGTGTGTGTGTGTACAGAGAGTCTTTATTTTACTCACTACGTAATAGAACTGTCGTATTAAATTAGTAATGTAGTCTATTCTGGATAAATCGTGTTAGACCTGATAAAGTATTATCATGCCCCATTATCTGTACTTTATGTGGGGGTTATATGATAAAGAGAATGATTATAAAAGTCTTAATGTTTTAGTTTTTGTGGTATTTTGTTAAGTAAATGGTTAACGTGATATGAAAGGCTCCATTGTACTCCAAATAGCTTATACCATTAAGAGTACATACAACAGCTTATTTATTTTACTATAACCATATCTCTTTATTTTTACATGGTCATTTGTGTATTGAATTGGTATAACATTATCCCAAAGTTTAATTTTACCTTAGAATTCTTTCCTACTGAAATTAATTGAAGAACTTCTCTTGCCAACTTTATGCTTTGTTCTCTACCAAATATATTCCTTTTAATTCTATCTGAATAAAGGTGAGTAACACAAAGCCTTTCATGAATAATTAATCTGACATTGATTTGCATACATAGAAGCTGTTATCATTCCCCAAACTTACTCATTTTTATATCTCAATTTTTTAATAGTGTTGATATATAGAAAAAGCACAATAATGTTTTGTTGAATAAATGTATATATTTAATAATTTAGATTTAAAGCTAAAATTTTATATTCATTTGATGATGAAATGACTGAAAGAACTGAAAATATCAGCTTTAACAGTCCACTTGTTAAATTTTATTTTATTTTATTTTATTTTGGCTGGCTGGGTCTTCGTTGCAGCACGTGGGCTTCTCTAGTTGTGATGCTCAGGCTTAGTTGCCCTGCGGCATGTGGGAATCTTAGTTCCCCAACCAGGGATCGAACCCACGTCCCCTGCCCTGGAGGGCGGATTCTTAACCACTGAAACACCAGGGAAGTCCCAACAATCCACTTTAAAAGGAGCATATGGAATACACTGGATACGGTTAAGGAGATGGGCTCCATGGACAGACACCTGGGTTTACAGCCTGGTCTGCAACTTACAAGCTGCCTGACTTTGGGCAAGTTATTTTTTTCCTTCAGTTTTTCAATGTAAAATAAGGATGGTTGGTTTGACATGATTTAATGAAGCACTTGGAACAGGGTATGGCACATATAAGTGTTATGATTAAATCTAAACACCTACATACATACCTTCTCACATAAGCATTCACACTGAGACAGAGCCATGAAGATATATTACCCTTATAGTGATACTTCTTCTGAATAAACATCCAACAGAATAATGGCCTCAAAAGATAGAGGTTTAGGATAAGTAGTTTAATCTTAAAATTAAGAAATCCATGCAAAATGATTATCACTGTTAGATGTACTTATTTTATATATTCTGTATCTAAAACAAACATTTATGTGTCTAATTCTTTCTAAAGGTATCGAAAAGTTTTAGTTAGAAATATTGTTCTTCATAGTATTTTATGATACTAATTTTCCCCATCCAAGGGCAAGGCATATGCAAATGTAAGAATATCAGTTGTATCTCATAATACTATATAAATTTAATTCAATCCAAATCCAAAACCCAAGAGGACTTTTTAAAGGAATTTAGTAAGCTGGCTTTACAATTCATATGAGAGAGTAAAGGAGCCAAGTAGCCAAGAATGTTTTGAAATAAAAAGAAAAATGAGGGAAGACTTTCCCTACTAGATATTGGAACATTGAATCTACAGTATAAACTTAGTTTACTAACATACTGTAAGACTTCTGCTCCTAGAAAAAAATATGTAAAACAATAGTGTTAAGGCATTGGGCAGCAGGCAGCACAGAGAAGGAAAACAAACAAGGTGAACCCTAAGATTACCCAAACCTACTGTCTGGGGAGAATTTCTCAGCTGTAGCGCAGCAAGGAGCACCTAAACAGAGTGGTCTCTGACCCTTGAGGAGGTCAAGGCAGCTGGAATTTGTGAGGCAGGTGAGAGAGCAAAGAGCCACATGGAGAGAGCTCAGAAGGTCCGCAGAGAGTCCCCCTTGATAGCTCAGCACAGTACTCATCAGTACATGTGTGTTTTAGCTCAGGATGCTACAACCAAATGCCATAGACTGGGTGGCTTAAACTACAAACCTTTATTTCTCTATAGCCATTATTTTGTAATAACTTTAAATGGAGTATAATCTATAAACATATCGAATTAATATGTTGTACACCTGAAACTAATATAATATTGTAAATTAACTACAATAAAAAGTTTTTTAAAAAAAGAAAATTTCTTCAGTGAATTAAAAGTAATTCAGTTTGAAGTGTTTCAAACTTTAACAATTTTATTTATAAATTTTCTCAAGTTTATTATATATGCACATGTAATTTCTCACATATGTTTTTATGGATTTCTTTGATAATTTTGATATCCTATGAGAATTCTTAATAGGCTAAAGTTATTTTCTCTCTAAATATCTCCAGTCGTATTTCAATTGATATGATATTTTTCATACAAAATATATCCTTTGGATCGTGTAGAGATTACAATGGAAGAATGCTGTTAGATAATAGGTAGAAAGATAGCTCCAGAAACATTTTATTCTATCTTCTTTCTTTTGGATAGACCTCATTTAAACCTAGTTTAAACAATGGCTGAAGTGACTCAGTATTGAAAGTGTGGGGAGAGAGAAAATATGTACTCTTTCTAAAAGCTTGGAGTCACAGGCAGGAGGGAGAAGACAGCCAAAACTATCTGCCCATGTTTGAGATGTGAGAAAAAAAAAAAATCTTTCATTGAACAGAGTTCATTTCGTCTTCAAGAGACTGTGCAAAGTTGTTTATTCCTTTTGCTGTTAACTCTTCTGGAACTAGTCATGAGTCCACAAATGAGAAATGGTAGTGACCTTGAAAGGCACAATTTCTAGCTGAAGTCAAACATATCCTCATAAGCATTCATTGGAAGCGTGTTGGACATACAGTTATCTGTGACTTTCTGATTGTCAACAGGCTATTCAGAGAATATTACTTTTGGCCCTGATGTCCTGTTAGAAACCTCTGTTGCAAGAAATCTGCTAATATATTTATTGGATACTTACCATGTATAAGGTACAAAACTACACATTTGAATTAGTAAGAGACGAGGGGAAGGGAAATACTATTTATAGAAGACCGTATGTTCTTTTAATTACTTCCTACTACTCCCATATGAGCTAACTATTGTTTGTTCCATCTTACAGATGCAGAAACTGAGGCTCAGAGAGGTTAAGTGACCTGCCAAAGGTCCTATGTTTGTATACATTGAAGCCTCCAAAGTTAGCATTTGTTACATTTCCCTCTCTTACATATTGATCTCTTCCTGCCCTCAAGGGCCCTGGTAGTTTAGCATGAAGCATACGTCTTATACCTAGTGAGCACGAGCTAAGTTTTATAAAAGAGTTACAAGTGCTTTAGGAGTTCAAAACTAGGGAAGGAACATATCCAAAAGAGGGTCAGGTAAAGCTCAGGGAAGAGAGGTCACTGAGATGAGCCATCAATGACTGGCAATAATGATAGTGGGATTGTAGAGGAGGCAAAGATGAGACTTTTACTGCAAGGACTAATGTTTCTTTCAGAAACTCAGATTCCTACTGTGTTTTTTTCCAAGTAGCTCCATAGCTCAGACTGCCAGGTAAGAAGTTTCAAGAAAGTTGTGCTATCGTTATTCTAAGCAAAATGATAACTGATGACGTTTATTCAGCAGAAAGAATGGCATAAGCAAAGGTACAGAAAGTGAGGAGAGTGAGGGGCATTCTGACAACAGCTGGTATTCAAGGCTGACTGGCGGAGAGGATCCTTAAGGGAATAGAGGGAGAGGTGGCATGGGGGATAAAGCAGAAAAGGAAAGTTAGAAGCAGATAATAGAGGACTTTGGAATAAAGATGCAGACGTAGAGAATGGACTTGAGGACACGGGGAGGGGGAAGGGTAAGCTGGGACGAAGTGAGAGAGTGGCATGGACATATATACACTACCAAATGTAAAGTAGATAGCTAGTGGGAAGCAGCCACATAGCACAGGGAGATCAGCTCGGTGCTTTGTGTCCACCTAGAGGGGTGGGATATAGGGAGGGTGGGAGGGAGACCCAAGAGGGAGGAGATATGGGGATGTATGTATATGTATAGCTGATTCACTTTGTTATAAAGCAGAAACTAACACACCATTGTAAAGCAATTGTACTCCAATAAAGAGTTTTTAAAAAAATAAAAAATAAATAAATAAAATAAAATGAGACAATAGAGGACTTTGGACACAAGCAGAAGCTAACACTTTATTTGGTAGGGATCAGAAGAGTGATCTAAACTAAATTTTTAATTATATAACTACTTCTTTGGGGAATTCTCAAGCTTATTTAAAAGGAAGAGAAAGTAGTGTCATAAACTGCCCTAGACCCCTCAACCAGCTTCAAGAATTATCCAAGACTAATCTTGTTTCATGAATCCCTTCCTCTCATTTATTTTGTTTTGCTTTGTTTTTTTGATGATGTATATAAAAGCAAAACCTAGATATCATGTCATTGCATCTGCAAATACTGAAATATGAATCTCTAACTGATAAGACCTTTCTGTAACATACCCATCACTTCATTATTGATTCTAATAAAATTAATAATAACTCTTTAAATATCATCATACCCAGTCTGTATTCAAATTTCCCCAATTATCTCAAAAATGTCTCTATAGATGGTTTGAATCAAGATGTAAAGCCCACACTTGGAATTTAATTACTATAACTCTTCAGTCTCCTTTATTCTATAGTCATCTTCCTCCTCTTTTTATGTTTTCATGTCATCAGTTTTTTCAGGGCATTCATCCTATTTATAGAATGCCCCGCATTCTGGATTGGTCTGACTTCCTTCTGGTGCTTTTGAACTTATTCTCTTATCTTCTGTTTTTCTTGTAAATATCTTTTGCAAGTTCTATTTAGAGGTTTGATTAGGTTCTGGCTCAATGTTCAGAAAGAGTCTCTTATAAAGGTGTAATATGCTTCTTATTTCATCATACCAAGAGGCATAAAATATTTGGTTGATTGGCAGGTCAGTGGTACTGGCCTGCTTTCCCAAAACCTGTCACCTAATAGCTTTTGCATCCATGGAGGCTCATTGCCTATATCAACTTTCTCAGAGTGGATTACAAATGAGCCATTGATGTTTTTTGAGCTGAGGAATGATATGTTTAGAAATGCACTTTAGAAAACATAGCCTGCCAAAAGAATGTAAGAGGAAGTAGAGTAAAGGAAGACCAAAGATGCTTATAGACGATTCTTGTTTTCCAGGCACAAGGGAACTAGCAACAAACATGGAAAGCTATATTCAAGGGATTTTGGGGAGAATGAATATAGGACTTGTCAATAGATCCTATTTACTGAATCAAACGTAACACTGAGCTTTTAGACTTGCAGGAGTAGCAGTGTGTTAAACAAAAATAGGGAAGTCAGAAGTCATGATTGGCTTGCAGTAGAAACTGAGAAGTTTGGTTGGAAAATGTTGAGTTTGAGCTGATGACGGCCTCTCTTGGCTTAGACATCTGGTGAGCAGTTGAGAATGCAGGATTGCAGCTTGGAAAAGAATTTAGGACATAATTCAGGTAATAGGTAAAGCCAAATAGTATATTTGATAGCTGATGAAGGGAGTAAAGTGAAAAGACAAAAGGTTTAGAAACAAATCTGGGCAATCTTGACATTTATGGGCTTTGTCAACCCTCCCTCCTCAAAGCTGTGGTTTATTTAGTTTTAGTTTAGCCCAGGGTGACTCCCTTCCAGGGCCCCAGTGACTGGCTCAGCAGTTTCCCTTCCCATAGCTCAGCTTTCTTCTTCTTAATGGAAAGAAATGCCCTCAAGATCAATATGTATTTCAACTCATGTTACTTTATTTTTCCCAAACCTAGAATGTAAAAATATGCCTTCTACTCTGCTACTTACTTTCTCTTCCCTCAAGTTCAATTTCCTTTCTTTCTGTGACCAGTCTATTACTTAGGGAAGTTCAATGGAGATGGTAAGAAGTCACGACCTTAGAATGGGGGAATGGAGGGCAAAGGCAACTTTTCTTTCCTTTGACTTTAGGAGAGGGGGAATGAACATGTTTGGAGACCAAGGAGAAGAATCCAAGGGAACCGTAATGGGGTTTATTTTGTTTTATTTTATTACTCTTTATTGAAGTATACTTTATTTACAATGTCGTATTAATTTCTGCTGCACAGCAAAGCGATTCAGTTATACATATATATACAATTCTTTTATATATATATATATTTTTTTTCTTTTCCATTATGGTTTATCATAGGATACTGAATATAGTTCTCTGGGCTATACAGTAGGGCCTTGTTGTTTATGCATTCGATATATAATAGCTGACATCTGCTAACCCCAAACTCTCACTCCATCCCTCCCCCAACCCCCTCCCCGCTGGCAACCACAAGTCTGTTCTCTATGTCCATAAGTCTGTTTCTGTTTCATAGACAGGTTCATTTGTATCATATTTTAGATTCCACATATAAGTGATATCATATGGTATTTGTCTTTCTCTTTCTGACTTACTTCACTTAGTATGATAATCTCTAGTTGCAACCATGTTGCTGCAAATGGCATTATTTTGTTCTTTTTTATGGCTGAATAGTATTCCATTGTATATATGTACCACATCTTCTTTGTCCATTCACCTGTCGATGGACATTTATGTTGTTTCCATGTCTTGGCTATTGTGAGTAGTGCTGCTATGACCATAGGGGTGCTTGTATCTTTTTGGATTAGAGTTTTGTCTGGATTTTTGCCTAGGAGTGGGATTGATGGATCATTATGGTAATTCTATTTTTAGTTTTCTGAGGAACCTCCATACTGTTTTCCATAATGACTGTACCAACTTACATTCCCACCAACAGTGTAGGAGCGTTCCCTTTTCTCTACATCCTCTCCAGCATTTGTTATTTGCAGAATTTTTAATGATGGCCGTTCTGACCAGTGTGAGGTGATACCTCATTGTAGTTTTGATTTGCATTTCTCTAATAATTAGTGATGTTGAGCAGCTTTTCATGTGCCTCTTGGCCATTTGTATTTCTTCTTTGAGGAAATGTTTGTTTAGGTCTTCTTCTGCCCATTTTTTGATTTTTTTTTTTTTAACTGTTGAGTTGTATGAGCTATTTGTATATTTTGGAAATTAAGCCAAGAGAACTTGTTGAAGAGACAAGTGAGAACAGCAACGAGGAGCAGGGCGAGGGTGGGGAGAATAGGTATGATAGTCCCTTCACTCCCAGGAGAGAGGAGGTGAAGCTACAAGAAAATCTGGAGACGGAGAGTGTGGTAGATGTAGAAGCTTACATTAAAGCTTTTGCTCTGTTTAGTCATCAGCTGAGAATGAGGGAGACTGAGCTTCTAATTTACATAGGCAGCTCAGGAACCACAGAGGAACCCTGAGATTCAGGATCTCCCAGACTCATCTGACAGTTGTTTTTTCCATCCCTTCTGTGTATCTCGTTAGACTCAAAGGGGACATCCTACCCTCATCCCTGGATTGTATTCAGTTGCCCTGCACAAAATCAATATTGCTCTATGAGATACTACAAGTGAAGTCAAGAATCAAAGTGACCTTCAAACCAGGCTTTCTTAAATAGTCTGGGGAAAATTACTTGGGGACAGTATAGTAGGCGACATGAAGAAATAAATGATTGTAAATTAAACTCCAGGTTTAAAGATGGATGTTACCTCTGAATACCTTTGAATTATATTGAGGACGCTAAGAGTATTATAGGATAGTTTACACCATTAGCTGCAAAATCACAGGGGCTACTATGGGCATTTAGAGAGCAAGTTGATACTTTCTTTCCACAAAAGGAATGTTTAGGATTCCAAGTCTTTCACCATGGAGTTCATTTTATTTGACCTCTTAAAAATAAGTTTTAAAAAAAAAAGCAAAGTTAAACAAATAAAAAGTTTTAGCAATCTTTTAAAATATTTAGATGTAAGGAATGATTCTAGAAAGAAGGGACCTCTTGGTTATGATTGGCAGAAGCAGTAATTTGGCTGTCTTTGATTTGTATTGTGTTAGAAAAGAAAGCCAGAGTGAGCTTCCCTGATTCCTGCTGTTTTATAAGCCCTTAAGTCCATTGAGCTACATCAGCCTAACTTTCAAGAGTCCTTTTTTAATGTTTGGTTTTTCTAAATTTTCTTTTAGTGCTAGACCTCACTAATTGTTTCCTTATGACAGCTGCTTATGATTTAAGACTGATCTTGGGTACGTATAGTCCCTCGTTCAAGGCTCAGCTGACATCACAAAAGAACATATAGTTACCATCTTACTACAGAAAATGCCCGGAAAATAAGAGCTGTAAAAAGTAGCTTCTCAATAAGCGGGGCTGGTTTTGATATTTTAAATTTCTGTTTATACCGACCCCCTTTTCTGCTTGGTTTCTTTTAATCTTCAATGCAAAACAAAAGGTGTAAAGTCTGAAGCTATAAATCTGTTTATAGCTGTAATTCCCTTCCCTGGCTTAGCAGAGTTTGACACTATAATGAACACGGTTCTTCTGCAGCAACATTGAATCTGGTTCTTGTATATTTCTTTTATATGTTGCTGCTTTGAACACAGGAGAGTTTTATTGCATTCTTGTCTTTCTGGGTGTTTTGATTCAGCGAGAATTGATTATCTACTGTATGCTAGGGGCGACTAGGTAGTTCCAGGGCCTAAAGTTTAGTCTTGTTTAGTCATTAAAGTAGTATGGTTAAAACAACAATTAAGTGTTTTTGTTTTGCTTTGTTTCGTTTGGTAATATTTCCTGTACATTGAAGTAAACTATATTAAACCCACATATTCTTGAAATGTTTTCAACCTTCCACCTAATACATTTCTCACCGCATTGCCTTTTGATTTTAGGAAATCAATATGTTTACTTTCTTCATCCTCAGGTCAAGTATCTGAAAAAGAAATTTTATTTTATGTTTAGCATGGTTAAAATATTTAAAATACTGAGTGTGTGCTTCAAAATCATTACCATTAGTAGATCAGGCATTCTACAAGTTGCTTTGTGGACAGTGTTTCAGTTAAGCAAAGAGTAAGCATTGTTTTCCCCATTTTTCAGATGAAGGAACTGAGGCTCAAAGAGATTAATTAATCTGCTAAAGATCACACAGGTGATCACAAGCAGGATTTCAGTCTGGATCTGTTTGATTCTAAACCTTGAGCTCTTAATCACCAAGATAATTTATGTATTCTATTTTAAAATAATTCCCCCAAATTATACTTTCCTTTTTATTTTTTACTTTTTTCTGTAGCATTTGAAAAGAAATTATACGGAAGCACACACACATACACACACACACACAAACACACACACACTGATCTATACTTATGTATAGGAACTCGTACATTTTCACGTTACGTTTTCCATAAAAAGCTTTAAATTTACACATTACTAGCTGAAGTTATTTGCAAAGTTGGAAGTCTGTGAAACAAACAAACAAAAAAATTGGTGATTTGAGAAAGAAATGTTCCTAAAAATATATTATGCCAGTAAAGCGGAAAATGATATATATGAGTTCAAGGTTGAGGCATACACTTGGAAGAACACGTGTTCACATTTTAGTCAGAGGTGAACCTATGCTAACTGCAATTTATTCAGAAGCAAGGTAGATTTATCCACATATAAATAGCTAGGGTCCCTATTTTTCCACTAAGTAGTAGATTTTTCCATTGCTAATACTATTTGCAGTATGAGTTTGTGCAGTTTCAGATACATGCTAAGAACCAAGGTAGCAAATTCAGGTTCTTCGTGCCTATATGATTTGAGTATCTATCTCATTGGCACAATGGGCCAAGTTAATGATACAGTCAGGGACGTATCTTGCCATCAGTAGAACTGAGGCTTCTATCCTACTGTTCAAGGGAACATTGGATACTTTGTGTTTCCTTCCTCCCTGGGAGACTGTGAGTATTGATAAAGTAATGTTTGCAAGGGTGCCTGAGCACACAGACATCAGACATGCAGTGGCTACTGAGGTTGTGCTGTGCTTCTAGAGAACGGCCATGCAGCAGACCCTGTCTTCTTTATCCTTAAAAGATTAAGTAAATTATGGCTTTTAAAATATAGTAATTCCATGTTAAGTTTACAGTTTAAAAAGTAGAGGAAAGGAATGTACTTTGTTCATAAATTAACATTAGAAGAAGGATGGCTTCTGCATGGTGGCAGCACAGTATGGCCGCCATATTATATTATCACCCGTGCTCCTTTTACCTAACAGTGATGATAGAGAATTCTCTCTCTCTCTCAGCTATTTCTGATTAGGTCAGCCAACTCTGCTAATACTCTGCTTGGATTTGAAAAACATCCCTAAAACTAGATTTCACACTTTATATGGTTCACTTGGCTCTGGAGCTGCTGTGTTTATCAGGATTGAATCAGCTTAGGCCAGCACTTTTCTTCAAATGCACTAAATTGTGAACTTCAAGTGAACAGAACTTCTTCAACCATGTTGATGATCTGTCAATGGCCCCCATGTCCAATCAGTTAACTTTGCTGTCGGTTCTGCCTCAGAAATTTCTCGTAAATCTATAACTTTTCCTGTGTCCTGATTGTCGTGATCTTCATTCAGATCTTTGCCATCTCTCCCTTGGACCAAGGCAACAACTTCCTAAGAAGAATAGCATTCCATACTCTCTGAGTTCCATAAGGCACACTTGATCTCGGCACCCCCTTGTAAAATCGATGACAGAATCCAGCCCAGGGACCTGGGTATTGTTCGCCAGTCTTCCCAAATCTCTTTTCTGCTATTCCCCATCTCCACTCTCCACACCACATATGTTCTTACCACTCTGAACTCCTCATCTGATGGCAGGATGTCCTCTCACACGTCTGCACATTCATCCCTTCTGCCTGAACAGCCTCACTCCTCCCCAGTTCCCCTTATCCCGGCCAACTTTCAAGAGCCAGTTCCAATGTTATCTTTTTAATTCCTGCTCTCCTACCGTCATTCCTCTCTGTACTCCTACAACACAGCATTTATTCCACTAGTTATAATTATATGTACACGTCCATCCTCCAGACTCAGAGCACATTGTCTGGCTGATAGTTGGCCATAAACGCTTAGAATATGAAACTTGCATTTCCTCATAATTCTACAGGAATGCAGAGATTCATCAGAACAAGAATTGTTATATTTCAAAAATACAAATGACCTACACTTCTCTGGGATAGAAACCGTAACTTCATTCATATTTCAGCAGCTCTGGCTGTCAGGAATTTCCAGGGTTTACTCCCTTTCCATTTTTCTGCCTTTAGCGGAATTTAGTTTTGTTTTCATGATTGCCGTCATGTAAAAATCATTCCCTTTTTAGCTGTTGCCAGTTCAAAGTAGACAAAATTTACAGTTCTAGTGAGTAAAAGTCCTTTATTGGGCCATCCAACCCCTATGACTATATCTGTCTTTTCCAGCTATATTTCAATTACTTTTATGTAGATTGAAATCCAGTATTTTCCTGAATCTCATTTATTATTCCTCTTATTCCTGTGCTTTTAATTTGGTTTTTATCATTTAATTGAAATAGATAATAGTGCATGGAAAAAGAGCTAAAACCTTAGTTGTTTGGATAGAAATAGAATTCAGGAGACTAAAATTATTATAGGCCCACATTAAAGTCTTGATACAAATAGGTTGCTACTAAGTTCTGTATTTGAAGTCATTTGAATAGGAGCTAATTTGAAGTTTGCCACTGAAATTTATAAATACTTTGGTAGTAAATTAATAACACTTTAACAACTCTCTAAAAGAAACTCTCCAACTACTAACAACACTAATAATAAAGATGTTGTTAGCACCTTTGAAATTTATGTAATTAGAGCTAATTATGTAAAACTAATTAGAAAGATCATTTCAAGTATTCTTATTTATTTATTAAAGTGGACATTATAAAAGATCTGACTCCAACATACCAGACCAGACCAGAAGGACAGGAGTCCGAAAAGAAGCCTCATATGAGGCTGTGACTCACTATTCAGTTAATTGTGACCAGTCATTTTACCATATTTCCTTCCCATTGACCTCAACCTTGTTTTAGCAACAGGCTTTTACCTTCAAATAGTTAACAACCAGCCACTGATACTGATACCTGGACAACTTATATGTCCACTGAATATTAGATCGTTAACTTGGTGTAGTTGGAAGCAGCAAAATGCCAGTGGAAAATACTCTCTGATTCAAATAATTCATTAATTTGTATTGCTGCCTATCCTGTAGCTAATACCAGAGAGTTTTGTTTGGCTTTACTCTAAAGACAAAAGAAAAATAACTTCAATCATGCCCCAGCTTTAATTTAATAATCAAAGAAACCTTTCTTTCGATTGTAATGTTTTGACTTTAAAAAGAATCATGGCTCCAAAATTTTGAAATACTATCTGTGCTTAGTAAGGTAGCTCCCGTTTTTCTACATATTTAACCCATGTTTGCAGTGAAAGGGTCCAGCCTAGAAATAAGAGTGGGATTTTACTCAGAGCAGAAGAAAACACCTGCCATTAAACCCGAGAGCACAAGTGGGGCCTGGAGTGTCCGAAGCAGCCGCCACAGCTGTGGATGGAGGTTGACCTCTGCTTCGGTTCTGCATTGAGCTGGCAGGTGCCAGGACGCCATTCTGTCTACTCAAAAATACCCCCTTTTGAAGCAGCAGTATTCATTACTCAATTGTAAATGCAAATTTTCATGTGTTCATGAATTAAGCATCCTTGCTTATGGCAAGCTGTCTAAAGAGCTCTAGAGGACACATGTGGCTTTAGCATTAGTAATTGGACTTTGGGGAAAAGACTCATCTCTGTTCCCCACTGTAAAATAATTTCACAAAAGTTTTGACCTCAAACATGCCATATCACCTAACAAGGTCCCTTTGGGGGACTGGTACAATGAGAGCCTTGGCCTCTGAAATCTCACAAGCAAAAGCAAACTAAACTTTAAAGAGGAGAAGCTTTTGATGGGCATAGGGGAGAGGGGCTAGGGACAAGTCCACAGTAATTGTAAGTGACCTTACAGTAGCTGGATTTTCTAGGGGTCATTTTTCTTAACACCAGTATAGGAGAAGTGTTTGACTTTGGCAACAGGCTATTTAGCTTTTCTAGAAGAGCCTGTTTAGCTTTTCTAAATCAGCATGTCACACCATATCCTCTACCAGTGCTTAGAACATTGCCAAACTCTTTATAGGCATCCACCAAATGTATATAAAGATCTAATTAGAGTTAAACATGCTACTTAATTAAATCAAGACCAGAATCTCCACTGCATTTCTTAACTTGATGGTAGGTGTCCTCTCATTCTTTTCTTTGGGTTGACTCTGCCCCACCAAAAATAAAATCCTACTTGTAGAGCATTAGTGAGCATTTTGTGCGTGTCAAGAATGACCAATAAATTTCTTAAACTTAATTTTACAGAGGTACACAGACAGGCTGTACTCATGACTCACTACTTGATTCGCTGAAAACATTAAGAAAAATGTTCTTAAAATAGGTCCCCTTTTTAGTGGCAAAATTATTTGGGGAGTTAAGAAAGAAAAGGATTTGTTTAGTTGATTCCATTATCTTGGTCCCCTCTCCCTCTCCCAGATGCTCTACAATTCCTCTTTCCTGCATTTTGAACTTGAGATGTTGAGGCCACTGTCCATGACACTATGAAAAAGGCAATTGGGGAAATTCCCTGGCGGTCCAGTGGTTAGAACTCCGTGCTTCCACAGCAGGGGGCATGTTTGATCCCTGGTTGGGGAAATAAGATCCTGCAAGCTGTGTGGCTCGGCCAAAAGAAAAAGAAAGAAAAGAAAGAAAGAAAAAAAAGAAAAAGGCAATTGGGAGGCATTCAAGAGGGCACCTGTTGAAAGCAGGCACCAGATACATGGCTGTCAGTCTTCCTGAGAATCTAGTTCTAGAGCTGTGCCCTAACACTTAGCATCACGATGCACTGCATTTAAAGTCACACAGACTAGCTTAAAGTCCTGGCTAACTCACTTACAAGAGGCGTAACCTTGATAATCTTTGAGTTTTATTTCTGACATCTGTAAAAGAAATATCATAAAACTTTGCTCATTAGGTTGGGAGAAGATTAAATGCAGTAACAGGTCAAAGTTCTTTGTTGATGGTAAAATATACAAAATATAAGACATGATGTTCCTGTTATTGTTAGTGTCATGATAACCTCACAGCTGTTACAATTGCTGCAACTGAGAATGGGAATTTGGTACAGCTCCTCTGCAACTGGTGTTTAGCAGCAGGTATCTTGGTAGGTGGAGCATTCTTACATTCCCACCTGAATTGAGATAGCAGTCCCCACTGGGACCTCAGAAGGGGTACTTTGTTAGGACCTTGGCTTTACTCCTGTCTAGACTTGTCCTTGTCTCCCAACCCTGCTAAAAAGGAAGGTGAGAGATTGAAGGTAACTCTGAAATGCTCCACTTCTGCAGGTGGGCTGAGCCCTGAGACATGACTTCATCTTTAAGAGCTAGGAAAAAAAAATACTGATGCCTCTAGAATTCATGTTTCCTGCTAGCATTTTTGTTCAAAAGTAAAGAAAATCTCAATGTGGCTTAAGAATAGACAACTGTCCAACAAAATAGAAATTTCCTAAAAGACCCACATATATATGGTCATCTGATTTATGACAAAGGTAACACTGTACTGTGATGGGGAAAAGAGGCATTTTCAATAAATGGTATTGGGTTAATTTGATATCCACATGGGGAAAAAAAAGCATCTTGACTTTAACCTCACGTCATTCACAAAATCAGTTCTCCATGAATTCAGATCTAGATATGAAAGATAAAATAATAAAGCTTTTAGCTTTTAGAACAAACATAGGAGAACCTCTTTATGACCTTGAAGGAGGCAAAGATTTCTTAAGTGGAACAATAAGAGAGATAATCATAAAGAGAAAAAATGTTAAATTGAGTTTAAGAACTTCTATTCATCAAAAACATCTTTAAGAGAATGTAAACACAATATGCAGCGTGGGAGAATATGTTTGCAATAAATATATCCTTTTCTGACAAAAGACTCAAATTCAGAGTGTGTAAAGAACTCCTATCTGTCTATCTATCTGTCTATCTGTCAATACAATGTATAATATGTAAAGAACTCTAGCAAATAATAGGAGAACTCAATAGAAAACGATGTGAACAGACACTTTATGGGCTAGGATGCAAAATGGCCAATACATTTATTAAAAGGAGTTCAACTTAATTACTGGAGAAGTACAAATTAAAACACTGTGTAAAACTACTACACCTCCCACCGGAATGTCTAAAATGAAAAAGATGGAAACTACCAAGTATTGGTGATGATATAGAGGAACTGAAAATTCTCATACATTGCTGATGGAAGTATAATTGTTAACCACATTGAAAAACTATTTGGCAATATCTACTAACTAATAATCCAAATGTATGTATTGTCTAGAATGTAACAATTCTACTCCTAGATATACACCCAACAGAAATGTATTCAATTTTTCACCGAAAGACATATACTAGGATGTTTATTGCAGCACTATTTGTAATAACCAAGACCCAAAAACTCCTGGAAGCAAATGGACATTAACAGTAGGATAAATAAATAAATAATTGTTTATTCACACAGTGGAATATTATAAATCAGTAAAAAACAAACAATCTACAACTACACACAAAATTTTGCATGAATTTCACACACACTAAGAAAAGAGGCTAAACACATAATGGATGATTCTATTTATATAAGTACATTTATATAAAGTACAAAAGCAGGTAAACTAATCTATTCTGCCAGAGGTCAGAATAGTGATTACTGTTGGTGTCAAGCAGTAACAAGGAACATCACAACAGGGGCTTCTGGGTTCCTTCAGCTGGGTTCTACTTTCAGTAGGTGTGTTTAGTTTATGAAAATTTACTCAGCATATTATATACTTATGTATACTTTCCTGTTTATGTATATAATACCATTTTCACATTCTAACCATATTACAAGTATAGTTTAGAACCTAAAATTCCTTGAGAAACCTCACTGACAGGTACAACTCTGTGCCCTTTGCATGAATCTTGTGACTAACCCTAGCCTATCTATTTAAGCTACAATATATTTTGAAATTTATTTAAAATATGGTTTTTTTCTCTTTATTTCAGGGCCCTCCTGGTCCAAAAGGTGATAAGGTAAGAAAATGTGTAGCAGGAACAAATTAACTTAGTGGAAATCCATACAGGCGTGACTTATACTATGTTACATTTAGATCTTTTTAATGAGCATCTACAGACTTTGTTCTAAAACTATCTTCTCATTTTCCTACTCTACAGGGAGAACAGGGTGATCAGGGACCTCGGGTAAGTTATACTCTTCCAATCCTGGGCAGAAAATTATTAATAGTTTTCAGCTCCAAACTCATTGAATTAAAGTAGCCCTGGCTTCATAACTGCCTTGTGTCATGTGGTTTAGTAATGGCTGACAAAAATACCATACCACTTACAACTGAAATAGCCTTAATTGTAACTAATGTTTGTATCTTGTTGCATTATCTTAACTTGATACCTGTAAATAGGACACTCTACAATAATGATTCCTACTGATTAAGGGCCAGAATCACTACTGAAAGTCAGCAACCACCACCCTTCCATTGACTATTGGGTCCTTCAGATTTGTATACGTTGTTTTGTAATACAGAGGCCATGTGGATTCCTATTGAATTTGGCCTTTTCTGCAGTTAAACTTTATGTAATATTGCATAAATATGTTGTATTAGAGATGAAAATATTAATGCATTTTCTGTTTTTGTTCATCATAAGTTTGAATAATACTTATTTGAATTTCTTATTCTTTATAGACTTTTAAGCAGATAAAAGGTGTAATATAATTGAACATTCCAGGGAGGAGGGGCATTCTTTTATTCTTCTCAAATGTGGCTCCTTTAACCATTATAAGACAATGGTGATTGCTTTGTTGTTACCTTGGTAGTGCCAAGTCCTCTGCTTCACATCTGTGCCTTATTACCCAAATGTTCAGACATGCTGTTCCAATGATGTAGTGGCTCCGTGCAGACATACCTCTCGATTTTCTCATGTCACTATGCACAAAAGCGAGTACTTGGTTGAAGAGAGTCATTTCTTACAGTGGAAAAGCACATTTAAAACTTTCAGGTTGAAAACAGACACTGTGTAGGTTTTTTGTAAAATGCAGTCTGTGAAGTGAATTATTGAATTCATTTTCACCGCAGTAGAGGTTTTACTGCAAAAGATGTAGTCAATGCAAACTTGAAAGGTTTGTAGTCTTGTCCCTCCTGTTTATTAAACTAGATGAAAATTATGCCATGATTTACTTTCCTTCTTATTCTTCTGCCATTTCTTCATATAGAGATAATGACTATGTCTCAGCATAGTCACCATGGCAGTTATTCTATCTGATGACCAGTTCAAAGTTTATCTTAATGGTCAAGGAGATTAAACATCATGATATCTGTCATGGGTGTGAATGGAATAAAATTCTCATAACGCTAAACGATTAGAATGTAGCCACTTGCTCCGTATGTGGTGATTATTTCACATGGCATGTCTCCATGTATTGTGTATTATTTCTTTCTACATGCAATATCAAAATCACTCAACTTGCCCTTTCCAGGTAAGAGGGAAACTGTTTCTATTCTGAGAAATCTTCTTTTGGCAAAGGAAGTGAAAGGGTGGTTCACAGCTTAGCTGTCATCAGTGTGCACACAGCCCTCAGTTTCAAAAAGGTGTGTTGGCTTTCATCGTTTCAAAAAGTGATGATTGATTATAAAGCTAGGCCAAATTTTCAGGAGGAAACCCGAAACCATGTGAAATTCACCTTGTTTCATGTTGCATTACAAACTAAGACTTGGACCAGGTTCCTTGCAAGTGTGGCCAAAGTTCATGAACTACTTTGACAACCCAGACTGCCTTTCATACAGATTGCAGCCAGTTTTCACACTGACTGGGGCCAAGTTTCACACGATTCAGGGGCCACTTAGCATTTTAGCTGGAAAGTGGTAAAAATTGATCCCATTTTCATTTGGATTTTGCTTTGTATTGAAGGAATTTGGATTGAATTCATAATGTAGGATGAATCTGTATAGATAAAAATTTAAATGTCCTAGGAAGTATACATGAATGTGAGCATGAGAACTTACCGAATTGCCTGTCTTTTCTCAGATTCCTAATTTAGAAACAAGGCAGGTCACATTCAGTGATCTTAGAATTTTAATATAAGTAGTGTCAGCTACCTATTAGGAAATTCGCATATCAAGATGGCAAAATGAAGATTTTACATTTCCAGAAAAATCAAAAGTTAGTTAGAACTGGAAAAGTCTTCAATTTTAATGAAAATTAATTTTACCCACATCCTCTTTGGGCACACTGTTCCAGCTGATGCTGACAGAGGCTCTCTTTTTTAAAATGTAGATCTTTGTATTTGAATACCATTTCCATTTTCATCCTAGCATAGATTTTTGAAATCCACGTTTTACCTTTTTTTCAAGTAATTTATTTCTTTCCATAATTAACTTAACAATATGAACTTACATCACTTTAGTTCTTTGTTAACTGACTTTCCACTGGGATCTATGCTGTTTTCTTGAACGTGAGGTCCTTTTCTTTTCGTTTCTTTTTTGTTTTGTTTTTGGCTCACCAAGTGCCAGACAGGAATATATTAAGCCATATTATGTGAATCAAAGCAGGAAAAATTTGAAGATAAAATGCAAATTAAGAAGGTGAAACTATCTTGAAACACTTGGGCATACATTTATCAACATATATTGAGCGTCTACTGTGTTCAAGGTACGCTACTTAATACTATAGAGACTATAAATGGGTCCACTTGCCTCTCTCCTCTACTATCAGCAAATTCAACCTATTCTCATCTCATGTTCTTGATCACTGCAGTAGTCTTCCAATTAATCTTGCTTCCACTCTTACCGTGTACAATCCATTGCCTAAACAGCAACCAGAGACCGTTTTATGCTGTAAATTAGATTATGTTTCTCCCTGTTTTAAACGTTAAGATGAAATCCAAATCACTTTGCTTGGCCTCCAAGATCTGGCCCTTGCTTACCTCTATAACCTCATCTCGAACTAGTCTTCCCCTCCACCCACTGTGCTCCAGTCACTCTGTCATCCACGTGTTCTTTAAACACAGCACACTCCCGACTTGATGACTTTCTACTTGCTCTTTTCTGGTCTTGTGATTGGGTTCTTCTTATCATTGAGATTTTTGTCTCAAATACCTCTTTGGGGAGAACTTCCCTAACTACCCAATCTAAATCTGAGATTATCCTATTCTGTTTATTTACTTAGATGCTTCTTATCTGTAAAACATGCCTCTCCTTAAAACAAAAACTCCATGAGAGCAAGGACTTCTATCTGTCTTGTTCATACCTCCGTCACCAGAACAGTAAGGACTTAATGAATATTTGTTCAATGTTAGAATAAAATATTATCTCATCATTACTGCCCTCAAGCAGCTGATAATCTCATGGGTGCCTGAATAAGAAAACGATGTGGTTTTATGTTATATGCCTTAAATAGCCGTACTAAGAGATGCTAGATAATTGAACATTCTTCCATTTTAAAAAATAACTGCAGAAGGTGACACTTGAGCTAGGACTTGATACATGGGTAATCTTTAAAAGCTTAGATGAAGAGCAAGGCATTAAATATTCCAGGAAGAAGAAATAGTTCATACAATATTATACAAGCAGGAAATGACAGGATTCATTTGAGGAAAAACAATATTCCATTTGCCAAGGGAATAGGTTAAATATGGAAAGATTGTATCATATAAGGCTGAAATTTTTTTATTGAAATTACATCATGGAGCATTTTGAATGTCTAGTGTGGTGGGCAATAAGGAACCACTGAAGAGTTTTGAGTATATCATTTGCTGTATATTACCACTAGACTATTTAGTGTAATTACCAATTCTTTGTTTTTCTTTTCCTGAATCCCAGAGAAGGGAGGAGCCTGGGATTCTGTTGGATTTTTTTTTTTTTTTTGGTTCTTTTTGCCTGCGCCCGTGTGGCATGTGGGATCTTAGTTCCCCGACCATGGATTGAACCTGTGTCCCCTGCACTGGGAGTGCAGAGTCTTAACCACTGGACTACCAAGGAAGTCCACCAGATGTTCTTTATGAAAATGTGTAAGGTAATAGTGTCCAGTATGGAAAGAAATTGGAAGAGACTGAAAGCATGGAGACCAAGTAGACCAGGAAACTATGTCAATTATCTAGACGAGGTCATAAAAGTCTGGACTATGAGACTAATGTCCAGTCCTCAGTGGAGAGATGAGCAGAGGGGATGGTCTGGCTCAGTCTGGAATATCAGGTATCATTGGAGGTACAGGGCCACACTGAGCAGAAAGTTCAGTATCAGAATGAGAAGCTCAGTAGTGGAGAGGGGCTAAGTTGGTGAGGCAAAGCCAAAATTCCAAAGGGGTCACCAGAATATTGGAGAAAGCTGTATGTTTGCAATGGGATTCAAAAGGAAAGTTGCATCATGTCATCAATAGGGTTTGCCACAAGCACCAAGCAAAAACCTGGGCAGACAAAGAGGGAAAACCAGGGTTGATACTAGTAGAGGAGAAATGGATAAAAGTGAAGTCTTGAAGCAGAAGGTGAGAGATGAATTTGATCTACATTGGGTTTACATCCAAAATCTGTGACCATGGCTAAAGTTGTGATCGTGTTAAACTTTTAACAAAAGAAGAAGAGAAGCAGTCAGGTAGTCAAATTAAAAGGTACTGAGGGGGCTTCCCTGGTGGCGCAGTGGTTGAGAGTCCGCCTGCCGATGCAGGGGACACGGGTTTGTGCCCTGGTCCGGGAAGATCCCACATGCCGTGGAGCGGTTAGGCCCATGAGCCATGGCCGCTGAGCCTGCGCGTCCAGGGCCTGTGCTCCGCAACGGGAGAGGCCACAACAGTGAGAGGCCCGCATACCGCAAAAAAAAACAAAAAAAACAAAACAAAACAAAAAGGTACTGAGGTGAAAATTTAATACAAGTCTTATAGCTAATTGGATGTAAGGGCTGAAGTTGAAAGAGAAGGTAAAGCTAGAGGTGAGGTTTCTGGCTTGACTCCTTGATAACGTTGGCCAGAAAAGAGTCAGTAGGATAAATGATAAGTTGAATCGTAGTTATGCTGAATTTGCGATCTTGATGAATTATTCCATTGGAATAATGTAGCAAGCAGTTGGAAATATGAGACTAGAATTCTGAGGTGGTGTTGCAGCTGGAGGTAACAGCTACGTAGCCGAACACCCCCAGAGCAAGAATTGAGACCCCAGGGAGCAAAGTGGAGGGTGAAAGAGTGAACATAGAGCCACTTTAGAAATATCCACACTGGGGCTTCCCTGGTGGTACAGTGGTTGAGAATCCGACTGCCGATGCAGGGGATACGGGTTCAAGCCCTGGTCCGGGAAGATCCCACATGCCACAGAGCAACTAAGCCCGTGTGCCACAGCTACTGAGCCTGTGCTCTAGAGCCCACGAGCCACAACTACTGAGCCCTCGAGGCACAACTACTGAAGCCCACACACCAAGAGCCCATGCTCCACACCAAGAGAATCCACCCCAGTGAGAAGCACACGCTCCACAAGGAAGAGTAGCCCCCGCTTGCTGCAACTAGAGAAAGCCTTTGAGTAGCAACGAAGACCCAGTGCAGCCAAAAATAAATAAATCAAATAAATTAGTTTTTTAAAAAATCTTTGAAAAAAAAAAAGGAAATATCCACCCTGAGGGAGTGGGCTGAAAAGGAGCATCGGAAGAAGAGAGTGAGCACTCAAAAGAAAAACCAGGACATGCAATGTTTGAACAGTAGGCAGAACTACTTTATTTATTTATTCATTTATTTTTGGCTGCATTGGGTCTTCATTGCTGCGTGCGGGCTTTCTCTAGTTGCGATGAGCGGGGGCTACTCTTCCTTGCGGTGCGCGGGCTTCTGATTTTGGTGGCTTCTCTTGTTGCGGAGCACGGGCTCTAGGTGCGTGGGCTTCAGTAGTTGTGGCACGCAGGCTCAGTAGTTGTGGAGCCCAGGCTTAGTTGCTCCGCGGCATGTGGGATCCTCCCGGACCAGGGCTTGAACCCGTGTCCCCTGCACTGGCAGGCAGATTCCCAACCACTGCGCCACCAGGGAAGTCCCCTAGAACTACTTAAAAAAAAAAAGTGAGGGTGGCCCACAAAACATTCTTAATTAACAGAAAGCCACAGGGATGAGATCTATAAAAAAAACTTTTGGATTTTGTGTTCTGGAATCTTGGGATTGTAAGAGGATGCATTTTGTTCAGTAGTGAGAGGGAAAGTCAGATTGCAAGAAGTTAAAAGTAAATAGTAGGAAAGTTGACTACCTTTGAATGCTGTTGATGGTATATGATTTAATGCAGAAGAAACGGCTAACTTTTTTGGCATGAGCTTTATGTCAGGATACATTGAACTAATTTCAAGCCTACAATTTTAGGTATAATACAATAACCATCGATATCATTTGGTTTTCTTCTACAAGACACTGAGGGTTAGATTTCCACAGATGGATGCATCCCGACATTAGAATTGCACTTCCCTCCTTGATTCTTGGGGAGACGTCATTACAGATTTGCTCTTAATCTTCAATTCATTTTTACAGTCAAACATTGCACCTCAGCAGTTAGGCCTTTCGGCTATATGGTTAGGAGGGTGCTTTTTCTGTGCTGTCAGCTACCATGCCCATACTCAGTTTTCTTCATTTCATCCTCATAGGTTTGTATTACAGAGTTTTGAGGCTAAGCCTTTACTCTGTATTCAAGCAGAGATTGAAGACCCGCCGTAAGGGAGTTGTAGGGGGATTCCTAGACTGAACGAAAGTTGGACTGAGAAATGATACCTCATGAAATAATTACAGTTGCTCATTACTTAGAGTCGTACAGCTTGCAGGACACCTTTCTAGGCAAGATACACATATCCTCTCTAAGCCTTACTACAGTTCAGCAAAGTAGATTATCAGGGAAAAAAGTATAGGAAAAGTGAACACAATAGAGTGAGATGATTATATCCACATGGGCTGGAGTCAGGCTGGATAAGGATCAATTCTAACTGCCACTGTCTCCATGGTTATGAGAAGGATTAAATAAAATAATGTATGAAAAATCTATAATAAGCCCTCAACAGATCATAGTTGATTATTCTCCTCAAGTTTCACATGAAGAATCTGGGGTAAAGTAAATTGCCCAGTTCACATGATTTGTTAAGTGGTAGGAATGGGATTCAAACCCAGCTCTCTCAGCCTCTGGTTTGTGCTCCTCCCACTGGGTCACGCTGCTTCCCTATCAATAAAGTAGTTGGTATAGCCATCAACCTCAATGTGAAACAATAGAGTTTACCAAAATATCCATGGCTCAATTTATAACATCAATAATAATGATAAATAATTTTTATTGAGTTCTTAAAATATGCCAACCACTCTGTGAAGATATGTATTATTTCAACAACTCTATAAAATAGTTACTTTTATAATTTCCATTTAATAGATGAGGAAACCAAGATTCAGAAAGTTTAAATATTTCATCTAAGCAAACAGAGCCAGCCAGTGGCAGAGCCAGGATTTAAGCCTCAGTACTCACAAACTACATTTTCCATGTATCCTCAAAAATAACTCAAAAGTGATTTAATAGCACAAATTTTAATATGACCTTTTTTTTTTTCTGATGAGGATTGAGCTCACACAGATTAAGTGACTTGATCTAGTTCTTTCACACACATCTACCAAAAGACAGTGCTGGGACTCAAACACAAATGTCAAGTTCTGCCCTCTTTCCACAATGCCAAGCTGCCTTCAAATGGTTGCTAGGACTCTTTTCAGCTTTAAGAGTCCATGCCTTTGTGAATCAGCTTGAAAATGTTGGGGAGCACAAATGAAAACAGGTGCATCTTTTTCCTTTGCAAGCATGACAGTCACAGTCTTTACAATTCATGCACTCACAACCTTCCAAAAACCAAAGGAATGGACGAATGCCACTTAGCAACAGCCTAGAATCTCTCCTCATGGAGCATAGTGAGGCAGGGCAATGCTGACCCTTGTCCAAGGCACGTCAGGATACCCAGTAAGCTTGCTGTGATACAATTTCACTTCTCAGCTCAAGGGCACCATTTTGAAAATTGTATAATAGCAAGATCCCTGTGTATTTGCTCTTAGTGTCTTTTTTCTTCAGGATAACCAAATGAATGAAGTCTGTGTTCCTCAATTCATAATGCAGTGCTTACATGTTCTACAAGCTATTTTGTTGATTCTGGTTTTATTCTGAGCTTCTCTTTGCAAAAGAGATTGAGTTATATTTCTTGATCAGTAGCCGAACCTGAATGTCAAGTGTAAAAGACTCAGGACTCTCCAGGATTTTCCCATTGTCGTCTGCACACCCTACTACTACCCGTCTCTCCTTCATTATTAAAGAGGGCTTGTTGCCCAGTTCATTAGGGCCTCTGCCCTCATCATGAACCACAGCCCTGGGCTTTGATGTTAATGACTCATTTCTTTTCTCTATCTTAGTGACTTAAAAACATAGCCTTAAACATAAGCAAAGCTATTTTAATGTTTAATACTGTCTTTTTAAATTAAGGTATTATGTTGTTATGAAATTGTGGTAAATTTGTTAGTCCAACTTAGGCAATAAAATGAACAAGCATCATGAAGTTATCTTTTGACTATAAATTAATCTTCTAATCAGTTGGCTACCATCACCTTGCCAAATAGCACAGAGGCCTGATAACTAAAAGATTTAGTGGTTATTGGTCTCAATATCATCAGCCAGCAGCTGGTTTTAAATGATCCTGAGCTCTCACAGTTTCAATAAGCCACCCAGGAGCTCTGCTTAACTATTTTCATAAAATTCTTTTCTCTTCCCAGTGTATTGAAGTAAATTTTCATAACAGCTGGGACTATGCAAAACTGATAGCATCTTAAAAACATCTTCAGCAAGACAGATTAAGTTCCAGAAAAGGAAAGCATTTAGAAGTTTATTTTATTATCTTAACCTTTGTTGACTTGAATGATTAAACAGATTCTCTGGCTCTGCTAAAGCGTTTAGGCCTGGATATTAATTTGATGTTCTTATTTACTTAACCCTTGCCTTTCTCTTTAGCCCTAATGAATATACTACTCATTTGGTACTGAATGTATTGCCTGTGAAAAAGGAATGGATATAACACAATGGAAAGAAATAAATTGTGAGAAAATTATTTTAATGATTTCCAGATTTGGGAGAAGTTGGCATGGAAACAGCAAGCTCGTTAAAATTTGCAAACGTTCTTGTTATATTTTATAATCAGAGTTCTCTTTTAAGTGTTCTGTCATACTTCAAAGCGCTGAGAGCCCAGGAGCATTTGTAAATTTGTCCTAATGTGGGTTAATTTAAGGGATAAATTATTTTTGCAAACAACTGTTGATATGTAGACAATATTTCCCTTGGAATTCAGTGTTGCAAATTATATCTCAGTTATTGATTGTATAGCTGAGCCCATTAAGGAAAAAAAAATAGATATTATGAAAAGTTGAGGAAGTGACTTTACCTATTTTATATCACTTTAAATCTTAAAATTTTTGTCTAATGTAAAGTATTATACAAAGAAATCTATATATATAGTAATCCAGTGGGATAAGTTTTTATACAGAATTTTGGAAGTTAAAGCAAGTATTTCACAAAACCCTTATAATTACACACACACACACACACACACACACACACACACACACACACACGCACACACACTAGTCGAAAGCCTGAGGTTTGAGCCCTTAACTGAAAATCCTATTAATGACCATAGATGTATTACAGTAAAACCAAAATCCATTCCTAAGTATCTCCTCTGACAAGGAATTCTGGAGAATGATGCCAGCCAGTTTAAATAGCTGTTGGATTTCCATTTAGTCACTTTTAGCGCAGTGACCTTCATATTAAAATAGCTACTCATTATATTTCATGAAGTAAAGATTTCATTTGTCCACACTTGTACTCATTGCTCATATCAAATGCAATATTCTTCTTTTTACTTATCTTACTTTTTTTTCATGGTTTATGTATATGGACATATACCTTACAGTCTTTTCAGGCTGTGTACCATTTCATATTTTTCTTGAAAATTAGTAGAATGAAAGATTTTAGATGAAAAATATATGTATGTATATTTAATATTATTACATTTATATTTCTTTTGTTTGAATTTTGCAAGTGCTGCTTTCTGTGAAATATTTTCTAAATAATTCAAGGAATTCCTTGATAAAAAAATGATCTTTTCTGAAACTCAAAACTATACAGATGATTTTATTCTCTTTGTCTTATATTTAAGCAAGATAGTTTTCACATGAATTCAAACAAAAGAGTATTAGGTTTATTAATCCATATACTATGGAGTTATGATTTGCATTAATGCCTGCAACTGAAGCATATAATAAAATGTGGAGGGAAAGACAGATTAGTGGTTGGTGACTTTCAATATTATATAAGAAAGAGAAAGTAAGCCTCTAGGTAAATATATTAAAATCTGTATTTGAAATGGACAAAAAAACCTCAACATACTATAATTGGTAATATCTATAAATAAAAAGCATATTGCAAATAGGAAATACAGCAATTTATAAGCAATTTATACCAGCAAAATCCAACACAATTACCACTATTCCTTTTCTAGTACTCCCAAATGCAGAATTATAATTGCAACAGAATGTTAGAGGTGGATTAACTAAGTAGAAATCAAGAAAGTATGAAACAGCAGATTTTTAATGGTGCATCAGGATTCGCAGAAGGAACTAGAATGCAAGACTGTATTTTTGATTCATCCCTTCAGAATGGGTGGAATAATGGCTTATGCGTTGACAGATCATGTTCAGGGAGAACAGTTCCTGTAGGTCTGAATGAGATGGGTCTCTGGAAAGTCATTTAGTGCCAGACAGCAGCATCCTTTCATAAGCATACATGCACTAATGTGTCCAGCAGCTCCTTGTAGCAGACACAGCCTGTAAATCACAAGTGGCAAACAGGACTGGCTTTGTAGGAAAAAGATGTCAGTTGCAAGGTCCTACTTCACATACAATTCTAAAGCGACTTTGGAGGGAGTCAGGAAGCTTTGATTTTCATTGCTTGGAAGTCAGTTAAATTTTATTTGAAAAGTGTTGTTATTCAGAGGAAACTTTACTGACCACTATTATTTTTATTAGCACAAGTGAACTTTTGAATATTTTACACACAAATAATAATAATAATGACAACAATGCAACGCTATTTGTTTTTATATTCCACATACCAAAGAAACTTCCGGGCCTTCTTATCATACTTTATTACCTTGTAAGTTCAGCATGAATCTGTTCATAAAGAAGCCTAAGTGACAGGTAAGGTGGCATCCAAATCCTCTAATGTAGCATTAGAATACCAAAGAACTAGGAACATCTGACTCTCTTTCCAGGACAGGAACTATAGTTAGCTCCAGACCTAAAGGAATTCATTAGAATTAAGAATTAAGATAGGGAAATGGTGGTGAGTAAACAAGAGAAATTGGCATGGCAGAGTGTCACTGCTTTTCTGGCTTGAAGCCTGTGTGATGTGATGTGAGACAGAAGGAACTAACTATAACCCTAGGAAGTACAAGGGGACAACAGGTGGTAATTCCTGCCTCATTCACCATGTCTTCAAAAGGACATGTCAGCCTGAACATTCCAAGTTTATTGGCAGGTGAGGAAAAAAGCTATAGGAGACACCACCAGATTTTTAATTAAGAATAATTCGATTGTTTTTAAAACTAGCTTTATTCCTTGGGCCTTTCATCAGCTTATTTTTAGAAGCTGAGTTAATCTAGTTATCTAGATTATTAAAATTGTGACCCAACTTTGAAATATCGCACCCAACTCTTGATCCCATCACGTCTTAGAGGAGGCCATCACCATGTGAGATTTCCGGGATTGCTGAAGAGAGATTCTTCCACTGGTGAAGTAGGAAGTACGGAATGAAGGATGTGACTGAGAAGGCTGTGCCCAAACACAGAACACACCAGAGACTCTTCTAAAACACACCTAGTTCTAAGATACATATGCTGTGTTATTTTGCCTTTTTCAAGGTGTACAACTTGTTTCTCATATCAAACACTTGCTTTTTGCACCAACAATGGTTTAAAATATTATAGTGCATATCATTCTGTATGTAGGTGTTAGTGCATGTACATTCTCATTAACAGGAATTATTCTATCTATTGAGATAGATAGATACACATATGTGTGTGTGGATATTTACTTACAATTGCACTGCCTATACTGTCTTAATGAAACAGAGTTCACCATAAGCATAGATTATTATTCATGTATACAAGATCTAAACACATACAAATGTGAACCAACCTACTCTTGTTTATACTCTGATTCCAATTAAGAAAAGTAAGATAAATGTTCAAAGCAGTTTGTTAACTTTTTTTGGAAAAAATTGATACATCTTCCTTAACTGTCTTTTTAAAGAGTATTCTTGTGTTCAGTATGGCAATTCAGAATTGTCTAAAGAATTGTGTAAAGTTAATATAAATTAACTTTTAATAATTTCAAGATTAATTTTTCTTTGTGCATGTCCTAGCCTGCAAGGAACACCATTCTCAATGTTCATTTGCAAAGTTAGATGGAAAGATCTCAGTGATGGTCCTTTGCCTATGACATCAGTTTGGCTCTGACCTCACAGTAGAGTCTACTGACTGAGCTTTTTCATGATCATCTTTGAGGAACAAATACTTGCCTTGACTTCAATATTAGAGAAAAGTTTGAGAACTAATTCAGAACTCAGTTGCTATTTCTTAGCTACCTTATTTCTTTATATTTCTTAATGGTTGAGGAAGTCAGAAGTTTCTAGAATGCCAGCACCAGAATTTTCTTTTAGATTATATACTTTTTCATATGGAAGGGACTCTTAACATGTTCCTTGAATTTAGTATAAGTTATAGCAGCACCTTGTAATTTTCCAGCCTTGATTCCTCCTTACTTTTAATTTTTTAAATTTTTTTTTATCCTACTGAACTGTTCTTTGAGAAGTTAAACATTGGAAAGATTGTAAATCGTTAGTATAGTTTTATCAGATGTTTTGAAAATCGGAAACTATTTTGTCTTCATTAGCATGGCTGATGATTAACATGGTGTATGATACATCATATGGGAAAAAGCCCCTAGCTACAATTTAACCATTTTTATTAATTTTTTAACATTTCTTTAATATTATGCCTTGTTGTTTAAAGAAGTTACTATCTATATGACAATAATTTTGATAATGAAAACAATAGTAAGGAATTTTTTTAATTTAATTTTTATTTTATATTGAAGTATAGTTGATTTACAATGTTGTGTTGGTTTCAAGTGTACAGCAAAGTGATTCAGTTATACATATACATATCTCCACTCTTTTTCAGATTATTTTCCCATATAGGCCATTACAGAGTATTGAATATAGTTCCCTGTGCTATACAATGAGTCCTTGGGTTTTTTTTTTTTCTCAATTTTTTTTTTAATTGGGGTAGAGTTGTTTTACAATGCTGTGTTAGTTGCTACTGTACAGCTAAGTGAAGCAATATTCTCTGTGCTATACAGCAGGTTCTCATTATTTATCTATGTTATACATATTAGTGTATATATGTTTGTCCCAATCTTCCAATTCATCCCACCCCCCTTCTCCCCCCTTGTTATCCATACGTTTGTTCTCTACATCGGTGTCTCTATTTCTGCCTTGCAAACCAGTTCATCTGTACCATTTTGCTAGATTCCACAAATATTCATTAATATACAATATTTGTTTTTCTCTTTCTGACTTAATAGTAAGGAATATTCTACCTTTTCTATTATGTTATTTTTTTCTCTGCCAAGTAGATAACTGCTATGTTTAAATTAAGAACTTCACCCCTTACACACACCACTTTTATTTTTTGGCATAGATAAACATAAGTTACTTCTACTTTGACAAAGTAAAGTTTCTAAAGAATCATCAGTGTTAGGAAATTCTAGAGTATAACATTATAAAGCCATTCTTTATAAAGCCTTTTTTGTTGCCTTTTTTGCTCAGTACAAAATTACTTTTGAGCCTTACAACTTTTTGTTTAATAGTCATTCACAATTATTCAATAATATTGTAAAAGGAAATGAATTTTGAGGAGTAACAGGAAGAAGGGAATATTTGGAGATGTGTTAGACATTTTGGATTTGTTCAGAAAATTAATGTAGAGATTTACAACTTCATCTTTCATTTTACACTTTTAGGCAGAAAAGTCAAACAAAATAGAAATGGAAAAAGCTTTCTATGTCACCAGTACAACGTTGAATGTTAATGCTGTAACTGTATACCGGTCTTTGGTATTACTTCCACTTTGGAGCCCTGTAGTTCTAATAAAATGTGTCAGAGAAGAATGCAAGGTTTGAGTCACAGTATCTACCAGGAATTTTATATAGTAACTGTTATAATCATTCAAGATTTTCAGAATGTGTCAAATGAAATGGCATGTGCCGATTGAGAAACTGTCACAATTTATATGGGATTTCCTTTTAGGGTGGAGGGTAACATCCTTGGTTGCAGTGGGGGAAAGGAATGCAATGTCTTTATTTTTCCTTATTTTTGAAATGTGATATGCTATTTTGTACAATCTTCCCTCTATGTTTTATTTTGAATCAATAATTCTCATGAGGCAGATTAGAGGCTACAAGCTGGTAGCCTGTGGACAGATTCCAAGAGTAGATGCATTTTATTTGCCTTACCCAAATGACTTGCTAATATTTTAATATTGGGCAATTTCATACAAAATCTTGTTTTAAACTTCCTCTTGGAAAAGTAGAAGATCTGACACCATTGGGTACATGTTCTTTTATAATTTCAGTTGACTGTAGCTGGATGGAATCTCTCTGCTTTAGATGCATTCTGTTATTACACTCAGCCCACTTCAGTAATTTACATATGTGCACAGCCCCTGTTGGCACTGGAGTTTGTAATACCTGAATTAGAGATTAAGATAATTTTGCGTTTGATATTATGATGACATCAAAATATACAGACACAGGTAACAAAACAACAAATGACAAATCGTTTATCTTCTAGGAAGAAGGCTACATTATTGCCTTTAATTGAATTTACATATAATTTGTTTTTAAATTATATAGAATTCTTCTTACCTTGGTGGTTGTCAATCTATAGTAGTGTAGACTTTTTTTATTAGTATACCAAGTCTGCTCAAAGGTCAAAATTAGGACTAGTTCAAACTTGGTAGTTTTATACTAAGATGTCAATATAATTTATGCCGTCTTTCAAAATTTTGTTGAAATATGAATTGTAAATAACAGAATTTTTATTAAGTTACCTTTGTTGTATATAGAATAGTAATTAAATAACATGCAAATAATATTTAAAAGATATATTTTAGTCCTTTAATTATATATTTTTAAAATTAGAAACTATAGATGTTGAAGGCTTGCTCTTCGGAGTCACTCCTTTGAGGGAAAATGTAGCCCCTAATTACAGAATTTCCTCTAGGTTTTTCTTAGCCGTATATAGGATGTTTGTTTATTACTTAAAATGATCTAGCTTAGACATCTATGTAGGTTGTAGCCAAAGTTCATAGATATTTAAAATCATAATATAAATTTAGCTCCATATGTTTTTTACTGGACCCAAATAATTTCCTTTATAATACTAATCCGTATATTTCTAGAAGCGTTCATACTTTAAGGCACTATATATTTCTTCTGGGTTTTTGATGTTCTGGTTGTATAGTTAGATTAATGGAAACATTCCCCCTTGTAAGCATTTCTAATGAAATTGCCCTTACAGGGCACCAATAAAAATTAAGTTAATAAATTGTTTAGAATTGCCCTTTATAGCTATGCTGACAAATCTTAAGAAAAAGAACTAATTTGAGTCAGTGTCATTTGATCCTTTTTTCTCTGTATTCTCCTTGATGTAAAAATAAATTGAAACCTGATTTCTCTGAGTACAACAAATACAGAATTTGAGGGTGTGGTTCAAATGATTTAAAAAATATAGCATAAAAAGGATCCTATAAAGTAGATCATATTTCCCTTTATGGGGAAAGGGAAAAGAGTTGTATACATTTGAAACATTTTTTTCTTATAGTGTTTTTAACTGTAGGATAATATAGGAACTAAAAATTTACTTTTTATTAGGATTATAAAATCTTTTGGCAATGTCAGAAAGCGTTTCTAGGTAAATCTTGATTATCTTATTCTAAAAGGGTGCCAAGGGTAGGAGATAATGTGGGTAAGAGAAATTCACTTTCTGCTATGTCAAAGTTTCTCTTATAACTGCAAAATAAACCCATTTCTCAGCCAGCCAATTGACTAAAAATTCATATAGGGTATCCTAACCTTATGGTTCCTGAGTTTTATTCAAACACCTTTGGTGGCAAGGAGCTCACTCTGTTGAAAAGCAAACTATTCTAATTATAGAAAGTTCTAAATATTACAGAGTAATTTAATCATTCATTCATTCGACAGATATTTATGGTTCCTTCTTTTGAATTAACATCTGTTGTTCTCTACTTCCTATCATTTAGTTTTAGTCCTGCCTTCTGAACTAATTCCTCTTCCACATGACAGCCCTTCAGGGATTTTATAGAAACACTGAATGAAGTTCAGGGTTGCAATGAACCCTAAAGCCTTGCTTGTCCAAACCCAACTTTCCTCAATAAGCAATGGCATAGCATAAAACTGACTACTTCCTGTGATGGTGACGGTGATGCTCCCAAGGCAGTTCTAAGCTTATTCAAAATAGCTCTCATATCCCAGCTCACTTTCTTCTGCTCCAGCTCCTTCATCCATTCCTCGTGTGACACCTCTGTATCTTCTTTCTCTCCTGGCTGTTCTCTATATGTGTTTCTGTCTACCCTTAAAGGGTAACACCCAAAAATTAAACACATTAATTCAGGTGGAGTCTGGCCTAAGTGGGACAGAACCTACCTGCTTATGCCTCTGTTTATGTTAATATTGCAGGGAATTAGATTAGCTTTAAGCCACATTGACAATCATATCATATATTGATGTATACATTTATTATCAACGTAAATTCTAAAGTCTTTTTCTCACTGCTACTAGCCCTTAGCTCCTCAACTGTGTATCATTATGGCTTGTTTATTGGATCCAAACACTGTTCTTTACTTTTATTCCCACACTATTAGTATTCTCTGCCCTGTTGAGATCCTCTCTTGGAGTCTGATTCTGCCATCCAGCAAATATTACATCTCTCTTCTGCCCCATTTTCTGGAGATCTGAGATATAGGTATAGAAACAGATAAACAAACTGAGAGAGACCCAAATTTTAAGAAGACTAATCTAATCCATGACACAAATGTTGAATGGAGTTCAAACTGAGAACGGGAACTGTGGGACAGTTTAAGCAGTATTACCGAGGTAAATTGTTCAACCAGTTATAAATCTACTTGTTTATTTGCTTTCAGTTCATATTTCTCAATTTAGTCTATAAGGATAATATGACATACCTCTTGCTATAATCCAGTTATATATGTACATCCATCTACTAATAACCTTTTTTAAAAAGATCATATTTTTAAACTGCACTTCTTTTTCAGATTTTCACTAACAATGCTTTTAATAATCTATTCTAATCTTTAGTCAATAAAATTCTACCAATCTGTCTATATTTTGCATGATTTACCTTCTTCCTTGTTTTTTCTTCTATGACTTCTCTTACTTTCTACAGTTCCTGAAAAATAATTTGAATGGTTTGGTAATTTTTTTGGCAAATGCTTTGTATTTTAAAAGTCATTTCTTCAGACTAATTTAGACTCCCAAGGTTTTCGTTTATAGTCTCTTTACTTTTCTTGGCATTTTATACTACCAATGTTTGTGCCTTTTTTTTTTTTTTTTTTTTTTTTTTTTTTTTTTTTTTTTGCGGTACGCGGGCCTCTCATTGATGTGGCCTCTCCCATTGTGAAGCACAGGCTCCGGACGCGCAGGCTCAGCGGCCATGGCTCACGGGCCCAGCCGCTCCGCGACATGTGGGATCCTCCCGGACCGGGGCACGAACCCGCGTCCCCTGCATCGGCAGGCGGACCCCCAACCACTGCGCCACCAGGGAAGCCCTGTTTGTGCCATTTTTTAATCCGAGTGTCTGTATTTGTCTCGTTTAACAGAGAATTAGAAACTAAATAGAAACTGGATGCTGTTGATTTCTTCTGTCAGTTATTAACAATTTACTCCCAGTTGGCCAAAGGGGGAAAAAGAAGGCCTATTCTTTGATTCTCCTTCTCTTTCCGATTCTAACGGCAAATGTTCTTCTTGCTCTCAGCATTTTCCCCCAGATTCAGCGGGCCTTAGTGCTCCTGACCCAGACTTTACTGTTCCATGCCACTCTTCTATATTAATCCTTAGTTTGACTTTCACTTCCTTTTCCCTTTCCTTCCTTACATCTAATTATGATAGTCATAACAAAGGAAATCCAACAAAGAATAAGAGAGTGGAAGGGAAATTAAAGGCCTAATAATTCACAAATTGGTTAATGATTCCTTGTACAAAAGTTGACTCTAGCAATTCCTTTGAAAATAATTTTTTTCTCAATCATATTTGTTTCACGCCATTTCCCCAACATTTAATAATTTTCCCAAACATTTCACAAGTCAAGAAACATGGAGAATTGTACAAATGGACAAATGTTTATGAAGCTTCAGCTCAACTGTAGGTAATGTAAGGAGCTGGAAAATGGTAAATTATTCTTCCTTACTTTGTGTTCCGTAATTGCTAATATTCCACATCACCCAAGGAGAATAGTTGACAGTGCCTTATGTGTAAATAAGTAAGTAATTCAATTTCAATAATGATATGATAGGCATACATCTTGTAATTCTTTAGCCACATATGGGAATCATAAAAGTTGTAGCTGATGAGGTGGAAGAACTGGTAACTTATCTGAGTATACCAGATGCCACCTGGTTTTTAAAATGTAAACTCTGGTCCTTATGGGTACTGAAACTGTAGACTCATTGAATTAAAATAAGACCTATGAAATATGTTTTTATTTGGGAAACTGGGCTATTACTTTTATCTTTTAAGACACCAGAGAAATATTTTCCTTGGTTTTACTTATGTTTAATACCATCATTTCACGTGTTCAAACACAGAATACAGTTATTCACTGTTCATTCTTTTTTTATTTACCGGTAAATAAGGCAAGCATTTCATTTAATGTTTACTAAGTTAAAAGGCGATGTTACACTTTGAAATAATTCTTGTAATCATAGGGAAAACAATCTTGCTTCTGTTATATGTGGCAAGTTCCTTTGATACATGACATATTAAGTACTTTTAAATAAAGAGACAATCGACCCCATCAGAAACTGCAGCTACAGCTTATTTTGAGCAGGCATTTTCAGTAACTCTCCAAGACAAGTTGATCTTTACTCTTAACATTTTTGGCTGGCTTATTATCATCTAAATATTTGAAATTGGAAGGTGTAAAAGGAAATTTGAGGTAAAAAAAAGAGTTTGAATATTATCAGTGTAGTTATTTCAAGTAAATTATAGGTGCACATAAATATCACTTTTAAAGAGTAGATGTAATAGGGCTTCCCTGGTGGCACAGTGGTTGAGAGTCCGCCTGCCGATGCAGGGGACACGGGTTCGTGCCTCGGTCTGGGAGGATCCCACGTGCCGCGGAGAGGCTGGGCCCGAGGGCCATGGCCGCTGAGCCTGCGCGTCCAGAGCCTGTGCTCCGCGGCGGGAGAGGCCACAGCAGTGAGAGGCCCACGTGACGCAAAAAAAAAAAAAAAAAGAGTAGATATAATAAACATCATAGTATATCACAACTTAATGTTAAAAATGTATCGCATTTCATTAAATAACATCATCACCAACCACAGCCAGGAAATGAAAACTAAAAAGGAGAAAGTTCATATTATGATTTCTAATATCCATATCATTAAAAAGTTTAGACTTAATTTCACAGAAGTCGGGAAATTCTGAGATTGCCAAAGAAACCGTAACTCTCGCATAGATTACAACAGCCTCTTTCATGAGGAGCTCAAATCATCGGACTCCTCCCAAACGGATCCATCACTGTGGAGTGTTATATCACTACAACAGTGTATCCATCACTTCCTTTTCAAAAAGGAATTACACCTTGTTCTCTTCTTCCTCCTAGAGGTCCTGTATATTTTGAAAGTTTTTTGATTTAAGAACCAGTGGTCTGAATTACAACATGTGATTGATACAATGAGAACATCTAGCCCTTTCTTCAAATGTTAATACAACAAAATAAAGTTCCTGCAAGGGACTAACTGAATTACTTCCTTTCTGAAGCAAAGCCCTTCCACACTTGGCTCGTTTCTGATTCAACATTCAGAAACACTAGATCAGAGATCTTTAACTAGTACTCTGTGGCCCAGCTCCTCCCCCCAAATGTATTTTTGTTTGGACTATAAAATGTTTTAAAGTAAATTTGAATTGGTAGCAAATGTTTAAAATCTGAAGCATTTGTTAAAAAAAAAAAAAGAAAACCCTCAGATTTCTGGCTTCTCTTGGAGCATGTGAAGATGTAGCAGTACTAGGTAGGCCTTCCCCCGTGGCAAAATCAGTTAAGTCCTCCTTATTGCCTTTTAGCCCCAGCTTGACTCCTATTCAGCCAAACATCCCCACTTCCTTTTGTCTTAAACCTGCTCCCTTATTTATGTTATCTGCCTGGTCCTTAGAGCCATTTGCATTTACTCCGTGTTCAACAAGTAACATCAAATATAAATATAATTATAGGGCATTCAGATGTCCTAAATCGCATTCAGTATTTTAGGTCCATATGGAAACATGCAAATTTCAGGGATGCTTTCAAGACACAGACTATTTTAGTTTTGAGTAGTTGAACAGACCCTGGGAAAACACTAAAATTTAGGACGTAGACTAAAGGGGGATATTAGAGAATAGGACTAGTTAACTAGTAGAGGAACGTACCTTGAGTGATACTACTACAAGTAACAGTACTCTCTGGTGAACTCTTCCAGCTACGCCATTATCCTTTTGTTGCTAAGGTCATTTATGAATAGTTCCATTATCCCAGAGGGCTATCAAGTGTTAGCTGTGGGCTCAAATTTATTTGTGGGGGAGGGTGAACTTCAGAGGTGGATTAGGAAATACAAGGATAGCTGTCCACTTGTTATAGCTGAGCCCCATGGGACTCTCACCAGCTCTTTTATACGCTGGTTTCTAGCCATCTGCCTCTTCTGAGGGAAGAAGAAAAGACGCTGCCATCCAGGAAGCATGCCCAAGGAATTTTAGAGTCAACTCAATTTAATATCATACAAAGGAAGTTTAGCAAATACCCATTAAGCCAGACACTAAATAGAGTCTCTAGGGAATAACAGAACACTTTTCCTTTTCTCCCAGAATGAAGAATGCAAAAACGTTGAGTTTTTCTCATAGGACAAATGCCGATTTTTCCTTCAGTGTAAGATGCCCTGTCAGCAAATGAATCTTCTATTTGCTTGGCACTGTTCTTTCCTGATCTTACTGTGCCTCCTCTCTCAAATGTAGACTGTTTTCTTCCAGAAAGTGGATAGGGTATATGCAAGTTGAGGTGAGCCCTTGACCTGGCAACCTCAGCTAGAAAGCACCCCTTGGTTTCAACAGAAGTATAGGTGCAGAATATTATTGTCCTGTATGTTATCATGATACTGTACCATCTTTGAGGGAAAATTCCTGGAGAATTAAAACATTATTAATATTTTATTAAATAATTCAGAATTTTCATGCAAATTGCATGAAAATCAGATGGGTGGAATTAAAGCTTTTGCATGATTTATTTTTTAAAGGGCTGGGATTGTTAAGCAAATTATTATGCAGTGTTTGGTAATCAAATTGATGTTCTAAACAAGATCTCTGTATTTTTTTTTTTTTAATTTCCTAAAAGATCAAAAATTTTCACGGGTCTGTTTTTGCATTTACTTGCAAAACCTATATGCTAACTGTAATGTGCTTATTTATTCATTAAAGCAATTAATTAAAGATACTAGATAACAATTGATCAGGCTAGTTCTGATTAATATATAAAATTGAAATCATAGATGGAAATTTATTTTTAATTACTGTAAACTGGTATAAATTATAATATATAATTCAGATTAGCATCTATTTAGACAGGCTATTTGCCAGTCTAGCCTATATTAACAAGTTGTATTTTTCAAAACTAAATTCATTGCCTTAACTTCAAAACTTACTACTCTTCTTACAATCTTTAATTCTGTTAAATGGATCTTTGTCATCAATTTTGGAACAAGCTTACAATCCTTCCTTGAAACCCTCAGAGTCAAATGTGTTTCAGAATTTAGAGTTTTTAGGTATTAGAAAGTTCATATTGTTGATACACCAGGCATTGTCTGACACCCTTAAAGAGGCCTGAGGCACTCTGTAATTAAACCATTAATTTCTGCTGTGAAATACATGCATGTTCACACTAAGCAGGATTATTCGTGAGCAGAAATAGCCTCACATCTGTTCAAGTAAGTTTTTGCCACCAAATGGGTTTGCTGCAAAGTTAGAAAAATCTTTAGTTAAACTTATGAAGAATTGTTTTGTTTTCAGGGACTTTCGATTTTGGAATTGCAGATAAAGGATCATGGACTACATCTTGATTTTTAATCTGTTCATCATAATTTGGCCAGGGTTGTCTTCCTCAAATGCACGTATGGCATGGCACGTTCATTTTATAAACACCTTCGTGGTTTCCCACAACTTCCCCCTTTAAAGCCTTTTTGAAGACTTGCCATATATATACCCTATCAACTTTTCTAGGCTCTTACCTAAAAACTGCTTCACCCCAACTAAACTCAACTTACCAGCAATTTCCAAGTATACCTTCCTCCTTTTTGCTCAGTATACTTCAGACTGGAATACCTTCTTCCAGAGGCCCCAAGTCCACACCGCACCTCAAATAGCATCGTCCTTTTCATCCTTCTTCACCCACCTCAAATCCCACCTCTACAGAGGCACAACTCCATTCCCCAGTCAGAATGTGCTTAAAAAGCATACTGCCTGCTCCCCTAACTAGCACTAATTTAGTATATTTTCCATTTGAATTGAAAATCATGTGATAACCTCCCTTCCCTACTAGATTTAAACACTTACAGCTTCTTTCACTATATTTGGCATATTTAAGAGTCACTTGTTAGATGAAGGAATGGATGTTTTAGTATAATCTCTCTTGATCTCATCAATCTAACCTCCTACAGGAATCCCACACCCATAGTCCTTGCCATTGCCCTTATCCTAACCTTCTCAAGTGGAGAACAGGGTCTAGATCTCAAGGGAACACCTAGAACACGACCTAATCTTTGTATTCTAAGTGTAGATTCAGCATATCTTTGGAAAAGAAAAATATACTTTCTCTTTGGTTCCAATATTCATCTTGCTGATACTGTCAGGAAGGAAGGCAGCAGAGCCCTTGGAGAGTGGCCAGGCACTACAGGGTACTTCATTATGCAGGTCTCAACTTCAACATCACTTCCCTGGGAAGTCCTCCCTGACCAGCTGACCTCAGTTAGGTCCCCTTTCTTTGCATTCTCATAGCTTTTGTTTTGCTAACAGTCATCATATTCACTTCGAGGGTATGATTCTCATCCAAAACCTCAGATGATTAAGAAATATTAATTTCTTAGTCATCTTAATGACTTAATTTTCTATAACAATTTGATTTCTGAACCTACATCTCCTCCACTTGTTGGCTAAACAACAAACATCAGTCTTCTTGAGATTTCCACACTTTCTTCCTCCTTTTGGACAGACTCACTTTTCTGCGGTCTTATGGCATCAGAAGGTCTGGGGGTGAGAATTGAGAGGCACCTTGTCTTCTCCTGTCGGTCCACACAGTTTGCTGCTGAGAAGGCAGCGTGGCCCAGCTAACCTGCAAGGCCCTTCAGAAACAGCGTGTCAGTGCTGCATCACTGGGGCATGGGGGACTCTGCTGTTTCTGTGCCATGCTTCAGACAGGGAAATCTTTTGCAAGGCTGCCCCTGGTCCTGTGCATCTAGATAAGTCACATAGCCATTTCTTCTTTGAGGTATTGTTGCCTTCCTGGAAGTGCTGTGGGGAAGCAGGGCTTAGGCCCCCTCTGCTCTTGAGGACCACAGTTCTCCTTCCTCTCTTCCAGTTTGGGGGAATATCTTCCTAGATATTTTTGATTTCTAGCAATGTTGGCAAACAAGTTTTCTTTTCCACCCTGCCTCTTCGTACCTCTCCTGACGCAATAGCAGATGGCCAACCAAGAGCTTGATTGAGGGACAAAGGAAATGGAGAACTATAAGGGAAAAAGAGCATAGACACTTATATGAAAAGAGATCCCAGCCATATTCATAATTGCCCGTTTAATGTCTGCATGACTTCATTGTACTCTAAGCTCCATGAAGCCTGGGGAAAGGCTTTCTAATCTCAGTGTCCAAATATTGCCTTTTTTATAGTAAGCATAATTCTTATAGTAGTATAAATTCTTCTTGAATAAATGAATGAATAAATGGGAATGCAATTCAGAGACTGTGAAGGATTTATGGGACGTATAGTGGCTAAGAGGGTAGACTCTGCAGCAGATGGCTGGGGTGTGAATCTTGGCTCTGCTCCTATACTTAGGTGGGAAAACCCATAACCTCTTTGTGCCTCCAATTCCTCATCTGTCAAATGGTTGTTGTGAGGAGTAAAAGAGCTAAAGCTCTTAGAACTAATACCCGACACATAGTAAGTATCATATGAGTCTCCACTACTATCATTACCATCATCATCATTATTTATTATCTTATTATTATTAAGAAACGCTAACACAGGACTGATTCAATGATAGCAAAGTTTATATAAATAAAATTGACATAATTTTAATTTTGCACTATTTTCCAGACTGTGAGGCTCTTTTGTTTTCTTCCCTGTTTCCCACATCTACACTGCATTCTCTGGTTCCCTTGGGCTGGGGCAGTCCTTCTTCGGGAATCCTACCTCTTTTAATGACGTCTTATCTTTTGTTGGTGTTTCTTAGCCGTATGCCCTCGGGAAACACAACACCCCCTGGAATCCCTTCTTAGATCATAGCAAGGAGATCCTGTCTCAGTATGTGTACTTCAGGTGGTTTTGCTTATTCTTTACCTCTACCAGTGTTGAAGTTTTTCTGCCATCTTTCTGCTTGTTTATAGATCCTTTGCAGTTTGTCTTTGCTTACATAGCATTTCAGTGGCTATAGTATTTAATGACATGACTTTGTCAATGTAGAGATTGCGTTGTTCTCTTTCTCTTCTAAGTAATTTGTAAATTCACATTTATCATATACATATAAAAGATAATTCCTGGAGTGACTAGGGTTAACATTTATGATAGAACACAATAGCATGGAACTTGGAGTATCTATAAAAAGGAAAAATTAACTTTTTGAGCCAAATATTTAATTTAACTACAGAAAGCTAGTTCTTTCCATAATTATCATAAGACAGTCTTTTTCAGCCAGCTATAAATACTGATTTTCACAGGCTCCAGGGCTCATATTATTTGGTTGTTCAAAGGATTCTTTTCGCTGTTTAGCTTCATATGGTTGATTTTTCTATTCAGACAGATTATGCCATCTACTGCAATATGGAATGATTTAGCAGCAAATTTCTTTCTTTTAATTTTTTTCCTTAGTTAGCCTTCTAAGAGTTCCTGCTGTTAAACTAGTTATTCTTTTACCTAAATATTTTTGCTACCTATTATAATATTTCCCCATCTGGTCTCTCTTAGCTAGAAATCATTTTATCAACTTCTAGGAATATTTGTCTTTATTTATGCTGCACACATACCCACTATAATGGTTGTGTCGCAATGCATGATATGTTTTGGGTAAACAGAATTATGATACTGTTTACATTATGGAGAAACTCAGGGATTCTCATTTCTCAGCATAACACATATCTTTTCTTCCAATATGATTTGCTATGGGGGCCCCTTGACCACCTTTATAATTAAAATAATTGTTTATTTTTTCCTCCAGACCTCTACAACCTCACGGACACTCCCTTGTGCTTACTAGTAAGCATCCATCATCAGTGATATTGGCCATTGTTAGCCTGTTCTTACTATGGGTCATTTATGTGCATTTATTCAGCGTAATTAATGATGCAGTAAACAGTGAAGTCAAGTGTGTCTACCACTTTGAGTCATTTGCCTGTACAGAATCTTTGTTAGGAGAGTTCACATTCCTCCTGTTTCTACAACCACTTTTTATTAATCCTATTTGTAGTTACCTCTTCCTCTGCTCATCCCTTAAATCAAAGTCTTTCCAAGGGTTCCTTCCTAGGTCTGTTCTCTCTACAGCCTCCCTAGGTGACCCCACATAGCCCTATGACTTGTGATTCCCACCTCTCTCCTGACTATTTTATATGCACGTATAAAATAGTGTCTGCCCCTTGGCTGGCCATATACACCTCAAATTCAGCAAGCTAACTGAACTCATCATCTGAAACCACCTGCATGCCCCAGAAAACCCTCTTACTTCTAGTGTTCCCTCTACCATCCTTCAGTTGCTCAACCTAGAGACCTAGGACCATCCTCTGCTCCCCTTTCTCCCTTATGTTCCCAGCCAAGCTACAAGTCCTATGGATTCTACTTCCTTAATATCACACGAAACTATCAGTTTTTCCTCTAGTTCTAGGACACAGTCCCTCAACTAGACTACTGTGACATCTTCCTAAATGGTCATTCTGTCTTTGATTTTACTATTGCCTTGCCATCCCCCATCCCCTCTTTCACCTGGCTGGGGAGTCTTCCATGGCTGCCCAAACCTTGCATTAGGTGCACGTTTTATTTCTTTTGCAGCCCCTCCATTCCTCCATTGTAATGATTATTACTTCCTATCATTACTGGCTGCTTATTTTTCCCTATTTCCCCGCCACACATTAAACCCAGTGAGCTTAGGGTCCTTTCCATTCAATCCCCAGGGCCTAGCACAGTGAAGACTGCACAGAAGGGACTCAGTAAATACTTCTTAAATATTGTTGTATATTCGTCAATTTTTAAGCTTTCTAATACTTAAACTATAAAACAAGTAGAGAGAAATTATAAACACAAAACTTCATGATGACAAAGTCTGGAATCAGAATTCCTGGATTAAGTTTCTGGCTCTATCATTGCCTTATTGAATATTCTTGACAAAACCCAAAATTTTCTCACTATAATGTAATCATGTAACACTCATCATTTCTGAGTACACAATAAAAATGACAATAGTATCTTGAATTTATGGCTTCCAAGTAGTTAGCAGCATTTCTTATGAATTACTTATTTGTTCACCATCCCTTTGGGGTAGGCCAGCGTCTTTCCTTCTAGAAGGCAATGAAGGGAGATAGAGTTCCTCCTGTAATGGTGTCAAAACACCGGTCCTGGTTGGTTACCTACTTCACAGAATGTGGGGAAGATTCATGAAGTTATCTGAGTCTTTATGCTCAGGAAAATGTGTTCTGTAAAGTAGTTTTACACGCTTGTATATCCAATTTCTTAAGAGCTCAAAATATTTGGGGGTGAAAATGTGTACAAATTATTTCAGTACTTCAGCTTATTCCTGGGCTCTTTCTCCATGTTTTTCTGGAGACAGTTTTTTTTTTCCACACCCACTCAAACCATCTGTGTACCAGGCAAGTTTTCCAAGATGTGAAACCAAGTGAAATATGTCCATTCCAGTTATTTAGAAAGGACTGTGACTAATGATACTGTGGAAGAATGGCACGGGTGATGAAAAAGTACGCTCTCTGTGTGAACAGCTAGGGCAGCCTAGCAGTTAGAGTCACGCAAAGCCTAGCCATACAGACAAGCACTCAGCACCAGTGCTTTTCAAACTTACCCTCCAAAGACCTTCTGCAGGAAGCGGAACCAGCTGAGTGTCTCTGTGACCTGGAGATATCCCCTGTGAGATGAGGTTCTCTACCACCATCAAATGGTAACATTTTAAAAAATTTGTGCAAGTTTTACATTCTATCCCAAATATGTCAACGTTTGCTTTATATAAAAATGTCTCAAATTACTTACCATTGGGGATTCCCTGGCAGTCCAGTGGTTAGGACTCCGCCCTTCCACTGCAGGGGCACGGGTTCAATCCCTGGTTGGGAAACTAAGATCCTGCATACCACATGATGCGGCCAAATATATATATATATACACACCATTCATTAAAATGGACTCTTAAGGAAGAGGTACCATATTTATTATTGCCTTTAAACTCTCCCCAGGACACTGGCATGTGCTTTTTTTCAAACATTACCCCAGTTTGAAAAGCACAGAGTCCTAGGATATTGCAGCCCAGGCCATGGTTTTTTGTTAGAACTTAAGAGAATTTGCCCCCCTGTCCCCTTTCTACTTTGTTACATGTAAACTCCTGAAGTCCTTTTGCCTAACTCACTGATGAAATCTTTTAAATGTTGCTCTAAGCACCCGATTGGTAGCATGTCCACTGTTAAGATGATGGAGGAATATAAAATCAGCTTCCTCAGCAACCTAAGTGTCCATCAACAGATGAATGGATAAAGAAGATGTGGCACATACATACAGTGGAATACTACTCAGCCATAAAAAGAAATGAAACTGAGTTATTTGTAGTGAGGTGGATGGACCTAGAGTCTGTCATACAGAGCGAAGTAAGTCAGAAAGAGAAAAACAAATACCGTATGGTAACACATATATATATGGAATCTAAGAATGAAAAAAAAAAAGGTCATGAAGAACCTAGGGATAAGACAGGAATAAAGACACAGACCTACTAGAGAATGTACTTGAGGATATGGGGAGGGGGAAGGGTAAGCTGTGACAAAGTGAGAGAGTGGCATGGACATATATACACTACCAAACGTAAAATAGATAGCTAGTGGGAAGCAGCCGCATAGCACAGGGAGACCAGCTTGGTGCTTTGTGACCACCTAGAGGGGTGGGATAGGGAGGGTGGGAGGGAGGGAGATATAAGAGGGAAGAGATATGGGAAATATGTATATGTATAACTGATTCACTTTGTTATAAAGCAGAAACTAACACACCATTGTAAAGCAATTATACTCCAATAAAGATGTTAAAAAAAAAATCAGCTTCCTCAAATAGAGATTTTCTGTTGGAGAAAAAGTATCTGTCTGAGATGGGAATTATCTAACCACTTCTCTCTTTAGATCTCATTAACACTGGAAACCAAACTAAGTTCTAAAACTTAATGCTTTTTGGTAAGCATTTAGAAAATATGATCAAACAGCAAACTGGTCATGCTCAGATATGAGTGCAAGAAGTGACTTATTTATACATGCAAATTTCAAAACATTTGTAAGGTCTACCATGTGTGCTGTTAAAAGGGTTTTAATTTTAAATTATTTTTGTTAGATAATCCCGTTTAAAGTAACACTATGATTTATCGCCACTAATCAAGATGCTGATCCCTCATAGACTTCTTGTTTGTATCTGTTTTTGTTCTTTGTTACATAAATACGAGGTTTATATATAAAATTCTGACTGTGTAACATAGGGCTAATGAGTCTCAGATGGAAAGATGCTGGCGCATTACCATCTAATAACATTTTAAACTCATATTCCATAGTAAAACAAAAGCAAACTGTACACATCTGTTTTCCAACTTGTAGCATTTCTGAATTTGTGGAGAGTCTCTGTTTAAAGGACTTTTACTTGAGGAGAAGAAAAAGAGGATATAGGTCACCTCAAAACTACCCAGCCACTTAATAACCTTATCAGATAGGACTTGGCAAAAGGGATAAGATTTCCTCGGCTTTGCTTCCTGAGAAGTCCCAGCTCTAAAGGACAAGGATCAGAGGCATTAGGGCTGAAGAGATGTCTCAGACTACAAACACAAATTTATTGTCTCTCTTAAGAAAAATATATCCCTAATAAGGAGGAAAGAAGGGGAAAAATATACCAAAACTAATAAAATTTAAAAACTAGATAATGTCTGGCTTTTTCTAGAAATATCCTCGAAGTAGATTTGGGTGGGAAGAGGGGAAAGGCAGTGGGGAGGAGAAAACATAGGAAGGAATCCTGCAGACACTCGAGACCATATATTATCATGGTTGTTGTTTAATTTTTTGTATGGTAAAAGTATTCTTTATGGGAAGAAAATTGGAATACAAGGCTCTGATATCACATGTTGTCGGAAAAAGAACACAGGCAAAATTTCTCTCTCAGACCTACCCAGTTGATAACGCCTGTGAACACAAGTTAGTACAAGCTAGTAAAGTACAGGCTTTTAAAATATCCTTTGCCCATTTTCCTTGGTTAAGGAATTCAAAACCACTTTTCTGCTTCAAGGGGGTGTGTGAACTGTCAAGTTCTTTTGGAAAAGTTACGTGACAGAAGTGATTACTGCAGAGTGTGACCATAAATCCCCCTGACATGAAATACACATGTTATAAGAGACAGATTTCCATCCACCACCACTGCAGGAATTCCTGAAACAGGAAAGACCTGAGAATCATCATATGATTGGAGACAGAAATTTTGATATGTGGGTGGTAAGACTATATTTTTTGACGCGTACTGCATTTATTCTGAGGAATACATCTGATCTGAGTGCAAAATTCTGTTCACTGTTGTCCAAAAAAGATTTGATACATGTATTGTATGTCCTGAGTTGTAAACAGAATATCAGTAGAGGGAAATTACAGTGTTGTGTTCATAACGGAGTCTGTAGTTATCTCCATTCTGTACTAACATTGTGTACGTAAGAGTCCAGAAATCTTAAGTGTATGTACACAGATCCCAGTGTACCTGAGTTCTCAAGCTGACCGTTCCCTTTAAGAAATGGTTGGCTTGGGGGCCTCACGTGTCTGATTTTGTTTACTGTGTCAAACAAGGCAAGACTTAGAGCCAGGACGGGGTGGCATTAGGTACATGCTTGTTGTGTTTGTCCACCAGTGGAATGTCTGTGTGACGTTTTGTGTCGTGTTGTTTTGGTGCTGTGCCCTGTCCATAGGGTCTGCCAGGCTTCTCCACAGTTGCCGCTCTGCACAGTAATCAGATCCTCACCGTCAAGGTTCGTGGTTGGCACCCATGCCCCCGCAGTCAGAGCCCTCAATCAGCATAAGAGTGAGCTACAACAGCTCAACTGGCTTTCCGAGTCCAGTCCTTTCCTCACACACACAGGTTATTGGGCACTTGGAACCTCACCTCCATCAGTGAGGTCAAACGTCCATTAAGAAGGAGAATCTTGAGCCTATAAGAGAAGAGCGTATTGAAGTCGAAGAGAGGCAGGCAAGCTCTGGGAGGCTGTGCCACGCCTCGGTGGTTTGATTGGCATGCATTGCAATGCTCTGACAGTTTTCAGTGGATTGAACAATCCTAAGTACTCTGGACTTCGGGCATCCGTAAAATGACAGTCGAGTTCGTGCCGCGTTATGCTGGTTGAGGAGTCTGACAGAAATTGAACTGGCGCTTCGTCTCCGGACTTTCCGCTCAGCGTGCAGGATGCAGGTGGCCCCAGGTTACCTGCTTCTTGAATATACAACATTGAAAGAGGTCCAACGCCCACAGCAGAAAAAGATTCATTTCTAACTAAAAATCTGGTTTCCCCATCCCGTTTCAGGGTTCTGTTTCTTTCAAGAAGAGCCAGAGGGTCCGATGTCAGACACAAGCGCCAGTTCTGTTTTGTTTGATGATTATGAGTCTAATGTGTGTATCTTTATTTCTTTCTTGGGGCCTTCTGATGCCTATTCTTCAACTCTCTCATCTCTGAACTCCAACCTTTGACCTCACCTGACTGATCAGATGGTGTTTCCTAAAATCAATCATGGGTTTCTCTCTGCTGATCAGCAGCTCATTAAACGCCGCCTGATTAAGGTAGTGCTTATTCTTGCTCAAGTCTGATTTCTCCTTTACATTCGATTTTTACTCTGTATACTGTTGCTTTACCATTTATCTCTCATAGGCAGAGTGTGGGTGGTGGGTATTTATTTTAAAATATCCTAGAGCAAAATTATGTTTAGTGAGCTGCATTTGTTTGAAATGTATGTGAAAATACCAAAACCAAAAGGTATAGAAAGCCAATCTAAGTTCTTCTTAAATTAAAAAAAAAAAGGAAGCTTAAAAATTACATGCAGTGATAGATCCAGTTTCTAAGCTCTCTAGCTTTGGTAATTTATAAATTATTACACAGCATGACAAGAGCCTTGTATGTTTAATTTTATAGCTTATGAAAAAGTAAATATTTGTCCAACTATAAATGCAGCCATTTTATTAAGCCAGGTGAATATAACTGATGCAGCATTGTCATGGATAAAGTTATGCAAAAGTTTTCTGCCAGCTCTGAGTATCATGATAACATATACACTATTTCCAAGAGCTGAGAGTGCTGGTTTCTGAGCTGCTTTGATTTCAACAACGTCTACTCAGCTCGCCCAGCATGAATATTTATTTGCTTCCTACTGGCAGGCAAATTGCCTACAGGCTTTACCATTTGTGGTTGTTCTGGGTCTTTTCATAGTATAAATGTGAATTAGATAATAGAAATTTAAAGTGTTGAAAAGAAGACCTGGGTCTTTATCTTTCACGGTTATTGTTGGTCTGTCCCCTTCTCCATTGTAGGGTGACCAAGGACAGGCTGGGCCTCCAGGCCCTCCAGGCCCTCCAGGCCCACGAGGGCCTCCTGGGGACACAGGGAAAGATGGCCCCCGCGGAATGCCAGGAGTGCCTGTGAGTTGCTTTTTGGATCAGTTGTTCTCACAGGTTTTGTTTCCTTTAAAGGGCTGAGAATTGGGTTGGAGTTGGGGACGGGGGTGGCAGAGGTCAAGTGAGCGGAATGGGTTGAAGGAAGTGGGATGATAGGAAAGTCCCCGAGCAGAGAGGGCACTGCCAGCTGGAATCTGCTTTACCACTCAACCCTCGGGACACCCACGCAAACCACAGCGAGATGCCTGGAGACAGCAACTGACCTGGTCTTCAGGTAAGCCTCAAGAAGTCTGCGACTGGAGATGCCCGATCTCACTTGTGTCCTGACTGCCATAGAGTACCTCGATGCCTTTGGTTGAAACGGAAGACTAGCTTGAAAAACTAGGTGGGAGATTGATAACATTTTACAAAGGATCAAAATAGAGACAATAAAGTCCTATGCAATTTATGGAAAGTAAAAGAGGTAAATCTTCCTAATATTTATCCCTTGCAAGTAACTTGACCCCCCCAATCACTAGTAAAATTAATGGTTAAAACATCAGTGGTTATGGTTTGAATATCATTTGTCCTTTGTATGTGAAGCTTATTAATAGAAATGACTTAACAGCGATCTCAACATTTAGATCTAAGTACTAATTTACTTAGTACTTAGCTACTAAGATTGGTCAAGTGTCAATAATAGAGTAGTAGCACAGGACACTAGATAAATGGTTTGGTTGGGTAGAGGCAACTCAGCAATTTAAAGAAATACATGGAAAAGGTCAAAAATTTGTACACTTATGACTTTAGGACCTGAAATTCAGGTTTATTTCTGAATTAAATTATTTATTTAATGTATTGCTTTAACTTAAATTATTTTCATCGATGTTTTTGTAGTACAAAAGGAATACTAAAATATTTATCCACAAAGTAGAAAAATTTGAAAATAAAGGCAACCAAAAAAGAAAAAACAAATCGGCCATAGTCATTAATGTTTTGTAGATTACATTTTTATATGTACATATTTATGTAATTTTTGAGTGACTCTGTTTTTTTTTTGAGTGACTCTTTCTTTAAGACTATAGGACAACCTTCTTATAAGCCTCATACCCCTCACCAAAAGTTGCTATAAATTTGTCATATGAAATAAGGAATTGACTTTCAGCATAATATGCTGGTTGTTAGGACTGCTTTCACTGGACCATCAGAGGTAGTGGTTTCATCCTAAAAGTGTCTTCTAATGTCTCACCTTTTCTTGGGATGAAACCCCAAAAGATAGAGAACCCATAGCTGCTTTACAGTATAATCATTCCTACTCTTTTTATTTAGAATACCTTCTTGGCATAATTCTTAAATCTCTGCTGTAATATAGATTCGTTGTATTAAATCCTAAAATGTTTATAAAATGCATTTGAAGAAAGAACGTCAGTGCTCTTTAAATGACATTGTGTTTGCATTCCTTTCTTTAGCCTGAAAAGTATATATTTGACATTCAAGATCCCTAGTGGATATTGTGAAAAAGAAAAAAAGAAGATTGAAATTGGTTTTTACTGTCTACAGCATTAATAAAATTATCATTATTCTTTTTTAAGGGTGAACCAGGGAAACCGGGAGAGCAAGGCTTGATGGCAAGTATCTGAATTTATCTTTTTCGATACTGAAAAGAATGAAAAGACAAGTTACTCAAAACTGTGGTCCAGACTGTTTGTAACAAGTGTGCCTGTTTTGTGATCTGTAACAAAGAGTGAGAATTAGTAGAAGTTAAAAAGTGATAGGGATAACTGAATCACTGTGCTGTACCCCTGAAGCTAACACAACATTGTAAATGAACTATACTTCAATTTTTTTTAATGGTTAAAAAAAAAAATGTATTCCTTTAAAACGAACAACCAAAAAAGAAGTGATAGGGCCTGTCCATCACATGCTAAGGATCACATGACAACACATCTGCAGAACTGATACAGGAGGAAAAAAGAGGGAGATTCCAGGTGAAGCAAGTGACAGAGGATGCTGAGGAAGACTCTGTTATAAGAGATTAAATTCAGGGATATGCCTATTAGCTTAAACAGAAATGAGATTTCAGAGGAACCAGGTGTCACTACCTGTGAACTAGTAGAGCAAACCTTCGACAGTGATTCCAGAGGTTTTTCTTTTGCCGAAGGGAGAGAACAGTTGTGCCTTCTTGATCCCTGAAACTGTTAATAAAACGGTAAGTTAGTGGTTAAAATGTCAGCAATTATGGTTTGAATATCATTTGTCCTTCCACCCAGAGAGAAACAGTGGTGCGTTCCTGATCTCTGTCATTAAAAAAGATCATGAAATGATTCCTCTTGGACTTGCCCGTAAACACGCAGGTCCCAGCTCCGCAAGTTTGTTTATGCTTTGCCAGTGAAAGAGAAGTTAGGGCAGCTTACTGAGCCCCAAAGAGTAGAATTCCTTCAACCTACCTCTCCCTGTCACTTCCTCCCTGTCTCTGGAGCTACCTTTCTGACGTACTTTGTGACACGAACAATATTGGGGAACACAGGATGACGCTCTAATAACTCAAATTCCAGAGGACAGCTACGTCTCACACTTGCCCTGGATGCAGTGATGACGATCCCCTTGATCATGTCCATTTCCCACGATGTGTGGCACGCAGCCTGCAGGTGCTCAGGATAGAAAATGTATTTAAAAAAAAATAGAAGCTAGGTCCTAGTGAAACGAATGCACAGGAACACGCTAGTTGGTCAAGAATTAAAACAAATGTGTGCATGGGCTAAAGGTCAAAGGCTTCTCCCTGCACAGGATGCCTTCAACAGCCCTCCTGGGGAGACGAATCAGCAAGCTGTAGTCCTAGCTGTCATGTAGCTGCCTTCAAAACATCACTGGTGAAATGGAAGCATCCTGGGACCACACCTGACCCACTGCCTGGAAATTCTCTGTTTCTGACCTACAGTATCAAGATAGATATTTGATACAGACAATCAGGCCGGGAGTACTATAATGGATTCTTTTTAAAAAGAATAAAATGAAAGAAAAACAACAACAACGAAAGACCATATGTGAAAATTAAATGAAACATCTGTCATCCGTGGTAACTTTGCATACAAGGGCAGCATTAGCTCTCCAGGTTATAGGATCAGAGGGGGTGAAGAATTTTTGGAAAACTACCATATAAATTTTGAAATTGCTTTATGCAGTTGTATGCACCTGTAATTTCTATCGTGGATAACGGTCAAAACATATTCCTCCCATACACTCTTACATCCAAGCCTACTTAGGATTCTTAAGAGCCCTTGTTTGTCCCCAGGTGTGCAGAGCATATGATTTTTATCATTGCCACAGGCTTTCTACCCTGATGCCCAGTGCAGCACCGTAATATACAAAGTTCTAAAATAAAAATGGATGTTTAAAAAATTATAATCTTATCTTCCTTAAATTCATCACGCTCTAGAATACACGGTGTGGATAACAAATTGGTCCCGTTTCCCTACCACTCCTAGCTTAATGTCATTAAATATAAGTGTTCCACCTAGTCCTAAATGAATTATGTCATTGTCTTAGTTTGCTCTGGTTTCCCATTTCATATAGCAACTTTTCAGATAAAGATGATCCTGGGTATTTTTCTCTGAACCTCTCTTCTCTCTTTAAACTCTTCAGATACAGTTCATATTCTCATTTCAAAAAATGAAGCTGAGAAACTCAGTTGAAATCACAAATGTTCAAAGGATATGTCTAATGTAGTGATCTTCTAAAGTACAGCATTGTACTGTTCTTAAAGATGTAAAATTCTTTTCTGAAAGAAAACTTGTATAGTATATATTTAATAAGTAGACAAATAAGTATATATCTCAGTGAATTTTCACAGTGAACATAGCTGTGCAGCCACAAACCAGATCAAGAAATAGAAGGTTATCATATCCTAGAAACCCCCTTTACCCACCCCCCCATCACCATCTCCCTCTTCTGCCAACACAGATTAATTTTGCCTGTGTTTGAATTTCATATTACTAGAATCATACAATATGTAACTTCTGTGTCTGGCTTCTTTCATCCAACAGTATATTTGTGAGATCATCCACCTCTGTTTTAATAGCCTTCACAGCTGGTTAAAAAAAAAAAAATTAAGAGGAAGAACCTTACTTCCTTGACTACCCTGTTAAAACTATATCACTCAAATAGCAGTAAATGAATGGTCTGTCTGTCTGACCTTGGGCAAGTCACTTAACCTCTCAATTTTTCATCTGTAAAGAAAGGAAAATCATGCCCTCTCTGCCTCCCCATAAGGTTGCCAAAGACAAGTGCAATAAATTAGGAGAAAGCCCTTTAAAATATATAATGAAGAATTGTATGAGTATGTTATTATTATTATCACTCAGTTGTTACCTCTACAGTAAATTACAGGTGAGCATGGATTTATATAACAGATGTATTCCTATAAAGTTCTATATGAATCAGATTTTCATAAATCAACATAGCTTAAATGTGCTGGGAAATTTTGCTATTGAAAGCAATCCCATTCAGAGTCTTTTCATAAAGCAATACAATCCCCTAATTCCTCTTCCCAGCAAACTGAATTTTTACATATTTGCTTAAAGTGAAATATTTCTATTATTTTTAAAAGTATCATTTAAAAAAAATCACTATGTTTACTAACTTAAATAGCACCTGTGTATTTTAACCCATCTCAAAGAGAGAAGATACCGGAAATATAATAGCAGCTTTCATGCGGAGAAAAATTTCCTTAGAAATTTTCTTTTTCCTTTCAAATATTATACGTATGTGTGCGCATGTAGGTGTGTGTGTTTTGACTCAAAGTCTGGTAGAAAGAAAAGTACATATTACTAGTAATTCTGGCCTCAGAACAACTTAGGAGTGTATGACTATCGTCTGTGATCCTTTTTACTGAACTATAAAATGTAGGCAATAATTCCTATTCCACCTATATCACTGGAATATGGTGAGAAGCAAGTGAAATAATAAAAATATGAAAATGCTTTATGGAACACAGACTTACATAAATGAGAAGTATTGCTGTTAAGACAAAAATGTCAAATGACATAACGTGGCATACAGAAAGACCACTCTATGAGACATAAGGGCTAACGACAGTGTGACTATAGCTGTCAATTAAATTAGAGTGTGTCAAATACTGTGATTGATAATGCAACTTATTCCTTTTGTCCTGTTTGTTGCCATCATTGTGTTTGGCCTTCTCCTATATATCACCTCTTCTTACCTCATCACCTTTTCATAACACACCCCTTCTCTTCCACCAGCTCAGACAAGGGAAGATAATATATACCACCGCTCTCATCTTTTCCACAGTACGCAAAACCCATTACCTCTGTTGGTTTGCGCCATGGAGGAGTGTTTGCTTACGTGAGGATCTTGAGAGGCACTAGAGAATTTTCTAAAATGTAAAATGTCTCTATTGATGAAATGAAAAAACTAGGAATGGTCTAAAATTAGCTCTTTCAAAACTGTTTATGAGTGTGTCAGGTGGGGAATTAGTTTTCATAATCCACGCTATATATTTTATATCGCAAAAATAATCATCTGAAGATTAACAGCATCTCTAATAGAATAAAAAAGAAGTCCTGCCTCTCACGCAGTTCCACATTTATTTAACCCTGCTGTGCACCTATTCCATAAACAAGACCTTCAGGTTTTGCGAGAAGTTCTAGAGGAGATTTTAAAAGGCAGAATCATGAGCTAAAACAAACTGGACTCCATCTAAATAAGGAGAGAATCTCTCTGGCTTATAAAATTAGACTCAAGAATCAAACCAAGAACTGACCACAGCTGGAAATGCTAAAGCTCTGAACCCTGGCGCAAATGGTCTTTATTTTTCTGTTCTTCAAGAGTTTAAATAGTTGTTAGAATAGTATTTTTGAAGGTGTCTTTCCTTTTGATATCCTTACTGTGTCTTTCTTTGACAAATATAGTAGTTCTCAAAAACATAAAAGACAAATGATGTATATTCAATATACCAACTAGTCCCAGTTTCCTGCAAATTATTTTTTTGTCCAAAGCGTCTATAACCAAGGTTTCATAGACCATATCACTTTCCCTCACTGAAACCCTTCCTTCCTCTCCTGCCCCCCAAATATATGCAAACTCCATAGCGTATCCATTCATCTCTTTCTGAATTATAAGAGTACTTAAAATGTCATTCGTTGGGCCCTGGTGGTGTCTGAGAGTTCAAAACTCAGAAAAGTTTTTCTGTTATTGTTCCTTAAAGTGAAACTTGGATTGTATCCAAAGAAGTTATAGATACTTTTTAGTTTATTTTGATTTTGCCTGCAAACACATTTAATACATTTGTGTCAAGTGAATATAATGTATTTTATGGTAGCTAACAACATAAACATAGATAATTGCTTCTGCTTCATTTAAAATAAAATTGAATTAACCAATATGTGAAGATTTACTTTAAACATATTTAGTTATAATGCACTGCTATCCCACAGATTTGATAAAACTTATCATTTTACTTAATTGTACTTTGCTGTCTCAACCATATTGATCAGCAGGGTGGCAGACATCGGACACAGTAGCAGGCTTCTCTTCATGATTTTTATCTGGTGAGGCAAACAAACCTTCAAATCACAAATAACCAAAATGACCAAAATCATCTTAGGATATTTAGTTGTTAGACTAGACATTAACGATGAAATCTTTTTTGGTAAAATTGCATTACTTCAGTTGTGCACACTACGCTGCCTGCCGGGGTGCCTTAGCAACTGTTCTAATGCTTTATTATTCTCACTTAATCTGATTGTCCATGAAGTACATGTAAATGCCACACCGACAGAGTCCTTCCAACCCACCAGAGCCTGTAATACTTGGTTTTCCAAATGGGCCGAGGCCTGCTCCCCGGCTCTCCCACGGGTACCTAATATCCGCATCTCTATGAGACTGAAGCTCTCATATGTAGACATTTGGGTGCTCACAGGATCAAACTCCATCCACATGCCTCAAAATACCCACCTCTTTGCCCCATCCTCCAGTTTACTGTAGTGCACACCAGTGGTGTGGTTCACCTGCAGAAGAACAGACCTGGGAGAGAGACAATTCACAGTCCTTGACGGGAGCTCCAGTCATTGGGGCAGAGAATCCCAAGGTCCCAGGAACCCAAAGTACAGTCTAAGTTCAGGAGGTGGGCTACCACAGGAGGAGGTGTGCAGCCAGAAGAGATCTCTAAAGTGTGGATCCTAACACAGGAGCCCTCTTGCCCAGGGCTAAGGGCAGTACTGGGGCCATGTGTCTGAATGGACTCAAAAAAATAGACTTCTGCTCCGGTCATCTCCTTCGAGAAAACTTCACACACACTTCCTCATTCACAGACATTCACACTCCCCCAGGCTGTTAGAAGCTGCCTTCTCCCCTCCTCCACAGCATTTATCACATCACAAAATAATTGTGTCGGTGCTTAGTGTATTCAATAACCTGAATGACTGAATAATATGAATCAATGAATCGATAAATCAGGTGCTAATGCAAGGAAATCCTGTTTATATTTTTCTCTCATCCAGTATCATCGCATGCCAGGAGTAGGATTAAGCAGGCTAAGTCCAACAGGAAACTACTTTTTCTTTTGCATCTTCATATATTCATTCATGTATTATAGATAATTTGAAGTATATGTGTGTTCATGAATACGCATGGTGTAACTAAAGGACTGATTTTCATGAGGGAAAGTAACTGCAGCGATTTTTAGTCACACTCTATGACAGTTTTTTAACTAGAGTGTAAATGATCTAGAAGAAATCTTAGGAATCATCTAGTTAATCACTTCACAGATAAAGAAACAGCATCAGAGTGAACAAATAACTTGACCGAGCTCATAGAGTAGTCTGTGGCAGAACTAGGGTAGAAACCAGTTCACCCAATTGTCGTCTTACGCATTTTACAGTGTAGATCTGCTAGGTCTACACTTTCCAATATAGTAGCCGCTAGCCACATGTGGCCATTTAAACTGAAATTAAATAAAATTTAAAATCCAGTTTCTAAAAGTGGCGCTAGTCACATTTCAGGTGCCCAGTAGTCACATGTGGTTACTGGCTACCTACTGGATTGAGCAATGGAGACTATTTCCACTGTTCCAGAAAGTTCTGTTGGGTAAGGCTGGTCTAGATAGAAAACAGATCTGGACAGTAGATGAGTACATATTAGAGTTCTAAATTTAAGTCTTCCTTCTGCTGGTCATAGGATATTTAAATTTTAACAGTTAGTGTTTCTTAGCATTGTTGATTTAAAATAGCAAAAGCACTTGCACTTTACTCAGTAGAAATATTTTTTACTGAGCATAGTATAGGGTGATAGGCCTTCATGAACCATAAATTTGTTTCCTTTATGGTACACTAGGGAAGTATGCTTAATCACAGAGGGCAGAGGAAGCCTGTTAATTTTTCTTTCTTTACGGGTCATTTCCATTTTGGATGCAGCAAGGAGAAACAGTTTATTAAATATTTAGAAGGGATGGAATGAGCTGATTTAGGCCTTGGATATTTGGTAAGAGGTGATAGAATCTCTGTTTGGGAACCTAATCAGAGCATAGATTCTCTAATACCTAGATCTGTCTTTCATCTGCTGGTGGTAGTTAATGTCCAATATTTAGTCTTGGGTCCTGGTTTCCTCAAGTGGTGAGAAAAATGTATGGCTTCTTTAATTTCCTGAGCGTTTAAGAGACCTCCAATAAAGAGGTCAGAGCTTCATGATTTGGGGAAACACCAACAAATGAATCATCCAGGTTTAATATTTTCCCCCAAAAAGTCAGCACATGAGGTAGAGAAGTCAAAAAGAATGTATTCTTTTAAAAAATTAATGACTGCATTTAAAACTTTTCATCAAATATTCATGAATTAATATAATAACATGTCATCGTATTGATAGGCTCTGAAGGAGACCTGTTTTAGAGGAACTTCTTCAAATAATAGAAATTATGGAATGATATTATTGAAACAGAAGAAAATCCCAAATACTTAAACAGAAACAACTGCCTCAAACCTGAGAACTTTAAGGAGAAAAATAGAATGATGTCTAACTTCCCATAAGAAGAGCTTGTCTGTGTATCTTCTAAATAGATGATGTTGGATGATTCACCCTAGTATTTTGATTCCATTAGGTACTACTGTGATGTAACCATTTTATTTCAAAATATCATTATTTGTATCGACTAGAAAAGTTTTGCTTTATATCTTTTTCAATTTGATTAAAAGTTTTAGATGGCCATCTTAAAAAAAACCAAAAAACAGAAAACTGAGAACTCTTTCCAGTGATTAGAAGTAAGATAGCTAGAGTTGCAAAACAATGGAGGAAATTCGGTAAATGGAATTTAATAATTTTCATATTTATGAATTCATTGTTTCAATGTAGTCAATAATGATTTATTTGCTAGGCACTGCTATGTAGGTGCTGAGGATGTAAACTATATGGCCCGAAGAATTTGCTGCCTAGTCAAGTAGATTTGATAAATATGTAAATATATTAAAATACAGCCAGTTAAAATGTGCTAGAGAAACACAGAGGACAAAAACAAGCTCTGTCTGGGTGCATTGGAGAAGGTTCACAAAGGAAGTGAGTTATGACTGCTGAGCCTCGAAGAATGATTAAGACCTTTACATGAAGGCTAATGGGAAACTGCTTGGGAAAGATGATTCAATGTGACTGAAGACAGAGTCCATGGAGGACTTGAAACAAGAGATGAGGCTCTCCCATCTCAGCTCTGTCCTGCTCTTTTCTTGTTTATGCTACGTTCCTTCATACCCAGTTCAGCTAAATCATTGGCTTTTACGCTGAAAACATATCAGCACACTCTCTTACATTCTAAACATTTCCCAAAAGTTTCTCGTTTGGCATTTCCACACACTTAAGCTATGGAGTCTGAATCTTGTAAAACATCATTTGAATTATACTCCAGACTCACATATAATAGTGGCTAGAGTTTATGTTTCTTGACCCTCCCTCATCAAACATCCAAGGAGAACGTGGAATTTTATATAAGTACATCTTAAATGAATCCTTCTTAAGTAAGACAAATTTCCATTATTTATTTCAAATTTCCTCTTACCCTTTATAAACCAAGTTGTATTTTCTGATCTTGTGACCAGGTTAGTAGCTTTCAAAAGGTTATAATTAAAGTCTGCTGCACCAAACCCTTGAGAAAGTCTGATACTAACATTTTATGACTCCAATAAGTTAGATTATACGTGTTATCATTTTTCCCCGTGGGAACAGACTTTAAAAAGTATTTTCTTCATTTTACCTAACTTTTATTAAATCTTGGAAAAATTCTTAACTCAAAAAGGAAATAATTTTAAATGGCTTAATAGATTGGGGCTTTTATTCTCCCCTTCACAGAGGGACCACCTCTTTTTTGTTCCCTGCGTTTTTTATTACAGAAGCTGGTTGTATATTCTTGCATCCAGAAATGACCAGCAGCCTTTAGAGCTTTGAATTTTACTGTTAGCCATCAGGGACAGAACAGGAACTATGTCCGCCCCCTGCTCACACAGAACATCATTTCCTAATAGCAGGCAACCAGAACTTGCCTTAAAACACATCCCAAGAGACATCCTAGAGCACATCATTTAGAAACTCTGCATTCTGTTTAAGTAATTAATACCTCAATCAAATTTGTGCTAACATCAGTAGTCAGAAAAATTCATTAATTTTTTTTCCATTCCATGATCATCAAACAAAACACTTTTTAATTAAAAATGTTATTTTTACAAGCTGGAAAGTGCAGCCAATGCATAATGGTTATAGAAACATCCATTTCTTAACTGCCTGCTTTGAAGATTAACATGGGTTGATAATTCTACTTACTGTTTGCATGATGGCTTTTGATATGCATCAGAGACCTTAGACCTATATCCACATCCATGACACTCTCCGTGTCAATGAGACCATGTAATCAAGATGATTTTTGCTTTGCGGTTTTAATATAGAAGCCATGAATTGAATTCCTCCACTCACTCTTGCACTTAGAGGTAATCTAGAGGCTGTAAGAATAGGCCAGGGACTTCCCTGGTGGTGCAGTGGTTAAGAATCCGCCTGCCAATGCAGGGGACACAGGTTTGATCCCTGGTCTGGAAGATCCCACATGCCGTGGAGCAACCAAGCCCGCGTGCCACAACTACTGAAGCCCATGTGCCATAACTACTGAAGCCCGCACGCCTAGAGTCGGTGCTCCGCAACAAGAGAAGCCACCGCAATGAGAAGCCCGTGCACCACAACAAAGAGGAGCCTCTGCTCGCCGCAACTAGAGAAAGCCCGTGCGCAGCAACAAAGACCCAATGCAGCCAAAAATTTTTAAAAACTAAAAATTAAAAAAAAAAATAGGCCAGTAGCATTAGAATGACTTGGGTGAACGTGAGTGAAAAATCTTGTCATTCTTATCTTGAGATACTATTGTCTAAGGTATAAGGGAAAACTTGGTTTACTCTGTGTTCATCATTCATTGCTATAGTTTTTTTTTTTTTTTTTGCGGTACGCGGGCCTCTCACTGTTGTGACCTCTCCCATTGCGGAGCACAGGCTCCGGTCGTGCCGGCTCAGTGGCCATGGCTCACGGGCCCAGCCGCTCCGCGGCATGTGGGACCTTCCCGGACCGGGACACGAACCCGTGTCCCCTGCATCGGCAGGTGGACTCTCAACCACTGCGCCACCAGGGAAGCCCATTCCTATAATTTTTATCAACTCAAAGTAAGCACCATTGTGCTTACAAGCACCTACAAGGCCATACACATGTGATCTCCCTCCTCTCCAGAGCCCCATCTTCTACTACCTACCTATTGCCTCCTCCGTGTTCTTTGAACACACTGAGCATATGCCCACCTCTTGGCCTCGTACTTGCTATTCCCTTGCCTGGAACATTCTTCCTCCTTCTACATGCATGACTGTCTTGCCTGACCTCTTTCAGGGCTCTATCCAAGAGTCACTTTATCCTAGGCCTTCACTGACCCCCAAGTTAAAATGCCTCCACATCCACTCCTCCCAATCGCTACCCCCTATTTGCTTTAACACTTACCCCCGACACAACTTTATATTTTACTTGTTTATGTTTTTACTGTCTTTCTCCATTCACTAGACTACGCAGTCCAGGAGGGCATGCATTTTTATTAATTTTGTTCACTACTGTATCCCCAGTGCCTAGAACGTTGCCTCGCACTCAATGGGCATTCAAAAAACTGCTAAGTGGATGAATTCGTGAATGAACCCAAAAGGATTCACTGAGCAATTACTGTGCCAGCTTCTGTGTATGATAAAGACATGTAGAGAGAAGAAAGAAGTAACCTGACAATCACAACATCGTTGGTAAATTCTGGGAAAGAAGTGCTGTCATAGGGGTGCTTTGGAAAACAAAAGAAGGCGACCTAGCCCCAAGGGTGGAGGCACTGAGCCCTGAATTATGGAATGAGCGGAAGAGACAGGACCAGAGAGAAGAAGCCCATTAAAGGACCAGACAACCAGAGGTGCAGAGGTGTAGAGATGAGGAAGCATGGCTTATGTGGCAAACTACAACTGCTACAAAAGCTTGAACTTTTCTCTCAAAATCCATGGAAAGCCATGGAAGGATTTTTCAGCTGAGGCAAGGTAGAAACCTGTAAGCCTTTTAGAAAGCTCCCTCGGGCAGCACTGTGTAGAAAGGGTTGAAGAAGACTGAAAACACCGTGGCTTTTAGATGCGTGTCACAGTAGCTTAGGTGAGAGAGAAGCGGGTTGAACAAGAGCATGGTAATGCAGCTGAAGAAGAGGACAGACTGGAGAATGTTCCTGAGTAAGTATAGTATCTGGTGCACCCGGAGGCGGAGGAATAAACGATCACTCCCGAGTAACGCGCCTTTAGTAAAGGCAATCACCAAATGGGAACTATAGTATTTCTTTAACTTACTTGACTGCCATATTCTACATAATATTTTCCATAATCTTTAAAAATGGAATCTAGTAGGAGTGGGGAAAACAGGAAAGAAAATCAGTGCACTGTGTAATTTCCTACCTGTTTAGAACTTTTAAGTTTCCATAGCTCTCCATAGTGTTTTCTGAAAGACCATGAAAATTAGGTGTAAACATTTATCTGCAGATAAGTGAGGTCGTTACTCCACACTTAGAACTTGTCGGTGGCTCATTTGGTTCTTATCTTCTGAATAAGGTTATGTCCATTGTGCAAAATCCTTTAATGAAAAAAGTTAATACATTCTACATCACCCAGAGCCTATACTGAAATGAGTACATTTTAAGGTTTAAATTATAGTTTAACGCTTCTGGAGTTAAACTTAAAGAAATATAGTTTAACATGTTAAGATTCTGTATATTACACAGTTTCCAATCTTGAGACATATACAAAGAAATGATTACAGAAAATAAAAGAGACCAGATTATTCTCATCTTAATTGGTCGTCTGCAAAGTATATGCAAATATAAAAGTGCCCGCCAAGAAAATACCTAAGAAAGGAGCAATTCATTGATTGATAAAAATGGACTAAAAAGATTGACTCTTTGGTTTGGAAGACTATTTGATTCAAACTTTTTAAGACATGGGGATAACAATAATGGAATTATTTTAGAAATCTTAGAATACTAGAACAACTAGTTTTAATTTTAGGAATAATAAGATACACTAGCTTGACAAGTGAATAATGAATATATGACATTCTTCATCCAAGTCATTATTCAGGCTGAGAATATAAGTAAGTTTAAGAAAGATTAGATAAGTCAGTCAGTGGTTCTATGACATTTACCCATTCCTTTATAAATTTGTATTTGTACTAGAAACTACAAAAGTACTCAAATGTAGACATCTTAACCAACTGGTAGTAGCATACCCTAACTTCAAAATCAATTTTTGATCAGTGAAGCTTTCATTTGTAAGCTTAAATTTATGACCACAATGTCACAGATATATAATGGGATTATTAATCAGAGAATGCTCAAAAAATATATACATGAGCAAAATATTGATCAAAATAGCTATTTGTGTGTGTGTGTACTTACTCGAATGTATGTCTGTGCCTTATATTCAACATTGCTTTTTCCCAGTTCCTCTCTAAAACAATGACACTATCTTTGGCTTGTTACCATGTTTCCTGCCAGCGAGATCAAAGGAGTATATGCACATTTTTGGTAGCTGAGGATATATCCTTGGCAACATAGTTATGAAAATTTATAAGATATGTATTCACAGTTCAAAATTAATATTGTCTTTAAAACTACTTTTATTTTTGGAGTTTAGCAAAAATGGCCGTAGTTTTCTAACAGTGAGAAAAATAATATATTTTTTTTATAGCCGTCCTTTGACTTTTATTAACTATTGTGTTAAAATATACAACTAATATAATTTCATAGATTTCAGAGTTGTGAGTAATCTTTCTAAATCTCTGACTTACTGTGATCATGCAGCAAAGACCAGATTAGAAAATACCAGATATGTTCATCTCTAGTTAAAACATTTGGTTTAAAATTTGCTCTTATTTTAATCTGAAATATTCCCTTCCAGGGTTATATATCAATGTAATGAAATGCCCAATTTTAGTGAACAATATTTTTTCAAGTGGCAGTTAGGTTTATAGTGGGAAACAAACCTGTTTGCATTGAACATATACATTCTCAGTCTAAACATTGAATTAATGTACTTTTTGTTATATGATTTCCTCTCTAACATCAACATTTTAAAAAGTGGAATACTCTGGAGACACTAGGAAAAATGGAATCATAGGCAATGATAAAACCCAAGTCTTTTCTTCACTCTCAGATCTCCTATCACTACAGCTTCCAGATTCTGCCTTTACTTAGCATTACCATTCACTTCCCAAACAATTTACCCAAGTAAGGAAATGATTACACATGTTTATGTGCTAAGGGGAAGGAACCGGTGCAGGGTGGGAGGCTCTGGTACAGATGCAGGGATAATTGATTGAGAAAGAGCCCTGAGGGCGAAGTCAAGGATGGATTCCAGAGTCTACTGGATGCATTTGCCCAGTGGGAGGAGAGCATCTTCCTCCTCTGATATAGTAAGGAGGGCCACATGGGTTTGAGTTGATGAGAGACATGATGTTGGGGGAATTTATGCCTGACAGCCTCTGTGTTCTCTGCAAAATCTAAGACGGGGAGAATTTTAAATTGAAGGAGTGAGATAAGCGGAGAAAAGGTCAGACCACACAGATAGATGAGATAACAAGCTCATTAAGAAGGTTGAGTAAATTGAAAAGGAATATATATGGCAAAATCTTAACAATTGTTACATATAAGTGATGGATACATGGGTGTACATTATATTACTCTCCCTACCCTTTATTATGTTTTAAATTTTTTGTAATAAAAAGGGAAAAAGAAAAGAATTCACTTTCTTGCAGTTCCTAGGCTTGTAGGCCAGTATTAATTTTTTCATATGTCTAACATTCGATGTCCTTGCCTTCAGTGTCACCAAGTCAATAAAACTACATCCTGCATTTTAAAAAAGGAATCTATAAAGGTGATATTGCACAGTGCACTTTCAGTAACCTAAAGCTGATTATATGAGGAAATTGTTAGTCTTCCTGTGAGGATTACAAAATAATTTATGAGGAACAGATTCTCTGAATGTTCCTAAACGTTGTGTATTTTTAATTAAAAAATTATGCATGACCAATTCTTCCTCTGATTACCACTCTAGTCCTTTTTTAATGTTATAGTCTGAATGTAAGATGCTGATTAACTGAAATGTCACACATTAAAAATAAGCTAGCCGTTAGTTTAATGTAATGGAATAAAGAGCTTTTTACATGGAATGATAGAGTACCTAAAACTTTGTTAAAATATACTGAAATTAAAAGTATTTTTGAAAGAATTGGAAGAAAAGTGCTTAATATTTTTATTTAAAAAGAGACATCAAAAGTCAGAATTACAGCTCTCTTTGTGCTCTTTTCTACCATCCCAAAGCATGCCTCGCTCTAAATAAAGCCAACAGAATTCCAACACTGACTTTGTGGTCAAAAAATTGCTAAATCTCAGAACTGCCACATTTCCATTTTAAATGTAAATATTCCCATTCGTCTTCCTAAATATTATATTTCTTCTCCTCTCCTCCCCTGCCCCAGTGTCACAGTTTATGCAACAGCTGACAGCATCTTTTGTTCCCTTTTCTGGTGCACACTACATGCCACAACTGACCTTGGCATCGCCTAGTTTGTAAACAAGTTTTTGGGCAGGTCAGTTGGCCACATTTCATAAGAGGAAGAATAGAGCAAAACATGTTTCTTTGTAATGCCATTCAATGATTTCCTTTGCAAATCTGCTTCCTGAAGTTTTGCAGATGCAGAAGTCATAGAACGTGTCAGTGTGCTGAGAACTGCGTTGTATTTTAAGTGCTTCTAGTAGCAACATCTCCAGCCTTCTATATGAGACTGATGTGATAGATTTGCAGGTATCTGAAGAAACAGATGCGCTGGAATGGCAAAGATTCTTTCTGTTTCGTTTTAGTTGAAATATAGTTGATTTACAATGTTGTGACCCTTTTTTTTAAAGGAAAAAAATCAGAATCCTACTGCATATGCTTAATGTTCTTCAAAAGAGAACAAGAGAGAAGAAAAGACCCATTGTGCACTTCCAACCGAAAATTTTCATTTTCCTTGATGTATAAAACATCACCATATTTCAGCATGACAAATATCAATAGAACCTTACAGAATAGGACAGTTTTAATCAGTCATTTAAGTTTAAATGGTTGCGATATTATGTTTATTGAATTGTTTTTCTTTTCCTAGGGTCCTCTGGGGTCTCCAGGACAAAAGGTAGAGTATAAAAAATACTGTGAAGGTAATTATACTCCCATCGCCTAATGGCTAGTCAGAGAAGTGAATGGAATTAGCTACTGTAAGTCATGCCAAAGCAGTCTGGTTTGTGCATTCTGCTTTCTAAAAATACAGTCATGTAATGTTAGCCATTCGATTTCTAATCGACTCCATTATAGAAAAGTCAATAGATCCAGAGCAGACTCTTTTTAAGCTGTTTGCCAAACTTGTAGGTTATTGAGGTTTTAATTCAAATCCTTGTAAAACATCATGAGAAAACTTAGACTGTGAAGGGTCATAAGGCATTGCAAATTAATTGCGTGGTCTTGCACAAATATGTGATTGTTAAATGACTGTTAGACCAGAACAAAGGGTATTCTTGTTGCTTGGTGGCTATATTTAAGTGGTCCACTAGTGTCTTCCTTTGCTGAGGTAGCCCAAAAACTGGCTTCCTGACTGTCATTTCAACGTTTTCCAGAGCCGTCAGAATTGACCCTTTACATTCTGATGGAGAAAGTCTAGCACTTCTAAAATTACATCACTACATCAGTAGCAGGTAGATGGCCCTTTGCCAATAAAATATCACTAAGTCCCCATTCCCCATCACACGTCCCACCCCATAAAGATGACAAAAAAGGATATTTAACCTGCAGAAAACTAAAGAAAATAATTGTATTACAACAGGTGGAAAAGTGATTATTCTTTATCTTTGGAATCCATCAAAGTTAGAGATGTTTTATCCCCCAAGCTTGGGCATGTGGCATCTGTTGAAACATAATCCCACAAACCAAGTAAAAGCCAATGCGTTGTGAGACAACTTGTGTATAGGAACAATTTGTCCTTAGCAATAATGTCTCTATTAAGTATGGTGTGAAATTGTAAAGCTACCCTAATCCACATGCGACCAGGATGAAATTACTGCCTCAGGCTTCGGGAAGTCCTTTAATGAGGCACTCAATATAATCACGAAGAAAGCACTAAGGAACTTGCTATCTCAATTTGTTTTGCATGTAATGACTATATTTTTAATAAACTTTATTTTTTAGAGCAGTTTTAGATCTATAATTACTATTTTAATTTTTTTCCATTATTCTTAAAGAAATTTAATATTATACAGCTACTAAGAAAAATCTGTTTTCTAGTGCTAAACAAAAAATAAGCACATCTTATTTAAAAATGGTTTCTACAGAGCCTCAAAGGAAGGTGTGTGAAGGGAAATCACTATTTGAAAACATTTGTTAATGTTTCTGTATCCAGTTAAATGTCAGATTTTCTCAGGTAGTAATTAGCTTTCTGATTCTCAGTTCAACTACCTATGTCCAATCATTGTAATCACCCCAGTGCATGTGTGCACACTTCCAAGTGTGCGTGCACATACACACACACACACACACACACACACACTTAAGATAATATTTTATGTGTAGAAGTTGTGTTGTTCCTAGCTGGTGTTTACCATTTGCAACATCCTTTCTAGTCTACTTTGGAAGATGTATTCACACTCATGTGGTTTAAACACACTCCCTGAGAGTCTCAGGGAAATGCTTTCAAATACAACAAATTTGAGTTTACAACATGGGTCCCTTATTTGTCTAACTGTGGAGCAAGTGGGTGTTATTTTAATTACCTTTCATTTTATGTTATTTAATTTCATGAAATTCAGGAGTTACTGCTACTGCTAGGCTTTTTCCAGATGAAACTAAGCATATTTAATTCTTTTTTAAAAAATATTTATTTATTTGGTTGCGCTGGGTCTTAGCTGCAGCAGGTGGGCTCCTTAGTTGTGGCTCCAGGGCTCCTTGGTTGTGAAAGGCAGGCTCCTTAGTTGCAGCATGCAAACTCATAGTTGCAGCATGCATATGGGATCTAGTTCCCTGACCTGGGATCAAAGCCGGTCTCCCTGCATTGGAAGCGCAGAGTCTTATCCACTGCGCCACCAGGGAAGCCCCGGCAAGTTTAATTCTTTTGTGTGTGTGTGTGTGTGTATGTGTGTTTACATATTTATTTATTTATTTATAACATCTTTATTGGAGTATAATTGCTTTACAATGGTGTGTTAGTTTCTACTGTATAACAAAGTGACTCAGCTATACATATACATACATCCCCATGTCTCCTCCCTCTTGGGTCTCCCTCCCACCCTCCCTATCCCACCCCTCTAGGTGGACACAAAGCACCGAGCTGATCTCCCTGTGCTGTGCGGCTGCTTCCCACTAGCTATCTATTTTACATTTGGTAGTGTATATATGTCCATGCCGTGTTTATTAAAAGCACCCAAATTTAGAGCTATGTGGCCTTCTGATAGCTCTAAAACTCAATTTATGATGTGAATTTCTTTAAAATCTTATTAGCATTAAGTAGATATTTACAAACGTGGTTAAATTTAACTTAATGGTTTTTGGAAAAGCTTGATGAATGTGTTTACATTATTGTATATCTGAACACAGTAGATAAGATCTGAAAAACAGCCTCCCAGACATGTTTTTAGCAAGGTAAAGTTATGGCTGACATATCTAATACAATATAAATTTAGAATTGAAATATTTTGTGATTATGATATCAATTTATTTCAATCATGTGTCTCCTTAGGGTTCTGTTGGAGCACCCGGAATTCCAGGGATGAATGGGCAAAAGGTGAGTTCTATAGAATATACTACTTTTGATCATTTGGGGAGGATTAAAATCACAAAGTTTTTCTAGTCAGTAATGTTGGTAATAAGTTTATGTGCTCATAAAAAGATTACATATACTTTTGAAATATAGGAATATTATGGGGCAGATGATCAAATTAGTTTAATTTTTAAACTAGTGTACTAAATAGCCAGAAACTCTTTTATTTTTATTTTATTTTATTTTGATATGTATGAGACACAACTATATGTTTCTCATAAATATATTTGGAGTACAAAACATGCTGTGTTTAACATTAATTGTGATAAAATGCACTCTGGTTTATTCTTGTTATAGCAGGCTAATATACATTATTTCTTTCATTAACAAAAGTTATTCCTACAGAGGGACCCTATTGGAATCTTGTGAATTCAGAAGCAAGCTGTTTTTACTGTTAAGCAAAATTAGGAGTTAGACTTGCTAAGCTCTTTATTGTACTGTTAATAATGAAGGGAAAAAATGTAAGGAAAAAAGAACCCACAGCTCTACATAGACATATCTATGTGCCTGTGTACATTTATTCCTGCAACATACTTGCAGCTGGACGAAGCATCTAGCTGTATCCCACAGGTGGGCCTGATATTCTGTGCTCCTCAACACTGCTGAGTTTCTCTTCAATCTGGAACCTTTACAGAGACCAGGAAAGCCATTGTGGTGGCTACCAAAGCCGCTACCTGGGCCCATCTACCAGGAGCCAAAGAGCTGAGCTAGGGACTGTCCTGTCTCCCTCAGAGCTTTTGAACTGGCCCTTTGAAATCCTGGGACTCATCAGCTTGTCTTCCCAGAGGACTTTAAATCCATGCACTCTGAATTGAGTTCTGAAATCATAAGGAGCCCAACCCTTACAGACTTCCTTGTGACCTCTCCCATGTTGTCCACATTTTCTTCTCCAATGAGACATAAACAATAACAATTTAAAACCTACTGAGTGGCTAAGAACATGGGTCTGCCACTTAGAGACTGTGTGAATTTTGGCAAAGTCCTTGAATTCTCTGGCCTCAGTTTCCTCATTTGTAAAAGGGAGACAGTAGCAATTCCTACCTAATAAGGTTAATGTGAGGCTTAATGAGGAAATAGACATAATGACCATGTTTGATATTACTATTAAACTTCTCCTTCATCTCATTTTAGTGAAGTTCTGGAAATTTGATTGACCTACGTTTTTGGTTTTTTTTAATTTTTATTTATTTTTGGCTGCGTTGGGTCTTCGTTGCTGCCCGCAGGCTTTCTCTAGTTGCAGCGAGCGGCGGCTACTCTTTGTTGCGGTGCGCGGGCTTCTCATTGCCGTGACTTCTCTTGTGGTGGAGCACGGGCTCTAGGTGTGTGGGCTTCAGTAGTTGTGGCTCGCGGGCTCTAGAGCGCAGGCTCAGTAGTTGTGGCTCGCGGGCTCTAGAGCACAGGCTTAGTAGTTGTGGCACACAGGCTTTGTTGTTCTGCGGCGTGTGGGACCTTCCTAGACCAGGGCTCGAACTCGTGTCCCCTGCATTGGCAGGTGGATTCTTAACCACTGCGCCACCAGGGAAGTCCCTTGACCTATGTTTTAAGAGACTCTCTTTTTCCAGAATTTCTCGATTCCCAAGTGAAATTAGTGTTGTCAACCAAATCTTATGGTAGCCTGTGGTCCCCAAATCAAATATGGGCTCTCATCAGTAGTTAAATGCCCATGTCACAGCCCTATTTTCCACTTGGTAAAATGTATATCCATTTGCTTCACAAATCCTGGTAAAGACAGAAGATTAACTTTCTATTTAGAATATTGCAGCTTACGGAGGGATACATAAGCAAAATTTGAAAGTGTAATCATTCTATGAAGAATTTGAAAATTGTGTAACTCAAGATAATATTTAGAAAGGACAAAATATGCATATAACATAAATGCTGTTTTTAACATTTGGTGAAAAACAAAACTTGTATGCCTAAGGTTAATGTTTTGCTTTCTCTTTGTTTCTTTTCTTTTTCCAACTTTGAGACAATCATGAAAATTCATAGAAACCTTTAGCCTGAAACAAAACAACTTTAAAACTGTCACATATATGCTTATGAAGACTGCATATTCTTTATTTTTGCAAAGGAAATATGCAATTTCCTTAGCAAAAGAAAAGAATGTGACATTTTCTTGTCCTACTCACCAAGTTTAACTTATATTTCAAGGAAATACACAGTTAATATTTGCAGTTTTATGTCTTGTTATACATCTTTATAGCATTTTTAAAGTGTTTTCTGTAAAACCTAGGGAAGCTAAATGATTTCATACTTTTATGAAGGTATCAGCAAAGTGTAGTTCAGGATTTTTTTTTCCTATTCCATAGAACTTAACTAAAACTTTGTGTTAATCCTAGCCATTATCTAACATTTGTAATACTTGTTACATCATCTTTAGGACAATAAGGTGCAAAAACATGAGTCCACTGGAAAAGCAGATCATTTAGACAGTAAAAACAAAGTTGAAAGTGGAGTAATAATTCTATACTTAAAGCTATGAAATGTATCTTGGTTCTCTAGAATTTATTTTCCAGAAAGAGAGCTTACAATGACATTAATCATTTTTTAAAGCACCTCGATGTCCTTAAACTGTCTTAAGAAAAAAAATTTTTTGCACATCACAATTTCACTTTTTCCAAAGAAGTACTTTTGATGCTTAGAAGATCATTTTCAAGTAATGGTTAAGGATCAATATGATTTCTAAGCCATCAGGAACATGGCACATAACAACTAGAAAATCAAAAGATTTCTCTCTTGTAAAAACAAAGAAACTGGTTTAAGCAAATATTTTGTTAGTCTACCCCTAAAATATTTCCCATCCATTCAGATTGACAAAATTGGTGATTGGCTTTGGCCGATAACTTGATGATGACATTTTTTTTTACATTATTTTTCTTTAAATTTTGGTCAACTTGATTGCTAATCTGAATATTTCTTATTTGTGTAATGGTCCTCCAGTTCTTCAGATCGTACTGGGAAAAAAGACTTACATGAGCAGTAACGTGGCATTCAACTCCAATCTAGCCCCTTCTGGCATCACAATCTATCAAGAGCTACTAAGCACCCTTCTCTGAAAAGTGGGAGGTGGTGTGGTATGTGGTCCTTGCAGTCCGAGAGAGAAGGCTTCAAGTCCTTGTCCTTCTTTGGGCAGGTTACTTAAATGTTTCTAAGGCTCCAGTGTAACATATTAATATAGACTTTGCAGTATTAACTAGATAATGTATCTAACTGAACATAATGTAGTAGGGGCTCAATAAATATTATCAAGTATCTGTAGTAGTATCACACTTCAAGAATTTCAACAAATGAGCCCTAGGCTTACCCTCAAGAAGGAAGTGAAGCCAGTTGAATTTATGATGGGAAGAAAATGAAGATGCAAAGTCACACATGAAGATAAAATATTTCTGTCTCCCCTGACTCTTTCTCCACTGATGCACCCCATTCCCAGTAGTTGGAATACAAATACTATAGATAAGGGAAAGAGAAAGAGGAAGACATCTCACATTATTTCGAAAGCTCAGTCACCGGTGTGGGGTCGTGTAGGAGCGCTGACCTGGAGTTGAGATATTCTGTGCTCTTCCACTTTCAAAGTTCCTCTTCCTCTCTAGGCTCCAGGCGGCTCCATTTGCAGAATGAGAGAAGGGGCTGTACTAATTTATCTCTAAGTCTCTAAGAGATACTGTGCATCCACAAAAAGTCACCCAAGTCTCTTTTCCAATTCAACCAGCTTCTAGCATCGTCTGTCTCCAGTTCTGAAAGCAGTTGTTTCCATAATTTGGACTTCCTCCCAATAGCCAAAGCAGTTAGGGTAAATGTAATGCTAGGTCTCACCTAAAAAAGTAAACTGTTGCCTTCTTTGCTTCTGGCTAATTGCACTGGGCACAAAAATTTCTGTAATTCTCATGAACAGATCTTGTTGGTTCGGAGATATTATCAACATTTTATTTGTGCCCCTTCATTCTCTCTCTCTCTCTCTCTCTCTCTCTCTCTCTCTCTCTTTCTCTCTCTCACACACACACACACATACATGCATATATGAAGAGATGTATATCTGAATATTTGTCAATTAAACCCTACTTAGATACTGGAGAAGTGGGCTTTAAAATTATTTTGTGGTAGAAGCATTTTTTAGACTAAAGAACCCTTTGACAAAATAAATTGCTGTCTGTAATTTTTGTTTCTCTATATATTTATATATGCATTATGTATATAATTTGTGTTTGTATATATATTTATATATTATATATATTTAAATATATATAGGTATATATATATATATCTGTATATCTATATATCAACTCTTAATAGGTGTTATTAGAACATTGCTTTTTTTTCTACTCTTTTCACATTTTCACTTTAATTGGCATACATAAGAATAAATCATCATTATGACAATATATTTGAATAGCAAGCAGTGCCCAGCACTGTGCAAATGCCATAGGAGAAAAGATCTGGGGATAATGATAGGGCACATTAAAGGTCTACTTTGTGCAGCTCTCACATCCTTGTCTCTGTTACAGTAAAATTAATGTTAAAGAGTTTCAGGATTAAAAGCAAATTATTTTGTCTAAGCAAGCTAGAATTTTTCTGAGGATCCAGAGTCATAGTTTTGCTTCCAAAGCCAAAGATAAATATCGCATGATCTTGTTTCATGTATTTTTCAAATACTTTCTATAGTTTATTATATTTAAAACTTCAAAATACAATATAAATAAAATATTGATATTAGTGTATCATCTTGAATCTATCCCAGATAGCTGTATGATTTTTAACTAACATTAAAATTTAATTAGTTTATAGCTATGGTATTAAGAGTTCCTTTTCATCTCTTATCCATGAGTCTCACAGTTCTCCACTGACATTAATCCTCACAGCATACTTCTAATGGCATTTTTATTGTAAGTATATTTAGAGAGCAGATAAATGGAAGCTCTCAGACTTCCAAAGGTCAAGCTGTTGATTCAAGTCTATACAGTGAGCTATATACAATGAACTCAATATTTTTTATCCCTTATTCACTTTCTGTAACCACTAAATGAACTCTTTTCTTTTGCTACCTTTGACTTTATCATTAAAATGTCTGAATTAAATTCCTGAAGGATTTAACTATGTTGTAGTTCTGATTATATCCTGACTAGGTAGCATAAATTTACCCAGTGATCTATTACCCAATATATTTATAACTTTCCAATTTTAGACTTTAAGAAAAGATATAGCGAGTAAATGAAGGGATTGATGTTTGATTCCAGATTAATTAATAGTTTAGGGAAATTGTCTTACAGCAATTTAATACTTTGCAGATTAAAGTTGAGAGTTAAATTATTTTTATTAATTTTTCTGCCTTTTGAAGTTAGTGACTATGTGCATTAGAATTCTAAGAATACATGACTGTGTTTTCTCTGGTAACTATGACAATAGGATGCTTTCTATCTTCTTGAAGAAACATCATCACTTTCCTATTACAGGATATTTCTCTTTTTTCCAGTTTTATTGAAATATAATTGGCATATATCACTGTATGATTTTTAGGTATATAGCATAAAGGTTTGACTTACACATATAGTGATATGACTACCACAATAAGTTCAGTTAACATTCACCATCTCATATAGATAACAATAAAAAGAAATGGAAGAAAAAGAAAAAAGCTTCTCCTTATAATGAGAACTCTTAGGATTACTCTCTTAACTTTCATATACATCATATAACAATGGTAACTATAGTTATCATGTTGTACATTACATCTTTAGCATCTTATAATCCGAAGTTTGTACCTTTGGGGAAGGTCACCTTCCTGAAGTGGTCACCTTCTATCAATTCCTACTCTACCCAAAACCTCCAAGCCCCAACCTCTGGGAACTACAAATCTGATCTTTTTCTGTGAGTTTGTTTTTTTGTTGTTTGTGTTTGTTTGTTTTTTTAGATTCCACATAGAGTTGAGATCATAAAGTATTTTTGTCTTTCTCTGTCTGACTTATTTCACTTAACATAATGCCCTAAACGTCCATCCATGTTGTCACAAATGGCAGTATGTCCTCATTTATTATGGCTGAACAATATTCCATTGTGTATGTATATACACCATAACTTCTTTATCCATTCATCTGTGGATGGACACTAGGGTTGTTTCCATGTTTTGGCTATTGTAAGTAATGTTACTGTGAACATGGGGTGCCGGTATCTTTTTAATTTAGTGTTTTCATTTCCTTTGTATATATTCCCTGAAGTGAAATTGCTGAATCATGTGGTAGTTCTATTTTTAATTCTTTGAGGATCCTCCATACTGTTTTCCATAGTGGATGCACCAATTTACAGTCCCACCAACAGTGCACAAGTGTTCTCTTTTCTCCACATCCTCATGAGCTTTTGTTATCTTGTGTCTTTTTTGAAGATGGCCGTTCTGACAGGTGTGATGCGATATCTCATTGTGGTTTTGATTTGCATTTCCCTGATGATTGAGCATCTTTTCATGTGCCTGTTGGCAATTCATATACAGGATCTTTCATATAGTAAAATCACATCATCCCTGAGTTCTATACATATATTCTCGGGCATTTTTATATACGAGCTTACTCTTAAAGGGACTTTTCACTCAATTTTACTTGTTAAGTGAAACAAAAGCTATTTCTATTCTTTATATAATTAATTTTAAGTTCTTTTACAAGGGGATAAAAAGTTGCTTGAAAGAAGTACTGTAATGCTGGCTTGAAATAAAGCAATTATAGTAATTTTTTTTAAAAAAAACACTTTCCCCCGACTTCATTTAGGCATGTTACTATAAAAGTTAATACTAGTTATCATTCTGCTAAAGGGTAATATTGGGAGAGGGAAGACTAAATAGTTGAGGAAATGGTATTGGTGGGGGAAGGGGTGTGAGAGGAAGGAAAGCTGATCACAGACTGTTGCAAAACAAAGCAACAACAAGGGAGATGTGTTTGAATGAATTATGACATCATCAAGTCCACTTATTTTCCATTTTAGTTGAAAAGACACTATATTTTATAGATGAGATCACCAAAATATTATTTACCAGATCTGATTAAACTGCATATATAATCTGGTGATTTTTTTAAAAAACTTACCTTAAACGTTTTCATTGATTTATTTACCAATTCCTTCAATCTTCCATTCGACAAATCTTTTTCAGCCTTTACTACTAAGTACAAGGCAGCATCCGAGCACGGACATTAATGCTGTCTCTGCCTCATGGAATTTCAGCCTATGGTGAATAAGGACATTATATGAAGTTATACTAAAGATCTGTTAAATGACAATGCTGTTAAGTACTACAGCGGAGGAGCACAGGACAGCCTGGCTTGGTGCAAAAGGGTCAAGTAGTGCTTCCCTGAATAGGCGACTTTAGGTGCAACTCAAACAGTGAACAGCAGTTGGTAAAGGGAAGAGAAAATATCACTACGTTGCAGTACTTACAGCTCAAGTTAGACAACCTTGGTCTTAGAATTTTGTTCCTAAAACACCATATTATTAACCACTTTAGGGTTTTTGTATTCATCTTGGACTACTTTTTTTCCAAGTTTCTTACCACTAAAATAGTAAGTCAGTATAAATCACAGAGCCTGTTCTTGTATCATTAGATCTGATCTCTGAATGACATTCTTGATTTTGAAATTTGCATTAAAAATAAGGCTGCAATGAAATAACTTATTGTGACGATCATAACAGCTTAACATTTACCCAATTCCATCTCTTTGATACTAGGCCACATTGCCAAGGGCATAGGAACCATTACCCAATTATGAAACAGCATCAGTGGGGTTAATTTAGGAGAAATTGAATTTCTTTCAGGATCTTCTTCTCTGTCTTCTCTGCCCAATGCAGAGAATAGAAGAATGCAGTATGTAATACTAACATGTATTTAGCATTTACTAACTGCCGGGCACTGTCCTAAGTTTACCTCACTTATTCCTCACAGCAATTCTATGAAGTGAATACTATTATTATCTCCATTTTATTAATGAGGAAACCAAGGCGCAGAAAGGATATCTTTCCCAGGGTCACTGAGGTGTTTGTGGTAGAGTTCAACTTCAAAGCCAGTTTGTTGGCTCCAGCTGTTAAGGGTGTGGATTTTAAATTCAGAAAATTCCATCTTTGCTGTTCAGTATATGTATGATCTTGGACAAGTTCCTTTCCTCCTCTGAGCTTTAGTTTCTTCATCTGTCAAATGAAGATTGTCATGTTCACCTCAAAGTTTGTTTTTTTTGTTTGTTTTTTCATCTCAAAATTTAATCGGACAAAATGAAGGAAGTATAGAATGTTAACTGTTTATTTTAAAACATTATTAAATAAGAGCAGACTATTTTCCACTTTGAATTGGGGGCATTAAGAACTCCATGACTCAGAAATCTCCTGGGTGTATAAGTGAATGTTAGTAAGAACTATTATCTCTTTCTACTACTTTTCACTGATCTTTAGAGTTTTTTCCATTAAGACATAACCATTACCATTTCTATGAATAATTAGGCACATCTCTTCCAAGTGAAAAGAATAATTTATCATTCAGACTATACATAGATTTATTATTAGGAACTATACTTTAGGAAAGAAGAAATTACCTGGGTTTTTAAACTTTAAAAAAGGGTATATTATCAAGGGCACGTTATGTTGCAAGTCAAAGAATACTTAACAGAACTAGTTTTTAAAATAAAGGTATTTATTGGTCATGTAACTTGAAGGTCCAGCACTGATGCAGGCTTCAGCCTTGCTTTGTCCTGGCACCTAAACCTCATCACTAAAAACCCATTTCTTCCATCTTGTCACTCTTTCTTTCACGTTGCTGCCTTCACTCTAATTCCTACTCTCCTCTTGGTTGGAAGGTGGCTGCCAGTCATGCCTACGGCTTCATTCTTTCCTATCTACATCCAGAGAGTGAATGAGAGTCTTTCCCCAAACATCCAACACCACTTTTGAGTTTCTTTGTCATTGGATACACAGAAGTCCCCGCCTCTTCCTCATTCCTGCACTAGGGGAATATCAGATGCTGATTAGCTGTTGCTACTGCAGTTCCTTTTCTAGCAGCCCTAGTCATGCACAAAGTTGCAATAAACACTAATTATCTAATTTAGAAGAGATTCGTGTGAGACACGAGAGCTGAACAAAGTGTGTTGTATCTGACTTATCCCAGTCCTAACAACCTCTTCCAGGTCACATACCCCCTTCATCCATTTTGATATTTTGTCTTCCTAAAACATGTCATTATTCTTAATCTTTCTTTTCCATAAGAGTACACGCAGAGAACAATGTCTCTGATACACGTAAAAGAGACCCCCACCCCACACTGTGACATCATGTTCCCAGGCTGGTTTTTGGTGACTTTTGCACCTTTTATAAGTTATTTAAAAGGGAATACTGCACAGTGTTTCCCTTAGACCCAGGCAGTGTTTCTCTTCACCCTCCTTTGTCCCTCTTATGTTGGGTCCGTCCCCACGGGGTGAAAAGTCCACAGGGCCAAGGAGACATGCCCACTCAAAGCCCAGATCCCTGCTCTAAATCACAGCCCAGGTACCCAGGACTCAAGAATTCCTGCTTCTATTGTGCTGAGTCTGCTTCCGTTGCCCGTAGTGGCCTCTTCCCCAGGTCCATTTTCCCAAGGGTGAACCACACAGCTGGCGTGTGCGCCTGGACACCTGTGAGGGGCCTAGAGCAGCTATTGGTGGGGAGCTCTGGGCAGAGCTTCCAGGCCGTGGTGTCCACACGCAGCCCCAAAGTCCCTTCTTGATGAATAAGAGAACTGGGGCTGGGAAGAGAAGGGAAGACATTAGCAGGGAGGGTTGAGATGGGGGGTCACCCATGTGTACTTCTCCCTAGACCTTCACATTTTAGGGGTGTGCTCAAGGCAGATCATTCTTCTCCCCTGTAAATTTCATCCAAATAAACTCAACTTAGCTATTTTCTGTGACCCCTAAATTCTTAGCTATCTCTTTGCGTTTGAATTTCTTTGTTCAAATTATATCTTGTACATTTCTGTCTACGTTAGCCGTACAAAAAACGCGAATAAAAGTGTTAACCACAAACTTATTTCTGAAATAGTCCATACTATAGCACTATTGATACAACTATCATGTTTTCTTATTTTAGACATTTGTACTTTTTTAAAAAGCATAATGAAGGTTTGGTTATTAGGTTTAGTTTAGGTATTACTTTAATCAGTTTAGGACCCATTTCAGTAAATTATCTGAAATAGAATATTTTCATTAAGTTTCTGGCTGATAGAAGGGTCTACTTTTCTACTATTATTCATATTACCAAGGTGGACAAAGAGATTTTAACTTTAGGGAGGGACTTTGCTGACTGGATAAACGAGACAAAACTCCCCTACAGGGATGCCGGTTCTTTGGTGCACAACCAACTCAACAGAAAGCTCAAAGAATTTTCTGTTTCTCTTTCACCAAGTAACAAAGCCTCTGCCTCCGGGAAAGAAACAGAAGAAGCATTAGGCATTGAGTACGCAAGTAGGAGCTAAAAACTACTGAATTGCTCCACATAAGAGAGGGTGAAGCTGAATTCCCAGGATGGTTGAGGAAGGAGGGAAGGAAGGAGGAAGGTGAGGTGGAAGGGGGAGAGAGGAGAAGGCAGAGAGATGAGGAAAGTCTGAGTGCTCTGTGATGGGACACCTTTCAGGAACCCCAGGTATTCAATCCTGAGCTCCCAAAAGACCTGAGGAGATGCAGACCTACTAGAGAATGGACTTGAGGACACGGAGAGGGGGAAGGGTAAGCTGGGACGAAGTGAGAGAGTGGCATGGACATATATATACACTACCAAACGTAAGGTAGATAGCTAGTGGGAAGCAGCCACATAGCACAGGGAGATCAGCTCGGTGCTTTGTGACCACCTAGAGGGGTGGGATAGGGAGGGCGGGAGGGAGGGAGACACAAGAGGGAGGAGATATGGGGACATACGTATATGTGTAACTGATTCACTTTTTTATACAGCAGAAACTAACACACCGTTGTAAAGCAATTATACTCCAATAAAGATGTTAAAAAAAAATTAATAAATAAATAAATAAAATAAAATGAGTCATGTCAAAAAAAAAAAAAAGACCTGAGGAGAGTGAATTTCTTGAGGCAACTGGTGAAGAACCAACTGACCCATCTGAATTGGTCTGGGGCAAAACAGAGATGACACATACAGATGTAAGGACTCAAGCAGAGTAGTGGGAAAGCAAATCCTAGACTTCCATAGCTGATGAAATCGGGACTTGAGGCAAGTTTAATCAGATGTCTGAGGAATCTTTCTTTATGCCACCACTGACATGTTTAGTCCAACAACAACTAATAATAATAATAAAATAAAGTTTAATCCTTTAGATCTGGGAGAGGGTAAGCATTTAATCTCCCTCCACACACTGCATAGAACAAAAGCTGAGCCCCACAGAAGCTCAAGCAATTAGCTCTGTGTCCCAGGACCAGAAGTAGAAAACGTGGGATTAGACTGGAGGCTTCCTGAAGCAGCTTTGTCATTTTTTGCAAAAATTAAAGACAAAAGAAACATAATAAATATGAATGAGTTCTTTAGACACAAGTTACTCAGATAGAGGAAACACAAGATGGGGAATCGGAAGACCTGGGTTCTAATCTCACATCTGCCTCTTTGCAGCTCTTTGCTTCTGGAAAAGGTACTTCCCCTTTCTGAATGTGTTTCTTCATCTATTAAGAATGGCTGGCTTGGTTCCTTTCAACTAAAATATTGCCCTTGGGACTTCCCTGGCAGTCCAGTGATTAAGACTCTGCACTTCCACTGCAGGGGGCATGGGTTCAGTCCCTGGTCGGGGAACTAAGATCCTGCGTACCACGCAGTGCAGCCAAAAAAAGAGAGAAAAAAAAAATATATATATATATATATATATTGCCCTATTTTGTGAGTGCTTCTGCTTAAGGAGAAGCATTTTGTTAGAATTTTGTTAGAATGAGTTCATGAGGTAAATGATGACACGTGTAAGTTTTCTGGGAAAGTTGAGATGACGTGATAATTTATACAACCAGCATTGCCCCAGCTACTACTTGCCCTTCACTGAGACACATGGGGCGAGGGAAGGAGCAGATGCAAGAGGGGAGATAACCGAATAGATAGAAATATTTCTAATGGCCTGGTCTCTGTACCCACAGGCACAACTGTTGGAGCCTTCAGTCCTCTAGGCGACCACTCTTGCCCTGACAGAGTCCTGGAGGGGCTCAGGGCTTTTCCTTGGCAACAATGAAAGTTCTGCTTATTCCCAGCATCCTGCCCTTTACGGGACTCCTCCCCTCCACTAACTCCCGCTCTTCACTGACCCCAGGCTAGTCCTCTACTTTTCGATTCAGTTTCAGACTGACCTGCGGGAGATGGACATGTCACTGCTGGGTTAACATCTCTCCCATCTTTTTCCTGCGTCCCTGTCTCTTTTCTCACCGCTGTCTTTCGCCATAGTCCAGACAAAGAGCCATCTCTTGCCACCAGATTTATAGGTCTTTTCCAGTTTCCCACCAGAAAAGTCTTGCTGTCTTCACCTCTTACTAGGCCTGTAAGGGCTTCACATTTTCATATAGGCTTAATGTATTCGCGTCTCCTGAGTTCATCCATTCCTCCAACATGGATGTACTGAACAATTATTATGTGTTAAGGTACAGTTTCTAGGCAGTGTGGAAAGTTCGTATTCTAGTGGTGGAGAGCGGCTGGGAAATCCGGTCGCCAAGTAAAATACAGAAGGCTCAATCAAATTCGAATTTCAGATAAACAACCCATCATTTTTCATGTGATATGTCCATTCAATGTTTGGGATACACTTAATTAAAAATTATTTGTTGTTTATCTGAAATTAAATTTTAGCTGGGTGTCTTGTATTTTTGTTTGCCAAATCTGGCAATCCTGATGGTGGTGACGGAAGAGGAACCAAAAAATTCTCCCTTAGGTGGAAATTAGTGCAGTGGAGAAAGCAAAGTAAGATAATGGGTGGGCATAGGGAGTGGTGGTGTGTGGTGGTGGGTATTCCAGGCAACCCCTGTAAATAAAGGGACAGTTGCTCCAAGGCTGAGAAGATGAGAGAGTAAATCCCTGGATATCAGAGGGAAGGTGGTCCACGGGAGAGAAGCCCAAATGCAAAGACCGTGGGCCAACTCCTGCCTAGCATCTTGAAACAAAGAGTTCAGTGTGGCTGGAGTGGCAGAAGGTGAGGTCAGAGAAGCAAGGGCCAGACCTTGCAGGGGCCCTTATTCCGAGTGCGATGGGACAGCCTTGGAGAGAACTGAGTGAAGGAATTATAAGTTGACTTGTTGTTAGGAGAATGTTGGAGGCCGGTGGGTGGCATGGAGGTGGGTTAGGAGGTCCCTAGGGTCAGCCTCTACCCCCCGCACCAGCTGTGGCTCCCCTGGCCCCTCAGCAGCCTCTGCTCCACAGCAGTCCTCTGCTCTCAACCCCACACACACTACCTTCCTTGCAGAGTCCAGTGGTGGATTTTAACTCCACAATGGCGTCTCCATTCTGAAGTCTCGCCGTACGTTGACTTGATTGAATACTGATGTGCTCCTTCCCTGCTTTTAAAGGTTTCTGGTTCATCATGTCTTCTAATAATTATATAATTTTATGGTTTAAACTAATGCTGTTTGATAGAAACATAAAGCAACTCCAAATACAAGTCACATATGTAAATGTGAATTTTCTAGTAACCACATTTTTTAGGTGTTTAAAAAGCAGGTAATACTAATTTTACTAATATGTTTTATTTAACTGAATATATCTAAAACTACCATTTCAACGTCATATAAATTAATATTTTAAGGTTAATAGTATTCACATTATTAATGAGATATTTTACATTTTTTTTTTTACAACTGAGTCTTCAAAATCGTATTTTATGCTTACATCACATCTCAAAAACTAGCCTTATTTCCAGTGCTAGTGATACCATATTGGACAACACGGGTTTAAACTCTGCTCATTTTCAAGGTTCATCCCATACCACAGTCTTTATGGCAGGGAAACGGGGCGGGGGGTGGTCAGAGAGAAGTGGGACAATTGCCTAGGGAGCAAATGGGATCAAATAATACGGGATTGAGAACATTTTCCCATTGAAATTCTAAATACATTGGTGCTAGACACCTGTAAACAACAACAACAAATAAATTACCAAATTATGGTTTAGCTAGCATAAAAATCTAATACGGACTACTCTGATTTCATTATGGCTGTGTGGCTTCATTTTTGATGTTTGATTCCAACTTGTCCTTCTACTTTGTGCTATTTAATGCCAGGTTGTACAGTTCTAAATGTATTGAACTATAACATCATTAAAGATTTGCTTCTTGTTGGATGCAGTGATTGACAATCTCCAATATACAAGTGGGTTGTGTTTTAGATTTTACATATATATATATATATGTAGAGAGAGAGAGAGAGAGAGAGAGAGAGACAACATATATAGAAAAAAACTGATGCATTTGTTCAAGTGGGTCAACCCACACAAACTTATGTAAAAAGGTGGAGCTAAACTGTAATATTATTAGAGTAAACTGGATCTCCCTTAAGTCAAATTTCTTAAACTAGGGGTGTGTACCCCTGGGAGTTCATGGAAGTGGGCTGGAGTACAAAAAGACAAAGGATTTATTTAGAGCGTTAATAACACTTGGGGTTTGGGGCAAGGATTCTTGTTTTATAGTTTTGTGTGGTAAAATGCTACATTTCTAGAAATTTCAAGGTAAAATATGTGGGTCATTTTCTACCTCCTACCTTCGCCCAAGTTTCTATTCATCCTCACTGGTATTAGGGGACTAGGGTGGAAGACTAAACTAAACTGAACTAGAGAGAGAGAAAATAAATATGAATGGAGAGCAGAAACTCCATTTTCCTGACTCTTGCCCAGATAGTTCTAACCGGAAGTCCCTGTGGGCCCCTCACTGCCTTCAGAGAATCTTCCTCTACCAAGGGTCATCTACCCAATAGCTACCGAAGCCTCTGAGGCTCTGAAGCCTCGTACAGGGTCACCCAACTCCCCGCCAGGACTACCTGCAGGAGACAAATGACTGGCAGCTGGTCCTGCTCACCACTTAGGCCACTGAGATCCTTCTATGCGCTGTCACTGTCAGGAAGAAAGGCCCAGTCCACCCAATGCTTTAGAGAGGTATCAGTGAGCAATGCTGCCCATTTTTAGTCTTTATTTTATTACACACAGGCACCAACCCCACCAGCTCCAGTGGTAGGAGAACAGCCTTAAGACTGATACCATGTTATGTTCAATATCATTCATTTCATCTGCTGCTGTTTCATGTTCCTTGTACAGTAGTCCCCAGCCCCATCCGCAGGGAATACGTTCTAAGACCCCCAGTGGATGCCTGAAACCGAGGAGGGTACTAAGCCCTATATATACTATGCTTTTTCCTATATGTACGTACTTATGATGAAGTTTAATTTAGAAATTAGGGACAGTAAGAGAATGTCTGAATTGCCCATAGTTGGGGCCATTATTAAATAAAATAAGAATTACATAAACACAAGCACTATGATACCACGACAGTCGATCAGATAACTTAGTGGCTACTAAAGGACTAACGGGCAGGATACGCTGGACAAAGGGATGATTCACGTCCTGGGTGGGATGCAGCAGAATGCACTGGATTTCATCACGCTACTTAAAACAGCACACGGTATAGAACTTATGAATTGTTTGTTTCTGTAATTTTCCATTGATATTTTCAGACCTTGGTTGACCACTGGTAACTGAAACCAAGGAAAGCAAAACAGAGGATAAGGGGGGACAATTGTAGTTCTTCTGTTTAGATGAGTTCTTCCTGAAAATGGAGTGCTTAAAGGAAACAAATCTATATTGACAAGGTGAATGTAAAATTATACTATGCTAAAAATTTAAAGCTGTAACCCTTTGTGATTGAAGTAACAGGGAGCAGTATTACTGCTAAATGGCCTGTTTCTCTTTAGCGCTCAATTTTGTAGGAAAATGACATTCCTTTCTATTGTTAAGTATTCTTTCAAGTTGCCCCTGAATAGCAGTAACTAAACTAACTGTAAAATCCTTGGGTGATGTTTTACATTAGAGTTCTAAAGAGCGTTTGGTTTAAAAAAAAAAGAAAGAAAGAAAGAAAGTAAGCAGCGTTATCCTTCTTAAAAGTCAGTTCAACTTATCTTTAGCTTAAATACACTAGGAATAGCCCTAGAATTTAAAGCGTAAGAGAGGAAACTCTATCATTCTACCTGTAGTTAAGATGTTAGCTGCTCTTTCGCTTCATTGCTATCTTTGGAATGTCCTTAGTAGTTGTGAATATGAGATGCATTCAGAACTAGATGAATAGATTATCCGGTAAACATGAGACTAGTTCTCACACGCACGAAACCCAATTCCCATTTTTTGGTCTATACTTCTCTGATATATTTCTCTGTATATGTACTTTTTTTACTATATTACGTAGTAAGGTAATATCATTGTAACTTTATTTGAAGAGGCCTCATGATATTTTGTCCTCATATACCAGCAGATATTAATATGACATATGCTTCATTCTTCATTAAGACTTCCCTTTGATTTCTATTTATTATGCCTCTTTATGAAGTGCAAGAAAACTTTGCTCAAAGAAAAAAGTTCCGTCTCAATTAGATATCCTCTTAAGTTGTTTATGTAGATATCTCTTTTCTCACTCAAAGACAAGCTCTCTGGGCACAGGTACCTGTCATGTCTATTTCATCTTTATATCTCACGTAACACTCTGCTCAGAGTAAAACATATAGTAAATTTTCACTAAATGTTAGTTGAATGAATTAATGCCTTCCAGAATCCCACTGCTTGGTCTTGGTACTCAAAGTTGTACAACATTTCATCTGTAACGTTCCTTTAACACAACCTGGGAAACTAAATTTGAATAATAACAGAATGTTCCATAACCTCCTAATCTGAGTTTGAATATATTTCTCTGGTTATAACTTTTTACAAAGGTAAAATGCTACGAGCGATTTTTCCTTTTTATTTTCCCTTGATTCATTCAGGAAACAGCCTTATTCACTTTTTAGCTTTTTTTGTGTGTGGGGGGGGGTGGTGGTGGTACGCGGGCCTCTCACTGTTGTGGCCTCTCCCGTTGCGGAGCGCAGGCTCCAGACTCGCAGGCTCAGCGGCCATGGCTCACGGGCCCAGCCGCTCCGCGGCACGTGGGATCTTCCCGGACCGGGGCACGAAGCCGTGTCCCCTGCATCGGCAGGCGGACTCTCAACCACTGCGCCACTAGGGAAGCCCCACTTTTTAGCTTTAAAATCTCGCTACATACCTATTTAACCTTACAAGTGATAAACGTAAAACGGCCCCAGTAAATTTTCATTTGTGCTTATTAAAATGGCCACAGACACTTCCCTGTGGAAGTACCACAACTACTAAGCCCATGTACCACAACTACTGAGCCTGCGCGCCTAGAGCCCATGCTCCGCAACAAGCAAAGCCACTGCAATGAGAAGCCACCGCAATGAGAAGCCCGCGCACCGCAACAAAGAGTAGCCCCCGCTCACTGCAACTAGAGACAGCCCGTGCGCAGCAACGAAGACCCAATGCAATCAAAAATAAATAAATTAAAAAAAACAAAATAGCCACAAAAGTAATTAAAATTGTGATATCCAATGCTGATGAAGTTGTGAAAAAGTAACAGAGTGGGTGCCTAGAAAAGCAGATAAATCTCAGATCCCTTTTGGAAAGCAACTTAGAAATATTTACATAGATGTTTATTTTAATTTACCTTTAACAGCAAAAATTAGAAACAACCTAAGTATTCAACAATTTGGGACAGGTTAAACAAATGTTCACACCTGACTTTGATAGATGATAAACTATTCACAAGACAATTACAAATACTGTGTAAAAACAAACGTGTGGTATAAAATAATAAAAAATCGGAACGTCAAACTATGTAATAAGCTTACAATTGCTTGAAATATGTAAGCGTAAATTTAAATGACTAGAAGAAAACAGGACAAAATGAAAACAGTTATGATAGAGTGATGGGATTATGGGTGCAATTTTTTGTTTCCTTTTACATTAAAAGATTATTTTAACAAAATATAAAATCAAAGGGAAAAAAAGGATCAAGTTTTAGTCCCTCGATGTTCATATTTTAAGAAGGATGTTGTGCAGATACCTAAGCAACATTTGTCTTCCTTGCTTCAAAATCTCAGCATGTATTTTGTCTGGTTCCAGGGGCTTAACCATTTTTTTAAAAAAATAATTCTGGCTACCATAGTTATTCTTTGAAAGTCTAAACAAAGTTTGTATTGTTCCCTGGCAGCATCTCGTTTGCATTAAACCATGAGTTACGATATTAGTGCCTCCTGGTGTAAGTTTTTTGAAGAAAGCAGACTCGATAACTCTTTTTCTGGTTGCATAGTAAATGACAGTCCTCTTTCAGGGTGTATTCAATTTCCATTGGAGTTCTTACCCTTGGTTATGTACAAATGGCTTATCAAAATTTTCTTATAATAGCCATCGTTATTGTAAGCCAACATTTTTGCTATTTTATCGAGGAAAGAGCAAATGATTATAGTGTAACTTTATATAGGAAGCAGAATTTCTTCCATGAGTTAAGACTTTAACAATTACAATAATCCAGTGTAAGAGAAAAACATTTTTTGCTCTTCTAGAAAGACACTATTAACTTCACATTGCTTAGTTTATCTGGTAGGTGAACAAAAATCATCTTTATAGAAGTTACATTTAATTCAGGTCTGTATACATTCTGGAAGGTCATTTATAAATGGGGAGTATAAACCAAATGATAATAAGGATAGAAATATTCTTCATCAACTCTCCCAGTTTCGAGATGCATTCATTCATTCAGCAAGGCATCATTGTACCAAAAATACAACCTCTTAAGGCAGAGTTGTGTAAATCTGGAAAAATTACTTTACCTCTCTGTGCCTTAGTTTCTCCATCTATTAAATATAGATAAAGATAGTACTTACCTTATAGAAATTTGTGAGAATTAAGTGAGTTAATGAATATAAAGCTACTGGAACGTAAGAAATGTTGCTGTTTTACTAATGTAAGTGTTCTTGAAGGTGAGACCACAAATACTAAAATGGCACAATTTCTGCCCTCCAGAACACCTAGAAAACATTCTTAAAAAATCACCTTGGTTTGCCGTTAGCCTAAAACTGCTCTAAAAAATAAAGTCAATTTTTTTTAATCAACTAAGTTGCAACTTTTTTTTTTTTTTTTTTTTGCGGTACGCGGGCCTCTCACTGCCGTGGCCCCTCCCGCCGCGGAGCACAGGCTCCGGACGTGCAGGCCCAGCGGCCACGGCCCACGGACCCAGCCGCTCAGCGGCACGCGGGATCCTCCCGGACCGGGGCACGAACCCGCGCCCCCCGCATCGGCAGGCGGACCCTTAACCACTACGCCACCAGGGAAGCCGCTAAGCAGCAACTTTTTAACCCTCAGGGGAAAGAAACTTGCTGAGAAGTTGAAACACATAATAAATGGCTTTGGGAATGTTTTTAAATGAAAATGAAATTCTAGTTGCTCTACCTTTGAGCTACATGGAAGTATTAAAAGCTACACTTTTTCTTCTCCCAATTTTACTGAGATACATTGGACACATGACATTGAATTAGTTTTAGGTGTACAACATAATGGTTTGATACATGTATATACTGTGAAATGATTACCACAATAAGTTTGGTTAACATCCATCATCTCACATAGTTACACTTTTTTTTTTCCTTGTGATAAGAACTTTTAAGATCTACTCTCTTAACAACTTTCAAATATACCATACAGTATTGTTAACTACAGTCGTCATGCAGAATATCTTTCCTTTGCTTCTGAGCGCAAGACACTTCCGCTTTGGAAAACAATTGCTGGTTCAGAGTCTAGAAAGATTGATATACATCATCATCTTTCTGAAATGGAAAATCCTTCTAGCTAATAGCCATCATCTTTTTCTCAAATGCCTATCACTCAATATGACAATGAAAACCACAACTCCTAATGTTTATTTTAATTATATTTACAGTGAAACTGGAAAGAGAAATCAAAGCCATTTTTACTTTTGTGTCAAATGTGTCTAAATGAGTTAAGTAGATGTTCAAAGGTGTGTATATTCTTCAAGATTTAGGTTTGGAGATGCTCATTTGCTTAAGTCTAATAAATAGAATGATTTAGTCTCTATTTTCCTGAGCTGATGAAGCACTTGAAAGTTCTCCATCAAGAAAGTCTTAAATTTTCAGATGTCTTTTACTCATTCAACAAATATTGTACCTAGCATATACCTAGCTGTATGTACCTAGCATCATGCTAGATATTCATTTCCATTGGTAATTTGCTTTAACTTTCTCAGTGGAGAAAAGACTCAACACAAGGAAATTAGCCCTCTTGTATCCTCGGTCCCTAGCACATAGAATTTTGGACCAAACAAGCTAACTTGTGTAACTAGTCTAACATACTATGTACTTCTTGAGCATTATTGGATGGTTATATCCTCTAATGAGCTATATAATGTGTTGATTTTGTCTGTTTTATTTAGTAGTATCTATTTTATATTTTGAGGGTGAACCCGGGTTGCCTGGAGCAGTAGGACAGAATGGAATACCAGGGCCAAAGGTTAGTACAAAGAAAACCAAGCAGAATCACTTGAGGCATGAGTTTTCATGAGATTGTAAGCTGTTACACTTTTTTTATAGCCCACTGGTTTTACTTGGATGGAATTTTTTGTCAATAATATAATACACTATAGTATAAAACTTTGTGACTAAAGAATAAGTGATGTTTGTGATTAGCATTAAAAATGCAGAGAAACAGTGTACGATATGTCTAAATTTTTATTTCTGGGATACTTAAATAACATGAGAAAGCCTGTGTTTCAAATGTGAGTTTGTCATTCTCCCACTTAATGAACATATTACAACATAGGCCATGTCCATACTGCCAACATTTGCATAATTTTTACAAGATGTACTAAAGATGTTCACAGTGCCACTGTGACTTTTCCTCAAGATTTGGCCACCTCCAAGGCTTACACAACCTAACCAGTTAATCAAATGAAGAGCATAATAAAAATGTGGCATGTTTGAAATTTAAAAATGGATGTAGTCTGAATTACTAAGTAGGGAAAAAATGTAATAGAGTTTTTTTGGGGGTTCCAAATTTCCTTTGTTTTTGAAGAACAAATTAATCTTAAATATAAAAAGATTGGTGACAGTTTAGTTTAAACCAAATAGGCAGACAAATCCCAAGTCCTTTGATGAGTGACCATCCCTTGAAGTACAAAACTAATGTCTAATCCCATCAGCTGTGCTGGTGTGTATCCATTGCCACAGATGCTTGTCAGCTGATTTTACAGATCACGTTGCTATTGACAGGAGCCTAGGACAGACCTAAAATTTATAGACCTGTCTTTTGTCCTGCAGGAGAGGAAAGAAAATATTCCTTCTGGGACGACAGCCATTTTCCTGTCTTCTTCCCTCTCTTGCTCCATGCTAAAAAGCCAAATGATAGGAGTTAATGCTTAATGTATGTTCTCGGTACTATTCTTCTGTTGCCTAGCGACCATCAGGATGGCTGCTGAGCAGTGAAAGGTAACCAGAAATTCAGAAAGCCAAAGGGTCAGGCGGAGTTTCAGGGAGTGAAAAGAGTGTTGCCTTCAAACAGACTTCTTGAGTGAATTATAATTTTAAAAAACACAATAACCACCTTAAAAATCATTTTTAAAGTAGTCTGATCTTATTGCAACACTTTCTCAAGCTTTTCTTAAGAGGAATATTATCATAATGTGTGTGATTTGCTTTAGATTTACTCTCTGACTCTGTCCCCTGTCCCTTCCTGGGTAAAGTGAAAATGAGATTCTTTTCAGAACACAATTTTGCATTTTAGTCCTTGTACTGTCATGGTCATCATTTTGAGTAAAGACATCTCTCCTAAACTCACTTAGAGTCTGCCCCAGTATAGTATCTTTTCTGAAAAAAACTAATGCCTCCTAAAGTACACCTAACTTGGAACATCGTGGTTAACAACAGATTGAAGAGAGTTCATGACATTGTGAAGGGGTCCAAGTTCAGGCCTTAGTCACATCAGGGGAAGGCAGATTAGAGAACTACACTGGTACTCTGACCCCTGAAATAATCCGTGCACCAGGGGCTGCTTTGAATGGAAGATTTCATTGAAGGATGTAAGTAAATAAACTCACCTTACTGAGTCTGAGTTTGAGCAGAATAAAGTGTCATAATCTCAGGAGCCTCTTGAGATGTTGAATTGCCACAACATTTTTCTCCTTAGTGCCCTAAAAGCCGGGTTTTGGCTGGTCATCTTAAATATCTTTCTTTAGTCCTCGAAAGCAAAGAATTAAAATTACATTTGCTAGTGATATCCATACTCAGTGCTCCAGGAAACTTGTCTTAACCTTTGTTTTTATATAGCAACTATATATTGCCAAAATAGAAAATGTCATGTATAATTTATCTATTAATAGTATGTTCAATATCTGATTTTGTTTAGTGTTGATTGATTAGGTGTTTTATAATTTAACATGTCACTCAATCTTTGTTCTTTTGCCCAGGGACAACCTGGAGAACGAGGAGAAAAGGTGAGAATGATTCTGCTGATTTTTATTTTTTTTCCCCAGAGAGGTACCAAACTGAACTGTATTTATGTGTGGTTGGATAGACAGATACAGGTATACAAGCATACCTTGGAGATATTGCAGGCTCCGTTCCAGATCACTGCAATAAAGTGAATATTGCAATAAAACGAATCACACGAATTTTTCAGTTTCCCAGTGCATATAAAAGTTACGTTTACGCTATACTGTAGTCAGTTAAGTGTTCAATAGCATTATGTCTAAAACACAACGTGCCTGCCTTAATTGAAAAATGATGCTGGTTGCCACAAATCTTCAATCTGTAAAGAATGCAGTAGTATCTTTGAAGTACAATAAAGCAAAGCACAATAAGACAAGGTATGCTTAGTTATATAGATGTAGATAGATATAATGACCACTGTTTTTCCAAACTGCTAATTAGTGGAAGGAGAAAATAGTGTAATTCTTATATATGTATAGAAGTTTGGGTAAAAAAGATTTAAAGAAATGGAGGAGAAGGGTGCAAATTTAAACATTCTATGTCAGGCTTTAAATGAGTTTCAAAAATCCCTAGGCCTGCAAAATTTCTGTTCTACCTATTTGCTAATGCCACTCCAGTACTTTTCTAAGCATCCGTCTCTTTCTCTACTACTTCTTAGGTCAGTAGGTTAAAGGGATGCAGATGTTCACCTACAGCAAATACACTGAAAGTTGTCCCAAAAAGAATTCCCATAAAACCCAAAAAGAGAAGCAAAAGGAGAAGCAGAGTACATATGTTAAATTTCTCTTAGACAAACATCCTTCCTTACTGCTTTGGGGGAGTTCTCATGCTATGTCCTTTACCAGTGTTTGAGAAGTATGCCATCTCTGCAGGCAACTACCAAGATACCACATAATGCCCTTCATAAGTGATACGATCTTTCTGACAAATCAGTATCATCACCGCTAATCCCCAAAGAGGTACATCTACAGATCCAGCAAGCTTCATGAACATAACTGTATTTTTGAGCTGTATTTTACAACTGTATTCTTGTAAAACAAAAGTAAAAAGACATTTATTTAAATGGAAGGAGAGCAGAGCAGAGAGGCAACTCAGTCAAACCCTTCACTTCATGGCCACTCTGAACCAGTTTTCCTAATAAGAAAGTTTGTTTTGTTATTTAATAAAGGGATGTCCAAGCAATTTTTAAAAGTGTGCTAATGAGCTGCCTATCAAAGATCCCCCATAACTTATGATCAGTATATTTATTTGGCTTCCAACCAGTTCATGGTAATTAACCTGAAATGAATTAGTCATCAGATGACTCTTTTGTGTAGAAATTAAGGAGGGAAAAGGAGCAGTGCCAGCACCATTCCAGGGACTCATCAGCTAAAACTGCTCAGACTCCCAGGCTGCTGTGCTGTCCCCGTCACCATAAAAGAATGCTTGAGCAGGATAGCCTCATGCTTATTTGAAACAAGAAAAGAAAGTGAAGAGGAAAGGTTAAACTCTCCCTCCTTCGCCACCCCTCCTTCTCCCAGGGAAACCATCATCAGTAGCTTCTCTCTTATTTTACGGAAAATTTTAAATGATAGAAGAGTGACCTCTTACGCAGCTGGACAGAAGGGTATTCCAGCTTACGGCATGTATGAACAATAATGCATTGTTATTGCTAATGATTATCATTAACAACTTATGACGTGTCAGATACTGTCCCAGTTGCTTTAGACACAGTAATTGTTTATTTCTTATAACCCCATAAAATATTCTTGCCCTTACGTTGCACATGAGAAATTTGATGTAAAGAGAACTTCATTTGCCCAGTAGGGCCTGGACCTGGGCTCCAACTCTCTGGCTCCAGAATTCATGATGTTTCCACTAGAGCATTCTATAAGACTTAAAGAATTTAGAATTTAAGAAAGCAAAGCATGGATAATAAACAAATGACTTTTTTCCTAAAGCACTGCTTGTGGGTAGAAAGATATCAGTGAGGGAATAGGCATAGGAGCTCTCAAAAATAACAAAGGAAGCATAAACTCCCCAATTTATTTTACTATAATTTTTAAAAATTTTCTAATAAGATATAAAACATTTATTTCTCAAATGCAAAACTCTTAGGCCCAGATAACTCGATGCTCAGTGCAGCAGTTTTGAGGGCTGGGTCATGCACTTGGAGGGCCTGGAGATTTGAGATGCGTAGAATTCACAGATTGAAGGGAAAGGAGAAGGCAGGACACCAGGTGGCAGGAGTGGGACAAGGAAGGAGACGGAAAGGGTAAGGCACACGGCATATTGAGGGAGTCAGGAGAAAGCCTTTGTTAGAGTGACTCTTTGAGCAGAGAAAAGAGAAAGAGTTAAGGTGGCCAGAATAGGCTATTAGGGCCAGAATGAGCTATTAGAAGTCAGAGAAATTACCTTCTGTTATTATCGTGGAGTAGTTTAAAACTATTTAGCCATGTTCATTGTAATAACATTTATTTGGACCAGTTGATATCAGGCAGCTGGTCACGTAAAGTACATTAGCTCTGTAGAACATTTACAACAGATTTTAATATATAGTGCCTATGAAAGGAAACTTGAAATAATGAAAAGTACCCTTTGCTGAATGTCACCAATATATTTTACATGTATTGCTTTTTTCCCCTCCTAGGGAGATGCTGGAGAGAATGGCCCCAAAGGTGATACAGGTGAAAAGGTACAGTGTTGTGAAATATGAAAGAGTATGTGTATGAGCAAGAATATTATTTCATGTACGTGAAAATGGGAGATCAGAGATAATTCTACACAATTAGAAAACTTTTAAATATTTAATGTATAAAAGGTGGTTATTCCACCAGCTCCTAGCTACAAATTTAAATATTTTAAAAGTAAAATGCTATGTCAAAAATTCTAGAAAATGCGTAATTGGGTTTCTAGTAATATGACTTTCAAGACAAAAAGAAACACACCACTATTTATGTGTAAATGGAACACTCCCTTTATACACAGAGATATAAAAATAGAGTTCCTAAAGTGATTCCATTTGTCCCGATTTTAGGATAGAAGATTGCAGAGGATTCGGAGGGGATGTAAGAGTTTGATAATCAGCTAAAGTCAGTTGATTAGAGCCTCTCATGCAGCCTTGAAAATTTGCTTCAACTTGAAATCTACTAGATCCAGATATTTTGTCAGCCTTTGTATTCTCTCTTTTTTTTTTTTTCTTTTTTGGCCTTTAAACCATTATTAGCACTTATATTGCGGTGGTCTTTTGTTCATCTTCCTGCCTCCTGCCTTTTTTTCCTCAGTCTATTGATGTTTTTGCTTGGATTCTTACTTCACACACATCTCTGACATAGGCAGGAAATTTTTATTTCATTTGTGCTATATGTTAAGAATTAAGAAAACGATCTTTTAAGAAACTAAAAATGGAATAGTCAGATTTAATTTAAATCAGGCTAATTGATGAAACAGAGTGATTCATTCAGGCTTGTAGTTGAGAATAAGAATACTCTACTTTGAAAATTATTATGGTACAGATGGACAGTTGTTAGTCATAAAAACATACCCATAAAGTAAAGAGAAATTTGTCTTCCTCGTTCTTATAAATATTAATTATAAATATGGCATGGGTGGTAGGGAGAAATTAGTGGTAGGAATAAATGAATGTCACCGAGTAGCAACTGTGTTTGTATTCAAGAGGTAGTCTAGAAATTAGAGTGGACTCTCAGTTTCTTGTAGACCAGGGTTTCTCAGCCTCTGCACTACTGACATTTTGGGCTGGATAATCCTTCTTGAGGGAGCTGTCAGATGTCTAGCCTCATTCCCGGCCTCTGCCCAGCGGATGCCAGTAGCATCTCTGAGTTGTGACAACCAACACTCTCTCCAGAGGTTGCCAATTGTCCACTGGGGAACAAAATCATCCCTCACTGAGAACCACTGCTGTAAACCCATTTTATTTATCTGTCAGATTTAAGTATCATGCTGCAATCCACCATGACATGAGTATGTTTAATACTAATGGGACCAGTGATATACCTCTATGACTTCTTGAAGTCAAAATTAAAAACCCTAGGTATATAAACATAGATATTTTATTTACCTTTGTTGTGTTTGCTTAAAAGCAGGAGTCAGCAAACTTTTCCTGTAAAGGGCCAGAAAATAAATATTTTAGGTTTTGTGGGCCGTATGGCGTCTGTCACAACTACTCAACTCTGTCATCGTAGCATGACAGCAGCCACAGACAATATGTATACATATGAGAGTGGCTCTATTCCGATAAAACTTTATTTCTGGACACTGAAATTTTAATTTCATGTGGTTTTCAAATGTCATGAAATAGTATTCTTTTTATAATTTTGTTAACCGTTAAAAATGTGAAAACCACTCTTAGCTCTTGGGCCACACAAAAACAGGTGGCTAGCTGGATTTGGCCCTCGGGCCATAGTTGCCAACCTCTGTTTAAAGAAAGGAAATCTTCTAAACAGAGAGCAGTTTCTGCAAGTGAAAACCACTTATGCCAAGTCTGAGCTACGCCTGTGTGGATTTATGTAGAGAATTTTAATCTTTAGAATATGTATTTTTAGAGCTTAATTTTTGAATGTAGGCCAATAGTTTCTTTAATCACACATTTTAAAAATTTAATATTGCAATAGTAAAGCAACTTTTTTTTCTTTGTAAAAGCTAAATTCATCTCAAAGGAATATGGTTCTTATTTTTTATATTAACACAAATCATTTACCATGCTGACTCACACATAGTAAACTCTCAATAAATGTTAGCTTTCTTACCACATGGAAATGGAAATCAACTAGATTGGTTATTTTTCTTTTTTATCAAAAAGTTTTATTAGTCAACTGAAATTAAGTTTGAGAAATGCTTCAGTTAAAACAGAAATCATTTCTATAAATTTTCAGTGAGTCTAAACAGGGGATTGTAAATAGGAATCTGTAACATATAATACGTAATCTGACCTGTAGCATTCATCCCCAAGAATGCTGTAATTGGAATATAATTTTTGATGTGTTTTTTAAACATTTCCTGCTTCTGTCACATAATTTGTTTCCAGCATGTTAGAAACACTCTTCTCATGGCCTTTGGGTTCAGTATGTGAAACCCATTCATCATTTACCAAGTTTGAGATGTAAAATCAAAAAAATGCTTCTTTTCTGCCATTGATGTAGTAAATTACGTCATTGGCGATTCACTTTAATAGGATTTTTTTCCTTGTGATCCAACTAGGTGCTTTTGGATGGTAAAGCAATCTAAGCCTTTCCAGACTGGTCATCTGGAAATGCTGTGGGACTGTAAAAACCTCTGGGCTGGGTTTTCTCTGTGGCCAGAAGCTACGATGAACTCTAGAATTAAGAATGACCTGCCAAAGACTGATTTTAATCATGTGTGGAGTTACTACGGGAAGGTTATGTTCTGCTCTTTGGAGTGTTAATCCCACCAACTAATGTAGAAATGCATTTCTTATCTATTATCCCAGCACTTGAAAGTAAGTGTTGGTGCAGACCACTGAATGGTTCCATCATGCCACTCTATTATTCACAACCTTATCTGTTCGTTTAGAAATTTCACATTCTTTCTTTTTTTTTTCTGAGCATTTTTTTAAAACTTTTTTATTTTATATTGCAGTATAACCAATTAACAATGTTGTGATAGTTTCAGGTACACAGCAAAGTGACTCAGCCATACTTATACATGTATCCATTCTCCCCCAGACTCCCCTCCCATCCAGGCTGCCACATAACATTGAACAGAGTTCCCTGTGCTCTACAGTAGGTCCTCGTTGGTTATCCGTTTTCAATATAGCAGGAAGCTTCACTTTCTTGGTATTGCCTGTCTGTGTCTTCATTTTTCTTTTCTCCCCCAATCTCCATTTCTATAAATAACCTGCCTTCTTACTTTACACCTGCAGAGCATCTTTGATTTGCATCCTCAGAGCCTTTTCAGAAGCGACACCCATATTTGGAGCCACCCACCAAATTGCCTTTTCTTAAGATCACATAGGAAGGCTTTTCTTTTGGGCATAGGGCCTTCTCCAATTTAGCACATATGATGCTTCCCTTAGCTTAGAATACTCTTCTCTGTCCACCTCCACCTCCTCATGTTCTCATCCTATTCCTGTCTACTGAGACCTGGATTCATTAAGTCATTTCCCTGGGGCAGCCTTTCAGTCTCCCTGGACTGTCTCTGTTACCCTCTATTTGCTCCCAGAGCACTCTCTATGATCCCTTTCATAACCCTTATCACAATTTATTGTAATTCCTTGTTTAATTGGGCATCCAGCTCACTGGAAAAGAAAAAACAAACAAATAAACAAACAAAAAACTATAAGTTACCAAACTGTTCTATTCCCAACACCAATCCAATTTCCTGGCATGTAATAGGAAGATAATAAATATTTATTGAATGAAAAACCTTAAAAAAATTTTTTTTTTTTTTACTTTCATATGCTTCTTATTTTCGTTGAATGGTAGAACTTTTTCCTGTACCATGCATTTGTTTATCATGTCTTCTGTGGTGACACAAAATTTCCCAACATGACAATTTCTTCCTATCCCAGACTTTTTTGTACGTGGAAAGAAAGAAAAAGAAAGTAGCTTTTATGCATTCAATCAATAATATTTTTGAATACATATATTTGTGTACATATATACTATATACATATATACAAATGATTACAGTAGTCCTTCGGTATCTCCAGGAGATTGGTTCCAGGATCCCTGCAAATACCAAAATCCTAGCATGTCCCTTATATAAAACGGGCTAGTATTTGCATATAACCTATGCGCATGCTCCCATATTCAACTGACCCTTAAATAATGCGGGGCTTAGGAGTGCTGAGACTCTGCCAGTTGAAATCAGGGTATAATTTACAAACGGCCCTCCTTATACATGGTTCCTTCACATCCCTGTTTTCTCCATATCATGGTTCCCCATCCGCCGAATTCAACCAACTGCAGATCATGTGGTACTGTAATATTTACTGTTGAAAAAAAATCCACATATAAGTGGACCTTTGCAGTTCAAGCCTGTGTTGTTTAAGGGTCAGCTGTACTATAAAGCTTCTCTAGATTACTTATGATACTGAATACTATGTAAACAGTTGCCAGGCACACAGAAATTTAAGTTTTGCTCTTTGGAATTTTCAGGAATTTTTTTCTCAAAAGATTTTTAGTCCAAGGTTGGGTGAATCCGCAGATGCAGAACCCAGGGATATGGAAGGGTGACTCTATCATAAGCACAGGACAAGGGCAGGGTTTGAAACAGCATTGTTCGCTTTATCGCCCTAGCTCCTAGTATCCCTGCATCCAGAACATGGTTGGCACATCATCGATGCTCAATAAATATTTATTGAATGAATTAATGACTGATAGAAATAGCACCACATTCACTTTATTTATCCACATAGACTTTAGTAACACATACATATAATTACATACCAAATGTTGTGCTTGAAAATAATCACAGCCAAAACCAAAAACTCTGTACTTGAATGGTCAATAGCGAAGTCAAATTCATTTACCTCAAGTATCTTCTCAAAGTATTTTTTGCTTTACGATTTACCCTGTGGAAACTTTTATTTTCAAACCAACTGATTTGTGAAGCTAAGGGTATACTTAGAGAGACACAGTTGGGGTTTTTTTTCCTACTTTAATCCTGTATTCATTTTCACTTTTAGAGGAATGAGGATTATAAACACTGACTTTTATTTTCACTACTTGCAGCATTATCCTTTAAAATGTTTAACTTGGGAATGTCTTCCAGCAATTGCCTTGCCACTTAAAAGTTATAAAAATTCCTTGAGATTTCACAGTTCTAATTTTTGAAAAGAAAGTTGATATATCAGTCATAGTTGTCCATCAAATGAAACTGCTCCAGTTTCCACAAATAAATCAGGCTTCCTGGAAACTGTCCTTTCCTTCCCATCCACTTTCTCTGAGAACTAAATCTAGTCCTTTTTCTCGTTAGTGGATTATCCAGTCACTTTCCATTAAAACACTGGAAAAAAAAGTGTTTAAACTACAGTTAATACAAGCAACTTCCTTTTATTTATAAGTTTACTACAACCATTGTGCCCTGTTGCCAAAATGAGATAAACCAATAATTCTTTTCTTATTCCAATAAAAAGAACATGGCAATAGAATTCAGGAAGTCCAAAATTCACTTAGGCTCAAGTTGCTTCAATTTCCTCATCTATTGAGTAAAAATAGTAATATCTGCCCTATCTCCTGGGAGTCTTGTGAGGTATAAATAAGATGAAAAAGGGGGCTTAGAAAAGTCAAAATTGCTTTTATGAATACAAAGGTCTCATTGTGCAAAATACTGATTCATTGGTGTTGATGGCTTTCAGACAGACTTGATTTAGTGGAAACAGAAATAAGTATTATTTTGTTAGCCACATTTACTTCGCTGCCCACTCGGAACTCAATTGATTATTAGTGATGGGGAAAAGAAACCAGTATCATTTTACAGTAAGACAGTATTTGGTATCCTGTTCTCTATGTTTTGTCATGTTTTAATTTTTCCTTGAGTAGTAGCAATTACATATGTCAAAGAAACTCGTATGTTTCCTCAAATGAGTTAATTTATTATTTCCTCCTCCTTCTTAAGCTTTGTTTTTCTTCCTAAAGGTTTTTTTTTTTTGATTCTTGACTGCTTGCTGAAAATATTCTTTCTGAGATTTGTTCATTTATTCACCATATACGTATCCAGCATATTTTATGCAGACACTGAATAAAAATAGACCCTGAACCTGCCCACAGGTAGCTGATCATCTAATGGAGAGACAAGCAAAGAATAGGCAGAAAACATATATACGTAATCCATATGCAGTGAGCTTGCAGGACTTGAACAGATGCTGCAGAGTGAGATGTGGACGTGAGGAGCATGTGTCTAGGTTGTTCAGTGAGGGGTTGAGGCAAAGCCACTTAAGACCTGAACAAAGAGACCTGCCAGCTGTGGGGAGAAGAGAGAGAAACTGAGGGAGAGGGGCAAGTACCTCATGTGTAGAGGCCTGAGGTGTATCTCCGTCTCTAAATGAGATTGATGAGCAGCTCTCTAAACCTAGAACGAGGAAGTAGACTCCTAGAGCTCTGTGAGCCCTTGCACAGATAGGACAGCTGAGGAAACCCCGGTATGTGCTGTCTTCCTTGTGGCTGTTTCTGTTTTCTCAAATGACTACGTTTTCTCCCTTTTATTTTCCTTGTAGCATGTTTATGGGACAGAGGACTAGAAGGAACTGGAAAATCTAGGTCCTTGTCTGGCCTCGTATCAGAAATAAGCAGCCACCCTCCGTGCTCTCTCCTGTTAGCCCCTACCTGTGTATTTAGAGCACATTTGCCTTAAGAATGTAGTCACACTCGGTGAAATCCGGATGGAATACAATGCCTTTCAGAAAACCAGATTCTGTCTCAAGATTTTCTCTCAGATCTTCCTTGTGTCCCTGTCACCCACAAGTCATCCATCATCCTGTAACTTTCCAGTGACTGCGTTACAATGAAATAAGTGTAGAGCTAGAAAAAAACGTGCTGGTCGTAACAGTGACGGTGCTTCATGAGGAAAACAAACTGACCGGCGGCATGGCTTTTTCCAACTCAACACCATTAACCCTTTGACTTCATCTGTTGAACCCTGACTTTCTGAAGACAGAAAGGGTCAGGGAACTCCTAGTAAATGATAGCCAGTGACATTAATAAATTCCTGAAATAGAGAAAACTGAAATTCCAGATCCACTAATATATTGCTTTAGAATACAATTTTAGCACTGTATCAAGGGAAGAGATCCATATTTATATTTATTTCAAGGAATGTAGTCCTTATGTATTTTGCAAAGTAAACGCATAGTTTTAGAAAGTATATTGTTTATCTTGGAAATTACTGACATCTTAGCCATATTGATACAAAATCTTAGGGAGCATAGTTCAGCCCATTAGTCATGGGGTTTCCTTAGGCGCTCCTGTAGATAACAGCTCTGTATGTGTTTGTGTGTTTCCTATTCCCATCACTTGTAGAATAATCTCTCATGGGTTTCATTTTAGGGTGACCCTGGATCGTCTGCTGCAGGAATTAAGGTAACTATAGCCTTGCAAGTGTTTGTACCCCAGGAGTTACAGCTTTGACTTTTATAAGTTTCTTGTTTCCCTTCCCTTTTACCAACTTTGATGGTTCTAACTCTGTTCCTATATTACTGCAATAATCAGCTTCTAGACACAACACGGAGTATCTGCTAGAAATCTCTGATAAATGCTTAAACAAGAGGTCTCGCCTTTTCTTCCCTTTCTGATTGGTTTTTATGGAAATGTGGATTTGTATGTGAGCTTTAGGTATATTTACAGCAAAAAAAAAAATGTTCATATGTCTGGTAGGATGTAGAACAACAGAATAAAATGAATGAAATGCATGTGTCATCGGGGAGGCTGAAGGTGTCCAAGGGCCTAAGGCTTTTGGAAAATTCTTATAAGACTGCCCTTTTCATCTTTGATTTTCTTTGGCCAGGGAGAGCCCGGAGAATCTGGTCGTCCAGGGCAAAAGGTAAATCCCTATTCTGGTGTGTTCTTTGTATTGTCTTACAGTCACCATTTGACTATGTTTGCTATCACTGTATAATATGAGAACAATTACTGAAAATGATGCCGTTTTCATGCCTTATATGCAGAGTGTTTTGGAGTGTTTTTCATTTTAAAAGGGTTGATGCTGACCATAGTAAAAGTACAAACATAATCTGGACGTGTAAAAGGATAAAGTCAACATATACTGAGCTGTTTGAGACTAACAAAGATCTGCTGGGTTGGAATGCCAACAACCTATCTTGCATGTTTAAAGATACTCTGCATGTTTCTATCTTTTATGAGAAGAAATGAATATTTACTAAACTGTCTCAATAGGGCATGATGGACAGTTCTTTTAAAATTATATTCCTTTCCTCTCATTTCAAATACTTCCCTGCTGATAATTTTTTTATGTGAATAATATCTACCTAAGCAGTGAATGTTATGTTGTAAAAGAGGTTTGTTCATGAACTAAATTTTAATTGGAGACAGTAACCAAACCACTTTAACCAATCTGACGTTAATTTTTTTTATCATTTGTGCTTCACTTCAGTGATAAATTAGAGGACATGCAATGAATATGTTTATTCTCATTTGAGTCTGAAGCAGGAAACGACTGTTTGTAGTTTATCGTCTGAGCATCTGGATATCAATGCCCAGTGCAGATTTTAGATTTTTAGATAACAGATGTGGCTAACAAGTAAACGTGAATTCCACATTATGATAAATCTCTGAGATCATGACTCTGCCTTTGTCTAGCAGCAGTTAATGTTATAGAAAAAATAATATGAATAGAAACATAGAATATACCTCATTAGTATAAAGAGAAAGAGAGAATAAATTCCATTGTAGTAGTGTGGAACCTTAGAACATAACATAAAAATATATTCCCACATTCTTGAAGTTATTGAGAGGATCACTGCTTTGTTTAAACACTTCAGATTAAAGTGTCTTTTGAGAAGGTCTTTCACATTCTTTTAACATTTCCCTAATTGAAAAATAGATTTTCTTGAAATTAAGAATCTAAGAGTAATGATTCATGAGACCCAATTTCAGGTAAAGTTGAGACTTTTCCAAAGAGCCCAGCATAGCTCTGCAAATTTTGCTCTTCAGTGCCTAAGATTTCCTAATGATTCTTTATGTAAGAAATTGGAAGTTAGTGATATCACAGAGATCCATGGTCTGCTTTGGTTTGGAAGAGCATCTAATTTTCTCAGATGATCTCATTTTAAGTCCCTCCGTCTTTAAAAATTAAAAGCTAAATTTAAACTGCTCTCCAAAACTGTGATAAGTTAAAAGAATTGTCTGCAAAACTGTTATGTCTTTTTAAAAAACAAAACAAGTCTGCTATAATTTCATATAGGTTCCACTGTTTTCAGAGTGGAAAACAATTGGTTCATAAAATATTGCTTTATCATGATTATTTAAAAATACATTTTAGATTCATTTCTGGAAGTTTATAGGCTTACATATGGAAACATTGGCTTTTCTTTGTATTTCATTAAAAACCTGTTTTAAATTATATTGAGAGAAGTGGATTCTACCTGAACAAATACGTGCCTGAATGAATATGTGTATGAATATTACGACCCATCTGAATGAAAATGTGCCCTGAAAAGAACAGTATCTTTTTCATTAATATTTAGGCCAGATCCTACCCGTTGACGCAATCTCACTTTCCCACAATATTTATGACTTCCTTGTCTAATATCTGGATTTGGCAATACTTACCCCAACACTGATTTAAAAGTAGAGTGTTTCCATTCTTGCTGGTTGCTTAGATTGGAAAATGACAAACAGAACTGAGTACAGAATCCATTCAAGGAATCTTCCACGACAGTTTTCTCACCATTGCAGAACTTTGTTGTGGGTTCATGGGTACTTAAGCTCCTGCATTAGGGACATTCCCAGAAAAGTAGAGGATATCCTGCTAGAATTAAAGTGCATTGATTAGCTCTCCACTGTCTGGTATTTTGCGGTATGAAAGTTTGTTATTTAGAGTAACATTCATAATAGGGAATGATTTAATTATAGTTTTTTTCTTTTATAGACTCAGCAGGAGAGTGTGTGATTGATATGTGAGTTAGGGTATGTATGTTTGTAAAGTGAGTGTGTGTTTCATCACATAATTTTTTCCTTCCTAACTTCACATTCAATGGCATTGGTGGTATAGTGGTGAGCATAGCTGCCTTCCTAACTTCTCCACATCTTTTTAAAATATATTTTTTAGTTTTAATGGGGTAAAAATACATTTTTGCCCATTGTAAGGGACTGGCACAGTTGAACTGTATCTAGAAACACAGGGCACTGTCACAGGGACATGGGGTGAAAGCAGAGAACTGACTTTAACAGTAGACAAGGGTCTCCGATAATGGAGAATAAAGAGTGAAAGGGAAAGAAAAAAGAAAACCAGAAGCATAACGTATCAGTGTAAAGTGTAATATACTTGGGCAAGAAGTCTTTGAATGGAATAACAAACCGATTCTTAATTATGACCTAGATCTGAACTTGGGCTGTGCATGACCAAGAACTCAGCTCAGAGAAGCTCTGAGTCAAGAAATAGGCAAGAATGGAGAAATTAACTGAAAACTGTCTCTTAATTAAAAGATAAACATTCATGGTACAAGGACAGAGAATTTATATAGGAAGAAATATCTTCCTAAAAATGCGGAGACGTTTCACAAAGGGTAACATTAAATGTTTTATAATCCTTCATTTTGTCAACTTTTAAGTAAACATAAATTTGGAAAGGTCAAGATCCAAGAGTATGAAATATGAATTCCTGAAAGATTTGTTCATTAAAAAGTACGTTTATAACCTATATACTTACATATATATGCATATGATGTAGGGAAGAGCTAAGCGCTCAAACTCTCTGTAAGTATCCAATCTACATTATAAAATAATCCATAATGTTTTATACATCTTTCTCACTGTGAGAAACATGAATGTGTCTATGTATGCATGTGTATATAAATATCTTACTTTAAAGTAGTCATCAGATCCTTTTAATTTAATTTCCCCTTGAGGGAAGGGTCTAGTAAAAACTCCTTTGAGGAAACAGTGTTACAACCTATATGTTTCCACACATGTCTTAAATAGGATGTCTTGAGTTTTGGGGGCTTTTCTGAAACAATACAAAACTATCAATATGTCACCAATATGTTTACTTTTATTGGTTGTATATTCTACTGCAACTTACTGTGTTTTCAAGGGCCTTATACTTTTTTCTTAGTAAAAGAGAATCTTCACTGAAATATGGATAAGCTCTTTTTACTAGAGCTTCCTAAAGTTATTGACTAAAGGGAAATGGGGGGAAAAAAAGAAAATCAAATGTATAATGTATCTATGTAAAGTTTAATCTACTTGGACAAGTTTCTTTGAATGAAATATCAAATTCTTAATAATCATTCTTTCTTCTCTGGCTTAATCTCATCTTAGTCTTTTTGTTCACAATGCAAACTTTCACTCAGGTAGTTTCAGAAAGAATAGCTTTTCTTTTGCATTCCTGAAGCACCTTTGACCTAAACCATCAGGAAAGTCATTTTCCTTTCTATGTCTAACCATACAGCTTAATATAAACAGTATCTGAAGTCATTTTGTGATAATACCAGAGCAAATTATAGCCCTCCATAATTTGAAAGTAATAATATTAAAGATGAAATGTCTGGTTGTTCTTAGTAGATTTTCCTTGGAATAAGGGCTGTTCAAGTATTTAGATGAAAGAAGTACCTTCTACCACTTTTATCTTTAGTTTGATGCTTCTGTCTCTTTTGGTATAGTTGTCATAACACTGACTCGCCATCATGAAATGATGTGACACTTTTACCTTCAAATGTTATTTTCCACAATATTTAGTCACCTCAGTCCAACACAGGATGGACTTTCATTTTCTCTAGCAATTCCTTTATGCTTCTTTAGTGGAATTCAGGAGATTTTCTAAGCAATATAACTTCTTGTCACTATACTTTGTGCTTAAAGTAATGTAAACAATTATGTGAAAATGAGAAGATTTAGCTTGACTCCAGTGTGCTCACTCAAAATGTACCACTTAATCTCAAACCTGTATTCAGAAGCAGCTGCCTGGTACCATTAGCCCTCAATTGCTAAGCAGGGTTACCCAGACTCAACAATTGTCTGATATACGGGCTGGAGTTAAGTATAATCTTAACCATGCATTTATCTTCTCATCATTCAGGAATGGAAAAGAAACCTTGTTATACTTTTAGGTGAATGAGACTTTTAATGTATATTGTTTTGATATGACCATCTGTTCATACAGCCAACTCTTGATTATCTGAGGTAAGAGAGCCTTGGAATAGGATGCATTATTTAAATGCACGTAATCCTCATTTCAGCAGATAGATTCAGCCTCCTCAACAAATCATTGACCAGAGAGTAATAAAACACAGGAATTCCTTCTCCTTTTATTTCTCTTTCTCACCTTCTGGTAGTGATGACAATGAGCAGTGAACTGGCAGCAACAGGGAAAATCCTGAAAAATCTGCAAAATGGTCAACCAGTCCCTGAATCAAGAGTTGACTGAACTGTATAATCTCACCAAATATCTTGAAGTATATATATTAGACATATATATACATACAGCAAGAATTCAGCTGGAGCATTTGCCATGTTTTTCTCAGATACTGTGCCTGAGTGAATACTGTTCTATAATGCTGTGTGATTTTCCTATGTAGGGTGAACCAGGGCTTCCTGGGCTTCCTGGACTTCCGGGGATAAAGGTAAATACTGCACTGACAGTCTTGGCTTCATAGAGATGTAATTGTGAGAGTCACAAAAATGAAAAAATGAAAGCTAAAAATATAGTGCTGTTCTTTAAATACTCACCAGCCATTTCAACCAATTAAATTTTTAATTAAAAATGAAGCACAGGTAACAGAAATAGACTTACAGGCATAGAAAACAAACTTAAGGTTACCAACGGGGAAAGGGGGGGAAAGGATAGATTAGGAGTTTGAGACTAACATATACACACTACTACATATAAAATAGATAATCAACAAGGTCCTACTGTATAGCACAGGGAACTATACTCAATATCCTGTAATAAGCTATAATGGAAAAGAATCTGAAAAAGAATATATATATGTATATACGTATATGTATAATATATACATAAATATATATATATATATGAAACTGAATCACTCAGCTGTACACCTGAAACTAACACAACATTGTAAATCAACTAAACTTCAATAAAAAAAAAATGAAGCATGGGTATTTCTAAAGTTTGCCATGGCTATCTGGAATGTATATTCCACTATATAACCTACTATGCCCCTTAAATAAATGTAAAAGTCATTTCATTTGAAGTCATAGGAATTCTTTAAAGTCTACAATGTCTCCCTTCACATTTAAATTTTACTCTTAAGATCCTATCAGATTTTGACCAGAATTAAAATCTTAACATCCCCTTAAATCTAATATCGAGGCAGCTGTTTTTGTGATTCACCCATTATAATAATCTTTCCAAAGTTTTTTTTTTTTTAATTTATTTATTTATTTGTGGCTGTGTTGCGTCTTCGTTGCTGTGTGCAGGCTTTCTCTAGTTGCGGAGAGCAGAGGCTACTCTTCGTTGCGGTGTGCAGGCTTCTCACTGCAGTGGCTTCTCTTGTTGTGGAGCACAGGCTCTAGGCACTCAGGCTTCAGTAGTTGTGGCACATGGGCTCAGTAGTTGTGGCTTGCGGGCTCTAGAGCTTAGGCTCAGTAGTTGTGGTGCACGGGCGCAGTTACTCTGCGGCATGTGGGATCTTCCCAGACTAGAGCTCGAACCTGTGTCCCCTGCATTGGCAGGTGGATTCCTAACCACTGCGCCACCAGGGAAGTCCTTCCAATGTGTTTTGTGCTTCTACTTCCTGTTAATAATTCTCACTGCAAAGTACAAATATTACTAAGCTTTATTGACCTACATACTATTCCCATAAAATTTGTATGTCTTTTGAAGTAACTGCTTAAAGCTTAGCTTGAAAACATTGTTTTACATGTTTTTAAATTGTCTAAAAATATTAACAAACATTTTTTTTAGTTGTTTAAAATTTTTTACATGGCAACTGTCAAGGCTTAAAAGTTCTAGTGTCTTAGCTGTAGTGCTCCCTTAAAATCAGCTTCTTATTTTAAAGTTTTTTCTCTTAATTCTAGAACTGTTTGATAAAATAACATAATGCAAGTAGATTTTCCTTTACATTGTTCTCATCTTATAGAATTTTGAATTAATCTCTAGAGTACATTAGATGATTCTAAAATTAATATTCCTCGTTTCAGTAAGAGGGCTGTATATGCTGCTTTATGAAGATTGTGTTTGAAATGTGTTACATGAATAATATGATTTTAGAATTAATATATTAAATTACTGAGTTCCCAGACATCATATGGTATCATATGTAACATTTTATGAGTATATTTGTTATAATTAACAGCCATGAAAGCTATGAATTCCAGGTTGGCACTCAGAAATTTTGGTTCTGCTTTTTGTTTGATGTTTCCAGATTAGTATCACAGATGTCCAGATATGTCCTTTTAATATATTTTTAGTCTTTGACTTCTTCACTGAAAAGTACACTCCATGACAACAGTTTACTAAAGAGTCAAAGTCATTTCCGTATCATTTGATATTTAGCAAAAATAACTTAATAAATTATATGTGATTTCATACTGCAGAGTTAATTTATGGCAGTTCCTTAATAATCCCACACATTAAAAAAAAGCTTTTTACTGATATTTGGAAAATCACAGATTTTTAAAACAAATTTAAGAACATTAAATTCAGCACTAGGTTAAAGAAGCCGGTAACATTATAAGTAAGGGGGGAGGCATTTAAAAGGAGGGGCATTTTGGAAAGACTGGCGCAGGGTTTCCTGCAGCGCTCGCTTGTAGGTTAGCTGGGCTGTGCTGCCAGCACCAGATCCTGAGGCAGGAATCTCAGTGCTGTGTAGAAATCCAGTTGTCCCTTCTCCTGAGGGTGAGCTTTCTTGTTGAGAGAGAGTATATAAGGGGGAAGGTATTGGGGTTTTTCCCTCCAAAACAAACAAACAAAACAATTACAGTTACTACTATTTGTTCTCATTACCTTTCATTTATGTCCTCCACTGTGAAAAATACCCCAGCTCATTTCCCTAGTCCTCGGTGGACCAGTTTGAAGGTTTTGAACTTTTTCAAATTGGGAAAGATGTTGGTGATTTGCCACCTCCAGTAAACGTTTTTATTTCTAGGGTCATGGGATGTTGCCAGACAAATTTTGTCAAGATCTTATAGCTGATACTTTCCTTTGTTTTTCTAACCTGACTAGTGACTATGGTGAGAAAAAGCCATCAACTGACAAAAATCTTTCTATCATTAAACTAGAGATACTTTTTTCTATGTAATTATCGAGTGTTGTTGGGTAACTATCCAGTATTCAGTTTAAATCACAGATTCTATTTTTGGATTAATAAGCTCTGTCTTCTCTCTCTCGTCCAGAATGTAAGTGATATGCTTGCCGTATAATGTAGTAGGTGCTCAGTGTAATTGAGTAATTTTGTAAAGGAGGCAATTTAAAAACACATCATAGTCATGAGTAGTTATTGGATATTTTTAAATGTACAGTTAAAAGTTTATAAATTTATGATATAGCTTCATTAACTTGGGATATTCTTTACTCCTTTAATATACCTTGCTTCTGTTAGGTAGTTAACCACAGGACAGTTAACCTTGATTTCGTAGTTTGAATGAGTAATAATATTTAAAAGATGAAACCACCATATATGGATTTAGAATGTGTGGTAGCAAGAGCATTAGTCATAACTTTCCTAGACCTGTGTGTGTGTTTATGCTTTGGAAATACTTCCTTGCTATCCATCTCCTTATCTGCTGGTACTACAGAGAGCGTGCACATGCCATCCGTTATTTCCAAGATGTTGAGGAAACCAGCCATGACATACCAGGGAAGCTTTGATTTGCCACCTGTTGCTCTCGGGGAACGGTTGGAAGCTTAATGAGCATCCACATGCCTTCCACACTGCTCTCAGGAAATGAGCAAAGTGCCTAAATACAGGCAGCAGACTCATCTATCTATCACCTCAGGGTCCCACTCAGAGATAAATACTAATACCATCGGCATACATAAAAGTCACTAAGAAGAGGCATCACTTAATTTCAAACTACTCTTAAGCTTCCCGAACAAGTATTGGAAAGTGCTCTGACCATGTGGAAGACATTTGGAATTCCTATTTCATGCATCCATGGTTCATATAGTGTTAAGATGTTCAGCTGGGAAGATTAAATTATTGTACGTTGTACATTGCACAGTGTGCCATGCAAACATTGGTCTTCTGGAATAAGGATTGAGCTCAGAAAAGTTTTTTGATTAACAAGCCTTTAAATATATGTTTCATGGGTAAAACTTTATTGTGACTAGCTTTTCCAATATCACATAAAAGGGTGAGATTCAAAGTTCCTAGTTTTAAACATGTTTTTCTTTCCATACATGTTGAAAATTGCTTACCCCTTTCATGGTTACATCACCCTAGTAATTAAGTCATGAAGAGCAGTGATCTTTAGGACCAGATCACCAGTGTGTAGATCCCGGTTCTACCCCTTACCAGTTTATGAAGCTATATCATGTACTGGGCAAGTTACATAATCTCTCTGTGCTGGGTTTCCTTATCAAATGGCAATTATTATTATACATAACTCAGAGGGTTGTTGTGAGGATTAAATGAATTAATATACATGCAGCTCCTGAAATATTGCCAAACATATAGTAAACGCTATATAAATTTTAGCTATTGTTATTTCTTTCTCTTGGAGCAGCTCAGAATGTTGGAAACATTGTTTATGCACCTGTTTTATAGTCTTTCCTCCTGTGAGTCATTTCAACCTAGAGATCATAAAGCCATTTACACCCTCCAGGTTCATAGATCTAAATTCTGAAAACTCCTTTGCGGTGATGGTTGAATGTTACCTTTAAGAGCAGTAAGATAACATGTTTTCTCTTGAAACATGACATCACACTATTCCCCTTTTCCTATAACCCAATGTATTCCAGGGATAAAGGATGAGGAAACACAGTGTCCTGCGCATAAGACATGATACTGTCTTAGTTCTCCTTCCCGACACTCGTTACAGGAAAAGCAAAAGGAAAGCTTGACATGTAATAATGGAAATCTCTAGGCCCCATTCATCGTGTTGCCCAGCCCAAGACATTTTTTTACAAATAAGAATTTTCAATGCTTGTTTTTCTCCTTTCAGCGTTGACTACCAGTGTATCTCATCATATTTAGAAAGTAAATTGGGAAAAATGTACCTGACACATTAAAACGAGTACAATAGGGAGACATAATACAGTAAAAATTACATCAAATCAGAAAAACAAATCAGTTAGGTGGCAAAGAAATTTTTCCCTCAAAGCTTGATATTTTTGTTCTGGCTTCCACATTAGTGACAATTTGAGATTCAGATCAAGAACTTGAGGATCAGGAGACAGTAACTAACTGTTTACACTTCATTATATAAAATCATCCTTGACACTAGATCATATAAGCACTAACTTACAGGTGGCAGAAACATTATTTTGTCATTCTTAGGATTAAGTATAGTGCCCAGTCATCTATAGAAACTTATCTTCTAAATACACTGGAGATGAGGTTTCTTCCTTAGAAACATCAAGTCACATTTTTAAAATAACAGAAGAAAGTTTTTGGAAGTGACATAGGATGTGAAATGAATCTGTAAAAGAAAAAAGAAAAAGAATACTGGTTAAAAGGATAGCAGTGTGTTATTGTTACTTATAATTACTTCCTGCTTGCACAAAGTGCGTCTGAGCAGTTGAATAGTTTAAGAGTCCAATTAGGGAACTCATACAACCAGAAATCAGAGACTTTTTAGCAGCCATAACGAAACCTTGACTAAATACACCAATTGTGCTTTCGTGATGTAATCCTGTTTAAAAAAAAAAAACCAGAAACTTATGTTTTCTGGATTTTAAATAAACTTGCTGTTGTAGTTCATTTTCATCATAGCCACCAAGATGTTTTAATTTATGCTCAAATGTGATCCTTCAGGGGAATAAGTGTTTGGGGGACAGACTCTACTTTCTCATCCTTTTTTTCCCCCTCAATAATTTTACAAATCAATCATTACCAAAACTGGCTGCCTGAAGGTTCTTATTACAACAAATGTTCTTGCTGTAATCCTCAAAAGTAGGTATCATGCTGACTTGAATTCTAATTAGCCCTTCAGCAAGAAGAATATTGTATGGTTAATGCATTCAGTGTCAAGATACATTAATCAAAATTATTGGTGATGCTTTTAGCACCCAGGCAAGTCAGCACATATTTTTCAAGCCCCGTTGTACTATTTTTTGGGCAATGAAAATTGGATCTGCTTGGGGTAATAAGTATCATGGAAAGCATGACTTGATTTACACTGGTATATTAGAGGTTTTTTAGACAGGTTAAAAAAATAATATCTTTTACTCCTTTAATTGATAATGACTTATAAAACTAAAACAAATGGTATTAAATGAAAAACCAGAGATTTTTCTGTGGACAAGAGATAATCAGTTAGGACTTTCTGTTCACTATTCCATTTAACAGATGGTAGGTTCTGGAAGTTTATAGGGAAACACCTGGTGAGCCATTTCTGTGTGAATGAAGCTGCCTCTTCATTCTTACCTTGACTAGTAATTCCATCTACATATTTGATGACTCTTCTCACCCATATGAAAGACATCCTTTATGTAGATTTGACAACAGAGTATTAAGTGAACTGTCCCGATGGCCATTTAAAAGATAAAGTAAGATCATCTAAAATACTTTCTTGCCATATATTAAATGTGAGTTTGAAGAAAAATCAGTCCAGATTTTATTATGGAATTCCAAGACTTAATGACTTAATGGTCATTGTTAGATTTCAGAAAGATCATGTTTTTAAAGAACTTCCTGGTTTTTCCTTGTGTTTTTATAATATAGAAGGCCAGGTTTTGTTGCCTTCTTTGTTGGTGAAGATAGTAATTGTTTGAGTTATTTGGAGGGTTTTTGTTTTGTTTTTTGGGGTTTGGGGCCAGAATACATAGAATTTAAACTATCTCAATAGGCTGTTTAAATTTTTTAAAAGTAATAGCAAATGAGTTGAGCAAAAGTGGCTTCAGTCAAAAATCTTACCTTTGCAGCATCTTCCTTTTATCCTTCCCACCTTCCCATAGCTAAATCTTCTTGTAGTTTACTTCATTTCTCTGTGTACATATTGCCAATTTATGAAAGAAAACAGAGAAGGAGAGAGAGGGATAAACTCTAATACTGACACTCTAATCAACAAGGGAACTTTTTGTTTGGTGCAAAAAACAGGATCATTTTTCAAATATAGCCCATATTAGTTACTATGACTTATTTTAATTGAGCTTTATACTACAAGATCAAAGTTGTGGCTGCTGAAAGCATTAACTGTAGTTGGAAAGATCAGTGTGAGACCATTAGGCCTTCCTGAATTGGTCATGTATAAGTACACGTTTGATTTCAGCTATAGCTATTCTTTGTAGATTTGTTTCTGCATCTTTATGTGCCCTGGCCGTTTAAAGCTTTCATTCAAATTAGCAAAACCCGTGTCAGATTTTCAAATAGGTCTGTTTGCTGCTGTTTCTCGCAGCAGTTTATTACTAGACCTACTAATTGTGCTTTATCGTGAATTAATAGCATTTATTCTTCCCAACGTGAATCCCAGTTTAGCTGCCAAAACCACAAACACTTCATTATTCATCTTTTCTACCAGCTCAACACAGGAGGATATGTTACTGTCTTGGAACTGAGACCTAGTTTTTTAACTCATGGGTGCTGAGCTAATTAATTGATGTTGAGAAGAAACAAAGGACATAACTCATGAAACAACTCAGGAAGAAATCAGATGTAATATTTAAGATAAGACCAGAAAGTTAAACCAAATTTTTATTTTCATTTTGAAATTTGAAGCTGCATCAATGCCGTCTTGCAGTAGCATGAACGGAGCTGAGATTTCTGTTTCTCTGACAACCATCTGATCGCTGGTAGGCATGTGGTTTGGGTAGCAGAATTTGGTGCCAACCGTTACTTGTGTTTTAGTGATTAAAACATTGGATTGTTTTAAAGGTTCTGATAAAGAGTGTTGTGTATTTTTTATTTCCAGGCTTTGGTTAAATCACAGCTCTGTATTTATTTTAAGAGTTAGATATTTCATTGTTTATATTTTTCCATTTGTCATAAGGGTAGATCTAGTTGGACATTGCCAGGACCGGTGAAGACAAAACAACAACAAAAATAGCAGATTATCCTGGGTTTAACTGTTCTGGTCATGGTAGAGGAACAGAACATTTTAAGATGCTTGTCCCTCTCCATTCTTCCTCTCCTCTTGTCTTGTCTCCCTGCTAGCTGGTTGCTTTCACACTTCTGCTTTCCTTCCACACAGGATCAACAACTCCAGTATGAATGGAATCCCAATTAACTTTGTAATCTTGTTCTCAATGATAAGAAAAGTAAAAACCTAAAATACTATCTCACTTGAGATAGTGAGTGAATAGGTAGAGAGGTGAAGGAAAATTTAGAATACATATATATATGAAATTTTATATATATATATATATATATATGAGAAAAACAGATTAAAGTGGCTGTGAAGTAATTAGTGCTCTTAACATATTCTTATGCTATTGATTGGTGCCTTGGTATTCATGGCAAACCAATGTTTAATGCCTGTGCCTTTCCTTCATTTATCTTAGCCATTTTTTGGTTGTCACTTTTTAAAAAAGCACTAATACTTCATACTGAAAAGATGAATATTGTTTCAGAAAAGGTCATATTTTAGTGTTTTCACTTCAATGGTAGAGCTATTTTACTTGCAGCTTACCTGTATAAATCCACGTTTCCCTAATTATGACAGCCAGCATCTGCCCTTTTCAAAGGATCCCTGCCTTACGTTCCCATGTTATTCCAACAGTGGCTCACTCAAATTATAATTGGGTTTTCTAATTTGGGTAATTGCCTTGTAAATAAGAAAAAGAAAAAAAACTCTACATTTAATTGTTCCTTCATTAAAAGTCTTATAAGAGCTTAGTTCCATTATAGTTCCAATTTCCTCGAGTGCATCTCTCCCCCACCTTGTCTATTCAGAAAATACGTGTGAATAACTTCCAATTTAGCAATCTCCTATTTCCCATTGATTATGTGAGACTAGATATGTAAAAACGGCTCTGAGAAGCATCATACAGTCCAATAAAAATAGTTACTTCTCCTGTGTATTGTCCTGAAAAATTAGGCAACCTCATTTTGGTGTGGTTTGATTTACTTCAAAAAATGATTTTGCAAAAATGTCTTGTGTTTGAATCATATTTCAACTGCTTTCCCCTACCTTCCTTTGACTCAGTCTCTTTTCTCTCTCCTGGTTAACTAGAACTGTGACTAAAGTGGGTTAACCACTTGCTTATTCTTTCAATCACATTAAAGTATTTGCAGAATCATAGGTTGTCATAGCCTTTCTCCTAGACATTTTAGGAAATTCTAGGACCTTTAAACTCTACATCAATCCTTGCCAAAGAGGCAAGTTTTTTTTTAAGGATTACATTTATTTAGGGAAATTTAATAGGTATGACCATTTTTTCTCCTTTCCCTTTCTTACAGGAAGAAACTCATTCTTAGTAAACCTGTCATTTCTCTACCTTACACACGTTTCGTTTTGCAATCCTAAATGCTCTGGCAGATGGATATCGTCTCATAAAACGATGATATAGTCACATGAGAAAATTTAGGGTTACTTCTTGAAAGGAGTTGAAGAGGTATTGAGTATAACCCCATACAGTTGTAAAGAATCAAGAAGTCACCATGTATATCACTAATTAGCTGCAGAGGTGTTATAATACTACTACCACTAATAAAATAATGATAGCTAGCATTTTTGAGGCTATAATATAAGAACAACAATAACATTTATTGTTTATTTACTTTGTTCTAGAGGTGGTGCTAAGTGCTTTGCTTGAATTATCCAATAAATCTTGACTAAGTCACCCCTTAATGACACCAGAATCTTTCATTAGTTGGCAACTCAGGATCACAGCCTGCAAAGCCAGGCTTTAACTCCATTCTGTACCTTTGTACCAACAGTTCTCAAAGATTTAGCCTCAAAACCCTTTTACACACATAAAATTAGGAATGAAGGAGTTTTTATTTATGTAGGTTATACCTATTGATAATGTCTGTATTAGATATTAAAACAGAAATTTAAACAACCCATTATATGTTAATTAAATAACATTTTTATGAAACACAACTGAATTTTACAAAACAAACAAACAATCAGCAGGAAGAATGACATTGTTGTCTTTTTTTTTTTTTTCCCAAATATCTTCGATGTCTGGCTTAATAGAAGGCAGCTGGATTCTCATATTTGCTTCTGCATTCAATCTGTTGCAATTTGTTGTCTTGGTTAAAGCATATGAAGAAAAACCAGCCTCATACAGATATGTAATTGGACATGGGAAGATTATTTTAATAGCCTTTCCATGAAATTGTGTTATTCTTTTCTTTGATACTACCCCAAACTCTACAAGTAGTAGTTTCAACTTAAAGGTTAGGTACAATGTGAAATCTGAAACCATATCAATGAATCAATCTTTCCTACTCTGTACACTAAAAATGGTAAGTGAAAAGGCACTCTGAGAACCTCTGGTATAAGTCTAGGAAGGTAAGAAACAGTCCAACCAGCTCAAGACCATGAGTAGACATATTTATGCCTTATTTCAATAATTGTCTTTCAAGCCTGAGACAGAAAAGAGACCAATGATTATTTCCTCCCAATCCTGCCAAGATATAGACAGGATGGAGACAATGTCTCTAAAGTAATTGAGAGCTCTGGCATTAAATAAACATGAAGCTGTGATCCTAAAATTAAGTATGCTATTGTTCCCCTTGAATAAGTTGAAATAAGAAACGAATCGAGATGGTAGATGCTTTCTTAGAGTGGCATGATAAAGTACCACTAATCATACTCAAAGCCTTTAAAATAAGCCAGTATTAATAATGCTAAAATTGTTGAGTGTCCAATGCATTGCTAATTTTATATCTTGAAATAAAAATGTTCACCCTGAACATTCTGTATAAAGGAAATTGCTATCCATTTAACTCAGGAGGACTTAAATACATTAATGTTTTTAAAAAGGAAGAAACAACACTTTGGTCACTTAGATCACAAAGCCTTATTTATTTATGTGTGACTTATGAAACTGCATGCTTCAACTTTTTATAAACTAAGCACTAACCTAAATAAGAAATACATTTTTGCAACATTTACTCTTTTTTCTTCTCTTTTATTAGTATGCTTTAATGGTGCTTCTATTTGCTTTGCTAACAGTGAAATCATTTTATTTCTACTTGAAGATTTGCAAGAGTCTTGTCTACCTGTAAATTTTCCACCTATTAACTTGCATTATATTTTCATTACAGTAAGTTGTTACTAATGATACACATGAACTTTAATACAGCTTTTTTCTTGAGGGTGGAGAGGGAATATTTATGTATTTATATAAATCATTTTATTGGGAGAAACGTCTTACTTGTAAGTAAGTATATTTCTTATGTTTTTTGTTTAAAATAACAAGTTAAATTTTTTTATAAGAAATAGAATGGTCATCATTGAGTTTTCTGAATATAGTTGATTGTCATTTTAGACGATTAAGAGATTGATCCAAAATTATTTGTTCAGATTTTCCTCTCCGTTATATGTAAAGATATAGAGACAGGTAGAACAGAGTTATAGAAATTTCACAAACAATAAACCTAAAGCATTCATTCCCTTACACTTTTTATTTTCTTAAAGCAGTACCATGAGCATAAGAACTAGAGATAATCCATTTCAGTTATTTATCACTGTTCAGCAAATTTTGCGGTGCTGATATCCTTTGGTTCCCTGCCCAACACCAAGGTTTTATACAGCATATTTTAAAAAATCATTATTGCAGAAATATTTCATGACACTCTAACACTTCTTATCAAACATCCTCTCTGTATCTTCCTGCTCAGCTCCGAAAAACAAATGTTGAAATATAGCTACCTTAGAAAAAAATCAAATATGTCAAACAACATTAGCTACTGCTCCAGAAATAATCCAATGGGGGAAAACAAATGAACAAACAAATCCCAGAAAACATGGGAACAGAGGCATTATGTTTTTGTTTTGTTTGTCTTTGCTTTAAAACTTCGTTATAGATTTCAGGAAGTTAGACTTTTACATTTGAGCTCACGTTGTTAAGAAGAAAATAAAACTTTATAGTTTATATGTGAACACTGGTGTCGGGTGTTTTCTGATGCCAAATACCTGGTGTCTTTTCCAACACCAGTTCTCCAACTCTGATTCTCTGACACCAGCTGCATGTCCTACAATTCAATCCTATTGTGACACTAACTACTCAAAGTTAGCATCAGATTCCATAGGTTTAAGGGTTCAGTCCCATAAGACTGCCCTCACTTCAGACCACAATTACAGGTACCACCCACCTCACCCTCTCCGCCTTACCTGGACTTATGTCTGACTTGGCTACAGATTCCAGGGTACTCACAGCCACCCTCTGCCACTCCCTCTCAAGTTTGATAATTTGCTACAGTGACTCACAGAACTCAGGAAAATACCATACTTACCATCACAGTTTGTTATGAAAGATTAAAATGAGCAGCCAAATGGAGAGGTACAAAGGGTGAAGTCAGAAGTGTCCTGAGGGCAGGAGCCTCTGTCCCCGTGGAGTTGGGGGGTGCCACCCTACCAGCACATGGATGTGTTCATCAGCTCAGAAGCTCTCTAGTCCCCACTGCTTTGGAAGTTTTATGAAAGTTCCATTATGTAGGCGTGATTGATTAAAGCATTGGACATTGGTGGTTAAACTCAATCTCCATCTCCCTCTCTGGAGGTGGTGAGAGGAGGGGAAAGGTTGAAAGTTCCAACCTTCTTATCACAGCCCCGACCCTGAAGCTGTCTAGGGGCCCACCATAGTCACTCCATTAGCATAAACTCAGATATGTTTGAAAGGGGCTCATTAAGAGTAACAAAACATGCTCCTGTTACTCTTATTACTCAGGAAATTCCAAAGGTTTTAGGAACCAGGAACAAGACCAAATATATATTTTTTATTATACCACAACTGGGTTTCCTCCAGGTGGTAGAGAAGAGATTTTGAGTCTGGGCAAGAAGAGATTTTTTGCTTTCCATCTGAACATTACCGAATCTCTTCCCTAGCCACACCCACTGTATCAGTTATCAATTGCTGCCTACCATACAAGCCCCCCAAATGGGAGCGGCTTAAAACAACAATCCTCTCACACTTCTGGAGGAACAAGAATTTGAGCATGGCTCAGCTGGGTACCTCTGTCTCAATGTCTCCCATGAGGATGCAGTGAAGCTGTCAGCCAGGGCTGTGATCTCATCTGAAGACTCTACTGGGGTGGAGCATCTGCTCCCAAGTTCACACATGCGGCTCTTGGCAGACCTTGGTCCTCACCATGTGGACCTCTCCATAGGGCTGCTCATGGCAGCTTGTTTTCCAGAAAGCAAGTTGATTCAAGTGAGAGAGAACAAGGAAGAGTCCCCAGGATGGAAGCCACTGTCTTTTTATAACTTAGTCTCAGAAGTGATATCCCATTACTTCTGCCATATTCTGTTCATTACACATGAGTCAGTAAATCCAGTGCACACTCAAGCAGAGGGATTATGCAAAGGCATTGAATACCAGGAGGTGGGATCATTGAGGCCCATCTTAGACGCTACCTACCACATCCACCCTAACATAATGGATCTTGATTTGGTAAATGATAAGAAGCACTGGACAACAGATGAGAAAGGAAATTGTAAAGACATTTGTCTTGTTTCTTTGTCACTTTTACTTTCTCAAGCTCCTCCAAAGCTTTGCTCAAAGTACTGTGGCTGATCAAAACCAGTTCTGATTCATTTTATAGTTAGTAGCTGGATCTCAGCAAGAAAGCTATATACAATCAAAGGAGTAAAATCCCAGTAGAAGGAAATCAGTCTAACTTTACATATTTACTGTCAAATGTGTAATAATCTCATATGCCCATTTTTTTAAAGGGAGAACCAGGTTTCATTGGTCCTCAAGGAGAACCAGGCTTACCAGGGTTACCAGGAACAAAGGTAAATGTAGTGTTTTTCCCTTCCTTCCTTTCTGAAATTTTTGATCATATATTTTTAGTCCATTATGTTCCTTAGGTGACCAGATATTTTTGCCTAATGGAGAACTAAAGCAGCTTAGCACCTATTCCTAACACTTCTAATGGGAATACCATGTTAAATAGAATAATAGGAAGTTAATTCCAGAAAGCCTTAGGCAAAACAACAGGATGGTGGAATACATTCATTGTTCCAGTTGTCCCCCAAATTGTACCTAAATTGATATGATGCTATTAGTCTCCTGGCCATATGGAAAAGTGAGGGAATTCTGAGGAGGAGAGGTAGAACTCATTAACTCCTGCCCCTCGTTACCCATTTTAAGACATACGCATAAATCAAACATTATTACTATTCCCCCATCACTCCCTAGATTGCAAAGGCAAGTACTGACGTCATATAGATTCCTAAGTGTCTCATCCCAAAAGGATCCATCCTGAATAACGTCTGCAGAAAGATTCTGTAATGAAAACCATCTCGTGATCTTCCACTTGGCAACCTGAGAGAGGGCCCTAAAAGCAAAATCTATATGCTGCCATATAAAAAACTAGGTTGCTGTGGATACAGTCAGAGCCATAGTTCCCTTTTTATCTACCCAGTAAGACATAAAAAGGTACAGCTCTGAGGATGGAACTTTATTCATGACAGACTCATGAATCAAAGAAGGAGCAAAATTAGATCAGACTACTTTCTTTTATTTTTAAACCATAGCAGTTTTGCCTCAATGTGTATTGCATTCAGCAGAAATAAGCCAGGATGATTTCCAAGAGCTCGAGAAATATGTTCATGGTTTGTTCTGACAGAGGAGTCCTCATTCCGCTGGTCAAGAGAAAATAACTCTAATCCTAGTAAATGGAAACTATGTGTGGCCTAAAGGGAGACTAAAACTCTGTCGAATTTATGTAAAATTACTGCTTGCTCAGCAATTTCTTTTTCACATAATGAGCTGTCAAGCTTATTAACAAAATATGAGGAAAGCCTGTTTTAGCCTGAACAGATTTACACACGAAATGCGCTTTCTGGGATAAAAAGAGCTAGAACAAAAGAATAATGAGCATTCTGTGTTCATGTCAGAACTCTCGTATTTATTCAGGCTTGCAGCCTCAGAACCAGGTAGAGAAAGAGGATTGCTTTGTGGATAAGCACAAAGAAACGGGAAACCTGGTCAGTGCTGGAGAGGACCGGGCGTGAACATGATCTCTAAATGTTTGTGGCATTTTGTTTGCTAAACAGGGGAAAATAGGAGAAACACAGACTGTGGAGTGTAGAGTTCAGCCCTAAATATATTTTCTTTTGTTCACTTATTTTAAACTCTTCCACAGTCAAAAAAATCCAGATGTAGAGCCGTAAAATCAACATTAATTACTGTTCATGAAGAACCCAGCCTGATTTTACAGAACAGATACTTTTATAACAGATACTACTCTGAACTCCCAATACAAGTAAAGACTGTACTGTAACTGTTTTGTATTTCCACAAGAGGGATGTGAATAAGAAATTCATTTAACAATATTCTGAAGTTAATTTTCAGCTGAATTACCTATCTAACATGAAATTGGTATCATAATGGAAAAGTCATGATTATTTAAAAATCTCTTTCAGCCAAACACTAGTCTTTTACCGGTTGCGTAGGCAGTCTGGATTTGTACCAGTAAATTCAGATCTTAAAAATAAACTAAGTCCTCATATTTTATCCCCAACACAGTAAAGAGAGATCATAATGAAGAAATACGTATAATTGCATCTAAAAATCTGTTTTATGTACTGCTGTATTCTCAGCATCTGTATAGCGCCTGAGAGAAACCTCCATCAGTCTAAAGAAATAGGACGTTATTATGAATAATTTAGAATACTTTGTATAATATTGTTTAGTCATTAATTCAACACATTTTTTTCCAGACATTTTTCTAGTATTTGAGAATGGGGAATAAATGCAACAAAACCAGTCTCTACTCTACTGAAGCTTCCACTGTAATATGTGTAAGAAAGGGGTGGAAGAAAAGAAAAAAGTACACAAATATATAATGTAATTCCAGAGAGAGACTAATAAGCAACTGATTAGGGGTATGATGATAATAAGTGATTCTAGGTAAACGTATATAGACTTCACTACTCTGGTAAATACTACAGAGAAATGATTTTCTAAAATTTTTGTTTTTCTCTAAAATAAGATTATAGTTACCATTTTAGAATTCTTCTGTAAAATATTAAGAGCAACACCAAACATGGTATATACATATTTAAATAAAAATTCCACATACCAGCAAAAGTGCTTCAGTCTCTAATCCCTGGAAAATCCCTTCTGGAGCACCTTTTCCATCTCCTGCATCCAATCAAGTCCCTTGTCTTTCTCTCAACCTCTCCATTGTCCCACCCCCTTTTGGTTCATGCTGAGAAACCTACTGAGTCTTCTTCATCCTGGCCCTAATCTATCCCACCTCCCCTGCAAAACCACAAAGGTTTCCCACAGTGGGCATGATACAGACAAAGATCTTGGAATTTAAATCCCTACATCACCCATAACAGATCGAAATCCTACTTTGTTTTCCTTTCCAAGACGAATCAGTCCTTCAGTGAGAAGGGTGCCTCCCTCATCCATAAACATACCATCACCAGAAATCAAAACTTGTTTGATTATTGAAATTCTACCCATCGTGCAGGAAGATGAACACTCTCAAGTCTGTGTTCAGGGAGTGTAAAACAGCACCATCTTCCTGAAGGGCGATTAGCTAGCTTTTAAAATGTTTATACTTTTTGACACAGCCATTTGTCTAGTAGGAATTTATCCTAAGACTATGACCAGAGATGTGCAAAAGATTTACATACAAAAACATGTATGCAAAAATTGGAGACTGACTACAGTCAGTTCTATATTACAGCTCTCCCACGTTAAAGGCTTTGGGCAAGTTATTTAACCTCTCTGAGCTTCAGTTTCCTCATCTGTAGACTATGGATACTAACACCTTTCTCATTTGTCCTGGGGATTAGATAGGATAATGCATGTAAAGTGTTGTGTGCAGTTCCTGCACTCATCAATAGCACAGTTATAAACAGTGATAATTATAATATACACCCTACCTCATCCTTCAGGATATGACCCAAGTCTCACCAAAAGGAAGTCAATCTGGACCATTGAAAACCCTGTGGAGTTTCTTCTTCTCTCACATATGGCCTTACATTACTCCTTAACTCTTTTTTGTTCATGTGGATCTTTTCTAACTAGAGCACTAGCTCCCTGTGGGCAGTGACCATGCTCATCCTTCCCAGAGCTATAAACCTAGTAAAAGCTGTAACACCTATGGATCTTGTACAATGCCAAGCACATTCCGTTTCTAGGTTATGAAACCAGTACTCTAATTTTCTCCATTTTACAGAGGAAACTGAGGCTTTCAGAACTTAACTAACTTTCCCCAAAACACAAAACTGGTAAGTATTCCAGAGCCAGGAGTAAAGCCCAGAAAATCAAATTACAAAACTTGGCACTTAGCCATTTTGCCCTGCTTCGGAAGATCTTAAAAAGTTGCTGCAGACTGAAAACTATGTCCATGCCTGTTGTGAGGTATTAATGATGGCCCTTATCAATTCCCTTTAAAGGTCTTTCTGGGACTTCCCTAGCAGTCCAGTGGTTAAGACTCCGAGCTTCTAATGCAGGGAGCACTGGTTCGATCCCTGGTCAGGGAACTATGATCCCACATAGGGCGCGGCCAAAAAAAAAAAAAAAAAGTCTTTCCATTTACCAACATAGGCATCTGACAGGCATTTACCAAACCATTTCTTTGTCTATAAAACGGGAATGAAAATGCAAACGTTGAATTTTTTTTTTTTTTTTTTTTTTTTTTTTTTTTTTGCGGTACACGGGCCTCTCACTGCTGTGGCCTCTCCCGTTGCGGAGCACAGGCTCTGGACGCGCAGGCCCAGCGGCCATGGCTCACGGGCCCAGCCTCTCCGCGGCATGTGGGATCTTCCCGGACCGGGGCACGAACCCGTGTCCCCTGCATTGGCAGGCGGACTCTCAACCACTGCGCCACCAGGGAAGCCCTGAATAATTATTTTGATTATTAAATGAGATAATCCATGTTGAGGTTAATACAATGCCGAGTATGTGGTAAATAAATAGTAACTTTCTGCTTTCTTTGATTTTATTCAACTCACTCATTAACCTACAGGGACTAGCTGGGGGTGATAGGGGGCGCCATTTACCTATTTTGCGATTTGTGACAGGGCGACCGCGGGGAGGCAGGGCATCCTGGAAGAGGGGATCGAGGGGAGCCTGGAGCCCCTGGACCAAAGGTCAGTTATTCTCACACTGGAAACAACATTCTCTGGTTTGGAAATGTGTGCCACTTACTTTAGAACATGCAACTAAAATAAAATTATTCAAGGGGTATTAAAACAGCCAAAATCACAAATAATTCATTGAAATTCACACCAATTCGTTATTTTCTAAAAAGGGTTTTACAATTCAACTTTTCCAGTTTACTCTGTTCTGTTCAGTCAACAAATTAATAACACATCCAAATATAAATCGGGAGGTACTGTCACACTAACACCTTAGCACTCGATGTATATTAAAACCTACTGAGGAAAATGTGGAACCGTGTTGTGTTAGTTTCTATGGTAATTTGATGGTGTGTAACACCTTGAAAGTATGAGAGCTAAGGATTTATTTGACTTTTCAATCTATTCCTCTAAACTTCCTGCAAACTAGTATGGTAACACTTTATTTTAATAACCCATCCTAGAGACACAGGAAATGATTTACTCTTTGATGAAAAGGAAATTTATGCAAACACTGTTGAGACTAATGAGAATTAGTCACAGAACTCTTCCCATCCGCTGATGGGTGGACAGTCTTCAGAATTATAATGGCATGAAGGTTGGTGGAGAGACCAGGGAGTGAACTAATGATACGGTGATAATACCTATGTTCAGTGTTGTAACAGCCTACATTATATGGAGTCATATACTGAGGCAGTTAAAATAAAGTGTTTCCATTTTTCTGTATTATCCTGAGTCACTGCTAATTTCTTTTTTTTCTGTTCTTATCTCCCTCTGTCATGTTCTCTTTTTCATCTTCATATTCTTCTATAATAGGGGAAACAAGGTGAATCAGGAACTAGAGGCCCAAAGGGGTCAAAGGTCAGTAATTGGGTAACCATTTTAATGTAACATGAGGCTGTCACGTAACATGTGTCTCTTCCACAGAGAATCATGTTTTAGATTAAACTCTTTCACACGCTGGGGTTGCAGTAATTTCGTCCCTATGGTGATATCTCAGAACAGTTGGTTTGTTTCATCTTGTTTGTTTTGTGTTCTGTGCTTCAGACCATTCTTTATGAGAAATTGTATTTCCTGTTTCATATGTATAGCTTATTTGGAAAAAATTAAGTACTTTACTTAAATTATATACAGTATAATCTTATTTTTTATTTCCTGGCTATCTTTGTGATAAATGTTCAGATTATACTTTGCTTTCAAGTCAGTTGACTCCCTTCATTCCATTAAAATTTCACCACTAATTGAAATTCTCTCCTTTATCATGCTCTTTATATAGTACCTGCAATAATCTATATACTACTAGCAGAATCATGTTATTAATCATGTTATTAATCATGCTAATAATGTGGAAAATGGGGAAAACAGCAGAAATTAATAATTCCCCATTCACAGCAAAATTTTATTATTATGGTCAATGTTATTAGCATAATGTGGATAGAAAAATTATAATCCCTTTTCCTGCTCATCTTCACTGGTCCTTATCCAGTTTATAAGAAAGACATATAGAAATGCTTTGAATTCTATTTAGCAAAAGGGCCCTGTAAATTTTAGGCTATTTTAAAGAACCTTCAAATCTACCCAGGTTCAAATCTCTTCTCCAAAATTTCTGTTTCAACTTCTGAAAATGTTGAGTGTTCTCAGTGATGCATTTGCAGTTTGAGGTTTAGATGATTCCTGGTGTCTCTTGGCGGGGATGGGAGGTAGTCATCACACCATAAATGGACATTTAGAGACTTTCATGTTGCATTGAAAAAAAGAGAAAGCTGTGTTTGCCCAGATCTTGACCTTCAGCCCCGCCAACCTGGTCCAGCTAGCTGCTGTCCACTTCAGCACTTTCTGAGGGCTGAGACCTATACCTCTAGAAAACTTTTCCTTAGATCTTCATCATCAGAGGGAGGCCCTGCTGGTGACCTTTCCCTCCTAAATCTCCCTAGGATGACTTCTCAGAAAACAGACAACCCAATTAATTGGTTGCCTCTTTTCCCCCTTGCCCCAAATCTCTTCATATACAGGCAGGAACATAGCTCAGTCTGAGAGGTAAAATCTTGCTCTGGGTGTCATAGAAACCACTTGCTTTGCTTTTCAAGATCCCTAGGAAGCAAGTTACCATATGTATTGTTGTTTCAAAATACTCTGTCATCTGAAGGGGGAAGTTTAATTCACTTCGGGGGGCATCTTAAAGAAGCATTTGCCATGTCAGTGGTTATTGTATTTCTAGTTGTTATTTTCCACTTCAGAAGTTCATATTAAAAGTGTTGCTGTGTGGTGTTAAATACATCCTTAGATTTGAGATATTTCTGGACTGTTGGCCTCACTACTAACTCGGTTTTCTTCTCTTTTCACTGGGGAAAGGGTGACCGTGGAGACAAAGGGGACTCTGGAGCCCTGGGACCAAGGGTGAGTGTGTCTCATCTACTCTTTTGGCCTCCAACAAGCCTAGATTTGAAGTGTGTGTCTATGTGGCTTTTCACAAGGCACTTGGACTAATAATACCCAACAATAGCGCTGGACGTAGACTACTGTGACTATTCCTGCTACTCCCCCCTTTCTTCTTATTTTTTATTGTAGTCACCAGGAGCACTGAGTATATAGACCGGAACACGTAAGATAAGCCCATAAGGAGAAGGTCTAAAGAACTCTTTCTATCTACTTCCCCTCTGCCAAATGAGCAATAGCAAGCCCATAGCCATCCACCTAATAGAAATTTCCACTTTTCAATTAACTCAATTAAAAAGAAAGCAATAGTCCATATTTTCAGAACCTTTTTAAAGCACAGGCAGGGAATTAGGACATGACTAATGGAAATTCAGTGGCAGAGCTACTGAGTAGGATAGACATCTTAAAAATATTTGTTCCCTCCTTATAGGTGCTGTTCAAATATATATATATATATTTGTTCCCTATTTGCTTCCATTTTAATGGAATTCTATTCCTGTTAGGAAAGCCAAGCATTTCCTACAGTACAGTGTTCCATCTTCTTAAAAAATGAAGAAGCAATCTATGAGGTGTAGATGAGGAGAGAGAGGTCAGGAGTTGCTTTAATAAATGTGGATAAAGCCAACAAAATTTTGCAAGTCAAGTCAGATTAGCCTACACATTATAATTTTTAGGAAACAGCTTTTGAGATTGAATTGTATTTCTTTTTTATCCAATTTAATATATTTAACCTACCACAGACAGGAAGTTAGAAGTAGTTTGCCTCCTTTGAAATAAGGACAAACTTTGAACATGATTATTTATTCTAAAGTACATTTGGGCCTTAGTCGGGAATCGATGGTCAGAGAGAGCTGTTCGCTGCTATTTCTGTTTTCGCCACAGTCCCTTCTTCATCCTAGCCTAACCCCCGTGCTGTTCTCTTGGCTGATTTTTTCATAGGGTCCACCTGGTCAAAAGGGAGATCAAGGAGCCACCGAGATCATAGACTACAACGGCAACCTCCACGAAGCCTTGCAGGCAAGTGACTGCTCCCTGCCCTGACACAGACAATGACACTGATGAGACCCTTGTAATGTGTGTAACTATCAGCTTCCACCCCCCACCTCAGATCTCAGAGGGCTCCACCGCTCAAAGCACAACTTCTCCCTGATCTCCTGAACCCATCTTCTTCTCCCTGCCCCAGTTTATCCTCTTTATTTCCTAGCATTTTTCAATCTTTCCTTCTCTTTCCCTTCTACCTTCAGATGTGCTTTAGTCAGTCTCATCTTAAATCTTGTACTGGTTTTGCCAAGCTTTGTCTCCTTGCTTGATAACGTGAACCTAGCAAAGCCATTAAGAGCCCTGTGGCTCTGGAGTTTGAGCTGCCTGGGTTCACATCTCTTGCTTACTAAGTGCATGAGCTAGGGTTGTTGTGAGTAGATGACTAAGTACATATTATACACTTAGAACAGTGCCTAGCACATAATAAGTCTCTTATAGGTATTTCTTGCTACCGCTCCTGTTCAATTCTTTTTCTTCTGTTAACAAAAAGCCATAGACTGTGTGGCTTGTCTCCATCACCTTTGCTTCCTATTTATCCTCTTCATACTTGAGCCGCATTGTAGCTTGTACCATTATTTTGTTGAAATTTCTCTTATAAAGGTCAGCAATAACCTCTAGGTCAAGCCCATTGTACTCATCACTCTTGACTTTTACGTGACATTATACTAAACCACCTTCCTTTTGAAACTCTTTCTTTCTGGTTTCTCCAACCTTCTACTCTCATTTCTTCCAGTTTTCTTCTTGGATGGATCCACTCTATTTTAGTATTTCCAATTTCTCTGTCCACCCCCTAATTCTGGGTATTCTCAAGTCTCTGATCTTTTCTTGGTATAATCACTCCCTTTGTGTTCTTTCCCATGATGCCTTCCAAATCTTTCACCTCCAGGTCTGATCTGCATATACCTCTAGCTTCCCAGGAATATTTCCACTGTGGATGCAACACTGCCTTGTCAACCCTCACCAATACATACAATTATACTGGTTACCTTTCACACCTACCAAATGATCCCCTTTCCTAACTAACCAGTTTCTGTTAGTGAAACCACAAGTTTTCTAATTTCTTGAGATGGAAACTTTAGTGTCATTTAAAAACTATTCTTTGTCCTTCATCCTTTATATCTCACCAGAAGCTACTGTTTCCTTTTTCAAAGTATCTCTTGAGGCTGCCCCACTCTCTCCGTTCCCGGCTAGGTCTACATGTTGTTTATATCAGTTCTAATACTGCAATGAGCCCTTAACCAATTCCTCTACCCCTAGTGCCTCCTTGCTCTTCTAATCTTTTCCTATATATCACTCCAAGGTTAATTTTCCTAAACTATCACTATTTTGATGACTCTAATCTGTTCGGAAACCTAAGTGACCCTCTTGCCTACTCTATCAAGCCCAAACTCCTCCATCTGACTTTTAAGGCCCTATAACCCTGCCTTTCCTGTACAGAATTTTTTATTTCTCCACAACATATTTATCATATCTATAAAAATAACCATCTTTTTATCTGGTTCATCCATTTTCTTTCATTCATCCATCTAAATCCTATCCAACAATTCACTGCTGCCACCCAGGTGAATTTCTCCTCTGAATCCTTTTAAATATTAGCAGTCAGGACCCAGTAGTTTAACATTTAATTATTCTGAAATTCCACAATTTACTTTAGTTTTGCCTCTTACCAGATTGTAAATTACTTGTTGACAGGAAACTCATCTTATGCTTATTTTATCTCCCCCAATGTGTCTGACCCAGGTCTAGGCATGTAAATATTAAATAAACTTATTGGTTGAATTCGTAAGTATACTTCATTCATATGCACAATCCATGTTTTTGCTTGAAAGCCAAATTAGTTGTTTTAAATATTTTCCATTTTGTACTTGTTTGATTTTTTTTCCACCCGTATGATTTCACTAACATTATCTAATTATGGTAGATCTACATTTCTATGGGTCCTTTGTTACAACTATCATTTTTAAATAGTAAAGCATTTATTAAATAGTTTTTACAGAATCCATCTTCAGCCTTGTATTTTTCTGTTCTTTTTATTCTTTTTCTTCTGGTAAAGCACATAGAGACACATACTTACTGCTTAGAGAAACATTACTTGGGCAGTGTGTTCGATCAACAGCTTGAATTAGGGTTCCTCAGTGCAAGTGGACTAGACTCAAGCAGTAGCCTCTGGGCTGTTGTCAAATTCTAGTTTGACAGTTTTTCTAAATTGTTCCCTTTTTCCCACAAGTTGATAACTGCATGTATAAAGAAAGAGAAAGAACAGGAAGTTTTTGTTACTTACTATGTTGTCAGAGTTCTTACTTCTAAAATATAGGGTCACATTTTTCATCTTTATTAGCAAGATTGTATATTTCCCTTAAACTGCTTCCAGTGGCACCATAATTCTTACAACTGCCTTTAAGAGGTATCCACTCTCTTATCTTTCAAGATATGCTCCTATGTTATTGGCCATGGCCATTTTCTGGAAAGACTGTGGAAGAGTTTTAAAGCCTTTACATGAACAGAGCCTGGCATGAAGCAAGCTACCCTCAGTCTAAAACTGAAATCTGCTTTGATTTCCCCTCTGTTACTAACTAGCTGAGTCACTTTGGGGAAATCACATAATGTATCTATATTTCATTGATCTGATCTGTAAAATGAGGATGATTTGGAATGGATTTTTTCTAAGAGTCCATAAAATCTAATAGGGTTATTTTTTTAGGAGCTCCTGAATACTCTTTGTTGATGTGCCAAAACACACTGTACTTTTTAAAAAACTCTAACACCTACATCTTGATATGAAAGAATAGATGTGCTCAGTTTCTTTTTTCACCTCGAGTTCTATATGACTGTAAACCAGTCAGTATCCATCACAGCCAACTAGTTCATGTTTATACCTCAACCTAAAGATTTATTATTCTTAGGGGGGTTGTTTAGGCAACTATGTGTTGTGCTTGTAAATAGCTTATAGGTTTTTTTTTTCACTTCAAAACTATTTGTTTTTCCAATATAGTACTCTAGTGAATTAAGAGTCGCCAATAAATAAACTAAATAGCCATTAGATTGAGAGGAAGGAATAGACATTTGTTCTTCTAGTTCTCTAATCAGTGATGGATATTCAGTTTTGCAAATTCCATTTCACTATTGCCTCCTCTAGAAAAAATCTGCCCCAAAATCTGGATACTTAGATAAATAAGTGCATATTACAATTATAAAAATATCACTTAGAAATGTAAAATTTTACTGTTGCCTCTACTGAAAATTGTTACAGGTATACCTCCTTTTATTGCACTTCACTTTATTGCAATTCGAAGATACTGCATTTTTTTACAAATGGAAAGTTTATGGCAACCCTGTGCCAAGCAAGTCTATTGGTTCCACTTTTCCAACCGCATTTGCTCACTTCATGTCTCTCTGCCGCATTTTGGTAATTCTCACAACATGTCAAATTTGTTAATTTTGATTATATTTGTTATGGTGATCTGTGATCTTTTTTTTTTTTCCTGGCTGTGCCTCATGGCTTGCAGGATCTTAGTTCCCCAACTGGGGATCAAACCTGGGCCCATGGCAGTGAAAGGGCTGAGTCCTAACCACTGGACCACCAGGGAATTCCCTGTGATCAGCGATCCTTGATGTTACTATTGCAAAAAGACTATGACTCTCTGAAGGCTCAGATGATGGTTAGCATTTTTTTAGCAATAAAGTTTTTTTATTGAAGTATAGTTGATGTACAATATTATGTAAGTTCCAGGTGAGCAATACATAAAGTGATTTACTGTTTTTAAGGGTTATACTTCATTTATAGTTATTATAAAATATTGGCTATATTCCCTGTGTTGTACAATATATCCTTGAGCAATAAAGTATTTTTCGATTAGGGTATGTACACTTTTTTTAGACATAATGTTATTGCACACTTAATAGACTACAGTACAGTTTAAACAAAACTTTTATATGCACTGGGAAACCAAAATTCGTGTGACTTGCTTTATTACGACATTCACTTTATTTCGGTGGTCTGAAACCCTAACCCGCAATATCTGAGGTATGCCCGTATTTACATGAGCATTTGTCATAAGCCGTTTATTTTGATTTTTATTTAAGGTGATTATGTTTCCACAATTAGCAGTAAAACCTTTCATTTCCTACCTCAAGCTTTTAAAGTTTCTCAACACCATATAAACTAAACCTCTTCTCTAGTGTAAATCAGGGGTGATTTTAAGCTTGCATCATTATGAGACGTGAAAGAAAATAATTTTTAATTCTACAGAGATTCACATAAGCATCTCAGAGAATAAATCGCAAAGCATCCTGCTAGCCTTCAACCAATTTACAGCTTCTTTAACTCATGCCTCCCATTTCACATCATGCCTCAGTAGAGAATGACATGTCTTTCTCCATCACTACCAAAAATTCTGGTTTTCAAGTCATTACTGAAGTTCAACAGAGAACCCTGCTGAGTTTATGTAGTTTTAACTTAGAGGAACCAGATACGAGAAATCCAAAGTAAGCCAACATCTTTAGGACGTCTCTGAGTGTCTGCCCACTGGTTCTTCAAGATGGCAGTTCAAACTATGTTTTTGAGTAGTTAGCTTAGTTTTCTATCATTTGTTCTTCTGTTAACTGGGTGGAACCTGCCATGTATAATTTTTAGGTCTCACAAATATAGTTATTTAACAAGCTTATTTAAACCCCTCCTGTTATAGTTCAGTTTCCAATAATAATGTTCTTTTATTTAGGCAACTCATTTTAAAACATGTTGTTATCCTTGAACTTTAAAAAAAAACAAGCTAGTTTTGTGCTTAGGTGGAAAATGAATCATACATGGCTCAGGTTGGAAAACCTCTGAGACTTTAAATTTTAAACTCCTTCCCTCTCCAAGGTTTTATGTTTTTACTGTCTAGTTAAAAGTGTTATTTATAATTGGAAAGTAATGATAAAGAAATTATTTCTACTCTCTACTTTTCTAATAGCCTTTTTTAAATGACTCGTCTACCCATATAGGAGCAAAGAAGTAGCTTTCTCATAACCGTAAATTCAACTCTTGGTTTAGGTGAATCCCTTAAGAATAAAATAAGTAGTGCCTTATGTTACATAGATATGATGGTATAAAAATCTGGGCCTTAACTTTTTTATAACCTTGCCCCAGTTTGTGGCCGTTTTGCCTTCTATCTTAGAAGCACTGGTTATTTTTTCCTACCCTGTCTTCTCTGAAGCTGTAATGACCGTGATTGATCTTATCATGGAATACAAACTTGAACCATCTGTACACGGGCATAAATGTATTGTTTTCTAAGGAATGATGCACCATATCACTAAAAACTCAAGTGTTTGAAGTGAGATGGGTGGATGATGTTAAGATTATTTTTTACAACAACGACAATAAAAAACAGCACCAACACCTTGAATTAGAAATTGGAAGGGAGCAGTAGAAGACAAAAAGATGGAGTTAAACCGATAGTCACAAGTTTACGTGTAATTGGACAGTGTTTGTCTAGGACCAGAGCTCCTAATGGAAAATGTTCTCTCCCCTAAAATCGCATAAAGTGGTACAGGCATTACAGAACTTTTTGTACAGCACTTAGACTAGAAAATCTTAAAACAAAAATGGTTTGTGGATTGGGGATTGGTTGTTTTAGAAATTCATACTTTGAGAGAATATATTTTGGTACAGTATTCAAGCCCTTTACATTAAGAAACAAGGCGAATCCCATGTCAATTCCTGTCTTAGTCATGGCACACACACACAGACACACACAAACACACAGACACACACACGCTAATTATAATGCACCAATTGAGATACAAACTAAAAGAAAAAAATATTACTTATACAATGAGATATTTCCGTTTTCTCTAATCAAAGTACTCTAGAAATGGAGTTTTTATGAATAGGAAAGTTTCTCAGCTCCCAATTCTGCCACCAGTGTACACCATTTTACTTCATAATTTAAATCAGTGAATTAAAATGTTGACATTTCTTTTTTCTTTTTCCATAGATTTTTAAATAAAATTCTGAAAAGAATTTTTAAAAGAATTTTTACAATCTATGGTATTCGTTTGAAGATAAGATATGTTTTTAGGATCTTGTCAATTCCTTATAAGACATCAGTCTTGCCAAAATATATTCAAAATCTTATTTCAGAAATGTATTACTGTACTTTGGCACACAAATTAGGTAACTCTGTCTTTATCAATACATTTTCCCAACAGAGGATTACCACCTTAACAGTCACGGTAACTCCTATTGCATGATTTCTGTGGTTTGTGACTTTGTATTCGGTGTTGATGCATGCCAGTAATAATAGTACTAATGTAGCCATTGTTTTTATCTGATATTTAATGTTATGTTTTCTTATATTAGTAACCTTTTACAACATTTGCCCCAGTTGAATCACTTTGTCTGCTTAGTAAAAAAGTCAAAAAAAAATTTTATTGTTATTTTTCTTAAAAGTCTTTGGCTTTATCTTAATCATATGGCTTTGTTCTTTAGTGTTTGGGAAATCAAAGCCTTTGTCGGGGGGCGGGGGGAAGGAGAGAAGTGTTTCTAGAAACACAGGATATATTAGGAAGTTAATTCAACCCCAAAAGATGTATGTGGGACATGGCAGCAATTTTACATTGTCTTACAAATCAACTCTAGAGCATTATTTTAACCTAAATGTGTTGATTTTTTTCTGCATATAAGTAGGTAGTTTTTATAATTCCCTAACCAGTGAAATGTTTCCTCTTTGCATATCAATACTGGAGGATATTTGATTATGATGGAAATTAGGGAGGTGTGGAGTGTACTTAGTATTTAAAGCATACAATTTATTACAGATACTATCTTTTAAAACTTTAAAACTTTGTCTTTTCTGGATTTAGGGTCCCCCTGGACCACCTGGACCTCAAGGACTACAAGGGCCAAAGGTTATTCTTTATTTTACTTGTTTCCGTTTACTACATATGGTACAAAGAATCCCATATTAAATATATGTATCTCTGAAAATCAATCTTACAAAATACTGGAGGAGCTGAGATCAACAATATTGCTTAAGAGAGCTGAGAATAGAAATAGAGCTGAGAATAGAAATTGAGGTCTGGGACTTCCCTGGTGGCGCAGTGGTTGAGAGTCCACCTGCTGATGCAGGGGACACGGGTTCATGCCCCGGTCCGGGAAGATCCCACATGCCACGGAGCGGCTGGGCCCGTGAGCCATGGCCGCTGAGACTGCGCGTCCGGAGCCTGTGCTCCACAACGGGAGAGGCCACAACAGTGAGAGGCCCGTGTACCGCAAAAAAAAAAACAAAAACAGAAATTGAGGTCTGGGCTGAAGGAAGAGGGATCAGAAAAAAGAAAAATTAGGAAAGAAGGGAGAGAAATAGAAATGGCATTAAATTTAGAAGGAGGATATTCAGATAAACAGAATATTAAACAAAGGAAAAACAAGTTTTACAGAAATTGTAAGTGTAAAGAAACACTAAATGTGGTGTATGGAAAAAGGCAAATATTTAAATTGAAGGAAAATTTACTCTGACACCAAATAAGTTCCTTTCCTTCAATCCTTTCATAATAAAAAGAACAAGAAAAGCTTCAGCATGACGCATTCGCAAATGACAATTTTAGGAATCACTTTCAGTCATTTTATAACACATCCTGCTATATATATTCAAACATTCTGCCATTTAAATTTCATCTAATAGAACATACCAACTATGAACAGTAGAAAGCAAATTACTTGATTTATCTAAAATTTACTGGTAATGTTAGCTTTTTCCCTCCAAACTTAAGCTTATGAAACCACGTTCGATCAATTAATACATGGCCAGCGATTCTGGCTTTTCAGAACTGAGCTACGCGTGTTGAAATACGACTTTCATCATTGGGTTTTTTGTAGGAGATTCAAGTGGTGTCAAAATCCATCTTTTGTTTATGCCTTTAGGCAGTTTATTTGCTAAATCTACCTCATACACACACATGCACACACACCACATACACACATATCAGCTTTTGTACTTTTTCAAGATACTTAAAAACTGAAAGCTAGCACATAGAAATAATTATTTTTCTATTATTAAAAGGAATATGCAGTAAAATATTACTGAGGTCCTTGGCTATGTGAGATATATTTAGAACATAGAGGCTAATTTCAAACAGATTTCATGTATAACATTACTGTACGTTTGGGGATTTTTTATTTTCTATTTCTCCACCACATTCTGCTCCCTAAGAGATATAACACAAAAAATGCTCCAATCATATGCAGTCTTTATCCCTGGTAAGCAAGTTGGCCTGGATCCCTATTCTTTAGTATCTTGGTGAGCTGGACTAGAAAACCTAGAAGGAAATCTGTAGATTTCCTTTTTCCTCTGTGTAGAGTCAACCAAGGTCTAAGTTCCTTGCTTTATGCCCCCACTTGACTAAATCTCCGGAAGCAAAATTGTCCTCAATGCTAAATATGTACCTTATTCCATACAAACCTCAAAACCTTCTGGGACTTGACTCTTCTTTATAGCCCAAAGGCCTACAGAAGCCCCAAAAGCACTTGACCCAAAGAAAGCTACCTAGCTACCTAGCCAAGAAAGCTATATCATTAAAACCTACATCCCCTGTGTTTTATAATCCAATTGCTATTCATTTATTAATTACATTAATCAACAATTAATTTGGGGCCTCTATTCCATGGTAAATACTGATATCTAGTAAAGATACTAGGATATAGCAAGGGGTTTTATTTTATTTATTTATTTTTGTCTACGTTGGTTCTATTGTTACTGCACGCAGGCTTTCTTTAGTTGCGGCGTGCAGGGGCTACTCTTCGTTGCAGTGCACAGGCTTCTCATTGTGGTGGCTTCTCTTGTTGTGGAGCACGGGCTCTAGGCTCATGGGCTCCAGTAGTTGTGGCTCGCGGGCTCTAGAGCACAGGCTCAGTAGTTGTGGCACACGGGCTTAGTTGCTCCGCGGCATGTGGGATCTTCCCGGACCAGGGCTCGAACCTGTGTCCCCTGCATTGGCAGGCGGATTCTTAACCACTGCGCCACCAGCGAAGCCCAGCAAGGGGTTTTAACAAGGAGCTTTTAGCCCAACGATGGAGAAAGGCAAGTAAAGGCACAATTATTAATAAACAGAGTAAGTGCATTGGTTAAGATGTGTACAGGAAGGCTCCTCTCTGCCTTGGGGTCAAGGATGACTTCGAGCTGAAACTGAAAGGCAGGAAGAAATTGGCCAAGTGAATGTCTAGACAAGTAGGGTGGGAGAAGGTTGTTAGTCATACTCCCTTACCTCTTACCATGCCACCCTTCCCACTATGCCAGCACTCTGGCCCACCTCGTACACGCCACAATGATCTTGTAATTGAGATCTTGGCTTAGTTGATACAGTCCTTCATGCTTTCCATTATCTCCCCTTGAGAAGGTTGGGATAATTGCCGGGAGTTGTGCCTATGACCAAGAGTCAACAAATTCAGCACGAGGCAAACATAAAACCCATTCTCACTCAGGACACACAGCCTCAGACTGAATGGGAACCTATTCAAATTAGCATTCCTCCTTCCTTTATCAAACAAGGACTGTTTGACTTCTTATACATCAAACAACTCTTTACAAACTACTTTTGGTGGGTGCAGGATAAATGAATAACTCATGAATTATATTTTCCTTTAAACATTTGTGGGTCACATTTTGAAGGGAAAAGCATAGCAACCATTACTGGACCCAGAGTGCTGACAAGTATTCAGACTGCATGAAACTAGGGCTTAGCCAGTTGCATCCAACCTTAACAGACTTGTTGGTGGCAAAATAAATGTTGCCGCTACCACAAAGAGCAGGAAATCTGGAATTTTTTAAAAAAGGATTTTTTTCTTTTTTTTTTTTCATGTGTTTGTCATGCCTTCCTTTAACATTTGGAAGGCTCAGATTTCACACTATGACCAATAGCTCTTAAAGTTCTAACCAGGGAAAGCAACTCTAACCATTTCAATATTGTGGTTTATAACATCACCAAACAAGCCTTTCTAGAAAAATACAGCCTCAAGTCAGTTCCCTTGGAAATCTGTCTGCGAGGCAGGCTACTCACACACTCCAAGGAATTGTTTTTACAAAGTTTCCGAGGTGTGGGCATCAGAGAGATTTATAATGGGGTCCACATAAATGACCCATTGATATAAAATAATATCTTGCCTTTCAAAGAATTTGTTCAGTACCTTTCCAATTGAAAAGTAACTGGACATTTGTTGTTTGAATAAATCTCTAGCACATTGTTTAAATTTGTCTTTAATGGAACATCTTCAGTTAAGAAAAAATAAATCCATCTATTTTGGGTTTGTCAAGGGTTCTAATAAATCACAATATGAATAGTAAATTCAGTTTGTTCCTAGCATAGTATAGGAAATTGAATTGATCCAAAAGTAATTTTCTGTGGATTAAGATATTATCTGATATATTATATCCTTCAGTGAGGCTTATCTGGAAATAGCACATTCACAATCATTATGAATTTGTATTCACGGTTCAAACACTGCCAGGTTAAATATTATAAACATATGGGGCCTTTCATTTTACTCTTTCTTGAGTTAACTACCATGGTTTTGCTTTTTTCTCAAATTGGAAAATAAGAGAAATCATACAGAATTTTAAGGAGGAAAAAATTAACTAGCTGAGGCGTATAGGTTGTTCCTGGAGGATATGGTCAGCCATCAGATGATTTCAGTTTTCTTTCACCAAATTCTTATAGTCTGAATCTCACACGAGGGGAAAAAATAAAAACACTGAATCTTAGCGATATGTAAGTATTACTATACATAACATTCAAAAAAATGTTATTTTGGAATTCCCCAGTGGTCCAGTGGTTAAGACTCTGGGCTTCCACTGCAGGGGGTACAGGTTCGATCCCTGGTGGGGGAACTAAGATCCTGCATGCCACACAGTGTGGCCAAAAGAAAAAAAAACATTATTTCACTTTGTATAGTCATGTGGTATGATGTAATAGCGTACTTGAATTATGATGCATTTGCTGAAAGTTAAATTGTACTGTTACCAACTAGCATCATTTTTTGCCTCATTTTTACTTAGTGTAGTATGCTACCAATAATAAATAAGAAGCTAGCCATCAATTTTTATCTTAACAGGGAGAGCCAGGATCTCCAGGAGTCCCAGGAGTTGATGGAGAGCAGGTAATTTTCAAAGACATATACTGTCATTTAAAGCATCATTATTGATGACCTTTTGTTATAGGTTTGAAGACCAAAAGGCATGAGTGTTGATTTATGATATTCTCTTTTTTTTTTCCTTACCTTCTGTTCTAGAGACTACATTAACTTTAAAAAGCAATTGGTTTTATATTAGGCATTAGTTTTCTTTGTACAAACATGCAAGTTATATGATGCTTTAGATTTACCTTAATAATCCCTATCAATCTACCAATGACATCTCTGTGAATTTTTATTGTACTTGTAAGATAATTACCAATTTAGTAAGAATTGCCTAATTCTTGTCAGTGAATACAAATAATTCAAGATTTAAAGCTGTGACGGTAGTTTCCACAAAATTAGATATTGCTTACATGTGTAATTTTGACATTGTTGTCTTTTCCCAAATAAAGATTGTACCTAATTTTCTAGATCATTAGAAAAGACAGAAACAAGCAGGACACTTGTAGCTTTGTAGAATATGGCAGTATCTCCGAGGGTTTCCCCTAAAACAGAGGTTGACAAACATTTTCTATAAAGGGCCAGATAGTAAATGTTTTAGGCTTTTCAGGCCATAGACATTCTCTATCAGATTTTTTGAATGCCACTTAAATTTTGTTTTAAACATTCAGCCTGTACAAAAACAATTCCTGGGCTGGATTTGGCCTGTAAGCCATGGTTTGCCAACCCCTGGTAGAAATGAATCTGACTAGGAGAGTGTGGACAGTATTCAAAATTCAGAATCTAATCACAAGGATGAGTTTCAAGATTTTTGATGTTTTCTGGGCTTCCATTATTTACCTAAGAAATGGCTAAAATCAAGAAGATCATAAGAAATCAAAGACATTCTTGATACAGTTTGTGAAATATCCCTCTCAGGAGATAGAATTAGATAAGAAAATTACGAGAAGCGTTATTTTAATATCAGAGTTGTATATTGAAATCATATAACATCACACTAAATTAACATGTGGTAGTTATAAAAGAGACTTTAGATGATCTGCTATATCCATCAGAGGTCACATTAGCATTTAAAAATCTGATGGTATTACCTCCCCCAGTTAGTCTTTATAAATAATTTGACATACATAATGACATACTACATGGTATGTCATCCCTACAGATACAATAGCTGAATTTTTTTTCTATAGGCTTCACAAGGTCTTCTTCTACTACTAGGTCCAGTGGGTTGGCGCTCCTGCTGCTCTCTTTTACTAGATTCCTGAAACCAACCAGGATCTGATTAACTATAAGATCCATCTATCTATTTAGGTACCTACCCACCCACCCACCTAGTGGGTGACTCTGAAGTAGGTGCTATGAAACAAATATACGTAACAAGAAAAGACAAGTTCCTGTCCTTAAGTAGTTTTTGTTTTTTGGTTTTTGTTTTTTTGTTTTTTTGCGGTACGCGGGCCTCTCACTGTTGTGGCGTCTCCCGATGCGGAGCACAGGCTCCGGACGCGCAGGCTCAGCGGCCATGGCTCACGGGCCTAGCCGCTCCGCGGCATGTGGGATCTTCCCGGACCGGGGCACGAACCCGTGTCCCCTGCATCGGCAGGTGGACTCTCAACCACTGTGCCACCAGGGAAGCCCACTTAAGTAGTTTTTAGTATAGAAAATATGAACAGGTTAGTGCAACCAGGGATCCCTATAACCATAACTAAAATAACTATGATCATCTCTGCTGAAGGATGGGCCATCTGGTCATACTGCAGTGAACCTCCTTAGATGAAAATGCTTAACGATATACATTAATTTCAGTATTAGTATCACAAAATTCCTATTTTTTTGCATTCAAAATACACATATATCTGTTTCCTCACTGTAAAAAGGGAATAAAAATCACATCTTGGATCACCTCATAGAGATGTCACGAGAACAAAATAATAACACTGGAAAAGTGGAAGTATTTCTAAGTATTAATTGAGCATTAGTATATACTGAATGATCTACCTGTCTGTAGATGGGACCATTGAAAACTGTTGGTGATTGGAACCTCTGCCTGCATTTAATGGGAATAGAGGGATATAATGAGTGGAGATGTGAAAAATTTATTTGGACCTTTGTTACTATAACACTAGGTCCTGCTTCAAAATGTATATTGTGCATTAAACCCATTAATTTGTTTTCAGGACTGGTGATACAGAATTAGCTGCCAGGTAAAAATGTGGAATCAGGAGAAATGATGTCAACACTTACATTCCTGCTTTTCATACTTAAATGGCCTAAGTAATAGAATTTAATCTCTTCCATTACAAGAGGAAATAGTATTGATTCAATGTAGAAGTTTGCTATAAGAGATAACTCTACCTAAAAATGAAAATCAGAATCATCTCAGCCTGAGGCCCATCTATTGGCAAAAGTAATCTGGAATTCTATTTTCCCTATTATGTAACCATCCATGGTCAGTATGATTCTTAAGTGCAAACCATATCATTTGTAGGGACTCAAAGGTTCAAAGGGAGACATGGGGGACCCAGGTATGCCAGGTGAAAAAGGAGGAATTGGACTTCCTGGATTACCGGTATGTTTATATTTTTAAAGATGTATTCATATTAAGATAAATTAAATAACCAGAAAATAGTTGTATTATTAGCTGCAGTCTCATCTAATGGTTCATTTAATATTTTTATTATTAAATATTTGAGGTGTTTTTGGTTAATTACTACAACTAAGGCTCTAGAAGAAATTTTAAAGCATCTAACCAAATGAATTATAAAATAAACCTTTATGCTTTCCTGAATTATTTTCACTAGAAGATAGTAAAATAAATAGAGTTGGTCATTAATGTAGGATGTAACTGATCCTTTTAAAATAAACAATAATAAAAAAACCTAAAAAATACAAAATAATTAAAAAAACAAATTACACTGGAAGTGTTCTCCTTATGTTACAATATTATGGGATGGTGTTTTTATGGTTTCCCCCATAATTTTAACTGAGAATTTGGAGAGGGAAATGTAGAAAAATGTAGGGAAAAAAATATAGAAAACCTCACCGCCCTAGATCATTTTTTAAAACAAGGAAATGTGTAAATAAGTGTCAGTGAAAACGAAGTTAAAGGACTGCTATTTAAAGTCAGCACCACCATTAAAAATATAACAGTTATAATTGGATATATTTAGCAATGTATAAGTTTAACCAATCAAGCATAACTTAGTTTCATTTACTTTATAATTTATTTCACATATCATGCACAATCCTAGGGATTTGAGGAAGCTTGATGTTTAGCTTGAGGCTAAAATGCAAGGGGATAAATCCTTCTCTTACATTATCATGTGCATGATATTATAAAAATTTCAAGAGGATGATGGATTTGGGGAGAAAATTCAGCTGTTCCTTACTTGACCAGCTCAACTCTTAATGGTTATTTGTAGGGTGCCAATGGAATGAAAGGAGAAAAAGGAGACTCGGGATTGCCAGGTCCTCAGGGTCCTTCCGTAAGTGCATGGGGGCTGAACTTCCATGGTTCCCGAAAAACTCTGAAATGGGCCAATTATTCACCGACTTCAACCTGTGCCAGATGGCTTATCAACAGTAGAAAGGCCATGAACCTCTTGGTCTGTCAAACTGTAGAAGAAATATCCGTCAGCCTTGTACAGCGAGAGACAAAAGTGTCTCAGAGGTCTGAGTTAGAAGCGATTTTTCAGAGGACTATCTAATCCCAAGGAGAAAATCAGTGGTTTTCCCAGAATGCTTTTGGATAGAGCTCTGTGAATGTAGAACCTACGTTCTTTTTTTCTCCAGAGCCCTGTTGTTGCTTAGTGAAATATTTGAGAGTTTAATAGTAGTTGTAGCATTATAGCATTTCTTGGTAATCAGTTGCTTCCTTTTCTTTTAATGTACTTTTGATTTATTCTGGCTTTTGTAGAACAACTGTATTTTTTTTAAGTTTTTTTATTCTCACGAAGGAATTTCCAAATGTAGAGAATCAAATGCATCACTTCTTCCAGTATCCTTCTTCCTCTGCAACCATTAATGGCCTTAGCAGAAGCCCAGCATGAGATTCAAGCCCAACTGCCTTATCTAAATGAAGTAACCAAATTCATGTTTATTTTTCGGACATGCAGATCATAGGCCCACCAGGCCCACCAGGTCCCCATGGCCCACCAGGCCCCATGGTAAGTGTCCCTTCTCTCCAAAACATAATCATTTGTTTAAGAGCATGCTACCAGAGGAAACATGAACACACCCCTCAAAACAGCCAGCTTGTATGTTGTACTACTCTCTGTGGAATGGACAAAAATAGGGGGTGCTTTTCTGATTGTAAAAGTGTTGTCTTTCACTCTCCCAGGCACATCTATTGGAAAGAGATAGGGTAGTTTTGTGATAGGAAAGTTGAATAAACAGATTTGGCAAGCTTTACTCCACTCTTAGGGTATGAACATTGGAAAATCATTTTAACCAACCACTGTTCTAGGCCATTAATAGCATAACAAGATTAATAATTGTAGCCATTAATGAATGTTTCTAACCAACTTTGAGGATTGAGACCCTTTAATGAAATGTTCAGTAAGAACATTTAGAAAATAATATGATAAAAATTGTCTCACTTCCACAGATGATATATATTGTTGGATCTTTTTCTTTTCACTTTTAAATACTTCTGTAAATACAGTGTTTACTGCAAGTATCCCTCAGTGACCAGTGGAGGCAATGACTGTGTCCTCATAGAACTTATGTTCGGTGAGGAAGGTAGCCATTAAACCAGGATAATTCTCCAAATGTCTACCTAATGACAGTTTTGTTAAGGCTAGAACTAGAAGGCAGAATGCTTCAAATGCTTTTGACTAGGATGGGTTGGGAACAAGTCAGGCAGTCTCTAAGGTCACATTTGTCTCGACAGTGTCCCGATAAACCATATGTCTTCAATCATAGAGATTAAATAAACTGTCGGTCACTCTTTCCTCCTGTTGTGCTCCAAGAAAGAACATCGTTGGAATGATCTAAACCACAGAGCGTAGCCTCAGACCCAATCATCTATTTCTTACTAAGTGCCGTTTCTATTTCATACCACAAAACAATTATAATTAATCTGATTTTCTTAAAACTAAATAGTGCTTTAAGAATCAAGCAAGTGGCATACTTTTGGCGTTTTTATACTCCCGCCACTTTAAGTTAGAAAATTACATTTTAAAATGCTATATCCATTCATATCATAAAATTAATTAGTTTAAAGGAATTTAAAACCATTTCTAAAATTAAATAAGAATACTTGATAAAATGGCCATTTCCTGAAAATGTTTATCCATAACATATCCAAAGGGAAAATATTATTCCAGTGTAGACATATGTAACAAATATCTATGTATTGCTTGCTTAAAAAAAAAAAATCAAAACTTTTTCCTACTGTTGTATGATTTTGCTGATGAGTATTCAAATACTCCTGTCTCCAAATGGTTCATTTAAATGACTTGAAAGTTTAAAGCAATCCACAGTAATCTTTAGTTAATTTAGGCTGATTAATTCATCTCTATACTTAGATTTTCCACAAAATACAGGGGAAAAGCCCTGATTCATGAATGTGTTGTGACTTCCTTCCACTGGTAAATAATTGTTACAAGAGCCTTGAATAATTCATCTTTGGAAAAATGAATGCATTCTAAATAATAATGTTTAGCACTCCTGTACTAGAATCCTTTTCTTAGCCTTGAAGAAATAATGCAACAGGGTTCCAAACTTGACTGTCATCTCCTCATTTTCTTGCTCCTTTAGATTTCTTAAAACCTTGGGTCTAGAGCAGTTAGTAATTGAAAAGGTCTCCTCTTCACTGGTACTTAAAGTTCAAAATTTTTTTAGCAAATTTTAAACTCATAAGCTATCTCACATATTCCACCTAGATTTTTTTAAATAGGGATTTGAGAAAGAGAAGTAGTGTGGGTCCACAAACACTTTTTTTTTTTCCTTCCATATAACCCTGGCAGATTCCCCCCTCCCTCTCACAGGTATTTAGCAGAAAGAATTGCTGTTAATGAATTTCCTATTACAGAGGAATCCAAGAGCTAGAAGGAACTTTCACTAGGTATTAACATCCGCTGGCCTGCCTCTAGCTATAGCTCAAACAAAAAGATTCTTGTTATACATCTCTTTTGTTACTTTATATAATAGATAATAGTCACTTCTGCTGGGAAAAAGTGAATCAATTCTTAATTAAAAGCTGTGTTTTCCATTTTCAGGGACCCCATGGACTTCCTGGACCAAAGGTAATCCAACAAATCCCTTGATTATTTGATGGCTGTTTCATTGTTAATCGTGGGGAAGCATGACAGAAGCATGTCTGTCCTGTCTTATTTATTTGTCAAATAATGTTGATAATCTTTAAGCCTTTAAGTATCCAGATGTTTAAATTTCACAACAACGAATGACTTATAACAAATTTAAGTGATATTACCTAGAGATGAATTAGTCCTCATTTTGCCTTTTTCCTTGTCACTATGTAAGTTCCTTAAGTTACTAATCATAATATACTCAAAATCAACATTCTAAAAGGGAAAAAAAAAAAAGTGAATCTGATGACATTCTCAGACTAGTCCAGATGCTCTTTCTTAGTATGGTATCTTTAGTTGTATATTCAGATGTTATTAGTTGATACTTCTTGCTTGTCATATAGCAGTACTGCATCTAAATGCTTTAATTATCCAGCATCTTAATGTTGTACTCCCCCAGAGGTCACATCACATACACATATTCTGTACTCTGAATTAACAAGAGAACAATGGAGAATATCCCTTCCTTTTGAGAATTATTGCAGTTTGTATTGTGAAGATGGATGAAAGTGCATTCTTTGCCTTTGTGTAGACCGAGAAGACACCTTGGAGGATTAAAATGAGCCCTGAAAGACATGCTGCTTCTTTCAGTGAGCATATGTGATGAGGACGTATGTTCTGATCTCAGCTTTGCCACTGACAGGCTGTGTCACCTTGGGGAGATTATATACCTTCTCTAATCCTTCATTTACTCAGCTAGGTAACTTACGTCAGAGTGTTGTGATGATTTAATGAGGTATGATTATAGAACACTTCACAGAATATCCAGTGCAGCTGTTAATAAAGACCCAATTAACGTCAGTTGTTATTGTAATCTTGTGTTTTGATGCTTTGTTCTGAACAGAAGAATTGATCTAGTCCTCAAGGCTGCTTGAGAAAAGGTTCCATGACTCTTGCAACCTCCTCAGTAGTGAGTTGATGCATTTAAATGGAGAGGGGGTGAGGGGACACATAAATGCAGTGTTGGCCCTAAAAATCAGAAAGCCTAGAGGCGGCCCACCCTCTCCTCTGAGCACTCCCGCTGACCCCCCAGCTTTAGGGGTGGCAGAGGGATTGGTCTGACTCCAGAAACCTGAGTTTCCTTTTTGAGATGAAGCAGGTGACTCAGCCGAGAAAGGAAAGAGTTCGTGCCTCTTCATTCTTCTTAGAATGCCTTCCCTTCTGATAAGGCCAGTGATCGACCGCGTCTCAGTGGCGTGGATTATAGTTTAGGGTAAGAACATTTTTGTTGGGGTCGAAAGAGAGCTTATCTATCAGCTCTGTGGTCTAGGTACTTATCTAGCCTTCTTGGGCCTCCTTCCCCACGCTGGACTAAATAATATTTCCTCTGTTGACTTCTGTTTGGATTTTAAGGTACCACTAAAAACCAGATTAATTGTAATGACTCAGGCCAAAGCCACCAAGATTGAGTTTCTAATTCTATGAGTGATTCAGTTGCCCCGTCACCATTACATTAATAGATGCCCAAGATCCTTCTGATATCTACAGGGCAATGGTTCACTTTGCCTACACTTAACTTCCATTGTTATTTAAATCATAGATTTCAGAGAATTATAAAGTTGAAAACATCTCATAGCTTACCTGTGCTAGTTCCTTGATTTTATAGATAATAAACTATACGCTCAGGAGATTTAGGTTATTTGCTCTAAATTACTGTGCCAATTAAACGACAGATCTGGGACCAGAATTTAGGTTCAGAGTTGAAATTTGAAATTTTTGCCCCAGAATTTGATTGTTTAAACTTACCTTCTCAGTTAATGCCCATTCCTATCAATGCATGATTCCTCACCAAAGAACTTCATAGCCTACCAAGGCTGCCCTGCCTGTTCATCATCTTAAGATCACTTGCTGAATGAAAGTCCACACACATGCAAAGCCCTGAATCTCAAGTTTAGACCAGTTAACTGCAGTTGACTGCGGAGCCTTGGCTTTAATCTCACATTGACTCTAGCTCTGGGACATTCCCAGGATCACACTTTACCAACCATAGAATATTTGGCTTTCCTACAGTGGCAGCATTACAGACTCCCTCTCCTCAGAGCTGCCAAACTCCATTAGGTCATGCCAATGTGTTTATTATTTTGTGACCCCTTTGAAAGTTCCAATATATAGCATGGTTCCATGGATGACTCTAGCTCACTGTTTCCTAGAATTTCCTGATGAGAAGAATCACCTGGGAGACATTAAAAATACCATTCCTGTGCTGCTATGGTCCAGGTGGTGCCCTGGACTCTTTAACAAGTACTGCACTGATTTGCACCATCAAGCAAACGGGGGAAATACTGCCCAGATTAATAATCCCTCCTGCCATGTAAGCATAACCTCTCCCCTCTCCCACCTCTACCACTCAGGACTCTATAGGGCATTTAAAACTGAAATCATCTTCCTTCCACAAGTCTTTCAAGATTTTCTTGATGAAATTAATATCTGTACTTAAAAGCTGAAAAGGGAACAGGTCAGAATTCTATTTCTAACATGCTGCTGCCGATAGAAAATAGTGTATTACATTCTTAGGTTTTTAAAAACAGAGTCAAGAGAATTTATCACTTATCATGGCTTTTGTATCGTCACCTTAAGTTAAATTCAAACCTACTTTATTCTGAGATTGGACAGATAGACAGTTAGTAAAGCCACATGTAAGTTCTGTGATCTTCACATTCTCTCCTAGGATTGGCTCTTTGTTGTCTGTTCTATTGATTAATCCTTGTAGGGACCTGACTTGCAATGTCAGTGAATGAGGATTCACCAAATGGCATTACTTCAAAAGTCAGTTGCTACATTTTTAGCTCATTCCCCTGGGCAAAATGCTTAAAGGCTTAAAATATTCATATATATAACACTGTCCTGCATATTCCAGTTTTCCATTCCAGCAGAGTGAGTCTTTCCTGCTCAGCCTCCTTCAGTATCCTCCACTCCGATTGTCTTTGATTTACTTGGTCAGAACAATGTAGCATAACACCAATTACCTTGATGTAAAACTGAAAAATTCGAAGCTCAGACATATACATTTTGCTTGTAAGGAGCACACTTTCTCAGGAGTTCTGCTTCCTAGAATATTATTTAATTGTCAATTTCAGTTTGTTAATTCTTAAAATTTTTTAGATTATTTTTGAACTGATGCAAGACAAATCTAGCCTGACTCTGCTGTTACCTAAAACTGGAATCTGCAACCATTTCAGAGACTGGCTCTCTTCTCTCGAAGTTGAAACACCCATGATAGCAACCAAAATCGGCATTTGCTTTTGCATTTAGGGTGAACCAGGGTTAAATGGTGTTAAAGGATTGAAGGGTGAACCAGGTCAAAAGGGTGACAGAGGACCCCTTGGTCTTCCAGTAAGTAAAGAAAACTTTCCATTTCAGTGCAAATCTCAGACTTTTCTTTCTACCCTAAGTAAGAACTCTGGTTTACTCAGTGACCATCTTATGGTTGAGATTTCTGTAACTGGAAAACATACTGTGTTTGCACAGAGCTCGGCCCAGTTTTGTTTTCTCTGATGTCTGCTCTTGTGTCAGAGGAAGACCCCGTAACAAACAATACCATAAATGTTCTGTCGTTCAATTACATACATGCCAACCTTCCTCTTTTAACGCTGACAATTCTTCTCCCATCACCCTCCCCTTTAAAAAATTATTATGCAGATTATTTCATAATTTCTCCCAAATGTTTTTATTATTTAGTGTAGTGTCAAATCCTCCCTCAATTTTTATTTTTTCTTCTTCAATGCCAAAAACCATAGCCCCCTGTTAGTGGAAGGTATGCAATTGGCCATTGTTGAAGGCGTGGGGTCAGTGCCGTGGTTCCTTACATTAATCAATCATATTGTGGTCTAAATGTTGTATGTCGTTTGTGCTGGAAATGCCCTCTTATGAGGTTCTTGCGGCAATAATGGATAGTATGGAAGAAGTATTTTGCAGTTATTTAGAGATTTTGATTTTTAATGAAAAGGAGATTTCCAACTTTCATGCACTTTATGCTAGTCTTCTTACCACAACCACTAAAAAGATATTTTTAAATGATTATTAAATATGAGGGTTTTTCTGTTTGTTTGGTTTTTTTTGGCTGCACCGTGCAGCATGCAGGATCTTAGCTCCCTGACCAGGGATCGAACTTGTGTCCCCTGCAGTGGAAGCACAGAGTCCTAACCACTGGACCGCCAGGGAATTCCTAAATATAAGTTTTAGTTTCAAGCTTTTCATATGCTGTTTATTCAGTGAATGCAGATAAAAGTCAGTAAAGAACACTATAGATTACATTATTAAAATATGACATAAAATTGGTAATAGAAAATAGTTTATCCAGGTCTCCATAAAAAAATTGGTGACTACTTATTTTATTTTTCCCACAAGTACTGTATTCTAAGTACTAAAGTATTCCTCTTGATAGCCGATGCCTTACATAGATCAGGCACTTCGTAGATGCTTAATATGTATTCATTTATTGAATGATGTAAGCCTTATATTAGAGTATAGGTTAAATCACACCAATTAGATCATGCCACAGGTATAAAACCTAAAACCTGTATAATATGTGTGAGTCATTAATTCACATAAATATAATGTTATATAATCAGTGCAAAAATTTTATCATCCCCCTATTTATTTTTAAATTTTAATAATGATGACTCTGAAGAAAGTATCAAAAAGCAAAAGAAAATTTGGATTTCTATTTTATTTAAACCCTCAATCTGATTTCTTTAAAGTTTGCCCTAATTTCAAATCTAGGACTAGTGGTCATTTTTATGTAACATTTAGCCGAAAGCTCTACATATGCTAGCATTAAGCGAATGATAACACACGTATTTTTTTTTAATTTTAATCATTGCTAAGTAAATTGAATTTTGCAGTTATAATCTGACTCACAATAGGATTGTACAGAAGGAATTGTAAAATAAAAAATGAAAAGTACCCCCCAAAATGTATGGCATAGCATCATTTGTAGAGTTTGCAGCTGGAATACATTTTTTTCTTCCATTTTGTATTATTAACTACATCTGAAGCATAAAATGGGGAAATAGTTCTGCAACCTTGCCAAGAGATGTATAGAACTAGTGCATTGTCTTTCTTAAATACTCCTTGATCAAATCAACATTTTTAAAGGACTATAAATAAACATTGGAGTTTTGAGATACAAAAGCCATAGCAAAAAAGTATTTGCGCTTATAATTGAAAAAACAAGCATCGAAATTGTCATCTTTTGGTCATACGTTATGCATAGCCTAGAGTTGAAGGGAAAGAAAAGCATGCATTGCCTGAGAACAACATTCCATTTTTAAAGCATTTCCCATTCAGACTTTGATGCTTGATTACTTGAAGTGAGCTGAGGGACAATGTTGTTTGGGACAGTTATTTCTTTTTGGACTCATGAAGTTTTTCTGGCTTTTTCCTGTTCCTAGAAGTCCCTCTAGTGGTGACTAATGTGAACATAGTGAGAACAATCCAGAAAACAATGAGTATCGTCTGTGTAAAATCCAGAGTCACCCTGACATGTTAAAAGTCTGCATTTGTTATTCACAAATGCTATTTTAACAAGTAAAACGAGAGCTGTTTTCTTCTCCTCTGAAATTCTAACTTGATTGATTATTATAATGAGCCCTTTCCTAGAAGATCGGCCATTATTTTTTTTTCAGAACCAAAAGAAATATATTGTGAATGGCACAGTCTTTAGAAAATTAATTTCATACGGAAATTAGCAACCCAGACTGTTACTGGTAACTATTTTAAAGCCCACTTTATAAACCTCATTCACTTGATTTCTAAGTAAGAATTTATCAAATGGAAATGTCATAAAAATGCCATCATCTGTGGGGTGTTTATTGTCACATGGTTTTTTTTTTTAACTAACAATTTGTAGCAATGTGATATTCATCCCAGAACCCTGTGACTGCGTATTATGTTGTTTGAAGTGTTACATTTGTTCATCAGTACCTCATACTAATCTCTGTTCTTGTCATTCGTGTTACACCCACCAACCCTGCTACCAACCAAATCACACAGGGAGCATCTGGCTTAGACGGAAAGCCAGGATCCCGGGTGAGTCAGCACCTCAACTTGCTCCAACAGGTTTTGTGGCTAGGAGTTTTATGCTTCAGGACAGACTCCCATCAAATGATGAGGGGTACATAGGACTGGAGCAGAAGAAAGTGGACAAAGATAGGGCAGAAAAGGGAAAGGTAGACAAAGCCTGGGTTGCAGCCTTGTTTGTCATACAGCCTAAAGTGCAGAACATCTTTCTGAAGCCGGGGTTCAAGTCTGGATAACTTGTGACGTGGGAAGAATGACCAATCTAATTGGCTTCATTGTCGTAGAATCCCAGACAGATTTTTCCATAACCAATGAACACTTCCTGCAATTCCATAGGAGGGGTCCTCTGAAGGAATCAAAATCATGTGAATTTATTTTAACTTGCTTTTCCTTTTATGTTTATGTCCATTATTAGAAATGTAACTTCTTCTTTGGAACTAACTTTCAAATCTCTGTTCATTGAAATGACTTGTCTGTCTTCTGTCATTTTGTCTCTTTTCTATGGTTCTTAACAGCTCCATCTCTTAAATTTCAGCTACAGGTCCTCAATATTTAGAAGTCTTCTGAAGATGAACTTTGAGTTCAGGCAGTAAGAAAGAGATCAAACTGATGTTGATAATTCAGCAACATTAGAATGAGTTTAAAACCCTGAATTATTTCATATCACAAGACTCATAGAATAAACAAGAATAGTAAAACAGAAATAGGAATACTAAAAAAATTGTGCTAGAATAGTTTCTGTCTGCAAATATCATAATAAATTCATTGCAAATCTAAGCATAGTCTTCCTGAAAATGAGCAAATATACCTGAAGTCCTTGCTACATTTTTAAGAATCAAAAAGAATTCCAAGCTCTTCAATTCTAAAAACCTGTTTCAGGCAGTCATTATTTTCACTGGACCTCAGTGTTCCTATATTCATCCAAATATTATCTCATCTGCCACAGAAATCCTAATCCTGAACCAGGAGGCCAGAGGGCAATTATGCCATTAAATCATCCAGCTGCCTGGTTTGTGCCTTATAAGCCTAGTGACTTGAGCCACTGCAGCAGAACCTATAAGAATAATTCCTTCCTTCTAAGCCCCTGCTGCTTCCAACAGAACTGAAGAAAGCTTGAAAAGTTAAACACTGTTCTCATTTATTTAAGTTTTTTTTTTTTACTTGTATAACTATTCGAGCCTCTTAAACAGCTGAAGACAAGACTTCAGAGCATTTGTGGCCAAGAGGAGTAGGGGTAACTGTAGGAGCAGAGAATGGATGTGAAGAAGGGGTGATGTGAAGCAAAAACAATTATTTTTTCTTAAGATTTTGGGGGCAAAGTGAAGATTTTCCATTTAGTCAGGGAGGAAATATATAATATATATTTAAATAAATACAGTATTTTGTGTGAGCCTTTCATTGAAATAGGCAGTTATATAATTCATCCCTTTTGCATGAGTTTCTGGAAAACTAGTGGCCTGAAAGAATCAAGCATAAAGCAGTTTGAAAGGAGACGTGTTGTCTTACTGACATTCTAAGGCATCATTCACCCAGGAAAAGTCCAGGATAAATTATAACTGCTTTTCTTACAGCCCTTGGGATATGTCTCATATTATATTATTTTTATCTTTTTTTAGGGTACAGATGGCCCTATGGGACCCCATGGCCCTGCAGGTCCCAAAGGAGAAAGAGTAAGTTGCTCCTGAGGTTATTAAGCTGTGACCTAAAGAAAACACAGAGTGTGGCTTTTCCATTTTAGTTGATCTGAGCTGTTCATTTCCCAGAAGAAATAAAGGGCCATCCAATAGTAAATGGAAATAGATGCCATCTTAAGTTCTATTCAGAGTCGTCATGCTGAGAGAATGACAGAGTATTAGAATCTGCCTGCCTTAACAACAACAACAACAAAACCAATGCATACATTTTCATAGCTAAAGTAAATAGCTCAGACCATTCCTCCTTAACCCCTAAGGAAGATGTTTTCATTTGGCCTTAATCCAGAAAGTTGATGTCAATAGGTCTAAAATTTCCGGGACTATATATTCTGGTCGATAATCTTTTATATAAAGCTACTGTATTCATTCAGAATAAGTTATAACTTTTCTAAAGGGAACTTACAAAACCTAAGTATTCTCTGCACAGTTACACATGCTCCTCTTTTTAAGCAAAAGAATAGCCTTTCTTTAACCATAAGGAAATAATTTTAGTGCATTATAAAACAAAAACCTTCCACTAACCTTTCTATTGCTAAGCCATGTTTCCATATCTTTGGGGGGAAAAAAGACACTCAGAGCGGAAGATAAACATCTGATACAAAAAAATGTACTGCAGCATCAGCAGCTGGTCATCCGTCTGGAACTTCTCTCCCTCTTTCTCTGTTTTTCTTCTGCTTTTTCTTTTCCTCACCCTGAAAAACTTTTAGAAGGTTTTTTTGTATCTGAGTAGAATTGTGTCATCAATTTCCCCACCATCCAGGATAGGATGTAAAGAAAATATTGTAATGGTGAGGACTTCAAAATGTTGGAATGATTCATTGTGCAACTTTGTGGTCTTTTAAAACTAGATAGAGTTTCATCAGTCTGGGATAATTTGCTTTAAAATAGAGGGCCATATAGTGATTTCTTTGGCATACATCCCCATCCCATAATTCCATGTCCTATAAAGTGAATTCACTTATTCAGTAAGTATTTATCACATTAAGATGTACAAAACACAAGGTACCCCTAGCGTGGAATGAAAACGCTCTCCTCCCATTTATGAAGTCTATTTTGCTAATTGTTCTAATGAATTGCATAATAATATTTGATTCATCATCCTATAACCTTTTATTAATACACTGTATATACTTACTCAGTACTGTGAAGGAAGCAGCTATTTTCCATGATCTCGAAGAGTTTACAATCTAACTGCAGAGGAAAAAAATATCTGCAAGGAATAACTAGATAATGAGGCCTAAGTGAGTACAAATAGTACATGCTGTGCATTCAGCGATGAGGAAGGCTGGCTTTACCCAAGAATCCTTCTAGGAAGAGGTGAGTCCTAAAGGAAATAAGTCATCTGAATTTATTTCTAAGGTCAAACAAGAGACTTACGAAGATCATCTTAATTAAAAAGATTTAAAAGCTAAGAGCCTCATGCTGCTGGTGCAGTCAAGCATTGTATCAAGAAATCCAGTCCATGAACTAAAAATGGAGCAGCAAATCTCAAGTAGTCTAGTGGCAGGAGGCCCTGGAACTCAAGAGGGTTTACCGTTTGGTAAATCAGCTGTTACTTCCGAGAGCTCCACAGTGTCATGAGAGTATCGGGTCTCAGCGCCGGGGTAGAATTCACCAGGAGAGCAAATGAAATGGCTAAGAATTTGTGAAGGCATAGTTTCAGTCAAATGGTGTGCAGTGTGAAGTGTTACACTTGTATTTACTCAGCATGTTAACTGTCTTAACTGGATCAGATATCAGTACTCTCTCCAAGTGCCCCTCTCCCTAAGTGCTAAACTGGAGTGTGATTCTCCAAGTGAATGGATGGAGGTGCCGTCTGGACTCTCTTGAAAAAGTTTCAAATTTTAAAGAGGCAGGAATCAAGAAAGGGGTTCATTCTAGAATAATTCCTCAGTGTAGGCATGCAAATTAAAGATCCTGAATGAAATGAGACCAGCCTAAAAGAAACCAGGCATTTGACAGGCAGCGTTATTCAAGAATTGTCAAATACATGACTGGCAGCATGAGTAGTCAGCTTTTCAGAGCACCTATCGTCCTACCTGCAGCTGATTTCTTCATCTTGGCCTTGTAACCACTAAGGAACTCCGTAGAGTGTGTTAAATTTGAGAGGTTCAAAGTTCTTTTGGAATGAATTGATCCCGGAAAAGAAGTTGCACCTTCAAGGCCCTGTGGTAATATTTCATTCCTAAAAGTTTTCAAGCTGAAACCATTAAGCTGCTTTTGGCTCCAAGTGACAGAACCCCAACTCAAAATGGCTTAAACAATAAAGAAATTTATAGTTCTGTGTGGCACAATAGTCAAAGGAGGAACTCTAGGCTTTGCTTCTGTGCCCTTTCCAAGAGCTGGCTTTGTCTTCTGACCACAGGCAAGCTGGTTGCAGCGGTTCCAGACCCCGCCTCTGGCGAGGCATCAGCAGAGAGCAAACATAGGGACTGTCTTCTCCTGTATCCTCCTTAGCTGTGAGGAAACTGTCCCCAAAGCTTCCCAGCCACTTCCCCTGACACTTCATTGACCAGGATTGGGTCATATGTCCACTTCTGAAGCAGTCACTGGGAGTGAGGTGGAATTGTCATGATTAGCTTCAAGTAAGTATTTGGGGTGAGCAATTCTGCAAGAGGATCTCCACAGCTTTAGTGACAGCTGAATTCAAATCAGCCACGGTATATTCATTTTAAAAACAAAATAAACCTGAAGTCCTCAATCAGAGGAGGAAGAAGGGAGTAGGTACATCAAAATAATCTGTGGAGATGTTTCAGACCACGGCTACTCTAATCCATTGAGTTTTTACGAATTAGACCAACTCCAGGTTACATGAACCTTCCTTCTAAATCCCCACCTCCCATTTACACACACACGCACGCACACACACACACACCATTACCAACAGCACCACCACCACTTAAAAAATCATAAATAACACTGACAGATCAAACTGAAAGAACTTTATTTTGAATTAGTGCTCTTTGGGTTTTCAAGCCCTTTTCATTAAAAACAAGACCTCTAACTGTACGATAATCATGAGAGCTTCTTTGTATGGACATATTATTTGGCAACATATAATTTCATATTTTATAATCACACTTAATCTTCAGAAAAATTCTTGCAGAATATGTATTACTCTCTTATTTTACAGCCCATGAAACACAGGCACAGAAAGGTTAAGAAAGTTACCCAAGGCCACACAACCAGTCAGCACCAGAACTGGAATTCAAATTTAAATCTGTTTCATTTCAAAGCCTGGCCACTTTACTGAATGCAATTCCTGATCTTTCAGTAATAAACATAAAGTAATAATGAGTAAAAGTGCAATAAACTTTTATCATATTTATTCCCCAAAATCTCCCTATACTATATGTGCCTCTAAGTGACAGTGCTAATTAGCACCAACAACCCCTAAGTTTAAGTTAAAGAAGACTGTTGACAGTGACTTGAAATTTGCTCACATGGGAATTTGGAGTGTGGAGAAACACAGAATAATACTTAGGTCTGCATGCACAGTTATCAGCTGAACTTGACATTTTACCCTTGGAAGAGATTTGCTACCGTTAAACTTCTTCAGGGGTGTGATAAAAGAAGGTAACATTTTCTTTTGGCCCCTCACATAAACATCATCATTCTCCTGACGTTTCCATATTATATACTGACAGTTTAATTTTGGAGATGGCAGCAGAAGAAAACGCTACTTGAAATGCAGACATCTCTTTTTTTATTATCACAATTTCATATTCCTGGGGCCACCTCCAATTACACTTATTTTTTATAAGCATTCCAGATGATCGTTTAATGAATCAACCAACAAAGGATTAATCTCCAAAATATATAAACAGCTCATGCAGCTCAATATTAAAAAAACAAACAACCCAATCCAAAAATGGGCAGAAGACCTAAATAGACATTTCTCCAAAGAAGACATACAGATGGCCAAGAAGCACATGAAAAGCTGCTCAACATCACTAATTATGAGAGAAATGCAAATCAAAACTCCAATGAGGTATCACCTCACACCAGTTAGAATGGGCATCATCAATATCTACAAACAACAAATGCTGGAGAGGGTGTGGAGAAAAGGGAATCCTCTTGCACTGTTGGTGAGAATGTAAATTGATACAGCCAGCCACTATGGAGAACAGTATGGAGGTTCCTTAAAAAACTAAAAATAGAATTACCATATGATCCAGCAATCCCACTACTGGGCATATACCCAGAGAAAACCATAGTTCAGAAAGACACGTGCACCCCAATGTTCATTGCAGCACTATTTACAATAGCCAGGTTATGGAAGGAACCTAAATGCCCATCGACAGATGAATGGATAAAGAAGATGTGGTACATATATACCATGGAATATTACTCAGCCATAAAAAGGAACAAAATTGGGTCATTTGTAGAGACGTGGATGGATCTAGAGACTGTCATACAGAGTGAAGTAAGTCAGAAAGAGAAAAACAAATATCGTATATTAATGCATATATGTGGAACCTAGAAAAATGGTACAGATGAACCAGTTTGCAGGGCAGAAATAGAGACACAGATGTAGAGAACAAATGTATGGACACCAAGGGGGGACAGTGGCGGGGGTGGTGGTGGTGGTGGTAGGTGATTGGGATTGACATATATACACTAATATGTATAAAATAGATAACTAATAAGAACATGCTGTATAATAAATTAAGTTAAAAAAAAGATTATCATTTAAGCTGAGACAAGCTCTGCTACTTAAATAGGTACATGGAGAGAGAGTGATGAGGTAGTAAATTCCTACCTTATCAGGCACTGAGTAGAAAGCATAAATGTTTTTAAACCCTCTTTTTCCGAAAGGAAGCAAAACATACACGATTGTATTGATGTGACTTGATTCATGAATTATGCAAATATTTACTAAATTGCCGGACACTATTGTAAGCCGTGGGCATGCAGTAGGGAAAAAAGCCAGGGCCCTGGCACCCTAATGTGCAGATTCTAGTGAGGGGCTCAGCAGAGAATAGACAAGTTATAACGTGGGTATGTCTCCTGGTGTATGAGCACCGTGAAGCTCATTTAAGGGCAGGGGCAGTCAAGGAAGAAGGGCTTGCTGAAGAGACATTTGGGGGAAAAAGAATTTTCTTATTACATTTTTGAAAAAGTCGTAACTTAAAATAATTAGTAACAAACATTTCACAGTAAGGCCAAAGAAACCCAAGCACCACACCCTAGACATGCAAGTCCTTTTGCACCGCTGGGCAGACAGTCCTTCTTTCAAAGGTGATTCTGTAAGATATGCTAACGTGGATTTCTTTTGCTCTATCACTGGCAGCGGCCCTGAAAGAGCCTGACTCTTTGGAATTTTGATAGAATGATACTTCAAATAGAGGCTTTAGCCATCAGGGAAAGTGTGTGAATATAGGTGTTTGTTTATGATTTGCACTTTCACCTTTCATTATAGGGTGAAAAAGGAGCTATGGGAGAGCCGGGACCCCGAGGACCATATGGTCTTCCCGTGAGTTCTCTTGTCTCGCGATGGTGTTTCCCTTCAGCATGTATAGATGACCTGTCCCTGGCGTGGTTAACCCTCCCCTCGTGGGGAGACTAATCCCATTAGAGGAGCAAAGAACAATCCACTAAGTCTCTTCAACGCCAATGTAACTGTGTACTTCAGAGATAGGTCATATTTGTGTCGTATTCTTACACTCACATACAGACACCCACACACTTCACCAGTTTGAGAGGATCAGAGGTTGTCCATGAGATGGACAGTGCTAACCTGAAACGGGGCTTTTGACTGTCAGATAACCCCTCCTTGGGCCATCTGACCAGACCCATAATAGGCCCTTCCTTGGGAGGTCATTGTACCAGAAGTGGGTGTGGAAGCTTAATTTTAAAAACTCTCTTCAGACTTTATCTGTTCTCATATATCACTTACAAAAACTGCTCTTGCTAATAAAAGGTATTTCTCAGATTGATGTTTCTGATGACTTTGATGTTTCTGACCTCTCTAAATTACCGTGATGACAAGTGATCTTCAGAACAGAGAAGGTTGATAGTGTTCTATCTTCTGAAAATTCTCAATGACACCCACTTCAAATTGAGAGCCTCGGGTTTGCTTCAGAATATTATCTTGGGGATAATTGTAAATGATTTGATGGGGTAGGGTAGAACTACAGTAGAAGCATATACTGTTGTCTCAAGGTTTATAACTCCTATGTATTTTCCACGTACCTTGTACTTTCTAGTTTTTATGAATTGAAATAATAAGCTCAAACCATGATTACTTGAGTGCTAAAAGAGATGCTGATTTTGAAATAGATTTCGAAATCTAACTGGTGGAATCAAAGCAACTTCTCAGCAACGTTTGGGTGGATTTGTTGTGTGATTTTCAATGCCCTGAAAATCTGCTCCACAGGGCTCAATGGATCATCCTTGCACAGCAGTATTATATTCCTTCTATAATAGGGGGTCATTAATTTACTAACAGTTTTTAATCTGTGATCTTCACACCCACAGTATTTATAGACAAGGTGTACATCTAGCCAAATTAAAATTGTATTTAACAATAAACAGTTTTCACATTCTTTACACACTTATGAGCTAACTACTAAGTTGTCAAACTAAAGTAGCATAGATTTGCTTATAATGTTAGTGCTGGTGTGTTTTTAAATCAACTAAACAGTATTTTTGCTTTTGACTTACTCTTAGATTGATAACTTGAATACCAAGCGTTAAACTTCAGCAAAATATCAGACTATTTAACCTGATATAGAATAAAAACATTTTCATGACACTTACCTGCAACATTAACAGTCACTTCACTTGATTTACTGAAAGAAATTTGTGTTACTAATCAATAGAGAATCTTTTTCACATTTCTGAATTAGTTGTTTTTATACTAGTGTTGCATGTCCAGACAGCCTTAAATAGAATAATAACCTATTCGTGAAACTTAGGAATACTAATGTAGCTACTATGATTCTTTGGCAGGGGAAAGATGGAGAGCCTGGTCTTGATGTAAGTAATACCTACAATAAACATCTTCCCACTATAATAGATGCTGATGGTCTCCATCATCAATAACAGCAAGAATACTTCTAATATTTTTCTGTGCAGTTATGTGTACAGCATATATTGCTGTGTGTGTAGACAGCAATATGAAATAAACCACTAGGGTTGGCATGAGATAGACATAAAAGCAAAAAGCATAATTATCTAGTATGAAATTAATAACTGACAGTTGATAGAGGCATTTCAAAATACTTTCCCAAATCAGACACTCAACATGAGTGGTTAAATTACTTATTTTAAAATATGCATAAAATCGAAGTATCTTTCACATGCCACCCTTAGGGAATGGTATGTTTATTCTCAAAGCTATTATGCAGTATTTTTCTTTTTAGCATAAAGTCTCTATATATCTTATAGCAACATAATTCTATAAAAATAGAGAATGTCGAAAGTCAATCCCTCCTAAAATGATTACTGCTCATCCTGTATATATGTGAATAATAGCAGTAGCAAAAAGTAATAGTAGTTACTCTTTATTGGGCACCATTTGTATGCAGACATCATTCTGGTACTTTATATATATCATCACATTTAATGCTCACACCAGCAGATGTGTAGTATTAATAGGTATTAACCTCGTTTTATGGTCAAAGGACTAAAATGGTGAAGTAAGTTTGCCCGCAGTCCCACAAATCAGAGAACTTGCCAGGATTCAAACTAGGATCCTGATATTCTCTCCACTATACATTTCTTTGGAGAAAAAGCAAGAAACCTTTTGTTTACAGATATTTGAGATGGTAGGAAACTGTTATTTCTAAGTGCCACTTTACCCATCTAAGTTTTGAGACTTGAGGGCATGCCATGTTTCTTTATTTGCGTTCAGAAACATGAATTCTTAAGGTTTTTTTCAATACGGTGTTGCCACAGTTATACCAATAGATCTTTTTGGTTTGCTTTTTATCCTATAGGGTTTCCCTGGTCCACGAGGCGAGAAGGGTGATCTAGGAGAAAAGGGGGAAAAGGTGACCTCTCCAGCCTAGCATGTGCCTGTTTGATTTTTCTGCTTCTGTCTGCTTTGCTGTTCAACCTGTGTAATTCTTTCATACGTCTAATCTTTCTCCATCCTGTGCTCCAAAAACACTCTGATGTCTGATCTGAGGAACCACATCTTCACAGAGGAATAAAGGCTACACTGCAAGAAATAAGGGCACTGTTAACACAGAAGAAAAGAATTATAATCCCCAGATATCTGGGCTACAATCTTTGGACTACCTGACACCAATTAATTGAAACATGAAGTTTTCAGGGGTTTTTGAAAATGGGGGTGGGGAGGCATTTATGACATTAAGTAAAATTGAATAGCACAAATCTGCAACAGTCTTCTGGCAGAGCTCAGCTAACCCTGTAAGTTCAGCATCTCATTCATCTTCACAACATTCCCAGTAGAGACAGAAGATATGTCCTGTATCTTGATTTTTTTTTTTTTTTTAATTGGAAAGTGGAAGGCAAGCAGTATGCCCGATAAACCCAGTGAGTCCCTTACGCAGGGACCAGGACTTGTTGCCTTCGGACGCTGTAGATACTTTCTTTCTTTTTCTTTTTCTTTTTTTTTGCGGTACGCGGGCTTCTCATTGTTGCGGCCTCTCACATTGCGGAGCACAGGCTCCGGACGCGCAGGCTCAGCGGCCATGGCTGACGGGCCCAGCCGCTCCGCGGCATATGGGATCTTCCCGGACCGGGGCACGAACCCCCGTGCCCTGCATTGGCAGGCGGACTCAACCACTGCGCCACCAGGGAAGCCCGTGAATACTTTTTGAATATCATTCTTTGACATGGGAGACAAAAATTAGCAAGAGCCTTTGTGTGTTCATACCCACAAAGACAGATAGTTACAAAACTATGCTGATTAATAATAACACTGAGACATTATCCTCTGTAAAAGTGTCTGTTTTCCATAAAGCCTGAGGTTCACTAGAATATTACTGAAAAACGATTCCCAGAGCCTGTTAAAGTCAACATTCATATGACAACACTTTCCGTTGAGTGATTATTCTGAGTTGATTAACCAATCAAAAAATGAATTGAGTCCAAAATTAATAATACCCAACACATCTGGTGTCAGTCACACCTATGTGAAGAAGAGTCCACTCCGTTCCAATGAAGTTTAAATCAATTTTACTTCACGGCAATGATGTTACTTGCTGAGGAAGAATGTCGATTCATCTTGCACGAGTGAGCAATTTACTCCCGAAAGCTCCTCCCATCTTACTTCTTATCACACCTGCTCTCATTTCATTTCACCCTGGCATCTCGGGTCTTTGTTTTTGATCATGATCAACTAAACCACACCGAAGTTCTCTCTTTCCCCGATATTAGAGAAACCCAAATGGCTTTGATTCTGAGCCTTCTGATGCAATGTTTTTGGCACACAGGAGATAAATGTGGAGCTTTCACTCACACAGAAAGGATGCATTAATTTGAGTGCATATCTCATCTATATCTGTTATGTATATGTCTTTGAATATTCATGTTGTTTCGCTTCTGAAATTATTCAGACTTATTGTATCTGCCATCCTGATTGCAGAATGAATACACTAATTTAAATATGTATTGCATAGTATTTTGTATTCTGTACTGCACCAGCTTCTTGTCTATAAATATGCAGAGATATTTGTTAATGTGAAACAGCTGAGGTGCATTCCTTACTTCTCCTCCTTTTGCCTCCTTTCCTTAATTCCTCCATCCCTATGAGCCATGCAGCTTTCCACAACCTTTACCTTGATTCCTAAATACTAATTTCCATGGCTACATTCCCACCATGTAATTATCCTGCCTACCTCATTTTTAGCATTAGCTCAACTGAATCCAAACTGCTTTTCCTCTCTTGAACAGAATTTTTTTGTTTTGTTTTTTTGGCTTTTGTTACCTTGTGAGCAAGCTGGAAACCCATTTACCATTGTGAACACCTGGCATGAGACCAATAACAGTGAATTAAAGAACATCTTTGAGTTTATAAACAAGTCTGTTTCTCCAAGTGGCATTGCTGAGAAATCTTAGCACTTTTAAAATTTGTTTATCTGACTTACTAAGGAAAGTATTTGCTTTTAGTTTCCTTAAAAAGAATGTTAAAAGAAAGAGTATATTTTTAACACACTGAATATGTTTAAATGAGAACTAACTACAAAAAATAATGTCAGAAAGTTGGATTCATTTCAAAACGATAGAAACTGCCAAGATTTTTTCCTTTTCCTCTGGCTCAATGTAGCTTTCATCTGTTATAGGATTAGAAAAAAAGCAAGTTGGCAGGTACTGAAAATTGGGTGAAGTCTCCATTATTCCTCTGAACTTCACTGCCACTGGCTGGATTCAATACAGTTGGTATCTGTCATCTTCACCAAAGTGGTGGCGGGAACACCTCATTCACAAGGACCACGGCACTGGGGTCTAAGTCAGCACTGATCCTCCTTTCTGATGTGTCAGGCTTCAAGTTCTTTCATCTTGTTGAATCTTTTTAATAAAATCCTGTACATCACTGCCCAGACTCCATTGCCACTCTGGAAGTCTGTTATTTTTCATAATATCATGCCTTACCTAAACCAGAAAACAGTGGTAAATGCCCTTCCAGACTTTTATTGGCTAAACCATCTTTTGAATCACCGTTACTTCCCCCCGCCCCCCCAAAATAAAACCTGTCTTATTTAAACCCTTGTATCCACAGGGGGAAAAGGGAAAGAAAGGCAAAAAGGGGCCTAAAGGGGAGAAAGGAGAACAGGGTGCTCCTGGATTAGATGCACCCTGCCCGTTGGTATGTCTGACTCATGCAACCGTCTCCAGATGTCACATGCGGAGGCGAAGCTGGGAGAGGAGCAAACTGGAGGGACCGCACAAGCGGGGGTTCTGATTGGCATCTTTTAACGTAGACTTTAAGGTCCCAGAAACATCGATAGCAGGCTGTCAGTGTGTTCCACCCCTTGTCTCTGGCCACCAGCTATGCCTGGTTTCTCAACACTCAAGTATTGATGTGCATCCGGGGCATGAATGCGGGATCGGAGGAGGAACCCGTGCTCCTCAGTCCTGCTCCGGAGAGCAGGTCCCCATTCCCAGAGAAGCGCCAGTTGTAGGAACACATCAAGCTCTGTTTTCTTTTGTCCAACATCACTGGATGTTACCTTTCCCTTCAGAGTTGCTCCTCTCCCAGCCTTTTGTTATTGTGGTTATTTCATTAGCAGAAATTGTGCTTAAGTGATTTCTTCTGTTTAGTAACATTATGAGTTAATCTTTACAAACAGGGATTCCGTGGCGTTAAGGGGGAAAAAGGGGAGCCAGGCCAGCCTGGCCTGGATGGGCTGGATGCCCCTTGCCAATTGGTACAGTATTTCTCTTTCCTACCACCCTGCATGCAATTCCTTTGTTTATTACATATTCATCTTTCTCAGTGTAAAGTGGTACTTCTGGAGCAAGCTTTACATGATAAACACACTACATGCATGTGCATGAATAGCTCCTTCAGTGACTGCAGAGTGAAAAAAGCATGCACGCATTTCAATCAGTGACTGCAAATTAATCTCCTGACATTGTTCTCACAACTGACACAGTTGCCACGTCTGTGTTCTGGGGAATGTCAGTTTATCTAATAACCATTTCAAGATGACATTAAAAGTGCATAAAAATCTTCTATGTAAAGGTACAACTAGGCTATAACTTTGGGTTTTACCCCTAAAGTTATCTTTTTTTTTTTTTCCTTAAAAGAAAGAAAGGCATTTTTGCCTTTCACTAAATTTCTGTCAGGCTGTAAATAAGACCAAACCTACGTAGTTGAGCTTCTGTGGTCAAGACTTAACCAATTCAAAGGAATGCTGTTAAGAGACCGTAGGGGAGAAAACCAAACTTCTCTGAGCTTCTAAAGATAATAGTCTGCAGCCCAAACCCTCTTCTTTGTCACATAACCTTTTCAGTTTAATGGTCCCTCCTTTTGAAACTCACTTTCCTAAAGTAGACAGATCTCCCCTACCTCCATTGGCATGTCAAAACCCTTATACTAAAATCTAAAATTCTACCGGGTGACCCTTCTCCTTGTACCAATCTGGCATTACCGATTTTTTTCCCCAAATATCTTATAAAGTTATTTCAAGGTGTTTTTTTTTTTTTTACATTTAAAAAGAAAGTGTATGCAAATTTTCTGAGGTGTAAAGGAAAACTTTTTATGACTGTGTTGATGGTTATACTTGGTCTGCATGTTCTTATATTATTCTTAAATACTAAGCATGATTCTTTAAAGATAAATTTGTTTCTCAAGTCTTTTAAGAGATTGTATTGTAGAAGAAAATTTTATTCAGTCAATAATTGCAACTAGAAAATGTCAATATGATATGCCCAGTCTTTTATTTTGTTTGCTTGGTATTGACAATAAATAATATTTTACAATCATTTTGTTGGGGGAAAACACAAGCATGCTTCATAATATATCAACTCTTCCTGCCTTATTTATATCATTTGTATCTGAAGAGTGCTTACCCTTTAAGTGAAAATAGATTTTGTGACATTTAAGAATCCCTTGTTTATTCAGAATTTGTTAATTGGCTTCTGAAGAATTTTAATTTAAAAATTGAGAAAGGCTGTGGATAACATTTTACTATAAAGATATAGACTGGCTGCCTCTCTTTTAATTCAGTCAGTTTAATGTTTTACTTTATCTGCTTTCAATATAGAAAAGTTGAAAGATGCTCCACAGGAAGAGCTATAAACTTCAGATAGAAATGGTTCATCACTGATTACTCACCATTATCATGCATTCAGCCATAGAACATAGTGACCGGAAGAGAAGTTATTTCCATTTATTGAATAAAGATAATTATAGAATGTGTTTTAATGAAATTAAGAGAAAGAGTACAGAGTTATTATCTAAAGATATAACTAAGTAGACCACTAGGTTTTACAAATTATTACCCAAAGTTAAGTATAAATCTTTCTATATTTTATTTATTTGAAAAATATGTACTCACTTTGGAAAATATTCGAATTTTCTTCCTTTTAACTAATGTTGGGTAATATCTTGGGAGTTGATTATTAGTAAAAGATGCCTATGACTAATGCCACCTAACAGGTAGATATTCATTTTTAAGCCTCTGGGCATATTAATTATGAAGTATGATCACTTTCGTGGAACCTGAGGAATGCTTATTCTTCTTTTTAAAATAGGGGCCAGATGGATTACCCATGCCCGGCTGTTGGCAAAAGGTAGGCTTTACAGAATTATTTCTAAAAGAAGCACTGTCCCTTTCTCTGTACCTGGCCTAGGCTTTTCCATTTAGAAGAGATTTTTTGAATTTGACATTGCTGAAAGGTGTTTGGGTATTAAGAAGCAAAAGATCCCGTCTCTAGAATATCTTCTAATGGTGTTTGCTGCTGATCTCTTCCTAAACTGATGAGTAAAAATAATTCCTGGCAAACACTGTAATTTGGAACCTTCCCTATTTAATCTTTTCTTCAGAATGGAAAGGGGCAGTGCATCTTGACAATGGTTTGCTTGTCTCAAACTCCTTTTCCTCCTACTGTTTAAAATGATTCTTAATTGTGATTTTTTCTGTTTATACTCAGTTACTTAGGCAAATATGCAAATACATGGTAGAACCCTGTCAATATTAGTCACAAAGCTGAGAAAGCAGAAAATGTAAGCATAATTTTCTTTTCTTCGATGATGTCTTGATTTATTTAGGAGAATCTGATTATATTTACGTTGGTGTCCTTGATGATATCAGTTTGCTCTAGCCTCTACGTGTGGCCACCCATAGTCACTGTGTATGTATTCAGCAGAGAAGGGAGATTATTCTTCATAGAGAACCTTCTTGTACAAAAGCTGTGTGATAAGCCCTTTCATATAGGCGACATCACTTTATTTAATCCTCATAATAACCCTATAGTGTATTATTATCGTGAATGATGCCAGTGAGGAAAGTAAAATTCAGAGAAGTTAAGTAACTTCCAAGGACACAGAGATAGTATGCAACAGAACTAGAAGTAGACAATGGAAAGCAATGGCAGAACTTTAAGGAGGGAAGAGATCTGTATGTGCTGTGCCTTTCAGAGAATACCCAACCTTTACACAGTAATGGTGCGCGCCTAATTATAAAGGACTGTGCATATGCTACCTAAGGTTAAAGGAATTCTACTGATGTGAAAATGAGCCAGAGGGAAGTATACATACTCTTTCATCATTTTGAAATTTTTTTCTCTAACACCTGTGGCTTCTTTGGTCATTTTTGGTAGGCTTTGCTTCGTTGGCAAACCTACAGCAAAACTATGTAGGATTGCAAAAAGATGAGGAGAGACTTATTTTCCTCTCATCTCATCAACTCCGTTTGTGAGGAGATCCTGTGAAACTCACTCTCTTGCTTAACTACTTTTACCCCACTTGGTGAGGGAAAGAAAATCCTTCTCTCCCAGTAGCGTCATTTATTTAGTAGCTTCCCATACTCCACCTTCAGCCTGTCAGATCATTAGCTCCATCACAGCTGAGGTCAAGTGGTTCTTGGGAAGATGAGGCTATCATCATATTCTTCAACTGAGAAAACTATCCTTTTACCGTCATAACCCCTGTTCTCAGAATTTTTAATACCTTCTTGAGCTGGAATCACCATTTGCTCTTTAACCTTTGCCCTGTAATCTAATACTATAATGATTTTTTAATGCAGTCATTGGCACACTTTACATGGAGAGAGATGTGAAAGGCTTGCTTTATCCACCCTCTGACACTACTCAGCACTTGGGTTCACATCATTTTTGACCGCTTCTAAATCACTTCCTTTTTTGTGAAGGCATAAAAATAAGGGCAGCAAGCAAAGGATTCATCATCTTTTTGGTTCATAAAATGGCCAAACCTAGTAATACGAGTAGCTCAGAAAATCAGAAATTTGCCTTTTAAGTACTTATTTTTCCGCAGAATATACACTATGCTCTACATAAGATTAAGGCTGTCTTAAATCCAGCCTCTTTTTATATAAAGACTAATGCACAACGTTGTAAATCAACTACACTTCAATAAAATTTTTTTAAATGGTAAAAAAAAAAGAAAAGAATGGTAAAAAAAAAGAACTCAATGATAAAGCTTCAGTATCGCTTACCACACTCCCCAACACAATCAAATGCAAACAGTAGTGATTATCCTCCCCCAACACCCCCTCCCCCCAAAAAAGAAGAAAGGAACAATTAGAAAAATGAAATGTTCTATTGAATATAATCTCTTATGTGGTCAACTTAGCTATCTCAAATACATTGTTGGTCAAATCAAATTAATTTTTAAATGATATTTTTAAAAGAAAGCCAGTAGATAACTCAGTCCTGTTTTAGTGGACCACTTTTTTAAACATTACGTTTAGTAGTCTCTAGAGCACAGTGGTAAATGTTTGACTGAAAATTCAGATTGTAGCCACAGTAGAAATCACTGTGAACAAGTCCTGTTAGTCATACTACTCTCAATAATAGTTTTTTCATGTAAAACTATTTGATCTTTGTTTAAATTACTTTTCTTTCTAGATATAGTTCAGTTTTCTAAATTTCGAAGAATAATGATATACTAATTCACGTTGTAATTTGTACAGTGAGTAAATGGCAGAATGTATGGTTAAGAAAATACTTACAAGCTATTAAAGTTATCATCTGTCCTTATCCAGAGATTAAAAACTATTTAATAGGAAAAATACATATGACCTTCATAGTTTTTAATGTTTCATGAAATTTCATTTTTCCAGATAGGGCTGACAGGTTTGCAACAGAATCTTCCTAAAGTAAGGTGACAGGTTTTTTAAATTAAGTTTTAAAGTCTGGGGAAAAAAAAGAATCTTTAAAATTCTGGAGATTATTTACAAAACATTGGTTTGTCAAAAAAAATGCATCTGTTTGAAATTTGAGATAAGTGGGAGTTTGGAGAAAGGAATATTTCCTGTAGACCCACTCTCTGGCCTTGGCATGACGTGTGTAACATTGAGTGAACTTCATTTCTAAAGATCAGAAAGTACCCAGCCTCTTAAGCACACTTAATATAGCATCTATTTCTACTGGAGAGAGAAAAGCAAATATTTTTAATTATTGAACTGAAATACGACTCTGAGGACGAGTCACCATTGTGGTGGGGAGACGAAGAGATCTTTGTCATTCTCCTTCTCTGGACATTCTACTTTTCTCACTGATTTTTCTTTGAGTCAAAGTAAAGATTGTCACCAACATCTGCTCTATAAGTTATACCTCAAAGACCATTGTTCCTCTGTTCTCTCAGACTTAACTTCAGTTCTAGGAAAACCTTAGTAATTATGGCTGCTGAAAGCAAGGAACCAGACATTTCCAGATCCTTAGATCACAATAGAACCTGTAACACAGCTTGAAGACCTGACAGCAGAGAGGTCTGCCCTGCACGCCCTTCACAGCAGGGCAGGACCAGATAAAGGAAAGGGGAAACCAGAACCCAAAGAGAGTAGAGTGTTATGGTTGGGCACTGATGAAGTGAACAATGCCACTGAGGTCAGAACCCTCAACAGTTTCCACAGTTGTGTTTTAATGCTTGGAGAAGATTACATAAGCCATATATAGGACATGTTTTTAATTAGGACACATCTGTGATAAAATCTTAATTTTCTGCTTTCCCAGAATAGTTACTGAGACAAACACTTCCCACAGACGTCTCAGTGGCAAAACAAAATGTGGGTTGAACCTAGGATAAAAATTTTGATGACTTTTAGAAAAGTAATGTATAGGACATATCAATTGGCTCATTGATTAAAAAAAAAAACAACAACCCTCTATTCAGGGTTCTACCAGTTTTCTTAAAATAAATGTTAATTTGGAATTTTTATCCTAAACTACTAATTCTATACATTTGTCTTTTTTGTTGTTTGTTTTTCTGCAGTGATGAATCTAACCTTCCGAGCATGAAGTTGTGTATATAATGGTCCACTTTTTATATTTATAGTTGAAAATTGGATTGCAGATTTTACAAGTCTGAGATATGTTTACATATAGCTGCTTCTTCCTGTTTGCAGTAGTACACATATCCATTTTTTCTTCCCTTACATCTGAAATTGGGCAATATGTGAAACCAGTGAGAAGCCTGCAAAAAATATAGATCTGTATCTCTTTATCTTATGTGAAGATACGTATTTATATGGACATAGTGATAGAGATTGATTGTTCTTGCTATTTTCTTACTCTGGGCTTGTTAATTGCATGGACAAAAAGTGCCATGAGATAGTTTACATGAAATTGTGACCAAATATGAACTCGAAGCTATGAAAATGTACTATACTGACTGATTTTAGAGTTTATCGTCACATCCCTACTCACCTTTGCTATTCATGGCCACACCACCCATTGAAACTGACTAAAAAAGCATGATGGTGTGCCAAGCCTGCTTGCTGTGCAAACTCAGATGCTAGCATGCTGCATTATGAGTCCTTTGATCACATCTGAACTTTTATTTCTTTTGTCATCTCAAGGGGGTTACACCATGGCTCATTGCCAAAAAGTGATAAGGTGGCGGAGAGCATACACACACAAATGGTCTTGTATTTTGAAAGGAGTTGCGGTCCCAACTGCAGATCTTCAGCTTCCACTATTGTGGGCTCACGTGGCCTCTTTGGTTGAAATGTCCAGGGGCTGAGCTGGTTGCTGACACTAGTTTTCCTTGGGCTGCCCTTGGCAGTGAAGACGAAGAGAAAGGATTGGTTCAGCCTCCTGCGCTGTGTCTCTCATGTGACCAAGTAAGAAAGAGGTTTACAAAGGCAGGCACCCAGAATAGAGGACTTTTTAAAAAAAATAAACTGATTTCCAGCAAGTGTTAACATGGGTGCTTATGGAAAATGACAGAAGCATACTGCACTTCTTTTGGGCAGGAGATTCTTGGAATGGCAGCCCCTGTTCCTGAGGGCAAAAGGTGTGTACATCTCACCAAAACTCGGGTTGCTGAAGATACAACATGTCCCAAGAAGCGGTTGGCCGAAATAACCTTTCCTGAGGATGTAGGAGAGCTCATCCTACGATCTCTACTGAAGCTGATGAGAGCTTCCCTTCCTTCCAAGATCCAACCCATGTTAAACATTTTCTACAAACTTCTAGAAACAGAAAGATATTTTCCATTCTTTTAAATATTTTTTCTTTTCTCTTTTAGTCCCAGGAATATTCAGGAAAGATTTGTTTTCCAGCTTTTGTCACATTTATTTTGAACAATTTTTTAAAGGAAAGTCTTCAAATCCTAATAAGTTGGTACCAACAGTCAAGTTGACCATTTGCTAACTTCTCTCCTTTTCTGAATAATTGCCGAGAATATAACAGAAGCTCCATTTTCAGTTCAGTCATTGTAAAGCATCAAAGTTAAACAATTTTTCAGTACTTTTTGACTTTTTTTTGTATGATGAATATAACATATATAGTGATTATCAGTTAAGATAAAGTCAAGATTTGGTCACATTTGATCGTATTAACTCATTTCTATTTCTTGTAGTTCTATTTAGTTCTAAGTTGTGTCTATATTTAGATTTCTTTATCTTTTTTACATTTCTCAATGTTTGTCTTATGCACAGACCAAATCTGAGATCTCAGAAAGCTGTGAAATATAGTTGCCATAAAGAGTATTTTTCAACTACTTGCTCAAAAGTTACCTAACTGTATTAGACTGAGCATTTCTTTGCACAGTAAAGAGTTGATAGCATGTTTTGAAATGACTTGTTCTAAGTGGAAGGGTTACATTAGGAGAAACGTCATCAATGAGGAGTAGTCACTCTTTCAGCCCATTGGACAATATAATTTCTCATTTCATGCCATTTTGTGGGAAAATTTCTGGTTTCATATATAGGTTTTCACCAGCAGAGGGGAAATTATCTCATCATTGGCTTATGGTGACAACAGTTAAAGTACGATTATAAGACAAGGACCCCAAGATCCTTATGATCTCTTTCATAATATATAACCAAATGCTCAGTTATACAAAATGCCTTCTTTTTGTTTCCATTACGTTTTCAAGAATGGAAAGATGTTTGAACTAATCTATCAATCAAATTGGTAACATCTCTAGTAACATTCCACACTCCGAAACCAGTTTAGCATTTTTAAAACAACAGAGGGCATTTTCTACCCATCTCTTGTATGATCTGGTTAGGATAAGGTATTTTATTCAGTGTCTGAAACAATTTGTCTTAAATGCTTTGGAAAAATGAACTAAAGCGAGTAAAACCACAGTCTCTTCAGGAAAACAAACAGTAGTGTCTTGAGAAAAATCTGGTGGCTATATTTCTTCCTATCTATCTTTCTTTCTACTCCTCTAGTAGAAAGAGGAATTAAGATGGATCACTATTTAAAAGTTGCACAGCTTCAAAAGAGAATACCTTAACATCAAAAGAGAAACATTTCACGTACAAAAAATATATGTATTTTTTAAACACAGCCCTTTAAGAATACTGTTCTGTCCTATGTGTATATTGAGGTTTTACTCTATAACTGATTTGACAATATTGCCTTTTATTCCATGATTAAAGGAAGCTGTAAACTTTCAATACATTTCCTTGTGGAAAACAAAAGGACCATGGTCCTCCTCTTTGTTCCATGGAACTGCTAGGTCTTAACCAACATGCATAATCTTCAACTATTGTTACTAAAATATTTTAAATCATCCATTTTTTTACCAATATAGAGAATCCTCAAATAATTGCCTAATGAACTAATGAATGTGTCTGCTGATATATGTGTTGGCAGCTACATACTTTTCTTTAAGTTTGCTTTCTTTTAATTTCTATTATTGGATAGAAGATTAAGAAAAAATACATGAAAGACATTTGAAATAAGTCAAGATCAGATTCCATTTCTGATAAGCATCTTTTAAGGATGCCAAACTGGTACGTGTTTTAGCTTTAAAATTGTTTTCTGTTTATGTTGGTGCTAATGTATTTCTTTTCTTTTTCTTTATGGACAGTGCAACTCTACTATGGATAATTTCATTTCTCTGTTTAATAGCATTCCTAAACTGTTAGTGCGTGATTTTATTTTTCAAGTTTATGGATTTACTATAATTATGGTTCAATGACCAGTCTTTCTTAATGTAAAAGAAAACAAAACAGTGTACCTATAGATGATATGCGTGTACTTGGATTGTGGATCCTTTTATTTCATGTTCATTTCATATACCATATGCCTTTCTCAACTTTTACTCTCATCTTTTAGCTTATAGAATTTGATTAAGCATGACAAAACCAACATTAGACAAGTCTGCACATATTCATAGAGTACCTGACCCATAAATATGCCAAAATTTTTCTTCTAGTTTTCATTTTCATTATGAAAAGCAGTCTTGAAAGGTTTTTCTTTCTTATTTGATTTCATAGGAAACATGAGAATATCTTGAATTTCTACCAAAAAAAAAGTCTGTTCTTGAATCCTGTGCATGATGTTCTGATGGAATAGTAAGAACTCTTATGCATCCAGTAGTTCATTCTATATGTCCTTTGTCTACTATATATTATATATACACACCTCTCTACTAGTTTAGAAATGGTCAAATCAGCATGTCAGTATCTGTGGAAAAATTAACAGGTATTATATTTTTATCACTTAGAAAACATGCTTAATTTTCCAACGTTTTATTTTTAATGTTACTATTATAGCATAAAAAGTTAACACCACTTTTCATCTTTTTTTTTTCCTTTTTTGGCCACTATATATAATCTTGCCCAGAAATAAGCTATGCTTGTTAAGGTGGGTGATGTTTTCATATCTTCTAATAAATGATCTTAGGAACATGCAGATATTGATATTTGAAATCTTGTTTTTCTCTATTTCTTGATAATCAAGTAATATTAATAATTAACATTACCAAAAATGAACTTTTCTAATTTCTGCCAAAACACAAAAACAAAAACCTTGCTATCTCTAGAAAGTCAAGTCCATAACAGCGTAATCTTATATTCTCAAAAATAATGATTTAGAACAGTCACATGTGATTCTGGCTGTTAAAACAATTCATTCCTAGTGGAATTAACATACTTGACCAATTATGATTCTGCTAAGTTATTTTAGAGTATAAAGACCTTCAGTCCCTACTTTTCCCCATTTTTGTTGAAATAGCTTCATATCAGCTGGATTTACTATATACCACAGCAGAGATACCCTTCCAACTTAAATTTTTAGTGGATTTTGTTTTTGCTAATTCAATACTGAAACATTTTAATGGCATTTCTGATTTTTTAAATGTATTTAAATGCATAAGTTTCCCTATGCTGCTTATTGACAGAACTGTCGTTCTGGGAATAAGACTTTTTCAACCTGACCTATTACGTTTGATTTATTGATAACAAAGTACCAACATTTCTCAAAATGCAGTGGATATTCTCACATATCTCAGAAATATTAATAAATTGGATTCACAAAAGAATGTCTTACATATTATTGACATTTATGTGAATATTCTTTATACTGTTGTAAATGTTTCATGCAATTTAATAACATTTTTAAAAGATGTATGTATCTGATTTTCCTTTAGAAAATATTATATTTTTATTTGTATTTTTTACATTTTAAAGTTCATCTCTATGTGCAGCTATTTTTATATTGCCAAAAAATCACATGAATACAAAGTAAGAGAAAAATGCAAAAAAAAATATTTTGGCAAGCATTACACTGCATATTTTTCTTAATGTTTTGTGGGCCAGTCTCATGTAATTGATTATTCTAAGAATGTGTTGTGTCTTATTGCTGTAAATATGGCACAAACCTGTTTTTCTCAATAGTGTAAATAATTGAAAGATTGAATTCTCCCTGTTTGATTTCTTATTTCATTTCATTGTAATTTCTCCAGCTGAGATTACTGAATCAAAAGACGCATGTGGTTTTTTGATATGCAGCCTGGAGATAATTGCCTTGTGTTCAGTTTCTAATTTGTTTTTATTTGCTTTTTTAACTTGTTTTCAGGGTTCCTAGTTTGTGAGAAGTTGATCTTCAGAATTATTTTTACACTATTTATGACTTATTTTCATAATGTAAAAATTGTGTAATTATTACAATATTAATCCAAACAATGGTAATGAATTGTATTGTTATAAAGCTTTATTGATGTTCATGAACACCTTGGTCTATTTTCTCTGATTTAAACACAGTCCGTAAAGAATTTTAGTCTACTTTTCCGCAATATCGCAACACTGCCGTTCAACTTAGTGCCTAGCTCTAGTGATTTTCTAAAAAAGACTAGTACTTTCTGTTTATTAGATAGTAAGAACTATACTGAGCCTCTCCTCCAAATTCACTTTTCTTCCAGAATTCCCTATCTTGATGAATTAAAATTCCTTGTGCTCAGTTGACTCTTATCTGCACCACATCAAATCAGTCATCATCATGTGATTAGAATGTACTACATAGTAATCATGTCAATGTATTGACTAATGAATGACAAAATGCCCCACTGAGGTCATCAATTATTTTTAGGTCCTAACTAAAAGAGCACACTTTTCAGCCCTCATCGTTTTTGCCTTTACCAATAACATTAGATGCGTGCGACCCTCTTAAACACTCCTTTAGCTCCCATGTCCCTTCACTCTTGTTTTCTCCTACTTTTCTTTTTTTTTTTTTTTACTTTTATTGAAGTATAGTTGATTTACAACGTTGCGTTAACTTCTGCTGTACAGCAAAGTGATTCAGTTATACACATATATATTCTTTTTCATAGTCTTTTCCATTACGGTTTATCACAGGATATTGAATATCCTGTGCTATACAGCAGGACCTTGTTGTTTATCTATTCTCTATATAATAGTTTGCATCTGCTCATCCCAAACTCCCAGTCCTTCCCCTCCCCACCCACCTCCCTCTTGGCAATCACAAGTCTGTTCTCTATGTCTGTGAGTCTGTTTCTGTTTCATAGATGTATGTTCATTTGTGTCATATTTTAGATTCTACATATAAGTGATATCATATGGTATTTGTCTTTTTCTGACTTACTTCACTTAGTATGATCATCTCTAGGTTCATCCATGTTGCTGCAAATGGCATCATTTCATTCTTTTTTATGGCTGAGTGGTATTCTATTGTATATATGTACCACATCTTCTTTATCCATTCATCTGTGGATAGACTTTTAGGTTGTTTTCATGTCTTGGCTATTGTGAATAGTGCTGCTATGAATATAGAGATGAATGTATCTTTTCGAATTATAGTTTTGTCTGGGTATACGCCCAGGAGTGGAATTGCTGGATCATATGGCAACTCTATTTTTAGTTTTTTGAAGACCCTCCATATTGTTTTCCATGGTGTTGCACCAATTTACATTCCCACCAACAGTGTATCTTCTACTTTTCTTTCTCATTTTCCTTTGCCAGCTCTTTCTCCTCTACCTGACCATTAAATGATAATCCTCAGGACTCTGACCTACATGCTTCTTTTGCTTTTGCTCTTCTCCATCACTTTTTCTCCAGGAAAACTCATTCACTCCCACAAAGACCAAGTTGCTATCTGCATTGCAGATTTTCTTCTACCTTCCAGACCAACTGTTACAGGCACATCTATCTGTATGTCCACAGGTAGCTCATCATCTTTACACCTGGTTCTCTTACAAACTTCCATATGACAGTGAACATACCATCCCCCACCTTGCATTCAAGCAAACATGATAGAAAAGTCAGAATCATTCTGGACACCACCTGCCTCTCATCACCCACCCATTCCTTCTTACGTACAGCATCTAATTACCAAATCCCTTCAATTCTACCTCCTAAATATCTCGGAGATCCACCTCCCTTCTCCTCATCCATTGCCACTGCCTCAGCCTAGGCACCCCCCGGCTCTCTCTCGGACTTTTAGAAGAGCCTCTGAGCTGGCCTCCCTGCCTCTAATAACCACCTCGCCTCCACCTTGTACCTGATACGACTCTGATGAGTCAGAGAAAGCAAATATGGCCGTGTCTTATTTATTTATGAATTTATCCTCCCATTTCATTTCATATAGCATTTGAGGCACATTAAACAAACACTAAAGAAATTAAATACATTTAAAAATAAAGAAATTAAATACATTTAAAAATAACCAAGAAAGCCATATTTAAACAAATTTCAAGGTCACAAAGAAAGCTGTATTGAAAAGATGTAAGACTTAAAATTGTATGGCTCTCAGCTTTTCGGTGTCCATAACAAAAAAAGAAATAAGTTTACATCATCCATAAAGTGAAACAGACTACTTCCTCAAAAGAATCAAAGCTGATTGATAAGAAGTGTCATGTGAGATTTCTTAGAGTGGGCACTGCCGTTTAGGGCACTCCTACAATGAACATTACAGCAGCTTTTCATAATGTTCCTCATTATAAGCCGAGTGCATGGGCCAAAACCAACTTCACTGAACACAGTTCTTTGGGGAAATTAACCATGCCATTCCCCTGCTTACAGTCCTCCGCAGTCCCCCATTATCACGCAGATACTTATTTTGGTATAAAGTACAAAGGCCTTTGTGATCCCACTCTGTCTAGCTTTATAGCATCATTGCTTGCTGGTCAGCAACCCTCACCCAAAGGTTTTCCCATGTTAAACTATTTGAGGATCCCTTTGGCTGTTTCCTAGGCCTGAAACAGTCTCCATCCCCATCCCCACCATTCATCTCAAGAGTTCTTGCTCTCTTTTTTTGCAGCCAGTTAAGCCGAAGGTGCGCTTTTCCTCGTGGGGGCCTGGTGTGCAATGGCTGTGGACAGCAGCCTCCTCAGTAGTGCATGCAGCTTGTTGCCTGTGCGGGTTGCCCTGAGGGACCTTGGAGACAGCCCTTTCCAGTGGGCCTTCATGATTGTCATGCTGTCCCCAGTCTAGGCTCCAGACGGGTGTGTGCGGTGCCTTTGGAAAGCCCCAGGGCACAGTGGCCAGGGTCCACACAGGCCAAGTCATAACGTTCATCTGTACCAAACTTTGAATAAAGGAGCATGTGATTGAGGCCCTCGGCAGGGCCAAGTTCAAGTTCCCTGGCCGCCGGAAGATCGGCATCTCCAAGAAGTGGGGATTTACTAAGTTTAATGCGGATGAATTTGAAAACATGGTGGCAGAAAAGCGGTTCATCTCAGATGGCTGTGGGATCAAATACATCCCTAGTCGCGGCCCCTGGACCAATGGCGGGCCCTGCACTCGTGAGAGCCTTGGCGCTGTCCCCTCTTTACACCCACCCATAAATCCTACTTTCCTGTCAAAAAAAAAAAAGCATTCTTCCTCTTTCAAGACCTAACCCATGCGTCAACTTCCTAAACACCATTTCCTGCCAAGTTTAGATTCTCTGTCTTCTATGCTCCAATAATTGCTTTTACGTGTCACTGCTAAACCACTTATCCAGTTGTTGATAATTGTATGTTTATCTACCTCCTCTGCTAGATGGTGAACCAAGGATGAACTCAATTCACAGGTTCCCAGTAAATATTTTTAAATGAATAAATGAGTGACAAAAGTTACAACAACAACAAAACCCACTTGGAGTACCAATTTTGTTAATCTACGTAATGGATAAAGCAACCCACACAGCTAGTTCCTAGCATTCTAGGTAATTCTTAAAGGAAAATGTGTTACGACCTCTTTCAAATCTAAATTAAGAATATGTTTTATATGAAATAGGGTGCAATGTCATCTAAGAGGTGGCCAGAGAGGATTAAAAGTTTATAGAAAGTAGAGAGAATTTGAGCTACCCCTATGGAGAATAGGATCAAACAGCAAAAAACACATCGTGATGGGAGGTTCAGGCCAAAGACAACTGAAAACCATGATTTTGTTTGGGACTCTCTGCACCTTTGCTCACTCTGCATGGTGCTGTCATCCATTTAAACATCAAATATTTACCTACTGAAAATCTTCTTTCTCTCAATGTATGTTTCCTAGATTTTCATTGCCCCTTTATATTAGGAAGCAAGATAAAGTCCAGGAATTCTCGAACTCCATCATTCATCAGAATCAACTGGAGTTTCTGAAAAAAACGCATTGCCGGGCCCCATCCCCTGAGTTTCTGATTCAGTAGGTCTGGGGTAGGACTTGAGAATTTATATTTCTAACAACCTCCTCATTGGTGAAAATGCATTTGGTCCAGGGTCCACTCTTGGAGAACCACTGCTGATCTAGTCTATCTTAATGGAATGTTTGTGGCATTCATATACTGATGGCAACCTTCCTTTTATTGTGAATCTCTCTGGGGAATTTTCTTTCATCATCACTGTTAATTAAAACTCTGAGCTCACCCTTGGACAACTCTCTCAAGTGGAAACTGCTAATTCTCCAACAGCCCTCACATGCCTTAAGGATGGGGAGAAAGTTGAGCATTGCCCCTCCATTGCTGGTTCCAGATGATTAATTCTCCACCCGTATTCTACAAAGCCCTACTTCTTTGAGGCTCATATTATTTGGTTATTACCACACTTTTCCCTTCCTCAGCAATCATCTCCTGGCCTCCCAGTCATTCTCCTTCATTCACTGGAGACTTTGGCCTTTGGCTTATGGTGATTTTCTTCACCCTAAGTGCTGCCATCACAGGTGACTTAAACATCAACATGGGCAATGCAAACAACACCTTAGTACGTTGCCTTCTCAGACCTCGTTTCTAGTGACTTTTTGCGCCCTCCAATTCTACCACCCACTCCCCTCACACACTGATTTTGTCAACCCCTGGAACTGCTCCAACTCTGGAATAATACATTGAAACATCTCATTCTGAGCCCTCTCCCTATTTTGCCAGAACTTCACACCCAATAACTCCCACTATACTTGTTCTTGAACCTTATAATCGTTTCCATTCCCTTTGCTCTCTTAGCCTCTTTCCTATCAGGTCCCACACAACTCCACTTCCTCCCCTCTCCAACTTAGGCTACACGGTTCAAATTCTCATCTACACCAATGCCAATAAGTCTGTTATCCCATTGTTCTTCCATTTGTCCATTTGGAAAAAGCCAAATACTTTAATAGTCCATCTGTCCACCTTCTCTGCATCTTTACCTGGTCTAGTCCACCCAGCACCACAGGAGAAACTCTCATAATGGTACAGATTGGTCCCTACATAAATTCAGAGTCTTCAGATTCACCTGTGCATTTATCAACTCCTGACAACCAACAATCTTTCTGTGTTTCCTTAGCTAAGATGTCACACTTTTTCCACTCTCCTTTCATCTTCACCTCTCTCACTCTCAGTAGCTGATCTTGCATTCAGAGAAGGAAAGAAATCCACAGAACAGATTCCCTCAAATCCCTCCAACTAAGACTGAAAATGGGCCCGCATCTACATCCTCGATTTCTTCCTTCCCTTCTAGTACAATAGAAAATGATGTCGCTCTTCCCCCTTAAGTCTAACCTCTGCCCAAATGCCCTACTTTCATCCCAGGCTTCTGGGGATCTTGTTCTGTTATGTCAACTTCTTTTCTTCAGACTATGCCCTAAAGGGATTTTAAAATACTTGCATACCTTTCGTTTTCCTGCAAGCTTTTCCTCAATGCTGGGTACCCCTTCAGCTACTGCCTCCTCTCTTTCCTGCCTTGCTTTCAAAGACGAGCTTCCAGGAAACTAGTTATATACTGACAACACCCACTTCTTCACCTCCCATGCATTCCTCAGTCCGCCATTAAGCTCTGCCCCTACCACTCCACCAAATTAGATGGTCTCCACAGTGACCGCCTAAAGTCCTATGAATTAAGTTGCCACCAATATTTCCAGATCTCCAAACTTCAGTTTTTGTTGCAACTACATAATTTTGGATGTGCAGCAGTAACCTCCAGCTCAGCGTGTGCAGAACTAAACTTGCCCTCTGTCCCCCAACCCTGTTCTCCCTCCCGTGCCCTATATCTCAGAGAATGGTATCACCACTCACACAGCTGGCAAAAACAAAACTTCCCCATGATACTCAACCCTCTACCTCATCATCCTCAATCACTGTCTATGACCAGCTAATTCTACTGGCTCAATATAGATTAGACTTACCATCCTCATGGCATTTCCATGGCGACAATCTAAGGCCAGGTAACTTGTATCTCTTGACTGCATCACTATAGTAGCAGCTCTCACAAAGTTGGTTTTGCCCTCCATTGTAGCCAGAATGATCTTTCCCTTCTTAAAACTTTTTACACTGAAGCTCTTCAGTTCTCTCAGGATAAATTTCAAATTCCTCATTTTGGTTTACAAGCTCCTTCTTACTCAGTCCATAGCTATTTCTCTGGCCCAGCCTCTCATCAGTCTGTCCCCTGCACTTTATCTAGACAACCTGCCCTTGTTTTTCAGTTCTTCAGCAGGGTCTTCTCTGTCACGGGCAGAGCCCCAGTCTGTCACTTTCTCACCCCTTCTTCACCTAAAACCCCACTTTACCTCCCTAACTCCTACCTATCCTACATGTCTCAATTTAGACATTGCTACCTCTGTGCTCCCTTTGCATCTTGGATATCATTTCCCACAGCACTTTTTCACGGGACTGCTCCACAGAGAGGGATGTCTGTGTTGTTTGCTCTTAAGTCCTGAATGTCCAGCACAATGCCTGGCAAAGGGCTGGCACTCATTAAATATTTGTTGAATAAATAAGTGAGTGAAAGCAATAACCCAAAGGGATACAGAACAAACCATCCAAGGATAATATGAGCAACCGTGCATGAAAATATGCAAGAGTGAGTTTATAATTCTTGTTAAAAATCGCATGACTGTTTCATTGACTGAGACATGATAACATAATTTTATAGGCATGTTCTTTTCTGTCTCTTGCAAGATCAATATCAAATCAATATCAACATCAAATAGCAAAAGCAAAAAAGACTTGGGGGAGCTATTCCTCATTTCTTTTGGACCAAGTAGTGTTCTCTAGAAAACAATGTCCTATGAAATAAATAAAATAAATAAATCATTAAATATAAGAACATGGACTTCCCTGGTGGCACAGTGGTTAAGAATCCGCCTGCCATTGCAGGGGACACAGGTTCTATCCCTGGTCCGGGGAGATCCCACATGCGGAGCAACTAAGCCCGTGCGCCACAACTACTGAGCCCGTGCACCACAACTACTGAAGCCCGCGTGCCTAGAGCCCGTGCTCCACAAGAGAAGCCACCACAACGAGAAGCCCGCACACGGCAATGAAGAGCAGCCCCAGCTCTCCACAACTACAGAAAGCCCACGCACAGCAAAAAGACCCAATGCAGCCAAAAATAACTAAATAAAATTAAAAAAAAAAAAGAATATGTACTGGAATGTCCATGAAAAAGATAAAGGATACAGTCTCCAGAGAACACAGCTTGGAAAATGCTGCTCTAGAGCATTATTTGATCTAAATCAACACTGCCAGAACCCAGGCATGGCAGGCAGTCCGCGTGCCTTGTGTCTTATTGTTCAGTCAACATTCCTACCACAGGAGCTGCTCCAAGGAGTGACTGTATTCAAAGATGTCCTTGTTGGTAACACCTCACTCTTTGGCACGCCTTTCCATTCCTCTTTTTCATCTTCATTGCTGTCCTCAATCCCCTCTCACATCTCCACTCTAAAATGTATTAGGATTCACTTCTTTGCTTGAATAGGAACTTGATTTGAGTGTCGACTCAAATCCATCATTCAAGGCAATGGCAAAATCCAAGAGTAATAACGTCCCATGTGGGAAATGTGTTTCAGCAGAGCACATAACAGGCAGTCAACCAGAAACAGTTTTTCTGGTTAAATTATGAGTTTGTACTTGCAAATGGAAAGGGAGGTTGGAATATGAGAATAAGAAAAGCAGGTGAGCCACGTTTATATTGAGCTTGTATATCAAGTTGCAGACTGAGCCGATAGGCACACTGACATTGTCAGACTGTGGAAGAAAGAGTTGTTGACTCCACCTGTGGCCGAAATGATGGGTATACGAACAAAATATCAAATATCCTAGCCATACAGTGTTGAATAACTGTGGAGTTTCCTAGACTATTCTATCTCCCTTTCATAAAATATCAGTAAAAACAAACATAAACAAAGGCAAGTGATAATGGAAAAACTGGGTAAAAATGTTGGACAAGAGCATTTATCTTTAGATGGTTTTAGCCATATATTTTGCACTAATGCTACTCTAAACTTACTGCCCATAATTTAGTGTCCATAACATACTGTCATAAGTAGCTCGCACTTCTCTTTTTTAATTCATCTAACAATTTTAGTGCTGCTCTGAGAATGCCACAACAGTAAAGATGTCTTTTCTACTTTCAGGCCTAAAGGGCTCATTTATTTTATTTATTTTTTATTTTTTAAAATTTTATTATTTATTTTTGGCTGTGTTGGGTCTTCATTGCTGCGCGAGGGCTTTCTCTAGTTGTGGCAAGCGGGGGCTACTCTTCGTTGTGGTGCGCAGGCTTCTCTTGTTGCTTAGCACAGGCTCTAGGCCCAACGGGCTTCAGTAGTTGTGGCTCGCGGGCTCTAGAGTGCAGGTTCAGTAGCTGTGGCACACGGGATTAGTTGCTCCGCCGCATATGGGATCTTCCCGGACCAGGGCTCGAACCCGTGTCCCCTGCATTGGCAGGTGGATTCTTAACCACTGCACCACCAGGGAAGTCCCTGACTCATTGATTTTAGAAGAGTGCTTTCCTCCCTGACTCATCACCCTTCCCAAAAATACAAGAAAGGGGAAAAAGCCTAATTATGTTATGCTCTTGATACAAAAAAAGGTGGGGCTGAGAGGAAATATATAACACAAGAATGGGGAGGCTGAAATATAACAGTTGATAAAAATCAATAGGTATTCCTGATAAAAATTGAAATAGAATCAAATTCCTTAACCGGATATAGGGATGAATATATTAACAACCTAGAGCAAACATCTTTCTTTTTTACTTTATTTTTTTGGCAGCATGTGGGATCTTAGTTCCCCAACCAGGGATGGAACCCACACCCCCTGCACTGCAAGCACAAAGTCTTGACCACTGGACCACCAGGGAAGTCTACATCTTTCTTTAAAAAAAACAAAAAAAACACTTTATTGGGAATTCCCTGGCAGTCCAGTGGTTAGGACTCTGCACCTTCACTGCTGAGGGCCGAGGTTCAATCCCTGATTGGGTTACTAAGATCCTGCAAGCCATGCCGGGTGGCCAAAAAGAACAAAAAAAACAACAACAAAAATCACCACAATCTACAGACATCTTTCTTAACAGCAAAAAATTAGAAACGTTCCCTTTAAAATCAAAACCAAGAAATTGATATTTAATATCACTACTGCTATTAAACATTGTATTGAAAGTCTCAGCCAATGCAATCAGAAAATAAAACGTAAAGTGAAAGTGTTGGAAAGAAAGAAACAGAACTGCCTGTGTTCGTTTTCTCTGGCTGCTGTAATAAATTAGCAAAATTTAGTGGCTTGAAACAACACAAATATATTATCTTACAGTTCCATAGTTTGCAAGTCCAAAATGGGTCTCACTGTGGTAAAATCAAGGTGTTAGCAAGGCAGCACTCCTCTTCGGAGGCTCTAGAGGTAGAGAGAGAAGTAGCCTTGGCTTGTCCGCCTTCTAGTGGCTGCCTGCACCGCGTGGCTATGACCTCCTTCGTCTGTCTTTAAAGCCAACAACATCAGGCCAAGTCTTGATGCTGCCATCTCTCTGGTTCGTCCTCTTCTGCCTCCCTCTTCCTCTTTTAAGGACCCTTGTGATTACACTTGCCTACTTGGATAATGTAGGATTCTCCCTATTGTAAGGTCAGCTGATTAGCTAACTTAATTTTTCTGCATCTTAATTCACCTTTAGCATAGAGCATAACATATTCATATATTCTGGGATTAAGACATGGACATCTTTGGGGGGTCATTATTCTGCCCACCACACTGCCGTTGTACACAGATTATTTGATTGTGTATATAAACTTAAAGGAACTACAAATGATCAGATGTTGTAGTATTGGCATCTTCTAAAAATTATTAGTTAACATAGCACTGACATTTTTTGTAAAATAAAGATGCTATTTACACCTCATACCTTTCTCATGCTATACTAGTAAGAATACTTGAAACTCTTCTCAATGTGATAATACTTAAAAATATTTATTGACTTCTATTTATCTTCAAAATATTAAGCTATTTAAGGATTTCCTGAAAGAGCGTGTGATAGGATGTTACTTTACATACTGTCGCACTGAATCCTCACAACACTGAGAAGTAAATGTTATTCTCTCTCTTTTACAAATAAAAAAGCTGAGACTCAGAGAAGTTGGATCACTGGTTATCCAGAAATAAGTGACTGAGCGAGGATCTTAATGCAGGACAAATGTCACCGCTTTACAGCTCCACCCCTCTGCCCTCTGGGAGGTACTTGGTGCCTCTACCATTTCTTCCCTCTCTGAGATGCCATGATTCCACATGTGACTAGTGACAGTAAACAGCAATAATATCACTTTATATTTACATAGCATTTAGCATATTTAAACCATGTTTTATTAACTTATTTATTTGGTTGCTCTGGGTCTTAGTTGCGGCAGGCGGGTTCCTTAGTTATAGTATGTGAACTCTTAGTTGCGGCATGCATGTGGGATCTAGTTCCCTGACCAGGGATCGAACCTGGGCCCCCTGCAATGGGAGCAGGAAGTCTTTTTTATTTATTTAAATTTATTTATTTTTGGCTGTGTTGGGTCTTCCTTGCTGCGCACGGGCTTTTTCTAGTTGCAGTGAGCGGGGGCTACTCTTTGTTGCAGTGCGCGGGCTTCTCATTGTGGTGACTTCTCTTGTTGCACAGCATGGGCTCTAGGCGTGAGGGCTTCAGTATTTGCAGCGTGTGGGCTCTAGGGTGTGTGGGCTTCAGGAGTTGTGGCATGCAGGCTCAGTAGTTGTGGCTCGCGGGCTCTAGAGCACAGGCTCAGTAGTTGTGGAGCACGGGCTTAGTTGCTCTGCGGCATGTGGGGTCTTCCCGGACTAGGACTCGAACCCGTGTCCCCTGCACTGGCAGGTGGATTGTTAACCACTGTGCTGCCAGGGAAGCCCGGGAGCAGGGAGCACGGAGTCTTAATCACTGCACCCTGAGGGAAGTCCCTAAATCATTTCCATATCAATTATATCTGACTCACCAAATAACTATACAAGATGAGTAACAGTGTGTTAACATTTCTTTTGAGAAAAGATTCAAAGAGGAAGGCTGGCCCAGATGACACAGCTTTTACTAGTGGAGCCGAGTACCAGAGTCTCCTAACTCTTAGGACATTGTCCTACACCAAGAAATAAAGCGTGAAAACCCCCAAAACACACAATGTTCCAAAGGCCTTTTTAGCATGTACTTCCATGAGATGTTTTGCACAGGAAATAATCTATTCTAAAGTCTCATCATTTTCTTCTGAATTTCCTTTTGGGGGGTAAGAGCAAGAATAAATTATTTCTAGAATGTTCTTCATTGATGTTTGCAGTCTTCCTTGGCATTCAAAAGGCAAGTAGTTTAGTGCTTAAGAACTCAGTTGCTGGAGCCAAATGGCCTATATTTGAATCCCTGTTTGACCACCTACCGTGGCAACTTATCTCATCTCAGTGGGCCTCAGTGTCCTAGTCTGTAAAATGGGAATGCTTTCACTCCCTCAAGGTGGTGAGTTAACACATATATTTAGTGAGTTAATACATACCCATGCTTAGGTCAGAGCCTGGCCCAGAGTTAGTACTCAGTAAACACGAGCTATTATTCTCTTCAGAACAGAAGCCCTGCATATCTACTATCTTAGTGGAAAGACTGCAGTGATTAGAAGGTTCCATTCTATATTAATAAAGTGAGATATCGGTTCTTAAAAGCCAAATGCTTTCTCTTGCATTTCAGTGATGGCTTTACTGTCACAAGAGCATCTGTATACACCTAAGCACCAATTCTGATGGGAGAGCTAATGAGAATGATAAGTAGCTTTCTTCTCCCCCTAACCCAGCTTTATTGAGATATAACTGACAATAAAAATTGTATATATTTAAAGTATACCATATGATGTTTTGATATATGTATATATTGTGAAATAATTGCCACAATCAAGCTAATTATCATATTCGTCACCCTATATGGTTACCATCTGTGTGCGTGGTGAGACTATAGTATTATTAACTATAGTCATTAGACTATACATTAGACTGTACACTAGACGTCCAGAACTTATGCACCTTACGTAACTGAAACTTTGGACCCTTTACACCCATTCCCCCCACCATTCTACTCTCTGTTTTTATAAGCTCAACCTTTTTAGAGTCCACATATAAGTGAGATCACGCAGCATTTTGTCTTTCTTATATATATATCACATCTTCTTTATCAATTCATCTGTTGATGGACACTTAGGATGTTTCCATATCTTGACTATTGTAAATAACACTGCAGGTAGTTTTTCTCTAATAAACTGAGTTCAAAAATAATGAATATCACCATCTCTGAAGACACTTAGCAAGTTTCCTTGTGTAAAGATAGTTAACTATCTTTATTTACAGGAGAAAGATATGGAAGATATGGAACTCTCAGGAATGAACAATTAGAGGAAAGACCATCAAAGGCAGCTGCATTAAGAACCACTGAAGTAGAGGCATTTTGCTACGTTTTCACCCATGTTGCTTGTACAGTCTAGTCAAAGCACTGGACAAGCTAGAACTCCAAGTGTATTTCTTGAGCAGTTCCACATGCCAGAACATTTATATAACCCTGAACTTTTGTGTTCCAACCCTGGCACTGCACAATGTACTGTAATATCAACAAAGACAAAGAGATTATTAACACCTAGCTTAGGGTACTAGGTTTTCATGAACTAGTCTCTTCCTGTTTTTTTTTGTTTTTGTTTTTGTTTTTCGGTACGCAGGCCTCTCACTGCTGTGGCCTCTCCCGTTCTGGAGCACGAGTACCGGACGCGCAGGCCCAGCGGCCATGGCTCACGGGCCCAGCCGCTCCGCGGCACGTGGAATCTTCCCGGACCGGGTCACGAACCCGTGTCCCCTGCATCGGCAGGCGGACTCTCAACCACTGCGCCACCAGGGAAGCCCTAGTCTCTTCCTGTTTAAGTTAATAGTGCAGAATTTTATTGACACTCAGTAAACGTTAACGCATAAAACTCTTCTGTCATATAGAAATTCAGTGCATAGTTCTGTTCTCTTAAAGACATTTGCATTTTGACTAAAATCCAGCCAGCACTGAAGCTCAGCAAGAAGTCAGTAACTAACGATGTTTCCTCTGCAGAGGCGATGCCTCTCATTCACGTGCACCTGACTGTTTTCTAATACCAGCAAGACGTTTGCAACAAACCAAGAAAATACTCTTGTTCAAGGTCCTTTGAGACCAGCAGCATGAATCTAAGCGATCCACCAACCCGTCCAAACCTAACTGGGTCCATAGCTCTATATCACGTGGGCATTGTGACCAAACTCTTCTCCATCAGTTCAGCTCAACAAGTAGTCACAGAAGGCTGCTGCCAAGGCCTGTGAAAATAAGACAAAAAGGAATTCTATGGGTAAAGCATAAATAGTAATAGATGTCATTTAATGAGTGTGTACCACATACCATTATGCTAAGGCATCACATACATTATCCCATTTATTCCTTATAAGCACCCTGTGAGTTACTTCTCAGTTACACATTACAAAACGGAAACCCTGGGCTTCCCTGGGGGTGCAGTGGTTAAGAATCCGCCTGCTAGTGCAGGGGACACAGGTTCGAGCCCTGCTCTGGGAAGATCCCCCGTGTCACGGAGCAACTAAGCCTGTGCACCACAACTACTGAGCCTGAGCTCTACAGCCCACAAGCCACAACTACTGAAGCCTGTGTGCCTAGAGCCTGTGTTCTGCAACAAGAGAAGCCACCATAATGAGAAGCCTGTGCACTGCAACGAAGTGTAGCCCCTGCTCGCCTCAACTAGAGAAAGCCCATGCACAGCAAAGAAGTCCAATGCAGCCAAAAATAAATAAATTAAATAAATAATTTTTTTTAAAGTTAAAGAAAAAAAAAACAGAGATTGGCTCAAGATGGTGGAGTAGAAGGACGTGCGCTTACTCCCTCATGCGAGCGCACTGTAATCACAACTAACTGCTGAGCAATCATCAACAGGAAGACACTGGAACTCACCAAAAAAGATACCCCACATCCAAAGACAAAGGAGAATCTGCAATGAGATGGTGGGAGGGGTGCAATCACAATCAAATCAAATCCCATAACTGGTGGGTGGGTGACTCACAGACTGGAGAACACTTATACCACAGAAGTGCACCAACTGGAGTGAAGATTCTGAGCCCCACGTCAGGCTTCCCAACCTGGGGGTCTGGCAACTGGAGGAGGAATTCCTAGAGAATCAGACTTTGAAGGCTAGTGGGATTTGATTGCAGGACTTGGACAGGACTTGGGGGAACAGAGACTCCACTCTTGGAGGGCACACATAAAGTAGTGTGCACATCGGGACCCAGGGGAAGGAGCAGTGACCCCACAGGAGACTGAACCAGACCTACCTGCTAGTGGGTGTGGTTCAGTCTCCTATGGGGTATCTGAACCATAGATATTGCAACAAACCAAGAAAATACTCTTGTTCAAGGTCCTTTGAGACCAGCAGCATGAATCTAAGTGATCCACCAACCTGTCCAAACCTAACTGGGTCCTTAGCTCTATATCACGTGGGCACTGTGACCAAACTCTTTTCCATCAGTTCAGCTCAACAAGTAGTCACAGAGTGTTGCTGCCAAGGTCTGTGAAAATAAGACAAAAAGGAATTCTATGGGTAAATTGGAGGGTATCCTGCAGAGGCGGGGGGTGGCTGTGGCTCACGCTGGGGACAAGGACACTGGCAGCAGAAGTTCTGGGAAGTACTCCTTGGCATGAGCCCTCCCAGAGTCTGCCATTAGCCCCACCAAAGAGCCAGGTAGGCTCCAGTGCTGGGCTACCTCAAGCCAAACAATCTACAGAGTGGGAACCCAGCCCCACCCATCAGCAGACAAGCGGATTAAAATTGTACTGAGCTCTGCCCACCAGAGCAACATCCAGCTCTACCCACCACCAGTTCCTCCCATCAGGAAGCTTGCACAAGCCTCTTAGATAGCCTCTTCCACCAGAGGGCAGACAGCAGAAGCAAGAAGAACTACAATCTGCAGCCTGTGGAAGGAAAACCACATTCACAGAAAGACAGACAAAATGAAAAGGCAGAGACTTTGTACCAGATGAAGGAACAAGATAAAACCCCAGGAAAACAACTAAATGAAGTGGAGATAGGCAACCTTTCAGAAAAAGAATTCAGAATAATGTTAGTGAAGATGATCCAGGACCTCAGAAAAAGAATGGAGGCAAAGATCGAGAAGAAACAAGAAATGCTTAACAAAGACCTAAAGAATTAAAGAACAAACACCTATAAGAATTAAAGAACAGGGCTTCCCTGGTGGCGCAGTGGTTGAGAGCCCACCTGCCAATGCAGGGGATGTGGGATTGAGCCCTGGTCCGGGAAGATCCCACATGCTGCAAAGCAGCTGAGCCCATGCGCCACAGCTGCTGAGCCTGTGCTCTGGAACCCCTGAGCCGCAACTACTGAGCCCGCGTGCTACAATTACTGAAGCCCTTGTGCCTAGAGCCTGTGCTCTGCAACAAGAGAAGCCACCTCAATGAGAGGTCCGCCCACTGCAACAAAAAGTTGCCCCTGCTCACCGTAACTAGAGGCAGCCTGCGAACAGCAATGAAGACCCAATGCAGCCAAAATTAATAGACAAATTAAAAAAAAATTAAAAAACAAACAAACAGAGATGAACAATATAATAAATGAAATGAAAAATACATTAGAAGGAATCAATAGCAGAATAACTGAGGCAGAAGAACGGATAAGTGACCCGGAAGACAGAATGGTGGAATTCACTGCTGCAGAACAGAATAAAGAAAAAAGAATGAAAAGAAATGAAGACAGCCTCAGAGACCTCTGGGACAACATTAAACACAACAACATTCGCATTATAGAGGTCCCAGAAGGAGAAGAGACAGAGAAAGGACCTGAGAAAATATTTGAAGAGATTATAGTTGAAAACTTCCCTAAAATGGGAAAGGAAATAGCCACCGAAGTCCAGGAAGCACAGAGAGTTCCAGTAGAAAACTACTAGAGCTAATCAATGAATTTGGTAAAGTTGCAGGGTACAGATTTAATGCACAGAAATCTCTTGCATTTCTATACACTAACAACAAAAGATCAGAAAGAGAAATTAAGGAAACACTCCCATTCACCATTGCAACAAAAAGAATAAAATACCTAGGAATAAACCTACCTAAGGAGGTAAAAGGCCTGTACTCAGAAAACTATAAGCCACTGATGAAAGAAATCAAAGATGACACAAACAGATGGAGAGATATACCATGTTCTTGGATTGGAAGAATAAATATTGTGAAAATGACTGTACTACCCAAAGCAATCCACAGATTCAATGCAATCCCTATCAAACTACGAATGGCATTTTTCACAGAACTAGAACAAAAAATTTCACAGTTTGTATGGAAACACAAAAGACCCCAAATAGCCAAAGCAATCTTGAGGGAAAAAACCGGAGCTGGAAGAATCAGAGTCCCTGACTTCAGACTATAATACAAAGCTACAGTAATCAAGACAGTATGGTGCTGGCACAAAAAGAGAAATATAGATCAATGGAACAGGATAGAAAGCCCAGAGATAAACTCATGCACCTATGGTCAACTAATCTATGACAAAGGAGGCAAAGATATACAGTGGAGAAAAGACAGTCTCTTCAATAAGTGGTGCTGGGAAAATTGAACAGCTACATGTAAACAAATTAAATTAGAACACTCCCTAACATCATACATAAAAAATAAACTCAAAATGGATTAGAGACCTAAATGTAAGACGGGACACTATAAAACTCTTAGGGGAAAACATAGGAAGAACACTCTTTGACATAAATCACAGCAAGATTTTTTTGATCCACCTCCTAGAGTAATGGAAATAAAAACAAAAATAAATGGGACTTAATGAAACTTAAAACCTTTTGCAAAGCAAAGAAAACTACAAATAAGATGAAAAGACAATGCTCAGAATGAGAGAAAATATTTGCAAATGAATCAACAGATAAAGGATTAATCTCCAAAGTATGTAAACAGCTCATGCAGCTCAATATTAAAAAAAACAAAGAACCCAATCCAAAAATGGGCAGAAGACCTAAATAGACCTTTCTCCAAAGAAGACATACAGATGGCCAAGAAGCACATGAAAAGCTGCTCAACATCACTAATTACTAGAGAAATGCAAATCAAAACTCCAATGAGTTATCACCTCACACCAGTTAGAACGGGTATCATCAGAAAATCTACAAACAATAAATACTGGAGAGGGTGTGGAGAAAACGGAACCCTCTTGCACTGTTGGTGGGAATGTAACTTGATACAGCCACTATGGAGAACAGTATGGAGGTTCCTTAAAAAACTAAAAGAAGAGCTACCATATGACCCAGCAATCGCACTACTGGGCACATACCCAGAAAAAACCATAATTCAAAAAGACACATGCACCCCAATGTTCATTGCAACACTATTTACAATAGCCAGGTCATGCCCATAAACAGACAAATGTATAAAGAATATGTGGTACATACCTACAATGGAATATTACTCAGCCATAAAAAGGAACGAAATTGGGTCATTTGTAGACACGTGGATGGATCTAGAGACTGTCATACTGAGTGAAGTAAGTCAGAAAGAGAAAAACAAATATCGTATATTAATCCATATATGTGAAACCTAGAAAAATGGTACAGATGAACCAGTTTGCAGGGAAGAAATAGAGACACAGATGTAGAGAAGAAACGTATGGACACCAAGGGGGGAAAGCGGCGGGGGTGGGTGGTGCTGGCGGGATGAACTGGGAGATTAGGATTGACATATATACACTAATATGTATAAAATGGATAACTAATAAGAACCTGCCGTATAGAAAATAAATAATATAAAATTCAAAAATTAAAAAAAAAGTGTCAATGCCAAGAAACATGAGAGAGGCCAAGGAACTGCTCCAGATTAAAGAGTAAATCAATAGCAAAATGCAATTCATGATACCAGAATGAATCCCAGACTGGGGTGGGGTGAGGGGGATGCTATAAGGACATATTGGGGGAAGACATAAAGTTTGGATATGGACTGTGGATTAGATAATAGTATTATACCAATATTAAATTTTCTGATTTTGAAAATTAAAAAAATAATAAAATAAAATTCAAAAAGTAAAAAAAAAATAGAGTGCTGAAATGGGATGTAGCTGAATTCATGGGAGGAGGCTACAGATACCTGCTCCTAACAACTGGGAGCTGGAGGGGTAATCATCCCCCTCCTCTCTAAGACCAGAACGAAAATTAGGAATCACTCTACTTGCTAAAAAGGTTTTCTGTCCTTCCATCACACATAACAAATTCCAGAGTAAATTGGGTCATTATCTCTTGATGAGTTTCCCATTTGCAAAAGCTAGTCCAACATGCCTCTCCTTTTATATAATATAATCTATTTCTTTGCCAGAGTAAATCTGAGAGCAGGAAGAAGCCAATTATACTGGCTAAACTGACACAAACTTCAAATGCAACTATGGACCCAGACATCAAGGCACACATATATATAAGCATAAATGTAAATGTCGTATGTAAATATGTATGTGTGTGCTTTAGGGTCTCAGGACAGCAGAAATCACAAGAACCAATCCTGTGGTATAGAAGCAGCTGATTCATATCCCAAAATATACAAGGATAAAATTAAGACAGAAAAAAATGAGCAAACCTCATTACGTGTTTAAGGTTCTGTTTTTGTTATACTTACTATACTCTGAGAAAATGCAACTATTTTATACTAAAATCGCTAATGAGAGACATGAATCAGATAATGAAAAAACTGACAGAATAAAGTTAGTTAATGCTTAACATATTCTGAATTAGAACATTTTTTAGTGGAATGACTCTAAGATTCTCCTCAATTCATCAGCCTTTTCCCAGTAAAGGAAGAGATAAGAATCAAAGTATATATGTACTACCATGTATCATGTGAGGTTGGTAATTATAATAAAAGCTTCCATTTAACAATCCTCACTGTATAGTGTCTTCTAAGAATAATTACATTTGGATTTTATATAGTACATGTTTTCTGAAGTGCTGAGGAAACCTTCACATATAAAACGTAAGCAAGTAGAAGCTACCTGGGGGAAAGCAATACAGTGTCAGTGAAATGTAAGGAAGAATGATTTTCAGTGTATTCCAGGACACTAATGAAGGTAACATTCAGACTTCCAGAAAACCAAAATCAAACTCATAAAAAAGTGGGGAAACAGGAGGTAAAGGATGTGAATGGATGCTGGGGTACATAGGGAACCACAAAGTAAACATACAAAACAGAAAACTGGCATCTTTAAAAAAAATTTTTTTAATTTAATTTTATTTATTTTTTTATATAGCAGGTTCTTATTAGTTATCTACTTTATATATATTAGTGTATATATGTCAATCCCAGTCTTCCAGTTCATCCCACCACCACCACCCTCCCCTGCCGCTTTCCCCCCTTGGTGTCCATACGAGAAAACTGGCATCTTGATGGTTTCAAAGTGTTCCTAGTTTCTGGTATCCTTGGATGTTCCTTGGCTGGTAGGTGCCATTCTCCGTGTGTCTTCACATGGTCTTCCCTCTCTAGGCATCTGTCTCTCTGTGTAAATTTCCCCTTTTTATAAGGACTCAATCATATTAGATTAGGGTCCACCCTAAGGACCTCATCTTAACTTGATCATCTGCAAACACCCTATTTCCAAATAAGATCACACTCACAAGTACTGAGGGTTAGAATGCAATGTCTTTAGGGGTACATAATTCTTCAACCCATCCATCCAAGAGGACAGAACAAAGAAGAAGAAGGAAGAGGAAGAGGAAGAGGAGAAGGGGAAGTTGAATACAGGGAAAATAGGTATCACCCTGGGAGCTTTGTTTTTCTCCCCCAAAAATCATGGTATCCAGAAACTGCTGTGAACTTAATTTTCTGGGAGTAGTGCTGATACTCTAAAAATAAAGGGGTTGGAATATAGCACATTGTTTCTGCTGGATGGTTTTTTTTAAAGAGAGAGCTTCATAATAAAGAAACTTTGGTTTGGGTATTCTTTGAAGTCGCTTATTAATTATTGACCAGGGGATTTTTGCAGAATCTAACACCTGTGGCCATAATACGTCTCTGGTTAAAAATGTGTTAATAACAGGTTTTTATGTAGCTAACACAGGAATTTACTTATACTTCAGACTGCACCAAAGTCTACAAGCTAAGCAACTAGGACAAAGGGGTAAATAACTCACAACTTTGAACAGTAATTACCAAAGAGAGTTTTTCCATTATGAAAATGTCAATCTGTAAACCCAGTTAAGTTCCAGAACCCACTCATGTAGCATTTATTCCATAGGTGTAATATATTAAACTGTGTTTTCCTTCTCCAAGACTTCTCACGTATAGTAACTTTTTAATGCAAAAGATCACATAAGATATAAATACAAAATAGCAGAAAATCTTATTTTTGTGTGTAATGAGCCATTAAACTTTAATATTTCAATGAAGTTATATTGTAACTTTGTCTCACAAAGTTAAACTTCGTTGTAACTTAGAAACCCTTAAATTGATGGTATTCTGCAATGAACTAAAAACTTTTGTGTCTCAAAATATTTAGAGTCTCATTCATAACTAACAAGAGCACTGGGTTTACTATTAGGGAGTAACTGGTACATAAAAAGGATCAAGACGTATTTATGTAAAATGAAATACTGTATTGGGTACATGGATGAAAATGAAGTGGACATTTCTCCTACTTCAGTAAAGGTGTCCAATTCTTCACGCAATTCAAGATTTCAAAGTAAATATTCTTCTATATGTGAAACTGAAAATTGTCCTTAACTTGTCTATTTTCTTTTGCATTCCCCCAATCCTTCTTGCCGCATTAACCACAAGTCCCAGACTAAGAAAAAATTTTAAGTGTGTAAAGTGTTCTCTACTTTATTCATACCTGACTTCCCGTAAACACTATGTCTAATTGATAAAACTTATTTCAACCTAGTGCAGAATTCTGAGGGATAAAGGCTTTTTTTAATAGCGCATCTCACCAATAGAGGGCAGACCCTGAATGCCGAGAAAACTTCTGTATCCTTAAATGCCCTTGGGCCCAGTTTTCTTAAAAGCTCACATGTGATAAAGAATTATAGTCCTTCTGGTTATGTTAGTGACCCCAAATTTATTTCACTTATTTGAAATACTGTCTTCTTGTTTTTAAGAAAACAGTATCGAAAAGCAAACAAGTAAGCAAACTACATGTTTCTACAAGTCCCAAATCCAAATAACACAAGGATTAGGACAAAACTTACGTATACAACTAGCAGGTTTTTCCAGTAAACCCAAGGAAAGATGTATATTTGATAAAACCCAGAAATCTGAGGACTAATTAACATAAAGATTTATATTTCAGTTAAAATAAATAAACTGTAACAAAATATATGCCCCCAAAAGTCTCAACTATTTGAAAACTGGCAGAAAGAACTTGCCTGATTGCTAATAAATTCTTGATTTTTAAAAGTTAAATGAATTATGTAAGTACTTTTTAGAACAGTAACATTACTTTTATAAAACTACCTTGATTGAATATACAGTGGAGAAAAGACAGCCTCTTCAATAAGTGGTGCTGGGAAAACTGGACAGCTACATGTAAAAGAATGACATTAGAACACTCCCTAACACCATACACAAAAATAAACTCAAAATGGATTAGAGATCTAAATGTAAGGCCAGACACTCTAAAACTCTTAGAGGAAAACATAGGCAGAACACTCTATGACATAAATCACAGCAAGATCCTTTTTGACCCACCTCCTAGAGAAATGGAAATAAAAACAAAAATAAACAAATGAGACCTAATGAAACTTCAAAGCTTTTGCACAGCAAAGGAAACCATAAACAAGACAAAAAGACAACCATCAGAAAATATTTGCAAACGAAGCAACTGACAAAGGATTAATCTCCAAAGTATACAAGCAGCTCATGCAGCTCAATATTAAAAAAACAAACAACCCAATCCAAAAATGGGCAGAAGACCTAAACAGACATTTCTCCATAGAAGATACACAGATTGCCAACAAACACATGAAGGATGTTCAACATCACTAATCATTAGAGAAATGCAAATCAAAACTACAATGAGGTATCACCTCGCACCGGCCAGAATGGCCATCATCAAAATATCTACAAACAATAAATGCTGGAGAGGGTGTGGAGAAAAGGGAACCCTCTTACACTGTTGGTGGGCATGTAAGTTGATACAACCACTATGGAGAACAGTATGTAGGTTCCTGAAAAAACTAAAAATAGGGGCTTCCCTGGTGGTGCAGTGGTTGAGAGTCCACCTGTGGATGCAGGGGACACGGGTTCGTGCCCTGGTCTGGGAAGATCCCACACGCCGCAGAGCGGCTGGGCCCGTGAGCCATGGCCGCTGAGCCTGTGCGTCCGGAGCCTGTGCTCCACAACGGGAAAGGCTCACACACACACAAAAAAAACAACTAAAAATAGAGCTACCATACGACCCAGCAATCCCCCTACTGGGCATACACCCTGAGAAAACCATAATTCAAAAAGAGTCATGTACCACAATGTTCGTTGCAGCACTATTTACAATAGCCAGGACATGGAAGTAACCTAAGTGTCCATCAACAGATGAATGGATAAAGAAGATGTGGCACATATATACAATGGAATATTACTCAGCCATAAAAAGAAACGAAATTGAGTTATTTGTAGTGCGGTGGATGGACCTAGAGACTGTCATACAGAGTGAGGTCAGAAAGAGGAAAACAAATACTGTATGCTAACACATATATATGGGATCTAAAGAAAAAAAATAAGGTTCTGAAGAACCTAGGGGCAGGACAGGAATGAAGACGCAGACATAGAGAATGGACTTGAGGACACAGGGAGGGGGAAGGGTAAGCTGGGACGAAGTGAGAGAGTGGCATGGACATATATACACTACCAAATGTAAAATAGATAGCTAGTGGGAAGCAGCCACATAGCACAGGGAGATCAGCTCGGTGCTTTGTGACCACCTAGAGGGGTGGGATAGGGAGGGTGGGAGGGAGACGCAAGAGGGAGGGGATATGGGGATATATGTATGCATATAGCTGATTCACTTTGCTATACAGCATAAACTAACACACCACTGTAAAGCAATTATACACCAATAAAGATGTTAAAAAAAAAAACTACCTTGACTGATGTGATAGCAAGTTCTAAAAATTTAATTAATATAAAATCATTCAATTTATGTTCAAAAAGTGAAAATTGTTTAATATTTTTCTCTTTCAATCTTTCTCAAGCTACCTTCCCCACCCCACACTTTATTCAAGTCAAAAACACTTTAGGGCTTCCCTGGTGGCGCAGTGGTTGGGGGTCCGCCTGCCGATACAGGGGACACGGGTTTGTGCCCCGGTCTGGGAGGATCCCACATGCCGCGGAGTGGCTGGGCCCGTGAGCAATGGCCACTGAGCCTGCGCGTCCGGAGCCTGTGCTCCGCAACGGGAGAGGCCACAACAGTGAGAGGCCCGCGTACCGCAAAAAAATAAATAAATAAAAATAAAACACTTTAGCACACAACACAGACAAAGCCCCAGAATAAGACGAGCAAAAGAAGGCCCCTGCCCTCAAGGTATCTGCTATCTCTGCAGACAAAATCAACCCCCTGGAAGGCCCCGGGGAAACATATAGTAAATTCGATAATGGTAGCACAAAGAAAGTGTTGTAAGGGAAACCAAGAGAAATATTAAATAGATCTTGAACTCATAGTTCTTAGAAGAAAAGTGCTTTTATATGTTGGTCATGGTTTTTAAGCCCTGATTCAGGTTTTTCTTAGCAAACGAGGACATTTTGACTGGAGTGGAACAGAGGTCCTGGTACACTTGCAAATGAGTTTGTGTCTGCGTATGGGCCTTTTATATAAAAATCTCTTCTGTACGTAGGGTAGAAGCACTCCCATTACTGCTGGACGCTGTACAGGCAGAGCAGAATCCTGTCCGGGAGGGCACCAGAGTCCTGGGGGCTGGGGTGGCTTTGGGCTGTGGTGACCCTCAGAGTCAGAGGAATTGGAAATGGGGTTTCTCAGCAAATAGAGCAGCTGGTAGTCCTGCCCAAACTTATAAACATTTCAGTAAAGAGCACAGTTAGACTAAGGTGGACAGTGTGTACTTCCTCCTTCAACCTCTACTAAAGACTAGGTGTGTTTACTAAGGGACAAGTGAGAAAGTAGATTGAGGATTCCAAAAAGAACAGCCATTTGGAAATAAAGGAAAGTGCATTTCCATTCATTTCTGAGCTTGAAATCGACAATCTATAACATAATGCCTCAAACATAATGCCCCTTCTACACTCTCCAAAGTTATCCAAATTTAAAGCATGTGTGGATGGTTTAACTCCACTCAGTAATCCCCCCAAATCTCTGTCTTCCTCCTTCAAATCATATACTGTGGCTAATAATTAGCAAAATTTGACTAACATGCATTTCACAACCTTTCTCGGATATAGAACCTTGCTCAACATTACCACCACTGCAAAAGGAGATCCCCAGCATTATGACTAAAAGAAGAAAAAACAAGCTTCAGAAAAGCCTGGGTATTTATTACAATAACCATTATTATCAACTTATTACAAAATAACATATTTTTCTAACATTTCCCAATTTAAAAATCATTTCACACTGATTTTATCATCTGAATCTTACAGAATCTATAAAAACCAGCTGGGGAAAGTGAAATGGCCTGGCTGTTAAGTCACCCAGAGAAGCTGAGGTGAGTGAATCCCGCCCCAGGCAGGACAGGGTGCGCTGGTCTAAGAAGATCTCTCGAGTGGGGAGGCTGCCACAGGTAAAGAGAAGGCAGGGCGCTACCTCAGGAGACTCAGAACCATTACATTCAAGATTACGATAGTGTGCAGGGCTGGGGAATACGACCAACCACCAACACCAAACCCTTCCTGGCATTTCAGCACTACTAGATTTCATTCCTTGCTGAGCGGGGATGGGAAAGAGTCTGGTCTGGGGCCTGAAATAATTTACTAAAGTATCCTAACCATTAACAGTAAGAACCAGCACTTGTGGAGCATTAACCATGTCTCAGGACTATATAGATAATTTATTTCCTCTCCCTCCCTCCAGAGTCAGCTATCCTATTTTACCTGAGGAAACTAAAGAAGAGAAAGTGTAAATGATTTGACCAAGATCACATACCTAAGCTCAGAGCCAGGTTCTGAACTCAGGCCCTCTATCCACCAAGCTATGCTTATCCCAGGAGGGACCATCACAACCAAAGCACTAAACAGTATTGTTCCACAGTGACAGGGCCTGGAAAGCTTCCCTTTCCAGAACTTGCTTTTGAAAATCCTTTATTTAGAACGGCTTTCACAACCTTGGCATGTAGATGCTGCAAATACAATGGAAAGTTGGTAACAATCAACCTAAAGCAATAACAGGAATTTAAATGTAAGAAAGTAGAAGAGCATCAAAGGCAGAGCAGACTCTCCACAGTGAGAGCATGAGGCCTGGTGATTCAAATTACAAGGAGATTGTTGAAGGGCAAAGAAAAACATAGGGTATATTTCTTAGAACTGACAGCATTTTTTTTCCAAATAAAAATATTTCTGTATCAACAACATTTTAAACCCCTTAGCCAGAGGTCTTTATAAAGGATAAAGTGAGGAGAGAAATGACTAAAGCTTCTATGCACCTTCATAACTGATGTATGTCATCAGTTGGTTCTCTTTTAGTTAATTCCTCTGGGAAAAAGAGCTGTCAGTAGCATGGGAGTTCTCAGATCTTGTATTCCTATAAAATTAAAGAGCAAAAGTCATTAATTAATGAACTATCAAGACCAGACATTTTACATATATAATAATAGTAACAACAACAATGATGGCTAACACTTATTAAACGCTAGCTGTAATGCCAGGCACTGTTCTAAGCGCTTTACTGTATTATCTCATTTGATCTTCCCAACAACCTAATTTTTGCCTTATTTTTCATAAAAGGAAGTTGAATAGCTTGCTGAGAAATTATACAGCCGGCCAACGGTGGACCCAGGATTTGAATTAAGCCGTCTGACTCCAAGACCTAAACTCTTAACCCATGTATGATATGTCATTTAATTTAAACCTCCTCGTAATCCTGTCCTGTGAGATGCTTTTTTTTTTTTTTTGAAATCAGTAAAAAATTTATTATGTTAGAAGGTGATAAGTTCTACAGAGAAAAGTAAAGCAGGGAAGAGGCATAGGGAGTGCCTGTGGGGATAGTTGCAAAATTTTTTGAGTTGCTTTTTATAGCTAAGAAAATTGTCATTCACCTGGGTTAAACAGTTGAAACAGAGCTCAGTTTCAAATTCAGGTCAGTCTGTCTCCAAAACTCCTGTTCCTTTTATAGGTTTCCCTATAAAAGAAAAAGAGATGCCAAAGATGAAGTTGAGAGACAAGTCTGGGAAAGGAACTCTCTACAGACGCAAACCAGAAGTCAGCTGGGGTCTCCCTGCCCCTGGAAATCTAGGAAACGGTGTCTGCAAACTCCTTTGTACATTTTGGGTGAAGTCCCAGGAGGGGTCAAGGTGCTGTTTGTTCTCGTCCAGCTCTGCCTCCAGGTTCCGCCTCTGTTGAATCATGGTTCCCACTCTGCACTGTGGACCCCTTTATAGAATTCAACCCCTGTCCCTTGATTTCCACAGCAGGCCCCAAGGGTACGTACTGGACAACCCTGCTCTATAAAACAAAGTTTCCTTGACCATTTCCTTCCACACACAAGCTCCAGCTTCCCCCTTATAACCCTCCTCTCTCTCTCCTTCCCCCTCCTCTCTGAGCCCGCATCTCCCGAACAAGAATTTCTCCCACTTTCCCAGGCACAGCAGTTCAGGCTCATGACCCCTCTGCTACTAGACCCTCCCTGCTGCCTGCGATTTCCCATCCAGAAAGCTCCTCAAGGCGTTTTACTTTCCATGGTAGGTCTCGCTCCCAGAGGAGGCATGACTCTGGCTTTTACAGGAGCAAATGGCCACCACAAAACCTACCACGGGTCTTTCTGTCAGGCAAACTGTGGGCTGGGGAGGAAATTCAAGGAACAAAAACTGAATGTCGGGCTTCCCTGGTGTCGCAATGGTTAAGAATCTGCCTGGCGATGCAGGAGACACGGGTTGAGCCGTGGTCCGGGAAGATCCCACATGCTGTGGAGCAGCTAAGTACGTGCACCACAACTACTGTGCCCGTGCGCCACAACTACTGACGCCTATGCGCCTAAAGCCCGTGCTCTGCAACAAGAGAAGCCACCGCAACGAGAAGCCCGCGCACTGCAACAAAGAGTAGCCCCCGCTCACCACAACTAGAGAAAGCCCGCGCGCAGCAACGAAGACCCAATGCAGCCAAAAATAAATAAATAAATTTTATTAAAAAAAAAAACTGAACGCCATGAAAACCTCAGCATACTTATTTTTTAAAAAACTTTACAGTATCAAACTAGACAACACTTTACTTCCATTTAAAAAAAATAGAACATACATGTTATATAACCTTGACTGCCCCTGGCCTGCCTCTCTTCATCCTTCAGTCTCAGTGGCAAGCAGGGGAGAAAGGAATCTTGTTGGCCAAGTCCCTTCGGCAGCCACGCGGCTCCTAAGACCTGCCAGTTCCCAGGAGGCTGCTTGCTGGCAGCCAGCCTGGGGGCCCTGGCACTCCCATGTCCCCTGTGTATTCTTGCAGTGTCATCTGTTAGTTCTGTACTTAGTCACCTAAAGAGCCTTACATTTCGGAACTTTTTCACTTTAAAGAACACTAAGGCACCTGCCTAATGCTGCTGCATTGATAGCTTTTTTTTTTTTTTTTTTCCCATTTGACTGTAAGCCTCAAACAGACTTTCTCCTGGAAAAGCAGCTATCTGTTTCAGCCAAACCTGCAAGAAGCTGTCTCTGTTAGCAGAAACTAGCTTGGCAGTGTCAAGAAGAGAATAAACAGGAAATTCCTAAGAGAGGAGTTTTAAGAAGGCAGGTAACTATAGTGTACCAGGAAGCACCTCAGCAGTCAGGCAGAATGGAAGGGGCATGGACTTTAGATATTGTCCTAGCTTGACCCCAGAGCAGCTCTGTGACCTGGAGGAAAGCACGCAGCCTTCTGAGTCTCAATTCCCTTCTCTGAAAATGGAGACAATAACAACCACATGCTGGTATGAAGACTGGAGAGATAGGAGTCAAAGCACCCAGCATATGCCAACCACGTGGGCGGAAGTAGCTATGATTGTTATTATACTGGTTACTAAATTTGATGTTTACTTTTAGAACATTTTTGAGTACCTACTACGTGCCAGGCCATGGACCAGACACTGGGGAAACAGTGGGAAAATGTCAGACCCAATTTCTGGCCCAGGGAACTTTAATTCTTGAGAGGAAAAACTAGGCTTTAAACACAGCTAATTTATTGATTAATAACAGCGGTGCCAAGTGCTACCAGTGTGGGATGCTATGAAAATACTGAAAAAAGACAGGTCAGTTGGCGTTGGCTTCCTAAGTGGGGAGCGGGGAGGGTGATGGGGGTTGAAGCCACCAGGAGCAAGCATGGTGGATGCTGAGACCTGAGTCGAGTGGGGAGAGGTGTGTGTAGGGTGAGTGCCAGGAGGGCAGCTCCGAGGAGGGCCAGTGCACCTGGTCATGAGCCTAAAAGAGGGAGAGAGCAAGAGGCAAGGCTGGGGGACACAGGGCTAGCAGGCCTTGCTCGGGATTGGGGGCTGTATTCCGAAGTAGAGTGGGAAATCATGAAGAAATATTTGCAGGGACGTGGAATGACCCAGCTTTCGTGTTAAATGTGTCACTCTGGCTGCTCTGAGGACGAGGCACTGGAGGGGACTCACGATGAAACCTGGAGCTGTAATAAGAGGATGTTGGTATAATCCAGGAAAGAGATAGTGAGATCTTAGACTGGGAATAACAGAGATGTGTCGAAATGGCTTCGTGGCTCTAGCCTCTCTCCTATTAAAATGTTTCTCAAACTTGCCTGATGATAAAAATCTATGACGTCTGGTAAAAATACAGGTTCCCAGAGTCCCATGCTGGGATGGGGCGGGGGTCTGGGAATCTGTTCTTTAAACAAAATTCCTGGGCTTCCCTGGTGGTGCAGTGGTTAAGAATCTGCCTGCCAGTGCAGGAGACACAGGTTCGAGCCCTGGTCCGGGAAGATCCCACATGCTGCGGAGCAACTAAGCCCGCAAGCCACAACTACTGAGCCTGCGCTCTAGAGCCCGCGAGCCACAACTACTGAGCCTGCACTCTAGAGCCCGTGAGCACAACTACTGAGCCTGCACTCTAGAGCCCGCAAGCCACAGTGCTGAAGCCCCCACGCCCTGGAGCCCATGCTCCACAACAAGAGAAGCCACCGCAATGAGAAGCCCGCGTAACACAGCGAAGAGTAGCCCCCTGCTCACCACAACTAGAGAAAGCCCGTGCACAGCAACAAAGACCCAACGCAGCCAAAAATTAATTAATTAAAAAAAAAACTTCCTGAGGGATTCCTTTCACTAGGCAAGTTTGTCCCGTGTTACCCCGCAGTGTACACTGAGAAACAGACCTTCCTTTCCCATGTAAAATAATTCAGTCTTTCTAGAGCTTATGCTTTTCATGACCCCAACCAGTGGAGGATCCAGGTGTAAACTCACAGGTCACAGAATGCTTTCCCTACTTAGAACTAAAAGCACTTCAGCTGTAACAGCTCCAACGTTTAGATTATCTACATCCATGTTTTTTAAGTGTGTTTCTTGATATATGAGGGTTTTTTGTTTGTTTGTTTTGTTTGTTTGCAGTATTAATAAATGTACAGCTGTCAAGAGAGGCCAGAAGGAGGTACTCCAGCAAGATCTGCTGGGAACAACAGGAGTGCAGAGCAATGTATGGAGCAAGAGTCTAGCTCGATCTACATTCTATAAACGTCCTGCGGAGCTCAGCGCACCTCCCCAGCCCATCAGTTGCTGACCCGGGGACTTTATTACTTGCCCCCAACCTCTGCCAGCTCCTGCAGAGGAAAACATCAAGACCTTATATGGATTACATCCTTGGAAAATACATTTCAATAATTGGCCTAATTGCGTGTGATCCAGTTGGAGCGAGAAGGAAACTTTCTGCCCTCTATCCAGTTATCTTCTTTATCAATTCATCCATACATAGAGCATGCACAATAGGTAGGAGAACAAGTCTAGGTATCAGTTTACCAACGTTCAAATCCTGGCTCTTTCATTTATTAATTGGAGAAGTTACTTAATCTCTTTGCTCTTCAGTTTTCTCATCTGAAAAATACAACGATTATGGTGTACTAGTTTGCTAGGGCTGTCATAGCAAAGTACTACAGATCGAATTGAGACAGGAAGGAAGGGGGCATGGCACAACCTTTTCTTTTTTTTTTTTTTTTGCCATGCTGGGTGGCATGTGGAATCTTAGCTCCCCAACCAGAGATGGAACCCTCGCCCCCTGCATTGGCAGCTCAGAGTCTTAACCACTGGACCGCCAGGGAAGTCCCAAGGGCACAACTTTTAAAAGAATGACAGCCTTTGAGGATATGACAAAAACTGGTTACCACCATGTGCTTGCTTCTGCAGCACATATACGAAAATTGGAACGACAAGAGAAGATTAGCATGTTCCCTGCGCAAGGATGACACACAAATTTGTAAAGCATTCCATATTTTTGTTTAAAAAAAATTCTGGTTACAACCAATTAGGCCCAAGATGGAGGAAGATTCAATTTCCAGTAGACCTTGAGCCTCCCTATACACTCATTGTAATATATTAGCATATGCTAAATGACTCACCCACAGGTGCCATGACAGTTCCCAGGCTGACCATAAAAGGCCAAAAAGTGGGTGATGGCCCAGTTCCTGGAAATTCCTGCCCCTTCTTCAACATAGTTAGAATATTCTTCCCACTTGTTAGCATATGAAATTACCCAGCCAATAAAAACTAACCACCCCACAACCCAGGGCCACTCTCACGTTCTGAGACAGACTACATTCTGACTATAGGATGTGTATCTCTTTAAATAAACTTGCTTTCCCTTTACTATGGCTCATGCTTGAATGCTTCCCTGGGCAAAGTCAAGGGCCCTCACTTGGTGGCCTGTCCCAAGGACTTGGCTGAGACCTGAGATGTGACCATTTTCTTGTGCCCCATTCTCCTGCAATAGAGTAGCTTAGACAACAGAAATTTATTGTCTCACAATTCTGGAGGATAGGAGTCTGAGATCAAGCTGTCAGCAGGGTTGGTTTGTTCTGAGGCCTCTCTCCTTGGCTTGCAGATGGCCATCTTCTCCCTATGTCTTTACATGGTCTTCCCTCTGTGTATGTCTATGCCCTCATCTTGAAACAAAGCACGACTCTGCGAGGGCCTCCCAGGTACAAATCGTTTCTCTGCATTGCTCCCTCCTCCCCCAATTTCTTGTTTGTAAGAAACAGAGTTCATTCAGCCTCCTTAACTTTCCCTGAATTCCAAAGGGCAGATTCAAACAGTTGCTAATCAGGGAAGAGAGGGAATGTAGAAATAGGGGAGGAGCAGTCAAGAAATGAGGTGGGGCAGGGTCCTGCTTCCTCCCCAGGGAATATCCATAACAATGTATCTTTGATTTCTTCCTCAGGAACTAAGGCTCCCCCACCCAGGTGGAAGATGGTAACTTCAGGCTGAGCCTAAGATTCCTGGACCACTCCCCTGTTACCTCACCACCAACCAATCATTAGAAAGTCACACACACTGCAGCCCCCACCCCAAATTTTGCCTATAAAAACTCTTCCCTGAAAACCATCAGGGATTTAGGGTTTTTCTGAGCACCAACCACCCGTTATCCTTGCTTGGCCCTGCAATAAACATTTCCCTGCTCCAAACTCTGACATTTCAATTTTCTTTGCCTCACTGTGTGTTGGGCACATAAACTTGGGTTTGGCAACAGCTGGAAAACCTCTGTTGCTGGGGACATACGTTGCATTCGCCTTTGCATGTTTCTCACTGACTTAAAAATTAAAACCTGCCATTCAGACTCTTCTCACATCAGTCTATTGAGTGGAATTCTTTAAGTCCCAAACTCATGTGAGCTGTGCTTTCTCATTTCAGTCATGCACCAGTATGGTTTGTTTGACCAAGCCTAGATGGTTGAGAAATCTGTGATGTTCAGGTCAGAACCCACTCAACAGGGTGAGCCAATCAATAGGGTCAGGACCCAAACTGAGGAAACATCAACTTCGGGGAGGAAAGGCACTCCAGCACCCACTTCTACCAAATAGTCATAGGATGGAGAAGCACATGAGAAAATATATCAAGAATACCTTTGTTTTTTGACAACGTATTTCATAGGGTGATCTGTTGACTTTATCCATCTTTATTTTGGTGCTATTATGTGTCTGTCTTTTATTTAAAGACCATTCGTGGTACTTAGTTAATATTATATATTCCACATTGTGAAATAAGTTAAACAATGGGGAAATGATCTTTTATGTAACAGTTAACTTGCTTTCCCATAAAAGATAATGAGTCTAAATATCTCTCACCTAAAGAAATACTTAAAAAGGTAAGTTGGCAGTCAACACACAAGGGCTAAATGGCTGTAAGAACTTTCATCTTCAAAACAAGGTACTAAGTCTTTAAATGGACTTTCCCTTTCAGTCAGTCCATCAACAAATATTTATCAGTCTACCATATGCCAAGAGCTGTGCTAGTGCTGGGGTACAATGATGAACAAGATAGATAAAGACCAAAGAGGAAATTAAGACAGAGGAACAGGGGAGAGATTAGTTTTTTTAATTCATTAAGAACTATTTGAGACAGAATAGTCAAGAATGACCTCTCTGAGGCTGACTGTTTAAACTGATGTTTAAACTGAAACTGAAGTAAATGCAGTCTTTGAAGTGATGAAGGACAAGGGAGACGGGTGTGTTGTGTGTGTTCGGTGGTGGAGGGTGTCCAAAATGAGCCTGGAGAAGAACGCTGGAAGACATTGATGGGTTTTAAGGAGGGAAGGAACATGATCTCGCTGCATAGGGTGGGAAGGGGAAGCAAGGAAATGAGTTAACAGAGCATATTTGCATAGTCTTGCAAGATGCAGAAGGCTTACACAGGGTGGTAGTTGATAGGGTGATAGCACATAGATTTACGATGTATTTTGAAGTGGAGGCAACAGGACTTAAAAATAATTTGACATGGGGATGGAGTTGAGAAAAAGATTATCCAGGACTCCCAGGCTTCTGGCTGAGGACCATTTCCCTCAGTTTATTTCCTTCAAGTCACTTACCACAATTAAAGCAACTTAAGCCATTATCTTGTTATTTTATTTGTTTAGTTGTTTACTCTGTCCATCAAGAATAATGCTGTCCAATTGAAAAGTAATGCATGATCCAGTAATCCCACTCCTGGGCATATATTCAAAGAAAACCATAATTCAAGAAGATACATGCACCCCAGTGTTTACAGCAACACTATTTACAATAGCCAAGACATGGAAGCAACCTAAATGTCCACTGACAGATGAAAGGATAAAGAAGATGTGGTACATATATACAATGGAATATAACTCAGCCTTAAAAAAAATGAAATAATGCCATTTGCAGCAAGAGGGATGGGCATAGAGATCATCATATTAAATGAAATAAGCGGGAAAGAAAAAGACAAATATCATATGATATCGCTTATATGTTAAAAAAAAGATGCAAATGAAATTATACACAAAACAGAAATAAATAGACCCACAGACATAGAAGACAAACTTATGGTTACCAAAGGGGAAAGGGAGGGGAGGGATAAATTAGGAGTTTCAGATTAACATATACACACTACTATATATAAAAGAGATAACCAACAAGGACCAACTGTATAGCACAGGGAACTATACTCAATATTTTGCAATAACCTATAATGGAAAAGAATCTGAAAAAGAATATATAGATATATATATAAAGAATATATATATGTATAACTGAATCACTTTGCTGTACAACTGAAATTAACACAGAATTGTAAATCAACTCTACTTCCACTTAAAATTTTTTTAAAAAGTAATGCAAAACACATAGGTAATTTAAAATTTGCTAGTAGTCACATTAAAAAAGATGTGAAATTAGTTTTCATGATATATTTTACTTTAACTGATATATCCATAATATTATTTCAGTAAGCAAATAAAATAAGAAATAATGGGAGGAGCTTCCCTGGTGGCACACTGGTTAAGAATCCGCCTGCCAATGCATGGGACATGGGTTCGAGTCCTGGTCCAGGAAGATCCCACATGCTGCAGAGCAAACTAAGTCCGTGTACCACAACTACTGAGCCTGCGCTTTAGAGCCCGTGCTCTGGAGCCCACGAGCCACAACTACTGAAGCCCATGTGCCTACAGCCCATGCTCTGCAACAAGAGAAGCCATCGCAATGAGAAGCCCACACACTGCATTGAAGAGTAGCCCCTGCTCGCCACAACTAGAGAAAGCCCGGGTGCAGCAACGAAGACACAGCGCAGCCCAAAATAAATAAGTAAATTTGTAAAAAAAAATAATGAGAGATCTTACTGTTCTTTTTGTACTGAGTCTTCAAAATACAGTGTGTATTTTACACTGACAGTGCACCTCAGTTCCGACTAGCCACATTTCAAGTACTTAATAATCGCCTGTGGCTAGTGGCTATGTACTGGACAGTGCAGATCTGGAGCAAGAGCCACTGAAGGCAGGCACATTCAGTCTAGTTCACTGTTTCTCTCCAGCAACTGAAACGTTCAGTGGCACACTGAGAATTTGATATGTTTTGAATGAATGAATAAATGCCTGGCGATGGGGGGTTTATTGGAAGCTGTAGTTTTGGGAGTGGGTTCAAAGCTTCCATTTTGGACTCATTAGGTATGAAGTGTCTACAAAACCTCACAGTGGAGATGTCAAGAAAGGAAGTGGAGATGAGAATCTGGGACTGAGAAGAGAAATCTAGGTAGAGGTGTAATTTTGGCATCTTGATGCGTTCTGAATCCAAGGGAATTATTTCTGGGGTGCCTTGGGAAAGAGTACAAGAGAAAAGGAAAAGCCCAGGATCCTACTTGCAGAGATACCAAGTTAAATGTTGAGAACGTTGAGTGAGAGAAAAAGAAAATCAAGAAAGTGTGGTCATGTCAAGAAATCAAAAGGGGAAGCGTTTCAAGGAGAAAGGAGTAGTCAACCCTACTGAAAGGTCTGGTTAAAAAATAATAAAAGAACAAAGAAGACAAGAGCAATGAAATCTTAATAATCCTGACACTCATTCCACAGTCATGGTCTCTTTTTAGCCTTCCTTATAATGTTCTTAGTCAGAGAATGATTGGGGTTTCTTTTTAACACAAAATTTGAACATTTTAAAGAAGTTTGGCCTCCAAAAGATCAAGAAACCCAGCTAGTTTATGGAAGAACCAGCTCAAGAATCCAAGACCCTTAGTCCAGCATTATTTAAAGAACATACTTTAAAGCACTGGAAATAACAAGGGACCATGGAGTTTACGGAGGGAGCATGACTGTCTGTGACTTCACCAGGTCTAGGTGGTTTGAGAGCAGGTGTATACTTCTTTCAAGTATGGAACTAGACCAATTATTGTTGCAAGTTTCCTAAGTGCCTTCTGCCCTTCACTGATAACAGTTAGAATTCTTAACACACTGTTCGTCATAGAACTCCATTTCTCAACCTGTCTTAGGCAATGTTATTCTACTACTCCTGCAGGGCATTAATATTAATTAAAAACAACTTTATTCAAGAAAAAGGTCAGTTACAAACATTTAGCAAGTGTGTTCTTATGGGTAAATCAGGCTTTCTCTGCTGTCTTTCAAAACACAAGGAATGAAATGATCTCATCTAAACTCTATGGCTAAGTAGTTGCGTGACCCTGAGCGAGATTTTACCTTTCCTGTACCTAGCTGTTCTTATCTACAAAACAGAGGGGTTAAACCAGATGATCTCTACTTCGTCAAATAATTTATGATTTAACGTTATAGTTAATTAGGTTTCCTTCTGTCCACATGTTTAACTTTAAATTTGATCAGTGTGAAAAGATCATCCTAAAGGAGTCAAGAAACCTAGGAATGAATTCCAAGTTCACCATCAGGTAGATCCGCAATCACTGTCCCCGTGTGTTAAAGGGGATGGTGACTCTCAGGCTCATCTCCCACGCGGCTGTTTTGAGGACTGAACCAGATAAGTCAAGTGAATGTTTTGTAATCTGTATAGTTTCAGAGAAATTAGAAGTGCAATTATTGTTAAAGCAGGTGTCTGAAACACGGTATATATTATCCCTCCCAACAAATAACAGGCTGAGTCCCTGTTATTTATCCTTAGGGCATAAGGCTTGTTACTTTTGTTGAGTAGATTATGGTATTGGAATATGCTCAAAACGAGAATGGAGATGAACCTCCTGATGTCTCCAGAGAGCGCCTCCCTTTGAATGTTTACAAGAAAATAATGGGAGAAAGAAAGAGGGAAGGAAGGAAGGGAGGGAGGGAGGGAGGAAGGAAAGAAGAAAGAAAGAAGAAAGGGAGAGAGAAAGGAAGGAAGGAAGGAAGGAAGAGAGAGAAAGAAAGGAAAGGAAGGAAGGAAGAAAGAAAGAAAGAAAGAAGAAAGAAAGGGAGAGAAAGAAAGAAAGGAAGGAAGGAAGGAAGGAAGGAAGGAAGGAAGGAAGGAAGAGAGAAAGAAAGAAAGGAAAGGAAGGAAGGAAGGAAGAAAGAAAGAAAGAAAGGGAGAGAAAGAAAGAAAGGAAGGAAGGAATGAAGGAAGGGAGAGAAAGGAAGGAAGGAAGGAAGAAAGAAAGAAAGAAAGAGAAAGAAAGAAAGAAAAAAGAAAGGGAGAGAGAAAGTGGGAAGGAGGGAATTCACAGGCAGAGGAGGAAGAAAGGCCATGGCAAGGCAAATTTAAGGAAATAAAAGGCGAGTTAGGAGAAGTAGCAGGGGTGGGGAGGCGAAGTGGGCTGCAGGGCAGGAACAGGAGCCAGTTAGCCCGGGGGCGGGGGGCTGGGGTGGGTGGCGACTCAGTGGCTAGTCCAGCCACTTGCCAGGCAGGCACCAGGCGGAGGAGGAGGGTGAGGGTGGGGCTTGGCGAAGGGCAAAGGCTGGGCAAGACTTAAAAGGGAGATGACCCTGGCTAGTTGGTGCCGCCTTTGACCTCCGACGCCCGGGGCAAGGGGACCCAACGGGGGAAAACGAGAGAAAAGGGCCACCGCTGAGACAGTCCCGCGGGCTCGCGAGGGAGGCGAACGGACCGGAGAGGGGAGACCCCTGGGAGCGCCCGGCACCCCGCCAGCATGTGCGAGCTATACAGCAAGCAAGACACCCTGGCGCTGAGGAGGAAGCACATCGCGTGAGCGCTCCCCAGCCCCGAGGAAAGGCGCAGAGAGGGGGAATCACCGGCGCGGGGGGGCGGAGAGCCGCAGCCGGGCAGGCAGCGGGCCAGCGGGCTGCTGCCGGCGGGGTGCGGGACCGCCACCCGCCCGCCGCACCTGCGCACGCGCGCCGCCGCCCGCCCGGGGCGCCCCGCCTCGCCTCCGCCCGAGGGGGCTGCCGACCAGCCGGCTCCAGAGCGGTCCCCGCGCTCTGCAGCCCGCCGAGGGGGTGAGGGCTGCTGGCCGGCCGGCTGGGGGAATTGACCGTGAAGGTTGAGAGCCATTGAAGTAGAACACCGTTCCAGCGATGGGCTCTGGGAGGGAGACGGGTAGCTCTCCGCCGCTCCCACCACCTCGAAAGTTTTAGAAAACTGAACTCCGAAATATTTTTGACGATGGCAATGAAAACTCATTATGACAACTTTTGTTTAAAGTGAACTTTTTCTTCTTGCACGCTTGGTTAAGAAGTAAAAGGTTAATCCAGCCAGTAAAAAAACTTTGAAACCACTTTCTTAAGAGTAAGATACCACTTACTCACCTTGGTCTCCCCAGCTGTGCCCTCATTACAATTTAAAGATGCAGTGTTTTCTCCAGTCTACTTTTGTTTTACTCGTGTTATAGACGACTTGGTGAGAGTACAGGACCGAACTTTAGGTCAGACCTGGACTCCGGTCCTAGTAGTGTCAAGTTACCTTGTGATCTGATTTGAGATTTGATCTGCTCTCAACCCAGGAGGTTTCTAGGTGGTTTAGGAGACTAGTTAAATCTCTCTCAACCCCCGCAATAGGGTCAAAATAGTCAGATACCTCATTACCGGATCACCTCCTTCCCTTTTTCTAATCAGCACTCCTTTCTGTTAGTTTTCAATCCTATATAGTTAGATTCCAATGAAAACCTAATGATTTCCTACGTGAGCAGAACAAAGTCTGTGAAAGGAGGAATGGTAGCCATGGAATGACTGAGAAAGAATTTCACCTGAAGTCTGAGTGAGAAGATGGGAAGTACATTAACAAGGAGGCAAGGTGAAGTCCGAAGTTTTCAGCCCACATTCATAACGAAGGGTTTTTCTGAATTTTAACTTGTAGGTATAAACTAACAGCTGGATTTGAACCAAGAAGAAATTCTCATTAAATATTAGTTTCATCTTAGCTGATGATGCTTAATCTTAGGCAATTTTAAAATTTAAGTACCTATTCACAATAATCACAATACTTTCTAAACAGTTGCATATCCATTTAATATGTATCTAATTACCCTCTAAACTACCTCCAATGCATGTGGTATTTTTTTTGTGCATGCAAAATCACCAAAATAAAAATAATATTTTGTTTTAGTTTCTAAATGTCCATAGAACCAAGTTCAGAAATCTTTGTGATGTTTCTATGTTGCTAAAATCTGTACTCCAGCCAGCCATCCAAATAACCAAAAATATGGGTGACTTTTTATTATGCTGAAAAGAGTGGATTAAAGGGTTAGAATAATAATTGGATTTTATTATTTAAGAAAGGGAAATCCATTTGATGCAGGACAAATACCAATCAAAAGACATGAAAATGATCTGTAAAATCTCCTGCCTAGTATTTAACACTAAGTTATTTGTATTTAGCTTTTAGCGCTATTCATTTCTCTACAAATTAGATTAGAGGGAGAGATTAGATTAGCAAGCAAGCCCTGTTTTGGGCTATGGCATAAGACAGTCCACCTTTTGTTTTTTCTTCCAATTTTATTGATATATAATTGACATACAGCACTGTATAAGTTTGAGTTGCACAGCATAATGATTTGACTTACATTATGAAGTCATTATCCCAATAAGTTTAGTGAATATCCATTTCATATTGATACAAAATTAAAGAAATCGAAAAAAAAATTTTTTACCTTGTGATGAGAACTCTTAGGATTTGCTTTCTTAACAACTTTCGTGTATAACATACAGCAGTGTTAATTATCTTTATCATGTTGTACATATAAATTATATCCCTAGTATGAGTTTTTCTATGAGTTTATTTTTGAAGTATAATTGACCTACAACACTATGTTAGTAACTATCACACAACATAGTGATTCAATATTTCTGTACATTTCAAAATGTTCACCATGATAAATCTAGTTACGATCAAGACAGTCTACTTTCAAATTCTGGTTTTCTCACTGGCTGTGTAACCTTGAACCAAGCTTCTTAATTTTTCGGTGTCTGTTTCCTCAACTATAAAAATGAGAATGATAATAACTCATATTATTGTTGGGAGGATTAAATGAGATAATATTTGTAATAGCTGTCAGTTCCTGACCCATAGGAAGCCTCAAAAAAAAAAAGTTTGTTTTTTTTTCCTGGTTGAACAAAGTTTCTCAAAGGAAAATTAGTTACTGGTTTGTGTAATTAGAGCTGTCAGAGTTGATCCTTGTGCTTCTAAATAGAGTTGTCAGATCATGGCAAATTTAATATAACAAGCATAAGAAATGTGAGCAGTATCACGGATGGGGGATTAAGGTAAAAGGTCCCAGGCTAAAATGAAATGAAAAAAAAAAAAAAAAAGTCTGTCACCCAGGTTGTGTTTTCCCTTTCTTTTACGTAATTGTAATTTTCCACTGATCATGACCTTCATTGAGAAGGAAAAACACTGAGCAGTCCTACCAGACCAAAGTGTTTCCTTTCATTATTTCTAGGCCCTCCTGCAAAGTTTTCTTTGCTGCGGATCCCATCAAAATAGTGCGAGCCCAGGGGCAGTACATGTTTGATGAGAAAGGTGAACAGTACTTGGATTGCATCAACAACGTAGCCCACGGTAATGTGCTGTCTTTGTCGTGCCTTGAAGGATGCGTTTCTGGAGTAAGGCAGACTTGGCACCGTTGATATTTGTCCCAGGAATTGCAGTGGCTGCAGTTCCTCGGCTGAACAGGGCCAGTAGTTCTAGGCGGGGAAGAGCTAGAACAAAATGTGGGAGAGGAACAGAATCAACCTTTTTTTTTTTTGCTTGTTTCAGAATGCCCCTCACTTCCCAGGCATTTAGATTTGTAACTCATTTTTGGGACTTTTGTCTTCTAAATTTTAGTGGGACACTGCCACCCAGAAGTGGTCAAAGCTGCCCAGAAACAGATGGAACTACTAAATACAAATTCTCGATTCCTCCACGACAACATTGTTGAGTATGCCAAGCGCCTGTCAGCAACCCTGCCGGACAGACTCTCTGTGTGCTATTTTACAAATTCAGGGTATGTTCTGAGGTTTTCCACCCATCCCCATTCCCACCAATCTCTTTGTTTCCTCTCTTTTCTGCTTGATTGCTGGTGGAGCACAAATATCTAAAAAGGTTTCCCAAGATTCTTGCCATTTACTAATGACCCCACATGGGGGACCTGACCATTCTGGTTCTTTTGCTTTGACCCACCAGCCCTTTGTAGATAAGATACCTGACAGCATGTTCCAGGACTCCTGACACAGCCTATAACAACAGTCCCATGATTAACAAGTGCATGCCACTCAGCTTTTTATTACCACAGCTTCCTTGGTGAAAGATGGGGAAAGCATACCCTTAAGTATCCCTAAAGGATGGATTACTTGCGTTGTAACAAAATATTGGCAAAAATATCCAAATCTGGTGTTCGTGTGAGAAAACCTAACTAGTCAAACGGCACCCACTTCTTTGGGCAATAGAGTAAGTAGCTAAAGAAGCTAGATGAACCTAGATAGTTCTTTCAAAGCATGAATAAGGAATTTTGGCAAAAAAAGAACTACTAAACAAGTTATATAAGTATTATAAGATTTTTGATTGATTTGTTTCCTTAGGCAGTAAGCATTTCCCCAACACAAACACAAAGAAGGAATGAGTCAATTCAGGTGAATAGATATGTCCATTCTATGGAATATTATACAGACATTAAAAAGTATATTTTTGAAAATACATGTTTAATGACAGGAGAAAAGCTCACCTGTACAATGTTATAGTGGGAGGAAATCTGTCTATACAGCATACATTTAAAATGATATATATGAGTTAAAACTATTAGAAATCCTGTGAATGTTCTATTATGATTCTGTGATCCATTTTCTCTTTTCAGTGAGACACCTTAAAATCAAACAACCAGAAGATTGGTTTATAAACAGAAGATTTTTCTTTTTTCTTTGTAAAGAATTAGGACATTTTCGGATCTAATTTGTTGTTCTAAGGCATTCTTGCCTTCAATAAATTAAATATAATATTTGACTTTCACTTATGAAGAATCCTATACTGTCAAAGAGTGATTAGCCTTAGAGAGAGACCAGTGTCACCAAAGACTGGAGGTGACAGAACCCGGAGTAGTACAAAGAATAATCTCGAAGTTAAACAGACTTTGGAATCCTCAACTTTGTAAATAATGGTTTGAAAGATTTTTAAAAGGGCTTATGTCACATTGTCCCTTTCTCTCCGCTCTCTTAATAGATCTGAAGCCAATGACTTAGCCTTACGCCTGGCTCGGCAGTTCAGAGGCCACCAAGACGTGATCACTCTTGACCAGTAAGTCTTGAACACAAGACTTCTAAGCAGGAAATGCCTTCAGAGACAAAATTATATCGATCCTCTCCATACTAATACCATAAGCATGTATGGAGGAGGCTGGATATATGGCACAAGGATTTTCTTTTTTGTTATGCATAGGTTTCAAGGCCAGCTCAGGCCTGAAGGACACTTAATTCCTTCCAAGTACTTGCAGGCTCTTTTGGGTGCTGTGGTCATGGTCTCATGGGCTTTGCATGAATCAGGGTTTCCTTTTCACACATTTCACTGTTAATTGAGCCACTGCAATGTGTGTGTAACTCCATCTTTTTCAGAATAAAAATATAATTTCTTAAAAATCCAAGCATTCATGTCACAATTGTGATTATTCACCTAATGAATTTAAAAGATAACAATTTAGAGCATATATTTTTTTCTTTTTTTGGCCACACCATGCAGCTCGTGAGATCTTAGTTCCTTGACCAGGGATTGAACCCGGGCCCTTGGCAGTGAGAGTGTGGAGTCCTAACCACTGGACCGCCAGGGAATTCCCTAGAGCAAATTTTAAAGACAACAGATAGCCAAGTAAAAATAGTTCTTTCTCATTAATTTGTGATTTTTAATAGTCACTATTTAGTTTTACTTCTCAAAAATGAATTCATTATATTTTAAACAAGAAATTTGATAACTTCCATCTTCAGTGAGATTTAAAATTTTTTTCTACCTCTCCACCCCACTAATCTCAGACACAAAGGGTTGAATTGAACATGCACCTCATTTCTTACCCTTCTATAGGCTTCTCTTGTTTTATGTGTTGGTTGGTGTATTCATTTTCTATTGTTGCTATAGAACATTATCATAAACATAGTGGCTTAAGCAACATAAATATATTCTCTTATAGTTCTAGAGGTCAGATGTCCAAAATGGGTCTCACTGGGCTAAAATCAAGGTTCAACAGGGCTGCACTCCTTCTGAAGACACTAGGGAAGAATCTGTTTCCTTGCCTCCACCTTCTAGAGGCTGCCTGCATTCCTTGGCTTGTGGTCCCCTCCTTCATCTTCAGAGCCAGACATTACATCACTCCAGCCTCTGCTTCCATCCTCACATCACCTCTTCTATCTCTGACCACCATCCTCCTGCTGCCTTCTTTCACTTATAAAGGTTCTTGTGATAACATTTGACCCTCCAGGATTATCGCTCCATTTCACGATCCTTAATCACATCTGCAAGGTCCCCTTTACCATGTAACATTCTTAGGTTCTGAGGCTTAGGACATGGGCATCTTTAGGGAGGGGAGGCGTGATTCTGCCTGCCTGCCACAGAATAGATACTGTGACTGCCCTTTACTCCCAGCTACCACAAGCGACACTGCAATGAGTGCCCTTGTACATGTGCCTTTATGGACCTTTCTGAGAATTTCTTGGGGATAAAGCACCCAGAAAAAAGATTGCTAGGCCATAGGGGTACAGGGTACGGTAAACATTGTTGATTTGACCAGATCCTGCCAGATCAGTCTCCAAAGTGGTTGCACGCTCTTCCCAGTGCATGAAATGTCCAGTTTTCACGTATCCTCACCAAAAACTAAGAATATCCTACCTTGTTTTTTTTTTTCTTCATTTTTGCCGTCTAATAGGTATAAAATGATATCAGGGTTGTTGGGTTTTTTTTTTTAATTTTCAGGATATTTTTTCCCTTTTCATAAATTTACTTATTTGTTTGTTTGTTTATTCTTGGCTGCGCTGGGTCCTCGGTGCTGCGCCCAGGCCCTCTCCAGTTGCAGCAAGCGGGGGCGACTCCCCACTGCAGTGCGAGGGCTTCTCATTGCGGTGGCTTCTCTTTGTTGCAGAGCACGGGCTTTAGGCATGCAGGCTTCGGTAGTTGTGGCTTGGGCTCTGGAGCACAGGCTCAGTAGTTGTGGCACACGGGCCTAGTTGCTCTGCGGCATGTGGGATCCTCCTAGACCAGGGATTGATCCCGTGTTCCCCGCACTGGCAGGCAGACCCTCAACCACTGTGCCACCAGGGAAGTCCCTATCAGTGTTGTTTTTATTTGCAATTTCTAATTATGAGTTTGAGTATCTATTCATATGCGTATTATGCATTTGTGACTTCCTTTCTGAGAATTACCTGTTTATATTCTTTGCCCATTTTTCTGTTGGGATTTCCATCCTTGCTGTTGCATGCATAGTTTAGATGAGAGGATCTCAGCCTTGACTGTGTTTTAGAATTACCTGGGGAAATTTTCTTTTCTTAATGCCAGCGCCCAGGTCCCACTCCAGACCAATTAAAGTGAATCTCTAGGGGCTTCTCTGGCAGTCCAGTGGTTAAGACTCTGAGTTCTCAACACAGGGGTTGCTGGTTTGATTCCTGGTCGGGGAACTAAGATCCTGCATGCAGCACGGCTCAGCCAAAAAAATTAAAAAATTAAAAAAAGAGAGAGGGCTTCCCTGGTGGCGCAGTGGTTGAGAGTCCGCCTGCCGATGCAGGGGACGCGGGTTCGTGCCCTGATCCAGGAAGATCCCACACGCCGCGGAGAGGCTGGGCCCGTGAGCCATGGCCACTGAGCCTGCGCGTCCGGAGCCTGTGCTCCACAACGGGAGAGGCCACAGCAGTGAGAGGCCCGCGTACCGCAAAAAAAAAAAGAAGAAAAAAAAAAAAAGAGAGTGAGAGAAAATCTCTAGAGGTGGATTCCAGGAAACGGTATAGATTTTAAAGTTTCCCAAGTGATGCTAATATGCAGATAGACTTAAGAACCACCATTTGAACATTAATCTCTTTTAGTCTGAGACATTTCAAATGTTTTTTCCCAATCTATCATCTGTCTTTTAACTTTGTCCATGGTATCGTCCAACCTCCAAAAATTTGATTAAATCAAATAGTTGACATTTTCATCCTATGGTTTGGTTTTCTAAGTTTTGTTAATATCTCTTCCTCCCCCCACACCCATCCCCACCCCTCAGATCACAAAGATGCTCTTCTTTATTTTCTTCTACTACCTCTATAACTGCTCTTCATATTGACTCCACCAAGAGGCCGCTGTGTTACCATTTATGTATGGCTGTGTCTCTGAGCTCACTTCTGTCCCAGTCGTGACTTTGTTCTTATTCCAATACCATACTAATTTCATTACTATGGCTTTGTAGCATGTTTTAATCTACGGTAGGGGAAGTCCTCCCTCTTTGCTTTATCTATTCATGGGCCTTTTATAATTTCTTTTCCAGGCCTCCCAATTATATAGCTCTGGGCAAGAAACATAAAAGGGAATATCATAGCCATCTGTATTTTAAGTGAAAGAAAGGAATTTCATAGCCACTTGATTACCTCTTAATCTTAGTTCTCTTAGAAAAGACCTCCTGTTCCTTACCAACTTTCATTTGAGCAATTGGATATCCCTTTGAAACCATCCCAGACAGAAACACAGCCCATTCTGTGATATAAAGTTGTTTTTAAAATTTGCTAGAATGTAACTATCAAATACATTTAAAGAATACATACATCTGAAATTTCTCATGAAGCTATAGAAATTAATGTTTTACATTTAGATAATCTAATTTAGCAGAGCTAATGCAATCCAAAGAAATTAAGTTTTTTCCTGCTAAAAATAACTGTCTATGAGGTTACATACTTGGCTTTCTATGTGTTTTATTACCTGGATCAGGAGAGTGGGACAAATTAATGGCCAGTCCTACCGTGAAAAATTAGATTCCATATAGGTAAATCTGCCACTAATGTTGAGATTCTCCCTGGATGACGTGCAGTACTATTTTGCATATACTAGAAAAGCGTCCTTCTTTGAGTGATTTTGGTTACCGTCCTTTTTCTTTTCAGTGCTTACCATGGTCACCTATCATCTTTAATTGAGATCAGTCCATATAAATTTCAAAAGGGCAAAGATGTCAAGAAAGAATTTGTGCATGTGGTAAGTATCTTGGAATCCAAGAATCAGAATGTTACTACTGGAAGAGTGCCCAGTGATAACCCACTCCAATCCTTGCATTGAGATGAAACCATGAAAAAGGAAACTAAGATCTAGAGCAGTTACAGATCTTTAGCAAAGATCTGTTTGCTAAAGTCAAAGAGCTAGTTAATGACAAGATGTGGTTTAAAATCCATTGATGAGTACCACACAAATTAGTATAGAGGTAGTGATAGCTCTTATTCACAGCTCTCATTTTATTTTTCTTGCCCCTTGATGTTTAAATTACTTTTTCTATCGCTGAAGCCTATTTGAAACTCAGAGTTGCATCAAGTGTGTATGACTGTCTTAAAATTACTCTATGCTAAATTATTATGTAAATTTATTAAGTAAAATAAATATCATTTAATAAAGAAAATAAAGAAACCAAGCTGTTGAAACAGTAAAACTCATTTGGCTTAATTAAGGATCAGTAGACTTTTTTAAGAGAATCATTAATACATTCTTTCAAGATTTTAAGATCTGAAATTAGTGCTAAGGCACTCTAGCTTTCTGAATGATTACAGTTTGCTATATAGTTGGTAAGTGTTGGTTTATTTTCAATATAGAATTGTTAATACAGTTTCCATTCATTGAAATTTTCAAATAACATAATCACACTTGTTGTTTGAATTTGTCCCTTATGTGACTAAGGATGCAATCTTGACTTCTAAGGGCCTAGGAGCAAATCCAAGTTCCTGTTCACAATGCAAAGATTTCAAGTCTCACAGGATTCAGAAATGTTAAGGAAAAAGAGCAAAAGAACCTAGAGTCACTTAAGTCCATGAGTCACCTTTCTACAATATTATGCTCCTCGAGGGAAAGGCCCTTTCTTAAAAGCTCATTTGTCCAGGAGACAAATCATGAGAAACTCTTATCTTTTGATGCTTTCAGGCACCAGCTCCAGATACTTACAGAGGAAAATACAGAGAAGACCATACAGACCCGGCCAGTGCTTATGCCGACGAAGTGAAGAAAATTATTGACGAAACTCATAACAGTGGAAGGAAGGTTTGTATTTATAGCTTTGGAAACACTTGAATATCTTTTATAAAATAGATTGAAATCATTGTGATACATTGGAGAGGTGGGAAAGGATTAGATCTCAAATCGCTTTCTGTTCTTCTCTAGTTACGTTTTTACTTAGTTCATATTTCAAAAAGTACATTATTATAGTCATACCTCTAAGACTATTTTTATTTATCCTGGAAATGTAATTACTATACCTGTTTCAGAACTGGTGGGCTAATTCTGACTTTCCCACTGGGATGCAGACTCTGGTCCAAAGTGATAGGAGGACAAAATTAAGAAAGGTGATAGCTCACGGACAGAACATTCCAACTGAGAGTAGCACGAGGGGCTAATATAAGGTGAAGGGAGGGAAGAGGCAGGGTGGCCCTGGGGCCTTGGGGCCACTGCAGACTCCTGGACCCGGGGAGCCTTGGCTCTTCCCTAGAACTGGGTCAACTTTCCTGAAACCGAAGAGCCTGCGTAAGACAAGGCAGGAACATGTTCTTCCAATTTGGGTCTGAACTTCTAAAACAAACCAGAATCTTCCCAACTAGGAAAAAAAGAGTTTCCATTTTCTCAGTCTTCACCCTACTGTCTTTAGCTTAACGGTAATTCTCAGCCCCTTCAGGGGTTACTTACATGGAGTTACTTACATGATTTGACACATGCTTTGCCTTTCAATTGGCTTATGGCATCAACATGGCAATAAAAAAAGCTTTTTAATTGAGATAAAAATGAAGCCTGTGTGTTTTCCAGTTCAAGTATTTTTATCTTAATGACTGGAAAGTCATTTGCCTTTCTTAACTATTTCTTCTTTTCTTCCCATTCGTTTTTCATATCTTAAAAGACGTAGTCTGGACTAGAACGTTAGTTCCCCCCCTTTTTTTTCTTAATTGAAGTATAGTTGATTGCTTGACTTCTTATCTCATACTATTTCTATGCTTTCTCTTAATTTAGTGTTACCTGTTTTTACTTCTCCTTTCTTAGCCTCTAGAACACATCCTCTTTAGTTCCTTTGTGAACTGCCTAATTTTAAGTTGTAAGCCTGGTTCAGGGCAAGAACCAGAAATATAGCACAATAACTAAGGTTCGTGGCCACCAGTCACCCTCTCATCTCCTTAGTGCAAATTCCAGGTTCGGGCAGTCCTAATTTACCAAGCTGAGCAAACAGGCACCCCAGTGATGTGTTTGGAACCTGGGTAAATTTTTAGAGGTTCATATTAAAGACTAATCAAAACATCAGTCTTATTCAGTTGTTCCTAATGAAAACACTGCATTTAAATTAATAATGGAGACATGGAAGGCACCCTCTCCACCATTTTCTCGTGATGGTTTCATTGGTACCCTAAAATTTCAGAAACTAATGCTTCAGAATTCTTGCATTTCCAGCGTGGACATCTTTTTAATCAAATGGCCAATTTGTCTCTTGCCATGGATCCATTCCCAACCATTTTTTAAGTCACCTTCTCCGTAAGAAGTCCTCTTTTTTTAGGGGGTAACGGGAGGAGGACCTAATGGACTTTGACCCCATCTTCTCTTGTATAGATTGCTGCCTTTATTGCTGAATCCATGCAGAGTTGTGGCGGACAAATAATTCCTCCAGCAGGCTACTTCCAGAAAGTGGCAGAGTATGTACTTGGGCATCCTTGGTCAAACTGAAGGCACTGTGACAATTCTGTAGGGCCATCCTGGTTGTTAAGATATTGAAATACTTCCAGACTAGCTGGTAAATAGCCACTTGGGAGTGCCTGCCACCCAGGACTCCTGGAACTCCTCCACCTTCCCAAGATCCAGCAAATAAAGGGTTTACACAAGGTCCAGCAGGGCAGCCTCCAGAGCTGTGCTCCCACTACCCACCTGGCCTCTTCTCTGATTAGTTGGTGTCCAAGCTTTACTAATTAGTAAAAATTTGACGATTAAACCTGCTGAACACTACTTCTTGTTCACTTCTTTTTCTTCCCTATTAAAATACTGCAGTAGGGCTTCCTTGGTGGCGCAGTGGTTGAGAGTCCGCCTGCCGATGCAGGGGACGCGGGTTCGTGCCCCGGTCCGGGAAGATCCCACATGCCGCGGAGCGGCTGGGCCCGTGAGCCATGGCCGCTGAGCCTGCGCGTCCGGAGCCTGTGCTCCGCAACGGGAGAGGCCACAATAGTGAGAGGCCCGCGTACCACAAAAAAAAAAAAAAAAACTTTAGTAGAGCTTACTTTAAGTAGCACAAACCCAAACAATATAGAATATATCTAATCTGGAAATTATGTGATTATGTTTCAAAGTCAATGATATCACATAGATGTCATTGGGGATTTGAACCCTGAAATGTTTTTAACAAAGATTATAAACTTCAGGTTAACAACATTTTTAAAGTTTTCAATAGTCTGTATCTTATGGGAGGGTTTGGGGACTCTCAGTGACCTGACGGCATCAGGCTGCCCTTTTGCTTTTCAGATATGTACACGGAGCAGGAGGTGTGTTTATAGCTGATGAAGTTCAAGTAGGCTTTGGCCGAGTTGGGACACATTTCTGGAGTTTCCAAATGTTTGGTGAAGATTTTGTTCCAGACATCGTCACAATGGGAAAACCAATGGGCAATGGCCACCCAGTGGCATGCGTGGTAACAACCAAAGAAATTGCAGAAGCCTTCAGCAGCTCTGGGATGGAATATTTCAATACGGTAAAATTTGACCTCCCCACTTTAGTGCTAAGAGGGAAAAATAATGCACGTTCTTATGTTTCTTTCCAATGTAATAAAGAATAAATCTCACTGTTGCCAGCTAACCACGCCAGGACCCTAGCCAAATTTTGATCTAACCATATTTCATTCTATCTGACACAATCCTCCTTGTATTTTTTTCTTGTGTATCTTTCCCCTTCCTAAAATGTTTCTATTAATTGTTCCAATGACAGATGGCTGCCCTGCTAAACTCTAGAGGTTATGATATTTCATTAACAGATAATATGATCTTTTTTGTTTTGTATCACATTTAAATTCCCAAAACACTTCACTTAGATGATTCACTACTATAAATGTTACAGGGCTGTCATAGGAGATACTAACTAAAATTCTATCTTTGGGAAATTTTATTTCCTTGATTTTACCCCTAAAAGTTATAAGCTTTAAGTTTGGAAAGGTTATTCTAGTTTGTGCAGTATGTATAATAGGACTTGTTACAGCTAAAAGTTAGAGTCAAATCTAAGAACATAAATTATTTGGAGAAAATGTCATTGCTTAGCTTTTTTCACACAGATATTCAAGCACTGAAACCCACATCCCCCTAACTAAACCACACTCTAAAATCCTTAATTCCCAACACAATGTCTGTTTTTCATTTGGACGAACTTATAAATGCCCCAATAATCCTTCATACCAGTTTTGCAGCTATATATAATTTAGAATTTTATTCTCAATCTTAAATGAATAGAATCATGTTATATTCTAAATCTAAGAAACTAATATCACAGGGGAAATTTTTATTGAAATTATATCTTTACTTGCTCATGTATGAGCCAAATTTCTCATAGATGAAGCAATACCACAAATTCAACTATTCTATTTTCTCATTTATCGTTTTTCCACAGTATGGAGGAAATCCAGTATCCTCTGCTGTTGGTTTGGCCATCCTGGATGTAATTGAAAATGAAGACCTTCAGGGAAATGCCACAAGAGTAGGGAATTATCTTACCAAGTTACTGAACAAGCAGAAGGCTAAACACACTTTGATAGGAGATATCAGGTATATTTATCGTAAAGTTGTCATGCAGTTATTCATTTGTCCAAATGAAAATTTGTTATATTTTATCTTATAAATCTAAAACAAGTTAACACAAAAGCAGATCTAGAAACACTGAAAAAAACAAAACTCATTTTTCCATCCAGAACCCAGATATCATCACTGTTAACTTTTGGGTATATATCTTTCCTGATTTTTATACTTTTTTGAAAAAAATTAAGCCAGGATCATTTCAGCAGGCAAAAGATGAAAAGAAGGAACTTAAGGTAACTCTAAATGATCTATTAAAAATATTTAAAATGACATCCAAGAAAACTCACTATTTTTCATATATATATGAAAACATTTTCATATATATATGTAAAGATTAAAGATTTGTCACAGTTGATGTCTTGAGAAGTTAAATAGCATGACAAGGTTGTTTTTAAGCCTTATCATTTTTTTTTTTTTACAATTAAGAGAAGAAAGAAAAACTGGTTGACAAAAACTAACTTGATTCAAAAACTAGGAAGTCCTGTGGACACTAGATTGGTATCTTGGATTAATTAGAACTAATAACAACTACCCTTTAAAGAGAATCACATTCAGCTTCAAATCAAACTGAAGTTTGAGGACAGTGTTAATTTTTTGTGACCATGCAGTGCTTAATAAAGTGTGTCAAGTTCCCTTTCTTTACCCCCCTCAGGGGCGTTGGCCTTTTTATTGGAATTGACTTAGTGAAGGACCATCAGGAAAGGACCCCCGCCACAGCTGAAGCTCAGCACATCATCTACAAGTAAACACACCCCTCACCGTTTGGTATCTTGGCTTGAATGCTTTTTTTTACTTCCTCTCATCTCCCCAAATGAGACAAGTTTAAGACTCGTGCAATTACAAATGTGGGCTTCTTGCATGCGAATATGAAAGTGCTCTCTGTTCACATCATTCTGAAATAATCTTAGTTATCACTTATATGCACTCGCATGTATTTCCTGCACTCATTAGGATGAAAGAAAAACGAGTGCTTCTCAGTGCCGATGGACCTCACAGGAATGTGCTTAAAATAAAACCACCTATGTGCTTCACTGAAGAAGATGCCAAGTTTATGGTGGACCAGCTGGATGAGATTCTAACAGGTCTGTCCACAGATCTTCAAATAAGATGCCCTCACCCACACTCTGGTCAGACATGACAGTGCAACTTGCACTGGCAGAAGTGAAGGAGGGTGGAAATGATTGTATACACTTATATTATCATTTATTTTCACTTGTTAAAAATAATTGCATGTCTTCATTGTACCATGCACCACAGATGCTGCAGTGTAAGAGTCTTTGAGCTTTGTACTATGAAAATATGGGAAATGCTGTTAATAAAAATTGTAAGCTAGGGACCTCCCTGGCAGTCTAGTGGTTAAGACTTCGCCTTCCAATGCAGGTGGTACAGGTTCGATCCCTGGTCAGGGAGCTAAGATCCCATATGGCTCAGGGCCAAAAAACCAAAACATAAAACAGAAGGAATATTGTAACAAATTCAATAAAGACTTTAAAAATGGTCCATATCAAAAAATCTTAAAAATATATATATATAAAGGTTATAGGTTAATATAGTTATCATTTGACTTTGTATTTCACTTATTACAATTTAATTTTTGAAGACTTATGTTTGTCATTCAGAATTATAGCCTGTCATAGGAATTCATCTTTTGTTTACCTCTGTTAAATAATTAGGTTAATTTATTTTTCTGTTATGAACATAAATTGAGATTAACAAGTAAGGTAACAATGTAAAACCATATTGAAAAACATAAAGCACTGTCAAATGTTAGAGCTTTTAGTTATATTTTTAAGATTCTACTTCTCTGCTCCCTCTCAGCCTCTTGGGGTTGGGATAAGGCTAAGCTAGGAATCAGTACAGCATACAAAATAGATCATTATTATTTGGAAAGCTGAGAGTCAGCCCCAAGTTATTCGTAATACGGTCACTGTCTTTGGACCAAAAGACACCCAAACTTGGCCAACAGTCCTGATGCCTCTGGTGCCTTGAAGGGACAGGTGGAAGAGACTATAGGTTGGGGCAAATCCGTCGCTATTACTTAAAATTCAGCTCAGAGCTTGAGCATTTTTAGTGGTGTGGCTAAAGAATTCTTTTTTAACAAAGTGAACGAGGCAGAGCTAACATAGGCTCAGCGCCACTTGTAATGATGAAATGCTACAGTAAAAGTTGAAAAGCAGCTATGGTAACAGTGACACTTTTTAAAAACATGTACCTCTCTAGTTTTCTTTCAGGGTGTCCCTCTAGTTACCGAAATAGGGTAGGGTGGTTTTTTTTTTTTTTTAAGGACTTTTATGTTCTTCTGTCTTGTCTGTTGTATCTTCCTTGACATAGGTTTAGAAGAAGCTATCGGAACCAAAACTGAGAGTGTGATCTCTGAGAATACTCCGTGCAGAACCAAGGTAAGAGTCAGTTACTTAATATTTAGGGCAAAAGTTTAAAATGGGGGGAATTTAAGAAAAAGGAGTGCAAATTTTAAAAAATTGTACAATGACCTCTAGAATAAAACCCACCTTTGCTAGAGTTGGCTTACTGTTACAATTCTGAGTGCACAGTTAAGGCAAGCGCCTCACCACTTGACAAGAATAAAGCCAAAGAACCATTCTTCCAGGATCATTCCTACACTCCGCCCCCCGCCAGAAAAAGTCCAAAAACCCCCTCAGGCTTGCAAAGAGGACCTTCAAAATATAGAGAGAGATAACAGATGTCCTAAGCTCCTTCCTGTTTGTCTGAGGGATGTCTGACACTGACTCAAAGTCCCACACACCGCTCTTTAGTCAGCAAAAGCATCAGCAGTGTGACTCCAAAATGTCAGAGTTTGGTCCTCAAGTGAACTAAAGAAGAAACTTCGACTGGCGGCGGGGCCTGGGAACCATTTGGCATGGAGTGGCCTAGTTTCTGCATTTGATGTGCTTCCAGCAGAGGGCTTCCCCATTCTCTCCCTGAGCTGCCCAGGGTGTGAGAAAGCGCTCCCTTGGTCGGGAAACAGAAAGGCAAAAACTTGAGAGGCTTTGTTGCATAATTAATTATTTGTTTATGACTTCGATGCATAAAGGAACACTCAAGCCCGCCTGCACATCCAGGGTAGTCAGCAAAGTCCTTTTCCTGAGTGAAAAACATGAGGCCCTTTGAATGAGAGAGCAAGTGATTTGCTAACAGGACGCTTCTGTCTCTTGGTGCAAACACAAACCAATGCTAGAAATCACTGCCTCTCTGCTGTCTGAGAGTGGCTTATTGAGTCTGGGACAGAATCACAACTGTCAGGACCAAGCAAGCATTGAAAAGGAGCTTACAGGGACTTGGTCAGGGAACTAGATCCCACGTGCTGCAGCTAAGAGTTCGCATGCTGCAACAAAGATCCCACACGCCGGCGTAGCCAAATAAATAAATATATTAAAAAAAAAAAAAAGAAGAAGAAAGAAAGAAAAGGAGCTTACAAAAAAAGGAGTTCCCACCAGAAATCCCGCTTTGAAGTTAGCACGCGTTTCTCAAATTTTGGCTTGCAGTCCCAGATTTTAGGTTGACATCACATTTCAGATGTCTGTGGAAAATAGTAGTAATCAGAGTTAGGGAGGAACAAGGGGCATTGCTGTGTTGTGTTGTGTTGTGTTGTATTCTCCCACGTGCCGTGTTGCCTGTTGGCCTGTGGAGTCAGCCCTGCGGAGCCTGGAGGCTGGGCGGGTTAGAGGCAGGCTGCCTGCTGGAGTTTCCATGTCTGTCTTGCAGATGCCTGAGGAAGCCCACTCGGAATTGCTCAGTGACGGCAGCCCGGACCCCAAAGAAAATCCCAGCCTAAAAAGAAATGGATTGTGCACAGATAAACATTCACTGCTCAGTAAGAGGCTCAAGACATGAGAGACGAGCATTTTACAGCCAGATAAATGTCCGGAGTTACACAGAATGAACGGAAGTGTCCCTTCTGTTAAAGCTCTATTATACCCGCCAAAGGAAGACTCTGCGTTCCATTCAGAGGTATAAATAAAGTAAATGAGTAATAAGAATAATCCAAGTGATAATCAAACCCGGTCAAGATTTAGCCTCTAGCCTGTTAATTCCTTACTTGAGATTTCTGAAAGCACTTCATTTATTCTACTCAATTTCAGCTTCAAATGGAATATTTATTAAGTTGGAAGTTTTACGTCTCATGTTTTAATATTTGACACGACAGAGCAAAGTACAGTAGTAGGTTCCTGAACTTTGGAGACTATGAATTCTTTAATGATTTAATTTGTATATATTTATGGACTATAATAAAATAAAAGATGATGTAAACCAAAAAAGTTTGACCAGAAAAATGTTTACCGTTCCTTTGCGGAGAGCACTGGCTCAGTAAAATCAACGCCACTTGGAAAAAAATCACATACAGCAAATGTGAAGAAGTGAATGAATAATTTGGACTTTTGTTGGGGAACTAGGTTAATCGTGGTCCTGTGGGGACGAGGGTGGAGGTGAAGAGGCCAAACAAGGAGTACATCTAGAAACACTCCTAAACATGCTGTTGGGAAACCTCAGCTCTGACTACTCAGACTGTCACCTTGGCAAGTCACTTACCTGTTAGGTGAGAAATTAACTTTCCACCAATCATCTTCCTCTTCTCATCCAGCTTATCACCTTTGCACAACCCCTGACACATAGAGATACACACATTTCTAACCAGAGATAGGCAAAGGGAAGTGAGGAAACCCAGAACCTCAAGAATCTCTTCCTTAAATGTTCTATTGTCTTTTTTTTAACATTTTTTTATTTCTTTAATGTGTATCTATTTTATTTGTTTATTTTTGACTGCATTGGGTCTTCGTTGCTGCACATGGGCTTTCTCTAGTTGGGGCGAGCAGGGGCTACTCTTCGTTGTGGTGCGTGGGCTTCTCATTGTGGTGGCTTCTCTTGTTGCGGAGCACAGGCTCTAGGCACACTGGTTTCAGTAGTTGTGGCTCACGGACTCTGGAGCGCAGGCTCAATAGTTGTGGCGCACGGGCTTAGTTGCTCCACGGCATGTGGGATCTTCCCGGCCCAGGGCTCCAACCCGTGTCTCCTGCATTGGCAGGCAGACTCTTAACCACTGTGCCACCAGGGGAGACCTGTTCTATTGGTTTTTACTTATCATCTTGGTTGGAGACAGTGGGGGCAGGTATGTGGAAGGGAAGTTTCAGAGGCTTCCATGGGGCCATCTCCACTATAACAGTTTTTACTCCACAGGCCAGGGACCCATTCTAGGGGTGACTCCAACTGCCAAGTATGTCCATCCCAATCATACTTTTGGGGACTGAAGAAACAACCACAGGTGGCCTTTTTAAAAAAATATATTTATTTATTTATTTTGAATTTATTATTATTTTTTTGGCTGCATCGGGTCTTAGTTGTGGCACGCAGCATCTTCCATTGCGGCGCACAGGCTTAGTTGTCCCACAGCATGTGGGATCTTAGTTCCCTGACCAGGGATTGAACCGGCATCTCCTTCATTGCAAGGCAGATTCTTAACCACTGGACCACCAGGGAAGTCCAGGTGGCCTTTTCTAGTGAAGCCTTGAAGAGCACTGAGTTTCTTGCCGACATCCTTCTGAGAAGGGTTGGCACTCACCTGACTGAATGGGAAGACCTCCTTTGGGGCAGTACAGGTGAGCAGGTATAGAGGCTTTACCCTGGACTGACTGTGAATAGAGGGTGGAGGGGTGCTCCTCAGGGAGAGCAAGGGGAAAGCTCTATTTCCAAGACAGAACAACAAGCTAAAGTAGAAAAGAAAATTCAAGACTTTCTCCTCATTGTTCTGAAATAAGGCATCTATGCCTTGTTGAATTACAAGTCTACATCTTGTTAGGTTTATTCAGAGGCATTTGACGTATTTTGGTGCCACTGTAAATAGCATCTTTTTAAATTTTTGTTTTCCAACTGTTCTTGGTGTTTGGAAGTTCAGTTGATTTTTGCATAATTGACTGATTTCAGTAAACTAGCTAAACCCACTTGCAAATTCCAAAAATTGTCCATTCTTTTGGATTTGTACATATATAATTACATCGTCTGAGAATAATGACAGTTTTATTTATTCTTTGTCATCCCTATATCTTTTGTTTTTTCTTTTGCTTTACTCCACTGGCTAGGACATCTAATACGATCATCACCAAAATTGGTGATGGTAGACACCCTTGTCTGGTTGCATCTCAAAGAGAAAGTGTTCAACATTTTACCACTAAGCCTGGTGTTTCTCCCCCTTGGTGCTCCGTACAGTGGAAGCGTAGGGTCTTAACCACTGGACCACCAGGGAAGGCCCCACCCAGCGTTTTTAAATTGTTCCCTTGTGCTGTCAGAAAAAAAGAAAAAAGAAAAAAAAGTCTTTAAAAAAATTCTAAAAAGAAAGTAATCATGGAATGGCAACCACAAGAAACCTGTCTACATAAGACACACATCTACTCTTAGGCAGGAAACGATGAAGTGCGCTCCGAGGTGTCAACTTGAAAACACCCACACATCCCACCCAGATGCTGAACAACTGTGGATTCCTTCCCCTCAGAGACTGCGGTTGAAGAAACTATGGTGAGAAAATGGAGGAAACAGACCTCCCTGGATGGGAGTGTTTTGAATTTGGTGTCAGACTGTGGGGATAGGGTGGTCCAGGAAGGAGGCCGTCCAGCTCAGTGTGGAAAGGAGAAAATAGGAGGGGATATGGTCGGGCTCTGCCCTGGCTCCACCCTCGCCAGTGCCCTGGGACACCCAGTGCCTTTGGACCTCAGCTCCAGGTGTCCCCAACAGTAATAGCACAGTTTAAAAGGTCAGGATGAGAAAGGTAGGTGGGGACTAACTGACCTCAGGCAGTTACTTTCCCACCATGCCTCCATTTCCAAGTTCTTGGGGCAAGGAATGACATCCAATCTCCCTCTTAAAGCTGCTTCTCCCTCGGGGGGTAAAGCCTGGAGGAGTTATCCTGTGGAGGGCGAGTGCCTGACTGGGTTTCTGAAGGCTGCTGCTGTCCACCTCAGGGCTCTTCCACCCCCAGCCCAGCCCAGCCCCATTCCCTGAGCTTGAGGATTCTGAACTTTTCCCAAATACATTGCCCCACTGCTTTGGCTGTTCTTTTCTACGCCTCTATTGCACATTGCACTAATTTCTGTGGAGTGTGTGCTTAGGACTGAATTGCTGAGTGCTTAAGGTATGTGCGTGTTCAACTTTAGTAGGCAATGCCAAACTATTAGCAAAGTCGTTACCCCGATTTATATTCTTACCAGGAATTTATAAGAGATCCTGCAGATCCTTGTCTTCTCCGGTATTTCATGTTGTCAGCAGGGCCGTTCATAACAGGAAAAACCTGGTAACACAAATGCCCCTCAGTGGTGAAGTAGATTAACAAACTATGGAAGATCGACAAGACACCGTTGAAAAATTATGAACTGCAATACCACACAGCAATATGGATAAATCTTATCAATATAATAATAAGTGAAAGATAAGTCCAAAAGGTAACATACAGCAGGATACCCCCTTTTATAAAGTTGAAAACTGTACATGTTACCTGAAAAACTGGGTTCACCTCTTGGTGGGTGTTGAGCCAAAAGGTACAACCAAGCCAAAGACTGGGAGAAGGGAGAGAACCATATTTTCACTAACACTGGCTTAAAGGTTTGAAACAAGAGGGGTGCTCATGTAGTAAGGAAGTTGCCATTGAGGGGTCAGTGATGGAGCGATTAAGAGCCAATTGTACTGTGGACAGATTAAACCTTATAAATTATAAGTCAATTAGGGAAAGGAATTTCTTCCTTTTTATGTGTTTGGTACGTATTATTTCTGAGAATTTATATTGGTCCTTGGGAGATGCATATAGGTGTGTGTGTGTGTGTGTGTGTGTGCATGCATGTGTGTGTGTGTGTATTTATTTTCCAACAGGTACCTCATGGACACTTAAAAGAATAACAAGTGTATCTGCATAAATCATCCTGGCAAGAAGTCCTTAAAAAAATTGGACTCCAGTGGACCGATAACCACCCTATGTGCATCTTCTGGAATTGGCATGACAAAGCCCACTGCACACTATCCTGACGCCAACTAAACTACTCATGGTTGAATCTAAGTTTTTCCCTTTTTACAGAATATAATGGTGCAGAGTGACCCTTAAGGTGGAGGGGAAAACTGGCATTAAGATTTCCACCATTATGAAAGTACTCCCAAATTTATCTTCTCTAAATTAAATAAACCCATTTATTTCAGACTTTCCTCATAGAAACCTGTTTCCCAAGCACTGATTTATTTTTTTAAATTCAAGTTTAATTACATATGAAGTATAATTTATACATAGTAAAATTTACTATTTTAGGGTATGTAGATGGATAACAGTATATTCATATTTGACAAACATATAAGAAGAGTGCAGAAGCAGACTAAACCCCTTCTTTCTGACCTATGGTCAATGTGTTTGATTCCAGGAGCCATGGTTGCACCCATAGAGTGGCTCAGCTTCAGACCTAAAATGGATTTGAGAAGGTAGGGGTAGAGAATCTCCTGTTTCTACAGAAACACTCAGAGACACTCTTCACTTATAATCAAGTCTTCTTTTATTATGATTCAATTATTTATTTATTTATGGCTGTGTTGTGTCTTCCTTGCTGTGTGCGGGCTTTTCTCTAATTGCGGCAAGCGGGGGCTACTCCTTGTTGCGGTGCGTAGACTTCTCACTGCGGTGGCTTCTCTTGCCGAGGAGCACGGGCTCTAGATGCACGGGCTCAGTAGCTGTGGCTCACGGGCTTAGTTGCTCCACGGCATGTGGGATCTTACTGGACCAGGGACCAAACCCGCGTCCCCTGCATTAGCAGGTGGATTCTTAACCACTGCGCCACCAGGGAAGTTCCTATATCAAGTCTTGATAAGGAAATGTGAGGGTCAATTGTTTCTGTGGACAACACATGAGCTGGGTGTTTTCTTAATACCATTCAGGTTCAAGAGTGCCAGGTTGAGACTCCACACTACACTTGAGTCAAGAACCAAAGTTCAATTCTTCGGAAAATCTGGGCCTTCCTAGCTCTTGGAGTCCACAGTCAGATGCATGACAACTCAGGGTTAATTTAATCTTCTTTATTCTAACCATTGAGGTCCTGATGCCTCTGCTTTAAAAGGAGCAAGGTGATGAATTTTCTCTGATATTCAAAGTTATAAAAACAAGGACTTCCCTGATGGTCCAGTGGCTAAGACTCCATGTTCCCAATGCAGGGGGCCCAGCTTTGATCCCTGGTCAGGGAACTAGATCCCACATGCCGCAACTCAGAGTCTGCATGCCGCAACTAAAGATCCCACGCTTGGCAATGAGGATCCCGCATGCTGCAACGAAGACCTGGAGCAGCCAAATAAATAAATATATATTTTTTAAGTTATAAAAATAAAAATCTGAAAAGTCAAGATGGCTCTGATGCATTTGAATAAAAAATGAAACCTCTACAGTTGGTCCTTTACATGGAGTTGGCCTTTCCATGAAAATGTGAAAAGTTATCATTGTTACCAAGAACTGCTTTGGGATCCTCAGACAATAGAATCGATGGGAAAAATCTTCAGTGAATAATTCAAAATTATAACTGAACCCTCAAATTGAGTCACTTTATTTCTACATCATCATCATCATAAATTATTAAATAAGAAATCTATAGCTCTGAGAATAAAACTAAGAGTTTCTCTAAAATCCTGTAATGTGATGGGATCCAAATATAAAGGTATTTTGAATAAATAAGCTTTGTTCCAAAAATGCATGAAATCTTTTCATTGTGATTGTTTCCATGTGTCTGTTTGAAAGCTTCACAGGTCAAGTCCAAGAGTGATAGAAAACAGTCTTTATTTTTTTAATGGCATGTTTGCATTAGATAGTCCTACATTGGTGTTATATCTGATCTGGCTTGATTCTGGGTGTTATAACTTGGGAGTGCAGACTGACATGGCCCCTCAAGAGGGAGTTGTTGCCAGTCGGGGGAAAGAGAAGCAGCGTATCCTCAAAGTTGCCAGATGATTAGAATAGGTGAGACTCTAAAATGAAAGGGCAGGAAAATTTTCTTAGCTCCATCCCCATAAATTAAATCATAAAGTCTTGGCTTTCACCAATGTGTAACCATGTGGCTTTAAACAATGCCTTACCTTGGGTTTTCCTAAAAATAGAGGCTGAGACAAGAACCGGGGGCAGATGGTTTGTTTGGGGGTAATCCCAGGAAGCAGACATGAGGAAGTGGGGAACATGAGCCTGGGATGCGTGAGAAAAAATAATCACCACCTTCATGTGGTTGGGTTTTTTTTCAAAGTGCTTTGAAATCATTAGTTAAAGGTTAAAGGTTGATGTTAACTTCCCATGATTTGGAATTCTTATCTATCTTTTCTTCTAAAAATATTCCCATGCTGGGCCTGCTCTTCCTGTGTTTGTGTCCATATGTACGAGGGTTGCGCTCAAACTAAAAACATCCATTGACCCGGCCTCCCACCCCAGCCTCTCCTGGAGCATTTCTCTGGCTTGAAAGCCTATGATTCAAGGGCTATGGAAGGCTATGAAGATGTAGGTCTGTTTGGTAAATGTCAAGGAACCATTGAAAAACCCATCTGCATTATGCTCAAGGAGGAAAAGAGATATGGCGCTGCTCACTGGAGACCCAGAGGCAAGATGGGTGACACAGGCACGATCATTGATGCCTTTGGCAAGGATTTATCAGGCTCTTCTGGTGTTCCTGTCTAGGATCGGCGCCTGCCAGGAGAAGCAGGTGTAAACAGCCCAGTGACAACACAGGGTGGTATGTGCTATGTATCACCAAGGTGCATAGAAAGTGTGATGGGAACGTTGAGAGGAGAGCAATCAACTCTGTTTAGGGCAGTCCTAATGTCTTCGTAGTCTAGGAGATGTTGAAAGAAACAAATTTACTGGACTGAGACAGGTAGACACCCTCTTCCAGAAGGAGGAACAGCATTGCAAAAGCCCAGGGTCTAGAGTGAGAACCAGTGAAAGGAAAGAGAAAGGGTAGCCAAGAGGAGGGAGAGAAGGTAAGGGCAGTGAAGGGAGATGAAGGCAACTTGCAAAGGAATTTGGACGTAATCTTCTAAACAATGAGGAGCCAGTGAAAAACTTTAAGCAAACAGGTTTGCATTATATAAGGTCACTCGAAGGTGGCTGCCAGGGTAGAGAGCAAAGGGGTGAGTTTGGAAGCAGGGGAAGAGGTACTATGTTAGTTTCCTTTGCTGATGTAACAAATTATCACAAACTTAGTGGCTTAAAACACAAATTTATTCTCTTAGAGTTCTGGAGGTCAGAAATCCAAAATGAATCCTAAGGGGTTAAAAAGCAAGGTATTGGCAGGGCTGGTTCCTTCTGCAGGCTCCAGGGGAGAGTCTGTTTCCTTGTCTTCTCCAGCTTTTAGAGACCACCTGCCTTGCTTGGCTCCTGGCCCACTTCCTCCACCTTCAAAGTGCATCACTCCAGCTTCTATATCTGTCATCCCATCTCCTCCTTCTTTGACCTTCTTGCTTCCCTTTTATTAGGACCCTTGTGATTACATCAGACCCAGTTGGATCATCCAGGATAATCTCTCCGTCTCAAAATCCTTAATTTAGTCACATCTGCAAAGTCCCTTTGGATATAAGGTAACGTTCACAGTTCCAGGGATTTGGACAGAACATCTCTTGGGGGCCATTATTCAGTCTACTACAGTGATAGTTTCCAAATGAGAGTCAAGTCACATGAACCCCTAAAATACATGGGAATATCCTAAAATAAGGGAGGTCTAGGAAGGAAGAATATAATGTTTCATTTTTTCTCCAATGCAGAATGAGAAACTTGTTACAAACAGAACAAATACACTCAAACAAAAGAAATTAGTATCTAGATGTTCTAGCTTTTTTCGCTTGCTTTCCAATGCTTTCTTTATATATATATATATATATATATATATATATATATATATATATATATATAGTGTGTGTGTGTGTGTGTGTGTGTGTGTTTTCATTATGTAAGTGCTGTGGCCTGCCCATAAGTCATGCAAAACGTAACATTGTTCTCTCTCTTGGGACTTTGATAACAGCATCAAAGTTAGGTAATACTGTATTGAAAACACATTGATGTGTAGTTATTCAGGGAATATATCTTACCTCAACTATTTCCCTTTGAGGTCTTGGAGAGCACTAGTTGCTTTGATTCATAGTTTTATCTCCCATGGAGTGGAACACACTTTCTACACTAGATGTTTGCTGTCTGCTGTCCCAGCATGGCTTCTTCCTTCCCTCATCTTTACAGTGCTAGATTTTCAAATCAATGTCCAACACACACACACACACACACACACACACACACACACACACACACACACACACACGCTTGTTGGTGTAGTCACCATTTTCCATTCCTTGGAGCACAGTCCATGGACCATTGGCCTAAGATGTTCCCAGTGGAGTGAATGCTGGAATGGAAGAGCTCTCCTATTTGAGGATGTGAATCTAAAACTTCTATAGACACTTAGCCATCCTGAGGATAAAAGTAATACCTCTTTGGAGAGAAGCACACTGTTGAACCACTGAAAAAAATCAACCCTAAAGCCTGCTCTTCCTCTGGACATTCCAGTTAAATGAGCCAGTAAATCCTTTTGCTCATTAAGCTAATTTGAATTGGTTTTCCACTTTTGCAAGCTAACATTTCCTAACAGGAAGATATTTATTCCTTGGTGATTGAATGTGAATAAATAAATGAATAACAAGAAAAATACTTTCATTACAACATTCTTCTTAATGCTGCTCAGAACATTTTTAGTGTTGATCTCATCAAAATATCTGCTTTTCTTCCCTGGGCATTGGCATAATTAGGAAAATATGGTCACATAATTTTAGAATTATATATATCAAATAGAGATACAGAGACGTGGTTTTCTAGGTACAGGGTTTAAGGGGCAGCAATTCTAATGAGATTGCTGAGAATTAGGATCCTGGTCTTGGAGAAGTTTTTGCAAGGTAAGCACTTTGTTTGCCTTAGCTTATTGGAGTTTGGGGTTGTCTTTGGGGGACTCATGGAGATTATGAAGCTGACAAAGCCACTCCTGTTGCCTTTACTGGCTTAAAGATTGCTGCACAGGGCTTCCCTGCTGACGCAGTGGTTAAGAATCTGCCTTTCAATGTAGGGGACACGGGTTCCAGCCCTGGTCTGGGAAGATCCCACATACCGCGGAACAACTAAGCCAGTGCACCACAACTACTGAGCCTGCGCTCTAGAGCCCGTGAGTCACAACTACTGAAGCCCGTGAGCCACAGCTACTGAAGCCCGCGTGCCTAGAGCCCATGCTGAGCAACAAGAGAAGCCAGGGCAATGAGAAGCCCGTGCACCGCAAGGAAGAGTAGCCCCAGCTCGCCGCAACTAGAAAAAGCCCGTGTGCAGCAATGAAGACCCAACGCAGCCAAAAATAATAAATAAATAAATAAAGTAAATAAATTTATTTTTTAAAAAAAGATTGCTCCTCACTCCTTTCCCAAAAATCATTTAGTGTAATTAAATATTAAATAAAGAAATGGTAAAATCAATTGTAGAACTGAAAAGCAATCCAGTCCCCGGGCTAATTATAATTATAATGTTTATAGGCAACTAAGGAAAAATATCTTAAATGAAGGAAAATGTAAGGGATAGAGTGTTTCACCCTCTTACATCACCAATTCAATTGAATTCTCTCCATTTCTATGAACACCCGTCTGGGGCAGAGAACTGAGGAGTTCTCTGCCTGGGAAGTCTTGAGGATCTCCCACCCCCTCTGTAGCCCCAACCCAGCTGCCACCTCTAGCTACCTGCGAGTCCTCGGGCAGGGGGTCTTCACACAGGAAAGCTCTCCTTCATTTGACAGGAAGAGTTTGAGAAAATTAGAAGACAAGGGGGGGTACTTCCCTGGTGGCGCAGTGGTTAAGAATCCGCCTGCCAATGCAGGGGACACGGGTTTGAGCCCTGGCCCCGGAAGATCCCACATGCCGCGTAGCAACTAAGCCCATGCGCCACAACTACTGAGCCCACGTGCCACAACTACTGCAGGCCATGTGCCTAGAGCCTGTGCTCCGCAACAAAGAGTAGCCCCCGCTTGCCGCAACTAGAGAAAGCCCACGCACAGCAATGAAGACCCAATGCAACCAAAAAATAAATAAATAAATTTATTTAAAAAAAAAAAAGAAGACGAGGGGGTGGAAAGAGGAAGTAGGTATGGCATTGTTATTATTATTATTAACAACAGTTGCAACGACATGGGGCTTGGAAATTGGATCTATATTCACCCATTCACGCCAGGGTGGGTTCTCTGACAGTCCCAGAGCCCAGGAATCCTGGGGAAAGTACTGGAATGCAGCAATGGGTAGCTTTCTGATGTAGAAAGCCAGCAGTGGCTGCACTTGCCTATATTCCCGGAGGAGAAAGAAGCTGATGTTAGAGGTGGGAGGAGCCTGGGGTGGCACACGGATCCGGGGTGGGTGGAGCCATTAGAGGAAGCGGGAGGGGTTCCAGTGCCCCACCCACTTCTCCAAGCATGACAGAGGGAGCTATTGTCTTGGAGCTGCACCAGGGTGCGAGCAGCCCCACGTGTGATGTGACTTGGACGTGACCAGCGTTCGAGAACAAGCTGACGTACATTAGGGCGTATAAGTAGATAACTGACGCGTCTGGGAGCAGAGAGAGAGGTCAACTGAGGAAAAGGTTATTTATTCACTTTCTACCTGCTGCTATTATCTAGGGTCAAGTTCAGAGTTAAAGCAGGTGAGCCATCTGGCAGGAAGAGATACGTTGCAGGGAAGGGACGAAGCTAACCAGTAAGTACCGTGCATCCAGTTCTAATCATCCGCCTGCCTTCTACACGACGTCTGCCGTCTCTCTTCCTTCCAGGGCTTGAAAGAGACAGAAGGGCTCCATCCGGGTTGCCTGGCCTGTCCTGCCCCTGAGCCACCTTCGTAGTTCCCCTAGTCTGCTCCCAATTTCCAGAAGGAAAATAATGCAGACCAGTTGGAAAGGAAAGGGAATTTTGGCTAAAAGGTGGCAGCTCTTCTGTAAAATGTCCCCCTCATAGTTAAAGAAAATGGTTGTTGGGCTCTAGAAAATGTCACAGAATGTGAAAAGGAGAGGCTCTGAGTTTATAGGTGTTCAAATTGAAGCTGGAGTTGACCACAAAAAGTATTTAGTCCCAACCCTTTTTATTTTTTTTCTGGCCTCGCCCTGCAGCATGCAGGATCTTAGTTCCCAGATCAGGAATCGATCCCGTGTCCCCTGCAAATGGAAGCGCAGAGTCTTAACCACTGGACCACCAGGGAAGCCCGGCAGCCCTTCTTTTTATTTGGGAAGAAACAGAGAGCTAGGAAGGTTAAGGGTTGTGCCCATGGTCATCTAGTCCCCCTCTCAGGTAGACATCTTTAAGTGGATCTGTCAAGCGCATAAGCTAATGACCTCCCTCCACCTTCTCTGGGAATTTTACTTAATACAGGTAAATCCCTAATAGCCACGTGGGTGCTCTGAGAACTTAGCCCACCTGCTGTAACTGATCAGATCAGGGGTGTATACCCAGCTGTGTCCGTCATTCATCTTTCAATATTTGAAACCACAAAAAAAGAAATAAGAAAAAAAATTGAAACCATTAGTGGTTCAAAACTCTTTCTGTGGCTGGAAATATAGCTTGTAGATTCAGGAAATATAACACATATGTGTTAATGACCCATACTCCCCTGTCGTGTACCTGTGCACAAAGGAGCAAAGAAACAGGTCAGCAGAGTGAAGCAATTGTGCAGAAAATGGCAGGAAAATGTAAACAGAGTGTGAACCCTAGGGCCTTCTAGTTCCTTTTCCCAGTCACTCACTGAGCTTAGCTGCATTCCTGCTCTTGGGTTCCATGACACGTCCCTGCCAACCCCACCCCTTTTCTCCTTGTGTTAGTTCAACTTACTTGCTTCTATTACTTGCAACCAAAGAACACTAATATCCCCTCACAGTAAGTGTGAGTAGGCGTGGGAGCCAGCAGGACTCTCTCTGCTTGCACTCCGGGCCATCAAGCAGGGAGCCTACCTTATCCTTCCTTTTCCCACTGGACGCTGAGGAAACACTGGCAGTAGGACCACTGGGAACTGCTTTTCCGAACCCAGAAGGATGTAGCACGGAAGGGACGCTGCTAAGAGCATCAAGATGCCCACATGATAGGGACGCATATAAAAAGGGAAGAGATCACAGCTGAGCTGTCTGACCATCTGAATTACTGCCCCAAATCCTCCCTGGGACAGCCCAGCTGTGGCTTTCTCCTTTTCTCTGTCTGAGATCCAGTCATGACTACTTGCTGTCACAGTCTCTGTATGTTGTTGGATCAGTCCTTATGGCCATTTCTGCAAGCCTAGCTGAGTCTGGGTCTCCTCCTTGGAAGCAAATATTCTCTAACTGCAGTTCCTCTGCTGTCCTCTCACAACCAGGATTACAGACCTCTAGTCCCTGGTTCTACATTTCTTGGGACAGTCATCTGCTTTCTTTTGCCTGGGCCTAATCCCCAGGGTATCCCCACTCTCCCCTGTCTTAGGTTGGGTTCCTCAGGAATAGAACCTGGGAAAAGCATTTGTGCAAGTAGTTTATCTCAAGGAGTGCCGGCAGGGAAATGGGAGGTGACAGAGGGAAGGGAAGGCAGCTGATCAAGTGTGTATTAGAGGGCAGGTTACCACTCTGGGCAACTGGGGTGCAATCCTGTCTTGGGGACTTGGGGAGACAGTGAGAAAATGTCTCAGAGTTTCCCACCCTAAGGCACAAGGAAGCTAAATTCTATTTATCTTCCAATTCCCAAGCAACATTGATGCCGAAATCTCAGCTTCTCTGTACACCGGTGCCGAATTGAATCTCTGAGACAGAGTTTTGGGTGAAGTAGAAAAGAATAGCTTTATTGCTTTGCCAGGCAAGGGGGGCCACAGCGGCTAATGCCCTCAAAACCGTGTCTCCCAACTTGGAGAAGTTAGTGAGGAGTTTTATAGTAATGGTTCAAAGAGGGCGTGATCAGCTCGTGGACATTCTTCAGATGGGTTCGTGGTGAGGTAAGTAGGAGTCAGCGTCATCAACCTTCAGGTTCCAACGGGTCTGGGGTCTACATGCTTGTGGGCAGAATACCATTGTTAATCATTAACTTCTCCCACCTGGAGGGGGTTTCAGTATCTGCGAAACAGCTCAAAGATATTGATGGGGAACGAGGACCTTGTCCCAAGACTGCACTATTGTTTCTCTTGACTGTTTCTCCCTGGTCTCGCATCCCCTCCCTTCCCTAATTAGCAACTGCTTGAATCTGCCCGTGGGAAGTCATGGAGGCTGAAAGAAGCCTATTTCCTGTAATCAAAGGATTTGTGCCCAGGAGCCCCACAGGGCTGCCCGGTATCAACATTAACTGATGGCCTTTCCTGGAAGATAAACTTGCCAATACCGCCACCTGATCCCACGCTGGGACCGAGAACAAGCCAGCAGGCAGAGATGTAGGTCCTTGCAGTAGGACACCTTCCACACATGTCCCCTGGTGAGGTACCAGGGGACGTGGGCAGAGCACAGTAGTGTCCACTACAGTCCACTTGTCCCGACTGCACCTAGGCTTTGGTACATGATTACACAAGCATGGCATTGTCCAACATGAACTAAGACAAATCATTCAGATATGAGGACCCTAGAGCCCTGCGTCCAGCAGAGACAAGCTCTAGAACTTTAACCTCATGCCAATGACCATCCCCACTCGGCTTTAACCGCCAGGGAGCAGAATTAAATCCTTTGAACACTGGAAATGTTATTTTGTGCAGTTAGTCACATATGTATAAAGTCGATGGTGTTTGGTTTTAAGGAAAAGCCTTATTCTCAAGGCTGTTCCAGGTTTTTATCAAGTCTTTCTTTCCCTCTTTTCTTCCATGAATGTAAATGCAGGATCAAGGAATGCCATGGGACAGAGATTTTGTTCCCTTGCTAAGTCATATCACAGTCGAGAGCATGGACTTTGGAACCTATCAAGCTAGTTCTATTTCTACTTTTGTGTCTTAAAAAAATCCTTCCCAACCCTGAAGTCAGGACGATATACTTCAATATATTTTCTAAAGGCTTTGTAGCCTTTCACATTTAAATATTTAATCCAATTAGAATTGATTTTCATATATGGATTTGCTTTTTTTGTCCATATAGATAACCCAATTGTCCAAGAAATGTTAAGGGAACCACTGGCCAAAACTGCCCCCCCTTGGCCAGACAAGATGGTAGCCACTTGCATGAGTTATCTTATAACAGGAGGTCCTGGTAAGGAACGAGGAACTAACAAGCTACCACCAACCGGAAGAATTCGGGAAAGGTCAAAAGGAGAGAGGAGACGCCAGCCCATATGTCCGACCAATCTCCCAGAATCCTTCTCGCTGGAATCCATCTTGGCTGAGTGATGCACGTGCCACTAGGATGGACCCTGAGTCAGAGTGATTGGCCAGGGACAACCCGGAAGCTAACCCAATTACCATAGAACCCCAGACCACGAGCCTCATGGCAGAGCAGTTCTCCTGGGTTCCCTTATCCTGCTGCTCGCCACCCGGGGGGCCCCTTCCCGATAAAGTCTCTTGCTTTGTCAGCACGTGTGTCTCCTCGGACAATTCATTTCTGATTGTTAAACAAGAGCCCACTCTCAGGCCCTGGAAGGGATTCCCCTTCTTGCAACAGAAACATTTATTGAAAAGACCATCGTTTCTCCACTGGATCACAGTATCACCTTTTCATATATCAAGTGCCCATATGAGTGTAAGTTAGTTCCAGGCTCTATTCTGTTCCATGTGTCTATTTGTCCATCCCTGGAGCAACACCACACTGTCTTAATCAGTATGGCTTACAAGTTTTCTATTTATTTATTTATTTATTTATTTATTTATATTTTAGGCTGCACCATGCGGCATGCAGGACCTTAGTTCCCTGACCAGGGATAGAAGCCACACCCACTGCGATGAAAGCGCGGGGTCTTAACCACTGGACTGCCAGGGAAGTCCTGGCTTACAAGTTTTTACATCTGGTAGAATAGGTTCTCCTACCTTATTTTTCTTGTAGACTGCCTCACCAATTCTTGGCCCTTTTGTATTTCAGTATAAACTATAGAATCAGCTTGTCAAAGTAATTGATGGAATTTTGATTGGGATTGCTGAATCTACAAATCAATTTGGGGAGAATTAACATACATATAGTATGCTTCCTTCCATCTATATAAAGTTAAAAGCTTGGAAAAACTAATCTAAGGTGTTTTGAGATGGATAAATTTAAAATATAACAAGGAATCAATAACACAAAAGTCAGTGGAGTGGTTACCTCCAAGAGGAAAGTAAAGGGCCATGATTTCGAAGGGATACACAAGGAGCCTTTGTTTTATTTCTTGACCTGATGGTAGTTATATGGGTGTCTGCCTTATAATTATTTATGAAAATGTGTATTTATGATTTGTTTAATTTTTGTCATATAGTTCAAAATAAAATATTTTCAAAATTCTAACTCTGCCTTCTTACTAGTTATTACATTAATTTTTGTTACAATAGTCTCTCTCTGAGCCCCAGTTTTCCCATTTGTAAACTGGAGCTCATACCTACATCACAGATTTATCTCTTCTTACAACATTGCAAACAGCACATAGTACTGCGCTTAGCACATGCTAGATCATCAGAAAAATGCTGATTTCCTTTCCCCTCCCAGGCAATCTCTAGTCAAATCAGTCAGAGATGAAAGGACAACCTCTAGGACGATTATGTATTCGGGAGTCCCCTGCATGCGGCCTTGGACTTGCACTCTGTCCTGTACTAAAGGAGTGTTGACTGGACAGTGAGTTTATCTCCTGCTCTTTCTGGAAATCATGACATCTGTCACTTTCATCACTTTAGGTGTAGGGCAAAGTGAAGTTCGTTCAATAATGCTTATCTCTAAACCAGCCTTCTGCGGAGTCACCAATTGGCAATGGGCTTTCTCTCCACCCCTTTCACTCTGTCCTTGGCTCTAGAGAAAGTGAACCTGTAGCCTTTGACCCCTACTGGTAAGCACAGTCAGATTGCAAATGGTGGTGGAGTTTTTAAAATAATTCATGCTTAATTGAAATCCCTTTAAAATAATGCCATGGGTGCTGGGGAGAGCACTGTGTGATTGATATCTATATCTACATCTACATCTATATCTATATATAGATGTAGATATATATATCCTTTGCAGCTGTTACAAGCTAGGTACCAAATTTAGTCCCTTAATAATAAAAATTAAAACAATAATGGTTAAGATATTTTGAATGACTGCAAAATATGCCAATCACTTTGTTTGCACTTCAGGTGTATTATTTTATTTAATCTTCTTATGATAATAAGTATAATTTTTATCCCTCACTTTACAGATTAGTAAACTGGGTCTTAGAGAAGTTATGACTTGCCCAGTGTCTCACAACTAGTAAATTGTGGAGACCTTAGCTGTGTATCTAAATTTGTGGAACAGCAAGTTAAGAACTGAAGTGGTGGATATACACACATTCTCAGGCACACAAACTGGCTCATATGCCATGTCTTCTATATATTTCTTCAATGAATGACTATCACAAAAATGGTGTGTTCTCCAACCTGTGACATTTCTCCATGACTGGTGGACACGTATCAGAGCACTAACAAATAACCACGACGAGCCTCCTGCTCAGACCGTCTCAGTGAGCATTAGTTCATCATGATAAAAATGAGATGATGGAGGAATAAAAGCACACACCTTATAACCCCACTTATCACAAGTGCATTTTATAGCCAAAATGTTCCACATCTGAAGGAAATAAAATTTTCAACTGCACACAAAATCGGCTGCTGGTTGGGCCTCAGAGAAAGTAATTGTCTGTGGTCGAAAGAAATACCTCATCCAAGACACATAAGACCCACTGCTGCAAAATTTGGAATTGGAACAAAGAGCGTCTTAAGTCTCGTTGTTTAGCCAGAAATATAACACATAAACTCGGGGGCTGTGAGGGAGCAATATTCCCTGTGCCCAAAGAAGCAGAGAAATCAGTCCACCAGAGAAAGAGCAGTGAAACATGGTACAGAAAGAAACAGAAAAACAAGGTTAAGAGAAAGAGCTCTGAGGGCTTGGTGTGTCCGCATTCCAGGCCCCTGGAGCTCCCTGCACACCTGTCCTGGAAGTCCCTGAAATGTCCTGTATCCTTTTCATTCATGTCCATATGGGTTGGTTGGTTTGTTTTTGTCTTAAAGTAGTTTGAGTGTGAAAGAGGAGTGTAAAAGGAAAGGTTCCCCCCTTTCCCTACAGTGAAGCTTCGAGAATTTTCATGTGCCAATCCTTCTAGCAGAGCTTCCTAGCTTCCCTCAGTGTCTGTCCCTATTACAGCGGCTCTTCATGCTCTACCCAAGGCTTCCGTTTCACGTTCCACCCTTGCGCTTTGGAGGTTGCTTAATAACAGGTCTCCCAGCACTGCCGTGTGCCCCTAATCAAGGACTTACCATATGGTGCCCATTTTTACAATAAACAGGATAGACATCAGAACCTGCCCCTTTTAAAAACAACCAGAAAAGTACAGTCCTCTCAGTCACTAGAGGTGGCATGATGTAGCCACAAGCTATCATCCAAGAAAGAACTAGAGGGCTCAAGAGTGCCCCTGGACATAAAGAAAGGGTGGAGAATGAAGGGAATGTAGACCAGATACACACTGGAATCGCCTGGGGAATTTAAAAAAATCATGACACCATGATCCCACCTCCAAGAGATTTTAATGAAATTGGTTTGGGGGCCTAACATCAGGACTTAAAAAACTCCCCATCATCCCAAGGGGTTCTAATGAGAGCCAAGGCTGATAACCACTGATGTAGATGAGAAACATAATTGATAAGAAGTTGGGCAGATTTTAGGAGAAGACAAAGGTGAAGAGAACTACGCTGACTAAACTTTTTATCCCAGGGATCCCCAACTCCCCGGCCATCGACCTGTACTGCTCTGGCCTGTTAGGAAGCAGGCCGCACAGCAGGAGGTGAGCCGCAGGCGAGTGAGCGAAGCTTCTTCTGTATTTACAGCCGCTCCCCATCGCTCGCATTAGCGCCTGAGCTCCGCCTCCTGTCAGCATTATGGTGAGTTGTATAATTATTTTATTATATATTACAATGTAATAATAATAGAAATAAAGCGCACAATAAATGTAATGCGATTGAATCATCCCGAAACGATCCCCCCCACCCCCAAATCCGTGGGAAAATTGTCTTCCACGAAACCGGTCCCTGGTGCCAAAATGGTTGGGGATCGCCGTTTTATCCTCCAAGGCACCTCGTTTTAAGTAATGACCATCTATTCAGCACCCACTGTGTGCCAGGAACTGTATCTTACATTCATTATCTGCATTCCTCATAGTGACCCTGGAGTTTTTTAGCTGAGGAAGCTGAAAGTCAAGTGAAGAAACTCCACTAAAGACAAACAACTCCTAAGTTGCAGAGTTTTTGTCTTTCCTTTACACCAGTTGTTCTGACGTTAGTGTGCGTCAAGGCCACTAGGGCGCTTGCTAGCCACACCCTATCACACAGGTATGAAATGAAATAGGATTAGATGGGCTCGTGTCTTTCTCCCAAACTCCCCAGGTTAGTCTGATACACGTGGTTCACAGACAAATTTTGAGAGTTTCCCAACTATACTGTTTCCTCTAGCACAGGGCTCCCAACATAGTAGATTCTCAAGAAAAATTTAACAGAGGAAGGGAAGAAGGAAGGAAAGAAGGAGGGAGGGAGGAAGGATAGACTTGGGGTATAATAATAATTGAGTAATAATCATTAATTGAGTAACTGAGTAATAACTATGATGACTTTGAGACAATAGCCAAAAGACATATTAAGGGATATGTCTATGGGGCTTGTTTGTTAGCCTTTCTTCCTTTTTTGATGTCAAAGAGCTACAGTGAGAAACCCTGAAGATGGGGGTTTAGAGGCAGAGTAAGGCCAAGCCAGCGGTGGGAAGGAGACGGGATGGGTATGTTCTTCCGCAGAGCCACCAACTGGCCCAGAGAACAACAGAGGCATACAGCTCCAAAGACGGGGCTCTTGAGTACAAAGGTGCTTTCTTGTTCACACACCTATTCTATTTAACTTGGTTTTGACATCCATGAAGGAAAACATCCATTCACACACGTAAAATTGCAGAGGGTCAAGCCTGCAATTCCAGCTGGCATTTCAACTCTGCTTAACAGATAGTACTGTCCAGCAAGAAGGATTCCAAACTTAAAGAAAAGGTCGTAGGCAAAGTGGCAAGGACAAAATAGATTGGGGATTAAATGACTCTTCCTGCACAAGCAGGAGAAAATCACTCTTAAGTTATATACCATTACCCCAAAAATCTCTGTATAGAAAAAGTAATAATTACCAGGCCCCAGCAGCACATAATATTTTATCTAACCACATTTGTGGCCAATAAAGGAATCCAGACAGTCCTTCAGAGTCTTTTCACTGCCAAGGGCAGAACTATGTTGTAATATTGACAGAAGGCCAAGCCACATCTCTTCCTGCCTCACCCTCTTCCCCAATTCTCTACCACCACCATCAATTGCCCATCAAATCCAGTGACAACAGCGGAACAGCGACCCAAACATAGAACTTCAGTGAACATTTCCTCTTTCAACTAAACGTATTTGTGGGTTTCTGATAGACTTTAAGTATGTTTGTTGAATGAATAAACAAGTGAAATAATTAATTAACCTAAAGACAGCCTGGGAATCAATGTAAACAAGGTTACATAGGACTTCCCTGGTGGTCCAGTGGTTAAGACTCCTCGCTTCCACTGCAGGGGGCACGGGTTCAATCCCTGGCCGGCGACGTTCCATATGCTGAATGGTGTGGCCAAAAAGAGAAACAAAAACAAACAAAAAACAAAGTCACATAGCAGGAAAAAGACAAATGCTTGACACAATTCAGAAATGCTGTAGTAGTTGCTCAATAAATGAGTGTTACATGACAGGGGGAAAAATTACTTTTTGAGACACTGAGCCAGGTGAAGCACATTTATTAAAAACCCCAGGGCTGTGTTTCCAAAATGTGCCTAATACTAAGAAGCTCCTGGTGCTTTTATTAAAAATACAACTTCCCCACGTTCCTGCTATGCATATTCAATTTCTGCAGATCTACTGCAAAGTCTGGAAATCTGTATTTGCAAAGTTCCTAAATACCCTAGGGCCAAGATGTTAAGGTCATTTGCTATTTTTCTTCAATTTAGTGGAGTTTGACATATTCATTCATTCAGCAAACATTTATTGAGTGTCGACTGTATACCAAGCACGAAGTTAGGCACAGGTAATACAGCAAGACCAAGAAACACAAGGTCCCTGCCCTTATGGGGCTTACCCTAAGGGAGATTTGAAACTCATTCAATGGAATGAGATAAAAACTGAAGAGTATTTTGAGACCAACACACCTTTATTAAGTCCCTGGTCTGGTGGATAAGAAAAGGGAGAGGACAAACAGAAAGAAATCTCTTGAAAAAGGATTAAAATTCAGAGTTTAGGAAGATGCTAGAATGTGCGCAAATGCCTATTTTCTTATCCTCACTGGCAACCAGGGTGGTGGGACCTGAGAAGGGAAGCATTCCTGTTGATTCCTTGGGGTCACTTCAGTGACCAGAAGTAACCATGGAGCCAGAGCTAATGCTTCTGCCTGAGATCCATACCAGGAACCTGTTCCTCTCTGGGGCCTCTGGGACTTGACTTAAAGAGTTTCCAGAAAATAAATGTTGTAATTACTGCAACAGATGAGTGAAGCTTTCATTGCTCTCTGAAGAGCATTTGCTGTGAAGGTCTCCTCCGGGAGCTGGTGGAGAGCCTGGGGCCATGCATGCTTCCATCTTTATCACCAGTAAACAGTAAATGGGTTCCAGGGCTAAGTACCAAAAAGTACCAGTTTTGAAGTTAGGAAGAATGAACTGGAATCCTGCTTCTCCACTTGTTTTTTGTGTGAGTCAAGGTAAATCCTTGAGCCTATTTTCTCATCCCTCAGGGTCCTCATGAGCATTATATGACAAAAAAACATATGGAATCCTTGGCAGAATTACTGGGCCATAGTAGGCGATCAATAAATCATTTCAATTATTATTTTCATAGATATGCAAAAAAAAGGGATAGCAAAGATGTATGTGTCGATGGATACCAGTTTTTCTGGCTGTCATCTTGACAAGTTCCCTACCTATGGAAACTTTGAGTTTCCACACCCATCTTCCAGATTTTCTATATAGAAGATGTCCATTAAAAGCTTTTCTAATTCAAAAGGTGTAAGGGTAGGATCTCGTGGATTTAACACCATTAAAAGAGGATCCCCAGCAAAGATCGAGCTGAAGACTTGTTTCCAGGGTCTCCACTTTTATTCCTGACAAGTGAGAATTGTTTCCTGTATGCTAATTTTGACTACGGGTGTTAAGGATTAAAGTATTAACAGTCTTGATTTTTAGCTAAGGAGAGACTAGAAAGAGGGTGTAGAGTGTTGGATTATAGGACTTAAACCGTGGGTGAAAGAAACACCCAAGGAGTTGGGGACAGGATGAAAGCACCAGAGACTTGGGGTCCTATTGGAAGGGGAGTCCCAAAGGAAGACAAGGAAGAAAAAAGTTCTCAAAAAGAGGACAGAACACCTCATTTATAACCTTGGGTACTGACTTCCCTGGTGGCGCAGTGGTTAAGAATCCACCTGCCAATGCAGGGGACAGGGGTTCGATCCCTGGTCCAGGGACACATGCCGTGAAGCAACTAAGCCCGTGCACCACAACTACTGAGCCTGCACTCTAGAGCCCACGCCTGCACTCTAGTGCCCACGAGCCACAACTACTGAGCCCACGAGCCACAACTACTGAAGTCCGCGTGCCTAGAGCCCGTGCTCTGCAGCAAGAGAAGCCACTGCAGTGAGAAGCCTCTGCACACTGCAACGAAGAGTAGCCCCCGCTCGCCGCAACTAAAGAAAGCCTGCATGCAGCAACGAAGACCCAATGCAGCCAAAAATAAATAAACAAATAAATAAATTTATAAAAAAAAAAAAAACCTTGGATACTTTGAGTATTGCCTGGTGTTAGGAGGATTGAAATGGAAGTAGTCTCCAGCTTCAGAGGTGATATTAGGCCTCTAACCAATTCGTGACCTTGCCTGGCCTACGTGCCTGCTTGTGAGCTACCTCCAGCAAGTCCGGGGGCACTTACGATAAAGAAGGGATGCTGAATTAGGCGATCGGGACTGACATGTATACGCTAATGTGTATAAAATTGATGACTAGTAAGAACCTGCAGTATAAACAAACAAACAAACAAAACAACTAATACTAAACTTTCTTTGGGTTATTTGTGTGGAAATATGTTAATATAAATGTTTCAGACATTACATGAAATTTCTAAAAATCTTATATGTTCTGGTATAATAAGTCACAATTCTAGTTATTACTTTAAAATGTATATCTCAGAAATAACTAAAAAAAACAAAAAAAAAGATAAAGAAGGGAGTGGATCGTGGAATTTCTTGAGCCTCGGGCCAGTTCCCGAGGGTCTAGAAATTCTTATGATACACAAAATGAGATAAACAGAATTGTTGAAGAAACCCAGAACTGCACGTTCACACACAAACTGATGATATCTGTTAGCAGCCTGGTATTATAAGCGGACTCCCCTGAACTGCAGTTTGAAGTCTCACCCGCGGAGTGGACGCACTGCCCAGGACCTTTCCCAATCAGGACTCCAGATTGCTGTTTTCAGGACTTCCCAGCGCGCTTCAAGTATGGATGTAGGTGTCGGCCCAATTTGGTGATGTACATGCTTTTACTTTTCTTTCCCTTTTCATTTCTTTCTTTTTAATGGTTTTCTATTAAAGTTAAGTTGAAATTGTCTATTTGTGTGACGAGTGGTGTCTTTTTGGTAATGAATCCTTCGAACCTAAGACGAAAGTAAAACTTCGGCAAAACACCTGGTTCTCAGCCTGGCACTGAACCACACCAGGTCATTTATTCACTGGTTCGTTCATTCATTCATTCAGCAGGTATTTAGTATGGACCTAATATGCAGTTGTTCATCACAGCAGGTACATAATAAATTCCTGGATGGGATTATCAGCTGCTCCATGTAATGACCAACTTTGGGCATGTTGCTTTATCTCTGCCTTAATTTGCTAATCAGTAAAATGAGTATAATAGTAATTCTTACCTCATAGATACATGATGAGGATTAAATTCATAAATGTAAAGCACAGAAGAGTGCCTAGAAGATGGTAAATCCCCAATAAATATTAGCGGCTGCTTATTATTTTTTTTTTAATTTTATTTGTTTGGCTGTGTCAGGTCTTAGTTGTGACACGCAGGATTTTTTGTTGCAGTGCACGGGCTTCTCTCTAGTTGTGGTGCGCAGGCTCAGTAGTTGCAGTGCATGGGCTTAGTTGCCCCGTGGCATGTGAGATTTTACTTCCCCGACCAGGGATCGAACCCACGTCCCCTGCATTGGAAGGTGGATTCTTAACCACTGGACCACCAGGGAAGTTCCCGGATGCTTATTATTAATAGAAAATCATTTGGGTGTCAAACTAAGAGTGCTATTTTTATTTATTTATTTATTTATTTTGCGGTACGCGGGCCTCTCAACGTTGTGGTCTCTCCCGTTCCGGAGCACAGGCTCTGGACGCGCAGGCTCAGCGGCCATGGCTCACGGGCCCAGCCGCTCCGCGGCATGTGGGATCCTCCCGGACCGGGGCACGAACCCGTGTCCCCTGCATCAGCAGGCGGACTCTCAACCACTGCGCCACCAGGGAAGCCCAGAGTGCTATTTTTAGGTTATCAATTCTTTCCATCCCCTGATCCTCCCCGCCCCCAGACACACTTTAGTTCAGATTATAAGAATTAGTCAGCTCAGCTTTCCCAGACTTGAAATTTTCAGAGCTTTTTCCTTTTCCTTACTTTATATACCTCGCATAGGATTCTTCTGTTTCACCTCATTCGCGTTCCTTTCCCTCATTTTAGCAACTCTAGAATACCTGCTTTTGTTCAGAGTATTCATTTTACTCTCATACTTCTTGCTCTCTCTAATGAGTCTTTGCTTCTCCAACACCTATGACTGGAGACAGTTTAAAAGACCCAAACAGAAAGTGCTCGGTAAATTTTTTTTTCTTTTCCCTTCATTCTCATCATTTCCTCTAACATGACTCTCTATTCTTGAGATCTATGATCCAAGTTAAAAATGACTGGTTCATCTTAAGGTGATTAATATCTTTAATTCATTCTTATGCCCCTAAACTGATGACTCTCACAGGACTCAACATAAGATTTACTTATATTTGAGCTATGTCTACAATTTTCTTCAAATCCCCCTGTCTTCATTTGCCCACCATAGAGAATGGAAATCTCATCAAATTCCTGCCTACCCCGCAAGGGTATTATAAAGGTTAATGAGGCAATTTCCCAGCAGTTCTTTGAGTGCTGAGAGTGCATGTTATTATTATTGTAAGATTGAGGACTTTAAATGCTTATAAAATAGCAGACATTCCCCTCGGGCTATTAGACAAGAATTCTTAATTTTAACTTTTCAGACTTTAGTAAATGCAGTTTCTTTCATCTTCAGAGTTTTGTTACACATTTTATTGATGTTTGGATGAGATGGAATTCTGAAAGTCTTATGTAAATTAGACTGTGTAAACACAAATACTTATATTATTTACATATGGGCATAAATACTTTTATTTCTATACCACTCCAATGATTTTACGTATAATACTGAAAAATCCTTCCAGGCATAATTTCCGAAAGAATAAATATTAAAGACTTGAGAAAGGAACATTTAACCATCACTACATCCTCAATCTGATGCTTAATTTCCCCCTAGAATAACACTGGTAAATGTTATCTGTGCTTAAATCTCCCCATTGACAACTTTGTCATTCTAGAAACTTCCCAACATGTAGAGAATTCCTCCTTTTGCCAGGGAAGGGCTCTTTCATGTATCTTCTCCCTTGAAATCTCCTGCTCTTCCTCCGTCCTCATCCAGTGGGCAATCTTGTTTCCTGCTTTGCTGAGGAAATGGAAGCAATCAGAAGAGAGCTTCCACAATCTCCCTTCACCACACATTCTGCCTTCTCTCTGACTCCTATAGATGGATGGACTGCCCGTGCTTCTGGCTAAGACTATCCTCTCTCACCTACTTACGGACACTTCACCGCCATTCTCCTCCTGTCATTTGTATCATCCATTTTTCTCTCCCTATTGAATTATTCCTATGAGCATACAAGTATATTGTGAATTTGCCCATCTTAAAATAACTTTTTAAATATCACGTGTCCCTTCAGCCAATAGTCATTTCTCTCCACTCCTTTCTGGCAAAAGTCTTGGAAAGGATTGCATGTGTCCGCTGGTCCAACCGCTCTCCTGCCATTCCATCACAGATGCCCCGCCACGCCTCCCATGCCTCTCTTCTCCAGGTCACCAGGGTCCTCCACATTGCTAAACCTGCCGACCTTTTCTCAGTCCTCATCTCACTGGACCTAGCGGGGACATTTGACCCAGTGGATCACTCTCTCCTCCTTGAAATACTTTCTTCACTTGGCTTCCAGAATGTTCCCCTTGCCCTGTTTTCCTCCCTCTTTTCCAGCTGCTCATTTTCAGCCCTGCTTTGGGTCTGCCTTTGACATGCATCACTTCCAGCCCCATCTTCGCTGCCCCAGCCTTGTCTGAGCTACTATCGTCTCACTTAGGTTATTGCAACTCATCACAACTGGTCTCCTTTCAACTGCCCTTGTGAGACCTTCTCAGCACAGCAGCCAAACTAATCTTGTTAAAATAGGTCAAGCTAGGGGACTTCCCTGGTGGTCCGGTGGTTAAGAATCCACCTTCCAATGCAGGGGACAGGGGTTCGATCCCTGGTCGGGGAATTAAGATCCCACGTGCGGCTGGGCAATTAAGCCCGCGTGCACCGGAACTAAGACCCAATGCAGCCAAATAAATAAATAAATAAATGAATATTTAAAAAAAAAATAAGACTCCAAGCTTTCGTTGCAGGGGGCACAGTTTCAATCCCTGGTTGGGGAACTAAGATCCCAAATGCCACGTGGCCAAAAAATAAATAAATAATTTTTTAAAAAAAAAGATAAAAAATAAAAAGGCATGCATCTTTAAAAAAATAAATAAGTAAACTAAAATAGGTCAAGTTAAATCATTCTTCTGCTCAAAACACTCCAATGTCCTCCCATTCCATCTGAGGTAAAAAGCAAAGTCCTTGCTGCCCAGTGCAATGTGATCCTATGTTACCTTTCTAATCTCTTCTCTCTGGCTACTTTCCCTCTTGTTCACCCCACTCCAGCCATTCAGGCCTCCTTACCGAGCCCTTGAACCCACTACGCTCACTCTGTCCTCAGGGCCTTTCTCCTTGCTCTTTCTACTCTCCCCCCAGATTGCCTCATGGCTCCTCCCTCGATTCCTTCATTTCCTGACTCAAGAATTGCCCTCTCAGTAAGGCCTTCGTTGACCATCCTATCAAACACTGTAAGCACCTCTGCAAATTCCTATTCCCCTCTTCTGCTTTATTTCTTCCTCAGCATTTCACATATCTAACCTATATTTCACTCATTTGTTTATTATCTGTCTTGCACACTAGAATGTAAGCTCCATGCGGATAGGGAGGTGTTTTTTTTGGTCTATTTTGTTTACTGTTTTATCCAGTGCCTAGAACGAATGTCTAGAAAATAATAAGCATTCAGTATAAATATTTGCTGAATAAATTATGAATGAAACAAATAGATAAGTCAGTTTGTTGTAATTGGTAGATTGTTAGGAAAATAAAATGCAAATCGTGGCATCAAAGCACCTCCTGGCTGAGGATAAGGCCATCTCTGTGCCCTCTACGTTCATGGTATTGATGAAGCACCTCGGCTGGGTGGTCCCCACTGCAACCCCGCAGCAGCCTGGGCTGACCCCAGTCTTCCCTGCAGAACTCAGCACATACTCAGAGAGGACAGACTCTCCACCAGAAGGAGTTTGTCAAGCTTATGGCTGTTAACTCATCAACAGAGGTAAATAAGATTTTGTCCTTTTTCAATATTCTACTAGGTTATCAGGCTTCAATCTTCTTGGCTTTTGTCTCTTAGTTTTGTTCCCAAATCCAACTGGTGAAGATTTCTATTCAGATTTAATTAAACTCTTAAGAAACTGGCTGTATTGTCATTTTCTGCTCTTAGGAGTTTGACTCTCAGTGTCAGCCTGAGCATAAACATTTAAGTAAGATATCATTCATCATTCAACAAACATTTATAGAGCTACAAAGTCCCAAGCACAGTGTAACGGAGGCAAAAATAAATAAGGCCCAGTCCTTGCCCTTGAAGAGATCAAAGTCGAGAGGGAGACGAAGACGTAGAGACGAATTCAGCACGATGTTACAAGCCCAGTCATGGACGAAGGGTTATGGGAACACCGAGCAGAGAGCAATGAAGTTTGCAGGGAGAAATGAGCTTTGAAGGATGAGAAGGTGCTGCTGAAAAGGGAAAGTGCATTACAGTCAGAATCACTGCAGGAAAGTCTCCCCAAACACAATGATCCCTGCCTTACCCAACGTGACACAAAACAAAAGCCACCTCCTGCTTGCCTCGAGCCTGAACAGTGCTCCACTTAAAAACAACATGATCTTTTACAAAATTGTAAATGTCAGTTGATCCATCCCCAGGAATTCCGCCCCCTCTGTGGCACTCATCAGACTGAATAAAGTACCACAGGATAAAGTAATCAGAGGGACCTTGATAGATTTCCCACCTTGGACTCAGACTATTAGAGCTGTGGCTTGAGAGATTAGCTTTGGCCAAACTTGATTCTTTCCATTGCTGAGGAAGCCAAGGCCCTGAGCGGGGACGGCCCTCCCCAAGTGTACCCGGTGAGTTAGGTCACCCCGTCTTTCAGCAGGATCTAATCTGAACACATATCGAGTGAATGAATCAATTCTTGCAACTCATTTCCTGCATTTTCCAAACCAGTCTTACTGCTCTCCAGACCTGAAATAGGCAACATTACTCTGACCTATTCCCCCCCCACACACTTGTCATTCAACTGCAAAGAGCCTGCATAGCCAAGTGAACCAGTGCCAGGAGGTCTGACGGACCATTCTCCCACATCTTCAGCTGTCCTTGGATCACCCCAAGCTTTTCCTTTAAAGAAGCTCCGGAATGGCTTTCCAGGGCTGTGAATCAAATTCCAAACCTAGGTCTTTGTTGCAGTGTTAAAGCCTATAGCATCTTGGAGTTGAAGATTTTTTTCTTCACATTCCTCAAGTATTGAACCAGATTCCCCAGAGTTTGTCCTGACCTTGAACAACAAAGCGGATGGAAGAAATGACATGTCCTCTGCTCAGTACTTTGTCCTCCCCGTTTGGTCCTAGCTCTACAGCCGTGTGTAGACCAGCTTCATCTAAGTGACATTTGCCTCTTTCAGCTTCAGTTCATAGGGAGTTATCTTAAAGTACAAAGGGAGATGAGGACAGAAAGCCCTTTTAGCCACCAAATAATGAGTCTTGTGCAGTCACTCAGGATACCTTGGTAGAAGGGCGGTCCCGCGGTTCCCAAGTCTGGACCGAGTCATCTCTACTTTGTTACCTCTAGTATTCCCCTCCCCGCTGCCTGCTTACAGTTGGACTCCAGCTGCCTTTCCTGCTTCTGCCAACCACCATTTTAAAAATCCGATTACACACCATTTTCCACAATCTAATGTATTTCGTTTCTGTCAGTCTCTATACAGCTGCCTGAGCTCAAGGAGCATCGCAGATCAGTTGAGATCAGGGCAGCTGAGCTACAGAGCTCCGAGCATGGAGACCTGGGCGTAAAGAACTGCTTGTAATCACTTAGGAGGGGGGCTGAGTCAGTGGCAGACCAAATGGCCTGTCAAGTACACAGAGTTTCCAACTCTTTGGTTTCTTTGAACCCATTGCAGGAGAAACAGCATCCTTGAGAAATTTCAGGCAGAAGAAACTACAAGAGCTTTGACCATGCACGGAGTAGGCAAAGAAGTTGCTTATATGTTTTGGTTTTCTCTTCTTAAGACCTGGGTTTAAAATACCCAACTTACAGAATTGTTTGAAGGATTTAAAAGTGCTGAACACAAGCCCAAGTAAGTAGTCACAATCTGACATGAATGACCATTCCCTTCCTCTGAAGCATACGTCAATCACGCATGTAGAGCCTTTAAATAAGATTGGTTCCTCCTTAGCTAAGCCGTGGGGCTGGCCGAGCCTTTGGACCTAGACTAGGGGAAACAGTAACAACACCTAGCGTTTGTTGAGAAGTTTACCTGTGTGAACTCCTTTAATCTCCATATCCTTACTCTGATTCATTTTCCTTCATAAAACTTGTCTACCTGACATTAGATATTTATTAGTTGGGGTATGACTCCCCTGCTGGAACGTGATCTCCATAAAGATAAGATCTTTATGTTGTTTACTGTTATATCACCAGCATCTCGAAGAATACTTGACAGTTAGTAGTGTTCTTTAAATATTTGTTGAATAAATTTAATCCCCTAACAAGCTATGATATAGGTAATATGATTACCTCTTATTTCAGAGAAGAACACTGAGGCACTGAGTCTAGTAAGCTGCCCCAGGTCACACAGCAGGCTGTGGAGGTCAGATTAAAATACAGACTGACCCAAGCATCCCCACGCTGTGCGCCGTGCTCGACTGCCTCTGGGAAGAAAGGCTTCCTTTCAGCCCCTGCCACTATGAATTAGACTCACACTTTTTTTTTAAATGAAGTAATTGTTCCCTTTGGAACTGGTGCTATTTATCAGCAGCAGCGGCACAGCTTTTACCCTCCCCCCACCACTTGAAGGAGGAATAGCATGGCAACCACTGCATCCAAAAACATATCTGGTCAGGGGCCACTGCCAGGTCCAGAGAACCAAACAGCCAGTGCAGCCCTGGGACCTCAGCTGAGGTGATGAAATACTGGCATCTCAGAAAGTCGACAGATGATCCTGGCACAGTGGTCGGCCCAGTGGGGCTATAATCTGAACCACTGTACAAAGAAGACCTTTTGACAGCTGATTCATGATTTTCTAAAAATGAATCATCAGCTCTTCATAAACAATAAGGAAAAACATGCCCCCCATTGCTGACCTGAGTGAGGAGTGTCAGGCTCTCGCTTCACTTGCAGCCTGTTGGAACTGTCAGGCCAAGATTGTCTCAGAGGACAAACCTTTAGGTATGTCTCCATTAACACAAAACCTTCAAAGAACAAGTGGTTTGAGGCAAAAGTGCTACAGTTGGGCAGTAATACTTTTTTTTTTTTTTTTTTTTTGCTGTACGCGGGCCTCTCACTGCTGTGGGCTCTCCCATTGCGGAGCACAGGCTCCGGACGCGCAGGCTCAGCGGCCATGGCTCACGGGCCCAGCCGCTCCGCGGCATGTGGGATCTTCCCGGACCGGGGCACGAACCTGTGTCCCCTGCATTGGCAGGCGGACTCTCAACCACCGCGCCACCAGGGAAGCCCGGGCAGTAATACTTTTGTCACAAGTAAACATGTCAAGAGAAGAATAGTGATAGAATTTTTTTTTTATTCAGTGTGTCCTATTTTATTTTTTGAATTTTTATTTATTTATTTATTATTTTATTTATTTTTGGCTGCACTGGGTCTTCGTTGCTGCGCGCAGGCTTTCTCTAGTTGCGGCAAGCGGGGGCTACTCTTCATTGCGGTGTGCGGGCTTCTCATTACAGTGGCTTCTCTTGTTGTGGAGCACGGGCTCTAGGCACGTGGGCTTCAGTAGTTGTGGCACGCGAGTTCAGTAGTTGTGGCTCGCGGGCTCTAGAGTGGAGGCTCAGTAGTTGTGGCACACGGGCTTAGTTGCTGCGCAGCATGTGGGGTCTTCCCGGACCAGGGCTCGAACCTGTGTCCCCTGAATTGGCAGGTGGATTCTTAACCACTGCTCCACCAGGGAAGCCCCTGGCCCTGAGTTTATAATAGATGAAGCTGAGCAATGAGTGAGGAGAGGTTTGTTATACTATTCATTCCTCTTTCACCTCTTTTGTGTCTAAAATTTCCATAATAAAAGTGAAAAAATAAGCAAATAATAAAACAACCTTTACAAAAGTTTTATCGAACTCCTCCTATTTGCATAGCACCATGCTATGTGCAGTTGAGTGTGGGGCATTAGGTTCTGCCTCGAGGAGCTTAAAGTCCTAATAGGGGAAATAAAGCAAGCTCTCAATGAACCCAAATCCCAAGTGGGCTTTAGTACCTCAAGAGAGACAGAAGGAAAGTCCGATGGGGTTCAAGCTCCAGATGCCTGGTTAGTACTGTGTTAATTGAAACAGTCTTGTTATGAAGATTTGAAATCCTATTCCAACCTAACTTATAGTGCCCATGACACTAGTGACAGAGAACAAACATCTGTTATCTTACGTGTCCTGGGATGTGGAGGGAAAGCAGAGAAACTAATTTTCTTCCCGGTCAGTCCACAGCTGTGCTGGAGCATACTATTTGAGAAGAAATGCAAAGATTTGGCTAGGGAATCAAGCTGGGGGTTGGAATGATGGACATAATGGGTGCGGTCAGGAGTATGTCAGACGGAGATGATTCTACAGTGATTAGGTGATCCTAAAAATGTCCCTCAAATACGAGTTTGAGGCACTTTTCTCCTTTATTGAAATCATCTTGCCAAACAGGTAGAATGCAAGTCTACTGGCCAAAGGCTTCTAATATCCTGGACAGTGCTGGAGAAATCTTGCTGACTGGCTTGGGGATTTTTCTTTTTCATGGGCCAGGCCAATCCTGCCCCTTTTATGCTGTATCCACCTGCAGACCAACCACGGTACAGGTGGACAAGTGTCCAGGGCTTATACCTAGCCTACCCTGATTGGAGATGGTGTTCCCAAACTTTCAGTTCTACATCTACAGTTTCTTGACTTATAATCCAAGGTAACTAATTACCTCTATTATGGAATCTTCTACTAATTAAATAAGAGTGCTCTCATTTCCCATTTGTCTAAGTTCTTAATAGATCTCATTGTTGAAGCCATGAACCCCTTACATGAGCAGATGCCTCGATTCATTCTGCCCACAAGCCTGAATTTAAAATGAAATGCCAAAGCCAAATTATAAAAAGAAAGTAAGGGGGCTTCCCTGGTGGCGCAGTGGTTAAGAATCCGCCTGCCAATGCAGGGGACACAGGTTCGAGCCCTGGTCCGGGAAGATCCCACATGCTGTGCAGCAACTAAGCCCGTGCGCCACAACTACTGAAGCCTGTGCGCCTAGAGCCCGTGCTCCGCAGCAAGAGAAGCCACCGCAATGAGAAGCCCGTGCACCACCCCTGCTCGCCGCAACTAGGGAAAGCCGGCACACAGCAACAAAGACCCAACGCAGCCAAAACTTAAGAAAAAAAAAAAAAGAAAGGTACGTACATATAATCTGGTACATATAATTCGTGTCGAATTAAACTAACATGCTTTCAAATAAAAATTGTATAAAAGCATACTTTTCTAATTCCAGCTAAATGAAGGCTGTGTGAAATATCTGTAATTAGTAATCAGTGGAGCAATGGACGTGTATTTTGTAAACTTTAAAACAGTCTCCAAAAGTTATCTCCACTTAAGCTCGCAAACATAAATCAAGCTCCTATTATATGCTGAGTACTAGGCACATCTCTCAGAGGCAAATGATGAGGCTTAACTGATACAATATAATAAGTACTACAACAGGTGAATATGAATATATAAGCAGGGCTATGGCGTGGAAAATTTTGTAAAGAAGTAAATAAGAAACAGGATCAGACCCTGAACTCAAGCAATTTCCAATCTAGTTCATTCTTTTTTTATATAAATATTAAAAATTTCCTATTCCTTTGAGGTCAAATAAGGACACGTTCCTGGAATGTTCCATCGTGGTGAAGAGCAGAGGCTCTGGTCCATCACCTACTGTGCAACCTTTGGCAAGGGACTTGACCTCTGTGAGTTTCCTCCTCTACAAAATGGGCCAAATAGTACCACCTCATAGTACTGTTGCGAGGGTGCAGTTAGGTGACGTGAAGAATGCTGGGGACAAAGTGCACACGGTACGCTGTCGATAAATATTAGCTATATTTAATGCCTACCCTTCCCTGAACAACAAAGCTTTCCACAGTAAAAGAAAATCCTCTCAAGGACAAGAGTTAGGGATTTAACGGGTTAAAAGTCCTAGAGAATGGAGTGCTGTATTAAGGCTAGTGAATCAGCACTTTCGTTGTTTACTGGTCATCTGCTCAGAAACACTGATTAACATGTTCAGAGGAAGAGCTCCAAGACGAATTCCAATGACCAGGAAAACAACAAACCTCCTTGATAGGCAATTTCCTTATTAAAGTTTTGCATTAGTAATAAACAGGTTATGTGACATTTGGGGCATCGGGGGGAAGGGGGAGAGAAAGAAACGGCACATCTTCACGTGGTAGACCCCAAAGGCCCAGAGATACAGTAACCTGGGGCAGAGGACATCCAGCCACGTGGACCCACATAGGACGAGCTTGTTGCAAAGACCTGCACAGGTTACTCAACCTCTGGATGCCTTGGAGAAGAGGGGCTTACATGAAGTGGGAGCGTGACCTCTCATGAGGGGACACAGGTCCAAGCTTAGTGAGTTGAAGAACTAGCAGTTTGCCCTGGCCTTCCTTTGAGAGGTTATCAAAATATTTGATGGTTCTTCTATTTGATTGTTGAAGCAGTTTTATGTGGCATTGCCAGCTGCAGTGCGGCTCCCATCTTGAGATTTCTCTTACTTAGAAATGTTAAAGCCACCACCCTATAATTGACGGTGGCTGTTTATAAAATAATAATAATTGATATTGGAAAACCATAAGACAGCTTGAGAAACAAAGAGAAACCAAAGTTTCAGAAACATCTGGGTTATTCTACTTCCTGCTTTGAAGCATCATGTAGTTGGTACCTAGGGGGGAAAAAGATGGTATTAGTATTATTATCCCTTTATAGACAAAAGATTTTAAGTATTAAAAGTATCTGTATATATGGGCTTCCCTGGCGGCGCAGTGGTTGAGAGTCCGCCTGCCAATGCAGGGGACACAGGTTCATGCCCTGATCTGGGAAGGTCCCACATGCCGCGGAGCGGCTGGGCCCGTGAGCCATGGCCGCTGAGCCTACGCGTCCGGAGCCTGTGCTCCGCAACGGGAGAGGCCACGACAGTGAGAGTCCTGCGTACCACAAAAAAATAAAAATAAAAAAAATAACTGTATAAATTGAAAATATTCTTAAACTCTCAGTGGCTTCTGTATCCTATTTATGATCACAAAAGCCTGAATAAGAGGCCGTTTCTAGCTCCTGGGCTCCTGGGAGATGTTTGAAAGCCACAGAGGATCAGACATATCAGCTCCTTCACAAAGGAGTCCTGGACTCCTAAGGTCACTTAACTCTGGGCCTCAAATCATGGCATTTAGCATTGGGAGACATCTCAGTAATCACTTAATCAGTTTTCCGCAGGGAAAAGCTCCTTCTTGGTAAAATGGCAAGTGTTCCTTTGAAGCACATGGAAAAACAAGAATTTGAGATAGGCCTAAGAACATAGTCATATAAATCTGAAGCAGCAGCAGGGTTACACCCAGGCCTGGCACATGGTAGGCGCTCAATAAATGCTTCTTCCTATTTGATTATCAAGAGCCCCATCTGCTGGTCAGATGGAATTCATTTGCAGCCCTGCAGATAGTGATTAGAAAACCCACGTGTCAGAAAATTAGAAGAGGTGAAAGGAATATCAAAGGTGAAAGAGGCACTGGAGATCACCTGATCCAATCCATTTATTTTACAAATAAAGAAGCTTATTGTAATACTGGTGTATTCCTAACCAAAAGAAATGGAGAAAGTCAAATAATTTATCAAAATAGTTCACATAAAATATTGACTGTGAGACAGACAATGAATATGAAATTTTATAAGGTGAAAGTAATCCACACATTGAAGATGCTTTCTGGTCTAAAATTGATACCTGTTCTTCTCAGGGAAAAAGGTTAAATGGGAGTGTGGACTTGGGGTAGAACTAGGGTTTGAATCGAGGTTCTACCCGTGATGTTTCGTGGTTGAGATATTTAACTCTCTGGTTTAACAGTCTTCATCCTTAGATTGTAAGTCATAACACTCTGCTATAAGAATGTAAGATCACCTATCTAAAGCTTAACAGTAGGCACAGAGTCAGAACCCCAAAATTGGAGGAGAAGAAGGAAGGATGGCTGTGGTCGTCACTACTATTAATACTGTGGACTAACAATAGCTTTCTACTTAGATCTAATAGCAGGATAGTCAGAACTGGAGTAATGTATATAAAAGTTCTTTGTAAATTGGAAATACACAGTACAACTAAAAGTTACAGTTATAAGTTGGACACAGAGAGATGATATTTAAAAGATTATACTTTTAGGGACTTCCCTGATGGTCCAGTGGTAAAGAATCCACCTTTCAATGCAGGGGACTCGGGTTCGATCCCTGGTCAGGGAACTAAGATCCCACATGTCACGGGGCAACTAAGCCCACGCGCTGCAACTACTGAACTCGCGCGCCTCAACTGGAGCCCACGTGCCGCAAACTACAGAGCCCATGCACCCTGGAGCCCGCGTGCCACAACTAGAGAGAGAAAACCCACATGCCACAACTAGAGAGAAGCCCGCGCACCACAATGAAGAGCCCGCGAGCAAGATCCCGCATGCCTCGGTGAAGATCTCACGTGCCGCAACTAAGACCTGACGCAGCCAAAACATGAACAAATAAGTCTTTAAAAAAAATTTTTAAATAAAAGATTACACTTTTAATCATCAATTTAACAACAAAATCTTTAAAAAAGAAAATCTTTAAAAAATCCAAAATCTTTGATAAACTGTTTTTCAAACACAAGCTTTCAATTGCTATCTGGAAAGACTCTTCTGAGCTCTCTATTTCTCTAAACTTGAAAACTGAACCGAACAATTCTTTGATTCACCTCTCTCTACTCACTTTTCCTCATCTGCAACGTGAGCTAGAAGAAGCCAGTTGACACTTTCTACTTTCTGCCTGGAAATCTCCCCAGTCAGATCCATGGGTTCATCAGGTGCCTTTTCTATTCTCTACCTTACAGCAGGCAGCAGTGTTAACAAGCCTGCTGCCTTTTCTTCAGCCTCCAGGGTTATTTTCCTCACTGGCTTCAAGCCCTAGTCAACAGTTCCCTGGGGACCTGTCACTTGGGGCTTCTCAAAGCTCTTCTAACTTGCACCCTCCACCTCCTCAAGACCCTGTCAGTTTCCATCCATTACTCAGTCCCAAAGCCAATGCCACATCCCCACCTCAGTTATCTATGCTGCATAAAAGCCACCCCAAATCGTAGTGACTACAAACAACAGCTTAGTAATATTTCTCAAGGTTTTCTAGGCTGACTTGGGGTAGTTCTCCCTTGGGGTGTTTCAAGTGGTTGCAGTCATCTAGCAGCTGGGGCTGGATGTCCACAAGGCCTCACTCATAGGACTAGCAGTCGATGGTGGTGGCCAGCTTGGAGCTCAGCTGGTGTTGACAGGAGTGGCCACACGCACGTTCTCCGTGTGGCTTAGTCTTCTCATGATTTTGCAGCTGGGTTTCCAACTGCATCCCAAGCGCTGGCATTCTAAGAGGTAAGAAACAGAAGGCGCCAGGCAGGTTAATAAGTACCCGGCACTGGCACAAGCTCACTTCTGCCATCCTCTGTACGGGCTAGAGAAATCATCGCCACCTCTGGATGCAGAGCAGCAAGGTCACCTTCTATAAAACAGGTGGGATGAGAGTTATCGTTGCAGCCATCTTTGGAAACTACAATCTTCCATTTAAGGATTAAAAAGCACACATACAAAAACTCGATCAACCCAAAACAGGTGAGAGCAGAGGAAAAAGAAACATTAAAAAATTGAGACAAATAGTACAAAGTGAGGACATATAGAAAAGCCCAAATGTGTAATAAAATAGACTAAACTCACTCATTAAAAGACAAAGATTGTCAGAGTAAAACACAAATAAATAATGCCTCATGATACACAGACACCCCTAAAACATAAGGACAAAGAAAGGGTTGAAAGAAGATGATAGAAAAATATACAGGGCAAATTCTAAGCTGCAGAGAGCTGAGTAAGCTACATGAGACTACGCAGACTTTGAGACAAAAAAATCACTGTCAAATATGAAGAGGGTTGCTACATAATGATGAAAACTTCAATCCACCAGAAAGATAGGACAATCAGATTGTATAAAACTGAAAATATCTTTAAAACTATGATCACAGTAAAAAATAACATACACGAACTAAATTATCAATGTGTTAAGCAGTAACTCAAAAGCAAGCAAGACTAAATAATACATTGAATAGTCATACAAATGTTGTAACACTAGTTTTTTAAAAGCAAAGAAGTGATAAACCAAAATTCAGATCAGGGGATACCTCTGGAAGGAAGGCAGGGGAATGATTGGATAAGGACTGAATACAAAAGAGACTCCATGGTACTGGCCATATTCATTCCTATGTTGGGAATGGGTTCGCAGGATTTTATTCATTTTATTATGCTTCCCAAATTACATGTCTGTTGCATATATTCCTCTAAATATATTACATATGATATAATAAAATGTTAATTTGAAAAATGACATGAATCAGGCTTTATAGGGGAAACAAAGGAATGTAAGAGATCAGAACTACAACTTCATTAAATTAATGATCTGAGTGTTTTTTCATAGTCCAGACGTTTTGAAAAACACTAAGTTAGAATATAGGACAAAAAGTATATGATGTTCTAGTAGAAAGTACAAGGGCTTTAGAGCTAGGTCCACTTTATTTCAATCCAGGCTGATCCCTGTGAAATAGAGAAAACAATATTGACTAGATTGAATTGCTGTAAGGATTGGAAATAATACGGATCAAGTACCCAGCATGGTATTGTACCTTCCTTGTTGACTCAGCCTGCTATTCCTTTGTATGACACTAAGAGACCCAGAAGATGGCTGGGGCCCTTGTTAGGATTAAATGAGGTAATAGATGTGAGGGAGCTTTTAAAAGTTGAAATATGTTATTATACAAATACAAAGTATTATGTGAAAAGATAGTTAGATATTAAAATTGTCAGATAATTTCCCATCATCTCAGTTAAAATAGTACAGCAGTTCTGAGGACTCTGAATTACAACTGTTCAGCCTATTAACCTGGTCAAAGCTTGAGTGCTCTGTGTTTAGACTGGCGCCCACAGGCTGCTATAAAGAGAAGACTCTTTTTCTGAGGTGGAGCAGTTGCCAACATAAACACTTAAAGGCATGTGTGAAGGTTCATCCTCGACAGGAGGCATCCAAAGAAACGGACTTTATGAAGAGGCCGTGCCATCCATTAACCAAAGGCAGTTCCTTGGCCTCCGGTCTCAGGGTGGCGTCATGCCACGCGCTGCGTGGAACTCATTTCCACCCTGCAGTGGACAACATAAATCATGAAAACACTTTGTTAAATGGACATAAGAATAAAAGCAGACATTCCACGCTTCAACTATATTTATCACACATGCCTGTGTGCACATTTCCACCACTCCCATCCCCGGGGGAGAATGTATAACCTTGCATTAAATCAAACTACAGAGCGTGAAGGGAAGAAGAGCTAAAGACAAGTTCAGAGCTAACATTTCTGGAGCACCTAATACATTCCAGAGGCTGTGCATTATCTCATTAAACTCTCGGAACTTCTCTATGAGGTAGGTATTGGTACCTTCATTTTACTTAGAGGAAAAAGGCTCAGAGAATCTAAGAAACTTGTCCATGGTGACACAGCTGGTAATGGGCAGCGCTGGAATAAGGCAGCAAATCGGATTGATCCCAAGTCTGAGCTCCTAATAACTCATGGTATCGTCCATCTAGATCCACAGTAACCATTGCTGAGACTCTGATATTAACATGGCTTATGAGAAGGATGTAGCCACCAAAATGGCTCTATCAGTTTTAGTATGAGCACCCCAAGCGCAGTACATAATCTCTCAGGGAACTTAGAGTGCAGCGACAGGGGAATGATCATAAAGGAATCAGAACCAATGTATCTGAGGCTGAAAAACTAGAGATGATAAGCCTGAAAAAAATGGAAGCTCAGGAGAGGGTTTTACTATTTGAAATGCTGGGTGTCATTACGTAGTGCAGGTAGATATGTCTAAGTATAGACACAGGGACCTGAAACCGATGAACGAAAGAAAACAGAAAATAGCCTTCTGAAAGACAAAGACGGAATTCCCTGGCAGTGCAGTGGTTAGGACTCAGCGCCTTCACTGCTGAGGGCACGGTTTGATCCCTGGTTGGGGAACTAAGATGCCACAAGTCGCGTGGCACAGCCAAATAATAATAATAAAATGATAATAATAATAAATTTTTAGAAAAAGACCAAGAGACATGAAGATGGAATGGGCTGCCTCTAGAGGTAGAAAGATTCTCATCACTAGCAGGTTCAACAGAAGTTAAAGGACACCTCATCACAGATGGTGAAATTAGGATTTGAATTGTCTCACATACTTTGTAACAAATTATATGAACGTAATTCCACAAACTTGGCAACAACTGGCCCTTGGGTAATCTTGCGAAGACAGCTGGACAACTGGGTGCAGCAGGGCTGGGGGGTAGGGTAGGGAGGGATGGCCAAAGGCATGGGAAGAGGTAGGAGTTCCCATTCGAGGAGGTGCCCTTAAAAACTTATTGAGTCAAAGAAATTTCCTCTAGAGTGGTTGAAGCTGTCAAGTATAATGATCAAGATGGGTTGGCAGCCAGGATTCCTTCTACTCTGAACTAGAGTAATAGAAAGTGGCCAGTTTCGCAGAGAGAAGAGCATGAAGCAGACCCACAGAATGCCTCAGAAATAAACAGCGGAGTCCTTAGAGTCCCATGTTCTCAATCCTGGTACTCTCAATGCCCAGCATCCCTGCCCTGAGTATCGTGACACTCCAGCATCCGAATAATTTATCCTGTCTGCTTAAGACAGCTTGAGTGAGTTTCTCACTTGTAATTAAGAGTCTTGGTACATAAGAAAAACAAGTAGAAGAGATTTCGGGCAAAGTGTATTAGTACTTGAAACATTTAGGCAGATGAGTAGCCATTGTTTCAACAACTAATTAAAGGCTTCCCTCACACCAAGTCTTGGTTTAGGTGCTCCTCCCACATGTTCCTATAGCAAAGAGAATTGGTACGTTATCACGTATTCACTAAATTATAAATTCCACATGAACAGGGGTTGCGTTTTTCTTACCGATGTAACCCAACATCTGGCATTATGTCTTTTATAAGTATATACTTATTACTACCTTCAAAGACTGATCTGTGTCAGAAAATGGCAGTACAATGGAAACCACTGGTCTGCTTTGCAGAAGACCTGGGTTGTATTTCAAGCTCTGTAACAAATGAATCTCCATCTATTTACTAGCAAAGTGGGGAAATAACCTTTCTTCCAGCTTTACACTTCGGGAATGTACTATTTACTAAGAACCTAAGTTACCTCACACTTCCCAATTCAAATAAACAACGATCAGAGTACAATCTTCCACTTGTAAGCAAGATATATAGGATTTCCTCTCGTTTTAATCCTACGAAGAGGATATTTTCTTTACTGTCAGGGTTCACCTCAGCTTTCTAGCCAAGATCATGCTAATCTCAAGATGGCACGAGGCCAAAGATCTGAAAAGGCAGTGAGTGGTACAAGGGTCTAGCCATTTCCACCCAACGTGTTTCCGACAGGCATTCTTTCCTCTGGAGCTCCCCATTGGGCAGACAGCAACCCTGTCAGCTGAACATCATCACAGGATGACAGCTTCTCCTGGCTAACTGTGCATCCTTCCTTTACCTCTCACTGGAGTTACTCTCCACTAAACCGTTTTGCACTTCTAACTCCACTGTAGCATCCACCTCCTGGAGAATTCTGTGATAAAATCAAAGACTAGCTTGTTTCTAATCTGGGCCGTTAATTTACTCTCTCATTTATTTAACCGCTGCTGATGTTAATAATGCTTGGCAGGCTTTCTATCAGGCTGTGACATTTTGGCTTAGTGTCCCCAAAGCATTTTAAGTCTAGTACAAGGTATGATTTTTTCTTTCACATAAAACATTGCAATTTTACCAGCAAAATTATTTAATTACATTTCATTGTATCTAGTCAAGATACTTTTATTTTACCATAAATACAAAAACCAAACCAAACCAAAAATAATAGTTGTGACACAGAAAAACACACCAAACCTTAACAGCACCATCTGGTGGTGCTTGACAGGAACTGCTCACTGCTCAATCATTCAGGGAAAGACCTCTTGAAACTGTTAACACCTTTGCGTTATCTTCTGTCCATCTAGTGTAATTAAGGTTTTAAAATAAGGCCAAATAACGAAAAATATAATTAAAGTTAAATCAAGGCTTTAAAATTGGTGAATACATACAGGTGTTATGTTCCTTTTTCAGAGCTCTGGAGTAGAGTAACCTCCTCTCCCCACATCTCTCATCACCATAGTACAGACTATTAATTTGTTTGTTTTTGTTTGTGGTATTTATCAGCGTCTGAAACTTTATAAACATTTTTTTATCTTTTGATAATTTGGCTTCCCTGCAAGGACATAAGCTCTGTGAGGACAGAGCCCTTATCTCTCATCCCTATAATCCTCAGTGCTGCCTGGCAAATAGGTTCTCAAAACTTTTTGAATAAATGAATCTTTTTAAGTTAATGAACAGCTACATTTAGATCAGCCTTGGAATTATGAAAAAAAACCCACCTGAGAGAAAATTTTACCGTAAACTTAGAGATCATGGGGTAAGCATTAAAGAGGCCCTGGAGAAGTGAAGTCCATGGCCAGTTAAGGGAGAACCAAATGACCTGGCTAGAAGAAATTAGGGGAAGACCAGACTGGTCTACAGATGTTTTTATGTGCTCCAAACTGTGTTAATTACTGCAGATGAATGCCTGAAGGGAACTGTCATCTAACACAATCACATTTAAAACAACACTGGCATAAATGTACAGCCTGTGCTGGAATATTTATAGGGACACGGAGTTGCTGCCTCACAAGGCATCCTGCCAACTACACTTGGAGACTTCAGGCTACCAACAGGAGCTTACGACAGTCACAAGATGGGAGTGGATAATTACAGACCAAAGATTAATACAATCAGTTAATCAAAAGACAAATTAAAAAGGTGTTAATTAGAAAAATTATTTATTTCTGCTCCTCTCATACATCTTATTGTTCAGGTAACAGTCTTACATACATATCTGAAATGATGCACTGTCACACACTCTGTTTAAAGGCAAAGCACCACAGGGAAAGCTGCTCAGCTGTCCAGAGTTCTCAGCTTATGGGATCTCACTTCCTGATTTTACATTAATTTCCGAAGGTCAGAAGTGTCATCTCCAAAAAATGTTAAGGGGGTTGTAAAAAATAATCACTTTATTCAATATTATAGTTGTAGAAATGAAGTATATTTTCTTTAAGAAATGAAAAAAGAAGAAAATGCCACTTAACATCGTTGGTACGTCAGTATAGGCCAGCAGGAAAAAATGCTGATAAGCTTGTCTCTGATACCAAGAAGACATTCTAGTCCAAGCTATAACACATTTCCTTTGTTTTCACTAGATGTTTCTTTTCTGCTGCTTTTCATCCTTTTCCATATTTCATATCAGAGGACTGGTACAGCCTTTAAAACTTCATTAACGGGAGCAAATTCAGTATCCACCAATTTCTTCACAAAAGGCACTCTAACCCATCAGATAGCCCCTATAAAAATAAAATTTATAAACACAAAAAGTGAAAAGGAAGCAACATTTCAATGTGTCCCAAACAAATTTTATGATGAATCAAATGACAATCTGAAAATATAATTGTGTGATTCCTCATTATGGTTCTTATTTCAAATCTTGCCCCCCAATAAATACAGTACTGGGTCTGGGTTCCATTATCCTTCTCCCTCAAAGGACAAAGTTACAAACCAATATGCTAAACAACAGAGGATGAGAAAAAAAAAAGTAAAGAGAAAAAAATGTTATGTAAAAGTCAAAGAAAGAGTCAGAATCAATTTCCTTTGGACTCTCACAATTGCCAACAAACATCACAAACCTTTTTATGGAAAGAAGCTGGTTTAGATTTCCTGAAAACCCTAATATTACCAAAGGAGAAAGTAGGAGGGCCAGGAGCTGTTCAGCCTGGGAGGCAAGCCCTCGCGCCCTCCAGAAGCAGCGTGCAGAAGCGTCTGCCTTGCACCTCTGTTTCCTTAGGAAATGTCTTGATGGCAGGCAGCGGGCATTAGCTATAGCTGTTGAGCAAGTCAAACTTCACACTGTTCAAATAGGAAATCCTTTTACTAAATGTACAAGTTGGGCCCTGAAATCCCCTTTAAATTAAAGTATTAAAAGTCTGCTTTAAAAAAAAAAAGTCTGCTTTATAAAGTTCCAAACTTTTTCTTTTGCAATAAATCCTTGCAACCTATTATTTAGGATCTGCAGGATCAAGGAAAAAACAGATTGTGTAAAACTATCCACATTAAGAAAGGGTTGAATACACCCTGTACCCGCTGATGCCTTTAGAACTCCTCTCCTTTTGATCCTGCCTCTAACACGAGTGGGTAAGCTTAACACGAATGGGCAAACGTCACTCAGTTTCCTCATCTATAAAATGGAGTTACGTCAAAGGATTTTAAGGATTATATAAGAGAATCTACTAATACAGTAACTGCTATTCATGGTAATAAGCACTGGACAAACATTAGCTATTATTAGTTCAGTGTCTCAAATTTCTTCATCACTAAGGTGGGGACAAAAAACTACTTCATAGGGCTGAGATCTACTATAGTGCCTGACACAGAGCAGACACTCAAGAATTTCCTCCCTTCCAGCTCCTGGACTCACCTGACTCTCTTGGGTCTTGGGTCTACATGCAGCCAGCCAATGTGATCTCCTTAGAACTCATTTATCCCCTCCTTCTGCTCTACCAGCCTGGTCAATCCACACTCTGAGTACAGAGAGAACTTTCACCTCACACAACCACTGTCACAACTCTGAGACAAACAATACTTCTCCCCTCCACTTCTCCCCCCAAAATTGAATAAAAAATAAAAAGCCTCTTAGTGTATATATCGACTTTGAAGACCGCCTCATAAATTTGCTACTGTAATGCCTGACACTTCACAAAAGGCAAACTCTAAGACCTAAGCTTCACAAGCAAAGAATCTGAAAAAGAATAGACATATGTATATATATAACTGAATCACTTTATACCTGTACACCTGAAATTAATACAACACTGTAAATCAACTATATTCCAATACAGAATAAAAATGTTTTTGAAAAGATTAAACCTACAAAAAAATAAAATAAAATCTTTGGGGCTTCCCTGGTGGCGCAGTGGTTGAGAGTCCGCCTGCCGATGCAGGGGACACGGGTTCGTGCTCCGGTCCGGGAAGATCCCGCATGCCGCGGTGCAGCTGGGCCCGTGAGCCATGGCCGCTGAACCTGCGCGTCTGGAGCCTGTTGCTCCGCAACGGGAGAGGCCACAGCAGTGAGAGGCCCGCGTATCGCAAAAATAATAATAATAAATAAATAAAATAAAATAAAATAACATCTTTGTCAGATAATTCTAACAGCAAGAACAAAAAGAGATCTAAGCTTCACAAGAAAAAAAAGTTGAAGATTTTAAGAAAGTGTCCACTAATATTTGCACCGGTGGAAATTACTCAACAGCTGGCTCACACTATGAAACAAAAGTACTGAGGACTCTTTAGAGACAGCTGCCTGTCATCTGCGTATACTGATAGGCGAACATGCACTTTTGGACACATATCTCTTGATACAGTTATATGTTGTGGTATTCTTCCTTGTAATTAGTATATGACCTATGCTTATGCATCAAATAAAGCCATGTTTTAATATGTAAAATTATATCAGTAGAGAATACAGCAGGTCTTTTAAAAAGCATAAATCACAAAATATAAAGCTAGTAGTACCATTTCACTGCTATTGTTCTCTCCTTTTTAAAGGTACCTCTTGTTAAAGGTGATATCAGATTCTCTGTGAGCATGCAACCCTGGAAGTTATGAAGCATCTTATAGCATAGCCAACCTTTATCTCAGATGTTAGCGACTTATTTGATCTGAAAAAACTCATGGTTACTGATGTTTCTTTACTTTTTGTTGTTGCTGCTGTCCCATTTATTATATATCAAATTGCTTATATATGATGGGTCCTCAAAGAGAATGTATGCGCAAGAAGACACATCCCTTTCTTGCTGGTGGTACTAACCACACCCCTATCATGTGCAATACGCAGGCTCACAGACCTGGCTCATCATCTCTTTTGGGGCCTGCAAATATTCCAGAAAATGCAACACTGTTGCTTCCCTTATTTTCCCAAACTGTCCACTGTTTCTCCCCACTCCACACTCAAGGTACCAGGCATTAGGAGCTGTAGATGAGAAATCATATCAAAGAGGGGATCATAAAGTCCTTCCTCTTAAAAATGTAAATCTTAGATTTAGCTGCACAGCAAGTTACAAAAAGCAGAAATTTTCTATTTAGACTATTGTTCTGTTTTGACTATATCTAGATATAATTTACACCCAAAATCCAGAGTATACTGTTTGTTTGTTTTTTTAAATATCAATTATTTATTTATTTTTGGTTGTGTTGGGTCTTCGTTTCTGTACGAGGGCTTTCTCTAGTTGTGGCAAGCGGGGGCCACTCTTCATCGCGGTGTGTGGGCCTCTCACTATCGCGGCCTCTCTTGTTGCGGAGCACAGGCTCCAGACGTGCGGGCTCCGTAGTTGTGGCTCACGGGCCTAGTTGCTCCGCGGCATGTGGGATCTTCCCAGACCAGGGCTCGAACCCACGTCCCCTGCATTAGCAGGCAGATTCTCAACCACTGCGCCATCAGGGAAGCCCAGAGAGTATACTGTTATTTCTTATTTCCTATTGTTACCTCAGTCAACAATCTTGGAAACTGGCCTATAGAATGTGGAAAAGACAAATGTTTACATAAATAATTGCAAAAGTAAGACAGAAGCAATCCAGAGAATTAAACATTTTTCAAAACCTTTTTGTAAGTAGTAGATTATCCTAAAAGGATAATTTAGGATAATTATCCTAAATTTAGGATAATTTAGGATAATTATCCTGTTGTCCTAAAAGTCAAATGCTCAAGCTAAAAGAAGAACACACAGCCTAAGGAGAAGACCTAAAACCTTAAGGAAGAATGAGAAGCTTAAGCAGAATGAGAACAAATCTGGTTCTATGGACAAAACCAGCTCACTGCTTCTGTTCTGCTATATGCCTCCAAAGGTTCTTTCTGTTTTCATTATTAATTTTAATAGCCTCTTTATCCTCTCTGGGAGCCTCCTCTTTTCCTGTTTTGCTGTGAAAAACTTCAGACTCTTCTATTGGTATACCTTTGGCAACAAGGGTAGAACAAAGAGGAACAAAAAGAGGAGGCTGGGCTTCCCTGGTGGCGCAGTGGTTGAAAGTCCGCCTGCCGATGCAGGGGACACGGGTTCGTGCCCCGGTCTGGGAAGGTCCCACATGCCGCGGAGCGGCTGGGCCCGTGAGCCATGGCCGCTGAGCCTGCGCGTCCGGAGGCTGTGCTCCGCAACGGGAGAGGCCACAGCAGTGAGAGGCCCGCATACCGCAAAAAAAAAAAAAAAAAAAGAGGAGGCTGGAGTCTCTGTCGTCATACAATTTAACAAATGCCCCCAATTTTTCCCAGGACAAAAATAAGAGCCATTGGCAGTCTGATGGAGCTACATGGCCACAAAGATATTCAGCTGACAAAGAACACTGCTCTCTTTTCCCATATTGCAGGGTTAAGATGGGAACATGAGTGCAGGATAAGTATTTGTGACTTTCTAGAAAGTCTGTCCATTCTACCCCAGATGTGTTATAGATATGGACAGGTTAAGCCACAGAACAAGTGAACTTGTGTAATTCAAACACATTCCTATTTTCCCTTCTACTGTCTCATAATAAAATCAGAAAATATCAGTTTTAAGTACAGTTGACACTTGATGTTTAACATATTCCCTAAAAAATGAATTTTCTAAGAGCTAATCTTTGTATGATATGTTTGCCCAAAGTTCCTGTAGTTACTAATGTATCCATAGGTGAAATCAGAATATAGGGAAATGTGATCAGACTCATCTACATCTAAAATGAAAGATCTCAAACAGAATTATAAAAGTTGCCATAAAACCAATTTATTTTTGTTCTAAAGATAGTGTTCGTTTTCTGAATCAAAATAATCTAACATACATATATGAAATCCTTTCCCCATCTTTTTGGAGAGGCAGTAACTCTCCTTTCCTGTCCAATGCTTAGTGGATTTTCCTCATATCAATATTCAAAGAACAGCAGCAATTAATGGCTCAAAAGTATTCCTTACTGTTATTATTACTGTAAAAATTCCATATGTTACAGATTAACCAAAAAGCCCTTTAGAGAAATGTCTCCAGTCAGTGGTCACTGATGCTACAGCAAAATAACGGGATTTTTGTCATGAACATGTATGGAGATAACAGTCAGGAAGACCTATTCGTCTCAATTTTGCTACTACCTATAGCTATAACCTTGAGCAAGTCACAAATTTCTCTGGTTCTCGAAATTTTCATCTGTTTAAATAAGGTTTAAATTAAATCTCCTATGATTTTATGAGATCCAGGTAATTATTTTACCAGTTTGCAAGTTAAGGTGCTGATTATACAAAGTACTTAATAACTTACGGCAGTTTCATTCTCATGAATACTCTAGCCATGAAAAAACTCAATAGGACACAGACGAATCCAATGAATAAAAGGAGAAATCTATTGAGCTTCGGAATGTTTGGTGCATTGGATCGGTCCAGGATTATGAAACCTAAACCTCCCATTGTAAACAGGAAGCTGGATGCGAGTCCTTCCATAATATACTGTCCATTTACTCTGAAAAAGAAAGACCAGAGCAAACAATAAATGAAAATTCCCAGAAAAATAAAAAAATTTTTCCTTAGACTGAAATTCCTATTTCTGCTAAAACATTGTTGTGCTTATTTTTTTATTACCCTTACAACTATTTTACCATATTTCTGGCTATTCATTTCAATAAATATTTATTGAGAGCCTATTATGTACCAAGCACTATTTAGGTTCTGGGGACGCAACAATGAACAAAACAGACACAAATCTTTGTCTTCATGGAGCTTATGCTCAAAAAAACCTTTCAAACTTCAACTAACACAACTGCCTATGTGAAATCAATACTCATATATATACATATATATATATATATATATTTTTTGGCCACGCCGCACAGCTTGTGGGATTTTCGTTCCCGACCAGGGATTGAACCCGGGCCCTCAGCAGTGAGAGCACAGAGTCCTAACAAATGGACCACCAGGGAATTCCCAATACTCATATATTTTAATTATTAGCTTAAAAAGCCAACTAATATATGTACATGAACACTTTACCCAGAACTTTAGTTTTTGAAAATTATGTTATTTAAATTTCTACTATCAATTTCAAATTAATTTTGAATTGGTTAATGTTTCCTGAGTTTTAATAATTAATAAATCTCTTGTTTCAAAGTGAACTTTTTAAAAGCAAGCAAGTTCTTAACTAAGGCTTCATGAACCCCACAAAGATGTCCAGAAATCTATAAACCCTTAAATTTTTGTATATACACGTATCTGATTTTTCTAGGGGTGAAGAACTTTCAAGTTCTGAAAGCTCACGGACCCCAAAAGGCAAATTTCTCTGTTAAAGATATGATTTATACATAGGCACATATAAAGAAGGTATATACATTTTTGCTAAACTAATTGTTTTAATTGAAAACGCAATACACGCAGCGGTTTCAAAATTCAAACTCAGGTGACGAGACAGTGAAATGTGAAATGTCTCCCTGCCATCAAGATCTCCTGTCATCCATATCCCCTCCACAGAGATCACAGTAATCTTTCCAGGAATATTCTATGCATGGAATACCACTAACGTAAGTGTAAATACAAACATATAGCTATGTTCAGGTAGATAGTTACCAAGTGGCTTGTATAAGGCAATACAAGAAGCACTGCTCAGGTGAAACAAACCACACTGTTTTGGTGTTCATTGCCTACATGGAACTCCCAAGTCTCAAAAATTAGTTTTCCTATGTAATAGTATATCCAGGGGTCCAAAGATTTTTTCTTAAATGACCAGATTGTATATATCTTAGGCTTGCCGGCCATATGGTTTGTATAACACAACACAGTAGCCTGAAAGCAGCCATAGATAGTACAGAAACAAATGGGTGTGCCTATTTCCAATAAAGCTTTACTTACAAATAAACACGTACCTGTGGTTTGCTGACCCCAGAACAGCCTATAAATGAATTTTAAACTGATACCCTCCTTTAAATAAGTGAACATGTCAATCACTGTGAAATATTTTATTTCCTAATAAGTGAATACATAAATAATATACTTCTACTCTTGTTCTTGTCCACTTCCTGCAATCTCTGAATTTAGCATTTTAAAACAGCTAGTGTCTAAATACAGATGCACCCAATAGGTTGCACTGTATTTTTAAATAAGCAGGCATGCCTCAGCAATCTTCCTTCCCACCAGCAAATCATTCAAAATTATATCTTTTACCTGTAGGCCAAGAAAGCTACTGGTCTCTGATGCCCATGTTCATCAGTCATGGAGCCGACACTTGGAGGTTCAACGATAACATCATAAATGATTCCTAAATGAAAGACAACAACATAGGTTAGATTGGATTCCTAATTTTAAAACAGATTTAGAGTTTTTATCGGTCTCTAAAGGTTCATTTATATTTAAATAGGACGGCTTTGATGTATTATTATAATCAAATGAGGCCCAGCTTACCTCCTAAACTTCAGATAAACCAGAATTTATCTTCAGAAATTCAACTCAGTATTTTAGAATGACTTGCAAAACATAAAAGAAATTCATTCAGTATTGTTTCAAACTCAAGAATGACTCCACAATAAAGCAGATTTAACATTAAAGGCTATTTTTAGTTCAAGAAAATGTTCCACATATACTTGGATTTGTTTCTTTAAATTAAGAGGTAGCTAGAGAAATTTTCTTGCTTGAAAGTAAAATGAGACGTTTTAAAATCACACCACTAGGCAGACTGGCAATACTAGAGATTCACAATCATTAATGTTAATATCCATCATTATGTCATAATGTCATCATGATCATTTATGTTAATGTCCATCAACACTGTTTCTCAAATCTCCCACTGTCAACGTCTACTCTTTATCTTCACTGTTTTCCATCATCCCCACCTCCAGCTTTTCTTAAGCACAGCAAGACTGTCTCCCTCACCTTTGACTAACAAAACAATCACTTGGGAATTCCCTAACTCACCGCCACCCCCCAAACCAAATCTACAAACTGGAACCTGCATCCATCCTCACCTCCAGCTACAACAGAGGAAGAGTCCCTCCTCCTATCACCATGGGATCCCTTTTGCAATAATAAGGACTCCGTCCCCCTTGCCATTTCAGAGACTTTGTTCCATTGGCTACCTCTTCTCTTTCCTGTATTTTCAACCTCTTGTTCCCTACATCAGCTTTCCCTTGACACCAGATCCTCCTAGCTAACATTCTACTTCTATGCTTCCTTTTTGAAAGGGGGCCAGGCTTCCTTCTGGAGGGAAAAAAAAAAAAAAAAAGGTTAACTCTCTGTCTCCACTTCCTCACTCATCCTTCATTTTTCAGCTCACTCCGATCTGGCTTCTGCCACCACTGATATTACTCTTGCTCATGGAGGCTAATGGCCTCCATGTTGTCAAATTCAAAGGACACTTTTCAGTTCTCTTATTAGGAGGTCTCCTAGCAGTGCTTGATCCAGTTTACTAAATCTATTTTCTTGGGGTAAAAAGATGGCTTCTCATGGCTTCCGTGACACTCCTGTCCATGTTTTCTTGCTACCTCTCTAGCTGAGCCTCATCTGCTATAAAACCACTCAATGTTCGGAGTTCCTTAGGGCTCGATCCACTATGCTCTTCTTTTCCTACCTTCTCTCTCCAACTGAACTTATCCCTTCCCAGGGCTTTACTATGCTAATGATTCTCAATGTGCCAACACCTACCGAATCATGTTAGCACTATTAAAATTAGATGTAAGCTCCCTAAGAATAGAAACTCTATGTTCTTCAATATCTGGCTCATGGGAGGAGTTCAGAAAACATCTGTTATTGACTAATTTCAACACAAACCTCTTTTCTCAGTTCTAGACTCCTATCTGCAAACTTGACATATCCAACTAATTATATTTGGTTATGTCCAACTATTATTTATCCCAAAGTGACATCTGGGTTCACCATTCCCAACCAAAAAAACTTCATTTCTCTAGTCTCAGAAAATGACACTTCCACCTACTTTGTGCTCAAACTAGACACCAGGAAACTTCCTTCACATGTCATTCTCCCCCCACATCCAATCAATCATCATCAAGATCCACTGAATCTATTTCCAAAATATCTTTCATTATACATTCCTCCATCTCTAGTGCCACCAACCTTGTCTACTCTAAGTCAACTACAAAACCCACCTAATTGGTATCTCAGTCCCACACTTGTCCATACTTTCCCCTCTGCCTAGATACGCTTTTCCCCAATCTTTCAAATTTTGGCTAACATGTCATTTTCTCAGAAACCACATTCGAATGTAAATGATGTTCCTAAGTCTGATTGTTTTTACATAACCTCTTGTTCTTTTCCTTCAATGCACTCATGGCAACTTGCAGTGGAAAAACTAATGTAATGGAGAAAGATTTATGTGATATTTAACGTATCTCAACCAATGACATTAAAAGCTTCAGGAGGGCAGGGCCCTTATCTGTTTCATTCATTGTTGCCTCCAGTACCTAATGCCTGGAACTTAACAGGAACTCAGTACATTATTTGATGAATATTTCTCAGCAATAAATATTGTTTATTTATAAAGGCACACTCAGTTTCTAGAAGACTCCTTTCCAGTGGCAAAACCGATTCCTTGTATGAGACAGCTCATGGCCTTGGCCACTGAAAGGTGTCCTTTCACTTTACCCCAGAAATTAGGGCAAAGAATCTCCCCATTACAAACACAGATGGAAAAAGTGCCCAGAGTGAAAACTGTGAGGCTTCCAGCAAAGGCCCTGGCTCCAAGGGAGGTAAGGGTTACAGGAAAGATTTCTAGCAGATGAAGACTTACTAAAAAAAAAAAAAAAAAATGCCACATGCATTTTAAATTTTGTTTATTCAATCCAGCACCTATTAATGTGCTGAGCAAATGTGAACGCTAATGCAATGTTAGGACAGTATCTTACCAACATAAAAAATATTTTAAACGTAATTTATTTAAATGAACATAAGTTAACTGCCACTGTTCTAGATTTGGGAGGAGGGTAAATCCAAATGTTCATTCTAGAACTAAGCCTGCATGATTTCAGATACTTCCCTCCTCAGTACCAACTATTTTCACAAGACATCTATGAAAATGAAGATGTCTGACTATTCCCTTAAAAACAGAACCAGCTGCTCTTGCTGTCCCTAATCTGTGGAGCTTTAATTTTATCATTTCCAAATTAAGTACCCCACTTCCCAAAATCTAAAAGTGCAGTAGCAGTGTTGAGTAAATCATGGAACTGCGGCTTGAAAGGGTGGTAGCTATGAAAAGACTGTAGCCGGATTGCCAACTCACCACTATACAAAGCGACGCCCCTTTTGCAAAGGACAGGATAAAATGACAATGCAGTGTTCAACGGTAATGCTATTTTCCTTATTCTTTAAATTTTCAACTTCCGATCTCTCAAATACGCGATATCTTCTGCAAATCTATCTCCAATCTCAAATATTTATCAAAACTGTGGTTTCGAAAGATTACATTCATACTTATTGTTGATCGGGGCAAAAGCAACACCGAACCCTTAGGTTTGAGCTAACAAACCTAAAGGCTGTCAAGTCTCTTCCAAACTTCCAGGGACCGTAGACAAAGAGAAGGTAACAGTCCCACACCCTCCTGACCAACCGTGGAAGTAGAATGGGCCAAAAGAGATTTTCCCAGGGCCTTTGTCAAATAACTCACGGCATTCAATAAAAGGAGCAACAATCTGGGCTTGAAAAATATATTATTCGGCTCGGACCGCCTGGCTAAGAGGTCAGGAGACGGAAGGCAATGGGAGCGAGAACAGGAGTCCCCTCAAGATACAGGACAGGGCGTGAGGGCAAATAAACCTTTGGGCCGTTAACACGCGGGACCCCAGAGTTTCCCTCCACCCTCGGAAAAGATCGAGAGGAGAGCGATGCTTTTCCGGGCTGAGAGCCGAACAGACGCGCCCCGAGGGCGGGCCGGCTCCCCGCGCCTCAGCGCCTCTCGGGCCCCAGGCAGGACGAGTTACCTCCGGTGATGAGGAAGTAAGACACCACCACCAGAGCGTACACCGTCATGGCCGACGGCATGTGCACCCAGGGCGGCTTCTTCAGCTTCAGGTTGGGACATTCGAGCACTAAGAACGGGATTCGGTACAAACTCTCCATGTTGGTGGGGGCACGAGCAGCGGTCGGCCGCCAGTCCCACACGCCCCCCGGCAACAGGCCCGCCCGCTCTTCCCCCGGCGCGTGCGCGGGGAAGGGAACGGCAGGTCCGCAACGCTCGGAGGCAGAGTTTACACCCATAGAAGAAAAGAAGAAACTATAAAAACGGATAAGTGACATGAATTAAAAGTATGTATTATTGAATCTTGTGAAACATAAATTTGAGTAAGAAGCTCAGTTATAACCAATGAATAAACATTTGATTTCTGTACCTTCCAGGACCTGCATGCCTTCAGACGTGGCCAAGCCGGAGCAGCAGAAGGACCAGGATCGATCTGAGCCCCTCCCACTTGCTGATGCTGGGGATTTGGAAGCTGATTGGACGCAGGACGCTCTAAGTTCCCAGAGCCAGAGGATGAATGGGGGACGTTTGGAAAGCTCTGCCTTTTTTATTAGCGGGTTTTTCAAGAGCTTGAGAAAGTCCTACGTTGCTGAGCTTTTACTTCCTGATGTAGCAGTGGTGACAATAGTAATAATTGTTACTAATAATTGTTAAATTAATGTATTATAAAATTAAAAATACATATCTAGTTTAGCTCTATCACAAAGGTCAAGAGGACATCTCCACAAGATGTCTAAAGCGGATACCTTGACGTGACCAAAATACTATTTTTTTTTTTGCCGTACGCGGGCCTCTCACCGCCGTGGCCTTTCCTGTCCCGGAGCACAGGCTCCGGACGCGCAGGCCCAGCGGCCATGGCTCACGGGCCCTGCCGCTCCGCGGCACGTGGGATCCTCCCAGACCGAGGCACGAACCCATGTCCCCTGCATCGGCAGGCGGACTCCCAACCACTGCGCCACCAGGGAAGCCCCTAAAATACTATTTTAAATAACCAGTGTCCTCTGCTACTTTCGTAAATGCTAAAATATTTCAGCCCAAAAATCTTGAAATCGTCCTGATTTCTCTCTTTTTTAAACCTCCGTATCCAAAATATTAGCAGATCTTTTTGGTTGTACTATCAAAAATATCTTTAATTCATCCACTTTTCTCCATTCCATATTTACCACCCTAGTGGAAGCCACCATCATCTCTTGCCTGGGCTATGTTTACAATCCAAGTGGATGAAAATATTTGATGGAAAATTTGTCTTTGGGGATGGACTAGATGGCCTAAACATTTTTGTTTGTTTGTTTTCTGTTTAGTTTTTGTTTTTTATATACTCTCTTAAGATACTGCTAATACCTGTTTTCTTTTGGAATAAGAGTTCAAAGTGACTGGTTATATAAATCCAGGAGAGACTGATATCTTTATAATTGAGCCAATATTTTTATGGTTTTTGTTTGTTACTGAGCTCATGGTGTTTTACAGGATGGTATGCATTGGTTCTGCACTTTAGTGACTCGATTACTGAGAAATTGTTTAAATACCACAGTAGTAAAAATATTTATAAAACATTGCAGCATCTAACTCTAAATACAGATGAGGCTTGCTGCTCTGATTGTTTAACAGTGAGAGTCTCGGGAAGCAGCCGCATAGCACAGGGAGATCAGCTCGGTGCTTTGTGACCGCCTGGAGGGGTGGGATAGGGAGGGTGGGAGGGAGGGAGACGCAAGAGGGAAGAGATATGGGAACATATGTATATATATAACTGATTCATTTTGTTGTAAAGCAGAAACTAACACACCATTGTAAAGCAATTATACGCCAATAAAGATGTAAAAAAAAAAAAATTGTGAGAGTCTCCCCCTGAGTCTTACTCAGTGTGTATTAAGGAAGGGATGTTAATCTTAGATTATGAGAGGGTCACTAATAACACCAGTAATAAAGGGTGTTTACACCACAGCCAGCATTTACACATAGGAAGTTTTTCTGGGGACTATAAAGCAGAATGTTTCTGAAATTCCCATAGTTATATAAACAAGGAAAACTTTGGAACAATTAAAAATATGTTGCCTTGAGAAAATAAGGAAAAACATAGAAATTAAAAGTTTTTAAGCTTCCTGGGACTTCCCTGGTGGTGCAGTGGTTAAGAATCTGCCTGCCAATGCAGGGGACACGGGTTCGAGCCCTGGTCCGGGAAGACCCCACATGCCACGGAGCAACTAAGCCCACAAGGCACAACTACTGAGCCTGCGCTCTGGAGCCCGCGAGCCACAACTACTGAGCCCACAATCCACAACTACTGAAGCCTGTGCACCTAGAGTCCATGCTCCGCAACAAGAGAAGCCACCACAATGAGAAGCTTGCGCACCACAACGAAGAGTAGCCCCCACTCACCCCAAATAGAGAAAGCCCGCGCACAGCAATGAAGACCCAATGCAGCCAAAAATAAATAAAATAAAATAAATACATTTATAAAAAAAGTTTTTAAGCTTCCTTTATATCTTCAGAGAGGAAACTAACAGTTTTTTAATTATTCTTTTTTTAATGTATTTATTTTATTTTATTTTTGGCTGCGCTGTGTCCTTGTTGCTGTGCGTGGGCTTTCTCTAGATGCGGCAAGCGGGGTCTACTCTTTGTTGCAGTGCACGGGCTTCTCATTGCGGTGGCTTCTCTTGTTGCGGAGCCCGGGCTCTAGGCGCGCGGGCTTCAGTAGTTGTGGCTCGCGGGCTCTAGAGCACAGGCTCAGTAGTTGTGGTGCACGGGCTTAGTTGCTCTGCGGCATGTGAGATCTTCCTGGGCCATGGCTCGAACCCGTGTCCCCTGCACTGGCAGGCAGATTCTTAACCACTGCACCACCAGGGAAGCCCCGGAAACTAACATTAATTAACCACCTCTTGGCAGATATATTATGTTGTCATTTATGTTAGTTCTTATTTATTCTTCATGACAATTCTATTAGGTAATTACTAATGTCACCACTTTACATATGACAAAACTGAGGCGTGGGAAGTAAAACAAACTCAAAAAGTATATTCTGTGATTGGATGAGAACTAAAGGCAATTGCCCTAAATATAAAACAGATTTAAGCTGTTTAAGATGAGACAAATTTATATAATTATCCTTCCTCTTATATATTCTGGGGCCAAATAATTCCATATACATTGTAGAAAAAACACAGAAGTTTTAAAAAATATATAAATTTATTAATACAAAATAAAACTGCCAAGTCAGAACATATCACATTCATCTATATATCGAATTATTACTGTTACTTCTTTACTCTGTTCTGAAAGGTAAGTTTGTTCCAGGAACCAATTCACTATTTTTTTAACATCTTAAACTTTCAAGTATTTTCCAACTTGAGTTTGTAATGTTATACAAGCCAAGTAAAAAAGAAATCTTTCATGAGTAAAATTTGCACATCTGTTACCATCTGTGTCCTAACCAACAATCTTCCTATAGAAAATGTTTTGTTTAAACACAACATAAACTTTGTAACTGAAAACCAAACAAATAATGAATATAAGCATGGGCATTAGAGTATGCCCTTAAATAAGCAGAATCTTATTCAGCGGGGGGGGGGGGGGGCGGGGGGGGCTGTTGTATGTAAATGAAGAAAGGACAAATGTTGGAAGAAACAAGTACTTAAAACTTTATGGGGACTTCCCTGGTGGTCCAGTGGTTAAGAATCCGCCTTCCAATGCAAGGGACGTGGGTTCGATCCCTCGTCCGGGAAGTAAGATCCCACGTGCCGCAGGGCAATTAAGCCCGCGCGCCACAACTACTGAGCCCGTGCGCCACAAGGTACAGAGCCCACGCACCACAACTGGAGAGAGAAAATCCGCGCACCACAACTAGAGAGAAGCCTGCACGCTGCAACGAAAATTTCCACATGCAGCAACGAAGATCCCACAACTAAGACCAGACACAGCCAAAAATAAAATAAAATTTAAAAGAAAAGAAAAGAAAAAACCATTATGTACAGTAGAGCCTATCATTTTAAGCTGCATATAGAAACAAAACTGACAAATTTTTACTGTGCACAATCAAATCTAAACTCAAGGAAAAAAGGAGCATGTTTAACGTAGAAAGGCTTGAAGTCAGGAATGGCTCTGCCAGTCAAAAGAGAAGGGAAACCCTACAAATAAGTTTTTAACGAAATTCGAAACAAACCAGAGCTACCAAGGCTATTAATACTACTGACTTCAGTGTGACTTCAGTTTATTTAAATATGTACTAGAGAGGAAATTAGTAGCTTTGTTTCTGTCAGATAATAGTACACAATTTTATCCTAGATTTATTTCCAAGGACATTTTGCAAGATGACAATCCCTTTGAACTATGCTCTTTCCCTCTGGGTTCCGCATATGCAAGGGTATGTTTATTTCCCCAGCTCAGCAAGTATTTATTGAGTGATAACTCTATGCCGGTCACTGTGTGAGGCATTATTATGTCTCATGATCTATATAAACTCTTTCTAATGTGATATGAAATTGTGGATTTTGTTGTTTCTGTCATTGTTTTAAACTTTGAAAATCAAAATTTGCAAATAAAACATAGGTACATCCCCACTGTAACAACAGAGACACACATGGAACAATTTCCTTTCATCACTGCTCTCATTTTAGTTTTCCTTCCAGAGGTAGTGAGGCCCCTGGGATTAGTTCGGGAATGCACAATTGGAGTAAATGTACTCAGGTCTGGAAGAATCCCCACCTTGGTTTCTGACCCACAGAGTGAGGGCTCTAACGGTAGGAAAGGCGAAGTGGAGCCAATAGAACTGCCTTTACCTTCCAAAACAATAAATCAGAAGTGACTGCAGAGATTGATGTCACCATCAAGGACTTGAAAGATGCAGAGTGGGAATTCCTAGCACATTACATTCAGTTAGCCAATTTGGCCCTTTTAAGGAAGGATGAATCTTGGAGAACAACAATGAATGAATGTAAACTGAATCATGCGGTGCCTCCAACTGCAGCTGCTGTTCCACGTGGGGTTTCATTGCTGGAGCACGTCACACCCCCAGACACCTGTTAGGTGGCTATTGATCTGTCAAATGTCTTTTGATCTGTACATTGGTAAAGGCCATCAGAAGAAGTTTGTTTTCAACTGGGAGGGTCAGCAATACACATTCACAGCCCTATCTCAGGACCATGTCAAATTTCCAGCCCTATGTCTTTTTTTTTTTTTAACATCTTTATTGGAGTATAATTGCTTTACAATGGTATGTTAGTTTCAGCTTCACAACAAAATGAATCAGTTATATATATACATATATTCCCATATCTCTTCCCGCTTGCGTCTCCCTCCCTCCCACCCTCCCTATCCCACCCCTCCAGGCGGTCACAAAGCACCGAGCTGATCTCCCTGTGCTATGCGGCTGCTTCCCACTAGCTATCTACCTTACGTTTGGTAGTGTATATATGTCCATGCCTCTTTATCGCTTTGTCACCGTTTACCCTTCCCCCTCCCCATAGCCTCAAGCCACCATAAAACCTGAAACAGCCATCACCAATTTGGCATTGTCTGACCTATCAACTTATAAATGTGGGTACCCACAGCAGCACTCAATCAACAAATGAAAGTGTTACGCAGGAGATCAGGCTTGAGTAGGTCCTGAAGGTGCACGTAAGTTGCATGAGAAACATTCTAGATCCACATGACCCACATTCCTGCCACATTGCCTCTTCTCTCTCAGCCTGTACACATGGCATTATGGAGAGTGCCCTATGAGCAGTTAACTGAAGAAGAAAACACTGGGGACTGTTTTACAGATAGTTCTGCACAAGGTGCTGGCACTACCTGAAAGTAAATGGCTTTGCACTACAGCCTCCCTTGAAGCAAGTGATGAGAGGAAATCTTCCCAATGGGCAGAATGTTAGCACTGCACTTGGATATTCATTTTGCCTGGAAGGAGTGATGGCCAGAGTTGCAGTTCTGTAGTGATTCATGGGCAGTGGCTAATCATTTGACTGAATGGATGGCCAGGGAATTAGAAGGAACACAACTGGAAAGTTATTAAGGATGTCTGGAGGAGAGACATATGGATAAACCTCTCTACATAGGTATGAAGTGTGAAGATATTTGTACCCCATGGGACTATGCACCAAAGAGCAACCTATGTAGGGAATGACATTCATAATCAGGTGGATAAGAGACCCATCCTGTGGACATCAGCCACCCTCTTTCCCCAGTCACTCCTGTCCTCGCCCAGCAAGTCCACAAACAAAGGGCCCTGGCAGCAGGGATGCAGGTTATGCATGGACTTTCACTCATCAAGGCTGATCTGGCTAGAGCCACTGCTGAGTGCCCAACCTGCCAACAGTAGAAATCAACAATGAGTCCCAGTCTGGCACCATTCTCCCGGAAGATGAGCCACCCACTTATTAGTGGGTTAATTACATAGGAACACTTCCAGTAGGCACTTGGTTCTTACTGAAACAGATATTTACACTGGATACAAATTTTCCTCCCTTGCTCACAACGCGGCTACCAAAATCACTATTGTGTGGACTTGAGGAATGCCTTATTCAGCATCATGTTAAACCACACAGCACTGCTTCTGGCCAAGAAACTTGTTTGACAGCAGATGAATTGTGGCGTTTGTCTCATGTTCATGGAATTCACTGGTTTTATCGTGTGCACCATCACCTTGAAGCAGCTGTGTGGAATGGCGGAATGGGCTTTTGAAAAGTCAGTTATGATGCCAGATTAATGTCAGCACCTTCTGGGACTAGGACAATGTCTTCTAAGATGCAGCATGTGCTGTAAATAAGTGATCGATATATGATGCTATTTCTCTTAGAGCCAGGATTCACCAAGTCCAGGAATCAAGTGTCAAAGATGGGAATGACTCCTCTCACGGTTACTTCTAGTGATCCACTAGTGAATTTTTTGCTTCCCATTCCCTACAACTTTGGGCTCTGCTGGTCTAGAAGTTTTAGTCTTAAGGGAGGAATACTTCCACCAAGGGACACTTCAATGGTTCCATTAAACAGAAATGAGACTGTCACCTTGCCCCTCAGTGTCTCATGCCATTGAATCAAAAGGCAAGTGGGGGCTTCCCTGGTGGCGCAGTGGTTGAGAATCCGCCTGCCGATGCAGGGGACACGGGTTCGTGCCCCGGTCCAGGAAGAACCCACATGCCGCGGAGCTGCTGGGCCCGTGAGCCATGGCCGCTGAGCCTGTGCGTCCAGAGCCTGTGCTCCACAACGGTAGAGGCCACAACAGTGAGAGGCCCGTGTACCGCAAAAAAAAAAAAAGGCAAGTAGGGGGTACTCTATTGACTAGGGCAGGTTGACCCTGACAACCAATTATATTGCCACCACAAAACGGCAGTAAGGAAGAGTGTGTCTAGAATGCAGGAGGTCCCCTGAGATGCCTCTCAGTACCTCCGTATTCTGTGATTAAAGTCTATGGAAAACTTAACAACCGCATAGGGGCAGGGCTCTTAATGGCTCAGACCTTTCAGGAATTAAGGTTTAGGTCACTCTGGCAGGCAAGAAACCACAACTAGCTGAAGTTTTTTCCTGAGGGCAAGGGGAATATGGAATGAGTAGTGGCAGACTGTAGTTATAAATACCAGCTATGCCCATGTGAACAGTTGTAGGAATAAGCACTGTAATAGTTATGAGTTTTCTTTATTTTGATACGAATATATTTATATGTTTATTCACCATTTTTCTCTTTTTTCCCTCCCATTCTCCTGCCATGTATAGAATATTTGCTGATGGTATTTAACCTCTCAGTATTTAAGTTACTGGATATCAAAGAAGGAATATGACCTATCTAGAAGACAGTTGATTATCACCTCAAAATGGACAAAAGGACTTTTTTTTTCTCTTTGGAGAGACCATGTTACAGTCGTATGAGGGATAGTTGCATTACGTTAGGAAGAAGCAAATTGTTACTATTTCTCTTACTTGAAAATTAAGTTAAATACAGTTCAGAAAGGTAAACATGGATGCCAAGCTGACAAGGGATAGACTGTGGTGGGTTTGTATCATATCAATTTAGCTAAGCTGGAACTATATTTCCCAGAATCCCTTTACTGTGTAGTTCTGAATCAGTGTGATCCCCAAGTGACACTATTATTTTTTAGACACTTTTTAAGCTAGTGAAATAAATTTCCACCTAATTATCAGTTCCTTATGAAACACTTAAAATATTCAATTGAAAATAGCACATTAACTAAATGAATTATGAAGCATCCGTATGGTAGAATACTACACAACCATTAAAAATGATACTGTAGAATTTTATCTTCTGAAATGGACAGATGTTCATAACAAATTTAAAATTATGAAAATCAGACCACAAAATTCTATTTAGGGTATTGGCCCAGTTGATATTGTATGCATTTTCTGGACATTATATGTTGAAAAAAGTCTCAAGGGACATAAAGGTTATTAATAGCTATGTGATGAAATTATAGATCTTTTCCCCTTCTTTGAAACTGTATGTATTTTCCGCTTTTTCTATAATAAACATGTATTACTTTTGTAATTAGGATTCAAACTTTTAATAGCATTTTGTTGGAACACAGCAGATATCTTCTTTCTGGTGTTTCATTGGTATATCTGTCTCTCTACCCAGGTATCTCTCACTGCTGTATTCTGTAAGGGTTAAATAATAATGCTTCCCAAATTTGCTTCCATTCTAAGTAAGAGTGGTTGGATGTTTATTACTATGCACCATCAGATAGTCAGCTGCAGTATCAGAAACTCAGCATCTTGAAGTCTGGGTCAACATGTTTTTCACCACTGAATTTCCTGCACCTCTCACGGTGCTGACACGTAGCAGGACTCATTAAATATTAGTTGAATGAATCAATGAACAAAGAGACCCTTGCCTCTTCCATCTCTTTGATCCTTCAATGTGTCATCTTAACAATTGCACTTCCTTAATGTTTCTTTCGGGTTTTTTTAATATAAAGTTATTTATTTACTTATTACTTATTTTTGGCTGCGTTGGGTCTTCATTGCTGTGCGTGGGCTTTCTCTAGTTGCGGCGAGTGGGGGCTACTCTTCGTTGAGGTGCATGGGCTTCTCATTGCGGTGGTTCCCTTGTTGCAGAGCACGGGCTCTAGGCACTCAGGCTTCAGTAGTTTTGGTGCGCAGGCTTATTTGCTCCGTGGCATGTGGGATCATAGTTCCCGGACCAGGGATCGAACCCACATCCCCTGCACTGGCAGGTGGATTCTTAACCACTGCGCCACCAAGGAAGTCCCAATGTTTCTTTAGTTTGTTCCCACCTCTCCATCTTCCCCACAACGTGTTAGTCCAGACTCACATCATCTCTTGCCCCAGTTCTCTTCACATTGCAGCCAAAATGCTTTTTCTAAGAAATTGAAAAAAAAGTCTCAAAATGCCAATCAAGACAACAAACTTACTGCTAACTAGAGAGAAGTAAGTTGGATCAGAAGCAAAATTTGGACTGTTTTTATTCGTTACTATCTTCTTTCTTTTCTATCTCATAGCTCCCTTCCATATTTTAATATCTGTTTTGTGGAAATTGTGGGTATACTCTGAAAGCATCTGCCTTCTCTTCAGGAGAGATGGGGACCAAAAATGGCAAGCAGTAGGGCTGGTCATGATAATGTTCACCATTTGTTTCCTCCTTCATTCATCAAGCGTTTGTGGAGCGAGTAGCAGAGACAAGCACTGTTCTATGCAGTGGGGGTATCTGATTCCTGACTCCAGGAAACTGTCATTCTAATCAGAGGAGAAACACACACGCAATTAATGGCAGAGCTATCTGAGAAGGGCATGCTCATTGGAGGTTTGCACCAATTGCTTTGAGAGTCCTGGAGTGATTCATTATCTCAAGTAGGAAAAGGCAGGTTTACAGAGGAGCTCGCTTTTGAGCTGAGCACCGAAGGAAGAGCTGGATTCCTTAAGAGTCAGGAAAAAGCTTTTCAAGAATGAGGACCAGCCCATGCAAAGGCAGAGAAGTGGGAGAGTCCAAAAGAAGCTGAGTGGTTGTGTACAACAGAGAGTAAAGGAAGAATGGCTGGAGATATGACTCAAAAAGGAAAGAGGGTCTTCCCTGGTGGTGCAGTGGTTGAGAGTCCGCCTGCCGATGCAGGGGACACGGGTTCATGCTCCGGTCCGGGAAGATCCCACATGCCGCAGAGCGGCTGGGCCTGTGAGCCATGGCCGCTGAGCCTGCGCGTCCGGAGCCTGTGCTCCGCAACGGGAGAGGCCACAGCAGTGAGAGGCCCGCGTACCGCAAAAAAAAAAAAAAAAAAAAAAAAAATGTAGAGGGTCTTTCATGATGCATTTAGATTTTATTATGTAGGCAATAAAAAACTGTTGAAGGATTATTTTTTAAATGAAATAGTCAATTGTGTGTTTGGAAGATGGATGAATAGCAGGAAGATGTGAGGCAGAGAGAACTTTTAGGACCTTCATATGGGAGTCTATATGGGAGACGATGAGTGTCTGCGATAGACAGGGGGAATGAGGAGAGCAGGAGGTTGATGGTGATGGAAAGATTACAGAAGATCTTTCACTGGTGGAAGTAGTTCAATTGGATCAACAAATAGATATGATGCCTGGTTACTCTGGAGAGAGAAGGCTCTGGTGAAAGTGAACTGTGAATTATGGCCCCAGGCAACTCTGCAGCTTTGTCCAAGAGCTGGACCAAAGAAGAAGGTCTTTCCTGGAGCCGGAGGAGGAGGAGCCTGGGGAAATGGCCAGCGTCAGGGCTTCGGTGGATACAAAAGCCAGGTCGGAGCATGTCCCCCCAGGGACTTTGATTATAGGTACACACCCGGCCCATCACCTCCAACCCACACAAGGCCTCTCGGAGGGAGATACAAGGAACAGCATGCTGAGGTCATGCCATCTGCCTGGTGAGAACTATTGTTCTAGAAGGACCCTCCAGGAGTGGACCTTGGTAGGATTGGGAAAGAGACCAGGGTTAGAGATCCAGGAGTCAGCAGAATCTGGGTGATAGTGGGAGTCATATCGGTGGATGAACTGCCAAAATAAGAGATGGAGCAGGCAGGGCTTTTGTTTGGAGGGATCATGGATCTCCTTATGGAGCTGATAAAAGCTATGAGCTCTCTTCCCAGAAAAGTGCCCACACACACCCACTGAATGTGGCTATAATTATAGGAAGTTCATAGAGTAAAGTTAAAAGGGTGAGAGGGAAGAGAGTTGAAGACGATGCCTAGGGAATCACCCACATACTTAAGAGGATACTACAAAGGAGATATAGCAAGGTCAAAGGGCCATGGGAGAGCAGGAGCAGAGAAAGCTCAGGAGGGGGAGCTTCCAGCAAGTCACGTGGAGTGAAACGGAACAGAAGCCACTGGATTTGACAATTGGTCATTGGTAACATTTGTCCAGTAAATATTTTATTAAGTGCACAATATTATGGTGACTTGAGTGCGGATCTGACTCTACTACCAGACACCGTCCTAGAACATGGTATCATGATCAACACCCATATATGTTTGGTGAATTAATTCATTAATTTCAGTACCGTGGTGGCAGGAGAAGCCAGATTGCAGAGGGAGGAAGTGAACGGGAATTAAAAAAATAATAGTAGAGAATTAGTATAGGATTTATCCCTCCAAACATAGCTGGGTATGAAAGGAAGAAGAGGGCTGAGGTGGTAGCTGAGAGGGGTTTTTAAAGATGCTGGGACTTGGGCACATTTGTATAAGATAGGGGAAGAAAATTGTGGAGAGGGAGGGACTGAAGGTGGCAGAAGGAGGAGAGGGGGGTAAGTAACAGCAAAATTAGGGCCATGGTCAGAGTGTGTGGATGGAGCCCACCAGGGTGAAGTTTACCTTGGAAAAGATTTGAGCCATTTTTTTTTTTTTTGGCCATGTGCAGCATGTGGGATCTTAGTCCCCCAACCAGGGATCGAACCCATGCCCACTGCATTGGGAACAGAGTCTTAAACACTGGACTGCCAGAGAAGTCCCTGGAACCATCTTCTTTTTTAAAAAAAAATTTTTATTTTTGGCTGTGTTGGGTCTTTGTTGTTGCGTGTGGGCTTTCTCTAGTTGCAGTGAGCTGGGGCTACTCTTCATTGTGGTGCATGGCCTTCTCATTGCGGTGGCTTCTCTTGTTGCAGAGCATGGGCTCCAGGTGCGTGGGCTTCAGTAGTTGCAGAACACAGGCTCAGTAGTTGTGGCTCATGGGCTTAGTTGCTCCACAGAATGTGGGATCTTCCTGGACCAGGGATTGAACCCATGTCCCCTGCATTGGCAGGCGGATTCTTAACCACTGTGTCACCAGGGAAGTCCCCCTTGAGCCATCTTCTAAAGAAAGAGAGCAGAAAGAAGATTAAAGGCATAAAGAAACCAACACTTAGTGTCCTATTAAGCTGTCTTCTTTAAACCACCCAATTGGTTTATTAATTCCATTTTTTTCAAATGAGGAAACTTAGGTTTACAGACATTGACAACATGTTCAACTTGACATAATCCGAAAGTGGCAGAGCCCTGTTCTGCTGATTACAAAGCTCACAATTTTATGTACATTAAAGTTTGGAGGTGCCAAAGAGGGAAAGGGAGCTACAGAAGTTCATGCCTCGTGGTTTCCATACTTTCAGATATTATTAGACCACTTGGAGTGAGTGTTGGGTCAAGGAGAGAGGCAAAGACTTTGAGACAGCCACTGTGAAGAGTGGATTACATTGTGGCATAGGTATCCAGATTTTTTTAAAAATTAATTAACATAAGATAACCTCATCCACCAGAGGGCAAACAGCAGAAGCAAGAAGAATGACAATCCTGCAGCCTGTGGAACAAAAACCACATTCACAGAAAGATAGACAAGATGAAAAGGCAGAGGGCTAGGTACCAGATGAAGGAACAAGATAAAACCCCAGAAAAACAACTAAATGAAAGGTAGACAGGCAAACTTCCAGAAAAAGAATTCAGAATAATGATAGTGAAGATGATCCAGGACTTTGGAAAAAGAATGGAGGCAAAGATCAAGAAGATGCAAGAAATGTTTAACAAAGATCTAGAAGAATTAAAGAACAAACACACAGAGATGAACAATACAATACCTGAAATGAAAACTACACTAGAAGGAATCAATAGCAGAATAACTGAGGCAGAAGAATGGATAAGTGACCTGGAAGACAGAATGGTGGAATTTACTGCTGCGGAACAGAATAAAGGAAAAAGAATGCAAAGAAATGAAGACAGCCTCAGAGACCTCTGGGGCCACATTAAACGCAACAACATTTGCATTATAGGGATCCCAGAAGGAGAAGAGAGAGAGAAAGGACCTGAGAAAATATTAGAAGAGATTATACTCAAAAACTTCCCTAACATGGGAAGGGAAATAGCCACCCAAGTCCAGGAAGTGCAGCAAGTCACATACACGATAAACCCAAGGAGAAACACGCCGAGACACATAGTAATCAAATTGGCAAAAATTAAAGACAAAGAAAAATTATTGAAAGCAGAAAGGGAAAAATGACAAATAATATACCAGGGAATGGCCATAAGGTTAACAGCTGATTTCTCAGCAGAAACTCTACAAGCCAGAAGGGAGTGGCATGATATACTTAAAGTGATGAAAGGGAAGAACCTACAACCAAGATTACTCTACCCGGCAAGGATCTCATTCAGATTTGATGGAGAAATCAAAAGCTTTACAGACAAGCAAAAGCTAAGAGAATTCAGCACCACCAAACCAGCTCTACAACAAATGCTAAAGGAACTTCTCTAAGTGGGAAACACAAGAGAAGAAAAGGACCTACAAAAACAAACCCAAAACAATTAAGAAAATGGTAATAGGAACACACATATCGATAATCACCTTCAACATGAGTGGATTAAATGCTCCAACCAAAAGACACAGGTTTGCTGAATGGATCCAAAAACAAGACCCATATATATGCTGTCTACAAGAGACCCACTTCAGACCTAGGGACACAAACAGACTGAAAGTCAGGGGATGGAAAAAGATATTCCATGCTAATGGAAATCAAAAGAAAGCTGGAGATGGGCTTCCGTGGTGGTGCAGTTCTTGAGAAGCTGCCTGCCAATGCAGGGGACATGGGTTTGAGCCCTGGTCTGGGAAGATTCCACATGCCGCGGAGCAACTATGCCCGTGAGCCACAACTACTGACCCTACGCATCTGGAGCCTGTTCTCCGCAACAAGAGGGCCATGACAGTGAGAGGCACACACACCGCGATGAAGAGTGGCCCCTGCTTGCCGCACCTAGAGAAAGCCCTCGCACAGAAACGAAGACCCAACACAGCCAAAAATAAATAAATAAATTTATTTTTTTAAAAAAGAAACCTGGAGTAGTAATACTCATATCAGATAAAATAGACTTTAAAATAAAGAATGTTACAAGAGACAAGGAAAGACACTACATAATGATCAAGGGATCAATCCAAGAAGAAGATATAACAATTATAAATATATATGCACCCAACACAGGAGCACCTCAATACATAAGGTAACTGCTAACAGCTCTAAAAGATGAAATCGACTGTAGCACAATAGTGGGGCACTTTAAAACCTCACTTACACCAATGGACAGATCATCCAAACAGAAAATTAATAAGGAAACAGAAGCTTTAAATGACACAATAGACCAGATAGACTTAATTGATATATATAGGACATTCCATCCAAAAACAGCAGATTATATTTTCTTCTCAAGTGCGCACGGAACATTCTCCAGGATAGACCATATCGTGAGTCACAAATCAAGCCTCAGTAAATTTAAGAAAATTGAAATCATATCAAGCATCTTTTCTGACCACAATGCTATGAGATTAGAAATGAATTACAGGTAAAAAAACGTAAAAAACAGAAACACATGGAGGCTAAACAATACATTACTAAATAACCAAGAGATCACTGAAGAAATCAAAGAGGAAATCAAAAAATACCTAGAGACAAATGACAATGAAAACACAATGATCCAAAACCTATGGGATGCAGGGCTTTCCTGGTGGCGCAGTGGTTGAGAGTCTGCCTGACGATGCAGGGGACACGGATTCATTCCCCAGTCCAGGAAGATCCCACATGCCATGGAGCAGCTGGGCCCGTGAGCCATGGCCATTGAGCCTGCATGTACGGAGCCTGTGGTCCACAACGGGAGTGGCCATAACAGTGAGAGGCCCACATACCAGAAAAACAAAACCAAAAACAAAACTTATGGGATGCAGCAAAAGCAGTTCTAAGAGGGAAGTTTATAGCTATACAAGTCTACCACAAGAAACAAGAAAAATCTCAAGTAAACAATCTACCCTTACACTTAAAGGAGCTAGAGAAAGAAGAACAAACAAAACCCAAACTTAGCAGAAGGAAAGAAATCATCAAGATCAGAGCAGAAATAAATGAAATAGAAACAAAGAAAACAATAGCAAACATCAATAAAACTAAAAGCCGGCTCTTTGAGAAGATAAACAAAATTGATAAACCATTAGCCAGACTGATCAAGAAAAAGTGGGAGAGGACTCAAATCAATAAAATTAAAAATGAAAAAGGCGAAGTTACAACAGACACCGCAGAAATACAAAGCATCCTAAGAGACTACTACAAGCAACTCTATGCCAATAAAATGGACAACCTGGAAGAAACTGACAAATTCTTAGAAAGGTATAACCTTCCAAGACAGAACCAGGAAGAAATAGAAAATATGAACAGACCAATCACAAATAATGACATTGAATCTGTGATTTAAAATCTTGCAACAAACAAAAGTCCAGGACCAGATGGCTTCACAGGTGAATTCTACCAAGCATTTTGAGAAGAGCTGACACCCATCCTTCTCAAACTCTTCCAAAATATTGCAGAGGAAGGAACACTCCCAAACTCATTGTATGAGGCCACCATCACCCTGATATCAAAACCAGACAAAGATACTATGTAAAAGGAAAATTACAGACCAATATCACTGATGAATATAGATGCAAAAATCCTCAACAAAATACTCACAAACAGAATCCAACAACACACTAAAAGGATCATACACCATGATCAAGTGGGATTTATCCCAGAGATGCAAGGATACTTCAATATATGCAAATCAATCAATGTGATACACCATATTAACAAACTGAAGAATAAAAAGCATATGATCATCTCAATCGATGCAGAGAAGCTTTCGACAAAATTCAACACCCATTTATGATAAAAACTCTCCAGAAAGTGGGCACAGAGGAAACCTACCTCATCATAATAAAGGCCATATATGACAAACCCACAGCAAACATCATTCTCAATGGTGAAAAACTGAAAGCACTTCCTCTAAGATCAAGAACAAGACAAGGATGTCCACTGTCACCACTATTATTCAACATAGTTTTGGAAGTCCTAGCCATGGCAAGCAGAGAAGAAAAAGAAATAAAAGTAATACAAATTCGAAAAGAAGTAAAACTGTCACTGTTTGCAGATGACATGATACTATACATAGAGGATCCTAAAGATGCCACGAGAAAACTACTAGAGCTAATCAATGAATTTGGTAAAGTAGCAGGATACAAAATTAATGCACAGAAATCTCTTGCATTCCTGTACACTATGATGAAAAATCTGAAAGAGAAATTAAGGAAACACTCCCATTTACCATTGCAACAAAAAGAATAAAATACCTAGGAATAAACCTACCTAGGGAGACAAAAGACTTGTATGCAGAAAACTATAAGACACTGATGAAAGAAATTAAAAATGATACAAACAGATGGAGAGATATACCATGTTCTTGCATTGGAAGAGTCAATATTGTGAAAATGACTATACTACACAAAGCAATCCACAGATTCAATGCAATCCCTATCAAATTACCAGTGGCATTTTTTACAGAAGTAGAACAAAAACTCTTAACATTTGGATGGAGACACAAAAGACCCCGAATAGCCAAAGCAGTCTTGAGGGATTAAAAAGGGAGCTGAAGGAATCAGGCTCCTTGACTTCAGACTATACTACAAAGCTACAGTAATCAAGACAATATGGTACTGGCACAAAAACAGAAATATAGATCAATGGAACAAGATAGAAAGCCCAGAGATAAACGCATGCACCTATGGTCAACTAATCTACGACAAAGGAGGCAAGGATATACAATGGAGAAAAGACAGTCTCTTCAATAAGTGGTACTGGGAAAACTGGACAGCTACATGTAAAAAAATGAAATTAGAACACTCCCTAACACCAAACACAAAAATAAACTCAAAATGGATTAGAGACCTAAATGTAAGACCAGGCACTATCAAACTCTTAGAGGAAAGCATAGGAAGAACACTGTTTGACATAAATCACAGCAAGATATTTTTGATCCATCTCCTAGAGTAATGGAAATAAAAACAAAAATAAACAAATGGGACCTAATGAAACTTCAAAGCTTTTGCACAGCAAAGGAAACCATAAACAAGATGAGAAGACAACCCTCAGAATGGGAGAAAATATTTGCAAACAAATCAACGGACAAAGGATTAATCTCCAAAATATATAAACAGCTCATGTAGCTCAATATTAAAAAAACAAACAACCCAATCCAAAAATGGGCAGAAGACCTAAATAGACATTTCTCCAACGAAGACACACAGATGGACAAGAGGCACATGTAAAGCTGCTCAACATCACTAATTATTAGAGAAATGCAAATCAAAACTACAAAGAGGTATCACCTCACACCAGTTAGAATGGGCATCATCAGAAAATCTACAAACAATAAACGCTGGAGAAGGTGTGGAGAAAAGGGAACCCTCTTGCACTGTTGGTGGGAATGTAAATTGATACAGCCACTATGGAGAACAGTATGGAGGTTCCTTAAAAAACTAAAAAAAGGGGCTACCATATGACCCAGCAATCCCACTACTGGCACATACCCAGAAAAAACCATAATTCAAAAAGACACATGCACCCCAATGTTCATTGCAGCACTATTTACAATAGCCAGGTCATGGGAGCAACCTAAATGCCCATCGACAGACGAATGGATAAAGAAGATTTGGCACATATATACAATGGAATATTACTCAGCCATAAAAGGGAACGAAATTGGGTCATTTGTAGAGACATGGGTGGATCTAGAGACTGTCATACAGAGTGAAGTAAGTCAGAAAGAGAAAAACAAATATCGTATATTAATGCATATATGTGGGACCCAGTAAATGGTACAGATGAACCAGTTTGCAGAGAGAGATTGAGACACAGAAGTAGAGAAAAAACATATGGGCATCAAGTCGGGGTGGGGGAAGTGGTGGTGGTGGGGCGGGTGGTGTGATGAATCGGGAGATGGGGATTGACATGTATACACTGATGTGTATGAAATGGATGACTAATGAGAACCTGCTGTATAAAAAAATTAATTAAATTAAATTAAAAAAGAAACTATTAAAAAACTAATTAATATATAGAATTAATTATATATATATAATCTTCATTAATATAAGTAACATATAGAGAGACTCATTTTACATTAAATTTATTAAAGGAAAATAACTGTAAGTCTGCGCATTTTTCAGCTTTCCTACAGAGCTGTTGCAATTCAACTCGATAACTTTGTCTTTCTGACAGTTGTCCACATGTAGTTCCTTTCTGTGGCCACAACAGGGCAGGAGTTCTCTTTTATAAAAATCACAGTCCTCTATAATTTTAACTTTGCCCAAACGTATTTTCCATACCTTGAGATTTATCAACTATTTGCCAGCATAATGAAAAGGCAAACTTATTTAAAAGAAACTTGCCTCAATGTTGTGATCCAATAAGTGCCATGAAACATTACACAAACGGAAATGGCTGATCTCACGCAGTCAAGGCTATCTTTAAAATGCAGATAATTTACTCGTTTAATGATGAAAGAAAAATCTTGTGGAAAGCAGTATTTTCAGATGAATAAAATATCAAACCCAGGACATTTTCTTTTCTATCTAGTTGCTTTGCAAATCATATAGACATATAAAAGCAGAAAAAGAAATGTGTATTTGTCTGGCAAGTTTTCATTATTAAATCTTAAAAAGAAGAATTTGTAGTGAAGCTTTTTAAAGTAAACTTTAAAAAGTTTATTTTTCAATACAGAAATTTTTAAAGAATAAATAACAACAGTGGCCTACAGCGCCCTCATACAGAGGATTCCTGTTTCTTAAAAAATAAGATCACCTGTCCAGAGTTATAAAATTCCAGGAGTACAAAGGATAAAAATATGAAAATCAAATGGCAACTCCCCCTTATCATCTCTTTCCCTTCCCTAGTTGTTTTCCCCGAAAGTAACCACTATTAGTAAATTCTTGTGATGAAGAATATTTTCTTAGGAATGTTTTATCCCACGATTAGGAATGGCATTTAAAACAACAGACTTTAATCTCTTCAAAAGAATTTGAACCAGAACCCAGACTGCAGTTTGGTTGCACATGTGAAATGCGGCAATGGCCTCAGAACCAAAGGCCTGACTAAGTGACTCACCACACCACCGTGAGCCCCACCAGCACCTTTCAGAGTGAGTGAGAAATTAAAGTGCCTTCTCACCTCCAGAAATGGTCTTTCCAGAGGAACGGTATTTGGGGGACATTTGAACAGCAGCTGCTCCTGCTGTATGCCAGAAGCCTGGAGAAAAGACCACTGTCTCCAGGGCTGTCAATCTGGCCCTTTCAGACACACTGAAGTCGATTTAACAAAACAAAACAAAACAAAACAATTCTGGCTTGGGAATGACAAGGGACTCTTTAAGATATTGATTTATCCATGTTTGCACACATGGAAGAGAAAAGTATGTTTTATATATATACCGAATAAAATATCTAACTTTTTAAGAATGTTGTAAAATATTTCCATATGTACATTATATCAAAGTACTTTCCCCCCCAAGTTCGGTTGAAAGGAAATACCCAGAGCATTAGGCCCATCAGAATAGATGTCTCCAGTTGTGGTTTTCAGATGCCCTAACATGCTTCTGCCCAGAACTAATCAAATACAGCTTGGCACTTTCAGGCGGGGTGTGTGTGTGTGTGTGTGTGTGTGTGTGTGTGTGTGTGTGTGTGTGTGCAATTCCTTACAAAGAGAAAAAAAATCATTCTTGGTAAAACATGATAGAGGAGGATAAGATATCACTTGACTTTTTGGTTTATTTCCAGCATTATCACTTGTCTTTAATCATTCAAAATGAGAAGTCTCCATCGTGACCATCTTGATGCGCTGTGTTTGTTTCTCCTTAAGTATATGAGAAGGCAGTTTCTGTACCAGAAGCAGGAAAAGGTCATGCATTCTGTGATGTGGATAACACAGGCTATTTCACTGAACCGTTAGACCCTCTGAAGTTATATTACCTTCATTTTATAGGTGAGGTGACTAAGACCTAGAGGGCGTAAGAAACTTGCTCAAAGTCACCTAAGTGGTTAATGATGGACTCTAAGATTTAAACCCGTATTCGTCTAACACTACATTGTATAGACAGTTGAGTCCTGAACAACACAGCGGGTAGGGGTGGCAACCCTCCCTGCAGTAAAAAGTCCGAGAACAACTTATAGTCAGCTCTCAGTATCTGCAGTTCTGCACCCGAAAATACAACCAACTGCGGATCCTGTAGTACTGTAGTTTTTACTATTGAAAAAAAAAATCCATGAATAAGTGGACCTGCACAGTTCAAGCCTGTGCTGTTCAGGGTCAGCTATACTTTCTACCATACCTTGTGAAAGGGCAGGCCAAGATCCATCTCTGTGATCTTGTTAAAATGCAGGTTCTTGGCCAGACCTTCAGAGATTCTGACTGAGGAAGTCTTACGTGGGGCCCAGACATCTGCATTTAAAAAATCTCTCCAGCAGATTCTTACAGGAACTATGTGAAGACAGCCATTGGATGACAGAGGCAGAGATTAGACTGACACAGCTGCAAGTCAAGGAATGTCATGGAATGCCAGCAACAACTGGGAATGAGGAAGAGGCAAGGACGTGTTCAGTGCAGTCTCAGAGGGAGCAGGACCCTGCCAATACCTTGATTTCAGTTTTCTAGCTTCATAACTGTGAAATAATACATTTTTGTTCTATATTTAAGCAAAAAAAAAAATCTCCCCAGCAGATTCTTATGTGACACTAGAGTGTGAGAACCACTGTCTACATGGCAATGCTCAGATTTTTAAAACAGAAAGGGAAGTTTCATATGAAAATCCTCCTTCAAGCCTCTGACATCTATCTGTAAAGAGGTGGCAATCCTAACTCGCTCTTCACCGTTGACCGTGTCCTTGGAATTACCTGTTAGCTTTGTATTCATATTTAATAGTGTGCATGGTCCTTGACTCCCAACAGGTTGAACTACCAGCTTCACCTGCTTGAAATTCCTTTAGCGGAAGTCAGTCTTTCAACCCACTGTCAGAAATCATAAAGCTAAAATGTAAATAGTTCTAGAGGGAAAACAGACTCTTGTTCACACAATGGCTGTTGGCAGACGTGGTCTGAGATTAGGTTTTGGAGAGAGATGGAAAGGGACCCAGAACTAACATTTGTTAAGTACCTGCTAGGGGCCAGGCACACTTAATCTTTATAAATCTTAAAATAAGTAAGTATTTTACTTTAAAATAAGTATTTTTATACCCATTTTGGGGGTTCATAAAGCAGAGAATCAGAGAATTTAAGCAACTTCTCAAAGCCACATAACAACAGTAGTGGAGCCTATGCTTTGTCCACTACACCAAGCCACATGCGTGGAAAGAGGGGGCAAAGAAGGGAGATGGGAGACTCCATAAATTCTCCCCAGGGTAAGTGCCAGCATAGTGCTTGGCATACACCCAGTGCACAGTTAATGTTTGTTGAATGAATTGATATTAATTCTTCATGCCATCAAAGAGAACTTTCTAAATGCCAATGTACTTAAAACCCTTTGCTACTGGGCATATACCCAGAGAAAACCATAATTCAAAAAGACACCTGCACCCCAATGTTCATTGCAGCACGATTTACAATAGCCAGGTCATGGAAGCAACCTAAATGCCCATCGGCAGACAAATGTATAAAGAAGATGTGGTATATATATATATATACACACACAATGGAATATTACTCAGCCATAAAGAGGTACGAAATTGGGTCATTTGTGGAGACGTGGATGGACCTAGAGACTGTCATACAGAGTGAAGTAAGTCAGAAAGAGAAAAATAAATGCCGTATATTAATGCATATATGTGGAATCTAGAGAAATGGTACAGAGGAACCAGTTTGCAAGGCAGAAGTAGAGACACATATGCAGAGAACAAACGTATGGACACCGAGGGGGGACAGTGGGTGGTGGGGGTGGTGGTGGGATGAATTGGGAGATTGGGATTGACATATATATACTAATATGTATAAAATAGATAACTAATAAGAACCTGCTGTATAATAAATCAATTAAATTTAAAAAAACCAGGGGCTTCCCTGGTGGCGCAGTGGTTGAGAATCCACCTGCCGATGCAGGGGACACGGGTTCGTGCTCCGGTCCGGGAGGATCCCACATGCCGCAGAGCCTGCGCGTTCGGAGCCTGTGCTCCACATTTTGCTCCGCAAAAAAACCCTTTGGTGTCTCCTGATTGCCCATAGTAGGAGTTCTGTAACTTGTTCAGAAATCAAAGCACTTAGAAATCATGGTGCTCTTTTCAGGACATGATAGATTTATATATTAAGCCTCATATTAATTTATTGTTAATCAGATTTTTTGTCAAAACAATATCCAGCACTAAAGATTTAAGAAAAAAAATATATATCAGGGACTTCCCTGGTGGCCCAGTGGTTGGGAGTCCGCCTGCCAATGCGGGGGACACGGGTTCGAGCCCTGGTCCAAGAACATCTCACATGTTGCGGAGCAGCTAGGCCCATGTGCCACAACTACTGAGCCTGTGCTCTAGAGCCCCGCGAGACACAACTGCTTGGGCCTGTGTGCCGCAACTACTGAAGCCTGTGCACCTGGAGCCCGTGCTCCACAACAAGGGAAGCCAACGCAATGAGACTCCCGTGCACTGCAACAAAGAGTGGCCCTGCTCGCCACAATTGGAGAAAGCCTAAGCACAGCAACGAAGACCCAAAAATAAATAAATTTTAAAAGTATATATATATCAATACATTCACCCATACATTTATACTTTATTCTAAAAATTGGGAATCTTAGATTACCTTGCAGAACTTTAAAACTTTATGGTTTGCTATTTCTTTTTTCCAAAATGTTGAATTTCTCCAGATAATGTTCAGAAGAAAAATATAATCTCCCTGGTTTTACATAGCGCATTCTTAGAAATTTTAGCATTTATTAAAGTCATGCAAAAATACTCTTCTGTTTATATTCAAATGGTGTTTACCAAGGCTGAGATAATAGTAAACAGGTTTCCCACCTACATGAAAATCTGGTTGGGTATGGAATGTCATGCAGGACTCAGGATGACTTGCTGAGCCGGACTGTCCTGTACATTACAGAATATGCAGCATCAGTGCCTCAACAAAATGCCTCCTGGGTGTCATTCCAGCTTGAACAACTGATTTAAACTAATTACCAAGAGTCATAAGTGGTTGAACTAAACAGCTAAACTATAAGCTCCTGGAAAGCACCAGTGTTATCATATTCACCCTCAGAGCCCCATCCAGGGGCTGAAGCGCAGCTGTGGTAAGCCTTTGTGTCTTTCACTGTCTTACACATGAGGGAAATGGTAGACGTTGGAGCAGGATATCCTGGCCCACATTGGGATGACCTGAACTCAGATGTAATGTAGAATGTAGATGATGACCATCTTCGTTTAACGTCCTCACCTCTTTTATCTCCCCCAAATTGTCAAATGAATCATTCTTGAGCAAGCGTCCCTTAAAAGTAGAGCAAAGAGAACAGGGTTGAAAAAGCAACGATGCCTTATTTTTATCCAGAGGACAAATGGGTGGCAAGACTCCAGGTCTCTCTCGTTTGGTTTTTCTTTCTTAGAAATAGAACCGTGGGAATTACCAGTCAGGAACACACTTCCAACATAAAAACATAGTTTAAAATTCCACAGAGGAAATGGAATGGTAACATGAGTCAAAAAAAAGGAAGACTATAAAACTTCCAACTGTCAAGAGAACTTCTTTCTTTTTTTTTTATTTTTTTTATTTTTAAATGGTTGCTATGTAACTTCTGTTTGATATATTTAAAAAGTGATACAACTGTTTTTTTAAAAAATTATTCATATCTTTACTATGCTGGAAATTATATCCTTTGCAATGATCTAAACTTATAATGAAAATTTTTGGATGATAATCTAAAAATTTGCAAGGGTCTACACAGCTTTTCAAAATTCTTTAAGGAATATGCAAGCAAAAAAAATTTTTTCAAGACTATTGCACTATACCACTGTTTCAGTGGTATATTGCTATGTAACCAACCTCCTCAAAATTCAGTGGGATAAAACAACCGTTTTATTTTTTCTCACTGTCCTTTGGGCTGGTTAGATTCAACACGGCAGTTTGCTGCTGGTCTTGCTCGAGGTTTCTCATGCAGTTGGTCAGCCGGAAGCTGTAGCTGGAAGCAGGAGTCATCTAGAGCAGGGAGGTCCACAAACTACAACTTGCAGGCCAAATGTGACCCAACATCAGTTTTGTAAATAAAGCTCTATTGGAACACAGCCATGACCATTCATTTAGGCATTGTCTATTTCTTTTTTTTATCATCTTTATTGGAGTATAATTGCTTTACAGTGGTGTGTTAGTTTCTGCTTTATAACAAAGTGAATCAGCTATAGGTATTGTCTATTTCTGCTTCCACACTCTATCAGGAAAGCTGAGTAGTTGCAACAGAGACCATATGGTTTACAAAGTCTTTATGTAACTTATGGTAAGATGCAATAAACATTTGAATTTCCTTTAAGACCATTTGTTTTGTAGGCATGTCAATTTGTAAGCTTATTTCCAACCAGAGAGAGAGAGAGAGAGAGAGAGAGAGAGAGAGAGAGAGGGAGGGAGAGAAGAGGGCATAGTCCTGAGGCTATTTGCACAGGCCAAGGAATATAGAAGCTGAATGAATATCAGGGGAATTGAGTCAATAATTTTGATCCTGTTCCTCCTTAATAATAGGTTGGTGCCTAAATTATCTAAGGGATTGCATAATTTAAATATCCTCTGATGCAGAAGGGTGTCTTTGCTCCTAACTAAACAGTTTAGGAAAGCTTTTCTTTCACTGGTCTCCCTTAGGAAGGAAAAGGTGGCACAGATCTTTTGGCTCTGGGGCCGCACAGGTGGACTAAAATCTATGTGCTAACAGGGATGTTCCCTCTCAGTGATTAATAATTTGCTCACACACATTAGATTTACTGGACTCTAAATACTGAGAGTGAATTGAGTTGCATGTATTACTTTTATTTTTTTAATACAAGTTGTTTCTTAGGTGATTTGTACATGTTGGTTCTTATGTCTGGAATGTTCTCCCTACTTGGCATCCAGCTAACATCTCCTTGCTTGGAGCTTAAATGTGACTTCCTCAGAAAAGCCTGCCTTCACTCCCAGTGAGGTTCCTTTCTTACACGGTTTCACAGCACTGCGTACTCCTCCCTTGTGATTCCTACCCCAATGTGTGCAATTAAAAACATATTTGTATCCTCATTTAACAGGGTCCCTCATATACCACGAGAACAGGAGAAGAGTCTGCTTTGTTAACTGTCATATTAATATTTATCTGGAACATAGTAGTTTATCAAAACTATTTGTTGAGTGAATGAATGAAATCTAAAGCAAGTTATAAAGTAATGTAATGTATGGCAAAAATATTTATATAATCCTTCAAATTAACCAGAAACATTTAAGACTTACTCAAAAGTATTGACTAGCTAATATTTTCGAAACCAGAAAGTATCTTTTCATCCAGAATTATTATTTTTTAAAATATTTATTTATTTAGGCTGCACTGGGTCTTAGTTGTGGCACGTAGGATCTTAGGTGCGGCATGCGGACTTCTTAGTTGCGGCATGCAAACTCTTAGTTGCGGCATGCAGGCGGGATCTAGTTCCCGGACCAGGGATGGAACCCAGGCCCCCTGCATTTGGAGCGCAGAGTCTTATCCCCTGGACCACCAGGGAAGTCCCTGATCCAGAATTATTGTGGATCTTATCCTTTAGAAAGGAAACTCATGAAGATAGTCTTAACTTTTCTATTCCTGGTTTAGAATACAATGTTTATCATTGTTCAAAGAGATGAAACTTTCACTTTTGCAAGATTTTAAATTCTGTTTTCCTCTACATTCACAGAACTGGATTCAATAATATCTTTGTTTTGTCTTTTATAAAATCAAATTCCAGGATATTCATAGATTCAAAGTATTAATAAGAATTTATTACAACAAATTTTTCAGTGCAAATCATAATCAAACATGCACCAGATATATATAGAGAGAGCTCCTGGTACCAACAGCATCATCCCTAAATTGTGATAATAGACTGTAATTTGAATAATATCCAGTGACTTGCTGGTAATATTAAACATCAAGCTCCCTGGGTGGGTGGGCAGGCAGGCAAAGGATTTTGTAGCATTCGCTGATTTCCCAGGAATAAATACTCCTACCATGCCAATTTCAAGGTACCAAACTGACATCACAGAACACAGTTGACTCTCACAGCCGGGATGAGCTGGATCCACACACCACGGATTCTATTGGTTATATATAATAATTATAGGACTCTCACCAGCGATAAGTAATCTAACTCAGAGAAAAAATCATAATCTTCAGCCGTGCTTCACAATCTTACTCCACAAGAATTGTATATGGTTTTGGTTTTAGTTGGTGTGATAAGATAGTTTACAGTTAAAGCTAGACATAGCCCTGACTATCAAAACTCTGGGAGCCCAAACTCCAAGTCATTAGGGTAAAAATTGTAAGTATACTATTACACTGCTGAAAATAAACTTGATTTACTTATTTAAACATATGGAGATTTTCTGCTTTTAAGGGTGAAAGAACTCCCCTTCCCCCCAGTCCTTCTAATAGAATTTATAAGCAATTCAATGGAAGGAGAAATACTAGACTTTAAAAAGAAACCACTGACTACATTCACATGTCTTTTTAGGAACCTGTCAAGAATACTTTAAGTCACACACAGAACTGGATTCAATAAAAGCTTTATTTATTTTTTTTTTTATAAAATCAAAACCCAGAACAGTGCAGAATCCATTTTGGTCGTTTGGACAGAGTTGGTACTATGTTGGTTCCCACCAATCTTTGCTCTTCTGTGTCTACACAGACAAGACAAGACGAAGTCTGCACTCCTGGGAGTGGTGGAGTGGGAGGAAGAACTGGACCGGGCAGTGTGAGAGGGTAAGGTGAAGAGGAGAGGCCTTAGCAAAGGAAGCATGAAGAAGTGTGGTCTGTGGTCAAAAACTTAGTGGCTAAACTAAGATAGATGAAGAAATGGTCACCAATCAGTCACATTTCATATCCTGTCTTATGGACTGCATGTCTGTGCTCCCCACAAGTTTGTAAGTTGACACTTGAGTGCTCAGTGTGATGATACTAGGAGGTGGGGGCTTTGGGGAGGTAATTAGGAGGAAGGAGCCCTCATCATGGCATTAATGCCCTTGTAAGAAGAGACAAAAGAGGGACTTTCCTGGTGGCGCAGTGGTTAAGTATCCATCTGCCAGTGCAGGGGACACAGGTTTGAGCCCTGGTCCAGGAAGACCCCACATGCTGTGGAGCAACTCAGCCCGTGCGCCACAATTACTGAGCCTGCGCTCTAGAGCCTGAGAGCCACAACTACTGAGCCCACGTGCCACAACTACTGAAGCCCACGTGCCTAGAGCCCGTGCTCCCGCAACAAGAGAAGCCACTGCAATGAGAAGCCCACGCACCGCAACGAAGAGTAGCCCTCGCTCGCCACTAGAGAAAGCCCGCGCGGAGCAACGAAGACCCAATGCAGCCAAAAGCAAACCAACAAATAAATAAATAAATTTATTTTTTACAAAAGAAAAAGACAAAAGGGACCTTGCAGGAGGCAGCCATCTGCAAACCAGGAAGGGTGGGGGACCCTCACCAAGAACATTCTGCCAACACCTTGATTTTGGACTTCCCAGTCTCCAGAAATGTGAGAAATAAACATCTGATGTTTAAATCACCCAGTGTATGGTAATTTGTTACAGCAACCTAAGACTCTTAGGAAACATCATTGTAACCCCAATAATTAAACTTGACTATTGTACTGTACTTCAGTACCAGCTTATGAATGTAAAAAAAAAATCAGCATAAATGAAATAATCAGCTGTATAAAAATGCTCACAAGTGTTAAAATAGAGAAAAATTGGATATAGCCCAAATATTCAAAAGAAAGGGACTATTTAAATTATGGCTCATAGATTTGATGACATATGTAGCCACTAAACTAATTTTTCAAAATACGCTCACAGGGGTTAAGGGGGGGAAAGGGTTGAATTTTTACACATATAGTATGCTTACAATTTTTATTTAAAATGTCTATCTTGGCAATTCCCTGGTGGTCCAGTGGTTAGGACTCGGCACTCTCTCTGCTGGGGCCCCGGGTTCTATCCCTGGTCGGGGAACTAAACTCCCATAAGCTGCACGGCACGGCCAAAAAAAAGAATAAATAAATTTAAAAAATAAGAAATAAAATGTCTTCCTTATGCCTAGAAAACAAAATGGGAGGAAAGACATCAAACTGCTAAAAATGATTGTCTGCATACTGAAACTGAAGGTGATTTCATCCTATTTTCCCCTACTTTCCAAACTGTAGTTTTTTTAAGACAAGTGACATTTCAAATTTAGAAAAGGTTAAACCATCTAACATTATGAAGAATCCTTTTAAAAGTACGAAACTTTAATGCTTTAGCTTTCTCAAATTTCTCAGTTAACCCACTTATTTTCCAGAAACTTGATAGTCCTCAGTTCATCTGTGTTCAGTCAAGTTGTTCCACGGAACTTCACGTAGTAGGGAGAGAAGAGTCCTGACAGGCAAGAGCTCATGCTGGGCTGGCAAGTGGAGGCTTTCCCCTCCACAGCTGTTATTAAAATATTCAACTCAAGACTTTCAAAATGTAGACTTAGGTTACAAGCCAATCAAGTAATTGAATTTAAATAAAGCATATTGTTTTTGTGTTATTTTAAAAGTACCAACTTTTAAGTCCTTATATCAAACACAATACTACAGGATCACAAAACATGTCCATGCAGTATACATCAACCTAGGTCACAGAGAAATATTTAATCTACCTCCGAATCCAATGCTTTTCAATTGCATCCCCATTAAAAATTTTAAGTGATTAAACATCACATAAGATAATCGTATTATCCTGGTTGCTAACAATTCTTGGGATTTGCAGGTGTTCAGGGAAGCCTGATGGATGTCTTGAGACTGAACTTTGACAATAAAGGGCTTCAGCTATCACTTCTTGTGCCAAAGTGTTTATTGGGGGTGCCCAATCATTCAGTCTCAAATCACTAAATGCACCACTTGCAAAAATCCTACCAACACAAATGGCTCTGGGTAACACAACCTGAGCACCTCAATGCCCTCACTTGTAAAACAGAAATAGGTATGAAAGGGTTGTCCGGAGGACTATGTTAAGTGCTATGGAGATGCCATTAAGTACCACCATTAATAAATTTTTAAGTGCCCTGAGTTCAAGCGCCACCCAGCCACTTAGTTACGCTGCCTTTCCTCTTCTGCGAAAATGTTAAAAATTTTGTCTACCAAGAACAAGTTAGCTGGCTGTGGTACAATGAAGGTTTTAAGAGGCCAGAAAGATTTCTGCCTTTTTCCTTCGGAAGAAAAGGGTACTTTTATTCTAATCAAGGAAACACTCCTCTGCATATGACATTTAAGTGTCATCGTGCCAGCAACAGTAAATGCCTAAATGGAGGAGGATCGAATTTTACAGAATTCAGATACTCTTTCAGCTTCTAGATTCTTGGCTTATGAAAACAGCACCTGCTCTCTACTTTCCCTTGAGATGGGAAATAAGCTTGACATGGCCTGAAGAAATCATCCTGGAAGACAATTCAGAAGACCTTATGTAGAATACTGGGGAGGGCTGCTTGATACAGTCTCAGCACTGTAAGGAGCTATTATTAAAATCTTTAGATACTTTTGCATTATTAAGATTTAACAGGAACACATAACATAGTTCCTAAGAGAAAATATATTACAGTCCATATTTTAATGTTATCTAGAGCTACCATCAAAAAATTTTAGCCATCACTGACCTCCACTTACTTTTAGAAAAAGTAATCAACTAAAAATTGTGTGTGTGTGTTGGGGGGCCCTCTCGTTACTACAGAAACCAAACGTGTACACTAACAAACCACAATAGAAATAACAGAACAAGGCTTTTTGATTTTTTTATTACTCAAAGAAGCTTTATTTTTCTATTTAGCTTTCTGACTCTGTGCTTGTGCTTTCAACACTTTCACAACGATTTTCTGCTCCTCAATGAGGAAAGCGCGCTTGATCCTAGAAAAGAAAATGTTAAATACAGTTTTAAAAAAATCAATTTAACACAAGAAAGAAAAGTGTCATAAAAGAACCGAGTAAAGCAATCAGGTAAGATACCCAGAAAAGTAAACAAAACCTACACAAGTACAGATTTAAAACTTAAGAGCTGAAAAAATTCTATGGACAGACCCTTTCAGCTTAAGGTGTCCTTCTGGTACCCCTGGTTATCTAATAATCTACCCTCAAAAGCCTGGGATTTCTGACTCCTTCAAATGTCCTGGACATAACCACATTACAGAAATAGAGCTGATGTCACTCTTACCCAGAGCAAAGACTACAGACTCCCTCAGTGTCACAGCAAATGCTATTCTTTAGGCTACCCTATAGATCTACACCCAAATCTCCAGAAGCTAGGGCCTGAGAATATATTTTAACAAATGTGCTCATGTGGTTATGTTTAGCAAAGTCTGGGAACCAAAGACTGGTAAAAAGCCAAACTCCTCTAGCTTGCAACTCATGACTCATTCATCTCCAACGTTACCTTTCCAATCTCATTTCTCATTCCTTTTATACCCTCAATGTGCCGGATCAAACTATGTCCATTCCCTGCCTGCAGTGCCCGCTCGACCTCTTGTCTAAAATTTACCCGTCACTCAGGTGCCACCTCGAATACCACTCCCAGATTCTTGGCTACTTTAAAGTCATTTCTCCTCCAAACTTCAACCATAGTGAAGTTCTCCTATATTTCATGGAATTTATATTTAGCTTGTATTTGTATTAATGTAACATGCCTAACCTCCCCTTACAAATTAACTCCTGAAAGGTAGAATGAACTTGCAAAGTTTGATGTCAGATTTGGTGTAGAGACTTAGCCAGAGCACTTTATAGAACAAAAGCTGAATGAACTGAAGGCAAACCACTCCTCCGAACCAACTTCTTCTCTTCTAAAGACCAATCACCTCTCAAATCTTCCCACATAGGTCTCTGGAGAAAACTTAATGTAGCCAGTAGGGTTAATTAAGAGCAAGAGCCTCAATAAAACCTGGAAGGAATCCTCTTACCAGCTATGTAACTTTAAGCAACAAGCCTTGGTTTCTCCACCAAAACATAAATAAATAAAAAATACCTCCCAGATGGACTTTTGGCAGAGCTTATCATAAAAATGCTGAGCAAATATTATCACCATAAACCCCACTGCTTCTATTCCTACCTATGCCACTACCAATCCTTTTGCACATCCACAAGACCCAGTCATCTCCCAATAACCCCATTCACCCGCGATCCAGCCTTCGGTCTTCACGTAGGTGCCTTGACAAAGCAGAGAAACCGTTCCAAGCACTCACCCTTTGCTGAAAGAATGACTTCACTATCCATCCCGCTGCACACTTAGTCTCTGGCACTCCGAAGGTTTCCCTGCCCTGCTCACACCCCATCAATTACCACATTTTAAAGAATCAAGCCAAAAAATCTGTCCTATGAGGCCCTTCATTACCTGTGATGTTTCCACCTTTCCCGTGTATCATCTCCCAAAACATTCTGCTCCAGCCACACTAGAACTACGTACGGCGATTCTGTTCCTACACTTTTAGGACCTTCCACTCTCCATCAACCTGGGACTTTCTTACCTGCCTGCCCCACCCAACCATTTAATTTCTACATCTAGCATAAAGATGTCCCAACATCATAACTGAATAGGAGCTAATATCATTTATTAGTTTGTTCAGCATCGATTATCCCTAGTCAAGGAGGATTCTACTGATACAATATGCAACTTTTGGTATTTTTTCACCAGTCTTCTAATAATGATTAGCATGCAGTGCAACAGACACAGACACACTTAAGATAGCCCATGTGATTTCATAGTTATTTACCTGTCACGGACACATTTAGCACACATGGAACCACCGTAGGCCCGGCTAACATGTTTTTTCGTTTTAGACAACCTCATAAGAACTTTAGGTCTCACAGCACGAACCTGCATAAAGAAAACGCTGAGATTATTTTGTGATGCTTTAACAGAAACAGAAATTGTCCTAGATTTCTGATGAGTATTAAGTATAAACATTAATCTAGGTTACAAAGGGAAATGGTACACTGATCTACCTGAAAGGCATTTCACTGTATTTGCCACATAGGTTTTAAAAGAAAGTCTACGTTCTTCACAGATATGGATCATGAAGGCTTAGTAATTCTCAACCCCCCTAGTGGCGACCGCTCCTTCACTCACTCACCAAAGGAATTAATGCTCAACCCTTCTTATGTTATTCACAGCAAAAGGATCACTTACTCCTCGAAGTCGGCCTGGGCACACGCCACATGCGGATTTTGGTGCTTTCCCAACTTTCTTGGTATAAAGGTAAACAATTCTATTACCAGGGGTTCGGGACCTAGAAAGTGAGAGAATAGACAACAGCTCAACATTTTGTAGAATAAATGACAATATGTATATTAATTTTGGAAATACTTACAGCCTGGTTTTGTTAGAGGCTGTATTGTAGGACAGCCTACGACGGTATGTCAAACGCTGAACCATCCTGAATGCCTAAATCAAGATGAAATAAAACTGCATTGTAGAAAAATTCAAACCTTAAAACAAAACAGCATCACAGAGTTTACACATTACCCATGTACGTTCTTACATAAAATATCCTTATCTTAAGGTATCTTATGAAAAGGATTCCATGTTTTAAAACTACAGCTGACGATTTACATGAGGATGAACTGGGGAGACTGAATCAAACCACAAAGAGTAGAATCTCTCAGCCCAGAGCTTAGAGGTGGAAGGAGAAAGAAGATGCTTTAGCTGCCTGGGTTGGCTTAATCAGGGGGCTTCCCGGAGAAGGGGAGCCAAAGCCAGTGATTTAAGCAGGTGAAGGAACAGGGAACATTGATCCTTTATGCCCCCACCGGAAGCCCCTTAGCATCCTCTTGGTCTTTGGGACCTAGGGCTGGACCTAGTGCAGACTGATCCATCCTGAATATGATGGTTATTTAAGATTATTGACCATTTCTCCCCGACCCTGCAAAACAAAGGGGAACTTGGAGCTCCTCTTTTCCCTGAGGTTCTACTGTGCAGTGGCGATTACATCCCCCTACAATAAACACATTTGTATACCAAAATAAATAAATAAACTACTGCTGACCCTTTGTACCCGCAGGTTCTGCATCCGCAGATCCAACGAACCGCGGGTCAAAAATACCCAGGGAAAATAAACTTCACAAAGTTCCAAAAAGCAAAACTCGAATTTGCTGCGTGCCCACAACTATTTACAGTCATTTACATTGCATTACGTGTTATACGAAATCTAGAGATGATTTAAAGTATATGGGAGGATTTTACACAAGTGACTTAAGCATCAGCGATTTTGGTATCCTCGGGGATCCTGCAACAATCCCCCAGGATACTGAGGGACAGCTATACTTATATTTAAGGGTGATTGGGAAGAATGCTAAGGGGCGATGTTTGTTTTCCTGACGGTAATCAAACGTGGCACTTGGTTAAAATTTTAATTACCAGGCTTTTCTCTCAAAGAGTCTGATTCTGTTTGGAGTACTATCCAGAAAAGTGCTACCAACAGGCAAGTTTGAGAAACGCTGGTTTTAAAGGAAGAGCACACGAGCACACCTATGTGTAAGTTGAATCCTTAGCTATACCATTTACTGAGACTATAAAGCTCCGTAGGCCAGCTTGCTTATCTGTAAAATATAATTTTTGACTATTTCACACAACTGTCATTAGGATTAAACGACAGCAGGCATTCTGCCCCAACCTAGTGGCTGCCCAAGGCTCAGTGTTCTGCCCCCAAAGCAGCATCCGGGATAAGTTAGGTGCCATTTAATACTAATTTTGGTACTGGATCAAGTGTTTCTGGATTATGGCATCCAACTGGTTTTTCTTCTTTTTTCAGTGAACTACCCAAAATACCATAAAACATAGGCAAACTTGAATCAACCTAATTTTCCCCAAATTTTGTAACCATTTCGTCACAGTATGTTACTTAAAAGGCAACAGCCTGCATCTGGTGTTGCAAGCTTCTTACTATCATTACACTGGAACTGTCAGACATCAAAACCCACACGGAAGGCCGGTGCGAGTGACCCAATCAGCCGTTTGCCTCTCCAAAACCAAGACAGAAAACTCTCTATTAAAAATTTTTATCTTACTTGCTATTGGTCTTAGAACACATTTTGAAATGACCTGAACGTGTCGGTCGTCGACCCTCCCAGAGCCTGGAGAACAGCTACAGGCGCGGGGTTAAAGCATGGCCTAAGATATGAGAACGTCCGGCGACTTCGCAGTCTCCATCAGCCGGAACTCACAACTCATTTGTCTCCGAACGCCAGACTGCAAAGGCGGCAAAGCCACGGGTGGTGAGCTCCTGCCACTCACTGCTGCGGAGCGGAGGTCGGGATCGAGAGGTGTCTGAAGCTAAAGTCCGGGGAGCTGCTCACTACCAACCTTCCTCCTAAGCCCTTACCCCCACGCCAGCTCAAAAGACTGTGCCTGAGAGACCCCGTCTCCTGCAACTCCCCGGATGGCGGCCGATTGTAAAGGCAGTAGCAATGAAGACAAGGAAAAAGCAACCATACCTCTAGATACCGTCCCCGGAAGAGGAAGCAAAAAGCACCAGCAAGTTCAAGGGTCAAATATGACTGCGCACGATAGGAAGTACGTCACAGGAAGAGGCGTGGCGGCAAGAACGCAGCCATGTTGTACGGAAGCCACGCAGCTCCCCTCGGTGGGCGGGGATTCATAGCACCGCCGCGTTGTACGTCTAGCGACGTGCCGCCCCTCTGTGGGTCGGGATGCTCCCAGCCTTCCGCAACAGCGCCACACGAAGGTCTTTCGGGAATCCCTGTAGAAACAAATACAAATGACGAAGGACCTACGAAGGGCAGAGGTGGGACAAAACCAGGCTTTTACCGTTCTCAAGGGCGCTAAGACATATTTGACTTAAAGAGCGCCACCTTTGGGGTTAGGCCTGAGTTTGAAGCCCAATACTGACACTTATCACTAGGTGACCTTTGAGGAGTTACTGTCCTTAACCGGCCCTTCCTTTTTCTTGTCCTTCATTCAGAGCACAAATTTTACACATTAGGATTTTAATCCAAAATCTGCTAATTATTAGCTGTGTTATGTTGGGTGAGTCCTTACATCTCGAACAGGAAGCTGTTAGTAACCTTGCAGAGTTATGTCGTGATCAAAATCATCATGAAGTTAAAGCACTCAGCACGGTGTCTTGTAGAGCAGTGGTCCCCAACCCTTTTGGCACCAAGGACCGGTTTCGTGGAAGACGGTTTTTTTTGGGGGGGGGCGGTTGGGAGGGGATATGGGGGATGGTTCAGGCGGTAATGCGAGTGTTGGGAAGCCGCAGATGAAGCTTTGCTTGCTTGCCCGCTCTTCACCTCCTGCTGTGCGCCCGGTTCCTAGCAGGCCGCTGAGCGGTACCAGTCCACGGCCGGTTGCGGACCCCTCTTGTAGAGAGTGAGTGCTCATTTCTTGAGGCTTCACATAGCTGGTAAAGTTTTAACAGGGCCTTAAAGATGAGGAAGAAAAAAAAATGACCTCTCTAAAATAGCATGTGAAAGTTTACATTAAGTGCTTCTGTGTATTTTTCTGAGAAGAGGGTCCTTAGTTTTCACTATATGGTCAAAGCGGTTCATGACTTGCAAAAAAGTAAACACTTTCCCTGGGCTCTAAGGAAGACCGCTAAAAACGGTCTTTACATTTTTAATCTTAGATTAAGCTCCCTGGAAACATACTGAGAGAGTTATATGCTGGTGTACTGGGGAGTGGTCTTAAAAAATACACCTGTAAGGGAGTGAGGAAGGTAGGATCAGGAGACCCACAGTGTTGTTACAACTGAGGCCTCAGCTGTTCCAACGGGGAGCTCTGGAATTGGGATGGCTCTTCATAGCTGTCCCAAACTGGCAAGGAAGCTGGGCCTTTGCAACCCACATCAGCCAGTCTTTGGTCTGGCTGCTCCCGGACCAAGGGTGACGCCGTTTCCTGAAGCTGAGAGCAACGTCCAGTGACCCAGCTAATATCCTTGGCCCAGAAGAGAGGATTTGAGTAGAGTATCCCAGTGTCCACTCAAATTCCCTTTCAGGTTTTCCAGTCCAATTATAGAGGTGAGAAAGCAGGCAAGTGACTGAGGGCAAATGCCCTGTCCATACAGAGATCTGCCTCAGACTGTGAGGCCTTTAATTCCGTCTTGTCTCACATCACTGCCATCTTTGTCACCACACCAGATGGAAGGCTCTGGTTATATCCCTCCCTTTGCTGACTCTCACACAGCTGCTTCTCCCCTGCCCTTGACATAGTTCCTTCTCTCCTTCCCAGTTCTTTACTTTCTGTCCCCTGGAATTCCTTTTGTCTCTGTACCAGGTATTGAGATGGAGGCTGGGGTTGAGAGCCAAATGTGGTTTTTGAATGAATGAACAAAAGAATGCATTTACTTGGAATATATTCTCACTATTTCTGGAGAGACTGTTGCTGGGCAGTTGAGTATAACAGAAGATGGGAGCCCTTAGTACACTGTAGTGTACTTAGTGTACTTTACCTACCTTTCTGTGCCCACCTCCACCCCAGTAGATAAAAACAATAGTCTCACTGTCACAGTTTTCCCTTGTTCTACATAACCCAGTTCTATAACATGACTTTTCTTCTCTTTCAACCTGTGTTTGCATTTTTTCTTGATCAGACTTGCCAGAGATGTGGCAATCTTAGTAAACATTTCAAAGAACCTCACTTGTTTTTATTAATCTCTCTCCTTTTAGCTCTTTTTTAATTTGGGGTACACTTACTAAATATATCCAGTTATATACTGTATTCTTATCGCTGTATTTCTAGGCCCTCTTCTGGTTATCAGTTGCTGTTGTAACAAACCACCTCAAACTTAGTGGCATAAAGTAACACCATTTTGTTATGCTTATGGATTACATGGTCAGGAATTTCTTCATGGTGTCGTGGGAATGGTTTGTCCTTGCTACGGGATAACTGGGGGTGCTTCACCTGGGGGTGAGTTGAACAGCTGGAGGCTGGAATCATCTGAACACTTTTTTAGTTAACTCCTGGGTTGGGATACCTCCAAGGCCAGTCTCAGCCTGAGACTGTCCATCAGAGCACCTCTCCATGGCTTCTCCATGGGGCTTGGACTTCTCACACATGGCAGCTGAGAGGGCGTATCTTGAGAGGGAGCATCTATAAAGCAAGCAGTCTAAGAGAACCAGTAGAAGCTGCATGGCCTTTTATGATCTAGCCTTGGAAGTTACATAGCATTACTTCCACCATATTCTATTGGTCAAAGCTGTTACGAGCCCCCCAGATTCAAAGGCAGTGGACATATATCCTCACCTCTTGATGGATAGAGTGTCAATGATTTTAGGATTATATTTTAAAGATACCACAGTTTCCTACACTCTTTAATATTTACTATCCTTTTGTTTTTCCATGCTTTGTTCTGTTTTGTTTTCACCTGTCTTCCAGTTCATTAATTCTCTTTTCAGTATAACTCCAGTGGGCTTTTCATTTCAGTTCTAAGCTTTCCATTTATTTCTCTTTTTATATTTCTCATTCTATGCGAAATTTTTAACCTTGATTTTTCTTTCCTTGAGTACCTGAGTATATTTAGCAGAATTATTTTAATGTTTTGTGACTGATAACTCCATTCTCTGAATCCCCCAAGCATGGCTTTCTATTGTGTGATATTTCTCTTGGTTTTTGTTGCCTTGTCATCTCATGTGGCTGATTGCTTTTTATTGATTTCAGGATATTTTATATGAAAAATTAAAATAATTTTAGGCCTTGCATATCTACTCACATACACATTTTAGAATCAACTTGTTTAGCTCCAGACAAAAACTTGTTGACATTTTTATTACATTGAATTTATCTGTTAACTTGGGGAGAATTGACCTCTATGATGTTGAGTCATCCTATCCAAGAACATGGAATGTCTTTCTATTTATTCATCTCTATTTTTAAAGCTTTATTGATATAGTTTTTCTGCATTCTTTTAATTAAGTCTATTTCTAGGTATTTTATCTGTTTTGCTGCTAATATAAATGGCATTCTCTTTTCCATTAGTCCATTTAACTGTTTTCTTTTTATGGAAGTCTATGAATTTTTGTTTATTAATTTATATTCTACTACCTTACTTGTTATTGGTATTTAATTTTTTAATTTATTTTGGAGGGGTGTCCAGGTATATTATCCAGGTATATTACCTCTTCCTTTCTAATTCTTATACCTCTTGTCCAATTCTATTGGCTGATACTTCAAACACAACATTTAATAGTAGTGTAGATAATGGACTTTTTTTGCATATTCCTGACTTTAGCAGGAAAGCATCCAGTGTTTCTCTGCTAAGTTGTGTTAAGGAGATAGCCATTGATTATTATTTCTTAATCTATTTAATTTTTTTGCCATGTCAGGAAGGGGTGTTGAATTTGTTAATTTTCTTCTCAGTATCCTTTAAGATGCTAATTAAAATTTTCTCCTCAGATCAATGGGGGAAGCAACACCTTTTCTAGTTTGCACAAAGGCACCATGGTGTTTCTGTTTCACTGGCCATTCCTTTGCCTGGAATGCTCTTCCCCCAGATGTCTGCATGGCTTACTCTTACTTACTTCCTTCACTTGTTTGCTTAAGGTTACTTTTTGGCGAGGCCTATCCTAACTATCCTATATATTGATAAATCGTACATTTCTATCATTCATTGGCACTTATAGATCCCCTGAACCCTGTTCTGTATTTTTTCCTGCATTTATTTTCTATGTACTATATATTTATTTATTGTGTTTATTATATGTTATCTATCTCCGTTAGAAATATGCTCCATGAGGTAGGGAGTTTCGTCCTTTTAAAAAGAATTTTTTTTGAACTGATATATTTTTAATGCCTGGCATGTAGTAAGCACTCAAAATAATTTTTGAGTGAATGTATGAGATTGGAGCTTATCAAGGAATGGTGAGAGGGAGCATTTGAACTCGAGCCTCCTGTTCCGGAGAGCATGAAGTTAAGAATTTAACATTTTTTTCAAGATGAGGTTATATTTACAGTCATTGAGATACAGGAAAGGGATTGAAAGACTTTCATTGTAGAACTTGTGTACTTTGTCCCATTACTGGGTGTCACAGCCTATAGTGCTCCATGAATTTATGCCTTTTATTGGTACTGTGATTATTTATGAATAGCCTAATTCTGTTACACCCTATTTTGTGTATTAAAACATTATTTGGTCCAATGTAAACACTTAAAATATGTGATGGTTTTGGTAATCTTGCTTTGGCATGTCTTCATTTTTAAATTGATACTTGGGAACCTCAGGAAAAGTAGCCTCAAGCTTTTCTCAACCTGTGAGAGGCCCTGGCAGAGACGACTGCTCAACTTACACTGTAGCTCCAAGTCTTGTGAACTACGATTGAGCCCTTTTGTTAATTGCGTCACCTGCATCTTTAATTGCTTTGCCAGTTTGAGCTGTAATTTAGACATAATTTTTGCTACAAAGAGTTAAAATATGACAGCATTTTAACCACTCTAAAATTTAGAAATAAGAACTTGAGACAAATTAGACTTTTCTAATAGAAATGTTCTAAGCCTAAAGCCCTAAAGGAGAGTAAGGAAACCAATTAACTTTAATTTAAATAATCATGTCTTAAGCAGTAAATGAACCAAGTTCTATTGTTAAAGAACAACTGTATTAAATCCCTGAAAGGTTAGCTTCAAAATGGCATTAATGCAGTGGTTTCAGATCTAACTAATGAAATAAATTTCTATTGGTCACCGTAACCTCTGTTTGTTGTCTTACTGGACATTGTTATTGAGCGTAGTGGAGGGGAAAGATTGAGAGATCAAGGATAGACTAATTCCCATTGATGTTTCTATTGTTAGTAACTTTCTTTTTTAAGCCACAAACAAAAAAGCTAATTATTTCACTCCTGGGGAAAAATAGTACAAGAAAATGAGAGAAAAGATTATTTTCTTATTCTAAAACTTGCATATATATATGTGCTTTTCTGTTTGTACTCGTTATTTTAAAATAATATATTTATGATGATTGAGATTACTATTTATAACTACAATGACTGAATTTCAGCCAATGTCTATAAGCATTAAGGTAACCATTGATGATGTATTAATAAGGTATAATGCTAGAATCTGGCACTGGGTTAATGCCTGGAGATGTATTTTGGATGAGTTTATGTAATAGAATAGAAAGAACATGAGTTTGGCAGGCAGTATGAAGTCAGATCATGGAGGGCTTTAAATGCTATGCTCAGAGACTTAAACGTTATTCTTCTTATGCCTTCTGTATTTCTTCATCCTCATATGCTACCTTTGTGACCTTAGGAAGGCCAGGTTAACCTCACTGACACTGTCTCATCTGTAATATGGGAATAATAATCCTTTATTATGGGTATGCTGGAAGAATTAACAGACGTAACGCATGAGACTGAGGCTGGTACACAGTGGAAGCTTAATAAATATTGGTCTTAGTATTGTTTTCTAGAATGAAATGCTGCTTTCTGCATTCCCTTATTAACCAATTTTGCACATCAGTGTTACATCTTGTGCTTTGCTAATGTCTGTTGTGTTCTTGGGAGAACCTTTTTATTTCCTTGTGGTATATTAGGGAAGAAATCTAAAGAAACTAGTAGAGAATTTACTAAAATGGAAATTAGCATGGATTGACAGGCAAGGGCAAAAAGAGTTAACAGGGTTGGTATATCAAAGCCTTGACTTTCTGGGATATTTTTTTCTTCAAAACATAGCCAGTGCCTTTACTGGCAACATGACCTGTACTTTGTTCCAATTATTTATGCAAATCAAGGTAATTTTTTTCTCTGTGAAGGACTTGATGAAACGATGCTATAGAAAAATACAGTGCCTTTCCATGATTGCTTGCTTAACAGCAATACTATCTTGTAGCAAGAGGAAAATAGTTTTGCAGGATGCTCCTCTACCCCTGCATAGAGAATACATAATATCATGTTTGTGTTGAAACTTTTTCTTCCAAAATGTCATAACCCCATAAAAAAGAGAATTAAAATCCTATTATTTTAATTTACATCTCGCCACAAGATAAGTAAAGTTATCACTGAAATTCTAATTAAATGGGATGATTGACTAAGGTAGCACATCAAAGAAGAGAAGTGAATACGATAAGTCGAAGACTTATTAATTAGTCTGCGTGGAAGAAATTCCAGGGATGTCAAGCTGAGCCTGCTGCAAGGAGAAAAAAAGCAGACAAGAAAACGTTCGTTTCTTTGAAGTTAGGAACTGAGATAGTGATGGAGGTAATTGTGTCTGACTGGATCCAGTAATAAAGAGCTGTAAATCAGACCTCAGAATTGAAGGAAAGATTCAAGTAACGAATGTGGCTGCCCCCCCTGCTGCGAAGAAACAGAATGCAGAAAGCACTAATTGACCCAGCCTGTCTCCCAGTAGTTCTCTGTTATTATTTATTAATTTTTAATTTCTGAATTATTTACGTCCTGGGAAATTATTCTTGACAGCCTGTTAGGCGTGCCAAAGTTAATGGAGGATGAAAGGATTGGTACCAGGATTAGTAGGGATGTAGTCACAGGCTACTGGATTTAATGATTTTGGAAAGAAAAATTGATTTCACACAGCGTGTCACTTTACACTACTTTAGGGATACACCAGCTATTTGATTAATTGAGGAAAAACCAATTCAAAGTATATTTGAAGTGTAAATGAGGCACACTGCTCAGCTGTTTATTTTTCCCTCTTTCGGAGGATCTGAATTTTCTTGAAGCTGATGATTAAAAGCTGATGAAGACACACTTGCACGCTTTGAATGCACACCTGTTTGATTCATATTAAACACAGAAGGGAAGAAAACCCTGAAATACAAAAGGAGATGTTTTCACTCTTCTTATTTCTCCTTTCTAATCTCTTTATGCGATTTTTTTTTTTATTCCAGCATGTGGCACAGCAGTAGTTGCAACCTGCATCCCTTAAAAACTAGGCTCAAGAAAATTTCTCATTTGTTTTATGGCCTATGAAACAATTAGAAAGAAACAGTGCTTGCTAATGAATAGAAAGAACAAATAGAAGAAAAATGTATTAAAAAGAAACAATGACTTTAATGAATAAGGTAAGAGGATTAATCTGTTAGGAAAATGAGTGAAGCAGCCTAAAAGCTCTGTGCCATCATGCCTTCTCCCTTTTTGGCCAATCTCATTAGTCTTGGTGTGTCTGCTGCTCTCACCTTTGTTCATCTCTCCCTGGCCTAGTCTTCCAACTGGTCTCAAGTCAAATCTTCCTCTTCCACTGTATTTGACATCAGTGCTTCCCAAAGTTTAATGTGCGAGTAGATCACTTGAGGGTTTCTTGCTACTCTACAGGTTTAGATTCGCTGGCTCTGGGAAAGGGAGGCTGAGGTTCTGCATAGGTTCCCAGGTGAAATCATGCTGCTGGTCCTTGACCAGACTTTGAGCAGCAAGGTCCTACAAAACTCTAACAAACTCATTTTCTTTAAAAACGTTGCTTTTAACCATGTAACTCTCTCATTCAGACACCTTAAGTGATTTCCTACCTACAATTAAATGCAGATTCCTTAGCCGGGCGTCCAAGTTCTTCCTAATATGATCAGAACCTGCCTCCTGGGCATAGCCTACGGTCCCCAGCTCCATGCTTTTGTTTATGCTATTTCTTCTTCCTGAAATGCCTTTGAGAATTCTACCAGCGCCTCAAGTTGTATTTCGAATATCACATCCCCAGTGCTGGCTATTCTAACCTTCTCTCACTCAACAAGACACGCATTAACCCTCTCTCACTCAACAAGACCTGCATTCTCCTTCAGGTGCTTCTCTCACAGTTTAGTTTTACCTCTTTCTTGCCATGTGATATCTTCAATCTTACATTATTGCCATTAATGTACTTATTTTCCCCTAGGCAGTACTCTCCATCCTTAACCCCTATACCTTCCCAAATGTAGAGGGGAAAATATTTTTTTAACTTAAACCTCCTAATTTCATATCTACCATAAAGATTCAGACAAAAATAAACCACGAGAAATTGTGTCATGGAGTGTATGATGGGGAAATGTTCAGGAGTCTAACTACGAATAAAAAAGAGTCAAAATTGTATTGTGGTTCTTTGGCGGCAAGCCAACTCTGGCTAACAAGCAAAAAGAGAAGAAGGCTTCAAGGGTTGCCCAGAAAATAGAAGATAGAATTCAATAGAATTGAATTTAGGTGAGCAAGAATGCCACCCAGTAAGAGACTGATCCCTTAGTGCCCGTGTTAAGAGGACTTGCTTGGGTCTAGATCTTACTCTCTCTCCTAAAGATTGGCTCATAAGTAGAGAAACGCAAAAAGGGAAGAGGATTAGAGCCGGTCCATTCTCCTTGGGAAGACTGGTTATTGATCCTATATCCCAGAGCTGTGTTCATTCTAGCTCTTCTTAAGTCCTGGCTGTTCAGCTTTTACTTCAACTGATTTTTATCACTGGCAGCCAAAGAACTCTAAGTGATGTGAAAGACAGTTACAGTAGTAGGTGTTCAGTAGAGGTTTGCTCATCATCCACATGGTGATTCAGATCTGAATTTTACACATTCTCAGGGACAAGTCCTTAGTCTCTTAGTACACAAGCATATTACCTTTGTGCCTTCATGCAAGCTTTCCCATACGCCTAGGATGTCATCCTCCCTGCTCCCCTTCTCTGCTTGCTTAATGCCTACTCTTTTTTAAATTTTTTTTAACATTAATATCACCCAAAGGAGAGAATCAAGTTATTCTAAGTTTTATTATGAAAAAAATTCCACATACATCAAAGTTAAAAGAACTATAAAATGAAACACCTCCTCTGCTTGGAGTCAATAACTGTTAACATTTTGCTGTATTTGCATTATATTTTTTCAGAGTAAATTTGACATCATGAAATTCCCTGCTAAACACTCACCATGCAACTCCTAAGAATAAAGATATACTCCTGTATAACACAATTCCATTATTATGCCTCAGAAAATTAATAGTAATTCCGTACTGAATTAATCCAATTGTTTCAAGAATGTCTTTTATATCATTTTTAAAAAACAAGATCGAATAAAGTTGTTCACTCGTATTTGGTTGCTGGGTTTCTTTAGTCACTTTTCATATAGAATAGTGCACTACCTTTTTGTGTGTGTGTGTGTGTGTGTGGTACACGGGCCTCTCACTGTTGTGGCCTCTCCCGTTGCGGAGCACAGGCTCCAGACGCGCAGGCTCAGCGGCCATAGCTCACGGGCCCAGCCGCTCCGCGGCATGTGGGATCTTCCCGGACCGGGGCACGAACCCGCGTCCCCTGAATCGGCAGGCGGACTCTCAACCACTGCGCCACCGGGGCCCCACTGACTATTTTTTTAATCTTCCAATCAAATGTGATACTTCAATCTCTTCCCCTTATGTATTAAATATCCCTTACTTTGTTAGTGATATATGTGTATTGTAATACTTCTACTCTGTATTAAGGTAATAGTGTTGACATGTTTTCCTTGCTAGATGGTGAACTCCTTAAAGGGATGGTTGTTATTTTATTAACTTTATTTTCTTTAAGTTCTCTCTGGGGAAAGAAGCAAGATATAAATATATAAATAAAATGCATTTCATTTATATTTGAAACTCCAATGTCCAGCATATGAAAGATTCTTTATAAGGAATTATGAGCCCTAGCTGCTCCATGCCTCAGAATGGTCTATCAGTGAATGAAATAATTTTGAATTTACTCATTGGTCATAGATTGTTTTCACTGACCTTTGGAACCACAGTTTCAAATAGCTGGGAGCTGCACCACTTGAAATAGTGAAGTCTGGAGGGTATTCCTAAAGATCCAGTCATTCATATTGGTCAAGCCCCTATACGTCTTATACTGAGAGGGTTATTTTACTGGGTTCTGAGTTATGTTGTTCAAGTATTATCCAATGTGTTCAGCTCATGAGACCAGATAACTCTGTCTAGAATGGATAGGCAGATTTTTACTCATTAACAGTTCTAAAACACTCACTGAGAACAACCTCCTTAAAGAAAAGGCAGTCACACTTTGTTATAAAGCAGAAAATAATACACCATTGTAAAGCAATTATACGCTAATAAAGATGTTAAAAAAAAAACAAAAAAGAAAAGGCAGTCAAAGGGAGTTCCAATGGCGGTATGTATTAATAATATTTAAATGGTCAAAACCTATAGCTGACTAGAGAAAGCAAAGGGAGAATATAGAACCTCATTTGGTGGGATGTTTCTAACCGATATCAGCATAGGAATGAGAAGTGATTCAAATTATTAGTTATTAAGAAATATTACAGTATGGTTCTGGGGTAGAAGCAGACCAATGGAACAGAATGGAGAGTTCAGAAATAAATCTGTGTTTATGGGAATTTGATATAAGTGTACCATAAAAGATGGACAAGGATGCCTTGTTGTGGTATATGATATTAAGAAAACTGGCTCTTCACCGGGAGAGAAGCTAAACTTCTGACTTAACACTATACAAAGATGAACTCTAAGTGGATTAAAACCCTAAGTGAGAAAGGTAAAAATACAGAGCCAGTAGACGAAAAAGAAGAATATCTTTGTGAAGTTTATTAAACCATGAAAGCACAAATCATGAATGAAAAATTGATGATTTAACTGCAACAGAATTAAGGCTTTTTGTTCAGTGAAGGATACGAAAAACAAAGTTAACGGATAGAGAGAATAGTTGCAGCATTGAAAACTAACAAAGGATTAATACCTAGATAAATGCTGTCCACTAAAAATATAATGCGAACCCCATAAATTACTTAAAATATTCTAGTAACCACATTAAAAAATAAAAAGGTGAAATTAGTTTTAATAATATATTTTACCCAATTTCCCCAAAATATTAGCATTTTAACATGAATTCCAAAAAGAAAATTATTGAGATTTTAAAAAAAATTTTTTAATTTTTTTTTTTTACACAGCAGGTCCTTATTAGTCATCAATTTTATACACATCAGTGTATACATGTCAATCCCATTCGCCCAATTCATCCCACAACTACCACCACCTCCCCACCACCCCCGCCACTTTCCCCACCTTGGTGTCCATGCGTTTGTTCTCTACATCTGTGTCTCAATTTCTGCCCTGCAAACCGGTTCATCTATACCACTTTTCTAGGTTCCACATATATGCATTAATATACGATTTTTGTTTTTCTCTTTCTGACTTACTTCACTCTGTATGACAGTCTCTAGATCCATCCACATCTCTACAAATGACCCAATTTCGTTCCTTTTTATGGCTGAGTAATATTCCATTGTATATACGTGCCACATCTTTATTCATTCAACTGTCGATGGGCATTTAGGTTGCTTCTGAGACCTGGCTATTGTAAATAGTGCTGCAATGAACATTGGGGTGCATGTGTCTTTTTGAATTATGGTTTTCTCTGGGTATATGCCCAGTAGGGGGATTGCTGGGTCATACGGTAATTCTATTTTTAGTTTTTTAAGGAACCTCCATACTGTTCTCCATAGTGGCTGTATCAATTTATATTCCCACCAACAGTGCAAGAGGGTTCCCTTTTCTTCACACCCTCTCCAGAATTTGTTGTTTGTAGATTTTCTGATGATACCCATTCTAACCGGTGTGATGTGATACCTTATTGTAGTTTTGATTTGCATTTCTCTAACAGTGATGTTGAGCAGCTTTTCATGTGCTTCTTGGCCATCTGTATGTCTTCTTTGGATAAATGTCTATTACGGTCTTCTGCCCATTCTTGGATTGGGTTGTTTGTTTTTGTAATATTGAACTGCGTGACCTGTTTATATATTTTGGAGATTAATCCTTTGTCCGTTGATTCATTTGCAAATATTTTCTCCCATTCTGAGGGTTGTCTTTTGGTCTTGTTTATAGTTTCCTTTGCTGTGCAAAAGCTTTGAAGTTTCATTAGTCCCATTTGTTTATTTTTGTTTTCATTTCCATTATTCTAGGAGACGGATCAAAAATATCTTGCTGTGATTTATGTCAAACAGTGTTCTTCCTATGTTTTCCTCTAAGAGTTTTATAGTGCCTGGTCTTACATTTAGGTCTCTAATCCATTTTGAGTTTATTTTTGTGTATGGTTTTAGGGAGTGTTCTAATTTCATTCTTTTACATGTCATTGTCCAGTTTTCCCAGCACCACTTATTGAAGAGACTGTCTTTTCTCCATTGTATATCCTTGCCTCCTTTGCCATAGATTAGTTGACCATAGGTGCGTGGGTTTATCTCTGGGCTTTCTATCTTGTTCCATTGATCTATGTTTTTGTGCCAGTACCATATTGTCTTGCTTACTGTAGCTTTGTAGTATAGTCTGAAGTCAGGGAGTCTGATTCCTCCAGCTCCACTTTTTTCACTCAAGACTGCTTTGGCTCTTCAGGGTCTTTTATGTCTCCATAAAAATTTTAAGATTTTTTGTGCTAGCTCCGTAAAAATTACCACTGGTAATTTGATAGGGATTGCATTGAATCTGTGGATTGCTTTGGGTAGTATAGTCATTTTCACATTCTTGATTCTTCCAATGCAAGAACATGGTATATCTCTCCATCTGTTGGTATCATCTTTAATTTCTTTCATCAGTGTCTTATAGTTTTCTGCATACAAGTCTTTTGTCTCCCTAGGTAGCTTTATTCCTAGATATTTTAATCTTTTTGTTGCATTGGTAAATGGGAATGTTTCCTTAATTTCTCTTTCAGATTCTTGAACAGTAGTGTATAGGAATGCAAGAGATTTCTGTGCATTAATTTTGTATCCTGCAACTTTACCAAATTCATTGATTAGATCTAGTAGTTTTCTGGTGGCATCTTTAGGATTCTCTATGTATAGTATCATGTCATCTGCAAACAGTGACAGTTTTACTTCTTCTTTTCCAATTTGTATTACTTTTATTTCTTTTTCTTCTCTGATTGCCGTGGCTAGGACTTCCAAAACTATGTTGAATAATAGTGGTGACAGTGGACATCCTTGTCTTCTTCCTGATCTTAAAGGAAATAATTTCAGTTTTTCACCATTAAGAATGATGTTTGCTGTGGATTTGTCATATATGGCCTTTATCATGTTGAGGTAGGTTCCCTCTATGCCCACTTTCTGGAGAGTTTTTATCATAAATGGGTGTTGAATTTTGTCAAAGGTTTTTCTGCATCTATTGAGATGATCATATGGTTTTTATTCTTCAATTTGTTAATATGGTATATCACATTGATTGATTTGCATATACTGAAGTATTCTTGCATCTCTGGGATAAATCCCACTTGATCATGGCGTATGATCCTTCTAATGTGTTGTTGGATTCTGTTTGCGAGTATTTTGTTGAGGATTTTTGCGTCTATATTCATCAGTGATATTGGTCTGTAATTTTCCTTTTTTGTAGTATCTTTGTCTGGTTTTGGTATCAGGGTGATGGTGGCCTCATACAATGAGTTTTGGAGTTTTCCTTCCTCTGCAATGTTTTGGAAGAGTTTGAGAAGGATGGGTATTAGCTCTTCTCTAAATGTTTGATACAATTCACCTGTGAAGCCATCTGGTCCTGGACTTTTGTTTGTTGCAAGATTTTAAATCATAGTTTCAATTTCATTACTTGTGATTGGTCTGTTCATATTTTCTATATCTTCCTGGTTCAGTCTTAGAAGGTTATACCTTTCTAAGAATTTGTCAGTTTCTTCCAGGTTGTCCATTTTATTGGCATAGAGTTGCTTGTAGTAGTCTCTTAGGATGCTTTGTATTTCTGCGATGTCTGCTGTAACTTCTCCTTTTTCATTTCTAATTTTATTGATTTGAGTCCTCTTCCTCTTTTTCTTGATCAGTCTGGCTAATGGTTTATCAATTTTGTTTATCTTCTCAAAGAACCAGCTTTTAGTTTTATTGATCTTTGCCATTGTTTTCTTTGTTTCTATTTCATTTATTTCTGCTCTGATCTTGATGTATTCTTTCTTCTGCTAACTTTGGGCTTTGTTTGTCTTTCTTTCTGTAGTTCCTTTAGGTGTAACGTTAGATTATTTGAGATTTTTCTTGTTTCTTGAGGTAGGCTTCTATAGCTATAAAATTCCCTCTTAGAACTGCTTTTGCTGCATCCCATAGGTTTTGGATCATCGTGTTTTCATTGTCATTTGTTTCTAGGTATTTTTTGATTTTCTCTTTGATTTCTTCAGTGATCTCTTGGTTATTTAGTAATGTATTGTTTAGCCTCCATGTGTTTGTGTTTTTTACATTTTTTCCCTATAATTGATTTCTAATCTCATAGTATTGTGGTCAGAAAAGATACTTGATATGATTTCAATTTTCTTAAATTTACTGTGGCCTGATTTGTGATCCAAGATATGGATATATGTTCCATGCACACTTGAGATAAAGTGTAATCTGCTGTTTTTGGATGGAATGTCCTATAAATATCAATTAAATCTATCTGGTCTATTGTGTCATTTAAAGCTTCTGTTTCCTTATTTATTTTCATTTTGGATGATCTGTTCATTGGTGTAAGTGAGGTGTTAGCATCCCCCACTATTAGTGTGTTACTGTCGGTTTCCTCTTTTATAGCTGTTGGCCGTTGCCTTATGTATTGAGGTGCTCCTATGTTGGGTGCATATATATTTATAATTGTTATATCTTCTTCTTGGATTGATCCCTTGATCATTATATAGTGTCCTTCCTTGCCTCTTCTAACATTCTTTATTTTAAAGTCTATTTTATCTGATAGGAGTATTGCTACTCCAGCTTTCTTTTGATTTCCATTTGCATGTAATATCTTTTTCCAACCCTTCACTTTCAGTCTGTATGTGTCCCTAGGTCTGAAGTTGGTCGCTTGTAGACAGCATATAGATGGGTCTTCTTTTTGTATCCATTCAGCAGGCCTGTGTCTTTTTGTTGGAGCATTTAATCCATTCACGTTTAAGGTGATTATCAATATGTATGTTCCTATGATCATTTTCTTAATTGTTTTTGGTTTGTTTTTGTAGGTCCTTTTCTTCTCTTGTGTTTCCTACTTAGAGAAGTTCCTTTAGCATTTGTTGTAGAGCTGGTTTGGTGGTGCTGAATTCTCTTAGCTTTTGCTTGTCTGTAAAGCTTTTGATTTCTCCATCAAATCTGAATGAGATCCTTGCCGGGTAGAGTAATCTTGGTTGTAGCTTCCTCCCTTTCATCACTTTAGGTATATCATGCCACTTCCTTCTGGTGTGTAGAGTTTCTGCTGAGAAATCAGCTGTTAACCTTATGGGAGTTACCTTGTATGTTATTTGTCATTTCTCCCTTGCTACTTTCAATAATTTGTCTTTAATTTTTGCCAATGTGATTACTATGTGTCTCGGCATGTTTCTCCTTGGGTTTATCCTGTATGGGACTCTCTGCGCTTCCTGGACTTAGGTGGCTATATCCTTTCCCATGTTAGGGTTTTCGACTATAATCTCTTCAAATATTTTCTCGGGTCCTTTCTCTGTCTCTTCTCCTTCTGGGACCCCTATAATGTGAATGTTGTTGCATTTAATGTTGTCCCAGAGGTCTCTTAGGCTGTTTTCATTTACTTTCATTACTTTTTCTTTATTCTGTTCCACAGCATTGAATTCCACCATTCTGTCTTCCAGGTCACTTATCCGTTCTTCTGCCTCAGTTATTCTGCTATTGATTCCTTCTAGTGTAGTTTTCATTTCAGATATTGTATTGTTCATCTCTGTTCGTTTGTTCTTTAATTCTTCTAGGTCTTTGTTAAACATTTCTTGCATCTTCTTGAACTTTGCCTCCATTCTTTTCCCGAGGTCCTGGATCATCTTCAGTATCATTATTCTGAATTCTTTTTCTGGAAGGTTGCCAATCTCCACTTCATTCAGTTGTTTCTCTGTGGTTTTATCTTGTTCCTTCATCTGGTACATAGCCCTCTGCCTTTTCATCTTGTCTATCTCTCTGTGAGTGTGGTTTTTGTCCAGGGGCTGCAGGATTGTAGTTCTTCTTTCTTCTGCTGTCTGCTCTCTGGTGGATGAGGCTATCTAAGAGGCTTGTGCAAGTTTCCTGATGGGAGGGACTGGTGGTGGGTAGAGCTGACTGTTGCTGTGGTGGGCAGAGCTCAGTAAAACTTTAATCCACTTGACTGCTGATGGGTGGGGCTGGCTTCCCTCCCTGTTGGTTGTTTGGCCTGAGGCAACCCAACACTGGAGCCTACCTGGGCTCTTTGGTGAGGCCAATGGCAGACTCTGGGAGGGCTCATGCCAAGGAGTACTTCCCAGAAGTTCTGCTGCCAGTGTGAGCCACAGCCACCACCCGCCTGTGCAGTAGACCCTCCAACACTAGCAGGTAGGTCCTGTTCAGTCTCCTATGGGGTCACTGCTCCTTCCCCTGGGTCCCGATGTGCACACTACTTTGTGCCCTCCAAGAGTGGAGTCTGTTTCCCTCAGTCCTGTCGAAATCCTGCAATCAAATCCTACTAGCCTTCAAAGTCCGATTCTCTAGGAATTCCTCCTCCCCTTGTTGGACCCCCAGGTTGTGAACCTGACGTGGGGCTTAGAACCTTCACTCTAGTGGGTGGACTTCTGTGATATAAGTGTTCTCCAGTCTATGAGTCACCCACCCAGCAGTTATGGGATTTGATTTTACTGTGATTGCACCCTTCCTACCATCTCATTGTGGCTTCTCTTTTGTCTTTGGATGTGGGGTATCTTTTTTGGTGAGTTCCAGTGTCTTCCTGTCAATGATTGTCCAGCAGCTAGTTGTAATTCTGGTGTTCTTGCAAGAGAGAGTGAGAGCACGTCCTTCTACTCCGCCATCTTGGTTCCTAATCTCAATGAGATGTTTTAAAAAAAATTTATACTAAGTCCTTGTAATCTGGTATATGTTTTACGCTTAGCAGCACATTTCAATTTAAACAATAAATTTTCATTGGAAATATTATATTTCATAAAAAGTAGACTAATATGCCCCAGTTGTTCCAACATACTTAAATATTTTCCAATAAAGATATTAAATCCCCCCAAATATTTTCCTTTAACATTTATCCATGTTGACAAAACTTGTTCATCTTTTTTAGAACAATTGATTTGACTTTGAAGCAAAAGCAGATCAATTTTAAAACTAAATTAATTCAAGGTAAGTACATTCACTAACTCTTTTTTCTTTTTTTTTTTTTGTGGTACAGAGGCCTCTCACTGTTGTGGCCTCTCCTGTTGCAGAGCACGGACGCGCAGGCGCAGTGGCCATGGCTCACGGGCCTAGCCACTCCGCAGCATGTGGGATCTTCCCAGACCGGGGCATGAACCCATGTCCCCTGCATCGGCAGGTGGACTCTCAACCACTGCGCCACCAGGGAAGCCCCCACTAACTCTTGTGTCACTTAGTATTAAATGTTGAGTTCAAAAGGGTATTGTATTTGAAAAGCAACTCTAAACTTACCAATATTAACAAAACAGTCTTCAAATTTTTCTTGTGATTTTTTCTTTTTACAATCAAATAATGTCATTGATTACAATTAAAATCTCCTGCACTTTGATTCATGTTAGAAAAATGTGTAAAGTCATTATTATTGATTTGTATTATAAAGAGTTCCAATCGCAACATAAATTCTTGTACCTGTCTAGTTAGGTCAAAATTACCTCTTTTTGTAGTTTTAAATTTAGTTTGTTCATATTTATTTGATACCTGTAAGAAAATGAAAACCACACCATTATTTTCTGTCTTTGATTATCAAATATTTAACATACATCCCTTTCATTTCAGGAAAATCTTAAGTTGGACTTAATTCCTTCCATGACTATTATCAATGGGCATTGGCAATGAGCACTGAAAAAAATCACTAAAATCATTGTCTTCTACTTCTTTGAACAAGTTCCATAAATTGGCAGTTGTTCACAGCATTTGTACATATATTCCAAATGACTTTTAAACAGCTGCACCCATAGCACTTTTCATAGAGTCTGCTTCAGAAACCTGAGCACAAATACTTTCAATTTCTATACTTTGAACGAAGGATTAAGGGAAACAGAAATCTCTTTTATAAAAGTTCCAATAAATCTGGATTTTTAACCTAATAGAGATGGACCACCATGTGTCATGTTAGAAACACATTTTTTATATAGTTGAAATTCTTTGATGGCTATAAAAGAGTAAAAAATATCTGCACCACAAATTTAATTTTCAACCCATGAGAAATGGGTGATAGAATGGGTGCTGTGGTTACCTTGTAGGTGTCTTAATCCCATCAGGGCCCTAAGCTGTCTTTGCCCTCCTATCTTCCAGGTGTCTTGCTGGTGACTTTCTGGCTGAACACAGCCATAGGGCATAAAGGTCAGCCTCACTGACAGGTTAGAGTGCAGAAACACTCTTCAGCACACCACGTCTTCCCCTTTCTTGACTTTTTTATTTTGGAGGGAACATATCCTCACTATCTTCTTGAGAAAAAGTACATAGGAATTAAGTTTTTGAAATCTTGCATACCTGAAAACGTCTTTTTTCCCCTCATATGTATTCGATAGTTTGGCTGAACCTAGAATTGCAGTAGGAACACTTCTCCTCGGGATTTTGGAAGGTCTTTCTCCCTTGTCTTATTGCAGTTGAGATGTCTGAAGTTATATTGATTCCTGATCCCTTGTATGTAACCTGTTTTCCTCTCTGAAAGCTTATAGGATCTTCTCTTGGTCCCCAGTGTTTTGAAATTTCACAGTGATGTACCTACTCCAGTCTGCTTTTTTTGGCAGGGGGCACTCAGTGGGTCCTTTTCACCTGGCAACTGATGTCTTTAGTTCTGAGAAATTTTTGTTGACTTATTTTATTGACGATTTTTCCACTTTGTTTTATCTGTGCTCTTTTCTAGGAAAAAAATATCCATTATTAAGATGTTGAACCCTCAGGTCGGGCCCTTTTATTTTTCTTACATCTTTTTTCCTATTTTCTTTTCTCTTTTGTCTTATTGCTCTGCTTTCTCAGATCTTTCTTCAACTTTATCTTCCAACTCTTCAATTGAAATTTTAAAAATTTCAGCTATTTTGTAATTTCAAGAGCTCTTTTTACTCTCTGAATTTTCCTTTTACGTAGTGCTTTTTTTTCTTTTTTTAAGTTTTCACAAGGGTAATCTTTTCTTCTGATTTCTCAGAAGATACTAGTAGTTTCGTTGAAGTGTTCTTCTTTCTATATACTCTCTGTTTTCTCCAAGTTACCTTCTTTTGACCATTGGTTTTGGCTTCTGTCTTCTATGGTAGAGGCCTTCCACAAGGATCTGGTTGTCCTCTCTTATATGTTCATGATTAAGAATGAAGGGCTGACTGAGCTCTGCCCACCAGAGCAACAGCCAGCTCTATCCACCATCAGTCCCTCCCATCAGGAAACTTCCACAAGCATCTTAGATAGCCTCATCGACCAGAGGGCAGACAGCAGAAGCAAAAAGAAGTACGATCCTGTAGCCAGTGGAACAAAAACCACATTCACAGAAAGATAGACAAGATGAAAAGGCAGAGCGCTATGTATCAGCTGAAGGAACAAGATAAAACCCCAGAAAAACAACTAAATGAAGTGGAGGTTGGCAACCTTCCAGAAAAAGAATTCAGAATAATGATACTGAAGATAATCCAGGACCTCAGCAAAAGAATGGAGGCAAAGATCGAGAAGATGCAAGAAATGTATAACGAAGATATAGAAGAATTAAAGAACAAACAAACAGAGCTGAACAACACAATAACTGAAATGAAAACTACACTAGAAGGAATCAATAGCAGAATAACTGAGGCAGAAGAACGGATAGGTGACCTGGAAGACAGAATGGTGGAATTCAATGCTGTGGAACAGAATAAAGAAAAAGTAATGAAAGTAAATGAAAACAGCCTAAGAGACCTCTGGGACAACATTAAATGCAACAACATTCACATTATAGGGGTCCCAGAAGGAGAAGAGACAGAGAAAGGACCCGAGAAAATATTTGAAGAGATTATAGTCGAAAACCCTAACATGGGAAAGGATATAGCCACCTAAGTCCAGGAAGCACAGAGAGTCCCATACAGGATAAACCCAAGGAGAAACATGCCGAGACACATAGTATTCAAATTGGCAAAAATTAAAGACAAAGAAAAATTATTGAAAGCAGCAAGGGAAAAATGACAAACAATATACAAGGTAACTCCCATAAGGTTAACAGCTGATTTCTCAGCAGAAACTCTACACACCAGAAGGGAGTGGCATGATATACCTAAAGTGATGAAAGGGAAGAACCTACAACCAAGATTACTCTACCCAGCAAGGATCTCATTCAGATTTGATGGAGAAATCAAAAGCTTTACAGACAAGCAAAAGCTAAGAGAATTCAGCACCACCAAACCAGCTCTACAACAAATGCTAAAGGAATTTCTCTAAGCAGGAAACACAAGAGAAGAAAGGGATCTACACTAACAAACCCAAAATAATTAAGAAAATGATAATACGAACATACAAATCAATAATTACCTTAAATGTGAATGGATTAAATACTCCAACCAAAAGACACAGGCTTGCTGAATGGATAAAAAAGAAGACCCATCTATATGCTGTCTACAAGCGACCAACTTCAGACCTAGGGACACATACAGACTGAAAGTGAAGGGTTGGAAAAATATATTACATGCAAATGGAAATCAAAAGAAAGCTGGAGTAGCAATACTCTTATCAGATAAAATAGATTTAAAATAAAGAATGTTACAAGAGACAAGGAAGGACACTATATAATGATCAAGGGATCAATCCAAGAAGAAGATATAACAATTATAAATATATATACACCCAACATAGGAGCACCTCAACACATAAGGTAACTGCTAACAGCTATAAAAGAGGAAATTGACAGTAACACAATAATAGTGGGGGATGTTAACATTTCACTTACACCAATGGACAGGTCATCCAAAATGAAAATAAATATGGAAACAGAAGCTTTAAACGACACAACAGACCAGATAGATTTAATTGATATTTATAGGACATTCCATCCAAAAACAGCAGATTACACTTTCTTCTCAAGTGCGCATGGAACATTTTCCAGGCTAGATCACATCTTGGGTCACAGATCAAGCCTCAGTAAATTTAAGAAAATTGAAATCAAATCAAGCATCTTTTCTGACCACAATGCTATGAGATTAGAAATCAATTATAGGGGGAAAAACTTAAGAAATACAAACACATGGAACCTAAACAATACATTACTAAATAACCAAGAGATCACTGAAGAAATCAAAGAGAAAATCAAAAATTACCTAGGGACAAATGAGAATGAAAACACGATGATCCAAAACCTATGGGATGCAGCAAAAGCAGTTCTAAGAGGGAATTTTATAGCTATAGAAGCCTACCTCAAGAAACAAGAAAAATCTCAAATAATCTAACGTTACACCTAAAGGAACTACAGAAAGAAAGACAAACAAAGCCCAAAGTTAGCAGAAGAAAGAATACATCAAGATCAGAGCAGAAATAAATGAAATAGAAACAAAGAAAACAATGGCAAAGATCAATAAAACTAAAAGCTGGTTCTTTGAGAAGATAAACAAAATTGATAAACCATTAGCCAGACTGATCAAGAAAAAGTGGGAGAGGACTCAAATCAATAAAATTAGAAATGAAAATGGAGAAGTTACAACAGACACCGTAGAAATACAAAGCATCCTAAGAGACTACTACAAGCAACTCTATGCCAATAAAATGGACAACCTGGAAGAAACTGACAAATTCTTAGAAATGTATAACCTTCTAAGACTGAACCAGGAAGATATAGAAAATATGAACAGACCAATCACAAGTAATGAAATTGAAACTATGATTTAAAATCTTGCAACAAACAAAAGTCCAGGACCAGATGGCTTCACAGGTGAATTGTATCAAACATTTAGAGAAGAGCTAATACCCATCCTTCTCAAACTCTTCCAAAACATTGCAGAGGAAGGAAAACTCCAAAACTCATTGTATGAGGCCACCATCACCCTGATACCAAAACCAGACAAAGATACTACAAAAAAGGAAAATTACAGACCAATATCACTGATGAATATAGACTCAAAAATCCTCAACAAAATACTCGCAAACAGAATCCAACAACACATTAAAAGGATCATACACCATGATCAAGTGGGATTTATCCCAGAGATGCAAGGATACTTCAGTATATGCAAATCAATCAATGTGATATACCATATTAACAAATTGAAGAATAAAAACCATATGATCATCTCAATAGATGCAGAAAAAGCTTTTGACAAAATTCAACACCCATTTATGATAAAAACTCTCCAGGAAGTGGGCATAGAGGGAACCTACTTCAACATAATAAAGCCATATATGACAAATCCACAGCAAACATCATTCTCAATGGTGAAAAACTGAAAGTATTTCCTCTAAGATCAGGAAGAAGACAAGGATGTCCACTGTCACCACTGTTATTCAACATAGTTTTGGAAGTCCTAGCCACAGCCATTGGAGAAGAAAAAGAAATAAAAGTAATACAAATTGGAAAAGAAGAAGTAAAACTGTCACTGTTTGCAGATGACATGATACTATACATAGAGAATCTTAAAGATGCCACCAGAAAACTACTAGAGCTAATCAATGAATTTGGTAAAGTTGCAGGATACAAAATTAATGCACAGAAATCTCTTGCATTCCTATACACTACTGATGAAAATCTGAAAGAGAAATTAAGGAAACACTCCCATTTACTACTGCAACAAAAAGATTAAAATATCTAGGAATAAAGCTACCTAGGGAGACAAAAGACTTGTATGCAGAAAACTATAAGACACTGATGAAAGAAATTAAAAATGATACCAACAGATGGAGAGATATACCATGTTCTTGGAATGGAAGAGTCAATATTGTGAAAATGACCGTACTACCCAAAGCAATCCACAGATTCAGTGCAATCCCTATCAAATTACCAGTGGCACTTTTTACAGAACTAGAACAAAAAAATCTTAAAATTTTTATGGAGACACAAAAGACCCTGAATAGCCAAAGTAGTCTTGAGGGAAATAAATGGAGCTGGAGGAATCAGATGCCCTGACTTCAGAATATACTACAAAGCTACAGTAATCAAGACAATATGGTACTGGCACAAAAACAAAAATATAGATCAATGGAACAAGATAGAAAGCCCAGAGATAAACCCATGCACCTATGGTCAACTAATCTATGGCAAAGGAGGCAAGGATATACAATGGAGAAAAGACAGTCTCTTCAATAAGTGGTGCTGGGAAAACTGGACAATGACATGTAAAAGAATTAAAGTAGAACACTCCCTACCACCATACACTAGAATAAACTCAAAATGGATTAGAGACCTAAATGTAAGACCAGACACTATAAAAGTCTTAGAGGAAAACATAGGAAGAACAGTCTTTGACATAAATCACAGCAAGATATTTTTTCATCCATCTCATAGAGTAATGGAAATAAAAACAAAAATAAACAAATGGGACCTTAGGAAACTTCAAAGCTTTGCACAGCAAAGGAAACTATAAACAAGATGAAAAGACAACCCTCAGAATGGGAGAAAATATTTGCAAACAAATCAACAGACAAAGGATTAATCTCCAAAATATATAAACAGCTCATGTAGCTCAATATTAAAAAAACAAACAACCCAATCCAAAAATGGGCAGAAGACCGTAATAGACATTTATCCAAAGAAGACATACAGATGGCCAAGAAGCACATGAAAAGCTGCTCAACATCACTAATTATTAGAGAAATGCAAATCAAAACTCTAATGAGGTATCACCTCACACCGGTTAGAATGGGCATCATCATAAAATCTACAAACAAGAAATGCTGGAGAGGGTGTGGAGAAAAGGGAACCCTCTTGCACTGTTGATGGGAATGTAAATTGATACAGCCACTATGGAGAACAGTATGGAGGTTCCTTGAAAAACTAAAAATAGAATTACCGTATGACCCAGCAATCCCCCTACTGGGCATATACCCAGAGACAACCATCATTCAAAAAGACACATGCACCCCAATGTTCATTGCAGCATGATTTACAATAGCCAGGTCATGGAAGTAACCTAAATGCCCATCGAGAGACGAATGGATAAAGAAGATGTGGTACATATATACAATGGAATATTACTCAGCCATAAAAAGGAATGAAATTGGGTCATTTGTTGAGACATGGATGGATCTAGAGACTGTCATACAGAGTGAAGTAAGTCAGAAAGAGAAAAACAAAAATCGTATATTAATGCATGTATGTGGAACCTAGAAAATGGATACAGATGAACCGGTTTGCAGGGCAGAAATAGAGACACCGATGTAGAGAATAAACGTATGGCCACCAAGGCAGGAAGGTGGCAGAATGGGGACGGTTGTGGTGGTGGGATGAATTGGGAGATTGGGATTGGAAAAAAAAAAAGAATGAAGGGCTGAAATATAATTAGTTTCTCTGAGTACTTTTGTGTAGTTGGTTTCCTTTGAATGACACTGTCAGGTGATGTGAATGGGCTGTTTGTTGGTGAACTCCTGATGTCAGTATTTTCAAATCTTTCCTCTTCGGCTGGTTATGTTTAGCAGAAATGAATCTTCCACTGTCTCGCCTAGAGGGAAATGGTCATGCTGCTGGCATTCTGGGAGCCAAGTCAGGGAAGAGATAGATATTGTTGGTGCTCAGCATTCAGTCATGACATCTCTCTGTGTTTGGTATGATAATAATAACATACCTTCAATTATGTGTAATGTCTCATAATCCATAATGTCAATCTGCTTTCTAGATTCCAAAGTTTCACTGCTCTTGTATTCTCTTGTCTTCATGTTCATGTGGGTTTAGGCCTTTTAAAGAAACTCTTTACTCTAGTTTTAGTGGAATTTTGCAGAGAAGTGAAATTAGGGGTGTGGTTTACTCTACCATCTTCACCCAGAAAACCATTTACGTCACTTGTGCTTCTTTTAAAATAAGCAATGAGGCAGAAGTTGCAGGTTATTGAGATAAAGACCAATCAAGGGGTTCTTCCGTCTCCTTTATTCTCTTTCCGTGACAGGGTGAAACAATATTTAGATCGAACAAGTACGTATTCATTTAAGCTCTCTGTTGTTGAGAAAACTAGTTTTGAAAGTTTGAACAGTCTGAGCAACCACATTTTGGTCTTTGAAGCCGACTCATAGGGCTTTTTCCACAACCCGTGACTAAACTTTGTGCTCACAGTAGCTGGTTACTTAAGGAACAGAGTATTACCTCTCCTAGGTCAGAAATGGTTGGTTCCTCTGAGAGCAAATTCAAACTATTCTGTCTCATTTGAAGGAAATACAGTGTCCAATTTTCCTCTAATATAAACACATTAAATAGCATGCAAGTTTAATTTCTGAACAAGAAGTTTTTCTTGTGTTACTTATCACACAATTACGTGTTAATTATTGAAATATGGATAAATTGTCTTCTGGGAAGGGGCACTCGGGGCTTAGTATGTAGTACAATAATAAATTAAAAGTTGGAAAATATAGATTCCATTCATTTCCCATAGAAATGAGAAAAACAAATCATTAATTGTATTGTAACTGTTATGGATACTTCAGCACTGTAAAGTGGGAAATTTGACAACGACCTCTCTGGCTGACCTTAAATAACATTTAGCTGTCTCCCTTTTTTCCTTTATCCTCTCCTTCCTTCCCTCAAACATGTTTCTTGATCCTCAGTGTGTGCAGGGCTCTGAACTTGTTTCTGGAGCTCTAGCTATGAACAAGGCAGACACTGTCCCTGCCTTCTTGAAACTATGCTCTGGCAGAAGGGACAAGTGTGAAACAAGTGACTACAACATGACTTACTGCGATAAGAATATAAAAGAGGAGGACTCCCGCCAAGCTCCGGTGTAGTATTTGAGCTGATATCTGAAAGGAGTAAAAGATGCTTGCTTAGGCAAAGAGCACATGTAGGGAGCCCGGGAAAGCAGTACCAGACCTAAGTAACAGTAAGTATAAATAAATTCCCAGAGGCACTCCTGCATGGCCAGAACCTAGTGACAGAGGGTGACAGAGACAGAGAGAGATCAGAGATGAGGCTGGGCAGAAAGCCAAGTCCACATCATGTTTGGTTGCAATATTCCCTCAGAAAAAAAATAACCCCTGGGCTTCCCTGGTGGCACAGTGGTTAGGAGTCTGCCTGCTAACGCAGGGGACACGGGTTCGAGCCCTGGTCTGGGAGGATCCCACATGCCACGGAGCAACTAGGCCCGTGAGCCACAACTACTGAGCCTGCATGTCTGGAGCCTGTGTTCCTCAAGAAGAGAGGCCGTGATAGTGAGAGGCCTGCGCACCACGATGAAGAGTGGCCCCCACTTGCCGCAACTAGAGAAAGCCCTTGCACAGAAACGAAGACCCAACACAGCAAAAATAAATTAATTAATTAATAAACTCCTACCCCCAACATCTAAAAAAAATAAAAATAAAAATAATCCCTTACAGCAGAAACATCAGGCAGGGAGTTTACTTGCTCAACAGTTTAAGTGGTCATCTAGTTTCAATATGACAATACATTTCAATGAAAAAATTTTACTGAGGACAAGTTTTCAAAAAGTATATGTGTATATATATTTTGAATTGTTTAAACTTTTATTAGACTACAGGATGGGTTTTCTAATGGGTGAACATGAACAGGATCTATTAAGAATACCCAACACCATCTATTATGTTTTCTGCTAATGTGTCTACCTCCCAGTGTTTTTGTTTTCTTTTGTTTTAATCACAATTCAGTGTTTAAAGGATAAAGCTTTTTTAAAAAATAAATAAAAGATAATGCTTTTTTTAGCATTCACTATTGCTCAATAGCTGAATGTGTGTGCTGTCCGAGATCATGAGGTTAGTGGTGCTTATTTCAGTATTAAATAAAAGGATTCATTTTCATTGAAGCAAGCGGGGAATTAAGCTTACAACTTCAATTACCAATAATTAATTCCCTACACTGCAAGCCATGCAGTTTGCATTTAAACTCCCAATGCCCAAAGGATAACAAAAATCTATTTTGATCACTTTTTATTTTCATCATTTAAGGAGTACATCTTACTTCAATTAGGCACATACATTTCCAGATTATAAAAGAGAACAAATACCCCTTCTAAAAAACTAGGCGATCGGAGCGGGGGAGACTTTTAAGCATGACAAAGAAATCCTAGGATGTTTTCATTTCTCTTGCTTTTACTAAAGGAGTGCCTGAAATTGTGTAGAATTAGCTACCTCATTTATGAGAACCTGTTATTTACAAGCAAGCGGATCATTTCCCTTAATTTGTTTTTTTTCTTTTTTTAAAAATTGAAGTATAGTTGATTTACAATGTTGTGTTAATTTCTGCTGTACAGCAAAGGAATTCAGTTATACATATATGTACTTTTAAAAAATATTCTTTTCCAATATGGTTTATCATAGGATATTGAATATAGTCCCTGTGCTATACAGTAGGACCTTGTTGTTTATGCATTCCATATATAATAGCTCACATCTGCTCACCCCAGCCTCCCACTCCATCCCTCCCCCAACCCCCGCCCCTCTAAATTTGTTTTTCCTTATGCATTAAACTATTCTTTGGTGGCTTTTCACTACCTGAGAAAAATTTTAAATTCAAAATGAAGCAAAATTAAGTCCTGCTTCAAAGTCAAGCCCACCACCTTGGGCAGGAGGCATAAGGATCAAAAGAACTCTTCAGAGAGGGAGACTTGACCTACAGATGGATGAGAGAGACTGAGCTCATCAGGATGGTCCGCATTTTTGGGGACAAGTTCTGAGCAAAAGAAAGAAGCCGCCAACGTGTCACCAAAGCAAAGACACAATCAGAGCCAGAGTTCTTAGAGATGAAAAGAGGTGCTTGGAATTAGGTTTCACTGGAAAAAGGTAGACCTGTGTAGCATGCAGAAAAATAAGTTCTAAGAAACCTTATCTTTCAAGTTTTGAAGACATTAATTTTCTTCCTGCTTGCAAGTGTTAACTTTGCCCCAAATCTCATTATTTATAATAATTGACCATGTTATAGTAATATCTCATTTAAGTGGAACTCAGTGAAATGAAACCATAAATTAACTGGAATTAGCTTCTTCATTTGACTTTCAGGAAAAAGGATGCAGTATCAGTCACTTAATAAAAAGTAATAGCTACAGTGGCAAGTTCTAACGTTAGTACGTATCCATCCCAATCTTCAATCCATGCTGTACAATGTCCAAACATGTTTAGAATCTGGTTCCCATACCCTGCAATATCCTTAATATGGCAGTAACACAGTAAACAAAAATTATACCTCCCATTTTAAGAAAACAAACCAAGATCAACCAATATATTTTTTAAATGATTCTATTTATAAGGGTTGAAGCAAAAAGGATTTTCTGGACAAGTGAACCTTAATGATTAAAAATGGTAATAGTTATTCAGTCTAACATTCAAGCAGTCTGATTAATCAATCAACTTTTTGCATCATTAAGTAAAAATATATACAACATTGAAAGAGACCCAGCCATCAAATCAAATTCCATCAACAGTTTCTAAATGCAAGGAGAGAAGAGAAGGATTTGCTGGATATTAGCATACAAACCAAACGAAAACAGATTTCATGCTTCTGGACGCCAAAAGCCACTTCTACTAAAATCATTTAAACACAGAGACCTACCACTGGCCCTGGTGTGTATATGCTTGCACAGCCAAATATTTCCACCCTAGGAAATCAAATCTAAATGATATACTAAGTGATCTCACATGACAAACTTAGAGAAAGCATTAATTTTTCTTTAATTGCCGAGTTTTTGTTCATGAACCACTCTGATAAAGGAAAGGTAAAGGAGAAGATTTAATTTGCTTGGGAATGAAGATTAACTATGTGACATTTGTTTCTTGGTTTCTGTCTTCATGATATTTTTAAGGTCAGACCTTAAACAATAAAGGTAAGTCACGCATCTCAGACTCTTAGTTGCCTCGCTGCTCCACACTGTGTTTTAGACACAACCTCTCTCTCTGCTGATGTTTTTAACACAGACAAGCAAATTCTACCCAGGAACTTTCTTTTGGTGCATACAAATGTAAGTTTCCAAGCACAATGGATATTATTAGCTCGAAATATCCCTACTGGACCACACAGCTCTGAACCCACCCCTTAGTCATAGATAGCCAAAGAGGAGAAAGAAGGCTCAAATTTGCTTGGAAAGAGAGGCCAACCCTGGAGGTCTATCCAAAGCCTGATGGATTTGCTATAACACAGCTGTTCTTGCCTGGGAAGAGGAACAGGGAACACTTGAATTGCCTTCCAAGGTTCTGTACATGATGAACTTCTGAAGACAACAGCATACCACTGGCTAAAACCGTCTCGGTAAGTACATGAGAACTCAAAACAGACTGGATCAGAAAGCCAGCAAGATCTTTGTTGTTTCCCAATTGCAGCTAGAGGCTGTCTCAAGGTTAACAGTCAGCTAAAGCTTAAAGATATGCTACTTTTCACAGTAAAAGAGACAGTTTATGGCCACCCTCTGTCACTCAAGCATTTTTGAGTTGTTTTCCCACTAGAGATAATGATCTCATACTTCTCTGCTCTGTGCTCCTTGTCACCAAATTACAGTTTTTGAAGTGAATACCTAGGTAGGGGTGCAGACTTTGGCAGTGCAACACCACTATTACTGCACATGCCCAGAGTTCAGGTGACTTAAAATTAATGGAGGTCATAAAACTAGTTAATAATCGAACACAGGCTTGAACGCGGATCTCTTATCTTTTTACGTTACCATGCTGACTATATAAGTCATTCCAGTGTTTCAGATAGATTGTTATTCCTCACTGTCATAGGTGGAACAATGCCCACCCCCCCCCACCAAATGTCTACACACTAAACCTTAGAACCTATGAATGTGTTTTGTTATATGGCAAAGAGAATTAGGGTTGCAGATGGAATTAAGGTTGCTGATCAGCTGAGTTTAAAATAGGGAGATTATCCTGGATTATCAGGTGAGTTCAATGTAATAACAAAGGTCTTGAAATGTTGAATAAGGAGGTAGAAGAGTCAGTGTCAGGGTGATCTAATGCGAGAAAGACTTGATTGGACCTTGCCGGCTTTGACAACAGAAGGGGGTCCCCAGCCAAGGTATGTGGGCAGCCTCTAGAAACTGAAACGGCAAGAAAACAGATTTTTCCCTAAAGCCCTCAGAAAGGCAGTGCCCTGCCAAAATCCTGATTTTAGCCTAGTGAGACTCATTTTGGACTTCTGACGTCCAACACTGTAAGATAATAAATTTATGTTGTTTAAACAACTGAATTTGTGTAAATCGGTTACAGCAGCAGTAGAAATCTAATACACTCTCTAAAGTTTCTAAAAATAAACACATAATAACAAAATTCAATAGTACATCCCACTACTTTAAAAAAGTATTATTCCTTTGAGGTTTGATCTTTAACAGGTTGTAACAGTTAAGAACAGCAGCAAATACTCAAATATAGTACCTATTACATGTCAAAAACTGTTCTAGATATTAGATATATTTACTCAAACCTTTTCAGAACATTGTGAGGTGGTTCTATTATCACCCCCACTTTATAGAGGAGAGAACTGAGGCAGCACAGAGAAGTCATGCAACTAACTTGGCCAAGGTTACAAAGCTGGAAAGTTGCAGAACTGGGATTGAACCCAGACTTGAGCCAGTCCACGGCTGTGCTATTCTGCTTCTCTCAATGGTAGTGGCCCAACAGATGGCATCTTTACCCAGGGTCAACACAGAGGATCTTGTCTTTGACCCAAGAGCTTAACAAAATTGCTGTGGAGATACGTTGTTTTCTAGTACATAGATTTTGTTTTTTCTTTGACATATCTTTAGCTTTTTCCTGAAGGCTTTCCATACTATTACTTAACCTTTTCTCCCCTCTTAGCACTGAGACTGTTTTTATGTTAATCACCAAAAATGTCCTAGCCTTGCAGATATGGATTATTCAAGAACTGATCAATATGTCTGGTCTCCCAGCTCAGTTGTCTCTGTTCCTTTTTGCCTCTTGCCCTATTCAGATACCTTACCCCATCTACTAGTCTACTTACAGTGAAGGGCAGAGGAGGTGCAAATAAAATCTGCAGACTTAGTTACTTGTCAGTAGCTCTTGACCCATGGTTGCCTACCATGGATTTTCTTTTTTTCTATTTGTTTTTAAGTGAAACTTAAGCTTCTTGTGTTCCTATGATGTCTTATATTCAGACATAATTTTCTTTTAAGTCTTCATTTCTAATGTAGGCTTTTGAGATTTGTTAATCTGATTTGTTCATGCTATGCCATACTCTCTATTATCACAGATGATCAAGAATTGGCTTTAATCATGTTTTGCTTTGCTTTGTTTTGGTTTGGTTTCAAGACACAGAAAACCAAAATAAGAAGTCAAAATCAGTTTGTTCTTCAAGGCTTCCTTCCCACTTAAAACATACTCCACTCGCTGTGATAGCCCATGAATGGAAATAGATTAGCAGTGGCTGATAGATCAACAGGGACTGTCTGAAGTATTTTTGAAAAGTTTAGGGAATAATCTGGGCTCTTTTAGAAGAGTTCCGTGATCTAGATGTTCATTAGTAGATGTGGATATAGATTTTGGAGATGAGCTGTGGGTCTTACAACTGCCACCCATTTGCCTTGCTTGCTGGCCTGAGTCAAGAACTGTTTTGCCATAAATTCCTACTGAGCTTCTGTGTGGATGAACTTGGGTCTGGGTGGTACCTTCTGTTTCAACCTTACCATTTTCCTGAATCCCCAGAGTTTTCAAAAAACTTGAAACTACGTTAAGCCACATAGACTACATTGTGTAATTCTCTAAAACGTAGCCTAAATAGCTATCATTTATTGGGTTCTTTTTATTTGTGAGGCCCTTTGTTCAGTGACTTTATACATTTATTTTATCCTCATCCAAACCCACAAGGAAGGTATTTTAAACTCCCATTTTGCAGAAGAGAAAATTGAGGCCAATGAGGTTAAGTAACCTTCATTCAGTCCCATAGGAATCTCCCCTGAAGGCTTCGGTGGAGGATTGCCTCCTAGAGAAAAAACAAATCAGACGGATGCCTTCTGAATGCACCTCAGCCCAGAGATGAAATTGAACCCACTTCTTACTATCCCCATTTGAAAAAGTAAGAGTTACTAAAATAAAAATGTTGAGCGATATGTTTGAAGCCATCAAGGGATTAGCCAGGGCCAGATCTCAGCAACATCTACCTCTCAGGACTGTGTTAAGATGGAACAACCAGTCTCTCTCAGTGCCTTTTATCTCTCTTTCTAGGTCAGTCCCTGCAGGGTTTCAATCCTGTCAGTTACTCTTCCCTGCATTGCCTATCAATTATTTGCTGTCTTGCTCTGGGGTTGTGATATTTAAAAGACACATATCAAGCTGTGAGGATTTGCCTGAATTTCCTGGGTCCTTGCCTCAATTTTCTGCTTAATTTTTGCTTCAGAGACCAGTTATACAAAGGGGTGGGTTTCCTTTTGCATCAGAGGTCAGTGCAGAAAGTTTGGAAAGCTTGGTAATTAACAAGGACTCGTGAAATCCGACCTCTGGCAGGAACTTAAACCGCATGAAATATCAGTTGAGAGACTATTTGGATGTTCTGTTGAGGCTTTGTCTAGGTTCAGGCTCTCAGAAATACATAGCTTAACACACACACAGCTTCAGCTTCAAACTGGTTCATGTGGTGTATTGATTTGGGTCGCTCAGGCCAGGAAAAAATATTTGGGTGATATTATTTGGATTTACTCCAGCTCTCAGGATTAAAGTTAAGTGAAAGTTACCATGTCTGCCATTTTTTTCCAGCCTGGTGAGAAGAAAAGTACTTCAGAGATTCAGAGAACTTCAAGGAAAGACTGAATCCATGTGCTTTGAAGAGGCACCTGAGACGATGATGATTAAACATCATGTTCTGTAAATGGTTACTGGTTACTTAATACCTTTTAGTTAGAATAGTACTTTAAGTGTTACTACATAGGCTTTATATCTACTATTCAATTTAAAGACCAAATGATGATCTCTCTTGTTATAAGAACAATGATGTGATTATATTCCTTTTAGCAAGTTCTTGCCGAGGCTATAGAGACTTTTACAAGATTTCTATGTGTTCACCAAAACCCACTTCTTACCTACTGTGCAGACAGCCAGCCTACATTTGCCAGCCTCCCCAGTACTTAGTTGTGACCATGTAACTGAGTTCTGACCAATGAAATGTGGGTGGAAATGAGGTACATTACGTCTAGGCCTAGGCTCTCCTCCCCCCAAACTCCTGCAATACTCCTACTTTCTCTGACGTCTGTCCTCTGACTTTATGATCCAAGAGAGGACTCTGAGACCCTGGTTATTTTGAAGCCACAGATGAAACAACCACATTGGACATCGTGTATGAAAGAGAAACTTTTATTCTGTTAAGCCACTGAGACCTTGGTGTCTGTTATGGCAGCTAGCGGTACTTACCCTAACTCATAAAGAAATGGTTTATGCAAACTAGATTTTAAAAATAGTGTTATAATTAGCAGGCCTGAGTAAATAAAACTGCATCACTTTTATAAGTTAATTTGGATTTGAATTGCGATCTCAAAATCGATACTTTTCCTGTTGCTCTAGCATACAGTACCAAAAGAACTAATTGAAAATTCAGTACATTGATCATTATGTTATTTGTTATCATGTCCAACAACTGGTTTGTCTGTTATTTATTTATTTATTTAATATATTTATTGATTGATTTTTGGCTGCGTTGGGTCTTTTTTGGGTCTCTGCTGCGGCGAGCGGGGCTACTCTTCGTTGCGGTGCGCCAGCCTCCAATTGCGGTGGCTTCTCTTGTTGCAGAGCACGGGCTCCAGGCACGTGGGCTTCAGTAGCTGTGGCGCGCGGGCTTAGCTGCACCACGGCATGTGGGATCTTCCCGGACCAGGGGTCAAACCCGTGTCTCCTGCATTGGCAGGCGGACTCTCAACCACTGCACCACCAGGGAAGCCCTGTCTGATATTTAAATTAAAATTAACAGGTATTTAAACTCAGGAAGCGAGTAGTTTACGTGACATAAAAAGTTTACAAGTGAGCTTCTTGCTTATGTTAAGAACATCATGATTTTATTTTTTTCATCTGTTTTCAACAGTAAAATTAACAGAATTTAAAAATTTGTTTAAACCTTAAGCTTATCTGAAGGCATTTGAATATTCAACTTAAAGTAGCAACATTTAATTTATCTTGAGTATCTCAAGGATACTTTAACCAATTTAGTTTATTTTTGTACTTAATCTTTTGTTTCCTAGAGAACTGTCCAAGGGAGTTTAGAATCTCTGAGGGAAAAATGATAGTGAATATGATATAAAACAGTCAATTATTTATTATAACATTCATTATTAGACTATCCTGTGAAAAGCAAAGTAGTAACAGGACAAGTATTGATACTTTATGAACAAATGTGCTTTCAAATAATCTTAACCTGTGATAGGAGAAAGAAATGGAATTTAAAAAATAAATCTCGGTGGGAGAACTTGGATGCCTTTTGGAACACAAATTGGAAGCTACTTATTAGACAAGGGTAATTTGTTCTGGGTCTACACCAGAAAATGGCTTCAAACGCTTTTAAAGTAGGTCATTTGAGTGCTCTAAAATGTTTGGCATATGGTAACCTTCTTTAGCATGTGCATATGATAGAGTGCGTCCCAATAGCATCCTTGGGATTTCTGACCATATCAAAGCATCATCAAGGAACTCTAATGAGACAGTTTGTTTAATTGAAATACTTTAAATTACTATGTAGTACAGCATGAAAAAATTATTATTTCCATTAGCTGAACTATTTCTGCTAGCCCCAAAGTCCTAATATTGGAGTCCTAATATTGGAGCATGATATAATGCATTGTAAGCCGGTTAAACAGCAGGTCACAAAGAGGAATTTAAACGAAAGTGTTTATCTAATATATCAAGATTTTGTCTTAAACATTACTCGTAGGCATCAATACCAATTCTGCCAAGCCAGAGGAAATATCAACCAGAAATAGACCCCATGTATACAAATAAAAAATGAATTATTGTGGCATCACCACTTAGTCACTCTCCTTGTCTTCATAGGCAATACAGCCAGAGTGGGTTGCTTTAGACACAGTCCATTTAAGAGTTTTTCTTTGAGTATTTTTATTACCGAAGATAAACTTATTTTGATTTAAGAAGAACCTGTCTATAGTCAAGTGGGAAAATTCACATAGCATTTGTCATGATTGTCTTTGCATTGAAAGTACTGGCTGTCTAACAGCAGAATATCAGAATGAAAGTTCCCATTTGGTTAAAATAGGATCTACCTCAACATGAAACATTTTTGTCTTTAAGAAGCACCAGACAGTATCCTAAGACTTGTGTCCCTCACTCAGCTGATCTGTTTCATGAGCTAGATCAAGAGGGTCCCACGGAAATGGATGGAGTGTGAAAGAAGATGTATATCAGAGGGAACAGGAATCTCCTTTGTAGGGAACCTAAAATCACCTAAGGGTACACTTTGCTTTAATACGTTAGTCATAACTTAAGAAAAAGAACGAGACTTAGGTCTGGTGACTGAGAAGTGGTTTACGATGGATTTTTAAAATGTGGTTCAGAATGTTAGCAATAGAAAAAGACTTTCTTTGCTTTTTTTGAGTGATAGCAGAGGTTTGAATTAGTTATAATAGTTTGAATGGTTATAATGAGAAAATTTTCTTTTTTATGGGTTAGTTATATGGAGGTGATTTGAAGATTTTTTTTCATTTATTTTTCTGTAATTTTTGTGGGATGTTAATTTTTCTGGTCTGTTTTGTTTTGTGGTTAACTGTTTTAGGTGCTATTTTACTAATCATTATTCCAATAATCAAGTTCAAAAATTTCTCCAGGTTCATACCATAAGTATCTCTGGACAAGGAGAACTGGACCCAGGAATCTTTGTTTCATGAGTTTTCTTATACTTCTGACATTTTGTGTATAATACTTTTATGATTTTAAGGGTCCTTTTTTAGGGAACCTGGAGGCACTCCTCTCACAGAAAAAAGTATTAATGTATTAATAGACTATGTCAGTTATTTTTTTTCTCACATGTTGACTAGGAAGTTGAATTTTCCAGCTTGTAAAAAAAACTTGAATGTTTTGATCATATGTCCCTTGAGCCCTGTACTTGGTTGGAGTTTTATTTTCCCATCCCCGATCCAATCTGAAGTTCTTTGTCTGCAATTCAATCTCTATGGCTTTAATCATTTTGGATTGTACCGATGGCTTCTCAGTAATAAAAGAAATGGGGAGCCAGGCTTGGCATGGGACAAGTCTCTTCAGCTGGAGTAAGACATTACATATGAGTTGTCTACCCACAAAAGGGCTCACTGTCAGATTAAATTAATGAGTTGCATGTTTTAGTCATTAAGGTAATAGCAACATGTGGATCCTTTGCCTCTGTTTTAATCATTTCTGTGTTTTTACCAGCTAGATCATCAAATGCTTTCTTTTGAGGTCTTCCCGTTTCATTGCAGAGAACAGCTTCTATGTGGGGCAGAAATAAATTCTTCAGAGTCCTAAGAAATACTAAATAACTTTATATCTCAGGGTTCAGTGAAACTTATAGCGACGTCTTTGTCCATCAGTGCAGGAATTTGGAGGGACAAGGCTGTAGCCACCATTAGCAAATGGAACCAGCACAGGTTCTAATTTGCAAAAGTTCGAAGTAGAAAAGGTGAGTCGTAGGTCTCAGTTGCTGAGGTTGAAATGGACTATTATTTTATGGACAGCATTTAGACCAGGTGAGTTGAAAGAGATACTACCAGCTAAGCCAGTGGAGGGGGCCCTGAATGCTTTGCCTCAGCCTGAAATTGCTTTATGCAGACTTCCAATTTGCAGGTTGGTATCTGCTTGGCAAATGTTGGCAAGAGACCTGCTGTTCACAGGAGAGTCCACAGGGAGCAGATCAGGACACATCTCTTAGACCAGATAGACCTAATAAAGCACATTTCAGAACAGGACATATGTGTTTTAGCACCATTTGTGTTCTCCTCAGATATTTAGGCTATGGCCAAGTGAAACCTAGAGCATAGGTTCAAAAAGAGAAGAAAATCCAATATATTAGTTATTTTGTTGGGTGATGCCAAACACATGGCTTAACTGATTTTTCACTTAGTTTGCTAAATTAAAACAATCATTTTGTGAGCTCTGTGGGATTATTGCACTGTCCAATGTGTTACCACAGCAGTTGTTTATAGCTTGAACAGAGCTTGTCCTAGATGTGTTACAGTGGATTACATCATTCGACTGTCAGAGCCAGTACCATACTTGTCTGTGTGTCTTCAGTTCTTCGCACACAGTTGACGCTCCATGAAAGACTGTAGAACAGAACTGATAGTGTAGGGAAAAACAGGAAGTTTCTGCTTTCCTTTCTGGAAACTGGGTGAGCCCAAGGGGCATGCGGGGGAGGATTTACAAATATAAAATTATAGATTAGACAGGTCTCAAAGATCATGGAGTTCAACACCCTTATTTTACAGATAAGGAAAGTGAGGTCCAGAGAGGTCAGCGATTTGATCAAGGTCACTTGGTGGCAGAGCCAGGATAAAGATGACTTAGTATTTACCAGAAGCTGCTATAGGCTGGGAACGTGCTAGATGTGTGTGGTCCATTATTGTAGTGTGTTAGCCAGGGTTCTCTAGAGAAACAGAGCCTGCGTTATTTATTCATTCATTCATCTATTAATTATGAAATTATGAGGAATTGGCTCACACCATTATGGAGCCTAAGAAGCCCTACGATCCGCCATCTGCAAGCTGGAGACCCAGGAAAGCTCGTGGCGTAATTCAGTCCAAGTCCAAAGGCCTGAGAACCAGGGAAGGCAATGGTATAAATCCCAGTCTAAGGGCAAGAAAAGATATCAGATGTCCCAGCTCAGCGGTAAGGCAGGAAAAAAAAGAGGTGGATTTCTCCTTCCTCTGCCTTTTTGTTCTCTTCAGGCCCAACAGATTGGAGGATGTCCACCCACACTGGTGAGAGCAATCTACTTTAGCCAGTGCGCTGATTCAGATGCTAATGTCATCCAGAATCACTCCCACAGACACACCCAGAAATAGTGTTTAATCTGGGCCACCCACTGGCCAGCCAAGTTGACACATGAAATCATCTATCACAGTTAGCTACTCGCCTCACAGGGGTAGTGGGAGCCAGAAATGTGGCAAGAGACATAGAGATACTGAATTTCAGAGTTTAATTAATTTTATTTAACTTTAATTTGAAAACGGAAACAGTGTAAAGTATCCTTCCATTAAAGACAACTTCACTGCTTTGGTAGAACCACATGTCACAATAATCATTGAAAATTTTGTGTCTGAATTGAGATGTGCTGTCAGTATAAAATAAACACTGGATTTTGAAGACCTATCTTGATAAAAAGAGTGTAAAATAAATTGTTGGTTTCTTCTTTTAAGCGTGCAAAATAAATTGCTAATAATTTTTTATGTTGCTTACATGTTGAAAGGATAATATTTCTTTCTTTATTTTTAAATTTATTTTTTGGCCATGTCGTGGGGCATGTGGGATCTTAGTTCCCCCACTGGGAGTGGAACACGTGCCCCCTGAAGTGGAAGCATGGAGTCTTAACCACTGGACTGCCAGGGAAGACCCCAAATGATAATATTTCAACTGGGTTACGTTGGGTTAAATAAAATTAAAATGACACTCATTTGTTTCTTTTTACTGTCTTTAGCATAGCTCTGGAAAATTTTAAGTGACACATGTAGCTTGCATTATATTTCTATTGGATCGCTTTGTGCTAGACACTTGACATACATTATTTTATTTAATCCTCACAACAGCTATCTCCATGTTACTCTCTCCAGTTGATAGATGAAGAAACTAAGAATGAGAGGAGTTAAAGTATTTGCAGAAAGTCAAGCCACAAGGAAATGGAAGACAAGATGATACCAGGTCTGGCTGACCTGGCAGCCTATACTCTTTTTAGGGACTGTTTTGGCCCCAGCTTTCCAGGTACTGCCTCAGTATCCAAATGTACTTCAGATATACAAAACTGAACTGTAGATTCTGATATAGAGATTCATCATTCTTTTGTTTATTTTCACTGACCACTTCATAGGAAAAAAATAGGACAGTTCTCTTGGCTGACCATGGAAACATTTTAAGTGACTGACCTTCAGGTTCTTGGGTTCTGCTCTACATGGGTCTCCTTCTAAAAACTGTGAAAACAAATAAGCACATATAATTCATTCATCTTAGGGTGTTTTCTTATAGTTTTGTTTGCTTCTATTTTAATACTTAAAAAAAAATAAGTTCCTAACTCAACAGTTATGCTTCTGATTAAAATCATATATGAAATTGATGTATCTTTTTTTTTTTTTTTTTTTTTACTGATTCATCCACTTTTCTATGAGAAGTGGGTCATATGTTTGGAAAAGAACTAACATGAGTTTGGAGCTAACATTACCCGGAGAAAATTAAAGTTTATCAAAATTAAAGTTAAATAACTATTTAATTTAAAACCTAAAATAATTAAAATAAATTTAAAAATAAATGTCATATTTTAATATTTGCTTTGTCCTTGTTTCCAGTATAAGTCTGATTTTTGCCCAGGCAGAAAAAACAAAAAGATAATCTTCCAGCTCTGTGTAGATCATATTTTCTGCACAAGTAAAGATGCTTCTTTCTTTCTTACTGCTGTTTGAGACTTAGAAATTCTATCACAACTTGGCTCAGAGTTCTAATGTTAACTGGAGGCAGATGCCCAAAGATGTGTCAAAAAAGTTCAGATGCATGAACCCAGAAACACCACTTTTGATGAAAGAGTAGTCGGATTTTCCCAAAGACTGTAAATTCACCCAGCATCTGTATTTGTAGAAAGACCTGCAAATACCCTCCTCCTAACTCTCCCACCTAGGAAAGAACTTGGTATAATTTCTCTGCAATTGAGTTTACCGTCAATAGAGGGCGCCAAAGGATGGAAAAGTAATTGTCGGTGGATTTGTTTTATTTCCCCAGGTCCATTAGTTATTAAAAATTAATTAATTAATTTAAAAAACCTTTGAAAAGTAATCTTGAAAAAGGAGGAATCAGTACTGTTGTCCATATGTGTAATCTCAAGTCTGCAGATCCAGGCATGGCCAAGCTGAATAGAGCACCCTGAAGCCGGGGTTTGGCGCCTGGGTAGTGTTGGAAGTGGAGAGAAAATCCCACTTTCTGGCTCTTTTACCAGAGGACATGGTCAACGTCTCCCCAGCTGGGACTCTGTCCAGCAGCTTCACTTGCACTGGTTCTTTAATTGTTAGCAAATTAAGATCTTTCACAGGGAAGTAAATTGACTCGGCAAATATTTCAGCTCCTGCCATGCTGCGGGAACTTTGTTAGTTTTTGGGGAAAAGAGGTACTAAAACAGACCTGCCTGCACGCAGCTTACAGTCTAGTGGGCAACAGAGACATTAACCAAACAATCACGCAGACATACAGTAAAAACGTATCTTGACAAAGTGGTGTTAGAGCAGGGATCTTAAGACTGAATAGGGGTTAACTAGGTAAAGTAGGGACGTTTGAGGAAGAAGATTCCAGGCAGAGAGAACAGCAGCGTCCGTGTATCTGAGCCAGGAGGGCACAGACACTCCCGGAACTGAAAATCAGAGTGGCTGGAGCCTGGGAGGTGAGAGGAGGGTGGCCGAGGCAGGGCAGGGAGGCAGAGTTCTGTCGTGCAACGACTGATGGCAACGTTGTGCAAGAATTTTGTTGCATGTGCAATGCAAAGCCCTTGATAAATGGATGTTTAAGTGGATTAGATTTATGTTTTTAAAAAGATCACTCTAGCTGTTTTGTGGAAAATGGATTCAAAGAGGGCAAGGTCACAAGGAGGCTACTGCAGCAGTTCAGATGGGAGATTTTGATGACTTGGACCAAAGTACTGATGTTGAAAATGGAGAGACGTGAGCAGGGAAGGAGATCAAATTGGCTGGATGTAGTTGTGGATGGAACATGGTGGTGAGGGAGAGGATATTGTTAAGGATAACTTCTAGGTTTCAGGCTTGAAGAATGCTCACAGGTTAGATTTCACAAACTTAGAAAGCACAGATGGCAGTGTTGAGGAAGTGTTATCATTACTGATGTGAGGTGGAAATTAGAACTTCCAGCACTGGGCAGTCTCAGTCCAGGCTGTTGGTCTTTGCATCACGTCTCCAAACCTCTCTGACATTAAGTGAACATTTCAAGAAGAGCTGGGAATGAACAATAACATTGTAATGTGATATCTAAATACATAGCCAATACTAATATATGCTCATGACATGCATAGAAAAGATTCTGGAAGAATATAAACATGTTGTTACTGTTGTTATTTTTGGAGGGGTGAGATGAGAGGGAGCTTCATTTTCAAGTCTAGATGTTATTGGGTTGTCTGAAAAATTTTAAAGTAAGCCTTAATTGGTCTCTAATTAGCAAAACCCATGAAATCACCATCGTTAGCAATAAAAAGCTTTTCGGCTGGGAAATTGAAAGCCTTCTGTGGAGCCCCAGTAATCTCCCACCTCCACTAAATCTCTCTGCTGGAATCTAGAGAGCCTTTCCATTTTGGGACCTTCTAGCCCCAGAGAGCATAGATTTTTCTCACTGTACCTCGTTAGAGATGCTCAGAAAATCAACGGTGAGGACTAGCTACAGAAGCCCTCTCATCACCGTTTGATCTTTTCAGTAGCAAATGTGTCATTTGTAGCGCGATTGGTCCAGTTCTTATGTGAGGCTAAAATAGAGTCACTCCAAGATGCTTTTGAGACTCCCTGAATTCCAACTACCGATCTTTCTCCCAATTGATGTATCAGTTCTGACATATCCCTGGGGACATCATTTCCACTTGCTTGGTAAATAATTAGCCTGCTGCCTCTGGCTATAGAAAGGATTATAAATATTTTAAGCACTGCAAGTGATTGAAACCATCTCTATTGGATTTCATCTACGCCTGCAATGCTTTGGGTGAAAACTTACCTCTAAATATGAAACACCCCTGGGCAGATAAATGTTCTAAGTGTGAGAAGAATAAGGCGTTGCTTAGGCTGCTTTGGTCAGTGGGCATTCAGAAACAGGCTCTAATAAGCCAGCCGTTTTGAACCTTTCCAATTCCAGCTCACACCAGTCAATTTTTCTCACAATGAGAGAAATAAATTACCCCATTTCCCAAGAATATTTTTATGCTTACAGGATTTTAAAAAAAATAGGCTTTAGGTTTAGCAAAAAAAAAAAAAAATTCAATTAAAAATTAACCAGAGGATCTGAATAGACATTGTTCTAAAGAAGATATACAGATGGCCAACAGTTACATGAAGAGGTACTCATCGTCACTAATCATCAGGAAAATGCAAATCAAAACCACAGTGAGATATCTGTTAGAAAGGCTATTATCAAAAAGACAACAAATAACAAGTACTGGTGAAGCTGTGGGGAAAAGAGAACACTTGTGCACTGTTGGTGGGAATGTAAATTGGTGCAGCCACTGTGGAAAACAGTATGGAGGTTCCTCAAAAAATTGAAAATAGAACTAGCATATAATCCAGCAATTCTACTTCTGGGAATATATCCAAAGGAAAGGAAGACACTAACTCAAAAAGACATCTGCACCCCCATGTTCACTGCAGCATTATTTACAATAGCCAAGACATGGAAAAGACCTTAGTGTCCACTGATGGATGAATGGATAAAGAAAATGTGGTATGTGTGGAATATTATTCAGCCATGAAAGAAGGAACTCCTGCCATTTGGGACAGCATGGATGGACCTTGAAGGCATTATGCTGAATGAAATAAGTCAGACAAAGACAGATACCATATGATCTCATTTATATGTGGAATCTAAACAAAACAAAACAAATTCAATGACAGAGAACAGATTGGTGGTTGCCAGAGGCGGGGGTGGGGGTGGGGGTAGGGTGGGCAGTGAGTGAAGGGGGTCAAAAGGTACAATTTCAGTTATAAAATAAGTAAGTCATGGGGATGTAATGTACAGCATGGTGACTACAGTTAATCATACTGTATTGCATATTTGAAAGTTGCTAAGAGAGATATCCTCTCATCACAAGGAAACAAACTGTCACTGTGTGGTGATGGATGTTAATTAGACTTATTGTGATAATTTTGAAATATATACATATATTGAATTTTAAAAAATAGACTTAAATTTTAGAGCAGTTTTAGGTTCACAGAAAAATTGAGTGGAAAGCAGAGTTCCTATAAACCTCCTGCTCCCACACGTCCCCCACCAGAATGGTCTATTTGTTACTATCAACGAACCTACAGTGAACCATCATTATCACCCAAAGTCTATGCTTTACATTAGGGTTTGCTCTTGGTGTTGTGCACTCTATAGGTTTGGACAAATGTATAACGACATGTTTGCATCATCATAGCATTATCCAGAGTATTTTCACTACCCTAAAAATCTTCTGTGCTGGGGACTACCCTCATGGCACAGTGGTTGAGAATCTGCCTGCCAATGCAGGGGACATGGGTTTGAACCCTGGTCCGGGAAGATCCCACATGCCACGGAGCAACTAAGCCCGTGTGCCACAACTACTGAGCCTGAGCTCTAGAGCCCATGAGCCACAACTATTGAGCCCGTGTGCCACAACTACTGAAACCCGCGTGCCTAGAGCCCGAGCCCTGCATCAAGAGAAGCCACGACAATGAGAAGCCTGCGCACCACAATGAAGAGTAGCCCCCGCTCGCCGCGACTAGAGAAAGCCCACATGTAGCAACGAAGACCCAACAACGAAGACCCAATGCAGCCAAAAATAAATAAAATAAAATAAAATAAAATGAATGGGATTAGTGCAAAAAAAAAAAACTTCTGTGCTCCACCTATTAATTCCCCACCCCTAACCCCCCAGCAACCACTGATCTCCATAGTTTTGCCTTTTCCAGATGTCACATATTTGGAATTCTTATAGAAATTTAAAAATTATTCCTCTCACAGTTATAAGAATATAGAAGCTCCCATTACAATAAATTCTTTGTGGTTGCTGTGAAAACCCAACATCTTGCCTAAACCACATCTGTATCTAGTCAGTGGTACAGGGACAACCCAGTGAGAACCACTGCCTTACAGGCAGGCAGTATTCAGAAGGAGAGGACTGGTATATTGGGGTGGTCCTTCCAGTGCCCTGCAGAGCGTTTGTTCTCAGCAATTCCAGTGTGACTTCTGATGAAAATGGTAACGTGTGCTTATTGATTCAAAAAGTGGAATAGTACAACGGTGTACCAAGTAGATGTTGTCAGTGCTTTCATCCCGCAGAGATAACCACTGTTTTCCTTACATACTATAAATGGGCTCCTAGTGCACTTAGTATTTGACAACATGCTGACTTTATTAAACAGTGTATCATGGGAGCTTTCTGCATCACTTCATAAAGATCTCATCTTTTTAAAGATAGACAAAAATTTATTCAACCAATTCTCTATTGATGGCTACCTGGATTCTTTGCAAATATTTTCTGTGAAACACCAGCAATGAAGATTTTTATGTCCCTTTGCACATCTGTTTGATTATTTCCTTAGGATAAATTCCTAGAAGTTAAATTGCTGGGTCAAAAAGTAAATGTTTAAAATTTTGATACATGTTGCCAAATTATACACTCGCCAACGGTGAAATGAGACTACACTTCTCTACATGCAAATCAAGAGAAAGAATATCAATCGTTCATCTTTGCCAATTTGTTAGGTAAAAAAGTTTTAATTTTATTTCTTCATTAAAATATTAATGAAGTTGAATTTTTATTTCAATGCTGGTTACATAGTTTGTGAAAATTCAATGAGCGGTATATTTATGATATGTGCACTTTTGGGGGTTAAGTATTATATCTTGGCCTGTTTTGTGGTGGAGGATTTCTTGTGTATCTGTTAGGCCAGGGTCCCCAACCCCTGGGCCATGGACTGGTACCGGTCCGCGGCCTGTTAGGCACCAGGCCGCACAGCAGGAGGTGAGCGGCAGGCGAGCGAGCAAAGCTTCATCTGCCGCTCCCCATGGCTTCCCGTCACTTGCAATACCGCCTGAACACCACCCCCACCCCCATCCTTGGAAATATTGTCTTCCACGAAACTGGTCCCTGGTGCCAAAAAGGTTGGGGACTGCTGTGTTAGGCTACTTATGGCTGCAAGTAACAGAACAGCCCAAGCATATGTATTCTCTTATATAACAAGGATTCTATAGCTAGCATGGTACAGATTGGTTAATCCAGTACATTAGCACATCTCAGTCATCCTCAGAGCTTTGGCTTACTTCCCCTCATGGATGTAAGATGGCTGCAGCAACTCCACGCCTCACATGCAAATGCCACAATATCCCGAGGGAGCAGAGAGACTGTTTCTTCCTGTCTATTGTTATCATTGAAGAAAATCTTTCTCAGATACTTCTCTCCTCCCTAAAGGCTTGCTCTCACATCTATTTGGTCAAACTTCAATTGTATGTCCACACCTCAGTCAATGACAAGAGGAACGAGTACACCATGACTGGGCTAAAGGAGCAATGACTTACACCCTGTGGCTGGCGTTGAGGCCACCTCCCTGTAATTCATGGCTGGTAGAGGAAATCAGCAGTGTTTGCTGGAGATTATGTTTAGGGAAACAGTGGGAGATCAGATGGAACAGACAGGTAGGACAAGATTGGGAAAGAGCTGGCTGGGTTGCCAGTTAGGAAGGATTTGAGTTATTTCACAATACGTTCAGGAATTAGGTACCATTATCCCTATTTTAAAGGTGAGGAGACCAAAGCACAGGGAGATGATGTCACTTGCCCTAAGTCAAAGGGCCGGTAAATAGAGGAGACAGGAATGGAGCCCGGGCAGTGGGACTTCAGAGTCCATGCCCTGACCCTTCAGTCTGCTGCCCATACAACGCACACGTCAGGAGTTAGAAGATAGTCCTAGGAACATGGGCTGGAGTGGAAGCAGCTGGAATAGAACAGCTATGATTATATTCCTACCTGACAATTATTGAGTGCTTCTCATCTAATAGGAAATGTGTTAAGTGATAGCTGTACGTGATCTCACTGAATTCTCACGACTCTGTAAGATAGGCATTCTATTCCACAAATAAGGAAACTGGGGCTTCGAGATGTTGAATCATGTGCCAAAGTTCAGTTGTATTTGACCCTGGGTCTTTAAGACTCCAAAGCCTATGGGATTAGGTAATTTCACTATATTAACATTAAAATAGTTTCCAAACAAAAAACCCCAGGAAATTCAGAAAAGAAAAAAAAAAAAGAAGCACTATAGGATATAAAGTTGTCCTAATATCCCTTTTTTATTGAAGAACTTTAAGATAATCCAATTTTAAGTCTGCTCTTGCACTTTGGCTGGTCTGAATCAGCCTTCACATAGGCCGTGGTCTGACTGGGCATGATACCTGTGAATATCTCGATTTATTTTTTTTCTTGAAGGAAACTAAATCCAGAATACAGAAACTTTTGCCAAACATTTTCTCATGAAAAATGTCATGTATATTAAAATTTTATTATACATTTATAGCCTTTCAGTGATACTCTGTATATATAATAGGCACCTTGTATTTACCAATTTTTTCAGATGCAACGCAAATTAGTTTTAATTTGTATAACCAACCAGCCAAACCACTGCTGGCTGTTCTCAGCAAACCAGGAGCTCCACCCGACTCCACTCCACTCCCAGTCAAGGACACTGCCCTGCAGAGTTAGAGAGTAACTATGACCTAGAGGACTTTTTCCTTCCCTTCTCTGTTTCCAGGGAGAGTCCCTCAAGCCCTTGTCCAGATGTTAATGTGGCACACGTTAACGTGGTGCAGAGTCTTGACTTTTCGAATCTTCTTTTCTTTAGTAGAATGACTGCGGAGAGCAAAGGAAATTGTTAAGGGGTATGATGGTTTCTTTCTCTTCTAAGTGCAGTGGAATCCAGCCAATGTCGTCAGTGACCAAAGTCACTGCCATCTGTCAGTTGTGGGTGGCCCAAACCAGGGGTCTCTTAAGCTCCCAACGGACAGGTAACTTGCATCTGAAAAACCAACACATCGCATCTGGAACTTATTGGCTCTGGAACTTATTGGCAGAGTCAAAAGAGAATCCAAAAATGGAATCAGTCAGAGATAGAACGCCCTGCTTTTTCTTGGAGCTGGTATCTGTTGGGTTCAGGCTTGTGGCATATGGGTAGAGTAACTCAAGAAAGTTTTCCAATGGTATAGGCCAACTGAGCATACTTTTCTGAAGCACAACCTCCTACCGAAAATGGAAAGGAAAGAAAAAAAAGCCCCAAACCAAACACACCCAAACCAACTCCCTCCTCTGGGGCACCACATGAAATAGCATTCATTGCCTGTCGTGAAGATATTTGAATTTAAATTGTTGCCAGTTCTAAGGAAAAGGTAGGGGTAGCTGCTTGAGAGATAGATAACCAGCATTCTAACAAAGTACCCAGGACTAACACTATAATTAGTAAACCCAGGTGGTACAACTTCTAGCTTCCTCTTCCTTAGATATATAGAGATTACCGGGGGAATAAGAATGACAGGATGGGGAAAAAAATAGAAAACATTTGAGGAAATAACTTTATAAATAGTCAGAATATAGTACAGGTTTACATCAGAATAGTAAAAATACAGGCATATCTCTTTAAATATTATATTATTTTGCAAAATTTTGTATAATAAATATCTCAAGTCTAATTCATAACCGTGTTAGGATTTACATAACATTGTCCCTCGTAAGTGCTCCAGCTAGCAATATACACTCAATTTCAAATATAAACCATGGCCGCTATTAGAAGAATAGTATAGAAATAAAGAAACTGGGTGAGCAAAGGAAATGGGGAAACTGTATTTGAAAAATACTCTGATGTATCCCTGGAGAGGCTGAACAGGCAGAACTTGTTAAAGGAATATTTGTCCTGCAGTCAGCCGGGGGCTTAAATACATACATACATTTCTCTCTGAAGCTTGGAGCATAGAGTGGAGGGAGTGTGGGGAAGGGGGAAATTCATGAGCTCTGGCCTGAAGCAGCCCTGGATTTAACTCCTCGCTCTGCTACTTACTGTGTAACTTTGGGCAAATTACTTAAACTCACTGAGCTTTAGTTTCCTCATCTATGAAATGAGTTGTTAACACCTTCCCAGCAAGCGATTGTGAAGTGTAATAAGGTAAGAGTGTTAAAGCACATGGGGCCTGGCAGATTGCAAATCATTCTAACTCTGCCTGCAAAATACCAATTGCGTTTATCTGCATTGGGACAACTCACTTCCTTCCGCATTGCTTTAACACTGTACCACTGTGCGCTCCTGAGTGTGTATGAGTTTTCTGAGGCATGGATGAGTCTACTTGTTTTATACCTTTCACAGTGCCAACTACACATCTGGACATCCAGGAAGCACTTGATAAATTCTGAATGAGCAAGTGGATGACTTAATGAATCAACACCTTTAGAATAGTATTCACTTTTTGAAACCTATACTGTCTTTTCATCAATACCTCCCATCCCCCAAATGTGGATACTGTTCAAGGGGGTCCTGCCCCAAAGACAACAAACTGTTTTCTGCATATCCCACCAGGTAAAACTTTGTTGAGCATCAGTTTTCCTATCCCCCGGCAAATAATACATTAAAAAAATATTATAGGACATGCTCTCTCCTGCCCAAGGTTCTGATATTTACCCCATGTCCCCAAGGATATCTGTGCTGTTTCAGATCAGAGGCGCCAGAAAGGCAGGGACATGCTTTTGCAAACATCTGCCACGCATAAGATATGTTAGTTGCTAAAGAGTGCTTTTGATAATGACACAAACGACAGCTTTGGAAAAGTTTTAGTGCTCTACCATCATCAATAATATGTAGCAGTTCACAATTGGATTTAAATGCAGACCTCCCAAGAGGGTCCCAGTAGTCTAGTCTGAGATGGAATGCATGGTATTCTTCAACCTCTCTTCCTTCAAATCTGTCCGACTTATGCCCTTTTATGTGCTTTTGAAGTAGAAAAGAATCATATCCTCTACTACAACTTTTCCTGACTCAGGCATTTAATATTGCTAATGAAGACTGAATGGCTGGAGTCTTAATATTTTTTTAATACTTTCGACTTAACTGTGGGATTCTAGGAGCTGAATGTCTGGCCCGTAGTAGCTAGAGACCTGCCTATACTTTTCATGTGCATGATTATAAAATGAAAAACAAGGAAAGTGGCATGTAATTTTATAGCAACCAAACACATGGTTTTCCCCTTTCCTTTGGGATGAAAATTCCTTCCTGTAGAAACTAAGGTTATGCCCCTACTTGTGAAGCCCAAGGAGGGACACTTTGATGTGAAAGAGGATCCCGGTAGAGTAACGGATACAGAAACCAGTGTGGGAATAGGCGGAGCCTCCCGAACAGGAAAAGGCATTGTCCCAAGGAGGGGTTATTTCATCCCTCTCTGTCGTCATTCGGCCTGTCTGGTTTATTTCCTCCCCCAGGTTGGTGTGAGTTGGAAGGAGAGCCCTTTGTTAATGAGGTCAAGAACAAGCCTGCCCATTTTGTGAGGTGGCCAGGGCTGAACTTTCAGATTTTCGATTTTATGAAAAGTGACCAAGAACGAAATTAATTTGGGCTTCATCTAAGCAATGCCAGAGCAACTGGCTAGGAAGCGAAAACTGCAGTCAACTGGTGTGGCTAAACAACATCAAACAACATGGTTGCATTGATTTCCCGAGGAAATGCTTCCACTGGCCCGCAGTCTAGGCATTATGTAGGTATAAGACTGAAATCCTGAAGCCAAAAATTTGCTAAAATAAGAAGAATTTTATTATGTGAGTTTCATATCACAAATGAAGAGCTGCTGCCCAGAAGCACTGAAAAACACAAAGCAATGCTTATAGCTGGGAACTTTCATGAACTCATTTGTTGGGACAGCATGGACACTGTCCCTCTGTGTGTGTCCCATCTTTCTCAGGGGCTTCCCAGCATGTACCAGGCTGGACCCTGCAGCTCCCTCTGGGAACACTGATGTGTGGGCCCTGGCAGAATGTTCAGCCAGACCTTCGTCATCCGGGAGCAGTATGGGAAAGCGTGACCGAGGCCAGCTCCATCCGGCACAGGCCTGAGGCCTCTGGCTACATTGGTTTCACTATGCTTAGCACTGAACCTTTTTAGAGTGCTTGTGAATGCTTTCTGTTAGTTTTCACATCAGTCCATGGTGTAGAGCAACTTTAATAATAGATTTTCCATTTTAGAGACCAATGAGCTGATGGTCAAGAGGCTTAAGGGACCCACACATCATCACCCAGAAAATGAGCATTAGAGCCAGGATTAGACCGCACAGATATGCCTGAGACTCTAATGGCTGTATGGTCTATGGAGAGCACCGGCCTCTGGGCTCAGAACCAAAGGGAATCAATTTTCATCTCCCGGACCCTGTAGGAACCGCTCTCCTCCCAGGGCCCAGTGAAGCCCCAGCCAACCATATCTCAGGACATAAACCTGGAATGAACTGCTAGAGGTAGTTTCTGAGCTGAGCCGTGCTCAGCCCAGCTCTTTGCTCTAGGTCACACATAAAGTCCCATGGGGCTTTGAGATGAGCAGGATTTCTTTTTCTAATCTGGAATTTTAGTACCTAAAAACAAAACCAAAGTACCTTGGAACATAAACTGAATAATAAGCAAAGGCTGATCTTATAAGGCCATTCAATTTGACATGGCAAAAGTATGAAACAGGGGCTTCCCTGATGGCGCAGTGGTTGAGAGTCCGCCTGCCGATGCAGGGGACACGGGTTCGTGCCCCGGTCCGGGAAGATCCCACATGCTGCGGAGCGGCTGGGCCCGTGAGCCATGGCCGCTGAGCCTGCGCGTCCGGAGCCTGTGCTCCGCAACGGGAGAGGCCACAACAGTGAGAGGCCCGCGTACCGCAAAAAAAAAAAAAAAAAAAAAAAAAAAAAAAGTATGAAACACTCTCCATGTGTAAGACCCAAGATGAGTCAAATTAGTCCTGACTTTCCAGAAGTTCACCTTTCTGAGGCAGACAAATAGATATACAGGAGTACTTCGGAGATATTGCAGGTTCGGTTCCAGACCGCTGCAATAAAGCAAATATCTCTAGAAAGGGAGTCACACAAATTTTTTTTATCTCCCAGTGCATATAAAAGTTATGTTTACACTATACTGTAGCCTATTAAGTGTGTTATAGCATATGTCTAAACAAACAGTGTAATGGGGATATATGTGTATGTACAGCTGATTCCCTTTGTTATACAGCAGAAACTAACACACCATTGTAAAGCAATTATACTCCAATAAAGATGTTAAAAAAAACAACAACAGTGTACATACCTTACTTTAAAAATACTTTACTGCTAAAAAATGCTAACCTTTATCTCAGCCTTCAGTGAGTCATTATATGTTTGCTGGTGGAGGGTCTTGCCTCAGTGTTGAGGGCTGCTGACTGATGAGGGTGACGGTGGCTGAAGGGTGGGTGTCTGTGGCAATTTCTTAAAATAAGACAACAATGAAGTTTGCCCCATCGATTGACTCTTTCTTCCACGAACGATTTCTCTGTAACATGTAATGCTGCCTGATAGCATTTTACCCACAGAATTTCTTTAAAAAATTGGAGTCAGTCCTCTCAAACCCTGCCACTGCTTTATCAACTAAGTTTATGTAATATTCTAAATCCTTTGTTGTGATTTCAGCGATCTTCACAGCATCTTCACCAGGAGTAGATTCTACCTCAGGAAACTACTTTCTTTGCTCATCTATAAGCAGCAACTCCTCACCCATTCACGTTTTATCATGAGATTGCAGCAACTTGGTTACATCTTCAGGCTCCACTTATAAATCTAGTTCTCTTCCTGTTTCCACCACATCTGCAGTTCATTCTTCCACTGAAGTCTTGAACCCCTCAAAGTCATCCATGACGGCTGGAATCCACTTCTTCCAAACTGCTAATGTTGATATTTTGACCTCTTCCTGTGACTCACAAATGTTCTTAATGGCATCTAGATTGGTGAATCCTTTTTAGAAGGTTTTCAATTGACTTTGCCCATGTCTATCAGAGGAATCACTATCTATGGCAGCTATAGCCTTATGAAATGTATTTTTCAAATAATAAGACTTGAAATTTGAAATTACTCCTTGATCTATGGGATACAGAATGGATGTTGTGTGAGCAGACATGAAAACAACATTCATCTCATTGTACATCTTCATCAGAGCTCTGGGGTGACCAGGTACATTGTCAATGAGCAGTCATATTTTGAAAGGAATCTTTTTTCTGAGCATTGGATCTCAACAGTGGGCTTAAAATATTCAGTAAACCATGTTGCAAACAGATGTGCTGTCATCCCGGCTTTGTTGTACCATTTATAGGGCATAGGCAGAGTAAATTTAGCATCATTCTCTCTTTTTTTTTAAGTTTGTCATCTGCTTTTTTTTAATATATATTTTTAATTTATTTTTTTTAAATTTTTGGCTGCGTTGGGTCTTCTTTGCTGTGCACAGGCTTTCTCTAGTTGCAGCGAGCGGAGACTACTCTTCATTGCGGTGCACGGGCTTCTCATTGCAGTGGCTTCTCTTGTTGCGCAGCACGGGCTGTAGGTGCGCGGGCTTCAGTAGCTGCAGCACGCGGCTCAGGAGTTGTGGCTCTAGAGCACAGCTCAGTAGTTGTGGCGCATGGGCTTAGTTGTTGCAGGGCATGTGGGATCTTCCCGGACCAGGGCTTGAACCCGTGTCCCCTGCATTGGCAGGCGGACTCTTAACCACTGCGCCACCAGGGAAGCCCAAACCTAGCATCCTTCTTAAAGGCCCTGTGATTTTTGGGACGGTAAATGAGCATCGGCTTCAACTTAAAGTCTCCAGCTGCACTAACCCCTAACAAGAGAGTCATTCTGCCTTTTGAAGCTTTGAAGCCAGGCACTGACTTCTCTTCTCTATCTATGAAAGTCCTAGATGGCATCTTCCTCCAATAGAAGGCTGTTTTGTCTATGTTGAAAATCTATTTTGTGTAGCTGCCTTCATTAATGAGTGTAGCTAGATCTTCTGGATAACTTACTGCAGCTTCTACCCCAGCACTTGCTGCTCCACCTTGCACTTGTATGCTATGGAGATGGCTTTCCCTTAAACCTCATGAACCAACCTCTGCTCACTACAGACTTCTCTTCTGCGGTTTCCTCACCTCTCTCAGTCTTTACAGAATCGAGTAGAGCTAGGGGCTTGCTCTGGATTAGGCTTTGGTTTAATGTAAAGTTGTGACTGGTTTGCTCTTTATCCGGACCACTAAATCTTTCTGCATATCAGCAATAAGGCTGTTTTGCTTGCATATCATTTATGTGTTCACTGGAGTAGCATTTTTAATTTCCTTCAAGAACTTTTCCTTTGCATTCATAACTTGGCTAACTATTTGGTGCAAGAGGCCTAGCTTTTGTCCTGTCTTGGCTTTCAACATGCTTTCCTCACTAAGCTTAATCATTTCTAGCTTTTGATTTAAATTGAGAGGTGGGCAACTCTTCCTTTCACTTGAACACTTAGAGGCCATTCTAGGGCTATTAACTGACCTAATTTCAATATTGTTGCATCTCAGGGAATAGGGAGGCCTGAAGAGAGGGAGAGAGATGGAGGAAGAGCTGGTTGGTGGAGCCATGAGAACACACACAACTTTTATCAATTAAGTTCTCTGTCCTATATGGGCATAGTTCATGGTGTCCCAAAACAATTACAATATTAACATCAATGATCACAGATCACCATAACAAATATAATAATAACGAAAAAGTTTGAAATATTTCGAGAATCACCAAAATGTGACATAGAGACACAAAGAGCAAATGATGTTGGAAAAATGGAGCTGATAGACTTGCTTGATGAAGGGTTGCCACAAACCTTTAATTTGTGAAATATGCAGTAACTGCAAAGTGTGATGAAGTGAAGTGCAATAAATGAGGTGCACCTGGACACCCATCTATATCACAGGACTCTGTCATTCTACAAAGGAAGAAGAAACAAAATGGTAGGGGTGTCTAGAAGAGGAAGGAGGCATTGATTCTGACCAGGGAAGTCTGGAAAGTTTCTTAGAGGAGATAACAATTGAGCTGGGCCTTCTCAAGTCAGACTCCCAGAAGCAGGAATGATGAGGTCCAGAGCAGTATGATTTGTCCAAGATCAGAATCCAGTTCTATAGCCATCATTCCAAGTTGCGTCAGAGCCACCATCTGAATGCTACCAGGGAGACACGGTATACTGTGAAGTTGAGATGATTTTATTTTCAGTTCTGTTTCATTCCAAAACCTCAGAATGAAGCAGTGGCAGAAATGACCCATTTTTCTCATTTTGCATAATTTTGTATTTAAATTCTCACTATTGGGGACTTTCATAATAATGAGATTTATCCAGAGCCTTGCATCAGTCTTAAAGAAGGACTTTCATTCAGAGGAAAATGTTCAAATAGATCAACCACGCATTGAAATCCATTTATGTTTCCTATGTCTCTAAATGACGTTTCCTAAAATATTTGCTTATTACTAAATTATTTTAGCCAAGAGTGAATCCCCTGGTTTTTCTACTTCTTTAAGTCAGGATCAAATGAATAGATAAGACCCAATCTATTGTCTCCATGGAAACAGATTAAGAGGTTATAAACGTAGGATTGGAGTTAACTGTGGTATTAAGCAGGAGAAACTGGTCATCATGTATGACAATGAGGTTTTTTTCACATGCAAAAATAGCATACTTGTCAAAGCATCGGGGTATTACACTGAGAGAGGCTTTGTAAATACTTTCTAATAATATCTCCCCTTCAAAAGTGTTTTCTGAGAAATGTATAATGCAAAAAGTTAGACAGTTCTGGTTGGACAGATGGAAGTGTGCTTTGTTTTCTGGTATCTGCTTGTACGGAAGGTTCTGCTTAAACCCAGTACCTAAAAGCTCAAACTTCGAGATAAGACCTTGGGTACATGTGAATCCGACAGTGAGAATATATGCTGATTTTGTCCAAAAAACTTACCATGTCACTTAATTATACACAGTATTGTATCCAATGGTTTTTTTGGCTGAGATCCATACAACCCTATTCTAAGGTTCCTTCATTCATTCAGTTAATCATTGTTAAGCGCACATGGTGAGCCAAGAATTGTACTACATGCTGGGTAAGCAAGTCAGATGTGATCCTCGCTCCAAAAAAGCTTATAGTCTTGTAGGGTAGACAAACAATAAACATACAAATAAATCAGCACTCACGGAGTATACAGAATACTGTGTTTTATTGAATAGAGATGCTGCTGGTTATAAGATACATCATTATATATTTTTTTAATTGCTTAAAAAGAAAAGACCATGATTTATGATTTATCCCAATTTCAGAGATGTTAAAAGGTGGGTGGGATGGGGGAAGGATGGAGGGGATGTATATCTTAGAACCAGTGCAGTGCAGTCCTCTCAAGGAAAAAGATAGGGGACTATGACAGACCATCACTGGGGATCTTTAAATAGGGTTTGACTTACTGATAAGATACACTCTAGCTCAGACCAGAAGAATAGGAAAAGTTGGTCCTGCTATTACAGCCCAAGAAAGAATATTCCAGGCAGCTGTTACAGCCTCAGGACACAGGGGCAGGAAAGCACGTGGTGTGTTTGAGATGCCCGAATTATACCACACAGCTTTGGTAAACAATTGTCCCCCACTGAATTGCATTATATAGTTCTAAACCACTGAGGCATCTCTCTTTCCACATGGCCCTCACCGGTGGTTACAGCTTTCCTGCTGTTGTTACGTGCTCACGCCCTCTCCTTCCACTGCTGCTATCTGCTTGGGGGTCACCTCTCTGCTCTCCACCACCACCATACTAGCCAGTGGCCCACTCCCGGCTGGAGCAGCCATCCTCTCAGTCAACGTGAATACCACTCTTTGGAAATCTTGGGTGGTCTGACCCGATATTTTAGTTTAGTGGCCACAGATATTTTAGTCCCCCGAGAGGTAGTCTTACTCTTCCAATTTTACCAGTCCCACCATTTAAGGAACTTGGAACGATTTCTCCAGGGACTGGTCTTGGAGGTACCATTGAATAACACCAGAGTGTTTTTCTTCCTTCCCACAAAGGACCAGCTGGTGCCTCAAGACCAGGCATAAGACTTCTGGCGATCCGTTAGCTCAGAGTGAAAAACTCTGCTTTCCTTCAGCACGCCTACCCTTCCAGGTCAGGCAAAACCTTTTCCTCCTTTGTTGTTTAGGACTTAGAATCTTGACGCTGCCTCTGATTTTCTTTATTTTTTTCCCCAGGAGAATTCAATAGAATTCATTATAAGATCTGTAAGACACCACGTGGATTTTCAGATTTAGTCTCATTTCCCTGTCCTCACATCCACAAAAGGAGAAAGGATTGGCGCTTAGAACTGTACTATCGCTCACTTACCTATCCACGGCCTGCATCACAGCAGCATGTTGGAGCAGTTACCATAAGCCCTTAGCACAGCTTTGCTGGGATGTAGACAGTCTCCCCGAGGAAGTGCTTCGAACTCCCTTATTTAGACAGGTAGGACATATAGGCTGTTTGCAAGATGATTTTATGAGCCATATGAACCAAATACACTCAGGAAAGGATTTTTAAAAACAACATGAAATGTCCATGAACGGGTGAGTGGATAAACAGTATGTGGTATATCCCTACAATGGAGCGTTATTTAGGAATAAAAAGGGACTTTCCAAAACGTGGATGAACCTCAAAAGTGTTATGTTAAGTGAAAGAAGCCAGTTGCAAAACTCTGTGTGTCTTATGATTCCATTCATATGAAATGTCCAGAAAAGGCAAATCTATAGAGATAGGAAAGAGATTAGCAGTTGTCTGGACTTGGGTTAGAACGTACATGAGCAGGAGGGCTATTTACAGAGTGAGAGATGTTCTAATACTGGATTGTGGTGATTGTTACATAACTCTATATATTTACTAAAAAATCATTGAATTGTACATTTAAAATGGGTGAGTTTTATGGTATGTAACTAATACCTCAAAAAAGATGTTAGAGGACTTCCCTGGTGATCCAGTGGGTAAGACTCCGTGCTCCCAAGGCAGAGGGCCTGGGTTTGATCCCTGGTTGGGGAACTGGATCCCACATGCATGCCACAACTAAGAAGCCCACATGCCACAACTGAGAGTCCACGTGCTGCAACTAAGACCCGATGCTGCCTAAATAATTAAATAATTTTTTTAAAAAAAAAAAGATGTTAGAGAAAGAAAAAAGCGTGCTATATGACATCCATTGTGACCACAAGTGGCCATGACTCCGATTCCATTAACACTCCTGGACTGTGTACTCTAAGTCATTCCACCAATTTAGCTAGATTCCAGAAACCAGCTTGTAGTGAACCCTGGGTGTGTGCCACTAATCATGCAAAGAAATATCCCTTCATAATTATTGCAGAAATGAATTTGACTTGAAATGGATTAGGAAGAGAGTCTCATTTTAGATGATACTATCTGTCCTTAGAATTGAAAATAGATCAAGGCATAAGAAAAAAAAATAGATGTAAAGGAAATAGAGAAAGTGACCAAAAGCCATAATAAACCAAGTGTAACCGTCATATCTTCTTGCCCGATTTATGCTCAAAGAATGCATCAGTGATCGTGAAATCTGGAAGGCCAACATGTATCCCTCCACAGGCCCCATTGCTGCTTCTTTCTCCATCAGGTATCCCCGAGTTCATGGGAGGAACTTGAGGAGTAGGTCCAGTTGCTTCTATGTGTGCTGACTACGGTGGCGGGGTGTTGGCCTTGGTGACTGTCTCTGAAGAGCAGAAGCTGGGATACGCTCCTTCTCCCCAGAGTGGCCCAGTAATAAGACTTTTTAAGAATAGGCTGATTTACTTCCCACTGCCAAGTTCAGTGAAGAGTTTTCCCAGCCCAAGTGGCCAGGGCTGTCTGGGTTAAAACTCTTACACTGGCTGCTAATAAATCTGAACTTGAAGCGAATAGGTTTGCTTTTGTTAATTACCACTGTGCTGGTGGTAGCAGAAACCTGGCCGGTATGGAATCGCTAATACTCTATGGTTAGTTCTCTCTGGCTATTTCTGGAGGTTAGGTCAGGACCAGGACAGGTAAGACTAAGTCCTAACTGTGACTAGGACGAAGGGGGTAGAGACAAGCCTTTTTCATTCACAGAAATTGCCCAAGGGAAAGTGATTTTTTTTCTTGGGTTATGCCCTGTCACAGAGAACCTCTGGCCAGAATCTAGCTAAGCCCTTATTGTTACAGTTCTAGGCAACCAGATCTTTTTGCTTCACACCCTCACTGTTGATAAGGGCGCAAGGTAAATCTAGGTTGGGTAGATCAGGACTTATTCAGTGCCCCATTCAACACCCAGAAGTACCATCACACGTACCTCTGTCTCAGGCCAGGGCCAGCCACTGGTCCTATCTCACCCCTACTACAATAGCTTTTGGATCAAGTCACCACAAGTCACCTTGATATACTTCCCTACTTCTATATCTCTCCAAAAAAGAGGGAGAGTTCTTGGATCCTTTTTTCCTAAGGAACCATGGCTCCTTGTTCTATCTTTACCTACTTCTTCAAATCCTATTTTTTCTAACCCCTCATGTCTCATTCCTCCTTAATCCACTCTACTATAGCTTCCATGCTCCCCAGGATTTGTAGTGATACCAGCTAGCCGAATACAATGGTGACATTTTTTTAACACCATCTCACTGACCAATCAGCACATGGTTAACCTTTCTCTCATTCTTAAAACTCTCTTGGCTTCCCCGACACCATGTTCTTCTGATTTTTCTCTCTACCATTGACAGCCTTTGTTTTCCTCCTTTTGGATGGTCTTTTTTTGCTTAACCACTAAATTTTTGAGCATTCCAAAGGCTTAGTTTCTTTGTTCTTTTCTATCAATACCTCATTCTAGGCGATCTCACCCATTTCCAGGGCTTTACACACCACCTGAATGATGATGATTTCCAATTTAATTTCATCAGCCTTCACTGAGCTCCAAACTTATACATCCAACCTCCTCCCTGATATGAAATCTAATAACTAATCATTTCAAACCTAAATTTTTGATTCCCTTCCCAAATCTGTTCCTTTCTTTACCATTTCAGTAAATGACATCGATATCTATGTAGTCATTCAGGCTGAAAACCTAGAAATCATCCCTGATGCCTCCTTTTTCTCTTATTCCTATGTTTAATCCATCAGCAAATCTATTCGGCTCACCCTCCCAAATCTATCTCAAATTCAACCATTTCTCTTATTCTCTACCTTTCTCTCTTGGCCCAAGTCACTGACTGGAGTGACCATCCAACTGGTCTCCCTGTTTCCACGCTAGTTCCCTTGCCAGTCATTCTCTACACAGCAGAGTGATTTTTTAAAAATGTGATTCAGATCATGCTCTTCCCCCGTCATTTCAAATAAACGCAACCCAAATTCTTTACTTGGTGTGGTCTGGTCTTGTCACACAAGCTTCATCCATTTGGTTTCTTTTTAGCAGGTGTAAAGGTAGGTCCTTTTATCTTTTCACGTAGCTCCTTTTTTCTTCAACTCAACCCCAATCTTGCTGGCAACAGACCACCTCTTGATCTATTTAAGAACTGGTTTCGTGCATTGAGAGGGGGGTATATTTCTCCTCCCCTGGAATCTGGATTGGCCTGTAGCTGCTTTGGCTAATAGAGGATGACAGTTCCAGTCCTGGTCTTTAAGAGATCTGGCAGCTTCTGTCTTGTTGTCTTGGAGCAACGCAAGCAGTCCAGCTAAGCTGAAGTTGTCCTGCTGTGAGGGAGCCCAAGCTCCGCATGTGAGAGGCCGCGTAGGAAGAGAGAGAGAAATGCCTGGCTCCCTCACAGCTGTTCTCACACACTGAGGAGCGGCCCCAGTCTGTCCCCTCTGTGCTCTGTTCGAATTCTTGGAAATGTGAGATGGAGTTGTTTTAAGCCACTAAGTTTTGAGGTAGTTTGTTATGCAGTGATATACAGCTGGAACACATGAGAAGTAATTTGAGACCTCGAATATCTTGAACATCTTTATTCTATTTATTACTTATTTAATAATTTGGCTGGGTGTAGGGCTTTTGGTTGGAAGAATTTTCCCTCAGAACTTTGAAGGTATTGCTCCGTTGTCTTCTAGCTTTGATGCTGCTATTGAGAACTCTGATGCCATTCTGATTCATATAACTTGTTTTGTTTTAATTAATTAATTGAATTTATTTATTTTTGGCTGCATTGGGTCTTCATTGCTGCGCGTGGGCTTTTCTCCAGCTGTGGTGAGCAGGGGCTACTCCTCGTTGCAGTGCGCGGGCTTCTCATTGCGGTGGCTTCTCTTGTTGCAGAGCACGGGCTCTAGGCACACGGGCTTCAGTAGTTGTGGCACGCAGGCTCAGTAGTTGTGGCTCGTGGGCTCTAGAGCGCAGGCTCAGTAGTTGTGGCACACGGGCTTAGCTGCTCTGCGGCATGTGGGATTTTCCCGGACCAGGGCTTGAACCCATGTCCCCTGCATTGGCAGGCGGACTCTTAACCACTGTGCCACCAGGGAAGTCCCTATACACTTGTTTTGAAAGCTGGGATTAGTGTAAAGAATGGAGTAGGAAAGAAATTGACAGAATCCCTACTCAATTCATTATTTTTCTTTCCAAAATGCGATGGTAAGTAGATTTAATGGTGTCTTACATATTTTCCCAGCTGCTCTTCCATCTTCTCAGAGGAAAGTGCCTACCAGGCTCTCCACAGTAACCAAGTAATGTAATCACAGCACTCTAGGGCTGGAAGGGACTTCATTTTAAGATAAAGGAATTGTGCCTCATGTTGCTAGCTCAATACAAAACTAGACTATGAATCCAGGTCTGTCCTAAGAGGTAGGTACACTCTGTTGTAGCACGTTCTTTGAATTAAACATAACAACAACCCCTGCCCGCCCCCTGCCCCCCCCATAAAAGCCTTTGACTACACAGATTCACTTTCAACAGCACAGTAAATAAAATGCTCACCTTCATCTTCTTTCATCAAAACTGAACTCACCTGGGGCAACCATTCCATGTCATCCGACCATACCGAATGCTACACCTCAGACACAGTTGTTTATGACCTTGCAGACAAAGCACGGATTTGTAGTTATATGCTGTGACATGCAGCCCATTCGGTAGCCTTCCATACGCTACATTCTGACGACAGTTATGTTTGCAGAGTGAATTCATTCAGGCTAAACTCAGAGATTAGTCATGGTTGGTTATTTAATGCTTTGCCACTCCCCAGCTCCACCTCTCTCTTCCAACCTCACCATTTAAGCCCAAACTACAGTTGGCACAAGATGGACTCTGCGCTTTCTCCTCTCGGTCCTTGTTCCACTGATGATATATGTAATGTATTTTAAGAAGTTAACCATTTTGCCTTTGTTACTCTGTCTATGGAAGGCAGATAATGGGCCTCTTTTTCATGTTCTTCTCCCCAAATTTCTGAACAGCAGTAACATAACAAAGGTTCTTTGACATCTTCAAATGAATTAAAGCCTTGGGCCAAATCCCTGGAGTCTGCTTCTCCCTTCACAGCTATGCAGTATGAGAGCTCGGTCAGTCCTTCATTCTCCCACCTGGCCTGCCCTTGGCCTCTTCCTCCAGGCGCTGCAGACTTCTCCAAGTCAAAATGTTTAACCCCACTTCTGGGCTGGGTTTTAACAGAAGTCACCCAACCTTCTCAACAGGCCACAGACCAGAGTGGATAATCCACCATCATCTGAGAACATGGTGTAGATTTAAAGCTGCTTCGGGGACTTCCCTGGTGGCGCAGTGGTTAAGACTCCGTGCTCCCAATGCTGGGGGCTCTGGGTTCGATCCCTGGTCAGGGATCTAGATCCTACATACATGCCGCAACTAAGGAGCCTGCCTGACGCAACTAAGACCTGGTGCAACCAAACGAATAACCATTTAAAAGAAAAGTAAAGCTCTTTTCATCAGAAACGGGCATCTGGAAACCAGCTACTTCTCTATCCCTCCTCCTCATTTATGTTCATTTTCTTATATCATTTATGTGCATGACTTTTCTCCACTAAACTGTACTTCCTTGGGAATAGGGCCCTATCTTTTTCAATATTTGTACTGATAACATACTGCCTCATCCCCCATGACAGCTGACTCTACAGTTTGGTCCTAATGAGTTTAATTAGTATTTGCAGTGGGTGACAGGTGAAGCTACAACCGATGTGCTCTATGCCATGGTCTTATTTACCTGGTGACTTCCGTATTTGGGAGCTAGATCGGAAGGCATCCATTTCTTTAAGGAGTTGTTAGTGATGGAATCAGAAGGGGGGAAAAGCAGATTCTTGGTAGGAAATATGGTAAAGGATAAGCAGATAAAATCAGCTTTTCTCCTCTGTCTTACCCTCCTGACCATATAAAGACACGAGGAACAAAGATTGGAGGAGGGGTATGGGAAGAACAAGAGAGCTTCAGAAACTGATGCTTCTCTGGGCCTTGCCTCCAGCCCCAGACCCCAGAGAGCTTCAGGGTATCCCTGATCTGAGTTCACCTGGATTTTCTGATCCCATCTAGAACCCATCTATGTTCTAGAGAAGGACAGCAGAGATGGCACTGGGGGGGTGGGAAGAGCAGGGTGAGTACCTGGGACAGTCCAAGGTCCTTAGGGGGCCCTAGGACTGGAGATGACTAACCTTCCTTTGGTTCCATAAGAAAATTCCTAGAAATTAGGGAGACAGAGAGGAGAGGGAAAGGGGAGGGGAAAGAGAGAGGAAGAGAGAGAGAACTAGAGGAGTACAGGAAAGGGAGAAAGGAAAGGGGATGGACAGGAAAAGGGCAGGAGGGATGGAAAGAAAGGGCTGCCTTCTCTGCCTCCTTTGCCTGTCTAGCTTGAGTTGAGATTTTCTACATGCTAGCGAAGGGCCCACTGAGAGATAGGTATTAGGTCAAATCTGTTTTTTGTTTTCAAATTTTATTATGGTAAGAACACAACATGGGATGAGTCCTCCTAGCAGACTGTTAAGTGTACAGTACAGGATTGCTCTCTATAGGCACTAGATTGTACAGCAGATCTCCAGAACTTATTCACCTTGCATAACTGAAATTTTCTACCCCTTGACTAGCCACTCTCTGTCTTGTAAAGTCTAAATTGTTGGTTATCAGCAATTTCATGTCATTTAACCTATTACATCAGGCACCTCTTCCTTTAAAGAAATTACAAATTGTAACTTGAGTCCCAGCCTGGGACTCTCCCTTTTCTCTCCCTGCTTATGTAGATTCCTTCCTTCTCTGGAAGGGGTGGGCTTCTTCTGCCTTGGCCTTTCCACAGGTGTATAAATCCCTCTAATCTCCAACCCCAGTCAGAAAGTCCTGCTCATGTAATTAGTAGGGATATTTCCATTTCAACTGGGAACTAATTGCAAATGCAGGGCTTTGTGCAGCTATGTAAATTAGCCTGGCTCTCAGATTGAGAGCTGCCCACTATAATACTAAAAACAAACAAACAGAGAAATCCCAAAGCATCACCCTCACCACATGGGCTATGACCACCATCCACATTATCCCTAGCGACCAGGGAAGTGAGCTAACAACTGATCTTTGTAGCAGGAACAGTTACACATTGGCAAGGTTTCAGACCTCCCCGCCCATTTCCCCCTCCACTAATTGCCCTTCTGAGATTGTGGCAGAAAACACACTGGCTCCTGCTTTGAAAACCGCAGGGGCTTGTGTGGGTGAATGACATTTTATTACTTTGCCCCTTAGAAATTAGCCTCTGTACTGTCAGGCCCACCATGGAACTTTTCTTCACTTCTTCCTCAGACGTCAACCACCCAAATTTCAAATAAGGCTGGAGAGTGATGTGGCTGAGATGCTTTGACTGCATGTAGATCAGAGCTGCCTCTGGGTAGCTTGGCGGGGCCAAGGCTCTGTGGCTAGAAGGAAATGGGGATTCATAGATAACCTGAGACAACATCTCTGCTCAAAGATTCATCATCAGATGAGCTTTGAATAACTCTGATCCATTAATTGGTTATTTTTGGGAAAACACACACACACACACACACACACACGCATACACACACCCCTAGTTTTATGGGAATTGCTCTCAAATTGATGTGGGTAGAGGTTTTACCCAACTGAGTAATTCACAGCCTTTGGAGTACAATACCCAGTCTCCTAATTCCTACCCCACATAGCATGCCTATATTTTTAAATTAGAGAGAATTAGATTTGATTTTGTTTCAATAATTGTTTTGACAATTTCAAGGTACCCTTTGAAAGTTTTTGCAGCATTCCAGACTTTTTCAAAACCAAGGCTGGAATTAACTTTTCTAGCTATTTGTTCCATCTTGGAGTCAAGAACATGATCCTGCTTTACAATTTAACAGTTGAGTTCTAAAACCATATGGGAACTTCAAGTTCATTAAATATTTTAATTAAAAAGCATATGCATGACATAGGTTACCAGTCCTCAGGAAGTATTATAGAATACCTTTGACAATAAAACTATGCTGAACTCAATATTTCATTGATGATTATGAAGAACTTTTCTGATTGCAAAATTACGAAAATCAGTTTTCATTGTGATATTGATGTGAGTAATTTCCAGGTCAATGAAGAGTTCTGGAGACAGAATGATAGATAAAGTAGATCTGTTTTAAAAAAAAAAAAGAAAAAAAGGAGATCTGTTCCACTCTGGGAACTGACTATAACACCTGGAAATTATGTATGTACTGTTAAATTAAATGAGATGGTGTATACAAATGAACCAAGCACCGAGGTTAGCACATAGTATATTTTCAGCGAATGAGAGTAGAATTTGAATACGAAATTATTTATACCTTGAGGATTAACTTCCTAGAATGATTTTTCTATAATTTTTCTATATGCTATTCTCTATCAATCTCACTTATTCAACAATATTTATTAAACACATACTATTACATTGCATCAGTTATAAGTCAGATATTTATTCACTTTTTTTTTTGACCATGCCAAGGCTTGTGGGATCTTAGTTCCCTGACCAGGGATTGAACCTGAGTCCTCTGCAGGGAAAGCATGAAGTCCTAACCACTGGACTGCCAGGGAATTCCCACTTGGCTAACCATTCTTGGTGCAACAGTTGTATAACTGAGTCCCATCCTATTTCTGTCCTCTGACTTTTTAAGGGCCATTCGAGGAAGGCACATAAATTGTGGTCGTTTGAAATCTAACACTTGGTAAGATCAGTGAGGCACTAGCCCCATAACTTGCAAAATGGTGGGTGTCAGTGGTTCGAAAGAAAATCCCAGAGATAATAGTGGAGCGCTCTTTCAAGAAATGGCGCCAGGGCTTCCCTGGTGGCGCAGTGGTTGAGAGTCCGCCTGCCGATGCAGGGCACACGGGTTCGTGCCGCGGTCCGGGAGGATCCCACATGCCGCGGAGCGGCTGGGCCCGTGAGCCATGGCCGCTGAGCCTGTGCATCCGGAGCCTGTGCTCTGCAACGGGAGAGGCCACAACAGTGAGAGGCCCGCGTACCGCAGAAAAAAAAAAAAAAAAAAGAAAGAAATGGAGCCATACCGACACTAGGGATGACACGGATGATACTGTGGGGAAAGTCATGGATACTGACCACTCCGAATTCAAAAGGGAATTCAGCAGAGCTAGACTCTGAATATGAAGAAGTTTAGGATTTCTTTTGCTTATGTTTTCCTTTTCACACATGTAAGAGAGATATGATAAACATCTATGAGTAAATAATTCTCTTATACTAAATAGAAAAGGGTCTAAGTAATAGGAAAGCATAGTGTCATCATTTTAATAAGCATTATGCCATCATTTTTGAGAGGCTTTTTTCCCATTTCCTAATGGTACACAAAATAGGGATGCATCTCACCATCAGCGGTGCTTTAGTTTCGATGAATTCTGAGCACCTGACAGACTCTGCTCTAGGCACGGCAGACGCAATTAATTAAGCAAATATTTATCAACTGCTACCGTATGTCCCAAACTTCCTGCATGCTGTGAATGAGCCAGATAAGCTCTCGTGGAGGTTTCCCTGGCTGAGGAGACAAACATCATACAACATGTTTCCAGAGAGGGATACGTACTCTAGAGGGACAGAAACGTGTAAATATTATGAAATATACTGCAATGGAGCTACACACTGGTGTCTAAGACATGATCCCTGTTTTTAAAGAATTTACAATCTAATGACAAAGACAGAAGGAGATTTCAAAATTGTGTGTTAAATACCATAAACCCCTGAAGAGTCTGGAGGAAGTGATAGTTAAACTGTCCTGAAGGGCAAGTAAGGGTTAACCAGTTGAAGAGTGGGGGGAGAGTATTCCAAGCAGAAGCCCTGTCATGTTTAATAGCAGGGAAGTAAGAGGGAGGCTGGTGAGTTCCTTCAACTGTAAAGAGTTCAGGTGGCAGGGCTTTCAGCGTGAGGGGCAAGAGATGAGCCTAGAAAGGTAGGCGGAGCTTGGAAGATCTTGTAGGCTAGGGGGAGTCTTCTGTCCTTTATACCAAGTGCAGTGGGTTTTATGCAGGGTCTAGACATGATAGGATTTGTATTTTAGAAATACAAATACTCTCGCTGGAGTGTGGAGAGTGGATTAATTTTCTCCCTCCTCTTTCCCCCCACCCCCCAGGCAAAGAAGTCAATTGGTGCAGTAATTCAGGAAGTTGATATTAAGGTTCCCAATTTTCCCAGCTTGATTGGATATTTATCCTGCTTGTGTGTGTGCTTTGTAATAAAATGTTGACTTCAGGAACTTATGGGCACTGTCCAAGGGGAGCCCAGTTGCAGACACTACAATCATTTTTAAATGAAGTCCTATCAAGTTATTTGACTAGAAAAGCAGATTAATAAACCCACTGATCCAGTGAGCAATTGATCAATAAAAACGCCACCTCAATTACATGATAAAGTCAAAAATCAAAGTGTACGGTTGCCATCCTGAGCTTCTATGGAACTGAAGAATTTCCATCTGAGATTTATCAAAGGGTCTTGAAAGCCAAAGAATGGTTTAGATGAAACTCAATTGATTTTGTGTTTCTGCCAGAACTCCGAGCTTTCTACAGGTCACGGCCTGCCAGGTATAAAATTATAAGTCGTAATTTCACCAGAGCTTCCTTTCATGGTTTAGAAGGCCCCAGCAAGTGCTGGACTGATAAGCCCTGTTCTATGTCTGTTTAAGCAGATGTAAATGAAAATGCCAAAAGGCTCAAGTTCAAAGGGAGAAATGTCACTTTATGGAACTCCCACTTTTTGGGAAAAGAATTTGGCAGAAAGTTTTCTCAAGCACCACCAGGAAGACACAGTCTGTGCATTCATGCCTCTCCCAGCCAGCACGACCACCATCCTTTGTTCTTGGAGCCCATGAAGGGCTGGACACCCAAAGAGATGGGCCATCCTGGAAGGCTCCAGATCCAGGGAGAACGCTGACATCTGTTTCTCAGTTACTTATGCCTTTTTGAATGTAGTGGCGTTTTCTAAGCAACCTTTGGCAAGGAAATAATGATGGGCCAAACAAGTCATCTCTAGACGTTTTATCCTCACATGTGCTTTTGTATTTCTGGGTGTGTATGGGTTTACCCCTGCAGGAAACCATTTAAAGAATGTAGATAATACCTATCAGTGTTGTGAGTCACCCTGTCAAGAGAGTAATGTACAATCGTGCATCCTTGTAAGTTATTTATCATACCCTGAGGCTTGATGGAATACAGTTTCCTTGATGAAGAGATAAAAAGGAGCAACATAAAAGCAAGGTACAAGAAGAGCACTTCATTAAAACTGAATCTACCTTCAGGTCGTAACTTTTAAAAAAAATCAGTATTATTACTGAAATTTATCATCGCAAAAAATTTAGTTTATAGAACATCTTTTCAGAAAATAAAGAGAATAGTGAGAAAGGGAATGAGATTGGAAAAGGACAGAAATACAGAGAGGAAGAGAAAAAGATTGAGAGCCAAAGAAAAGAAGAGAGAGAAACTGAAGAAACTGACTTCTGTAGAACTGGAATACTGAAAATGCAGTTAAAGAGACCAGTCCCCAAGAGAATGGAAATAAACAGCCCTGAAAAAGCAACAGCTTTCCGCTGCTGAAATTAGTAGGAGGAGTTTGCAGAGGTGGACAGAGAAGACCCTCCCCCGCCCCTACCTCACTCCCAAGGGAGGGCTCTAAAATGCGGTTGTAGAGAACGCGATAAGTCATTGGGAGTAATGGATTCTAACTTGAGCAAACCAGTACCCTCACCTTAAAACAAGGTGTGGGGGGGGTCAAAGCTAAGGCTTATCGGGCCGCACAGTTCTAGGATTCTGTTTCTCTCAGGGTAGGTGGGTGGCCACTGAAAAGTAGTGGGCTCGGGTCCAAGAAAGAGTGGAGAGGGGAGATCATTGATGTTTTATTCCGTGTTGAGATTTAGTTCAAATTCTGCTTTGTTTACCCTCCCTCTCCCATTGCTCTGTTAGAAGAGAACCTCAAGAGTGAATCAGCTGGGCTTCCCTGGTGGCGCAGTGGTTAAGAGTTCGCCTGCTGATGCAGGAGACACGGGTTCGTGCCCGGGTCCGGGAAAATCCCACATGCCGCGGAGCGGCTGGGCCCGTGAGTCATGGCCGCTGAGCGTGCGCGTCTGGAGCCTGTGCTCCGCGACGGGAGAGGCCACAACAGTGAGAGGCCCGTGTAAAGAGTAAATAAGCTGCAGAAAAGCCGGTTTTCAGGACAATATTAAGGGTTGGTTAAATAAAGCAATGCAAGAAATAAATGTTTTAACCTCATAATACTGTGATTATAAAAGGACTTAAATTTGAACTATATAAATAATATATGGGTACAGTTCCTTTGTAAAAAACGAAAACATTACATAGAAGGCTAAACTCTCACCACCATTTTTAATCCCAATTCTGCCCCAGTATCTCCCAAGGGAGTCTTTTTTTTTAATAATCTCAGCTTTGTTTTTTTTTTAAAAAATATTTACTTATTTTTGGCTGCATTGGGTCTTCGTTGCTGCCTGCGGGCTTTCTCTAGTTGCCGTGAGCGGGGCTACTCTTCGTTGCAGTGCGCAGGCTTATTGAGGTGGCTTCTCTTGTGGAGCACGGGCTCTAGGCACGGGCTTCAGTACTTGTGACTCGCAGGCTCTAGAGCGCAGGCTCAGTAGTTGTGGCACACGGGCTTAGCTGCTCTGTGGCATGTGGGATCTTACTGGACCAGGGTTCGAACCTGTGTCTCCTGCATTGGCAGGCGGATTCTCAACCACTGTGCCACCAGGGAAGCCCCAAGGGAGTCTTTTACCGGTTTTTTTTTTATTTTTATTGCTATGTTATAGATGGGTCCTCATTAGTACATGAGTTCCATCTCATTCTTTTTAACTGTGTTGTGGTGTTCTGTGTAGTATCTGTGTGATAAGTCATAGTTTATTTAGCCGTTCCCCTATGATTTGCAATTATGAGACTTCCAGGTTGTTTGTTTTTAGCTTCTGTAAATAAATGCTGCAAAAACTATGCTTGGGGCTTCCCTGGTGGTGCAGTGGTTGAGAATCCGCCTGCTAATGCAAGGGACACGGGTTCGAGCCCTGGTCTGGGAAGATCCCACATGCCACGGAGCAACTAGGCCCGTGAGCCACAACTACTGAGCCTGCGCGTCGGGAACCTGTGCCCTGCAACAAGAGAGGCCGCAAGAATGAGAGGCCCGCGCACCGTGATGAAGAGGGGCCCCCGCTCGCCGCAACTAGAGAAAGCCCTCGCACAGAAACGAGGACCCAACGCAGCCAAAAATAAATAAATAAACTTATTTTTTTAAAAAAAACACAACTATCCTTATACAAGCTTCCTTGTGCACCTATGTGAGTGTTCGTTTCTCTAAGGTAGAAATAATTTGGTTTCTAGGCTCTGGGTCTCCAGGTCTTACAAGACCAGCTGGAGTTCAGCTACATGCCACAGAGTGTCTTAAAACTTGCCTGAAAATTGGAGGGGAGGGAAGAGTTATTCTTTAATCTTAGCAAAACGTTTACCCATCTCCCAGCTACATAAAACAACTATTAGTTTTCCAGTCTCAATGATTAACTATTGATTAAGAATGCTACACATGGCATCACCCCCCCAAAATACTAATTTAATATTCTTTCTCACTTTTGCAGCTTGTATGTTAAATATGTATTTCAGAAATAAAACATTTTGTATTTATGTGAAAACATGTATAAACCAAGACTTTCATTAACATGCAAAGAGCCACTCTGGAAGAATATTCTCTTTTCTTTTACCAAATGAACGTTTAATGAATACATGAGATGAGAAAGAAAGAAAAGGGAAGGATGTCGAGTGGAAAGCATAGTTATTTCTGCCCTGTGATATCTGGATTGGCAGCAATCCAATTGGATCAATCCAGTCGCAAATCCTCCGAGCAGCTGTTTGCACACCATCGACTAAGCTCTTTGAATGCTCTGTGATCAGTGCGATGGAACAGCAGAGGGAATAAAGAAAGAAGGAGCGGACCAAGGAGAGACATCCTAAAGACAGACTCCCTTTCCCCAGCCACCTGTGGAAATCTATTTCAGGTCAACTGGGACCAATTGTGAGTTCTGGCCTTGGGCAAAATTCCTATTTGCAGCCGATAAATTAATGGGTGACGCCTTGAAATGGATTGACTTTAGCTGAATCAATGTCTGATGTGGCAATCTTTCCTCAGGCCCAATTCCCACTGAAGTTCCTAGGTGGGAGCTGACTGAAGAAATGGACAGATCCTTGAACTTTCTTTCTTCTTTATCTTAAAAAAAAAAATCTCTACTGAAAACCCAGAGTGCCGTTTTCTTACTTTCCTGTCCTTTACCATCGTCTCTTTAATTGGCGTGGAATAACACCTGATGTTCACAGATTTCGTTTGTATAGAGCTCTCCAATGTACAGAGTTCTTTATCTGGCCGCTTCTAGTTTAATCTCTTCCCTCTAAGAAAGTTGTCCATAAAGCCAAAGAGGGAACTGTTCCTTTACAGTAGCGCCTTTTGAAACCTCTAGGCAGCAGGAAACAGAGAAGGCTGCTCTGTTGGTTCAGCTGCCTTTTACGGCTGAAGATAACACGAACCGCAAATCTGTCAGGGTTCGTGTTTTCCTGGAGGGGGAGGAGAATCGGGGGAGCAAAATAAAGAGAAGTTTAAGTTTAATATTTCATAACTGTGTGCTCTTTCCCAGGTTTTATTCCTGTAATACTCTCTGTGTGTGGCCAGACCCTTCATAACACAGCGCTATTGAAGAAGGAGAGGAAAAAGGAAAAGGGAGCGAGGGCAGAGGGAGGGATAAAAACTAGCCTTTTGGGGAAAAAAAGACCACGGCTTTTAAGAACCAACTGTGACCTTAACTGGATGTAGTCAAGGCCTCACAGAATTGAGTTGGTCATTCAATTCTGAAATAGGATGGGGCAAGCGTGGGTAGCATTTGCAGTGAGGCCAGAAGAGGGAAGTGACCCACTTAGACTCTTCTCTGGAAAAAGTAGGTTCCCCAGGCATCAGAAAGTTGATGGACTGAGAGCTTTCCTTTCCCTGAGGGGGGGTAATGTCTGTTGGGAAAACAACAACAACGACAACAACAAAAATCTGAGGAATAAAGATGGTTGAAACATAGGAGCAAAATCTTTTTTGTGTTTTGGAATCTTTTTGTGGAATTAAAAAATAGGAGAAAGATTTTTTTTTTTAAATCTCTGGAAAAAGAACAAGCACTGGCGCGTCCACATTATGTATGCAATGCTGTTCCTGCCACCAGACTGGAAGTCTAACAAGCTTAGCTGCTTAGGAGAAGCATATTTTATTTTCAGGTTGGCCAAGCAATTTCCTGCCTTTGGAGCAAAAACCAGTACAGCTACTGTACCTTGACGATATTTTTTTCTCTCTGAATATCATAACCTTTTAAATAACAAGCATGCTGCTCACTCAAGGGCTCTGAAAACATGGACGGAGAAATACAACAGCCCCATTTTATCCCTTCCCTCAAGAAGAATACTCCTTTCTCTATGTCTGTTCACCATTGCTGGGGTTTCTGGATGTAAACATAGAAGATGACAAGTGTTTTGATCACTCAAGAGTGAGAAAACATAACCAAAACACACAGTAGTGATTAAGTCACATAGCCTTGAAAAGAGGCAATGAAAATAGGGTCAGTTATAGTTTCTGAACTGGGTGGGGTCCGTCAAAGCAGAGCAACATGACTGGGCAGGTCAGAGGGAAAACGGGGAGACAGTGATGCCATGATGGAAAGGCTTGGGAATGGTGTTTGGCAGTTCACATCCATTGATGAATATTTCTTCAGTGCACAACCATAAACTAAAAAGACCTTCAGTTTCATACAATCCAATGCCCTCCTTTCACCAAATGATTTGCTAGGGTGAGTAGCACAGTCAAGCCAAGATTCCAGGGCTGTTGTCTCCCAGGTGGGTACTTTCCATTGCTTTGAGTTGGGCATTTTACTATTCAGGTTAAAACACATGGTCTCTGGCTTCTAGTAGCTTACACTTTAAAATGTCTATTTCCCAGAAAAAAGAGTCGTTTGGGGAATGAATTAGCACTGAGATGACCAAAGGAGATACTTGGTTCTAAGCCTGTGTCGCTAGGTGACCGTAAGAAAGCAACTGAGCTTGTCTGTGCTTGCAAGGGAACTCAGAGGCGAGGGGGTGACTGAGAGAGCTTCTTTAGCATTGCTAAGAGTTAGTGGGTCTGTATTAAACCAATGTTGACTCTTTATTGTGCCACGAGGGATATGGGAGTGGGCAGATGTGAGGTTCAATGTCTCATTTGAAAGTATGATATTGGAATAATAGTACTACCTGTTTCTATATCAAAAGTCAGTGTGGGTCCCAACAGTGACATAAAACACCCTGGCTCTGTACTTCTTCCTTTACAAACAGGCACCACATGTCAGTTTCCTGACTAGCTTCTGGTAAATCATCCTAGACCGATTCCTGGCATTCACCTCATAGAGGGTTAAAACTTCCTCTCACAAACCAAGGGCTGCACACAGAGGAGAGAGACTACAAAGGAGGGTGTTGTTGCTTATTTTATCCCAACTGGGAGAAGAGAGGGCCAAAAGGAGAAAAATGCTGTGGTGTAATTTGAAAAATGCAGATTCATAAGAAAAAATTTTACATTGGTTTTTTTACTCCATTTTTCCCTCTCTCCTCTCCGCCCCACCTAAACCATCTCTTAAAATGTTCTTATTTGGGTTAGAAAGACTTTCTATGCTATCGTACTGTGTGTTGAAACCCAGGAACTAAGGGTTTGACCAGGGAGGGCATAGATTGGGATTAGTGTTGTTGCCTCACTGGATTCCCAGCCTTGGCCCAAAAGGGCACGGGGGCAAGAAAGTTTCTCGTGGGGCTGCCTTCATCCTTTCCATTAGCAGGACTGAAAGAAGAATATGATGGAGAGAAAAAGGAGCTAACTTTTCTTCCTCTGCCCTGTCTACTTCTTTCTGAGAACTAAGATGAACAGAACAATCAATCCATTAATGATTCTGAGAATTCCTGGAAAATGGCAGCAGGATGTATTAAACCTATGTTGTTGGAGACCAGGAAGAAACCAGGGACACAAGGCCAGGTTCAGCCCATATCTATGTGGAAAACTGCAGTATTTTCTTTAACAAAGATTTGGGTCTTAACCCCTCAAGGATACTGTGCTGATCAGTATTGCTTGTAACCGTTTACTGATGTAATCTTTCGGAGGGGGAATATATGTAATCAAGAATTAATGTCTAGGAAAAAAACAGCATGAGCTGCTGGAAACTTTCATGCTATTACATTAGGAAATGCAGACAAGCCAATATAGTGCACGTTTAAACAGTCCAGAATGAGACAATATTAAAAATATTTATTTTGGGACCCAAAGTAGGTGTTGACGTTTATATGAAGGCCACACAGACCCGCCCAACTGTCTTTCTGTGCATTGCCATGCTGTTTAAAGGGCTAACCATCTCTTGAGAGTTAACATGCTTTATTTACTAAAAGTAAAGGAAAAAAACTTTTCCCCTCCTTTTTTTTTTTTTTTTTTTTTGCGGTACACAGGCCTCTCACTGTTGTGGCCTCTCCCATTGCAGAGCACAGGCTCCGGACGCGCAGGCTCAGCGGCCATGGCTCACGGGCCCAGCCGCTCAGCGGCATGTGGGATCTTCCCAGACCAGGGCATGAACCTGCGTCCCCTGCATCGGCAGGCGGACTCTCAACCACTGCGCCACCAGGGAAGCCCTCCCCTCCTTTTTAATCTGCTTTGATGACATGGTAACCAGATACTGAAGCTGTACATCTATACTTGAAATACATACACTGAATCAAAGTCTCTAGGGCGGGGTCAGATCATCAGCACTTTTCTAAAGCTCCTCAGATGATTCTATCGTGCAGTCAGGGTTGAGAAACCACTAGCCTGAAGTTTCACCTGTTTGAACTGGTATTAGTTAGGAGGAAACTTGGTCAGGAAGGGGATACAGGCAAATGAGCCATGAAATATTAATGTGTTACTTTCTGAATTGCTTCATCGAATTAAGGGCATGAAAAGAGCTTTGAGAGTTCGATTGTCTCATTCATGTGCATCCAGATAGGAACATACTCCAGGAACCAATATTCTGTTTTCAATGGTTTTCAGGGCTAGGTATCCAAGTATCTTTTGGTAATGTATTTCAAAACATTGCAATGGATGGAAAAGCAAGTAACTAAGGAGACCAGTAGTAAAACACATTCTAGAAAGAACTTACTTTTATAGAAAATTAAAAGGGAAGTAAAAGGTTAAGTTAGGGTTGATTTGAGACTGTGCACCATGGGTAAATTTTCATGTGTGCATATTACAAATAAAACCGACTTCACAAAACCAATTTATGAATGCTCTTAGAACTCACTACCAAAGTTTTTCTTCTTAGTTAATGCAGAAAGGGTGTTTTAGCCATTTCTCTGATCACTGAAAAAGTACTGGTCTGGCTAGGTTTATAGGTAATTTCCAGGTTGTAATAGCAATAACCTATCACTTACCCATATATATATATTTTAATATTTATTTATTTTTGCCTGCACTGGGTCTTCGTTGCTGTGCGCGGGCTTTCTCTAGTTGCGATGAGCAGGGGCTACTCTTCGTTGCGGTGCATGGGCTTCTCATTGCGGTGGCTTCTCTTATTGCGGAGCACGGGCTCTAGGTGAGCTAACTCAGTAGTTGTGGCTCACCGGCTCTAGAGTACAGGCTCAATAGTTTTGGCGCTCGGGCTTAGTAGCTCCCCGGTATGTGGGATCCTCCCAGACCAGGGATCGAACCCGTGACCCCTGCATTGGCAGGCAGATTCTTAACCACTGTGCCACCAGGGAAGTCCCGACTTACCCATATTTAAAAGCTGTAATTATTGGAGGAAAAAATTAAAGGTGAAGCTTTCGCCTTCATTGAGATACAAAAGGATAAAAAAGCTTTATAAAAGGAAAGACCAACATTAGTCACTTAAATGTTAAGGTTGAATATATAAGTTCTGTTTTCTTGATTAAAGGAATTTGAGCACACATAATAGTAAGAAATACTTCCTTTGACAGCTAAATAGGCAACAGTAGGCTGAGCTCCAAGTCTGACGATCTCCCCTCTTTGGTTCTCCCCTCTTTGGGTAATTTCCTTCTGTTTTTTTCTCACTGCATCCAGAGGGTGAGTGGAGGTACTTAAGGAAGGTATGGGTAGCCCTGTCTCAAGACCTAAAGGTAGGAATCCATTTCGTTGATAGTAGGTCTTTGTTGTTTGTGTGACGTGGGGTTCCGTACTCATTTGAGAAAGAGCTGAACACAAGGAAGGAAAACAGTCACTGAACAATGACCGGCGGGATTCAGTGAGAGATGCAAAACCAAAAAGGAGGGAACAATTCCTTAGCTTTCCCACTTTATGAAATAGTAAGACTTTCCCAGCTCAGCCTGGATTCAGCCCAGACTTCTCCCAAGGTCTCAGTATTTTCATGGTTCCTAAACACCCTTGCCTTTGTGGGTCCCTTCTTTCATAAAAACAAGCAAACAAACAAAAAAAACCAAAACACTCCAACCAACCAACCAAAAACTAAAAATTATATTCTATGATTCTGTTGCTATAAAGACAAATATATTAGCATTATACGTTAAAATATTGTCTTTAACCTAAATTTTTTTCTTCTATTTTTAAAAGAAATGAAAAGTTTTTGTCCTGAAGGTATTGTGGGCCTTCAGCACTGTGCCTACTGCCTAGTGGATAAGTTAACCCTGACTGGAGTGGGGTACTTGAGGAGGGCACTAGCAGAATAAGAATAGTAACAAGGGACAAATCATATGAGGCTTTCTAGGCCTTGGTACTGTGGTAAAGACGTTGGAGTTTATTTTCATGAATGAGATGAGATGTTTTCAAAGGTTATGAACAGAGAGGTGACATGATCTGATTCACATTTTAAGGAGATAGTTTCCTTTGTGGAGAATATACTATAGAAGGTAAGGAAGAAAATCAGAGACCAGTGAGGCAGCTATTCTGATAATCTAGGAAAGGTAAGATGTGGCTTGCCCTTAAGGCAGTGGTGGAGGTGATAAGAAGTGATAAGATTATGAGTAGATGTTAAAGGTAGAGGCAAAAAGGGTTTGCTGATGGACCGGATGTTGAATGTGACAGAGAAGATTCAAGATGACTCCAAGCTTTTGCTTGAACAACTGAGAGTCAATTTGTCATTTATTAAGATGGCTAAAATTGTAGGTAAAGCACATTTAGGGAGGAATATCAGGAGTTCACTTTTGGGCATGTTTTAGATATTTATTAGACATCCAAGGGGAGGTGTTTGGAGTTTAGAACGTGGTCCAGGCTAGAGATAGAAATTTGGGAACATCTGCTTTCAGGTGATGTTTAAAGCCAAGGGAGAGGATGAGATCAGAGAGGGAATGTTATGTAGATACAGTAGAGAAGAGGCCCAACGACTGAAATCTCAGGTGCTCCGATGTTTAGAGATTGGGAACATGAAGAGGGACCAGCAAAGGAGACTTTGTAGGAGTGGCCAGTAGAAAAGGAAGAGATCCAAGAGGGTGGCTGGTGTCCTGGAGACCACGTGAAGGTGCACCCAGGTCTCATGAGCAGTTGCTTTCAAATTTTGACTGTCTCTGGCTGCTCCACACCACATGAAATGATGGTAGTCTCACAAGCTTCCTCCCTTGATACAAGAGGAAACCAAGTTCCCCCTGCCAAAAACGTGATGGAAAATCAACCTAACGATCATTCACCCTCTCCCTGTATGACTTGCCACAAATAAAGAGATTTAAATAATCTCTTTTGGTTCAGTTAAGACACAACCATACCAAGAGGGTAGAATAAGCCCAGGAGGTCAAGGTCTTTTCTCAAGGTGCGAGAGTCCTTTCTAATGACAGATGACCTCTTCTGGTCGCACTTGAAGAGGCATTTTCTCCCCTGAAGCTCCAGCATGATTCTGAATGTTATAGAAGGAAATGATGAGAAGTATGTACAAATGGCAGTGGTGAGGAATCCAAGAATGAATCCTATCAGAGATGTTGACCTGGCTGACACATGGACATAATGAGGGAGGAGCTCAGAAAAAGGAAAAAGACATGGCTGAGACCTGGATGAGAAGAAAACAAAATGCAATCCGAGAAAAAGAAAATAAAAGAAAAATAAATTTCTTTGCTCCAAATAAAACCTTGCACAACCAATAAAAAGTTACATTTAAATACAATTGTCAGATTTAGTCAGACGTTGACTAGCAACTAGCACCCAAGGTTGTTACTATAGGGTTTCAGAAGATTTTTAAAGGACAATAGGAGAAAGTCTTGGTTCACATTTTATATTGAGATATTGCTTTAATTTTTTAAAGTGTAGGAGAAGGAAACAAATTGTCATTAGTAAGGGAGGAGTGAGAGGCAATGTGTGAAGTTTTTGAGTAATTTAGAAATAAAATCATTTAAAAACTGCCCGCTTCTGAGAACATATTCTGACACTAGAATACACTGTGTTCTCTTCAATGGGATTAAATAAAAAAGAGACAAAGAGAGAAATAATAAGATTATGCTAAATTTATATTAATCTTATAATTTCTTTCTGTCTATTACAAAATAGAAATATCAGTATAAAGTAATATAATCACATTATAAAACTTTGAAACAAATAAACAAACAAACAAAAATCACCCTACATCAAACCATCCAACACACCACCATTTTGGACTATTTCTTTCCAATCTTTTTTCCTAAGGCAAATTTAAAAATCTATATGGTTATAATTATAAAATACACAAACTTTCATTTCTTACTTTCTCCATAGAGTATTAAGACATGATTTTTAAAATGTGGATAACTGCCTTTCTAAACTGGAATTTCCTTACAGCAGGATCTTACCTACCTTTGGGCTGCAACTTTCGTTGCTCCAACAATTATTTCCACCAGCAAATGACAAAAGAGTGTATAGATGACCCTGTTAATCACCTGCCCTACAGTAAATTTTCTTTTTTCTTTGCAACCCAAACTGAACTTTTGTTCAGATGTTCACACATGCTTTACTGGCATCCATTCCTAATTAAAAAGTGACTGGTTTTAGCCAATCCTGATGGTCCATTCCTCTGGGTATGAGCTTTCTACCCAGTGAGATGTGAGGAGAAATCTGGGAACAGTTTTTTATTATTATTAAAAGAATCCTGAAGGAGAGATAGTCCTCTTCTTCCAGACATTGTCATGCCTGCATGACAGAAAGCTCTGGAGTCATCTTGCAACCAGGAAGAAAGCTAGGCAAGGACAAAGCCAGGATGCTGTGGTTGACAGAAAGGAAAGACGGAAGTAACCTAGATACTAACCCTGGTACTTGTACTCTACTGAACATCCTACTTAAATATTCTTTATTGCTTAAATTGCTAAGTTGAGGTTTTCTTTTGCTTGAAGCCAAAGGTATCTGCACTAATGCAAGCCACTGCTCTCAAGCTGTCCTCTCTATTAGGGATTGGCTCCATTACTTGGGTTGCACAGAGTAAAGGGCCCAGTAAATGGTTGCCCTTGGCCCCTGATTTTGCCCAAGAACTTGGGCCATTGCAATTACTACTCATTTTTCTCTGATCTATATCTTTCCCTATTCCCTTAATTTCAGGAAAGAAGCTTAAAGCATCTCTGTGATCTGGTATTAAATGTTGGAACTCTTAACATTTGGCATTCATTCAGTATGTGTTTGAGCATCTCCTTTGGTCTTGTATTAGACATTGCAAGCACAAATAAGAATGAGGCATAACGTCAGTCTGTAGGTTGTTCAGTCAACATATACTGATTGCCAGTCATGTGTTAGATGCTGGGGTTATCAGAGAGACCAGAGTCTGACAGGAAGAGAGAGACACATCCCCTAATAACCCAACTTCCGTATAATGTACTATATGTTATAACAGTGGCATAAATAAAACATTCTAGGAGTCAAAAATTGAGAGGTGGCTCATTGCCAAAAAGGAAGAATTTCACAAAGGGACTAATACTTGGTTATGACATGCTTTAGTGTGGAAATAATATTGGATAGAATAATATTGGATTGAATAGGGTACTGAAGAGTGAATAAAAGTTTTCTTGGTGTAGAAGTGGAATAGGAAAGGACATCTTTGACAAAGAATGTAATATGAATAAACACAATCATATTAAACATTTGGAAAACAGTGAAAAATTCAGGGGGCAGAAGATATTTGTGAGAAGAGAGTAGGAGATGAGGCTACAGAGACTGGTGTCTGATTGCATAGAATCTGGTGGGCCAAGCTAAGAATTTGGGGTTTTATCTTGTAAGCAAGTTAACTTGTGTACGAGGTTAACATGGGACATTGCACTAAACATGCAACTGAAGGCATAGCATTTATCTGAAGTCTTGTGGTTTATCTGAATTCATGAGAGTTTTACAATCCTACTCCATAATATATTTATATTTGATAATATAGAATTTGTATATTTTTCTAAGTCTTCAAGTGAAAGTGATAGCCAAGGAAGACATCTCCAGGTTATTCTATGTTTTAGTCCTCCAGCATACTGCCGTAACATTTGGGGGTATGTACCCCAGATTGAGAAGCACTTTGCAGGCAATGGGAGGCTAAAAATTGTTTTTAAGAAGCAGGGAAACAATAGGAGTAGACATCCTCCCTTTCCCCAGGAAGGTATCCCTGGTTTAGGAATGGTACATGAAGTGGGGGTAGAGAGAGAGAGAGAGAGAGAGAGAGAGAGGGAGGGAGGGAGGGACTGGTGACGCAAATGGAGAGAAAGCACTAAATGGGACTTGGTGAGAAGTGAGATTTAAGGTGAAGTGAATATTAGATGTTTATCTCTCTAACATCCATTTCCCCTTCTTGCAGCGATAGCCTTGGCTTTGAGTGTCAATCTTCTCCTCCTCCACCTTGTTCTCAGGTGGTCTGCATAGGGTTCTGCATCCAGCCCCAGGAGTAAAGCATACGACTCTGCCATGAGCCAATCACCACACTGCATCTCTCTGACCACAGAGACTGAGTCAAGGACAGTCACGTGACCCATGTGGGTTCAATCAGAACAAACCACAGAAAGTATGCTAAGAATGCTGGGAGAAAAATATTTCTCTTTTCTTCTGAATTAGAAGCTGGAAAGTTGTAGCCCAGAAGCTGTTGGAAGCATTATTATGATCACTTGGGCTCTGAGAAAGGAGAAAGAAACAGAGAAAGAAATATGAATCTTGGCTCAATTTGGACCCTTCAGTTACGTGAGCAAATAAATCTTTATTTGTTTAGACTAATGTCATTTTTATTTTCCGTCACTTGCAACCAATAGAATCCTAACAGAGATAGAAGAAGAAAACTGTTCTTTTTCTAAATGTTATATTTGCTGAAGATATATCACAGGTCAATTTCCATGAAGAAATTGGAGATTTGAAGAACCCTATATTTTTTAAGCTTCATTTTTCCTTGTCCCCAAATAATATGTTTTCAACTACAGTAATAACAAGCAAAAAGAAAAGGACTACATTTTAAAAACTAGATATTTAAGTGGATATGATTTTCAAAGGCTGTGCTGGGGATTTTTTTTATAAACACACACACATAAACACACAACCTCAGTTGCACGGAGAATTGTTCTATAACAATGATTTGGTGGAAAGCCAAATTAGAAACAAAATCAGGTACAAGGTGAGGCTTCTCTGGCAACCTAATGAAACCTACTTTTGAAGCAATTTGATTTAAAAATCCACTTTCTATGCATTGAAACAGCCACTGAATTCTAGAAGTAAAAATTAAAATTACACATTAAATAATAGTCTCTAGGTTATAAAACTGTCCTGAGAAAGGCTGAAGATACTCTAGGGATTAGAAGACTTAATCTGGCTGCTTTAGCCAGCTACCACTGTGGTCGAGCTCACTGCCTCTATCTGTATGGTGTGCTCCCACTGATTCAGCCTGATCCTGGGTTATCTATCTGTTGCAATCATTTGGCACCCCATATGGAAACCTATTGACCCCATAGATGGTTATCAAATCTTTGGTCTAGACATTTCAAGTTGGAAATGTATCTTCAGCTCTGACAGGGCTAACACATCATATTTCAGTTTGCTATTATAAGACCAACCCCCAAAGCTCAGAAAACTTCTATCCTTCTCATAGTGGGTGTTCCAAATACAGGGTGTAGGGTGGCCAACAGTAACCAATCCACAAAGAAACAGATCTCATTTTTAGGGTTCTGTGGAACAGCTGGATGAAATTTCCTCCAATAAATGCTCCAAAGACAGACATAGCCCTGCAGAGCATTAAACGATATGTGTCTTTGGATGATAACTTTGATGGCTGTGCAGCAGATGGGCTGAGTGGGGTCTGCTGCTGGAATAGCCCCGATAAGGCTTGATGAGTGCAAAGTAATGGGTGTGAATACATGAGGCTTATGGAAGGGTGCTTAACTTTGACTAAGTGCCTACCGTGTACTAGGCATTGTGCTCAGTGCTATATATTATATATATATTAGAATGTAAGCTCCATGAAGGCAGGGATTTGTCCATCTTGTTGCTTATTCGTTGAATAAGTATTATACATTAATGAATGGCTGAATTACTCTGCGTAACCAATTTTTATCCTGCTCTCTAATCCTCTTTCCAAAATAACCTTTAACTGCTACAAATGCAAATGCCACTTTTTTGACTAGATGACACTAGCGTGTTGCATGCTCTCATTAGCCTCTGAATTCTACCTTCATAACACTCATTACCCTACTCAACCTCTGCTATTCCCATTAGACTGTAAGCTCCACGAGGGCTGGAGTCATGCCTGCCTCCTTCATTGCTGCACCTAATAAACATATCAAATGAATGACACTCTGTAAATCTTATTAAGTCAATCTTCTTATTCCCACTTCACCTATAAGGAGCTCAAGTCACCAGGAAGCTAAGTACAAGTTAATAAGGTGCATCTTGGAATATGTTATAGAAATATATGGCCACTTCCAAAGTAGACTATACTGAGAAACATCCCGGAAGTTAATTTTTTATTTTTATGCCATTTTCATTATTTTTCTGGCCACTTTAAGTACAATTTTAAAGCTATATTGAACGCAAAAAAGCAGAAGATGCATACACACACCTGCCTATGCATTCTACGTTTTGTTAAGCACTCTGGGTGTTTAAATCTCTGTCAGTGCCTCAGAGTGTTGAGTTATAAATGAGAAGGCCCCCAAAGATAATACATGAACCCAATATAGCTCTTAAGGGAAATAAAACTATCATAAACCAAAAACCAAAAGCCAAAATAAAAACTTCACACTCCCAACTGAACAAGAATAATAAAAATGATAATGCTAATAATAGCTAACCAGAACGTGTCAGAACTGTGCTAAAAGCATGCCATTCACTCTTGTTCAAGCCTTGTAGCAAAGGTATATGGCAGATCCAATTCATAGTCTCATTTTATAGAAAAGTAAACCACTCTGGAGAGGTTAATCATTTCCCCAAAGTCACATGGAGAGTGAGTGGCAAAACTCCGACCCAGAAGTGGATCTGCCTGACGCCCAAGCCTGTCCTATAGAGAGAACAAAACACTGGGTGCTGCCTCACATTCAAGGCCCCTTAAAAGTGCATTTTATAGTGAAAAACTTCAGCCTTGGAGTACTAGAAATTGGGCGATTTCCAGATACATTTGACTTGATTTTAATATTGTTGATCTAAATCATTTTTTAAATCTTTTTTTTATTTTGAGATTTGGAAGCATAATTGAATGAGTCTTTATTTATTTATTTTTATTATTATTATTTTTTTTCCGGTACGCGGGCCTCTCACTGTTGTGGCCTCTCCCGTTGCGGAGCACAGGCTCCGGACGCGCAGGCTCAGCGGCCATGGCTCACGGGGCCAGCCGCTCCGCGGCATGTGGGATCTTCCCGGACCGGGGCACGAACCCGTGTCCCCTGCATCGGCACGCGGACTCTCAACCACTGCGCTACCAGGGAAGCCCTGAACGAGTCTTCAAATCCATCATTTTTGTGGCTGTAAAGCCTGGTTTAAAATGAATATATCTCTTCTTCACTGTATAAGGAATTATTTTACTGTTTTCTCTCTCACCTCACCTCCAAGTCATCTCCCATCAAAATGACTAAATTCCTGGTACACATGTGGTAGTTTCCAATCTTGACTGTGGCTCAGCATCACTTGGGGGGAGTTTTTTATTTTTACTTTAATTTTTTTTTTTACTACTGTTAATATTCAAGGCAAAACAATTCAGAAACAAAGTTAAACAACAACAAAACAAGCCCTGCATTAAGTATGTTACATTTACTTTCTCATTGAATCCTCCCAACAACTTCATCAGTTAGATATTAGTAAACTGATGTGCAGAGAGATTGTGCCAATGTCACACAGTTGAAAGTGGCCCAAGCTCTTAAAAACGGGGCTACATTGCCTCCTTTTATTGAAGGTACCAAAACCATTTCTAAAATAACCCCAATTGCATCCTCCCACATTAACTGATATCCTCTTGGTTTACTCACTTCAAATGGTGAAGCTTATCCATCAGTAGAGATTCCACATTTTCATTTATAGAGAGCATCCTTATTCCCATTGTTTCTAATTTTTGCCAAGCCAAAATCTCCTATGCTAGAGGAAAGACTAAGGTATACTTCATTGTTTTTATTAAAAAGTGTACAACAAAATTGTCATTCAAAGAGGTAATCAAAGAGTATGCAGTTAAGAGGGTAGAAAAAATATTGTAGAAGTGTCAGGTAGTTAATAAAATCATTCTGTTCATTTGTATTTTGTGATATTTATAGTATTTATCACCTCTTTGAAAGTATTCTTTTTTTTTTTTTTTTGCGGTACGCGGGCCTCTCACTGTTGTGGCCTCTCCCATGGCTCACGGGCCCAGCCGCTCCGTGGCATGTGGGATCTTCCCGGACCGGGGCACGAACCCATGTCCCCTGCATCGGCAGGCGGACTCTCAACCACTGCGCCACCAGGGAAGCCCTGAAAGTATTCTTAAATAATTACTTCCTTACCTAATTGTAATGTTGTACTCTCTTTCTTAAAGAGAGCTCTTCAAGTGATATAAACATTAGACCTCACAGAATGGGACCTGCTCCTGGGGAGGGGAGTCACAGTCATGATCTTGGTCTCTTAGCGTGTTTTAACCAATGTTCTAACCTACAAGTAGAGGCAACATACAACAATTCTCATCTTCTAGGGGGCCATTTGCCATCTTAGAACTGGATTAGAATGTCATGGATAATAAGTAACTATCTTCTCAGCTTATGTCAGCTGCTACACCTTCCCATCAAAAGGAATCTGAGACTAAGTAGAAAGAATGTCCAGTTAGCTCTCACTTAAACACTTGGTTTCAAAAAGGAAACAATCCAAGAATTAGTCATGAACTTACTAACATTTCGGTGACATGACATTTCATTTCATCGACACAATAGGACTACTGGGCTCATCTAATATGCTATTTCCTTAAGTCGTTGTACCAGTTGAATTGGACCTCTTTCTGTGTGAATATATATTTTGGTAAATTTCCCTTAACCAATAGTATACCAAAATCTGTCGCTCTTAACTTATTTGAATGTGATTCATTCAGCCACCTCAGTTTTCTGGAAGACATCTGACAGCTCAGGGTAATGTGGAAAAAGACGAAAGTGTTGTTACAGATTCCATTAATTAGGAGAGGTAACATTTTACCCAAAGATGAATCATAGAGGGTCTCACTCTTAATTTAGATACACTTCTACTAAATTTAGCTATATGATTACCTACCATTAAGCTTAAAATAAGTAAGCAATTAAGAAATGTGGTGCAGCAGGGTGCTATAAGAATGTAGAATTGCTGTAAGTAAGTGGGAAGAAGATCTATGAAATGAGGACAAAAGAACTTAACAGGCATAGGGGCCATTTTGCGTGAAGCAAACAGTTCCACATGTTACGGTTGTTCTTGAGGACTTTGTGTAGTAAATGATGTTCATAATAAACAACCCTGGGTCATGGAGGAACGTTTAATTTTCTTCAGTATTCCTCTGAAAATAATATCATTAAGCATCATGGTGCTTAAAATGTCAATTATCTAGAAAATTTACTTGTAAGTTTATTTTACAATAATGTGCCTTTAAAGATAATAAAACTATAATAAAGAGCCATATTAGAACGTTTTAATTTTATTTTGTCTAACTTTGGAATGCTCTCTGTGATTTTTTTTCCCCAGGCACTGCTCGCTTTGATTATCTTAGTATTATTTGCATTCCCTGCCCGCACATCAAGAGAGAGTTAAGGAGTCAACGATCTCAGGTTAGAGACAAAGTAAGACTAAACAGTAAGGTCAAATATTTGTCGCGTATAATTCAAAATGTGTATAAGCCACACAAGATGTACAGTGACTGTATGCCATGTGTGAGGATGGATATAAGGTCTTCCTTGAATTTAGGACCACGCTGAGCTTTCTCATCCCTGAAGTCGCTTTGGAATCTCCCACTAGATGGCGCTGAACTAGCAGGGAGGGCTGGACCAGGAAGCCTCGCTGTCTCGTCTCCCTCCCCCATCCTGACCCTCACCTCTCGTTCCATGTGCTTGATGTTCCGAGAGAGCGATTGTTCAGGAATGTCTAAAGATAACAAAACCATTCTTTAAACATTAGACAAACACAAGCCGAGGTGGGTAAACATCATTAGCGGACTCCTCCTTTGTCTGTTATTATAGGGAGTGAAGCCTTGTAGCACAGAATGCAAGCTGGTGGGCGTTCAGTTATCCTGTCTGTAACAAGGCACCTTTTGAAATACACCGATTATCTATTTGGGGTGGAAGACAGTAGGAAGGAGGCACCAGGTAGAAGAACACTTAAAAAGTGTGTGTTTTCGGGGGCAGAAATGTGAATTCACCTCTGACAGCAAAGTGGAAGACTCAGACACAAACAGCCTGGAGTCAGATGCACTTGCGTTGGAACCTGAATATTCATGCAAGGCTGAATTGTCCTACACTTACATGGATAGGTCCTTGTAACAATAAGTGACACGTATGTCAATACAAGAAATCAATTTTTCTTTCTGATTTAGACCTTTCAACTTAATGCAGGGAGAATTCTCTTGGCTGCCTTAAGTACATCCTGTTAAAACAGAAGTCTGTACTTAATCGCTCTTTTATAGAACACCAAGTCTGATTTCAAGCCAGGCAAAAACATGGAGGAAAAAAAAAAATTTAGGAATAAAGTAATCTTTGTTTCCACTTTTGCACTGCAGAAAGGCATGAGGCGTTTGATTAATGTTGATACTTAGGTGTTCATTTTAGAGCAACTTGGGGGATCCAGTGAGTTGAAACTAACTTTTTACCTTATAAATCTTAAAGAACTTCAAGTTGAAGGAATTTAACATAAAATAATGGTGTTAGAAAAGGAAGTTAAGCATTATTACTTTACTGTTGTCGTTATTACCAAACGAACTAGAGCAGAATTTCTTGACCAAGACCACAAATCTACAATAGCTCTTTCTACAGTTGACAAAGACACTTTCCTTATTGCTTCCTCCAGGGAGAAAAGCCTGTGTAGAAGTGTGCACTGTACTCTTTCCTCCAGAGGACTGTTTTTGTGCCAGGGACTGTAGGGGATGTGGACGGTGGGATTACCGGGGGGAGGCAAAGGGAAGTGGAGATGTATAATAATACCAGAAGTACCTGAAAGACCGTAATCATAGGCAGGTGTAGCTGTGGGTCTGAGAACATAGGTGGCAGTGAGAAAGGGCTGGGGCAGAGAAGACTGTGGTCAGGAGTAGAAATGGGCACGATGCGTGCGTGTTTCTAAGCAGCCCTGTTTTCGAAGGTGAATTTTGTTTTAGGATGGAGACTGAGGAACGTGAAAACAGATTGGAGAGGAAGGTAGAGACACACTAAATTTCATGCCCATAGCAGAGGTCCAAGGACACAGAAAGTTGTCCTGGTATATTTTCACCAAGTGCCATGCTGTGTAACCACCAGCAAGGCATCAAAGCTACAGCTTTGTTTGTGGCTCCCAGGCAGCTGGACCGTGTGATCACTGGTGGCAGCACTGAGGTGCCTCTCTGGGTGCTCAAGCAAGGTTGTCTGTGGTCTCTGGACGCTCACCTTGAAAGGGAGCGCCCTGCAGCGCCCTCTCAAATGGTTCTGAGCTTCTGGGGCTACTCACATTGGCAAATGGCCCTGGTGTGGCAATGGTGAGGAACAGCGAGGCCAGTGCCACAGCATGTTAGGTATTTATTGCTGTACCAAAATTACCCTAAAGCTTAGTAACTTAAAACAAGAAACATTTATTATCTCATTCCGCCTATGTGGGTCAAAAATTTGGGAGCGATTTATTAGCGGGGTAGTTCTGGCTCAGAGTTTCTCTTGAGTTTACAGTCAAGACATCAGTCAGGGCTGCAGTCATCTGAAGGTCTGGCTGGGGTTAAATGATCCTTCCAAGGTGGTTCGTACATCTACCTGGCAAGTTTCTATTGGCTGTCGGCAGAAGGCTTTTGTTCTTCACCCTGTGGACCTCTCTGTAGGGCTGCTTGAGTGCCCTCACAACATGGCAGCAAGCTTCTCCCAGGATAAGTGATGAGAGAGAAAGACAGAGACAGAGACAGAAACAGAGAGAGGGAGGAGGAAGCCGCAATACCTTTTACGACCTAGTTTCAAGTCACATATCGTCACTTTGGCCACATTTGTTAGCAGCCGGTCCTTAAGTCCTGTTCACACAGAAGAGGGAAAGTAAGCTCCACCTCTTGAAGAGAGAGGTATCAATTTATGGACATATTTTAAAACTACCACAAACAGGGAGGATGGTCATCAGAGAGTGGCAAGGTGGTTATCTCCCAGATGGCTGGGGCAGAGGCTCGGTAGACTCTGTGTCTCTTTCAGCCCCTGGAACAGCTGCACATTGTCTCACTTGGAGCTTTAAAAAGAAATGCCAGCACTAGAGCCCCAGCCCAGACAGAATAAGAATCTCTAGGGGTTGGAGTCTGGGGATCTGTATTTTTAAAGCTTCTCATATAATTATGAGCACAGGGAGTTTTGAGAACCCTTGGTCTAGACCAGCGTTGTCCAACGGAAATATAACATAAGTTGAATATGTAATTAAAATTTTTCTAGTCACCACATTAAAAAAGTAAAGAGAAACAGATGAAGTGAATTTTAATATATTTTCTTTCCCCCAATATACCCAAACTATTATCATTTCAACACGTAGTCAATATAAAAAGTTGAGATATATAACTTTTTTCCATATCAATTGTTTAAAATCCAGTATGCATTTTATACATTTATACAGTATGCATTTTTTTTGTTTGTTTTTTGGTTTTTTTTGTGTGATACGCGGGCCTCTCACTGTTGTGGCCTCTCCCACTGCGGAGCACAGGCTCCAGACACGTAGGCTCAGCGGCCATGGCTCATGGGCCCAGCCGCTCCACGGCATGTGGGATCCTCCCGAACCGGGGCACGAACCCGCGACCCCTGCATCGGCAGGCGGACTCCCAACCACTGCGCCACCAGGGAAACCCTATACGCTATGCATTTTATAGGACATTTCAATTTGGACTAGCCACATATTAAAGTGATCAGTAGCCACACATGCCCAGTAACTACCATATTTATTGATGAGCACAGGTCTAAACTATAAGCCTGTGAGGGTAGGGACCTTGTCTATTTTGTTCACTGCTTTGCAGAGAGCCTGGCTCTTGGTATGTATTCAAAAAATATTTGTTGAATAGACTAATAATGTGCCATTATGAAATTAAAAGTAAATTAGAATGTATACATTCATTTCATATATAGTATTTCTAAAAGATTTCAATGCTGAAACTGTTTACAAGAAACCTTTTCGGAGCTTTGTTACTTGTTGGTCTGGTACTCAGTGTGAAGAAATCAAAATCATTTTATCCTCTGTGTATGTGATCTGACCATTAAAGCCTCCGTACACTTCTAACATTCAAAACATAGCAAAACATAGACCCATCATCCTTTTCCCCAGCCCTACCGGTATTCCACCGCTCCTGGTTGCTCCAGGTCTGTCTATTTCTGGACTCAGGTGGTCTGTAGCAGGAGAGTATCGTGGATCTCCCAATCAGTCATGTGGCCAGAAGCCAAATTCCTTACTCATCTTCTAGAGCATTAATCTGTTTCAAGAACAGTTCCAGCACATTGAAAGAAGCTCTTGGTTTATTTTGGGTGTGTGTGTGTGTTTTACTCTTCAGGATTGAAAGAGTTTCTTAGAAATACAAAACATCTAAAAACATTGATGACACCAACAAAAAAACAAACAAGAAAGAGTAGAACTCAGCTGCAACAAACTATACTTTTTAAAGATAATATCCCAAAGCTGGAGCACTACTAGTTCTAAATGATAAATTAAGAGGCCAGTTTTTGTCCCAGATTGTAAATGCAACACTTAAAAGAAAACAATATGAACACAATACTCTAGAAAAACTATGGAGAGAGGCACACACAAGTCAGTATTCCAAATGCTTCCAGTTATTTTTTTCCCTATTCACACATGTAAATAAACACATTTTTTAAAATGGGAACTTACTTTACTTACTGTTCTGTCTTACTTTATTTCACTTAACTGCATATTGTTACTATATTCTCCTGACTCCACACAATAACTTAGCTCCTAAAATTTCATGGAAATGTGTAGTCTTATCAAAGTTCATTTATCATTATAAATGTGACATTAAACATGCTTGGATGATAAGAAGGGGGGCATAGCCTCGTCTCAGTGGCTACTACCCCTGAGTACATAAAGAGTGAAGGAGAGCTTGAACAAAGTTCATGGATGTGAATGTTCCACGGATGAGGGTCTTTAATACAACCTGTGGCACTATCCATTGTGGCACTTGCACTTTCTAGACATTCTAAATTATTTCTAGGAGCCAAGAATTCCACGGGTGGGCAGTTAGAATACTCTGGCAAGAGCTGAATTAGCAAAGGCGCTCAAAGATCTCGGTCAAAGTCATCAGCCAAGTATTATACTGACTGATTCCAAACAGAGTAGCGATCAAGAGGGCCGAGAGTCCAGATGGGGCAATTTGGGGGTATTGATAACACAAATAAGTGATGGAATGGCAGGTGGGGGTGAGTCAACACAGCTGCCTCTTGCCTCAGGAAAAAAAAGCAAACTCCAGGTATTAGGAGTAAAAGAAACAGTGATTCTATGCGGGCAGCCTTTTAGGAAGTACTCCACTCTCGCAAATTTGTAGATTTTAGGTTACAAAGATCTCAAGGTAAATATTTCTTAGTGACATGACATTGGGCAAGTCACTTAAACTCTCAAACTTAGTTCCCTCATTTGAAAAATGAGAATCATAGCTCTTGGTTATTCAAGCTTTAGTAAGAAGAAAACAAGATAGTCCATGTAAAGAGTTGAGGACACGATCTGACACACAGAAAACACTAAATACCTGGTCACTGCTGTTACTATTTGAAAGGGAGCTAGGAAGGAAGAAGAACGTGTCAAATGGAAATAGTGTTTCACACAAGACAACTGTATTCATTGATACATCAAAGTCAAAGAATGTACCTGTAGGAGGAAACATTGGCCCATGATTTTGTGGGAACAGATTCCCACCAAATCCACACTAAAACAGCGTTCAGCTTGGAAAACATGATACGAAACTAAAGCAGACATCAGATAGGGTGCTGAAAGCTGCTCAGAGACAACAGTTTACCTCCCACATGGATTCCACTCAGCTTGTGAAGTGCTAAAAGGCAGTTCATAGTCAGGTACTGTACCTTATTTTCTGTCCCCGAGGGCATGGTAACCAACCAGAGCACCTGGCCACGAGTCAGTGATCCATGCTGCAACGGCAGCTCTGGCAATGCACATCCGCGGCGTCTCTCCAGGGATGAACCAAGCTTTTTCATTTCCTGTTTAGTTTCACATGGGTGGTGATTATTTATGGAGTGGCAGGAGATAAGGGTTTTTTTTTTTTTTTTTTTTTTTTTTTTGCGGTACGCGGGCCTCTCACTGCTGTGGCCTTTCCCGTTGCGGAGCACAGGCTCTGGACGCGCAGGCTCAGCGGCCATGGCTCATGGGCCCAGCCGCTCCACGGCATGTGGGATCTTCCCGGACCGGGGCACGAACCCGTGTCCCCTGCATCGGCAGGCGGACTCTCAACCACTGCGCCACCAGGGAAGCCCAGGGTTTTTTTTTTTACGTCGAGCAACCAGTTGTGGGTTTTGAGGTCCATTCCCTCCATAACAATAAAACTAATAGTTTGATTAACCTAGGTTATTCCCTTTACATTTGCTGTGTGGCCACTGAAGGCAATGTCATTGCACTTGACAATGGGAGGATGTCACAGACACAGCCCCCCATACTGTCCTGGGACTCTCCATGGGATTCTGCCTGATATCCACAATTTCACCGTTTGCAGCCATTTCGTGCAATTTCTCCATCTCTTCTGCCTCAAGTGATTGCATGTGATTGTTGGCTGGCCTGTCACCACTCCCCAGTTTCCATCACCCTTCTGAGTTTTCCTAGTTCTCTTTGTACTACAACCCCAGGGGATCAGGCTTTTCTCTGCTAGGCCAATGCAGCTAACTTAAGGCTATACAAAACAGAGAATCCTCAGTTGTTCCTGGTCTGCTGTGGTTCGTGAGCCAGCCCCAAATCCTGTTTTGCTAAAAAAGTGTTAAGGACTCCAGTAGGATCTCCTATGTAGTTTCTAGCATCAACTCTCAGTTGAATGTTTCCAGCCAGAGAAGGGTCTTCCTTCTTTAGTCCAAGATAGGAAGAGGTGGTATCTTAAGGGCATTGCTTTTTTGGGGGGGGGAAGGGGATTCATTAATTAATTTTTTAAATTGAGCTGTAATTGACACATATTATATTAGTCTCAGGTATACAACATAATGATTTGATATTTGTACACATTGGGAAATGATCACTGTAATAAGTCTAGTTAACATCTGTCCCCTTACACAGTTACAAACTTTGTTTCCTTGTGATGAGAACTTTTTAAAAATTGAAATATAGTTGATTTACAATGTTTCAGGTGTACAGCAAAGTTATTCAGTTATACACACACATATATATTATATATATATTTATCTATTCTTTTTCAGATTCTTTTCCATTATAGGTTATTACAAGATATTGAATATGTGCTATACAGGAGGTCCTTGTTGTTTTGTGACGAGAATTTTAAGATCTACTCTCCTAGCAATTTTCAACTATGCAATACAGTATGATTAACTATAGTCCCTATTCTGTACATTACATTTCCAGGACTTATTTATTTTATAACTAGAAGTTTTACCTTTTGACCCCCTTCACCTATTTTTCCCACCCTACCCCTCCTACCTCTGGCAACCACCAATCTCTTCTCTGTATCTATGAACTTGATTATTTTTTGTTTTGTTTTAGGTTCCACATGTAAGTGAGATCATACAGTATTTGTCTTTCTCTGACTTATTTCACTTAGCACAATGCCCTTGAGGTCCACTTCTGTTATCACAAATGGCAAGATTTCGTTCTTTTATGGCTGAATAATATTCCATTGTATGTGGTGTGTATGTGTGCAAAGTGCGTGTGTGTATACATGAATTGTATATATACATTTACCCGTTCATCTGTTAGTGGACACTTATGTTGTTGGCTATTGTAAATAATGTTACAATGAACATGGGGATACGTATACCTTTTTAAATTAGTGTTTTAGTTTTAGTTGAACAAATACCCAGAAATGAAATTGCTGGATTATATGGTAGCTCTATTTTTAATTTTTAAAAATAAATTTAGGGCTTCCCTGGTGGCGCAGTGGTTGAGAGTCCGCCTGCCGATGCAGGGGACACAGGTTCGGGCCCCGGTCCGGGAAGATCCCACATGCCACGGAGCGGCTAGGCCCGTGAGCCATGGCCGCTGAGCCTGTGCATCCGGAGCCTGTGCTCCGCAACGGGAGAGGCCACAACAGTGAGAGGCCCGCGTAACGCAAAAAAAAAAAATAAATAAATAAATAATTTATTTATTTATTTATTTTTGGCTGTGTTGGGTGTTCATTGCTGCGTGGGCTTTATCTAGTTGCAGTGAGCGGGGGTTACTGTTCGTTGCAGTGCACAGGTTTCTCATTGTGGTGGTTTCTCTTGTTGTGGAGCACAGGCTCTACGCTTGTGGGTTTCAGTAGTTGTGGCATGTGGACTCAGTAGTTGTGGCTCGCGCACTGTAGAGCACAGGCTCAGTAGTTGTGGCACACGGGCTTAGTTGCTCTGCTGCATGTGGGATCTTCCTGGACCAGGGCTCAAACCCATGTCGCCTGCATTGGCAGATGGATTCTTAACCACTGTGCCACCAGGGAAATCCTTCTATTTTTAATTTTTTGAGGAACCTCCATACTGTTTTCCACAGTGGCTGTACCAGTTTACATGCCCACCAACAATGCACAGGGATTCCCTTTTTTCCGCATCCTAGCCAACACTTGTTATGTCTCATCTTTTTGATAATAGCCATTCTATTGGGCTTGAGGTGACAATCGTGCTGTGGTTTTGATTTGTATTTCCCTGATGATGATCTATTGCTTTCTTAGAGCCACATAGCATAGGCTTCAGAGCACCAGGTCACATGGAGCTAGCTGAATATATATCTTAGATTCTGGACAGGAAGACACACCACATGAATATTCTCTTATTTATGTATTTATTAAATATTTATTACCCATCTCAAACTATATTTCTATTGGGTTCAAAAATGAATAAGAAGGGCTTCCCTGGTGGCTCAGTGGTTGAGAGTCCGCCTGCCAATGCAGGGAACATGGGTTCGTGCCCCGGTCCGGGAAGATCCCACATGCCGCGGAGCAGCTAGGCCTGTGAGCCATGGCCGCTGAGCCTGCACGTCTGGAGCCTGTGCTCCGCAATGAGAGAGGCCACAACAGTGAGAGGCCCGTGTACTGCAAAAAACAAACAAAACAAAAAAAAATGAATAAGAAGAAGGAAAAGAGCCACATGAATAAATGGTTTGGAAAAATTTAGGAACAATTAGAAAAAAATTATTTGAAGGCAAGAATGATGCCAGTTTCATTCATCTTTAAATCCTGAATTCAGATGTAATGAACACTATATTCTTTTTTTTTTTTTTTTTGTTTTGTTTTGTTTTACGCGGGCCTCTCACTGCTGTGGCCTCTCCCGTTGCGGAGCACAGGCTCCGGACGCGCAGGCTCAGCGGCCACGGCTCACGGGCCCAGCCGCTCCGCGGCACGTGGGATCCTCCCGGACCGGGGCACGAACCCGCGTCCCCTGCATCGGCAGGCGGACGCTCAACCACTGCGCCACCAGGGAAGCCCTGAACACTATATTCTTGGCATTTATTCCCAAATTCTTCCTTCTCAATAAGGTCCATTTTCCATTTGTAGAGCATGCGGCTCCAGAGAGGCTAACTACAACTGTGGTTCCAGGGGTGACACACATGACCTGGGCTGTATTTCTTATTTCCAGTCACTGTATTTCTTCTGCTGGTCACAGTATTGGCTCAAAAGTGAACACGTGACCCAAGCTGGCCCAATCACAATGATTCTCAAAATTTTGCTGGGAATTATGGGGCAATGAAACTCTCTCTGGGAGCAGCTGGCAGCCATCATTGGACCAGTACAGGATGATGCAGAAACAACAGAAAACAGAGCAGAGAAATAGATGGCAAGAGAATAGGTTCCTTTTTTGACATCACTGAGCTACCGGATCAAACCCAGCCAAAAACTAGCTCCATCTCTGCACATTTCAGTTACATGAGCCAAAACATCTCTTTTATTTTTAAGCTATTTTGACTCACGTTTATTTTTATATGCAACTGAAAGTATCCTCATCAATATATTGTAATGATGTCTGCCACATAGTAGGTACTCAATAAGTTTGTACAATGAGTGAATGATTCATCAGCTATACCATATAGAAACTTTTTATAAAGACTGAAAATATCTTTGTTTTATCTATACTTCAACAAGAATTAAAAATAGAAAAAATAGAAAAATCAAAACTAGAGAAAGCCATCAATTTATATGAAATATTTTGGTAGTAGATTTGGTGAAACACAATTGAATATGTATATAGAGGTTCTTCTGGATACAAACCCTGGTAACCTTTTAACCCTGAAGGATGTTACATAGTAAAGGTAAGTACCCTAACCATTCTATCTAAAGTTACAACATCCCTTGCAACATTCTCTAACAACTTCCCTTCTTAATTTTCATCCATAGCAAGTACCACCATATACATAACATATATTTTATTTTACTTATTTTCTCCAGGAATATATATGCAGTATTGTAAGCTCTATGGGGTTAGGGATTTTATTTTATTTTTTATATTTTAAAAATATTTATTTATTTGTTTTTATTTTTGGCTGTGTTGGGATCTTCATGTGAAGATCAACAAAGAGGTGCATGGCCTCTTCGTTGTGGCACGTGGGCTTCTCTCTAGTTGTGGTGCATGGGCTCAGTAGTTGTGGCGCACAGGCCTAGTTATCCCGTGGCATGTGGGATCTTAGTTCCCCGACCAGGGATCGAACCCTCATCCCCTGTATTGGAAGGCGGATTCTTCACCACCGGACCACCAGGGAAGTCCTGGGGTCAGGGATTTTAATCTCTTTTAATCATTGCTATATTCCCAACACCTAGAACAGTTCCTGATACATAGTAAACACTTGGTAACTATTTGACAAATGAATGAATAAATTATAACCTTGCTTAGCAAATAGCAGTAAAGGCAGACTGCACATAAATTATCATTTAGAATAACACAGGGTCTTCTGCATCAGATCAGCTAAGGGAGTTTACTTAGGACCCAGAGACATCCTAGATCTGAGCTTCAGGGAACTCTCATTCCACTAGAGATTGGATGGGAGGTATCACTTTCATTTGTTCAAAAGCCATAGAGAGAGATAGTTGGTCAAGACATCTCCACATTCTCTCTTTTGTATTCTTGTCGCTCACTTCTGACAGGCTCTGATTTGAGGCTCCTTAGAGCTAATCTCAATGAATCTTTTAAAAAATATTTTGAGGCTAGTAAAACAAACACAGATGAGGCCAGGATACCAACAGTTGCATTTTGCTGTAGGAGTAAACAATTCCTTTAATTCAGCTGCCACTTTTCCAAAATAAGCAATGCATCAAAATTTAAGGAAGAGTTTAGGTCTCAGGAAATATGTCATCAGGATCATATAAAATAGCTTAGGGATAGGCCCAAATGTGAGTGTGTAGTCTGTCAAATAAATGTATATCAGAGATGTAGTGACAATGACCTTCTAGACATCCTTTGATTAACCAAACCAAACCAGGAGCTACATTTCAAAACATTGTAGGAATTTACTGTATCCTACATTTTGTCTGGACATTACTAAGCTTTTCTCAAATTACTGACATTCTTGTTTCTATAGAAACTAATGTGCTTTAAAGGAAAAACTAGAGGAAAACTTAATGGCCAAAAGAGAACAAGATGAGAAAGCCCTGTGACAGAAGTTAAATATATGAGGGAAGAGTTTGTCAAAGGGTTTTCCCTTGATTTAAATAACTTTTGATTGGAGGAAAATATCTTCAAGGAGTAGCTCATGAATAGTTTGTCATACGTTTATAGTCATGAATTACTTTCCCCTTGAGTTTTTTTTAAATTAATTTTTATTGGAGTAGAGTTGATTTACAATGTCGTGTTAGTTTCTGCTGTACAGCAAAGGGAATCAGTTAAAGAAATACATATTTCCACTCTTTTTTAGATTCTTTTCCCATATAGGCCATTACAGAATATTGAGTAGAGTTCCCTGTGCTCTACAGTAGGTCCTTATTAGTTACCTATTTTGTATATTGTAGTGTGTATATGTCAATCCCAATCTCCCAGTTTATCCCTCCCCCCCCCTTGAGTTTTAAGCACTAGATCATGCTGGAAACTGAGGAAGAGCAGGTAAAATGGAAAATATGACTCCTTTATTGAACAGTGATAAGTATTTAATTATATGATATGATTTATTATGACTGCTCAAAGGCAAATAAAGCATTTATATAATATAAACTCAGAGGGTAAGTCCTGATGTCATAAGGTGGTAGGTATTATCTGGTAAAATCCTGTACATTGCAGCAAATTATTTAGCAAGGTCAATGAGATGACTTAATTTATTCTTTGATGACAAAGAAACTTATTGTAAAAAGTATTTACATATATACATACATACCTATACGCACACATACATTTGAAAAATGTGGATGAATAAAATATCCATAGAGAAACTATGCAGCATTGAGATCAATACCAATAGAGATTCTTTTTTTTAAAAAAATAAATTTATTTATTTATTTTTGGCTGCATTGGGTGTCCGTTGCTGCGCGCGGGCTTTTCTCTAGTTGCGGTGAGCGGGGGCTATTCTTTGTTGCGGTGTGCAGACTTCTCATTGCAGTGGCTTCTCATGTTGTGGAGCACGGGCTCTAGGCACGTGGGCTTCAATAGTTGTGGCACACAGGCTTCAGTAGTTGTGGCTTGCAGGCTCTAGAGCACAGGCTCAGTAGTTGTGGCGCATGGGCTTAGTTGTTCCACGGCATGTGGGATCTTCCCAGACCAGGGCTCGAGCCCGTGTCCCCTGCATTGACAGGGGGATTCTTAACCACTGCGCCACCAGGGAAGCCCTCAATAGAGATTCTTAATGGCATTTCAATTAGCTTAAGGGAATTTCAGTGCCATGCTGGTGTAAGGAACAGGATGGGGCAGGAGCAGGCAGGGAATAGGCATGAGTGCAAAATCTTGTCACCTACCATCTCTGATCTGTCATACTTGGGCAATCCTCCTTGCAGGAGTGTATCCTGGGGCTGAACTGCGTTCTATAGTCTTCACCCAGGAGACTTCTCACTTGGGTGGGGCTGAGGAATGGGGTACTCCACAGCATACAAGGACCCCGGGTTCATGTGGACAGAGGGAATTGACCTAAAAGATCTTTGTTAGGTTTTACCTGGGGCAGCAGTTCAGGGTGGGGTACATGTATTTGTGGGCACATTTTGCACAAGTAAATTAACATCTGCATCTTGGTTGACTGATTGACTTGATGAGAACAACAAACTCAAACCCATTTAAATAGAAAAGGAGCAAACGAAATGCAGTAAGAAGGAAAGGGTGAAAGAAGAATTTTATATCTTATTAAGATATTAGCCTTACAAAATTTTTACAGAAATATACTTTATATTCTGAAGGCAGTGGAGATAGACTCATTCAAATTAGTCAGGTTAGGCTAGAAAATGCTGTGGTAACAACTGAAGCCCCACGTCACAGGGCTCCACAGAGTGAAAGCTTGTTTCTTCCTTACACCTAGTCCAAAGTCAGTTGGAGGTGACTCTTCTTTTCCCAGAAACCCAGGAATCCAGGTTCTTGTCACTTCATGGTATGTCCTCTGTACACATGGCTTCCAAGTCTGCTGGGTAAGAAGGAGAAGGGGAGGGCACTCTGGCTTTTAAGTGACTCACTTTGGACATGACATGTTATTTCTATTCACAGTCATCTTGCCCCAGTCCAACTCTGAGAGAATCTGGGAAGTAGAGAACACATGAATACTCAGCAAATATTAACCAAATTAGCCATAGACATGAAAGGAAATGACAGAAAATTGGTGATAAAGGAAAGGATAAATAAATGAATGACTATTGAGGAATGTAAAGACATAATAGAGCAGGAAACCAAGACCCAGCCTCTCCCCATGGCATTAATGGTGATTAAGGGTTGACCTTAATCTTAATTTCTAAACAATGCTTTTTTTCTTAATTACAAAGTAATGCATGTGGACATGTAGGAAAATTTTTGAGAAGAATAAAAAATTGTATGTATAATTTCACCCCTCCCTTTCACGTCATACACTTATAACATGCTTATGTTTTTCCTGCTTTCTAAAAAGAGATCTCCTTAAATGTACCTTTTTAGACAGAATTCCTTCTTCTCCCTACTGGGAACATGGTGCTCCTCCCTCTACAGGGGCACTTACCACATGGTTGAACCCAAAGTCTGTCTGTCTCCCTTACTGGAATTGAGTTCCTGGGCACCTTTGCTCTCTCAGGGCCTGGCATGGATCTGACATAGAGCAGAATGAATAAGTGAAGGAGTGAATAAATGAATGGATGGATCATTTGCTTGCTCTTTAAATTTTGTTAGAATTAGATATTTTCATGTCCCTCTCCTCTGTATTCTGTAGTAAAACTCTTAATTCTTACTTCTTCAGAAGTCTTCAGGGGACCCAGATTGGCAGGAAGCTGGGATGTGTGGAGGTCTAAGTCTGTAAAGGCTGTGAGATACACAGCCTTGTTAGGACACGTCAGGGCAGGATGGGGCCGTGGAAGGTATTCAATAACTCATGTACCTGGAATTAGAGGGTTACCTGCTAATGCAGGGGATAAGGGTGGAAACTAGGGGCTTTTCATAGGACCATGGAATAAGAAAAAGAGTTAACAGAGTGGGTTGGGAAGATCCAGGATAATCAAGACTGAGTCTTAGCTCAGCAGAGATAGAGAGGCTTTTTTGAATCCTGAAACCGAGGGTAGTCATCAGTTAGATCCCTTAAACTATAACTTGTTTAATAAATAATATCCTGTGACCAGCCTTCACTGACTAGGCTCAAGTTAATTGTTCCTGCAAATTGCATACCCTCCAAGCTTCACGTAGCTTAGACAATATGTCACAAGACTCCTTTAACTACCCCTATACATAACACCTCTGACGTATGGGTCACTTTAGTAACCATTGCTTAAGTTGTTTTTCAGGAACTTGGAGTCCAGCTCAAGTTCCAGCCGGCTAAGACTGGTTAGGACCACTGACCCTGCAACTGGGCCTGTGAAAATGTCCAATGATGACGTTTTGATGTCAGAGGGCTAAAACTCCACCCTCAGATCATGCTAATGCTGTCACTTTCTGAACACATGTCCCGTGAGGAAACATGTGACTCAGATATACCTGCACAGAGCACTAATGACTTCACCTTTTTCTTCCCTCCAGTCCCCTTTCCCTAAGGCTCAGACCACTGTGCTTCTGTATCCCGTAAATATCCCAAGCCCTCACCTTTGAGGAGGCAGATCTGAGACTTGCTCGACTGCCTCATGAGCAAACCCTCTCTCTGCTGTGAACCTCCGCATCTCAGCATTTGGCTCGCTGTGTGTCGGGCAAATGAATTTGGCTCCGTAACCAGATTTGTTCCAACAAATGAGAGACCTGTGAGCAATTTCAGAAGGGAGAGTCAGGGTCCATGAGGTCTTCCAGAAGAAGAGAAGCGAGTGCTCTGAAGTGGACTGATGTGTTGACCGCACAGAACATACCCTTGTTTTTCCAGGAAACAAAATATAACCTTGGATGAAAGACTAAACACCTCAGCAAGAATAAGGACAGGATAATGAATACAAAGGACTAGAGTTTGAGATGGGGGGAGGGACAATTGGGAGAGGGAAACAGTGAGGGGCTGTTTAATGTTTGTTGAGTGGAACCAAATGCTTTAAACTTGTGCCAAGCTAATTGAGTAATGTGAGGCTTTGTGCTTGTAACTCACCTAATCTCTGTGTCACCTGGACTTTGAGATTCTCTCAACTTGTGGTATAAACAGTCTGTACACCTGAACTGATGATATGTTCTAGTTCAGTGGCTGTGGTGTGGAAAGGACATGTCTGCAAGAGAGAAGGGGGTGGGGGGAGAGTTCAGAACGCCAGGGAGTATTCTATTTAAAGAAACCAGTCCCAATTCCCCCCGGTGATGCCAAGAGAAATACTCAGAGAAACGATAGAGGGAAGCCAGAGACCATGCTTTTCGTCTAGGAGTTGTTTCGGAGGTACTCACCTCACCTGCTCTTCTCGTTAAGGCATACCCTGTTCTGAGGAAATGGCCTGATCTTGATTTGGCTGCATAGACTTGGCTTCTCCAGAGCTGCTGGGGTGAGTCACCGGTAGTGCCTATGTTATTCCAAAGTAGCAGGGAGAAAGGTTGTGTGAGTCTTGCTACCACCATGAAACTTTGGATGGTCTCCAAACCCTTAGAACTTCCCTAATGCTATCAAGAGACAGCAGCCAACTGGAATGTCCTTCCAAAGGAATTCCAACCTTCATCAAGAATCTGGGCAAGATGAAAGATTAAGTAAATGTACTGTCAGTTTGAATTTAGTAAGGCGGGTTGAATACCCTGTGGAAGTGGGGAATGGGAACGAGTGGGGGAACTTTTGCCTGTGGAAACCAAGTTACTGAAGGCAAAAAGTTCACAATCAGAAACCCCAATACTTAGAAATCAAACACTCTAAATCCACATTGTAACACTGTAGAGAAGCATTCCTTATACATCTGAGACAATTAATACTATCAATAGGGAGCTGGTATTGAACGTACAGCATATTTAACCCAATAACTGAGCAAAGTGAGGGCTAAGAAAATGGTGTGGGGCTCAAGGTCACACCATTGTTAAGAAGGTGGCACAACATGGTAAGATATGCCAATGACCCATCAATATGCTTCTCTGAGACCTTCAGAAAGTTGGGGCTGCCTTTCAACCCAAAGACAGCCTCCTACTGAAAACAAATAATCCCTCTTTCAAATTAACAAAAACAAACAGAACCCGTTAAATACAAATAAAATAGCAACCAGCAAAAACACATCATCACAAAACAAAACAACTCCTCTAGCTCTAAGCTGAATTTTAGAAAAAGAAGTATTGTGACATAGACATTGGCCAAAACTTATGAGAGGGAGAGAAGTTGCCCTTCCAGACTGAACCCATCTGAATCTTAGAGCTCGCTCACTCCCACGTATTAACATTGCTGTCTAGTGTCCACTCAGCCAATGACAGTCTTAGGTAGAGTTTGGAAAGGAGCCGAAAAAGGAGTGAGGGGATCTCCTGACTCCTCCCCTTGTTGTAGCCGCACTCTGTGCTGGGTCCCTGACCTTCATTTCCCTACTTCATCTTCACAGCAGCCTTGTAAGGTCCCTCATCTACTTTACAGATGAAGTAACTGAGGCTCAGAGACATTAAGTAACCGGCAGTTCGCTTAGCTAGTGAATGCTCAGGCCGAGACTTGAACCTGGATCATGTTCTCTTCACCACTTAACTCTCCAAGTCTTGGCTTTGATCACAGCCACACAGTCTGGGACATACCAGGGATTCAACTCAGCTGTTAGGTCCTAAAGTCACCCACATGGGTGAAAACTGAGGCTCACCTGTGAGAATCATTCTCTATATTGTGGTGGTTTCTTTCTCGTGATAAGAGCAAGGGAGGGTGTCACTCACTGTGGATCCCTCAGCATGGCGATAGATCTGCCCGAGAGAAATGACCTTGTTTATTTGAAAACAGCGTCTGGCCCCGTGGTACAGTTGGTTCAGCGCCTTTGGCTTCCATTCCGTAGCCCCAGCTCTCATCCCATCGGGACGGATCAGCCATCCGCCAGCTCTCCTGAGGGCCTCCTTGCCTCATGGATGTTGACTCTGTCCCCAGGCAGCACCGCCCTGGCAGGAGGGTAGGGGCGAAGGAGAGAGCCCAGCTGGGGAAAGAGCGGTTGAGCTTGCTGTCAGAGAACCTCCCTGTTCAGAGGCCGTCCTTCTTTCCAACTGAGGTCAAAGGGACAGTACACACACCGATTAAGGTCTCAGGGATTCAAGTCACTTGCCTGTTCTGACCACCTCCTGTTCACTGTTGGTGAAAGAGGGATCCTCTGTGCTAAATAGTAGGAGATGGTGGAACACATGACACCCAGCACTGGACAGATGAAATTGACAACAGTTCCTTAGCCACATGTACTCCCAGCCTGGGGCAGGAAGACACCGAATGCCATACAGAGCCACGTGGGAGTTGCATTTTGGACCAGAGTGAACAAGAAGGGGCTGTGGGATGGAGGCTTTGTAATAACAATAGGGTGTGGTGCCCCCTGATTCCCCCAGGAGGATGTGATCGGCTTGCTTGACTCATTTAGTAAGCCGGCAGGGTGGTAAATCCCGTTGGGTTGAAGACCAGGTGGGGTGTGGCTGGTGCAGCTACCAGGGAAACTAACCAGGTGCAGAGCCTTTCCTACTAGGTCGGGGGTAGGCGTACCTAATGAGAGCAGGGGGATATCATGGTTAGGACTTTGGGACCCTGAGAGGCTCAAAGATATGAAGGCAGCTCTGGAAATCTTAGGCCTTGCAATGCATTGCCCAGGATCTCAAGGTTGTGCTCCACCATGTTCTGGCTGTATGGCCTTCAGCTAGTTAGCTTCAAGCTAGTCTCTCTGAAAATACTGCATAGTACTTACCCTATAGGGCTCTCTGAGAGTGAGTAAATGTGTTTGGCACAGTGCCTGGCACACAAATACTGAGTAGATGTTAGTTATTGTCACCATCATCCCTGGAGATAGTAACAGTAATAGATGGTGTCGTCCAATTTTGTTCATGGTTGAAGAGCAAGGTCTTGCTTTGGGGTCTGGGGTCATTTGGTGACCTCGTCAGTCACATGGAAAATGCAGGCATTACTGTGCTCACATCACTGCCTTGACTATACTTCCCAGCATTACGAGGCAGCTGTGGAAGGGGTCAGCAAGAAGCTTAAAACGTTGAGGGGGAGAAACAACTCTAGCTAAGACCTTTCTATCAAGCTGAAGATTTAGACTATTTATAAGTTCTTTCCTTTCACTGTCTAAAAATAAATTATTTTGATCAAAAATGGAAACATAGGGATTAAAGGACTCAGAAGAGTGATTTGTAATTGGCCTCCAGACTGCACTCCTGTTTCCATTTGTCAAGAAGAAGCTGGTGAATAAAACTGCATGGAAGGACTTTATCAGCAGTAGCTTTCCTCCTGCAGCCTGGGATTAGAGGAATACTTTAACCTTGACACATTCATTTTATGATCACAAAGCCCTTTGCCTATCGGTCTCTTTTCCCCTTTTCATATTGTCCTGATGCAGGCAGAAGCTCTTAAAATGATCAGAGAATGGTTCTATTTTTTTTTCCCTCTCTCTCTGTCTCGTCTTCCTTCTCATCTTCCCCCAGATGTACTCACCAGTCTTACTAAGACAAAGAAAAACAAACCCTCAAGGATGTGAGCGTGACAATATTTTCTACACATATTCTAGAAGTCTGCTAAAGAGGAAAATAAGTATTGCCCTCGATGAAGAATCAATGCATATAGGATTGATTTCCAGAAAGATATTTGTTGAAATTAAAAGATTTCCAGGGAAAGCACAAAAGAGCATCTAAGAAAAATCAAATGCATTTAGCCATCAACTCATCTGCAAGGAACAAAGGGAACCAGGAAGCTGTATGTCAGAAAAAATATGCATAAGACATTTAATCCAAATGGTGATTATGAAGAGGATAGATAATCTTGTAAGAGTCCATTTGAAATTGGTATGGGATGGGCACCACTGATATGCATAAACCTCTGAGGTTCAAGTGTAAAATTGACTTGTATATTTGTTAAAGTGAGATCTTTATCAGAGTTAAATGTTCATTGTAAAACACTTGACTAGTCTCCCAAAGACATAATCATCTTTGTTGTTTGATAGGTGGAGAAATCTACCCACTGTACACCAATTTATTATAATTATGGAGTTTTACTTTACTTTTTTCTTTATCCAGCAACATTTTTGACTTGTTTTAGATTAAAGTATATGTCTCGTTAATTACGGCACTTAGTTCTCAGCTTGTAATTGGTATCTGGTGCTTCTGACTCAGTAGAGCTCTTAGTGTCGCTTCAAGCCTGGGGGGGGGGGGCTGATGAATTTGCCTGAGGTAAAGTAAAATGGAAAGTACCGACTTTCTTAAATAATTTCAGTTATTTCTTGCAGCTTCCACAATTTATGATTATTGCAGCGTAGTGGGCGGGAGTGGTGAGAGGTAGGTAGTACTTCTGATTATCTTCCAATCAGAGGGACCAAGATAGGGGCTCTATATTCCTGGCAGGGCTGTGTGCCAACATGTAATCAAATAGGGAACTGGGTGCCAATGGTAATTTTTTGAAATGTGCTTTTATGACACCCTCCACAAAGATGAAAGCAGTGTTCCCTAAAACAAACAAACAGCCCCGGACTTGGGCTGAAGCTCTGATATGAAATTTATTTATGTTTCACCAAACTCGACTTGAAAGTAATTGTACATGATTTGAAACTTTTAATTGTTCTTGTTGTTTCTCTCTGCAAATAAGGAAATCCTGGCTTTCTGTAAAAACTCTAGATCCTGACTATTGGTTTCTTTTCAAGGTTCTGCCACACTAATTGCTTTCTGTTTGATTCTGTGCCCTTCTGAAATTGAGGGTTGCCTCCAGGCAGGAGAAAAGCTGTGGTGGTGACTTGTGGGTTTGGGGACTGGGGTAACCCACAGCTGTGGCTGCAAGCCAGACTCATTATCCCACAGCTCGGTGGGGCGAACCGGGGGGCCCGTTTTACTGCTTCAGATCTGAGCCTGTGACTGGAAGGGTTAGAATCTCAAAGCTTTCTCTTTGCATTATTTATCATTTCTGACTGATAACAGCACCACTTTCTTCTAGGAATCAAACGCCGGTCATTATGGTTTTGTTTTAATGTGGTAGTTGGTGTTGTATTTCACTATTCTTCAGCCACAGATTTACAAACTGAGGATATATTAAAGGATCTGTGTTTCACAGGAAATAGATATTTCACTTCTTTTCAGCAATAATATGGTATTATTGCTTCTACACCAACGTATTCCTAATATTACTATAAGATTGCTTCCTTTAAATCTGTCTAAACTGCAGTGGTGAAAGTTGGAGTGACTTTATTGGTGTCTGAGAACATGTATGCGTTTGATGAAGTCGGAAACAATTTCATCCGTGTGTGACCTGATGGTTTTGTAAATGGGGTTTCGAAATCATAAATTCAGAGTATTAATAAATGAATTGCTTAGTTATCCAGAAAGGATAACTAAAGGATATTCACTCTCTGGGGCATATAGGCATCCTTGCTGAATGAAAACTTTACACAAATTGGTTAGTTAACAGGGAAGGCTGTGGGTCAGACTGCCTGGGTTCAAATCCCAGCTCTGTCAGTCACCAGCCAGGAAACTCTGTTGAGACACTTCTCTGAGCTTCAGTTTCTCCTGTGTCACCTGAGGGTTTTAATGGTACCTGGGACTCAGGGTTCTTAACACATGTTTAGTGCTTAGAACTGTGCCAGGCACCTGGTGGTGACTTAGTAAATGCCAACTACAATTATTTTCCTAAAATGTGCTAGGACTTTTAAAATTGTACCCATTAAATATTACTTGGTCTTTTCCTGCACACTCTGGGTCATCAGTGATGGCAAAGTGATGCCCTCTGGGCCCCTAGGCGAACTAACCTCCTTCCCTCCAGGTGGCGCTGCTGTAGCCTGGAGCCTTTAGCGGGCGTCTTCCTGCTGCTCCCCACTGCCCATCACTTTGTGGGCCTGTTGAGGGGGGTGGTTTCTTTGTCTTCTCCCACACAGCTCGCTCTGTTTTCTGCTCTCACTGCTCCCCTCCCACTCACCCCCTGCCAGTTAAACCACAAGTCTCCCACCCATGCTTCCCTTTCATCACAGTCATTCTGCTTATAATGACCTGAGTCGGTCTTTTTCCCCACTAGCCTGTAAGCTCCTTGAGACCAGGGCCCACGTGCTTGTCTTGTCCCAGGGGCTTGGTGGACAGTGTTCCCCAGAGCCACTAGCCGGGTGCCTACCCCACTTACGAGCATGTGCTGCAGGGGCAAACTCCCTGGGTTCGAATTCCAGTTTTAGTTTGCTGGCCTGTGTGATGGTGAGGAGGCTACTCAAACTCTCCAGTTTGCAGCTTCAGTGACCTCATTATAACAAAGGTGCTGACTTCCCGGGATTGTGGAGATTAGATGGAGTGAGCTAAGTGTAAGGATTAGCATATACTAAGTGCTCAACTAACTGTTAGCGGTTATTACAGTTGTGCCTAAACTGAGAAAGTAATCCAGAACCTTCATCTGTGAACCTTCTCCATCCCCTGTTGTAGAGGTGGTGGAAAATGTTGCATGACACTTGAACATCATCAAGAGAAAGGAGTTAAAGAGAATAAGGGTCTTCATTGTAATGTTGTGGCATTACAGATAGGACAAATCAGGGGCTGAAATAGATATTCTGTTTTCGCATATTAAAACTACATGTAATTCTTTAGCTCTTAAAGCAGCGTGTTGCCCGTTCGAAAGGGCATCTGCTCTCTCATTTTACCCTCGCAGTAAACTTCTTCAGTGAGTTATATGAACTATTTGTCTGTACAGCCCAAATTCATTAGATAATTGCAAGTGCGGTCCCAATGGTCCAACCACCATTCTGACTGTAAATTTAAATAACACTTCTCCCTGTGCTCTCTCTGCATAATGGTATGATCTAAGCAAATAGTTTTTGCCTCCAGGCCACGTTGGTCATGGTCATTCCACACTGGTCGTGGGTCATAGACTCACAGGCCCCCAGATCTGGAAGGAACTTCAGGGACCACCTAGTTCAGCCTCATCATTTTGACAGGTGAGGCTGAGGGGAACTAAAGAAGTTAAGTCACTTGTCTAAGACCATAGAACTGATTACTGGCCATGGGTCCAGGAGACTCCCATCACCTGTTGACTGCTGAGTTAAGATTTGGGAGAGCACAGGTCCTCTGATTTGTCTGCAAGTACATATTTCACTAAACTTTCCAATTTGATTACACGGTTTTTGTTTTGTTTTGTTTTAATGTATTTATGGAGTAAGCACTAGGTCAGGGAAAAGGAAGCCTGGCTTTTCTGACTCTATCCCTTATAAGCCTGGGGAATAAGACTTATTCCCCAGTTTTTGTCTATGAAAGGGAGAGCGGGATGCCCGCCCTGCCACCTAAGCAGGACTGCTCTAGGATCAGATGAGGTAATAAAGGAGAAAGTACTTTGAAAGAAAGACCAAATGGACCCTTGTAAGAGCCGGCTTTTGGGGTCACAAACCCCAGCTCTGCCATATGTTGACCCTTGGTCAATGAAGTTCATAAATGGGAATAAAGCTTATCATCTTATTAAATCTGCTTGAAGATTCAACGAAACAGTGTATAAAGTACCTGACACAAGGTGGACTCTCAAGAAATGGTAGCTGTTATCAAATCATTAAGATACCTTACAAATAACAGTGGATGGTAATCTGAAATCCCCAACTTGGTGGATTTCAGCGTCTGTGATCTTTGTGTATCTTCAACTCTGGGAACTGAACACAGTCAATAACTAGAGATGCATGACGCGTTCAATGTTGAGCTGAACCAAGTGAACCCAGATGTATTTATACTTATAAAATGGCTCGTTAGAAACCTTAACTGTAGAATTTATGAAGGAAAGAAAATGGTTGTTTTTGAAAATCGGTTCTGAACTTACTCAGGTTGGTTTCAAAACAATGAACTCTTCCACTTACCCGAATTAAAAATCTAATAAACACTGTGTAGGGGGAGATAAAGTCCAAAGCACAGACCAGGTGGGACTTTGCACCTCCAAATGGCCTCGAGCCAGGTTGTCCCCCTGGTACACAACGTGTGTGTATGTAAACACCTCAAAGAGCCAGGTAGAGGTGACTAAAAAGGGGCCGAGGCTTGTTGGGAGAATGGAAACTCCACGTGCAGACCTTTCCCCACGTGGGAAGCAGGAAGGGCCCTCTCGGGCTCTTGCGCCGTACTCCAGTTCCACTCTCCATTTACAGGGAAGACGAGGGATTGAAAAATTAAGCTGATGCATTGTTGTACACATACATTCATAAAGTCCTCATTAGAAAGTAAAACTGCAGGGTGGGAGTGATCAAAATAAATTGTATTGCCATGAAGTAATTAAGAGAAAATCAGGCAATCATAAGGTGATAAAAGCCTATTAGTTAAAGGGCCTGAAAAACACAGCGGGTTGTAAAAAATTAAATTCTCACACACAGGAAAAAAGTGCAAATACATGCAATTGTCTCTTTGTGGCAAAGAGTCAGATTACTGATGTGTGTGAAGAGTTAAAATCAAAGCCTTAATAAACGTGAGGTGCAATTTTATTTCTCATCTGTCCTCTGATTTGAGGATTTCTGTCTTCTAAATTCTTTTCTTTCCTTCACAATAATCTTACAAAACAGTTTTGTTCTTATTAGAAAATCCGTTTTTTTTTTTAATGACATGTAAGAGCATGCAGTGAATTTCACATAGATTTCCAACTCACTGGGATCATTCTAAAGCTATAGTCTTCAGATATCAAAAGAATCTTATTCTAATGCCATTATTAGAAATGAAGAAAACTGAGGCCTGAGGAGGTTAAAGCCAAGTTTGCGCTTGGCCATTGGGCTAGTTAATGGGAGCAGATCCGATGCTAGAGACCAGATCACTTCTCTTTCCCAATTCAGAGCTCTTTCTACCAGCTTCCTTGCTTTTTTGCTATGATGTTAGTTCTTGAAACATTTGGTCTATATAAGAGGTCAGCACACTTCTGTAAAGGGAGACAGAGTAAATATTTTTGGCTTTGCAGGTCATAGGTTCTTTCTTGCAGCTACTCAAGGTCTGTGGTTGTAGTTCAAAAGCAGCTATAGCCGATACTTAAACAACTGAGCGTGGCTGCATTCCAGTGAACTTGCTTACAAATCTTAGGGTGAGATTTGACCTGCAGGTGGTAGCTTGCTGACCCCTGGTCTATATCATTTTTTCAATAATCATTAAGGAACCCTTAAAATAACCTAAACCGACATTTCTAGATGTCATAAGGATGTTTCTACAGGAAAATTGACCAGTTCCCTTGGTCAGGTGTGTATTTTTTTCTGAGCACTCTTCTAAATTCTCTGAGGCCGTCCTCAGTGAGCCCAGTCCTTGGCACTACAGTGGCAGAAGCCCCAATTTTGGATTAATCTCACTACCCCTCTCTCCCCGTTTCAATAGCAGGTGTCCCGACAATGCAGGCTGGTACCAGTACACAGCGACCTTGCAGGTCTCCCAGGATAGGCGTCTCTTTGTCCACAATGGCTGATCTGAGCTTAAGGCAGGGATCTAACTACTTTTCTGCAACTGGATAAGTATTTTCCCTGACACTTCAAGTAAACTCTCTTTCTGGCACTGATCAGAAATGCCACATTTATCGTATATGAACCTTCCATATGCACGTAAGTCTGCCTGTAGATTTTTGCTTCTGTTTCATTAGTCTATTTGCCTCCATGAATCTTCGTAATATCATCTCTTCTTCACCAAGAAAGTCTTTGCCAGATTTTCTTTTATGTCTTTTAATAAAAATGTATAGGTTTCTTCCTATGTCTTGTCAACATTTTCATAATGTTTTTTAAAAACAAGCTACATGTCACTGATTTCTAACATAGCAAACAGGAATATAAGTGACTGTAGCCTGTGGAGTGAAAGCATGAAAGACTAAGCTTTAAGCAATTGAAGACAAGAGCCTGAGAACGCTCTGTCATTTCCGTGTCCTCTTTGGTACTGGGAGTGACTGACAGATGTGTACCCAGATGAGAGTGGGCTGGGCTGGGAAGAAGGCAACTTTATAAAGCACCTGGGCCCAGCCCAGGAGCAAGGTGGCCTAAGCCGCTATTAGTGAGCTGTCTGGTCAGCAGCCCCATGGAGAGGGGTCAGAAGCTGCCCCCGGGGCAGGGACTGCAGGGGCCTGGGGCATGCAGCACCCTCCTGTTGGGTGACACAAGCTTTGGGGTTTGATTTGGATAAAGTCAATCCATTTATATTTCCCTTATTCTTGCCTCCTTCCAGATCTCGGCTTCTCCCTTTCTGGCTAACTGGCCCCAGTTCTTGCCTTGTACCCATGTTGTTTCAGCCCAGCCTGCCTTATTTCAGTTACTTGCTTCTCATTCTTGCATTCATTTCTGTGCCTGTGTCTATTTGAACTGATTTATTTGGCATGATGTGCACGTGCTACCTGACTCTAGTCTCCTGACTTCTCCGACTTTGCTATTAGAATGATCTCCATTGGGGCCATTTTGCCTTCTGGTCTTCCGTCCTGGGATATCCCCCTGCTGCTCTGGCAACCATTTATTTCCTAGGAACATCTCTCTGCTGGCCTGTTGGCCTCTTGGACAAGACTCCAAGCTAACCCAATGCCTTTATTGTCCCCACAACTCATTACTGTTCTAGTTCATACTGGTAGCTAATTTCAATTATTCCCGTGTGTGTGTGTGTGTGTGTGTGTGTGTGTGCGTGTGCGTGTGTGTGTGTGTTTACATTAACTATTTACTAAGAGATATCAAATGCATTCCACAGAGTCACTTCTCACTAACTCTCCTGTTTATTGTATAAAGTCCTGTGTTAAGGGACTTCCCTGGTGGCGCAGTGGTTACGAATCCACCTGCCAACGCAGGGGACACGGGTTCGAGCCCTGGTCCAGGAAGATCCCACATGTCACGGAGCAGCTAAGCCCGTGCGCCACAACTACTGAGACCACGCGCTGCAACCCGCGCGCCTCAACCCCATGCTCCACAACAAGAGAAGCCACCGCAATGAGAAGCCCGCGCACCGCAACGAAGAGTAGCCCCCGCTCACCCCAACAAGAGAAAGCCCACGTGCAGCAATGAAGACCCAGAGCAGCCAAAAATAAATAAATAAATTTATTTTTTTTTTAAAAAGTCCTGTGTTAAATGAAGTTCTGCAGGTATCATTGAGAAGGCTTATCTGAACCAGGTGGATCCAGTCAACATATGGCTTCCCTTCCCTGGCGATCATGCTGGGCAGCTCAGGTGAGCAGCGCCCCTTATACTACGTGGATGCTACCGAACGGGTTATTGCTGTTGGTTTTGCCATTCCCAGTGGCAATCAGCATATCATTGGATGTATACTCGCATGTACAAACATACCTATTGTATAAGCTGAGGCACGTCTATATCAGGACGTGGCGAGTAGTATCGCCAAAGAATTCCAGCTTATAGGTATGACTTGAATTCACACTAATATAGAGGTCTCAACCATGGTCTTAGAATTAGTTTGGCAAGTTTTTAAAAGATACAGGTGCCCAGACCCCAGTCCAGACCAATGGAAACATAATCCCTCAGGGTGGGCCCAAACATTGGTATTTAAAAAATTTTCCAGATGATTCTAATGTGCAGCTGAGGTTGAAAGCCACTGTTTTAGCAGAACTTCTAGAGGCACCAGCTGTCCTGCTACACACCCTGTTGTCACCAGACCTCTCTCTCAAACTGCAGAAAACTTATGGGAACCCAGCCTGTGATTTAGGTCACACTATCTAACTTAGTATTCAAAACTTGGACTTTTTTTTTGTCCTTTCTCTGTTACGTTAATCCTTCAAACCCAGAAAGCGATATATCAGAGAGAATTATTTATAGCTCTTAAAAGGGCCACTTCAATGCCCAGATCCCATGGGTTTGTCTCCACAGGGAAATGGCTGTGGTATTTTTGAAGAGTCTGGTAAGAATTTCAACAGAATGAAAAGTTCATTGAGTATTAGTGGAATGGAAGCAAGTCCACAGTGGAATACTACTGTTGAAACAATATTGTATCAGTCAGTCTATCCAGATGTAAATTGGACACACAGCAGCTAGTCTAAGCAGAAAATTAAATTATGAAGGGATAGGTTGCAGGTAGGAATTGTGCCCAAACCTCACCCTGTGATTATTTCTGTGAGGCCCCTGTTGTTGCCTTTGGAGGGCCAGACAGGGCAGTGCACACTGAGGACCTGCGGCTGGAGCCCTGGAAGTTTTGTTAGTACCTAAGCCCACCCCCATCCCCGCCCCACGAATGCCTTCACTACCAACTTTGCTAAGTGGACTTTCTCACAGTGTTCTTTTCTGAGTGGAAATCTTGACACTGTGCAAGATTATGCGCAGCTGCAAGCATTGCTGGGAAACTGACTGATTTTTTTTCAATACCAAGAAAGCAAGACAGATATCATGAGAAATTTCTAAAACATAGGAAGGATGTTTAAAAGATATAGAATGGCGTCTAAGAATGACAAACACCCTGCCGTGCTCTTTCCTTTTCCTTACCAGAGGTACCCTGGTATGCAACCACTCAATAAAAACTAACTGGAAAATACTTGCTGTCCATCATCTGTATGTCTATGTGATTTCAAAACTCTGGCATTATCGCTCCTTGGAACATGCGCACTCTGTCTGATCTCTAATAATAATAATAATGGGGTGGAAGAAGGGCTTTCTTCTCTGCTAAAGACATTCTTGTTCTCAGTGGTGTTGGTGGGGATAGGTTGTAAAGGGGAGTATAAAGAGGCCGAGAAGAACTTCCCTCTTAACTCTATCCAAAAAGAAAAAAAAAAATCAACCCTGGAAGAGTTAGTGCCCTGACACCCACGTACTTTCATTTACACACAAGGTGTCCCTGAGGTCCAGAGCTGGACTTCACGATTTAAAAAGTTTACAGGGACTTCCCTGGTGGTCCAGTGGTTAATACTCTGCATTCTCACTGGAGGGGGCACAGGTTCGATCCCCGGTTGGGGAACTAAGATCCCACATGTCCAAAATTTAAAAAAAAATAAAAAGTTTACCAAGTACTTGAAGCAAATTTTGAAAGAGCTACATTAAAATACTAATAAAGGGGGCGTCCCTGGTGGCGCAGTGGTTAAGAATCCTCCTTCCAATGCGGGAGACACAGGTTTGATCCCTGGTCTGGGAAGATCCCACATGCCATGGATCAACTAAGCCTGTGCACCACAACTACTGAGCCTGTGTTCTAGAGCCCGAGAGCCACAACTACTGAAGCCCGCTCGCCTAGAGCCCATGCTCCACAACAAGAGAAGCCCCCACTTGCTGCAACTAGAGAAAGCCCACGTGCAGCAATGAAGACCCAATGCAGCCAAAAATCAATAAATAAGTAATTAAATTTATGAAAATAAATAAATCGACTTTACTCCAATAAAAAAATACTAATAGAAAAATTAGAGCTTTGAGGAAATGTGGTAAGAGAATGCTGTGAACATATGAAAAAAATTTTCAGAAAATACCATAGTTTTTATGGAGAAGATGGTACTCTTTTTATCAAAGACAGGAAAAAAAAGGATTTTCTTTTTTATTATGGAATAACAGGAAGGATTTTTTTCATACCAAAGAGACAGTTCCCCCACAGCGTTGCCCTCAGGACACTCAGTGAGTCCCCTGGCCCTTCAGTAGAGGTGGTTCCCATCTAATACAGATGGCTTCCAGGAGGACTCGCCTAGAGGGGATATAATGACCCAAATAATCTCTTCAAGTCTCTTAAAGCTTTTGATGCTGTGAAAAATCTTTTTTCTAGTCCTCCAGTGGAAACCAAATTAGTGTCTTCAAGCATACTGGTGAAGTTTATCCAGTCAGATGAAGCCTCTGGGTAGTTCGTGGAGTAAGCAGTAGATGCCCATCTGAGAATGGGCCTGCCCAGGGCTCTAGCCTTGCCCTCTCCCTGTAGCACAAGCAGTGTGCATTCATCTGGTCCCTTGTCCTCATACCCAGGGCAGCCCTGGGCTTCTTGAAAGAAGCAAAAACTCTAAAATATAGACTTCAAAGACAAAGGGGATTCTATTTTAATATTTTTATTTCATTAAACTTGGACCAATTACGAAAGGTCAACAAACAAGATAAACATTGGTCTGTACGTCTTCCAGAAAGGCTGAGGAAGCAAAGCACAATATAATTAAATATGCACTGACTGTTGACGGTGCATATTCAATTCTGTTTCCATCCAGGAGGAAGAAAAGTTGCATGTGGGAACACTTACTGTGTTATCAAGCTATGTAAAGATGTTACCATTTCTTGAACTTCCAAGTTCCATTCTGTCCTTTGCTGTTGGGAACCTGTCGTAGATGCCAAAGAAGGGTCAAAGTGTAAAACACAGGGGGCCCAAGCAAATATTTCAAAGGATGTGTTTGTTTCCATTCAAATTATTGAATAATGAATGAATGGGAACAAAAATATCTTGATATTATCATTGAGCATTTATTTACCAACCACTGTAAACACCTTACCTCAATTTTATCTTCATAAAATGCCTATGAAGTACCTATCATGGAAGAAAATGAGGTTCAGAGATGTCAGCGAATTTGTTCATGGCTAAAAACTGGATTTTCCCATAATCTGTCCACTTCTCTACACCATAGGCTTGGGCAGGCTTCACTGCAATCAGTAGCTGTTGGGCGTTATGATGGACACTACTGGTGTCCCACCACGTCTTCTTGGCTTTACCACTTCAGTGCATATTGCCCAGCTTCTAAGTTGATAGTTCTTTGCCTGAAGACTTTTTCTGGTTGATCTTGAAGCTCGTTCTGCTCCTGCAGCAGGTCCAAAGTGTCCGTGCACGAGTGCCCCACTTGCCCACGAGCAGCTGTCAACGGATGACCGAGAGGAGCCAGTCTATAAATGCCCAGCCCCTTCATCCTTCAGGTGGGGCCACTCTAAGACCATCTTCTGTGCCGACATTGAGGTCCTCAGCAAAAACAAGCTTCAGCGATCCCTAGCAGGAACATGCTTGTCAACAAAAGAAGGTTCTTTCCTTCCCTCCCTCATTTCCCCACTTCCCTACCAGTGTTTCCTAGCATTGCTGTCCAAATAAACCACTTGCACTTAGATCCTTGTCTCAGGATCAGCTTCCAGAGGAACTCAAAGTAAGGCAGTTGTATGTGTGCCTTGCTACTCATAAATGGAGGTGGGGACTGAGGTAACTGTGATGGTTTGATGGCAAAAATGACCATCAAATTCTCCAGCCCTCTCTGTATCCATACCCTTTGTAAAGTGAGGTTTTAGCTCCTCCCATCAAGAGATGGAGTGTATTTCTCCATCTCTTGCATCTATGCTGACCTTTTTCTTTTTTCTTTCTTTATTTTTATTGTTTAACATCTTTATTGGAGTATAATTGCTTTACAATGGTGTGCTTTATAACAAAGTGAATCAGCTATACATATACATATATCCCCATATCCCCTACCTCTTGCGTCTCCCTCCTACCCTCCCTATCCCACCCCTCTAGGTGGTCACAAAGCACCGAGCTGATCTCCCTGTGCTATGCGGCTGCTTCCCACTAGCTATCTATTTTACATTTGGTAGTGTATATATGTCAACGCTACCCTCTCACTTTATGCTGGCCTTGAAACGTGCTTTGGGCAATAAAGTGAGGGGAAGTGACAGTGTGCTGGGTTGAGCCTCCATGAAGCTTTGTGTGCTGCTCTCCTCTCTCTCTCTCTCTGTCTCTCTCTCTGTCTCTCTCTCTCTCTCTCTCTCACACACACACACACACACACACACACACACAATCTCTCTCTCCCTCTTACGTGCTCTCTCTCAGATGTCTTCTTCTACCTCCTTATAAACAAGCCTAGGCTACTGTAGCACTGGGGGATGAGGTAACACATAGAATAGAGCTCCCTAGAGGTTGAAGCCATCAGAGAGCAGCCCGCCCCTGGCTGATGCACCCGTCGACTGCAGATACATGATCCAGTCCAGCCGCCCTCAGCCATGTCTGGCCCAGATCAGCATAACCACCCAGCAGACCCAGAGACGTAGAGGCAAAAATAAATATTGATGTTGTATGCCACTGCTCTTCGCTATACAGCACTTTCATGGCAATAGTTCACTGATGCAGTTACTGCAAGCTCTTCTGATTTCTGTTCTTTCCACTTCCTTCCTTTCACTACACTTGTTTTGTACATATTCACTTTCTCTATTCCTCTCTGCTAGTGTCCGTAAATATATTATTAGTTCCTTCTGATCACTGATCAAGCTGGAACTGCTCAGCAATGTGTAGCGGACTCTGCCATTAATTTTACTGTCACCTAAAATTCCAGGAAATCTTTGTAGGCCTTTCCTTCAGTTACTCTGCCTATTACAGGTTGAGGAGCAAGGATATTTTTATTTAACATTATAATAGAAGAAATCATCTAAAGAAGGGCTGGAAGGCTGAGGGAACATAGAGGCCCTCAGAAGACAATGGAAAAGGAAGATTCCCTCCAAACATATATATTTTAAAACAGAAAAGAGAAGATGGGACATAAGAAGATGCTTCATTTTTTTTTTCATTCTATAAATGAGCCGCTATTATGTGCCAGGCACTGTTAGGTGCTGAGGATGCAAGGGTGCATGAAAACATCGTTTCTGCCCTTGAAGAACTGAAGTTCTAGTGGAGGAAAAGCTAGAAAAAAAAAGAAAAAAAGTTAAATCATTTTCCATGCTCTGGAGGCTTAAGAAAGGATGTGTAAATGTGAATTTCTCAGGTGCGGGGGAGGTTCAGATGAGTGAGGAGTTCCTCTGAGGCCCTGGTTTCCCAGCAGGAAGCTTAAAAGACATCCAAAGCTAGAGGTCCGGCAGGGTAGGGCCTGTCCCAGGGGAGGGGAGGGGGTTTGACAGAGACCCAGTTAAGAATTCCCTTTTTTTTTCTTTTAGATTCCACATATATGTGATATCATATGAAAAAAAAAAAAAGACACAAATGAACTTATTTCCAAAACAGAAATAGACTCACAGACACAGAAAACAAACTTATGGTTACCAAAAGAGAAAGGGAAGTGGAGGGAGAGATAAATTAGGAGGCTGGGATTAACATATACATGCTACTATATATAAAATGGATAACCAACAAGGACCCACTGTATACCACAGGGAACTCTACTCAATATTATATAATAACCTATAAAGGAAAAGAATCTGAAAAATAATATATATATATCAAAATATATATATATTTATATATATCTCTGAATCTCTGTGCTGTACACCTGAAACTACATGATACTGTAAATCAACTCTACTTCATTACAAAAAAAAATTGTTTTTTTTTTTAACATCTTTATTGGAGTATAATTGCTTTACAATGGTATGTTAGCTTCAGCTTCACAACAAAATGAATCAGTTATATACATACATATATTCCCATATCTCTTCCCGCTTGCGTCTCCCTCCCTCCCACCCTCCCTATCCCACCCCTCCAGGCGGTCACAAAGCACCGAGCTGATCTCCCTGTGCTATGCGGCTGCTTCCCACTAGCTATTTACCTTACGTTTGGTAGTGTATATATGTCCATGCCTCTTTATCGCTTTGTCACCGTTTACCCTTCCCCCTCCCCATAACCTCAAGTCCATTCTCTAGTAAGTCTGTATCTTTATTCCTGTTTCACCCCTAGGTTTTTCATGACATTTTTTTTTTAATTCCATATATATGTGTTAGCATACGGTATTTGTCTCTCTCTTTCTGACTTACTTCACTCTGTATGACAGACTCTAGGTCTATCCACCTCATTACAAATAGCTCAATTTCGTCTCTTTTTATGGCTGAGTAATCATCTCACACCAGTCAGAATGGCCATCATCAAAAAATCTAGAAACAATAAATGCTGGAGAGGGTGTGGAGAAAAGGGAACCCTCTTACACTGTTGGTGGGAATGTAAATTGATACAGCCACTGTGGAGAACAGTATGGAGGTTCCTTAAAAAGCTACAAATAGAACTACCATATGACCCAGCAATCCCACTACTGGGCATATACCCTGAGAAAACCATAATTCAAAAAGAGTCATGTACCAAAATGTTCATTGCAGCTCTATTTACAATAGCCCGGAGATGGAAACAACCTAAGTGTCCATCATCGGATGAATGGATAAAGAAGATGTGGCACATATATACAATGGAAAAAAATTGTTTTAAAGGAGCCTTCCCTACCACTACCAGGCTTCACTAAGCAGTGTGATCCTGAGAACCCCAGAGGCTGACGATGGGGCCAAGCATCCCGAGGGCTCTCCTGTCCGCTCAGGAAGAGAAATAAAGCTCTGTGGTTGTTGGGGAAATGAGTTTTATAGTTCCTTGGTAGTTCACAGATTTACATGTAGTCTACCTTCTTAATAGCGATCACTGTGTCATTTGGCATTTGTGTTAATTAAACTTTTTAATAAAACTTTGGGTTCACAGTGCTTATCTCATATTTCAGACATTCCCAGGAGTGCTTAGAAAGGGGCTCAGAGTAGGAAAAAGATGCCATTTGGCAATAGTCCATGAAACTAATTACCATAAAGAAGTCATGAAAATTTGCACAGAAGGGCTTGCTACAAATATTTGACTCAATTTAGAAGATAATTTACCTTAGTTTTGCCAGATTCTCAACATATCCAGTCCCTCAACTCCCACAGGAAGCTTGTAAGAGCATCAATCACTTTGCTTTCCCAAGATTCCAACAATATGAACTTGTCCCTTCAAATCTGACTTCCTTTAGGGACCCCGTGGAAGTCTAGATGCTAACACCATGAAATAGGAAAATAGATCTTTCTTTTCTCTTTAGAAAAGAGTCACCAACCTGAAATATTCCACTGAAGCTTGAAATTCAGGACAAGCTTTCTGTGTCATCTTCTGAGACACAAAATAATAGCACCGTGTCAGCCACTTGAATGTAAGCCCCTTAAGGGCAAGGATTTTACCAGTTTAGTTTAGCTCGACTATATTTCCAGCGCTCAAAGTATTTATTCAGTAAAAGAATGAAAGGATGATATACCGTTTCACACCCAAGAATAGCAAAGCCAATTTAAAACACAAATGAATACTGAAAAAAAAAAAAGAGCTCTTTTCTAGTAAAAGGAAAAAACAGTGTGTTTCTCAATATATGAATTACCGCTACCAATACAGAAAGTATATCTATGTGGCCCAGGGTGTAAAGAGGCCTTAGAACAGGCCAGGACAAATGTCCCAGGTCTCATAATTTGAAAGTCTCTGGGCAATTACCTGTACCTCTTTTCTGAACCACATTCTGCCTCTCTGTCCATAATCAGAAGAACGCATACGACCCAGGACGGTGATGAGAAAGGTAGTCTCCTCTCTTTGCTAGGCCAGAGCCCTGGGGATTTTGAATATCAGAGGACCGGTGAGTGGTGCATTGAGAAAGCACTGGTCATGGTTCATGAAAAAGATGATGGGTCACAGCTTTCTCTTTCTTGTGGTCTTCTGTCTTGGTGTTTTGATTCCATAAGCACCTGATCTGAAAATAGTAACATTATTCTTGTTGTTTTTCAGATTTAATTTGGTTCTAGGTGTCTACGAAGGGTTTGGGACTTGCTGCTTTGTAAGTGATACCTGGTAAAGCCCTCAGCCAGGCCCACCCTAGTACCAATTTTGTGCCTCCGTTCACTTATGAAGTCCCAACTGTCAGCCATGCATTGACACATAGAGAAAAATCATTTCGGGTAAATGATTTCCGTTACCGAAAGCCTGTAAGTATAATTTTCTGAGTTTCTTCTGTGGAAGACAAAGATATACCTCTGGTATTTGATAAATATCAAAAAACGTTTGGCTTAATTTTAATTTTGTTCTCATGGGCTTCCTTGGAGACCAATAAGAAATTCTTGAATTGAAAAATCAAGGGACAGATTGAAGCGCTTCTGCTGCTCAGTACCGTGGGAGCATGACCCAAGCTTTGCCGGGGTAGGGAACAGAATCAGTGGTCATCAGCAAATTTGACCCCAAGCATGGGTTTATCAGTCCTAGACGAGAGTTAGAAAGGACCCTAACAGCTGTAGAGTCTAACCACTCATCCTGTGCTCGCCTCCCTCCTCTAACATGTTGCCCATCTCTCCTTGCCTCTCCCAAGATGTCCATCCCATAGAACAGTGATTGCACACTGGCAGCCCACAGAGTATTTTGTTCGGCTTGCCTGGTGTTTAGATGTTTCTTAAATTTAGCTGTAACATTTAAAACCTGGGAGAGTCCTCATAATTTTTTGGACTCTGCCTTCTCCTGAAGAATAGTTCACTCCATTGGTTCTGTATTCCTGCAGACATCAATAGCCTGGAGTATAGTAGCTCCTCCCCCATTTGGATGAAGCATTTGCTTTCCAGCTTACCACGGTTTCCATCCAGATTGCTTTTCATTCGTTATGTTGCCTCTGTGTGCCTTGCAGTCTCTGACTTTTGTCCCAGAACCCCTACTCACTGGCTTGACACCACAAGAAATCAACTCCTTTTTTTTTTTTATTAAAAAAAGGAGAACTTACCTTCACTTCTTTATAGTCTTCCTGCTATTGTTCATGTTTCCTTCAATCTTCTAATTTGTGTCTCCATAGTTTATTGATACTCTGGTTCATTTGAGTCAAATATTATCTTGTTTGGGTTCTCACAGGGTCTGCATTTTTCCGTAGGTCCTACATAGTTGGGGCAAACAGGGAATGAATATGGTCTCTACACAGGAGTTAATAGCTCATTTAGACAAAGTGGAAAAATAGATAGTTGAGGCAAATTAATGTATGTGAGGTAATACATAGATGAGGATAAGAGCTCTTGCCCAGCTGTGGAGCCCTGCCTACTTGCAGAGAGATGCGTCTTGGTTGCCATTGGCGAACTGGTTCTGCCTGTGTTGAGAAGACAACTGAGGGCCTTTCTAACATCCTGTGTGGTTACACGTGAGCTGGGAGAAGCAGAATATATAATTGTGCATATGGGAACTGAGTCTGATATCTTTGATTGTTAATAGCATCAAAGCAAATTTCTTAAAGCTCCTATGATTTTTCTGGACTCACTTGTTTATTGTGCTTAGCTGGAATCATGGGAAAGCTAACATTTACTTTACATTCATATTCAAAAGATATTGGCATTATAGTTGCTTTTGGGTGGTCTGAATGTCTCCTCAGACTTGGACAGGGCCCACTCAGGTCTTAGGAGAGAGATTACCTTACTTTTAAATGATCAAATTTCCACTTGCAGATTAATAATAGGACTCCCTTCAACAGTACTTCTCAGGAAATTTAAACTTTGTTAAATACACATATATACACATGTACATATACAGAGAGAGAAAGAGAGAGAGAGAAACAAATGGGGAAATTGGAAATGTAGAAAAGATTACATTACAACCATTTAAAATGGGCATTTGTCTGTCCCTTGTCACAAGTAGATGGTAGCAGGTATATACTTGACCATCTTACTGAGCACTTCCATGAAGTAGAACAAGCTGATCTTTTCCACTGGACTTCACTGGCTCCCCAGCTGTTTCATATCAACAGACAATGGCAGGAAGCACCTACATTTACTGGACAAACCCATTATTATTTGGGGGGAGGGGGAATAATTTAAAGTAAAATAAAGGACAACACAAACCTTTGACACAATTCAAACACTACTACAATTTCTAAAAGTCTAATCTATTTAGTTAACATTTTTGACTGTGGCTTTTTCAAATCTTAACCCTATTAAAGGGTGGCTTAAGAGTGGCATCAGAACCATCATATCACACAAAAGGGTTTTTCCTGATGCGATTTCTAGCCTGTTTGGAAATCTGAAGCTTTAGAAATCTACCAAGACTGGGACTTCCCTGGTGGCGCAGTGGTTAAGAATCTGCCTGCCAATGCGGGGGACACAGGTTTGATTCCCTGGTCCGGGAAGATCCCACATGCCCCGGAGCAACGAAGCCGGGGCACCACAACTACTGAAGCCTGCGAGCCACAACAAGAGAAGCCACAGCAATGAGAAGCCCGCGCACCGCAACGTAGAGAAAAAGTCCGGGTGCAGCAACAGTGACCCAACGCAGCCAAAAATAAATAATTAATTTTTTAAAAAAAGAACTCTGCCAAGACTATCTAATTTGCTAGATTTTTTTGCCCAGTATTGAGGCTTGCGGGTTTGAATAAAAGTCAGAGAGATCTGTGGTAACGTCTCAATACATACATTTTCATAAAAAAAAACGTTATGAGAAAGAGAGAATGGGGGTGCAAGTATATTAAGGGAGAAAAGGTGATTCCAGTTTTTCACAAGTTCAAATGTCTTAGTTCCTGTCCGAAGGAACATTGCAATTGAAAGTGAAACAATTCGGGCTGCCTTAGACATGCTAGGTGGTAAGTGGAGTTACTCACGTTTAACCTGTATAATCAAGGGGTAGTTAGTTATGTCCACTCTGACTGTGGTCATTCAGAGATATCTCAAGAATGGCAAGATTCGGGAGAGCAGCACGGGACAGTGGATCATGGGAGAGAGGTTTGGAGAACTTCCCAGAAGTCATTGAAGCATTCCTTGAATTGGTCTAGGCTTCCACAGGAAGCAGAGAATAGTGAAACTAAAGTAAGAAATAGACCTAGAGACTGAGCTCAATACTGGGATTCAGACAGAGCCTTCACTGGCAAAATAAAAACCCCTTAATTGAGTATTGACTCCCTTCAATTCACAAAATGGACTTATCTCTCTCCTTTTTAAAATTACTTATTTCTTTATTTGGCTGTGTCGGGTCTTAGTTGCGGCATGTGGGATCTTCCCTTTGCGGCGCTCGGGCTCTGAGAGCGCCCGGGCCTAGTTGCTCCACGGCGTGTGGGATCTTAGTTCCCCGACCAGGGACCGAACCCTTGTCCCCTGCATTGGAAGGTGGATTCTTAACCACTGGACCACCAGGGAAGTCCCCGAATGGACTTACTTCTAAGAACTCACATATACCTGAATGGAAGGGATTTGGGGAAAGAGGCTCTTTTTGGGGAAACAACGGAAAGCATCCTTATGGTTATTTTGCTGAGATTCCTTGGTATAGCAAATAATTAACTTGGTTAATTACAGGTGCTCCACCCATCCTTAGGGAACTGTGCAAAGGAGAGGTTCTTCAGAATCCAAGTCAAGTGCCCCCAGAGTCACCCTTCCATGCATCCTCTCTTACCATCCACTGTGTGTATGTATGTGTGTGTCTGGGATCCAGGGCAATGTGAATTTTCTTTTTATTTGGGAGATTGTCCACAGAAAACAGATCCTCTTTTCTCTCGTCCACCTATTAATTGTTTACAATATTTGTATATCTATGCAAAATACTTGAATGGGCTGTGATGCCTTTTTCCCTTGTTTGTATTTAATTAAATTGTCATTTGACAATTAATTTGGTTATTTTGTAAGTCTGAATTTTCTTATGATAAGATTTCTTGAAGAGGACACAACTGTTGTTTATGTATTCAAGTGAGCCACTTGAAAGGCAAAGTTTATACCTTGGTTAATTTATTATTGTTTTTCTGTTTTGTGAAGATATTCTTTCTACTCTATTTATAAAACCCGGTTAAGAGGGCTTCCCTGGTGGCGCAGTGGTTGGGAGTCCGCCTGCCGATGCAGGGGATACGGGTTCGTGCCCCGGTCCAGGAGGATCCCACATGCCGCAGAGCAGCTGGGCCCGTGAGCCACGGCCGCTGAGCCTGTGAGTCCGGAGCCTGTGCTCCGCGACGGGAGAGGCCACACAGTGAGAGGCCCGCGTACCGCAAAAAAAACAACAACAAAAAAAACCAACCCGGTTAAGAGCTGCTTGCTATTCATTTGGCATCATAGCTTTTGTGTAACTAAGTTTGTTCTTGATTTTTAAGAATTTCCTCTGTGGAGTACGGCCTCAAGATAAGAGGACAAACACTTAAATCAGCCTCTTCCCTCCAATCGCCGTCACGGAGAGAAGTATGTGAGGCGATGTTCTCTGAAAACACTGGGCAGGGAGGAGCTGGCAAAGCAAAGATGTGATTAACAAACACGTTTTAGGAACTTGTGATAGACAAAGTCTGCCTTTTGGGGAAGACAACGTGCAACCCACTCCTCTAAGCACTTCCTTTGGAATCACACCACAGGGCTGTCTTCCTATTTGCTTTCAGCCGCAGCTGTTGACTCAAGGAGATGTGTCAACTGTTGTCTTTCCTGTTGCAAAGCTCATTTGGCTGCTGAGCCATATTTCAGGACTGGGCACCTGAAGATGGATGTGGAAGAGAGGAAACTGGAGAGCACAGACAGGCAGGCATTTGAGAAGTCAGCCTCCCCAGGGCCAGGTGCTTGAAGCTTAAATGATCGTTTCCCCTACGACTGTGCCATGGTCCAGTCAGGCCGTGGCCACTACCTCATCCATCCCCAGTAAGCCCAGGGGGTGTTTTCAGGTGAGTGGCTAAAACCACTCCTTCTTTAGTTCAACTAACCCTCCATCATCTGACAGAATGAGTAGGAGGGAGAAATACAGGGAGGGGGAGGGGGAAGGAGCTCCTCTACTTAGAAGTATTTCTTTTGCTCAATCAACTTTCTCATTTGTAAAGTGACCACAATGTTATTCATCACAAGTGATATCGGAAGGATAGATAACCATACACAAAAATGTCCACCAATGCTCTGGCCCACAGAAGATACGTAATCAACTGGCATGTGTCTAAACCTCACTCTTGGTGCCGGTGCTAACCCCGGGCTTTTGGGGGGAACAGGCAGCTCCAAAGCACTGTGGGGGGTCCACCATCACTTACAAATGCACCAATTCCAACAGCCCCATGGATGATTCTGCGCCCAAATTGGCCACCCTTCCTGAATCGAGCGTGCTAATCACTAAGCTATTGCCTCTCGGCTTCAAATCCATCCTTCTCTACTCTGCTCTGGGACTCCGGAAACTACGTTTTTCCTTTGTCAGCTGGTTCCCTGTGAGAATCCGCCAATAGAGAAAACTCGAGGAAGACAGGAAGGCAGGAAGAGGGTAGCGTGGTAGTGCAATTGGCTCCCGACTCGTTTGTACCTGCGCTCTCAGAATCAGTCTCAGTGTCTGCGCCACCCCCTCTTCCACAGAGGCAACAGCCCCATCCAGGTGGTGCCTCTTTTCAGATGTCCGAGTCCCAGTTCCATGGAATGTCTCTGAAGGTTTCTAGGTTCTGATAACCCTATGTCCTCCCTGTGTTTTCCTAACCTTAGAAATGATGGGCACTTTCTGCAGTTAACATTGCTGCATTATCTCTGTGCGTCCTTTTTGATATTTTAGTTCCTGAACCCTTAGAGTGCTATACACACACTGATGCACCTTACGTTTTTCATGTCACGAAATATCTGGTAGATATTTGTGCATAGAGATCTTCCTTGTTCACTATATTAGCTGCATGGTATTTCTTTAGGCTGATGTGTCATTATTTAACTAGTTCCTAATTGGTGGATTTTGGCTTATTTCAATATTTTGCCAGTTCAAACCATGCTTCCGAGAATGACATGGCGACATTACATACCCCATACATCATTTTGCATTAGTGTTAAGTATATCTGTGGGACACTTTCTGAAGTGATATTGCCAGGATCTAAGGATATTTAGATGCATTTAGATGCTGCCAAATTGCCCTCCGTAGGGACTATACCAATTTACACTCGTGCTAACAACGTATGAGAATGTCTGCTTCCCCTCAGCTTCCTCAACAAAGTGTTACAAACCACTTCTGGAGTTAATAAAGTGAGTCTTTCATTGAGCCTCTGAGGTCACGGTTGTGATATTTAAAAGACTCTCTTTTACAGGCCTTACAACTCTACCCTACTTTGCTGATCTGTAAGTGAACACTTTCTCCAGGCAGACAGCTTAGGGCTCCACAGGGAGCACTGTACCTTGTCTTAGGCCCATCTTCTTCGCTATCTCAGCACAACGGTGGAGCCCGGAGTGAGGCGGCATAGGGATCAGAGCTCTAGATTAAAAGTCAAAAGCCTGACGGTATCTCTGGATGTCAGTTTGACCACCTCCACGTTCTTAGCTCCAGATTCCACTTCAGTGTTATCCTTTAATATTTATTTTTCAGAGAATTTTTTTTTTTTTTTTTTTTTTTCAGTACGCAGGCCTCTCACTGTTGTGGGCTCTCCTGTTGCGGAGCACAGGCTCCGGATGCGCAGGCTCAGCGGCCACGGCTCACGGGCCCAGCCGCTCTGCGGCATGTGGGATCTTCCCAGACCGGGGCACGAACCCGTGTCCCCTGCATCGGCAGGCGGACTCTCAACCACTGCGCCACCAGGGAAGCCCTTTTCAGAGAATTTGGTCTTATTTTGCAGGCAGTGGGGACCTGTCAAAAGGTTTCATCAGGGGAGTGAATGGGGAGAATGGACTGATGAGGGGAGAGGGGCTTGAGCCCAGGTGATGGGGGTCCAGGTGACTCATGATGGAGGCCCGATGAGGCAGCAGCAGCAGCAAGAGATTCCAGCTGATAGGGTGGAGGGAGACAGGAGATATGAGGAGGAAGGGAGAAGTTGCAGATGATGCCGGGGTATTTAGCTTGATGTACCTGGTGAGCAGTGTATAGAAAAGAAGGAGTTGGTGGGAGATTGAAGAAAAGTTTTAAATGTATCTTTACATTTTTTGACTATTTTTCCTAGATTTTTAAATGAAAATTTTAAAACATGCAAGAATGTTGATCAGGGAAATTGAATACTCCTACTCTTGTCATCTAAATTAAAAAGTTATTAATACTTTGCCACATTTGATTTATACACATTTATATACACACACGCATTCGTTTTTGCAGAAACATTTGAAAGTAAGTTTCAGGCATCATGAAAATTTATCCCTGAATTCAACATTTATCTCCCAAGCATAAGAACATTCTCCTTCATAAGTACAATACCATTACCACATTTAAGAAAATTTTACACTATTTCTCTAATATTATCTAACTTAAAGCCCATGTTCAAATTTTCAACATTATACCCAAAAAATCTTTTATAGCTTGTTGTTTAAAGCAGGATCAATCAAGTTTCAGGCATTGCATTTGGTTATCTGTCTTTAGCTCTTTTATTCTAGAACATTCTCCATTTTCTAAGTGATATTGACCATTATTATTTATTGTCATTTTGGAGAGACCAGGTGGTTGTCTTAGGGAGGTCTCACAATCTGAATTTGCCTGACTGTTACCTTGTGGTATCATTTAACTTGATCCTCTACCCCCAGTGTTTTATATAACAGGAAGCTGAGTGTAAAGTCTTGATTACGTTCAGGTTAAACGTTTCTGGCAAGAATAGTTTACAGGTAATCCCATGTATTTTATATTTTATCCCATCAGCAAGTGTATAATGTGGGATACTAATTGTGAAACAATACTACATTTTGTCACTAGATTAGTTAAGGTGGTGGCCATCACATCTCTCCATTGTAAAGATACATTTTCCCTTTTGCAGTTAGCAAGTGGTTGGCGGGGGAGATATTTGGGCACCCAGCTATATATTTTAGCACCTGTCTATCCTTCATTATAACATATTTTGGAAAGCTGACCTGTGAGACATCAGGTGGATTGTCCGATGGGAAGCTGGTGGAGCTTCGGGAGTTGAGGTTCAGAGACAGGACTGGGTGCCACTGGTGTCCAAAGTATGGCTGAAGGCAGTGAAGAAGATGAGCTCACCCAGAAAGGGTGTACAGAGAAGAGAAGAGAACTAGGGATGGGCAGTGGAAGCAGAGCCAGCAAGAGACCCAGGGGAGGAGGTGGGGATACTGAACAAGTATGGACACACAAGCCTGGGAGATAAAGTTCCAGGTGGGGGGTAGGGTGGAGGCAACTACATCCAACCCTGCAGAGGATCTGCAGGAGGTCATGGCACGTAGAAAACCACCAGAAAATTCATAGTAGATTGTTGAGAACAGGATCTGCTTGACAATGATGGCAAGGTCTGAACTGGGCAAAGGCAACCACTTTTCAAGAAGCTGGATGTGGGGCAGAGAGAGAGAAAAGTGCATCTTCAGAAATAAGGGAATGTGGTCACAGAGAAGATTTTATTTTGCTTGCTTGTTCATTTGTGGGATGCAGTATATTGGATCCTATTTGAGCGCCAAAAGCAATGAACGAGTGGAGAGGGAGAGGAGACTAAAGAGGCAAGGGGATAATTTACAGGTCATGGTCCCAGAGGAGAGAGGAGGGGGTGTGATCAAAGACACAGGGATTTCGCCTTTGGAAAGAATTGTCCTGTTCAAGATAAAAGTAGTACTGAGGATGGAGGAAAACGTGGATGTGCTGGGGAGGGAAGATGGAGGCGTTCTTTCCTGATGACCTCGATTTCCTCAGTGAGGTGGTAGATTCTCTCCTCTTCCAAGACAGCAGGTATGGGGGTTCAGGGCCCCGAGGAGAGTGGAGAGTTCTGAACAGCTGCTGTGGAGAATGGGAGAGGGAGACGACACATGCCCATGTGACAGCAGGGAAGGAGATTGTCAAAAGCCCACCGAAAACACGCATGAAAGGGCCATTCCTTATACATCTGTAGCTCATTAAGAAGATCATAGCCTCCTAAACAGTCCTCATTCGATTCACATCTGCCTCTGCTATAGGTTTAAACAGCAGTGTCAGTGGTGCCTGGAAGTCAGCATCCCCAGCCTGTCTGACAAACGCTCCTCAGACGGACAACCCTCCTGCCCCTGCCCCCCGCCCCGGGGCCAGTGAGATGCCTGAGCGGTCACACTCACAGAGACCCATTGTGGCATGTCAGAACCCACCGAAAATGTTCCTCCTGTGCATTATGTATGACTTGCCTGCATTTATATAATATCCAGCTTCCTGAAAGTAATTTGTTTTGGATTGTGTAGTGCTGGGCAGCACATCAAAGGTATGCTAAGCAGTGGTAATAAAACATGGAGGTTTATGGTCACTGAGGTATTAAATATCACTCATAAATTACAGGGTGAATATATTAAATGAGCTATGGTTCGGAGAACAGTAGGCGCCCCATCTCTGCACATATTAATTGCTGGTGCCTAGCTTATTAGTTATCAATAGTTTCTAAGGCTTTGTTGCTATTGTTTTCGTAAGGAACCATGCTCTGCCCTTGCTACAGCTCTGTGAGCGCGTGTGAGTGGATGTGTTGTGTTCATAGGCTGGCATGAAGCATAATGAAAATGGGAGGGTACGTTAGGATACTGTAGAGTCTGACAGCCCTTCATTTAAAAATCAAGTATCCCTCCGTCGGAACCACTGGCATACTGGTTGCTGTCTCCTAACCAGGCGTGCCGCTTGTTGCTGTGGACTCCACATGGCAAAGTCAGGACAATACAGCTCTATTTCACTTCAGGTTCTGATCAGTTTGACTTTCCGGTTCTGAGGCTCTATCCCAGTGATTCCCACCCTTTTCTGCCAAATTGTACCCCACTGGCAAGTAACTAAATTTCGCAGGTTCTCTTTCAGCTTGAATACTCCAACGTCCTTTTTTTCTCTGCCCACCTCTCGTGTGGCTGTACCATTATAGCCTCTGAATTCCTCCCTTCTCTCCTGTGTGAGCCTCTGCAAATTTCTTCTCAGATGAGTTTCTTTAGATTCTTGTGTTTAATTATCCAATCTAGAAATTTCCATGGAGTCCCAGAGGACAACCAAGCAGAAGGGGGCTGGTGTTATAGTAGCTGAATGGCTCACGCTTCGGGAACTTAACAATTTAAAACAGACACCCAGAAACAGATGGAACCCCAGCTTTGCCTAGTGGGAGACCAGAGCTATAACAGGCAGTTGAGAGGGTAAGGAAGTAGGTGGCTGAGCCTATAATCAGACTAGACTCCTGTCATTAAATGGCCTTGACTCTTACAGGTCAATACATATCTTTCACTGCAGGTGGCTCTGTGTGGCTACCTTTGTCCAGCAAGGCCACTCTATACTTTTTCAGTTTGATTTCAATCATATGAAAAGAGGAATCCCAGAGAGGAAAGGTAGGTGGACATAGTTTCCTAGTAGTGTAGGTTAAACCTGCTGTATCCAGTATGGTAGCCAAGAGCCACATGTGGCTGAGCTCTTGAAATGCGGTGAGTGAGACTAAGGAACTGAATTTGTCATTTTATTTAATTTTAATTAATTAAAATTTAAATTTGAATACCAATACTTGATGCAGTTTTTAGAAAACTTTTATGTATGTTTGAGATAAGTTGGGTTATTGTGAATCTATCTTTACAACTTTAAATTTTATGAAATCTAAATGCAGAGCAAATATTTCTTTCTTTCTTTCTTTTAATATTTATTTAGGCTGTGCCGGATCCCAGTTGTGGCACTCGGTATCTTAGTTGCGGCATGCGGACTTCTTGGTTGCGGTATGCAGGCTCTTAGTTGTGGCATGCATGTGGGATCTATTTCCCTAACCAGGGATGCCCCCTGCATTGGCAGCTCAGAGTCTTACCCACTGGACCACCAGGGAAGTCCCAGAGCAAACACTTCTAATGAAAATTTTCATCCAAATAGAGATGCACTCTAGGTAAAAAATGCACACCAGATTTTAAAGACTTAGTGTAAAAAATATTTAAAATATCTTATTGGGCTTCCCTGGTGGCGCAGTGGTTGAGGGTCCGCCTGCCGATGCAGGGGACACGGGTTCGTGCCCCGGTCCGGGAGGATCCCACATGCCGTGGAGCGGCTGGGCCCATGAGCCATGGCCACTGAGTCTGCGTGTCCGGAGCCTGTGCTCTGCAACGGGAGAGGCCAAAACAGTGAGAGGCCCGTGAACCGCAAAAAAAATTTAAAAATAAAAATAAAAAATAAAATAAAATATCTTATTTACCTATAGGATATTTTGAATATGTTTAGTTAAAAAATCTATTATCAAAATTAATTTAACCCAGTTATGTTTAATTTTTTATAATATGGCTACTAGAAAATTTTAAATTACATATGTGGCTCACATTATGTTTCTTTTGGATAGCTCTGAGTTAGGACAAATATTTTTTGGAGGGGCATGTGGACCCGTGAATTTTACAGAAATCTCAGTTGTAGCAATTACTTGGCACTAGCAGGGCCAAAGTTTGAAGAAAGTGCTGAAATACTTAAAAGAAATGGCCAAGGCTTGGAATTCAGACTCTACACACAGGTAAGGGTCTGAATTTCTCTATAATACTAACCACCAGTCATCTTCTTCTGAATATTTTTAAACATTATATAAATGATATTTTTCTGGTATGCTTCTATGTCTTTTTTCCCTTTTGTCCTGAACATTATGATTTTTGAGAGTTCCCCATAGAGATCCAGAGAGATACTTGTAGCTCTAGTTCATTCAATTGCACTGCTGTCTATGCCTAGTATGCCATTATATGAATACACCACCGTTTCTTCATTGGCCTCCTTTTGAGGGACATTTGGATTGTTTCTACCATTTAGGAGATTCTTACCATTACAAACAAATGGTGCTATGAACGTTCTTGTTCACAGTTCCTCGTACACATGTACAGAGTTTCTCTAGAGCGTAAGCCTGGAAGCGAAAGGCTGAGCACTTGTGTATATACAGCTTCAGCTTTACTAGATAGTGTTCAATTATCCTCCAGGGGTTGTATTTCTGTATACTCCCAACAGCAGTGTTGCTTCACTCTCTTCTCCACATGCAGTATTCTTTAAATAAAAATATTTTGCAACCTAAAGTGTGAAAGTGTCTCTTCACTGCTTCATTTGCATTTCCCTGGGCATCTTTTCATATTTATTGATCAATCAGACTTTCTTTCTTTCTTTCCTTCTTTCTTTCTTTCCTTCTTCTTTCCTTCCTTCCTTCCTTCCTTCCTTCCTTCCTTTATTTTTGGCTGCATTGGGTCTTCGTTGCTGTGCGTGGGCTTTCTCTAGTTGTGGCAAGAGGGGGCTACTCTTTGTTGGGGTGCATGGACTTCTCATTGCAGTGGCTTCTCTTGTTGTAGAGCAAGGGCTCTAGGTGTGCGGGCTTCAGTAGTTGTGGCACGTGGGCTCAGTAGTTGTGGCTCATGGGCCCTAGAGTGCAGGCTCAGTAGTTGTGGCGCACAGGCTTTGTTGCTCCGTGGCATGTGGGATCATCCCGGACCAGGGATCAAACCCATGTCCCCTGCATTGGCAGGCAGATTCTTAACCACTGTGCCGCAAGGGAAGTCCCCAGACTTCTTTCTTGACATGTGTGTTCATAACTATTGCCTGATTTTCTACTGGGTGATTTGCCTTTCCGTTCGAAGGACTTGTCTACCAGTCCTCTTGAAGAGGATACGGGTGACAACTGAGCTGTTCAATGCCTCATCGTTCTTCCTTTTTCTATACTTGTTTTTCCTTCTCTTTAAATGTTTATCTTTGAAGTTTGTCATCTGAGATCAAAGAAGGGCCTCCCCTTTCCTCACTCCCCACCAACTTCTGCCATTTCTGATAAACCCAAGGAGTGGAGTGAGAAGACTCAAGCAGGATGGTGCAGCCGTGAGCCATAAGAGGACAAAGCAATACCATCTCTATTTCTCCACCACGGTTGAAAGCCATTCTTATGTGTTCTTCCTACATTAAGGATGAAAGTTGCTGTTCTGTTCATAAGAGAAAAAAAAAAACAAGATTAAAAACTACCACATTTAGCATAGGTAAGTATTGAGAAGGTTCCACTGAGACTATACTTAGATAAGAAGAATGAAATAATTTGAAGATTCCAACATTACCACTAGTTTAAAAGTAGTCATAAAAACTAGTTCAAAAGACAGCACAAATGCTTTTTAAAGCATCCCTTAAATCTACTGCTAAATATCAGGTTGAATCCAAGGGACTGCAATTTTTAAGCTGCCAATAAGACAAAGCTCTCTCGATAATTCTAGCTTATGTCTTCATAGACACTGGTGAACAGTCTTTGAAAGCTCTTCTGTGACCTGTAACAGATTTCATTTCTTAGGACACTTGGTATCATAAGTATAGATATGGTCATTAAATGTTAATAATGATACCTAGCATTTATGTAACACATTTCATCCAAGGACCTCAAAGAACTGAGCAAACATTAACTCACCAATTCCCATAAGAGCCATGAGGCAAGAGTTATTATATCCATTTCACTGAGGAAGGAACTGAGGCACAGAGAACTGAAGTAAATTATCTTACTCAAGGTCACATGGGACGTTAAAGTTTTAGCTGAGAATAGGTCTAGAGCTCATACTCTCTGTTCATGTTGGTCTAAAGAGTTATCTACTTGTTTTCAGAGATTTGTGGGGTTCCCCCCTCCATTTTCCCTTGGTGAGTTGTGTTAAATAAACAATTATGAAAAGGGAAATTTTTCAATGCTTAAAAGCAAATTTCCAGAGGGCAGCACAATGTCATATAATTTCGGAGATGTTTACTGAAAATAAGAATATAGGTGTGTAGCAGAAGAGGACAAAAAGTTTATATAAGATGTATTACTTATACATCTTATAAGTAAAAAGAGTAAAAGTAAGAGTAAAGTAAGAAAAAGTAAAAGTAAGAGTAAAAGGACCCTCAAGTCATTCCCTAAAAGAAGTTGCTACTCATTTCTTTAAAATTGACTAGGAAATTTCTACCATCTCAACTGGCAGTTCTACCAGGCCTACCCTAATAAGACTATTCAGATATTCTTCTTTCAGTTTAAGTCCCAGGGACCCTCATTAGTTCACTTGCCCCCCCATTTTATTAGGTTCTGAATTTCTTTTTATATTGAATTGACACCTGGCCTCAAGGCCTTAGTCCTGCCCTCTGGTGTGATACAGAACAAGCCTAATCCCTCTTCAACGTGACACACCTTCATAGCTTCAACCGAGATTTTTTGTCTCCCTCAAGTCTTTTCCCTGGAACAACCAGAGTTCTGGCAAATGTAACTCCTATGTTGTTGTTTCTAGGTACATCCCATTATGTTCGTCCCTATCTGACACACTCCAGTTGATCAAGGTCTTTCTTAAAATGTGGTACCCAGAACTAAACATCATATTCCAGATGTGGTTTGAGATGGGAGAACAGCTGCTCCCACTAACCACACCATAGTTCTTCCTTTATTTCAAAACTGCAGTTTAATCTTCCTGCAGGCTTTCCTTCTTCAGGCAAAAAACAAAACAAATAAACAACAAAAAGCGAAAACAACCCAGTTTATATTGTCCTTTCTTAAAGATTTATTTTTCATTATTTGAACAATTTCTATGGCTGTTTCCTCTCTTTTTCTAATGTATTTCTAAATTTCATAGAAGTAGACATCATGATCAAATAACACTTTTCAGCTGATTAAAAATGGTGAGTCTCAATTTAAGTAAATCTTAAGTTTTTTCTTAATCAGCTATCAGACCATAACCTTAGTAGATGTGCCTGGAAATTTGGTTGTATATTTACTAAGTTTCATGCAAGTTATATGCTAAATGCAGCAGTGGGGGTTATTGTTTATTTTTAGAATAAATATTGTGTGTGTGTGTGTTTCTGATTACAAAAGCAATGAAGTTTAGCACACTGGTTAGTAACCCAAGTTCGAGAATCAGATATACATGAGTTTGAATCCTGGCCCTTCCACTTATGAGACCTTGGACAGGTAATTTAAACTCTTTAAACTTTAGTTTCTTCATGTGTAAAGTGAGGATTATAATAGGACCTCTCTTATGGGGTTATTGTGAAGATATTATGTAATGATGAGCATAAAAGACTTAGCACGGAACCTGATGTAGAGAAAGCACTCAACAAATATAAACATTCTAATTGTGGAAATACTTGGAACATGCAGAAAAGAGGACAAAAGAAAAGTCATTTGTAATCTCCAGCTTATTTTAGAGATAACTACTGTTGATATTTAGCATATATTCTTCAACATTTCTCTATACTTTAGCTGCTCTTGAATAAAAGGGGTTCTTGCAGAGAAAACAAGGCTGTGAAAATGACCAGTGAAATTTTTAATGTCTCATGATAAGCAGTAAAACAATAATAATATCAATATTATGATAGATTTAACACTTTAAGAAACATACAGATACATACATTTAGGTCATTATTATTAGAAGTTGCCTAAAAATAATACATAATGGATCAGATATTCTTTTATAAAAGTAAATCAGAAGTGGACATTATTGATACAAAGGGCATGGCTACGGAAATCCTCTCAGAACATTCACACATATACACCTGGCCAGGTATACGTCAAGACCAAATTTCATCAAGTAACTTGTGGTTCTCAGAACCTTCTGTGATTTTTTACGTAACAACTTAGATATTTATCAAGTTTTGGTGATAATACAAAAGTAATACTTTGAAACTAGTAATATCACCAGGAGACTTAAATTCCAACTGTAGTTGATTCAAATTTACTTACCAAGTTGACTTACGGGATTTAGCTTATTGATAAATATATTTAAACTTGCACTAAATTGTTTTATTTATTTCTTTCCCCTAATTCCTTTCCATAATGTGGACTCTACTCTGGGAAAAAGGATCTATGGTTTCCAAAGCAATTTTATTTCTGGCTTCTCCGCTGCAATTGACGTGTGTGAGAGCATTATTAGACATGAGACCACACTTGTTCACCAGGACGGAGCCTCCAATGTCTTTTCACATCCCCTTCACACAGCCTCCTGCAGCTGCTAATAACATCTGGCCAGGGCTGGATTCCAGCCAAAGTAGGGAGACCCCCAGCACCAAGACCCTGAGGCATCCTAAAACCGTCCCTTTGTCAACCCCCTGAGCCACACCGTTCCCATGTAATAAAACTTCTAAACCGAGCACTGAAGCCAAGGGGGTGGCTTTGACTCAGACCAGGTCCTCATGCCGTCTGGCTCCTGGGCCACATGTTGGGCCAACATCTTGAAGGCAGAATCCCGGCCAGACAGTCCTGGGAGCTGCGAAGGCCTCCCGAGGCTTGACTCGGTGCCAGGCCAGAAGAAAGGGGGGGGGCCGGTGAGGCATGGGGAGGGGAACATAGCTCGAGACACCACCGTGTTTTATGGCTCATCGATACCAGCACAGAGGCAGATGGCCGTGGAGGCTGTTTGAAGAGCAGTCTGTGACAGACTAGAGGGTGCGGGCTCTGAGTCACGCCGACAGGTGTGTTATTATCAAAGTGACGCAGGGGGTCTGGAATGTGACTTAAAAGGTGGCAATGAGACATTATCCATAAACATATTAACTGCTTCAAGTAACATGGCACTAAACAGTGAGAGCAACCCCATTCTTACGAAATCTCTGTTCACTGGCCACGAATGAGCAAATACAACTGAAGCACAAACAGAAGTAAGTGAAAGGGGCAGGGTGCCGCTTCTTTCTGAAGGAAGGCACCTGAGCCTTGCCCTCCACACTTCTCTACTGCCCCATTTCCCCAGTGTAACTCCCATGACTATTATAAACAGTTTTCCGTATTTGATACCCTGTTAGTTCTCAAGAAAATCTTACCCTTCCTTGTCATCCTGACCTAGGATGTCGCCTTCCTCTTTCTTGAAGTATTATTTGACTTTATATGACAGGGCAAGGGGTCTGTCACTGTCCCCTATTTGTTTCTGTCTTTCGGGATCATAAAGGGTGTCTTTACAATCCACATTTCAGGTGGAGAGAGTTTCTCCAGCCTGGGGCCCTGGGCAGTAATCAGCAGCAAGTTATTTCCAACTTTACGATTGCTGAGTAGCATCCCCTGAGGGGGCAGTGACTGGCTCCAAGGCTGGTTTGCACTAGCAACTGTAGCAGATGATGCCGTGAACCGGGCTTTTCTGAACTCTGCAAGCCCGTTTCCATCTGCCAATCCAGCAATTTCACCCAGGTGTCCCTCAGGCACTCCAGGGAATAGTTTATCATCACCAACACTGCCTTGGCAAAGACAGGTTCAGGAGGTTGCCCTGATCAACCTGATCTATAAATAGGATAGTTACTTGTTCCAATTTTCCACATCATGTATGTTTCCACCTTCTGTTTCTCTGCCTATGGAATTCGGATAGTTTACAACTTGAAACCTGCTTCACCTTGTTTCTACTTGATTTTTTCCTTTTAACAGTATTATCATCATCAATAATAACAACAACAATAGTACCTATTTGCCCATACTTGTTACTTTTTTAGTGTTTGTAGCTGTTGCATATTATCTCATTATTATTAATTGTTTCATGGTAACTTTATATACAGTTGATTTATTTTGAGCAAATTCAGTACACTATTAAAAAGTATCAATATACGTCTTAAGGTTGTACTTTACTCACTTCATACAAAAGATTATTAGATGCTGTCTTCATACATTAGCTCAAACTTTGGCTAATGTCTGATTAAGAGACTAGTTTTTCCTAAACATAACTCTTTGCATGGGATTTGCATGTAACTAAAGGCTTTTTTCCTGACTAGGACATTTATTGAGGCCTAATACATCAACAGGCACCTTTTCATAGCCGATCTCATCAAGTTCTCCATTCTGCCTAAGAGATAGCTCTTATTATGTCCATATTATAGACAAAAACTTGGTAATATTGCCCAAGTCACAGAGCTAATAAATGGCAAATCCAGAATTTAAATTCAGAATTTAAAGTTCTGTCTAGCTCAAAATATTCCAATAATGAGCCTGAATTTCTGATTTAAGTGCAAGACACTTAGAATCTCAAAACCATAAGTATTCAACATTTTAGCTTATTGGATAAAACCAAATAAACCATACGAAACCCAGTTGTTCAGACAGAGTCCACAGGTTAGAAATAAACTTGTTAAAAGAAAAACTGCACAGAAAATACAACGTGTAAGCTTAATTATTTACTAGAGACACTTTATTTTCAATTATATCACGTAAAGGATAACTATGAAATAAATCTAAACTACTGAGGTAATGTCAGTGTTAATAAAGGGTTTTTATTATTACATAATTTAAATACTTCAGCTTACTTTTTCTAAATGATTCACCTATATTTCTGTTTTGTTTTTTAATTCAAGATTCTGAGATTTTATTAGCTAAATGATTCCTGCCGCCAGATAACAGCCATCTCTCTACAGGTGAGACAACAAATGTCCAGTATCTCTCTACAGGTGAGACAACAAATGTCCAGTAAATGCTAACTACCATACTGTCTGCTTTACACTTCTGTGACTTCTTGAGTTTTTGGCAGAAACTCAAATCTGCCAAGTGTGCATTTTAGATGAAACATTTAGCTGGAAATTAAGCTCCAGCTGTAGAGGAACCCTGCAAACAGTCCTTAACCGTATATAACAGTGATCTGCTGTTTGTAGCCTTAGGTAGATCATTAGACCTTTCTGCACCTGTTTCCACACTTGGAGGATGGAACCAGATAATTATTACAGACCCAAACATTTCAAACCTCCGTGATTCTATGGTTCGCAGCAAGGTCACAGGCTAAGTTTTGTGCTTGCTTCTGTGTGTGACTGTTGTTTTGGGCTTTCCAGAACCCTTTCCTCCTTCTATCAGAATAGCACCTGCTCCCACCCCAACAATCACTTGTCCTGTAATTCGGGTGTGGGAGCCACTCAGCGCACTTCCCCCACCTGACCACAGGGACGGGCCAGTGGTGAGCACGTGACCCAGGTAGGACCAACCCAAGGCTTCCTCAGAGATTTTCCATAAAGCAGCTGGCAGAGATATTTATCTTTTCCCTTTGGAACTCTAGCCATAATGATGTGGCCCTAGGGCTGTCTGTCCTCCTGTCCCCTAGCAAGTGAAAGAGCTGGTGAGCAAGAGGCCAGGCCTGAGGCAGAAGCCAAGGTGAGAGAGGGCAGGAGAAGACAGATTCCTGAGGGTGCTCCAGTCCCTGAATCTGGATGACACGGAGGCCAGCTCCATGGTCACCTTGCTGTGATTAGCTTACAGGGGTCTATCACGACCACTTCTTTCCTTATGTCGTATAAGTTTGGAGTCTCTGTCGCTTACAACCAAAAGGGTCCAAAGCAACACAAGTCTCTACCTTCCTCCAACTGCCAGTGTTTCTATATTCCAATTCAGTTATATTGAGTGAAAATGGCTTTTATGATTCTACCTGCTTAACAATTCACCATGTCCTCAGAGCTTTTACTCTTAAGGTGGTACATCAAGTGACAGACTTGACATCAATGCTGTAAAACACCGTGATTTCAACTTTTAAGCACTGAGTTTTAAGAGGTGGATACCTTTAATCATGAACCAAAGAAGTCTCTTCCACCGCAAAAACATCTGAGACCTTCTTTGGTATCTGGATTTTCCCAAAGAAGAAATCAAGCAAGAAGAAAACATCAAATAAATTACTAAGCCATTGGATAGAACTTCTAGAATGAAATTCAGGGGTGGTGGATGTCCTCTGTCATGTGGGATTTGACACTAGAACAAGTGGTAATAAGGCCTTTTCCTGGTGGCATATGCAGGGGAGCAGGAAGAGAGGGGGAGGGACAGCCCTGGCAGACACCTCTGCAAACTCAGATTTGGTGTCATGGAGATTTTCTGATCAACCCTGGAGAGACTGCTGAGCAGTGCATTCTATCTGAAGGTGCAGATCCAGCCCAGAGCAACCGTGACTCCCTATTGCAGGGAAAATAGGGATGCATGTTTTGGGGTAGCAGTTCAACACCTCCAGCAAGTACAGAGAATACAGAGGGGCACTTGGTCTAACGGTGGGGGAAGAAAACCACATACAGAGACTCCAACCTAGGGCCAAAAATGTAGCTGGGAAGAGAGGTCTTTCTGCCTCACTAGTAAGAATAACTCTAGAAAATCCAAAGGCAACAGCCAAGCCTGTGTTTGGTGCATGGCAGAACTTGTGAAAGACACAAAAGGCAGTGAGTGGCTGAGAGCACACACCAACTCTACAGATGGGGGGGGAGATGGCCCCTGAGAGAGAAAACCAACTGGAGTTACTCTCCACCACAGATATTCAAAGATCAACAAGGTTGTTTTCCATTTTAAGTACAACTTATTTGCTTTAAATACAAGTAAGCCTGAATCCAAATTGCAAGATGCCATGTATAAGTCCCAAGACTTCAGTTCCCTTTTTCCTTCTCATTCCATTTCTACAGTCAGTGCAGCATGCAGTCTCATCGTTGGGATTTGTATCACACACATATAATTGACACTGTAACACACTAATAATATTTTAGGAAGGAAAGTTTGAACACTGCTATGAAGGACTGTATAGTAAGTTACTCTAAGCACCACAATTTTGGTTACTGTAAATTCAACTCCGATGGGTTTGTAGGATTGAGCACTCCTTGTATATTATTTGTGCTTCATCCTCTTCTCTGTTTCCTTAAGCATTTTCTAAAGTTATACTCTAGCACTAGGCGGTACCACTGAAGTCATCTGTCCTAACCTTCTTGTCGTTTGAAGACCAGGACACCAGGGCTCAAACAGATGACTTGCTCAGGGTCACACAGGTTGTTAATGGCAGAGCCAGAGCTAGAAGCCAGGTCTGTGGAACACCAGGTCCATGGCTCCCAGGGCTCCTCTACAGAAGCCGGGTACCATGACAGGAGTGTTTACAAAAGGAAGTGAAGGGGACAAGCATACCAATTCAAACTGACCAGAGTGGATTTGAGCGAGCAGGTCAAAACTGTGACAAGATAAAAAACAAATAATGTTTCCTCAAGTGAAAATGACAGGGACTCATTTCTCAATCTCAAACAAGATGCTGAAAAGTTAAATAACTATAATTGCCTTTAAGGCTTTGACAGTACCTAACATTGGCATAACACCTTTCATCTGTAAGTTCTCAAAATACTGTAAATCTAGTATGATTTTTACATTACTAGTATGATTTCAGTTTTCCAGGTGGGGAAACTGAGGTACTAGGTGGAATAAAAAACTTGCCCAAAGTTATACAGAGAAGCAAGAGTGGAAGGTAACCTATGACCTACATGTGAACCATGGAATCACGGAGGCTTGAGATGTAAGAGTCCATATTAATTATCTAGTTCTACCCTCTGTGTGGAAACTGAGGTGCAGAAAGTTCTAATGATCTGCCTAAGGTCACAGAGCTAGTCAGTAAGTGATCAGCAGTAAAACCCAGGCCCCCCGAATCCCAGCGCTGAGCTCTTTTCCCTCGCTTATGTGGCCTGAGTACAGTCCCGCTCAGGCAGATGTGAAGTGAGCCCCAGAATGGACTTCCCAGTGAAGTCTTCTAGCTGCGAGGTTGTGCTTCTTTCCTCATTCCTTGCAAGGGATGATCAGCTCTAGAAGACAACCTGTCCTTCCTGGCTGTGAAGACCCTGAATGAGACTCAGAGTGCGAATAACCCACCCAATGGCCCTCATTTCAACAGGTGCATGGCAGCTCCCAGACTCCTCAGCTGTATCCCTTGTCAGAGGGGTTGTCAGTCATCAGACTGGAGGTCAAGTAGTGGCCAAAATGGCCTGGCAGCATTTGGTGCCTGCCGACCGGACTTGTTAGCTGCACTAGATTGCTAATGGCGTCTTCTTCAACTTGAAAAGACTTCGAATTCTTCCCCTTACAGAATACCCATAAGCAAAAAACACCCTTTTACTTTTCCTTTAAATATTCTTTTGGCAGCCACAAGAGACGGCAACTCTGCTACAGTTGAAAAATCTGCTCCACATCAAAGACACCCTTTCTTTTCACCAGGCTCACAGAGCTTTTTATTCCCAGCCCTCCTGAATATTCCAAACGCTACTAGTGTTTACATTTTTGTCCAGCCTACACGTCTTTTCCTGCTTAAGAACCATATGCCCTATCACTTTGGTCATGTGGCTAACACGCCCTGCTTCCTTCCTTTTCCTCCGGCTCTCCTGGCCTCTGACTCAGTTACACCCATCCTGGCTGGTGGTACAGTAGGGAATGTTTAAAACACATCAGCTCTTGCCAGTGCCCTCTGACACGGTTCCCTTGTTCAGGCCTGAAAATACTCCAGGCATTCAGTAGCCTGAGAACCACCAGTGTTCCCTTCATACCCGATATTTCAATAAATGTTCTCTGATGGTGACCATTCTAGAATCTGTGTCATCTGAAGTCTGCTTTCACTGCTCTTGTTCTTAGTGAACAAGAGTCAGGAAGTAAGGGAGTGATGATTGGGTTTGGAAAGAAGGTAAAAACCTAAGAGTATTTATAATCCATGTTTTGCCTCAAAGTAAAAATAGAAACCCCGGTCTACCCAATAACACTGAGTGGAAAAAAAAACAACAGCCATATTTGGGGTAGAAAAACCATTAACAGTCTCCTTCTCTGACCCTACTAAAATGTAGGGGAGTGAATTTTCAAGAAAATTCTTCATTCTTTCAGAGGGAAAACTTTTAAAAGGTCAAGTCATGCCATCTTCTTAGGTTGTGGCTGCACTCATTAACTCAGTCATTCAACAAAATATTTTTGACTATCTACCGTGGCTGGGGAACCATGCTAAGTTCTGGAGATAGGGCAGTAAGTAAAACACATATGGTACCTGCCCCGTGGAGTTTATAACCTAGTAGGAGAGTATGCACTGTTTGCTCACCTCACCCACTAGGTCTAGTCACTCCGTGGACACTTTTGTAAATTAAATATCCATGGAGTACAGAGTATTATATAAGGATATGGACTGCTCTGTTGTTGAGACGTTTAGTACAAGCCTTGCTAAATCTGCAAGCTGCAGGACTTCCTACCTTTGGGTCAACTGCCTCGCCAGCAGGGGCACCATTGTGCACTTGACCAGAAATAGCCACCGCCCTGTGTGTGCTCTCTAGGAATGAGATGGGCCAGAGGAGGCTTCTTAGCTGCTTATGAGCTACGGAGCACTCCATGTGGGTCCAGCACTTTGCCCTTTGTACATAATCTCATTTAATACTTACAATGACCCATTTCGTTTATGCTTTCTGGAGAAACTGAAATTCATGGAGGGAAAATTATTAGTTTAAAATCAAGAGCTAATCTGAGGTTAGGCCTGGGCTCAGATCTGTTGACTTCAAAGTTCTTTTCTCCCCCATGACACACTATCTCTCAAACCACAGAAATTAAGATCTACAATTCAATAACTTAAAACAAAAAATCTGCCAAACTCATCATTCGTGCAATAGAGGAGATGTATTTTTATAAAGAACATATCTGATTTTTAGATCCCTAAGGCTAGGGCTTCTTCACTTCTCCCTTTTTTACCTGAGGGTTTTAACTACAGAAGGCCCTTTGGAAAAAAAGAAAATATATATATATATATTTATATATGCCTACATCAGTTTCAAAAGATGTATTTCACATCTGGATCTACTATTCCATTTTTGCCCCAGTCTAGACCACAACAAAAACACCAACACAAAAACAGGAGTAAAAGGGAAATGCTATAGGAGCATTCACATGGGAACTGTTATTTAGAAATCATGTCCCTGAGCTCCACTTGCTCTGCCTCTCTGATCCAATTTATCCCCAATTCTCAAGACAATGTAATAGTTTGTAATACCCTGAAGGGGAACCAAAAAACCAAAACTGTACTTCAAAGCACAGAAACTCCTTTACGAACTTAAAAGAAATGATCAAGCAATTTAACATGAAAATGAGTCAAACTTATTTAAAAAACAAACATAATTGGAGGTCTACTGAATGAAGCAAAAGAAAAAATTGAGTTTTTTTTTTTTAAAGCAGATTGTTTTGGAAGGATATCAGGCTTTTCTAAGAAACACTTTGCCTGTTGAACGTGGTCAGGTGGTTGCAACACGGACTTGAACATATAGAATTCATGACCCACTTCTCCAAACTGTGAATGTTAGGATGGACTCTAAGCTTCTAGAAAAGTTGTTTATTAACTGTGTTGTTTTTTGGCTATCTATAACGCCAGTATGACTATAACAATATGATTTTTAAGCAATTGATTTTCTTAAGATTATAGAATTTATAGCACACATGGAATTATCCTGCCATGATATGGTCTGGCTGGTGGAAGGGCACTGTGTGGTGACGACAGTGACCAGGAGACACCAATGAAAAGGAGGTGTGTGTTTCCATCGGTGTCCATGGAACTCATATAAAATGGGTCACTAATGGGCAGGTAACCCAAACAAGCATGATGACACGGTCAATTTTTGGAAGGAGCTGAGGAGACAGGTGTGGGAAAGAGCTGTGTATTGCATAGAGTCTGAGCTGTGAGCTGAACTGCAGCAGAAATACAAAGCCTGTGTTGGAAAGATGAGCTGGCTATAAAAAGGGAGCAATGAAGAGGTGGTAGAGACGAAGATTAAGAAAAGGAGTGGTTGATACGAGGTTTGGGAAAAGATTCTTTTCTCCGTACTAATAGCTTTGCATTATTATTGATTTATAAGTATCCACTAGACTTACTAGAGTCAGTCCTGAGCATGAGTATGACATCTTCCTTTTTAAGCTAAGGGTCTCACGCTCAGGGCTTGTTAATCTAATACCAGTGACAGAGTCTCCGGTAGGAGACACAACCCGGAGCACCTCCCTGTACGGAAAGGAGCAGGAGAGCAGCCTGCATCGGGCATATTTCACGGAAATACTGAGAACCCCGTGAAGTGTAGACAGACAGACCCACCAGGAGCTGGGGAAAGACACCCTAGCTAGAGTAGGAATAAATACGCACCAATTAAGCAAAGTTACTATCCCAATTAAGCAACTATCATGGCCATTAAGAAGCTCAAATGAATTTGCTCTGCGATGTTCTGTGAGTTTGCTTGGTGATGGCCTGATGAAGTGCATTTACTGATTCAGGGCACTGCCGTGATTATGAATAACCCTCAGCTCTTATATACTTCTCTGAGTGCTCTGGGAATTACTGTTTGCATGGATCCTTGAATGAATGAAGATGATTCTGGAAGTGAAAAGGACATCACAGTCAAAGGGAAACATTCGAATGGCCGGAATAGGTCTTGTTGAAACTACTGATGCAGCTGCCTAAGCTTTTCTTGGAGTTCTTGGCCATTCCTTCTCTCTGGCTGTCTCACATCTTGTGATCTAAACAGCTCCCAGGGGTTCTTTGGTCAAGCAGGCTGGCCCTGCTTCCTCCTTTTGCTTGGCTGGTAACTCTCACATAGACTTCAATGGCAAAAAGCTGTCAACACTTCATAAAAGGATCAAACACCTTAAGATGTTGTATACAAGTCCCAGTGATGTTTTCAAATGCACTTCCTTTCCTAGTTCCTCATAGATAACCTTTTGGCATGCAGTGAAGTAATTTGGAAGGCGGAGAGAAAGTCCCGATTTGGGGAGAAATTTTTCCACCCATTAGTTGTCATCATACATAGTTTGGTTGGAGAGACATCTGATCAATGGAACCTTGTAATATTCCTGTTAGAAACCTTCTTTTTCCTAGGGAACAGAGGTCAAGGGAAGGTCTTTCAAAGGAGGCCAACTGTAAAGGCTTGGGCTTGCTTTCATGTCTGCCACCACAGTTCTTAACCATTTCTCCCCAAAGAGAAGCAAAAGAAAATACAGCTTTCCATCATGGCTATTCTTTTCATGTCAGCCTATTTCTTAGCAAGAAGAGTTTCAAAATGAAGTAAAGATTGCAGAGTTTCTTCCTAAACTTCCAACTCTAAGGCTAAATATTGGTCGAGTTTTTAAAGGGACTTAGAAAATAAAGAGTAAGAAGAATATTTTGCCGGCATCCTATCCACAGCTAGTGGGGCTGTCTTGCTCTCTGAGGCGGGAAGCAGAGAATGGATGAGTCGGCAAGGGAATGGTGAGACTGACCCTGTCTTCAGAGAATCACAGTCTCTGGTCAGACTATGAGAAACTTTTTCTAAGTCCTCTTTCGAGACCTTGAAGCTTTTCTCCATTGGGGTTCCTCCCATGAACCACAGAACAGAAAACGGTTTGAGGGACTATATGCTCAGTTCTCTCAAGGATGGCAGAGAGCTAGTGTCATTCTGGAAGGTGCAGAGAAGAGAAGTTAGTTCAGTATATGCAACAGATACCTTTCAGCAATTAGGGCTTAATTCCATCTCGGAACGGGTTGACAGACGTTGTTAGAGAAACACCACACCTAAAGGCCTGGAGTCAGAAGAGTTAGATAAAAATGGCCTTTTCAAGAAGCACAGATGATTAAAGTGCTTTAAAAATAAATGCACAGGGCTTCCCTGGTGGCGCAGTGGTTGAGAATCCTCCTGCCGATGCAAGGGGACATGGGTTCGTGCCCCGGTCCGGGAGGATTCCACATGCTGCGGGGCAGCTGGGCCCGTGAGCCATGGCCGCTGAGCCTGCGCGTCCGGAGCCTGTGCTCCGCAACGGGAGAGGCCACAGCAGTGATAGGCCCGCGTACCGCAAAAAATAATAATAATAATAAAAATTAAAATAAATAAATGCACATATTTGAAATTTAACTTTCACATAGTCACAAAATTTAGGGAAATTTTTTTCAGATGAATCCAAGAAAAACTCCAAAAGTCTTTTCAAGCTTTGGCAGGGGGCGGTCACAACAAAAGGAAAGAAAATCACTCCACTCTGGATTCAAGTGACAAAAACGAGCACATTTCCCAAGGTATTAACTCTGTGGCATTTCAGTAATTTCTCCTTCTTTCCAACAACAAACAAACATTTTGTGGGGCACTATCTGGGTGATGGCATTAATGACCTAATGAATGTCTTAGCTATAAGCTAGACACTGTGCCAAGGTGCACACAGTCAGCGCAGGAAGGAGGACAGGCACACAAGGTGGCCTTGGGAGTGACAGGCAGAGACGGGTGCGAGAGATATTGAGGAAATAGAACCCTTATGAGTTGGTAATCAGCTGTATTTGTAGATTGAACAAAGGGGCTAATTTGGGTGGTTGGCTTTTCCAGGGGAGATACATGAGGTAGAATTGAGTTGCGGTTGTGATTGTTGTGGTCGTGATTGTCATGTGGGTGGGGGTGAGAAGGTGATGACGAGCTTAGTGTTGGAAGAATTTGAGGTTTGACTAAGGCATCCAAGCGAGGTAGAGTGAACAGCTGGACACAGGGCTGGGTTTCAGGAGAGGGATCTCATCTGGAGATGCAGATCCGAGAGTTACTAGAAGTTGTGGAATACGTTTAGCTCATTCACGGAGGATGTGTTCACTGAGGAAAGGTCTTCATTTTTGTTAATTTGAGAAGCAAAGCTATATTTTTGGTAGCAGCGTTTGTCCTGGACATGCAAAAGATGATATAAATTAGAGGAATTCTTGGCCTTGACTCTGACCCAAGGAAACTTTTGCAGGCTTGCTGCTTTAGGAACCAAATCCAACAGCTTTGACACTTTTCTTGGACACAACTCATTTTTCTCCCTTCAAATACTGTAATTTTCTAGTTTTCCCCAAGCACTTGACTTCCCTGAGAGAGACCAAAAAACCGTCTGTGTTTCAATATGTTCTCTTTGCAAATCCACTTGATTATGCTGCCCATTGTAGGAGGAGATTAAATAGGAAGATCAGCTAATAGATTTTAATATAAATTAACATCCAAAGAGCCAAAATTTTGTCAGAGTTCTAACAGTTAAAAAGTATCTGCATCAATTCTTTTTTTTAATTTATTTATTTATTTATTTATTTTTGGCTGTGTTGGGTCTTCGTTGCTGCACGCAGTCTTTCTCTAGTTGTGGCGAGTGGGGGCTACTCTTCATTGTGGTGTGCGAGCTTCTCACTGCAGTAGCTTCTCTTGTTGCGGAGCACAGGCTCTAGGTGCGTGGGCTTCAGCAGTTGTGGCATGCAGGCTCAGTAGTTGTGGCTTGCAGGCTCTAGAGGGCAGGCTCAGTAGTTGTGGCGAACGGGCTTAGTTGCTCGTGGCATGTGGGATCTTCCCGGACCAGGGCTCAAACCCGTGTCCCCTGCACTGGCAGGTGGATTCTTAACCACTGCGTCACCAGGGAAGTCCCTGCATCGATTCTTATGACAAAACAGACAACTATGATGTCATGAAATTTTAAACCATTACACAAAAGGCATGCACAACAAATACTGCATTTACTGAAAACAATCAAGAAAATAATGTAATGTGAAAAGCAAAATTTAGCACAGAGGAAAAATGAGAGGTCATAATATAGTTACTTTCACCTAAGTAAATTAATGAAGAAATTATTAGTGATAAGATTCAAAATTCTATGTAATAATTTATTGATACAGAAAAATCAATGTGTGATACAGAATAAAATAGCAGTTATTTCTGAATGAGGCAGAACAGTTAACTCCAGTATCTTTATAAACTTACTACACCTCAGAAAGTGCTCCTAACTACGGAGCTGGAACCCAGTATTGTGCTGCCCAGGACGGAAGAAAGGAAGCAGAAGTTATACATACAGTTTGGTGGTTAAGAAGTTGGGCTCTGGAGTCAGACTGGCTGGATTCAGATCCCTGCCCCACAGCATGATCTTGAGAAAATCACTTAACTTCTCCGAGTCTCCCTTTTCTCATCTGTAAAACAGGGATAACATTAGAACTTTTGGTGAGGGCCAGTATAAGAAACAAATGAGACAACAGGGAGTCTGGGATGTAGTAAATGTTCAATAAATATCATGAGTCCATGAAGATGATGTTGACTGAGAAGGATTTTGTTGTTGTCGTTGTTTTGGCTTTTTTTTAAAAATTAATCTTTATTGGAGTACAGTTGATTTACAATGTCGTGTTAGTTTCTGGTGTACAACAAAGTGAATCAGTTATACATATATCCACTCTTTTTTAGATTCTTTTCCCATATAGGTCATTACAGAGTATTGAGTAGAGTTCCCTGTGCTACACAATAGGTCCTTATTAGTTATCTATTGGGTTGGCCAAAAGGTTCCTTCGGTTTTTAAGTAAAAGTGAAAGACACATTTTTCATTTTCACCAAGAACTTTATTGAACCACGTATTCACTCTTTTGTTCCACTACTTTTTGCCATTTTTCAGGCAACTTCATAATTACATCTTCCCAAAACTTTTTATCTTTTTGAGCAAAGAATGGTTCCATGTGCCTTTTACAGTCTTCCAGGGAATTGAATTTTTTCCATTAAGAAAATTTTGTAAAGACCGAAATGAATGGAAATTTGAAGGTGTAATGTCTGGTGAATATGGCGGATGAATCAGAACTTCCCAGCCAAGCTGTAACAGTATTTGCCTGGTCATCAAAGGAACATGCGGTCTTGTGTTATCCTGACGGGAGATTATGCATTTTCTGTTGACTAATTCCGGACACTTTTCATGGAGTGCTTCTTTCAGCTGGTCTAACTGGGAGCAGTACTTTTTGGAATTAATCGTTTGGTTTTCTGGGAGGAGCTCATAATTGAGGACTCCCTTCTAATCCCACCAAATACACAACATCACCTTCCTTGGATGAAGACCGGCCTTTGGCATGGTTGGCGGTGGTTCATTTTGCTTGCCCCACGATCTCTTCTGTTCCACCTGATTGTACAGTATCCATTTTTCATTGCCCGTCACAATTTGTTTTTGTTTTTTCATTTTTTTGCTTGACAGATATTGATCTTATTTCCTGTTAATCCCCATGCTTCTCAGGCATGAGTCAGTAGTCTTTAAATCGTTATTACCAAGTACTTAAGACATTCTTATTAGCAACGTATTGAGACATCGAACGAACGAGAAAATCTTCAAACATCATAATTCCGGCTAATCCAGATCCTTCCCGAGTACCGAGAAGTGATCACTTCTATCTCCAAGGCAGTCGAGAGGAGATTCTTGGAAAACCACATCCACACGTTCATCCTCAACAAGCTGCCGCTTTTCTTGGTGGTGGCACAATTTGTTTTAAAAACGGCACGTTTTCATTACATTTAAGTAGAGAATCGCACGCAGAAATACAGTCAAGAAGGTTTTTTTCCTCTTAACTTATGTGGAACCCAAACATCAAAGTGATTGACATAACCAAGCTGGTGCAGATGATTTTCAGTGCTTGATTTGGATACTATGAGTATGTCGCCTCTCTCTCGTGTGGTGTAAGGTTGATTGTTCTCAGTTAACATCTCGATTTGATCGCTATCAACTTCAACTGGTCAACCTGAACATGGAGCATCGTCCAGCGAGAAATCTCCGGCACGACACTTTGGAAACCACTTTTGACATGTTCGATCAGTCACAGCACCTTCTCCATATACTGCACAAATCTTTTTTTGTGTTTCGGTTGCAGTTTTACCTTTCTTGAAATAATAAACTATAATATGCCAAAAATGTTGCTTTTTTCTTCTATCTTCAATATTAAAATTGTTATACAAAAATTCACCGATTTTGATGTTTTTTTTAAATGCACGCTGATACGACAGCTGTCACAATACAATTCAACAAAATTGTTTTGAATTAAGTTAAAGACAACTAAATGCTACTAAAGCCATCATTCGGAAAAACCCAAATGAATGTTTTGGACAACCCAATATTTTTTATATAGTAGTGTGTATATGTCACTCTCAATCTCCCAGTTTATCTCTCCTCCACTTTCCCCCTTGGTAACCATAAGTTTGTTTTCTACATCTGCGACTCTACTTCTGTTTTGTAAATAAGTTCACTTGTACTTTTTTTTTTACATCTTTATTGGAGTGTAATTGCTGTACAATGGTGTGTTAGTTTTTACTTTAGAACAAAATGAATCGGCTACACATATACATATGGCATGTACATATATACACTACCAAATGTAAAACCGATAGCTAGTGGGAAGCAGCCGCATAGCACAGGGAGATCAGCTCGGTGCTTTGTGACCACCTAGGGGGGTGGGATAGGGAGGGTGGGAGGGAGGGAGGTGTAAGAGGGAAGAGATATGGGGATATATGTACTAGTTTTTTAGATTGCACATATAAGCGATATCATTTGATGTTTGTCTTTCTCTGACCTACTTCACTCAGTATGACAATCTCTAGGTCCATCCATGTTGCTGCAAATGGCATTATTTCATTCTTTTTTTATGGCTGAGTAATATTCCATTGTATATATGTACCACATCTTCTTTATCCATTCATCTTTCGATGGGCATTTAGGTTGATTCCACGTCCTGGCTATTGTAAATAGTGCTGCAATAAACATTGGGGTGCATGTGTCTTTTTGAATTATGGTTTTCTCCAGATATATGCCCAGGAGTGGGATTGCTAGATCATATGGTAGCTCTATTTTTAGTTTTTTAAGGAACCTCCATACTGTTCTCCATAGTGGCTGTGCCAATTTACATTCCCACCAACAGTGTAGGAGGGTTCCCTTTGACTGAGAAGGATTTTGAATTGAAATGGGACTCAAAACAACACCTTATTAAAACAGGACGTTAAGGAGCACTACTAAATACACTATTTTTTACAATGTGATACAGATGGAGAGTCAGAGCTGCTGCCTATGGCTGAACAGTCTGTGCACTGCACAACTCCCGGGGATCTGTTTGCAGAGAGGGTAACACGCACAGATCCTGGATTTAAGCTGGCTGTAGCCAGAAGTTAACCCACAGGGATGAGGACTTCCCTTTTCTTCTCTCCTTAAATTAAAAAAGAAGTTGCCTTTTCCCCCTTTTCTGTATCTCAGAACTCCTAAGCCTGTACGCAGATCTTCACTTCTGCTACCTTACCTAAACTGCAGATCCCAAATAAATGCCTCCAGGGGCCAGACAGTTAAAGAAACACAGGGTGAACTGAGCCTTGCAATAGTTAAAACAGAGAAGAGGACTCACCTAAAGGTATTGACATCCGAATGATTTTGAAACACTGCACAGCCCCAATAGAACATCAGGATGGCTCAAGCACACTAACCAGCTGTGTGGCCTTGCTTGAGTCACTTCATCTCAGTTTTTTTAATGTAGCAAAATGAAAGATGCGGCCATTCTTTCACTGTGACTAAAGAATGATGATCACAGAGACTCAGGGATTCAGTTCCTGTTCAGGCTTCTCAGTCTATCCCCAGAAATCACTGTCTTCTGAGTTAGACTAAAGATGCTGGTCTGAGAAAGAAGAGCCTCTGTTCTCCCAGGAGTAGCCCATTTCCCTCTCCCCACTGCTCTGTTTCATGGTCTCCTATTTATTTGAGTATAGATTTAAAAATGATATAAGTAATATCTGTTTGTTATAAAATACAGCATTTGAGAAATACAGAAATCCAGAAAGGAGAAAAAGCCATGTCTCTCAGTGTACACATGTACATACTTGGTTTTCCTCTGGTACACACTCACATATAAGTTATATAAAATTGGGATCAATCTGTACGTGTTCTTTTGTAATATACCCTATGTGGTTAATATTGTTCTTCAATACATTTTTAAATTTAAATAAATGTTTCACTGTAGAATCGTTCACAGAAAAGTTGCAAAGATAGTACAGAGAATTTCCATACACTCAACCCATTTCCTCTGTTGCTACCATCCATTACAGTGGTACTTTTGTCACAACTAGTCAAACAACATTGATACATTATTATTAACGAAACTCCACACTTTATTCACATTTCATTAATTTTTCCCTAATGTCCTTTTTCTGGTCTGGGACTCCCTTCAGAATACCGCATTACATTTAGTTGTCATGTCTCTTGTTCTCCTCTTGGCTATGACAGTTCAGACTTTTCTTGTTCCCTTTTCACGGACTTGACATCAAAGGAACAGTGGTCAGGTATTTTGTAGGATGCCCTGGAACTTTGATTTGTCTGATTTTTTTTTTCTCATGGTTAGGTTAGGATTGTGGGTCTGGAGGAAGCAGACCATGGAGGTGAAGTCCCATTTTCATCATATGATGTCAGGAGTACCTGCTTCAACAGGGCTTATCACTGGTACCGGTAACTTTGATCACCTGGTTGAAGTAGTGTCTGCCAGGTTTCTTCACTGTAAAGTTACTATTCCCCTCTTTTCTTACTCTTCTCTTTGGAAGCGAGTCACTAAGCACAGCTCACTCAAGGGGTATGGAGTCAAGCTCCACCACCTTGAAGTAGGAGAATCTACACAAATTATTGGGAATTATTCTGTATAGGAGATTTGTCTCTTCTTCATTTATTTGCTTGTTCAGTCATTTACTTATATCAGAATGGACTCAAGGCTATTTATTTTAAACTTGGAGTTATAATAGGAGATTTGTCTCTTCTTCATTTATTTGCTTGTTCAGTCATTTACTTATATCAGAATGGACTCAAGGCTATTTATTTTAAACTTGGAGTTATAATCCAACATGACATTATTTATTTTATTGCTCAGATTGTTGCAGTCCTGGCTATTGAGTGCTCTTTCAGATTGGTTCCTATGTTTCTTTGACACGCCTACATCCTTTGGGTTTTTTGAGCACTTTTTTATCTCCTGGCACTGAAAAAATGTTCCAGGCTCATTTTGTGTATTTTCTGTCCCAGCCTTAGAATCAGCCATTTCCCCTGGGAGCCCTGATTTCTTTTTTTTTGGGAGAATCGTATTAGAAACCAAGATTTTCCAGGTGGGCTCAGTGTAATCCCAAAGGTCCTTCTAAGAGGGACACAGGAGGAGTTCTGTGGAGGAGAGGCAGTGTGATGATGGAAGCAGAGGCTGGAGAGACACACTCTGAAGTTGGAGGAAGGGGCCACGAGCCAAGGAACACAGCCACCAGCCAAGGAACACAGGCAGCCACCAGAAGAAGAAAAAGGCAAAGACACGGCATCTCCCCTCAGAGCTTCTAGAAGGAACCAGGCTTCTGAAACCTTGACTTTAGCCCAGTGAGACTGATTCCAGACATCTGACCTCCAGAAGTGTGAGAGGATAAATTTGTGTTGTTTTAAGTCACTTAAAAAAAAAGAGGAAGAACCTATTGCTGCTGAAAAAGCAGAACCAAGAGGGAGTTTCAGGGAGAATGCACTGCTCACGATGTCAGATTTACAGCCACTCAGCCTGAGGTCAGAGATTAGTCTGAAGGTACCCGTGCCTGTTTGATAGTTCCCTGGTGAAGAATGGATCACTCAGATTGTTGCTGAAGATAGGTCTGCAGCTGCCATTCCCCAGAGTGGCAGAAATAAGGTGGGTGGAAAATAAATCTCAGTTTAGGAGTGTTACTAGTTCTGGCTTCTATAACGAAATACTATAGGCTGAATGGCTTAAACAACATTCTCACATTTTTGGAGGCTGGGAAATCTAAGATCAAGGTGCCGGCCAATTTGATTACTGGTGAGAACCCTTTTCCTGGCTGGCAGATGGTCATCTTCTCTCTGTATCTTCACACAGTAGAGAGAGGGAGCTCTGGTCTCTTCTTCCTATAAGGACACTAATCTTATCATGGGGGTCCCACCCTTATGACCTTATCTAAACCTAATTATCTCTCAAAGTTCCCACATCCAAATACCATCACACTGGAGGTTGGGGCTTTAATATATGAATTTGGGGGGGGAACACATTCAGTCCATAACAAGTTTATAATAATAACAACAGTAATGATAGCATTTAAGGACTAAGCTTAAGAAGAGAGTTAGAGTAGACTCCACTCCATGAGAATAGTAAAATGAAGAGAATGAAATTACATTTAATGTTTATTGAACATTTACTCTGCCAAATGCTTTTAGTTGCACCGTACCAATTAATTCTCACAAAAAAAGTTATATAAGGTAGACACTTTCCCCATTTTAAAGGTGAAGAAATGGAGATGCAGACAGGTTAACCAATTTGCCCAAAGTTGCAGAGCTAGGAAATGGTCTGAACTTCCACAAAACCATCATGAGGAAGGCCAGTGGAATCCTAGTGTTTCCAAGGTGAAAGAGACCTTAAAGACCTTCCATGTCCTTATCTTTTTGTTTTTTATAAATTTATTTATTTATTTTTGGCTGCGTCGGGTCTTCATTGCTGCGCATGGGCTTTCTCTAGTTGTGGCAAGTTTGGGGTCCACTCTTCATTGTGGTGAGCGGGCTTCACATTGTGGTGGCTTCTCTTGTTGCAGAACATGGACTCTAGGCGTGTGCGCTTCAGTGGTTGTGGCATGCGGGCTCAGCAGTTGTGGCTCACGGGCTAGAGCGCAGGCTCCGTAGTTGTGGCGCACGGGTTTAGTTTCTCTGTGGCATGTGGGATCTTCCCAGACCAGGGCTTGAACCCGTGTTCCCTGCATTGGCAGGCAGATTCTTAACCACTGTGCAACCATGGGGACAAGTCCCCATGTCCTTATTTTGAGAATAAGGAAACGAAAACCCAGCTCCCGACATCACTCAGTCATTCAGCTATTTGTTGCAGAAACAGAACCAAAATTCAGATTTGTTTATTTCTAGTCCAGTGCAGCCTCTACAATTCTACAGATGCTACTGGATGAGACTGAACAGCCAGACCTCAGCAGAGAGTGAAGTTCACTTTCTGATGATTCCTATCTGCAGTATAATTGCCTATACCCTAAAGGCAGACCTGCAGCAAACAGCATATAAATGTGTTCAAGCCAGTCCTCTTCCTGAGATGAACCCCAGAAAACTCCCTGGCGGCCCATCTCAATCTGATCCTACCTTTCATGTATCTCCCTTCCCTGAGATCTTCTCCCATGGCCTCTATCCCCATCATGTCCTCTGAGCAGGAGGTTCAAGGAAAGGAGGAGGGTGTCAGGGGGGAGTAAGGTGAAGCAGGGAAATAAGACAGAAAATATCCCACCAAGGGAGAATGGCTGTGACCATCCCCAAAACAAAGGAAGCTAAAAACATGTTCTGAGCATGGATGACAACGTAGACGTTAGTAGGCCTTCTTACGAGGCCACTGAAAGGACTGCATTTGTTTATAGTCTGGCATTTTACTTTCCAAAATTGATCCTTATTACTATAGTCACACATTGTATTCAATCCCTTATAATGTCAAATTAAAGGGAAATAATAACACCTTGTGTTTATATATTGCTTTACAAATTACTAAGCACTTTTACAACCATGATCTCTTTTAATCCTTACAGTAATGTTGTGAAGTAGCCAAAGAAGGTTGTTATTAATCCCCATTTTACAGATGAGGAAACTGAGGTTCAGAGAGAGTAAATGAATGTACTCCAGATCTCCTAGCTAGGAAGGAGGCGCCAAGACTGGAATCCACAGCTGGGGACAGAGTAGTGCTCTCAGAAGGACATTGAAGCCTTAAGCATGGCCAAGAGTAGAATTTTTTTTCTACTTCACGGATTCAGCATTCAAATCAAGCCTCAAGTTTGGGTACTGAAAGAGACTTTGAAGGCGCACTGATATGGTGCAAACAACATGCGGAGGGATCAGGAGGTGACAATTCTCTACAAATGGGGAATGGAATGTGCAGCTTTAAGACAGATGTAATTGTATAGCAGTATTGCTATAAAAGGGAAGGAGTGAGTGTTAATGAAATGAAGTCCAAGAAAGCTTTAGAAAGGTCACAGAGAGCCATATAACTTGAACTTGGCTCTTCCCTACTCAGGAAAAAAGGAAAGAAAAATGGAAATGATGAAAAAATAGCAAAACAGAAAGACATTTCTGGAACTCCTTCTGCCAAAAATAACCAAGTATTTCTAATCTTCCCACAGGACACACACATATAATTTCAGAAGAACTAAGCACACACATACTTTTGGCTAAGCTACTGGTGAATATTTACATAATTTTGGAGCATAGGAAGTTTTCTAAGCATAATAAGACAAAAATCATTAGGAAAAGATTTATAGATATGATTATACAGAATTCAAACACTTCTTTCTTAAGTCAAAATAAAATGAAATGCCATAAACAAAGTTACAAGTGAAAAGGACAAATTGAAAAAATATTTGGAAAATATGTTAATGTCTTCATTTTAAAAATCTCTAACAAATTAGTGATAATAATAATAACAATAATAAAATGAATTCCTCATTTGAGAAATATGGACTTGGAACCTGAACAGGAAATTCAAATCAGAAAAAAATATATAGAGAGCCAGGAAGCATATGACAATATGTTCTACCCTTATTTGTAGTTATACTAATCCAGATTAAAATAAATGTATCTTACTGATGTGGAAAATGTTATAAGTGTATAAAAGAGGTTGCTAAACCTTATGTTCAGTATTGTTCTTTTTTTAAAAACAAACATCTAAGTTCTGGAAGTACAGTGGTACTGAGACATTAACAGTGGTTACCTCTAAGCAGAAGAACTATGGATACTTTAAATGTACAGCATCTTTTCTTTCTTCTTATTTAATTTTTAAAGTAATGAACATAAATGAATTTTCTAATAGAGAAACCAAATTGGCCATTACACCTGTAAGCAGGGACATAACTTCTCATTGCACCATTGTTTCTATTTAAAAATCACATTTAACTTACAGCATTTGGATTTTCAACCCCCATTGCAGGAACACAACCTGCGATGAAATGGGAAGACTTTGTACCCTCCATTTAAATAAATAATTTGAGTTGGCTTGTTCCCCACCTGGTGTTCCTGCCCTTCAGGGTAATTTGCATAGTTACCTCCTTTACCCTACTAGGAAAAGAGGTACCTCAAGTGCTATATAAACAAACAGCATAATCATAAATGGTATCTTCTGGAATTTGGGATGTTGCCTATTTTTCTTTCAGAGCAAAGTTAGATTGACATATATTTTGTATATGCTACATTAGAAACTTAGAACTTCTGAAGAAATCACTCATAGGGTCAGAGATAGACTCTAATGCAACAGATTTCTTCCCCGTTTAGCCCTTCTTTCTTTAGTAATCTTGCCCCAGGTGTCCCCCCATGCTCAGCCCCATTAACAAGCACTACCAGCTATCCACACTGTTGTTTAACCAGATACAGATAAAGACAACAAGAAAACACTCCCACCATCAGCTAAGGACGCTACTGGAACCCAAATCAAAGGCAGTTTCACAAAACTTTATTTTCTGTCTCAAATATTCCGAAAAGTGAGATCACACTCATTGGAGAAGAGGGATAATCTAACGTATTTTAGGAGACTCTGAAACTCTGAGACTGTTCTTTGCTCTTCGTGGCCCCTAATGGAAGGCAGCTTGGCAGAGACACTTCATCTTAGTGTGCATCAAGGTAGCAAATAGACTTTACATACCCAACCTGTTACGTTTCTTGTACCATGAGAGTAAAGAAAAAATTCTCCGTAAGGAGCCATCGTTATGTTGTACATCAAGAGCACATGGTTGAAGTAGGAATGGCTCTGCTTCCACTGAGTCTTGTACATAATACACAACTTTGGGTCCTGGGGCCACCAAGCACTTCCCTTCTCACAGCCAGATCCCCTGACTACCATCACCCTATACATGCGAAGGACCCTTTGCTAGGTGAAAGTGTTTTCTTTTGTTCTCCACCTCCAGATAGCCCACTGAGGTCATGTGTGCACACACGCATGTGCATGTAGGGTGCTGTGGGGGTCTCATTTGGAACCCGGGTTAAAATGTTCTCTTGAATCGGGAGAACCTGGCTGGTAGCAGTGGAAGACATTTCACAACAATGATGATGATGCCCCTCATAATTTTCATCTTCAAGGCACTTTACACACGGTAATTAATTCCCATAATACTCATGAGGCAAGTAAGTAAACACCATTATCCGCATTTTACGGATTGAGAAACTGAAGGCAAGTAACCAAGCGAATGGCCCCAGGCCCAGAGGAGACTGTGTCAGAGCAGGGATGAGAGGGCAGGAGCTCCTGGTATCTGCCTGTCACCTCCAGCTCACACCACCCGGGCCCACGTCGGGGAAAAGCAGCCGTGGAGCTGAAGGCAGCCGGAGGCTGAGGAGGGCAGACTCTCCCAGCAGGCTGAGCTCTGGCCTCACTGCCTGGGGAGATGAATGCCGCTATTCATCGTGTGGGCAGTTTATGGGCATTCACTTCAAGATCCTTGCAAAATAACAACAACAAAAACCCTATTGAGGCTCCTTTCTCCTCGGACCACGTATTTCCTGAGTTTTTCCTTGAAATCAGGGGATGCGTGGTACATACACGCCCTCAGGAAGCAGGATTATTCAGCCCACCCTACAATTCTTGGGAGGCTGCATTCAGAAATGTGACCACAGACCAGGCCGCGCTGCAGGAACCTTCTCCTACGGAGTTTCTGGCCGAGCTCCTTCACAAGACATTTAAGAGCCATCTGGCTGGCTTTACCCTGGACCACATATCTGGCTGCCTCCTCTCCATGGGCCCCCAAATCCCCGTGTTCTAGATGGACACATCTCAAGTAGCTGTCAATTAGACCGAAACCTCATCTTGATGCTGACGGAGGTGGGCCAGGGGAAAACATGACTTGAAATGAAATGAAAATGGCTTATTAAGGAGGCACCTAGTCTCGGGCTTCCCTGGTGGTGCAGTGGTTAAGAATCTGCCTGCCAATGTAGGGGACGTGGGTTCGAGCCCTGGTCCGGGAAGATCCCACATGCCATGGAGCAACTAAGCCTGCAAGCCACAACTACTGAGCCCCTGCACCACAACTACTGAGCCCGTGCTCTAGAGCCCGCGAGCCACCACTACTGAGTCCACGTGCCACAACTACTGAAGCCCGGGCACCCGATGAAGAGCAGCCCCCGCTCAATGCAACTAAAGAAAACCCGCGTGCAGCACCGAAGACCGAACGCAACCTAAAGAAATAAATTTATTAAAAAAAAAAAAAGCTGGTGGCGCAGTGGTTGAGAGTCAGCTTGCCGATGCAGGGGACACAGGTTCGTGCCCCGGTCCGGGAAGATCCCACATGCCGTGGAGCGGCTGGGCCCGTGAGCCATGGCCGCTGAGCCTGCGCGTCCGGAGCCTGTGCTCCGCAACGGGAGAGGCCACAACAGTGAGAGGCCCGCGTACCGAAAAAAAAAAGAAAAAAAAGAGGCACCTGGTGTCAAGGAAGTGCAAGCTGCTGACTGAACTACCACACACCACTCCCAACCCGAATTTTACCCTGACCACCCTGCTAGCTGGCAGCGTAGTCCTCCCTCATGGCCCCAGGATGTATCCAGCAGTGCTCTGCAGTTCTTCCCCCCACCGGAAAAATGCTGCTACCTATTCCCTCTGCTGCACTTCATCTCCCACCGCTTCAGATTTCCTTTAACAGCCTAAAGGTTGCCATGACCACCCACTTCACATTTGTGGCACATCTAGAAGCTGCTGCTTTAAGTATTATCTAGATGGTGGTGGTGTGTGACTTGGCCCCTAATGAAAGCTAATCGCCTTTGAAGTGCTGAACCAAAGATAACAGATAGTTATCCCATTCAGCTCCATTCTCCCACCTGGCAGTATGCACCCTACAGAGCTGTAGAGAAACGGGAACTTTCCTTCTGCTGCCCTCCCTGGTTCTGTGGGGAGACCAGGCCCAGGGAAGTTGGGAGGGTCTCTAGGAGAAGTCTCGGTCCAGAGAACACAGTAACGGCGCCCAGGAAGGCAGGGGCGCGGATGCACGGCAGCCCGGCGGACCCTGCGGAAAGAGGCCTGTGGTCCTTCCCGTGGCATCTCACTGGCTGACCAGGGGTGGCAGCGTGTTTGTCCCACCCACCACATCTGCGTCCCACCTGCTGCTGAAACAGGTGGATTTAGCAGGGCACAGGTTTCTACAGTTTATACACGGCCGTCCAACGACAGTGAAGTACCCCCAGGCTGCAGACCTGTGGGGGAAGAAGGCCCCCAAGGTGAATGAGGCCCGTGTCGGGAACATGGAGATGACATGGATCGGACAAGACGACACCGTGATCAAGACTGGCCTTCCTGTTCCACATAATTGCAAAAATTGAACAATCCTAAAACTCGCCCCCAAGGCCTGAGCAGCATGGTTACAACAACGCCTTGGTCCTTTGGTTCCCCGGGCGGGCAAAATCCCCCCCATCTGACTGAAGAGCAAATTCAGCCCACAGGAGGGATTGCTCTCTGTCTGCCCTGAACGGACACCACGTCCCCTCTCCCTCCGCGATCCCAGCAGCCCCACGGCTGGGCGTGCTCCAGGCTTGGGCATCACCCAGGCCTGCGTCCTCCGCGACACACGCCAGGTGAGGGCTGGCGAGGACGGCAGAGCTGCTGACCACATGAGAGCGGGGGCCCGGCTCGCTGCCAGAGCGCCGGCTGCGCAGCGACAGGAGCGTCACCCCTCGGATTCTGAAGTTCATAGGTGGATCCACAACGTTGATACTTCAGGGGAACAGTGGGTGGGAGTTGAATTTCTGTTTCTCCAACTCTGTAATTAATTTATCCAGCAAGGAGGACATAATGATGCCAGGAAGAGAAAAAGAACCCCTGGGGGCTGTCTGTGGCTTTTCCTCGGAATGATTGGGGACTGCTGGGCTCTGACTGCGGCTGAGGTATGAATGAAATCAAAACTCTGTGTGTGTGTGATGTGTAGTGCTGTGTCTATGTGGTCTGGTGTGATGTGTATATCTATCAGTGTTGTGTGAATGTGGGATGGTGTGCGTATGTGTGGTGTGAGAATATGAAGTTTGGTTTGCATGTGCTATGGTGTGTGTGTGTGTGTGATTATTGTATGTGTATGGTGTGTGGTGCTATGTGAGAATGTGAGGTAGTATGTGCTGCAGTATGTATGGTGTGTGTGTGCTGTATACATGCGTGTGAAGCATATGTGTGTGTGGTGTGTGTGCATGTGTGATGTAAGGGTGTGAGGTGTGATATGAATGTGCTGTAGTGTGTGTGTTGCAGTTACGTACATGAGGTATGGTCTGTGGAGCATATATGTGTGTGATGTATACATATATGATGTGACATTTCTTATGTGTGTTCTGTAGGGTGTGTGGGCTTTGTGTATGTGGTATCTGTAATATCTGGTGTGTGTGGTGTATTTATATGTATGGTGTAGACATATGATGTAAGGGTGTGAGGTGTGGTATATGTGCTATCTGAGGTATATATGAGTGTGTGGTTTGTGTATGTGATATGTGGTATGTCTGTGTGGTGTGTATTATGTGTGATATGTCTGAGTATGTGTGTATGCGTGTGTGTATTATGTGTGGTATGTCTGACTATGTGTGTACTATGTGCAGTATGTCTGTGTGTGTGTAGTATGTGTGGTATGTCTGTGTGTGTGTGTAATATGTATGGTATGTCTGTGTGTGTGTGCGTGTATTATGTGTGGTATGTGTGTGTGTGTCTGTATTATGTGTGTGTGTGTATTATGTGTGGTATGTCTGAGTATGTGTGTATGTGTGCATGTATTATGTGTTGTATGTCTGAGTGTGTGTGTATTATGTGCGGTATGTCTGTGTGTATGTGTGTGTCTATTATATGTGGTATGTCTGAGTATGTGTGTGTGTATTATGTGCCGTACGTCTGTGTGCGTGTGTCTGTTATGTGTGGTATGTGTGAGTGTGTGTGTGTGTGTGTATTATGTGTGGTATGTCTGTGTGTGTGTGTGTATTATGGGTAGTATGTCTGTGTGTATGTGTGTATGCATGTATTATGTATGGTGTGTGTGTGTGTATTATGTGTGGTATGTCTGAGTATGTGTGTGTGTATTATGTGCCGTAAGTCTGTGTGTGTGTATTATGTGCCGTATGTCTGTGTGCGTGTGTCTATTATGTGTGAGTGTGTGTGTGCGTGCACGCGGGCTCCTCCCCTCGAGCACTTGTGCAGGCAGGCGCGGCCTTCAGTCTTTGATGTGAGCACGGAGGTGTCCTGCGCAGCTGGTCAGTGTCCCGACGCTCTTGCTTTGAGAGCTAAATCCCATGGTAGGAAAAATAAGGCTGCCGAAGCACCACACCCTGAGCCCCTCGGGGAAGGGTCTGAACTGAGGCTGCTTACCTGGCATCCCACCAAGCTTCTGCCTGCCCCGTGCTGAACGGGGTCTTGTCTGTGGGAGTCCAGAGCGCTAGGGGAGGGGGAGGGCAGGAGGCCATGCTGCAGACGGTTCTGCCCGGCCCAGCCCCGGGTCAAGCCTCAGTTGTGACGTCTATAAAACATACATAACAACTTTTCCTCTGGTATGAGAATTTCATAAAAAACGCCGCACTGTCGCTATATCCCACCCTTGTCCTCAAGGGGGTTTTGAGTTTGCTCCGCACTTGGGATGATTCTTGGGCTTTCTTTGGCTTCTTTGGAGGTTTCTGTACTCACCTCACCTATAATAAAACACCCACCTCCAAAGCTCAGAACAAACTCGCACACAATAGGCATGGTGGCCCGCTCTTGTCCTTGTTTTCTCTTTCTAGCACCTGCGCATAGTGCCATCGGGCCTGGGGACAGGAACTCAGCTTCCAAATCTCTGAGAACAGGAAGGGAGGGAACATAAATTCCCTGAGCCTCTAATTCAAACCAGACCCCAAGGCCAATGCTTTGCCATGGGGCAATAATGCAAGTGATGGTTAAGGAAAAGGACTTTTCTGCCCATCAACTGCTGTGCGACCTTGGACAAATTACTTCTCTGAGCCTCAGTGTTTTCAAATCTCTAAATTAGAGCTAATAGTAGAACCTTATTCATAGGATTATTTGAGGATTAAGTGAGATAATGAATAATAAACTCTAGCCGGGTGCCCAGCACACAGTAAGCCATAAATATGCTTTAAAATTCCCCCATTCCCCTGGGTAGGTACTATACCCATACAGAAAGAGGCTCAGATAGGTAAAGCAGTTTTCTCCAAATCATACAGCTAGTAAGTGGTGGGCCTGCTGTCCTCTGACGTCTGTCCTGCTAGCACACAGCATGGCCACGCTCGTTGCCTTCTACTCCGACCACATCAAGCTTCCTGCCCTTGCAGTCTTTAGAGATCTCTCCCCGGGGGAATGCTGAGTGTCAGAGACACTGTCATCCAGTTACGCTTTAGTCCTGAAAATATTTTAGGAAGAAACCTAGGAAGAAAGAAGAAAGTACCATAGACTGGCAACATGAAATTACTTCCTACAGTAGGAGTTGAAAAGTGCCCTGGCCTGTATTTGTAGAGTGGGAGAATCCTACATGATGTTTTGGGTATAAAGAATTTGTTGCTAAGTAAAAACAAACGTGAGAGCTAGATTCCGTGACTACCCTCACTTATAACAGAGCCCACTATGCTCTTTCAGGCCTCCATGCCTTTGCACAGGCTGTTCCCTCTGAAAGGCACACCCTTCCTCCTTCCTCAACCACCACCTCCACCACCTGACTCTGCCCCCTCCCACTTTGAATACACCTGTCTTGCAGTAGTTAGCACCTGGATCTATTTGTTTATATGTCTGTTCCCTGCCCCTGGGCTGTACAGGCCCAAGGCCTGGTGCCCTGTTCCACTCATCCGTGTTTCCCGACACCTGGCAGGATCCCCTGCTGGGAAAGCACTGCCGGAGCTCACGTAGCGCCATCATTTGTTGATGCGGCACTCAGGGTGTTGGTGGCACTGACATTATCCAGGTGCCTTGCTGACGCTCCCTGTACAGAGCGGAATGAGGCACAGGCTCAGGGTTGTAGGGCCTGCATGACCAGCGTCACCACAGGAGAGAAACCACGTCAAGTGTTTACAGCAAAGGGAACGTAATGCAGAGCACTGGTTTCACAGGTGGACCTAAGAAGCCAAACAGAAGAAAAGAGAAACCAGAAATGAGCAGCAGGTGGGACCCACTGCCAGTCCTAGGAGACAAAGACAGGAGGTGGCAGTTCCCAGAGCCCGAGAGCAGAGGCAACCTGACAGAGGGCGGAACCAGAGGGGGCTGTCCTGGGAGTGGGTGTCGCCAAGGAGACACAGACAGCAGGACCTTCTGCCTTCCAGTCTTGGGCTGGCGCCCCCATTGGCCTCTCCCAGCTCCAAGACACCTGGGGCGGGAGCCTGGCAAGCGCCCCCGGAGAGGTCAGCCCCTCCAGTACAGAGCAGAGCCTGGGGAGGGGGGCAAGGAGCTGCCCACACGGACACGCTGCACCTGTGGGGGAGGAGAGGCTTCGGCGCCAGGCCGTGAAAGGGCTGAAAGGTGAAAGCCAAAGTCAGGTAAGCCCACTGGTTTCAGGGCAGGTAGGTGGATTAGTTCCCATGTAAAAATTAACCACAAATTTAGTCGCCTAAAACAATATACCTTTATTTTCTCTAGTTACTATGTGTCAAGAGCCTGAGCATGACTTAGCCGTCATGCTCAGTTCAGGGTCTCAAGTGGCTGCCGTCAAGGTGTTGCCGGAGCTACGTTTTTATCTAGAGACTCGACTGGGGGAACATCCACCTCAAAGCTCCCTCGGGCTGTTGGCAGAATCTCTTCCTTGTGGCTGTACGACTGAGGGCCCAGCTTTTTGCTAGCTGTCAGTTGGAGGCCATCCTAGGGTCCTAGAGCTGCCTGCAGTTGGCAGCTACACGGGCTCCTCCAATGGGGCCATTTACTCGATGAAGCCCACAAGGAGAGCCTCTAGCTCCAGTGTGCCGAGAGGGAGTCTCATATAACGTAATGTAATCACGTGCATGGCGTCCCCTCACCTTTGCTGCATCCTGTGGTTTGGAAGCCTGCACTCAAGGGGAGGGGATTACACAAAGGTGTGAACGCTAGAGGCAGGGATCCCTGGAGGCACCTAGGGTCTGTCCCGCAGTGCACCTCACAGTGGAGCTTTGCGTACCTTGGTTCTGATTTTCTTCTCCTGCAGGTCTAAATTTTTTACAATACTCACTAATGAGTAAAACGATAGGCACAATCATGTGAATCTTTTGTCATCTGACTCAGAAAATTAGCATTAAAATCCAACACATTGCAATTAGCGAAAGATCAGAGATACTCCAAAAATTTGCTAAAGCAAATCCCATGCCCAATGAACCTTAACTTTTTTGGGGACTATCGAAATTCATCTTAAAAGTTTTAATATTTTGCAAGTCTTTTGACCAAAAAAATCCAGTTCTAGGAATTTATTCAAAGAAAATTATCATAGATGTGTGCAAAGATTTAGCTACAAGGATGTTCACCTCAGCATTGATAATAATTGCAAAAAACGAAAACAAAACCCCCAAACTACAGACAACCTATTGTTTTACAGTAGGATATTAACTAGTTAAGCTATTGATGCATTCATGCAATAGAATATGATGACTCTTCTGAACATGATGTGGAAGATATTGAAGTACATGGAAAAGTATGAACTATATAATGCTAGAAAAGGGAAAAGGTCCTAACACATACACCATGATCCCATTTTGTCTTTGTTTTGTTTAACATACATAGGCATGGATAAATGATTAGAAAGATTTACACAAAATCCTAACAGTGATATCTTTGGATAATGAGATTAGATGTGACTTTTCTTTGGCCTAATTTTATTTTCTAAATTTTCTACCATAAACATTTATCACTTTTATAGTAAGAAAAATGTTAATTTTAAAACATCTAAGTTTTCATAATCAGATATTAGAAACAAAGGGTGTATTGAAAGCAATCTAAAAAATTACTATGCAGCTTAGACGTAACTTTGGGGCACAGTTCTCCTATTTGGTGACTCCGTTACCTCAAGCACTCATGTGTCATGAAAATACCATTTACTGTAGCTAATAGCAGTGTCTACCGTAATGATTAAGGTGGTGCGTAAGAAAGTGCTTGCTAAATTGTAAAGCGTGAGTACCAGAGTATTTTTCCCTTTGACATTCAAATTAAATAATACCCACCATACAGAGAGAGGTATGAGGAAGGATCTGGTGGTTAAAGTTGTCACTGAACATTATTCTGTGGCAGAGCTCTCTCCAAACCCTGCTTTCCATTATAATCTCACTTGGTGTTTGGGCTCTGTGTTTTTCTTTTCTTTTTTTTTCTGTTAAGAAAAGTTTTTATTTTTACTTATTTATTTATTTATACCAGATCCTAAATATATTTTAAAAGAAACAATTATCAGAATATGTTACATTGACACATTATTCAGACAATGAATATTAAAGAACTGAGTTTCCCAAAATTGTTCCATTTGGATGTGTATAGGAGTATGATGTTGAAGAGATACAGTCACCTTCTACTGAGTGGGCATCTTTTTTGCCATCAGCTAGCTGCATGGTCTTGAGGACATCAGTTACCTCTCTTAACTTCGGTTGCCTACCATAAGCTTGCAATGGAAACATTATATTAGGTTTATAGGTTTCTTACCAGGCTCTCTAGGGCTTTTTCCAGCTCTAACTTTGTATTATCTAGGGAGAGTATATTTTCATAGGAAGAGCATAGCCAAAGGAAATGGGGAAAAATAAGAGTCAGGATTTTCTACTTTGAGGAGATTGCTGACCAGGCTGTTTACATTCCTCAGTGAGGAAAGACTGAAGGATATTGGTGACACATTATGTCAGTGATATAACAGCATACCTCCCAAAGTCCCACTGCATCGGCAGGAGTGGTGGCTTTGGAGAATACAAAGAACATGAGCTCTGGCATCAGACTGGCCTGGGTTCAAATCCTCACTTGGTCTCAGCACCTTGTGATCTTAGCAAGTTATTTCATCTTTCTGAGCCTCAGTTTCTTCTTTATCTTTAAACCTAATATGACTCTTAACTTCCATGGTTTTGGGAGACTTAAGAACTAGTACAGTGCCTGGCACATAGTAGGTATTCAGTAACCAGTACATTTAATTATTATTTGGAGTTCATTGGAATAAAGCAATCAGAGGATATTCTTGATTTAATCTAGTTTTTCATTTCTCCTGGGGCATCAGAATGACATCACCATCTAAGATGTGTCCTTGTCATGGTTCAAGTATCCTTTGGTGATGCCCAAGTTTTCCAGGGTCAGCTTTTTAGTCACTGACCGCATTCAAGTGTTCCACCATCACATTCCAAATATGTGAGGAAGGAATGTGTTGAGAGACCATGTGGCTGTAAGCAGTTCTAGTAGGAGAGAGTTTGTTTCTATCCGCTTAAAGACGTTTTCTGGAGCTTCCTAACAATATTCCCATGTGAGCTTTCCTACGAATATTCAGATGTGGAAATCCCAAACCTGTTGCCATGGACATTAAACAAGGATCAAATTCTGCCCCCATTCCTTGTCCCGAAGCCGTGAGTCGAGTGGAGAACCATGACAGAAAGTTGTACTCGGTGGCCTAATGTGTAGAGACAGAATATCATGTGACTTCTATTGGTAAATGAAGTTGCTCTACATTCTACCATGTTACCTACACCCAAAAGGGGTTGGCCTAGCCTGGGACAGGAACAGTTCTCTTCAGAGGAGAGCAGTCAGGGTCTCCTGGTTATCCGGGACCCGGATGACTGTCCAGCTTCCTTTCCTGTCCCTTAGCCGGGCTCTCCCCAATGGTTAGAGTTTTCTCAGGGACAGATGGGCACTGCAACGTGTGGGAATCTGTGTGTGGATTGTACCCTCCACTGCCATTAGTGACCAAGAAAAGGACCCTGGCAGATATTAAATCACCTTTGACACTTTGTGTCAGAGATTGCCTTGAAATGTCTGAGAAACATTCGTGGAATAAAGTTATATTTCATAATGAGTGGATCTTGGGAGGGAAAGGTTTTGGAGTGAGTTTCTCTTTAGAAAAACTAAGTTAAAGTTTTTCCTTCTGTAAAAAACTGAACTTAATATATTTCCTAAATACCAGGGTTGCTTGTACCAAGAAACTTTTTTTTTTTAAACATGGGGAAGTGCAGAAAAGATTCTCTTTAAGTAATCATAAGTGAACGTGGTTTAATTTTTTTAATTTTATTAACTTGTTTCCTTTCATTAGAAAAGTAATACACGTTCATGTTAAGAAATTTATTTTCACACAATTCATAAGGGAATAAAATGGAAAGAGTCCTCTCTTCACCAACCCCCGACCCTCAGAGGCACTTAATCCATCTCCCCAGAGGTAATCGCTGTTAAGCTGGGCATGCAGCCCAGCAGAATTTGGGGAGCTTATATACCATGCACTTCTGATATAATACATTTAGATTTTAACTAAATCGTTTATTTGAGATATTTGCAGATTCATGTGCAGTTACAAGAAATAATACTGAGAGATCCTATGTACCCTTTACCCAGTTTCCCCCAATGGTAACATCTTGAAAAATTATAATACAATATCACAACCAGGATGCTGGTATTTATACAGTTCTGTCAAGAGACAGAACATTCCATATCCATAAGGATCCTCATATGGCCCTTTTATAGCTAAATCCACCTCCATTCCACAACCACCCCTTCATTAACCCCGGGCAACCACTGTGTTCTCCATGTGCATAATTTTGTCATTTCAAAATGTCATATAAATGGAATCGTATAGTATGTAACATTTTGGAATTGGCTTTTTTTCACTCAGCATAATTCCCTGGAGATTCGTCCAGGTTGTTGCGTGGATCAGTAGTGCGTTCCTTTTTTATTGCAGAGTAGTGTTCCATGGTATGGTTATACCACAGTTGATTAATCTATTTACCTGTAGAAGGACATCTGAGTTACTTCCAGTTTGGGGCTTTTACAAATGAAGCTGCTATAAACATTTATGTACAGGTTTTTATGTAAACACAAGTTTTCATTTCTCTGGGATAAATGCCCAAAAGTGCAATTGCTGGGTCATATGGTAGACCCAGCAACTGGGAAACACTTTGTAGAACAAAATTGTATTTCATAATGGGTGGATCGCGTGAGCTAAAGGTTTTGATTGATTTTTTTCTGATGAAAAAATCTGCTGTCATTAGAATTGTTCTTCCACTCACTGCAGGTAAGGTTTTGTTCCTCTTGGGCTGTCTTCAAGGTTTTTCCTTTGCTTCAGAAGTTTGATGATGATGTGTCTTGGTGTAGATTTCTTTGGGGATTCTATCTGAGTTTCACTCAGCTTCTTGAATCTACAGATTTATGTCTTTTACCAAATTTGGGAAGTTTTCATCTTTTTTTTTTTTAAGTTTTTTTCAGCCCCACCACCTTTCTCCTCTCCTTCCGGAACACTGCTGACAGGAATATTAGATCTTTATTTACAGTTCTACAGGTCCTTAAGGCTCTGTTCTTTTTTCTCTTTTTTCAGGCTATTTTCCCTCTGTTGTTCAGAATGGATATTTCCTTACTGTCTGATCTTTAAGTTCACTGATTCTTTCCTCCGTCCCCTCCATTCTGCTGTTGAGCCTATCCACTGGGTTTGGTTGTTGTTGACTATTGTATTTTTCATTTCTAAGTTTCCATTTGGTTCATCTTTATATTTTCTATTTCACTGCAGAGAGTTGTTTGTTTGTCTGTTTTAAGCATGTTCATAATTGCTCACTGAAGCATTTTTATGATGGCTCCTTTAAAAAGCATGTCAAATACGTCTTCCATCTCTGTCATTTCAGTATTATTCAATAGGAAATCTTCCTGGATCTTGATATGGGAAGTGATTTTCTATTTAAAGATAGAGGAGAAAGAAAGTGATTTTCTATTAAAACCTAGACATTTAGGGCATTATATGAGACGCTGGATCTTATTTAAGCCTCTAGTTTAGCTGCCTATGACGCCTCTCTGGCAGGGGAAGAGAAAGCATTGCCTTATTACTACCAGGCGGGAGTAGACATCCAGGTTTCCCTCCTGGCCTCTACTGACACTCAAGACGGGGTGCTCCTCATTACTGCTGGGCAGAGGCGGGAGCTGTGCTCCCCACTAGGCCTCCATGGATCTCTGCCTGGAAGAGGTGACAGTACATCCTACTGCTCTCCACGTGGCCTGCACTGATACCACTGGGGGTAGTGGCCTTGCTACCTCTGGGCCATGGTGAAAATCCCGACCCCCTACTTGGCCTTCTCTGGCACCATTCTAGCACAGCGGTTAGGGCACCTCATCACAGGCCGGTGAGAGCGGACGTCTAGGCTCTCCATTCAGCCTAGACTATGTGGAAGGGGGTGAGGGCCACAGTTTTTTTTTTTTCCGTGGTTTTTGGCTGAAGCAGAGACGTTACTGACTTACAAGTTTTCTATTTTGCTACACGGCCCCATTCCTGGACCACTGGTTAGAAAGAGCCAGCTTGTGTTGGGGCTTTTTTTGGTCTGTGCCCGTTGGTATTTCCAACTGCTGACTTCTTCAGCCTCTAGTCCAGGAGATACGAGGCAAAATGAAAACCCAGGGAACTCACTACTGCATTGTTTTAGGTTCCCAAACTCCTTAGCTGATTTGCCCTCCTGTCTCCACCTTTCAGAGTCTTCTTAGGTTTCCTGTATACACAATGCTGGGGTTTTAGCTGTACTCAGTGGGAGGAATAGAGAGAAGTGTGTCTACTCTATCTTCCTGGAAGCAGAAGCCCATGGCTTACTTCTAACAGGGACTCAAATAGTACAAGTTTTCCCTTGAGCTATAAAGCATGCAGTTTTAGCAACTACAAAGAACTAACGGAAGACTACAATTAAGGAATTCTTTAATCTTGAAATTAACTAAATAAAATCATAGTGTCTGTACATTCTAATGTATAACAGGGAAAACTGAACAATGACTGTGTGTTAAAGGCCCAGAATTATGGAGACAGAAGAGCTTAATTAATATTTTAAACTAAGAGTGCAAATCGAGCTGTCTTATGAGGTAACCCCAGTCATCAAAATGGATTTAAGGGCCAGAGTGATCACAATCTATATTTTACTGTGTGAAACCCATTCTTTTTCTCCCTTTCTTTCTTCCTCCCTTTCATTCTTTCTCCTTTCCTTCCTTCCTTCCTTTGCCCTTCCTTCCTTCTGTTTTTTCACTTTTCGCTTTTTATTTTAAAGCTTTAATTTTTTTTTTGCCTTTTTTTTAGTCCTACACTGCAGCTTCCTGCCTTTATTTCTGAACCAGCCATTAGACTCAACTGATCAGAACTATCATTTAGAAAAATGTCACAAATCTATGGATTATTCCGAACTAATCATAAGCAAACTTTAGCTAAGGATAATTCTACAGGCTCCCTCCATGGTAACTCCACAGCCCTTTGCTTTCTCACTTTTCTACACACTCTGCTTAGAACAGTATTTTGCAAATCTCATTTACCGCCCATCTTCACAAACTGGGCCAAATTTTCATTCAACTTTCTCTAATTTTCACTTTAAATTTTTCTTAAATCAACTCTTTAAAAAAAAAATTGTTTAAAAAAGAAAATTAAAAAAAAGAAGAAGAAAGAAAATAGTACTGGTAAAGTTGTATCTCAAAAAAAAAAACAAACAGAAGGGTACCACAATCTCCCATAGTAAGCAAGATCATGTCTTGTAAATTTTAGAGAAAGTTCTCCATGGCGTCCAGTCTGCCTCCCTGTCTCTAACTGCACTTTATATCAAGTTCTGTTGGTTTTATGCAAATAAATTAAATCTCATCGATGCACGGATACATGACTCATGGTAGGAAACCAAAACTTAATCTTATTCTCATCTCTCCTTGAAAGTTTCTGTCTCCTCGAATCTTGTCTCCTTGAAAACTTATTCCTCCGCCACTTGCTGAAAACTCAGGCCCCAAGAATTTTCTGCTCATTCTGGGATAACAAACCACCCTAAACTCTCGGTAAAGAGAACATATGCAGGCAAAGGTGATAATCAGCTCTTGGGTTTTCACTTGAAGACCAGACTGCTCCTCCACTTTCTGCTTCCTGAGGCCTGAGGTTCAAGGCTGCGGGTCCCAGGGGAAGGGGAGTGTGGGCGGGCTCTGCTCACTTCTTCTCCTACTCCCAGCCACTCACACCGACCCCAGCTAGGTGACAGAGGAGCAAGAAAGGCCAGGAAAGTGGGTGGAACAGTCCTTTGGCCACTGGCTTTGCGCTCTCTGACACTAGCAGATGACTGACACTCACCCTTTCCAAGATTCCCATCCCTGGGATCCACCCTCTAGCAACTCCTCTGGCAGCCTTTCCCTGTGGGCCTGCAGCTGGAGTCCTCGCGCTCTCCTGGCTAGTCCTCTTGTGCAGGATTTGAGAAGGCTACAGTGCATTCCTCCCCTCAGACGTGGCCCACATCTAGTCCTTGTGAAACACTCATGCATCCTTTACCCTGAGAAATCAAATGTGTAGCCCATTCCCAGCTCAGCGTTACGCTCCTGAGTCTGCCATCACAGTCATTCACCAGCCTTCTCCTTTCCTCTAAATCTCCCCAAGGACCAGACCCAAGCCTACCCTGTCCCCTGACCCATTCCCTGGCAGTTCCTTTGAAAATCCAGTGAAGGGAGATGCACCCCTGCCTTGGAGTAAGTAGGGACCACAGCGTACCAACAGCTCTCTTGAATGGAAAGCTCCTTACAACTACTTCCTTTTCCTCTCCTACACATGCTAACCCTCTTGGGCCTCAATCTGGCTGAGGGAGTCCAGGAATTGCAGAGTCAGTTCTTAATTTTTTTCCTTTAGAAAATTTGCAAGTGATGATCTGGTATCTCACTTTGGAGTTTCACGTCTATATTTTACTCATTCAAAACTTTAATGTTAACAGCCAGCACAGGAGTGCAGCAACTTTGCGTCCCCACCACTCGTTTATTGGTATTTCAGGACTGTTATTAAATCTTCTCTGGCCTCTTCTTTCAGAAGCTAAATGATCCCGATTCTTAGAGCCATTTCCCCCAAGTCCTTCAATAATTTTTATTTCTCTCCTCTAATTTCTCTAGTTTTACCACATTTCAAATAATTTGTGCATCAGAGAAATGAACATGCAAGATGTATGCATGATTTCTGCGGTCTTATTTTTATTTCACTTCCTATTTTTGGTAGGTAAAACTTTCATATATTTCAAAACCCAGAAGTTACAAAAGGGCATACAGTGACAGTTTCTTTTCCATTCTTGTCCCAAAGCCACCCAGCACCATCCCCCGCTCCCAGGAATGTGTGTAACTATTTCCCTGAGAATCCTTCCAGCGATACTCTATGTACATACAAGCAATCATGTATTTATATCGTCTCCCACTCACCCTCATACTTTCCCTTTGCTTTTTCCCCTTATAAGAATATCTTCGAGATCCTCCAGATCAGAAAAGAATTTCTTCATTCTCTTCCGTGGCTGCATCACAGTTCTGTGGCCAGATGCCCATAGTTTATTTAACTCGTCCCTTACTCTTGAACATTCCAACTTCTATCACAAATAACGCTTCAATGAATGATCTAAATATATCATTTAGCTCATGTGGGAAATTCCTAGAAACAGAATTTCTGGTCAAAGCATGCATGCAGTTATAGTTCAAATGATGTTGCCAAATTGTCTTCCACTGGAATGGTACCAGTTACACTCTCCCCAGCAATACAGGAGAGTGCCCATCTCCACAGACTTTCCTCCGTGCCGTACTGCCAAACCTTTTCATCTTTGACAGTCTGATTGGAGACATTTTTTTTTTTTTTTGCGGTACGTGGGCCTCTCACTGCTGTGGACTCTCCCGCTGTGGAGCACAGGCTCCACGCGCAGGCTCAGCGGCCATGGCGCACGGGCCCAGCCGCCCCGCGGCATGTGGGATCTTCCCGGACCGGGGCACGAACCCGCGTCCCCTGCATCGGCAGGCGGACTCTCAACCACTGCGCCACCAGGGAAGCCCTGATTGGAGACATATTGAATCTCAACTGAGTGAGGCAGAGCAAATAACGTTCCTACATTTCAGTCACTCGTATTTTCTTATTTTGTGAACTGTCTTGCACATGATATTTGAATGCTTATCTAGACAGGTGTGAAAATGGTGGGAGGATTACTTCAGTGGCCACACAGGTGAACAGTAGGAGATGCTCTCATAGAAAAAGGGCCAGGGCTTAATACGGCGAAGCTTCAGGAGACGGTGTAGCGAGAAGCATGGACTATTTGCCAGTACACAATGCAAACTTGGACAGTGGTAACTTCAGCCTGGTGTTCTAGGTCATGTCCCCCATGCAAATTCCTAGGTGGGTAATGATTTCAAAGACAGAATCATTAGCAGATATTATGCTATAGGTGAACCTAGCAAACAGGAACTTAAAGACAAACAAGAACCTTGAAAATATTTGATATCCCCAATGTAAGACTTTATAATCTATCAGCACTAAAGATATTTGGTCTTGCAGTTACTGAATCTAGGGAGTGAGATATATGTAGATATGTAAAAGATAGGTAGATAGATAGATAGATAATAGATGAATATACATACGTCGACTTTAAAAAAAATGCACAACATAAAAGCTGTGAGTCTAGTTCATTCAGCGTCTTACTGACGACTGTAGCCTGGGAGACAGCTTCTCAGAGAGCTCTGAGAAGCTGTTCTGAACAGGTCAGTACATACGTGATTTTAGCAAAAGCGGTACCACGCACACATCTCAGCAGAAGGTGGCAGCTCATCGTGAGGAACACATACCTTAGTTAATAGTTTTAGTGCTTTTCTAAGTATGGGAAGATGCCAAAGTTTGGGTTCATAGAGTTTTCTCCTGAAAATATCTAACTACCTGAAGGCCTATTCTGCCAGTTTTCTCAGAACACAGAGTGCCTCATTCCTGACCTCTGCCCTGCACTTCTTTCGGGGTGTGTTAAAGGTCAGTGACTGCAGTGACTCATGACTCAATCCTTGTAGATCTGGATGGCGAGCGACATTCTTTAGTTGCCACAGATGAATACAGTATATACTATATTTGATATATAGTAACATATACATCATAAATAAGTATTCAAGTATTTTATACCTTTACAACAGTAAATGTAACTTGTCCTAAGAGTTAGCTCCACCATTGATTGTTTGATGGTAAAGGTGTTATCAACTGTTTAAAAATTATACACAACAGCTACAAAAACAAAACAGACAAGCAAAAACTATTTCTGCCAGCTTGTGTGTGGGGGAGGTGCTCTTTTACTGTAAAAGGCATTGCTTGCAAATGGAGGATACTCACTGTGACTTTTAAATGAGCAAATTTGATTAAACTTTAAAACAATGTATTTAAAATGTAGACAGTTTTTCAGCTTGCTCAGAGATGTATGCGATACCTGTAAGGCTTTGAAATTAGACAAGCAGTAGGATTTCTTTCCAAGTCATTCTAGCTCCTTCCACGGATCTTCGCGCAAGCCAACTCTGGAGTAACCTGAAGTCCCTGCCATTAAGGATATCTGACTGCCCGACCCAGATTTGCATTGATAACCTCAGAAGCTGTGACTGATTGCAGATGTGGCTCCTTCGAGGCTTGAAGACCCTTGGGCCAACTGAAGCTGTAGGGGCATTGATAAACGCTCTGCCATGTGGCATGCGACGACAAGAGGGCAGCGCCTGCAAATGTCCGGGCCTTGAGTCCAGAAGGGAGAGGGGGTCTGGGAACCATGTGCATCCAGTTAAGAATGGGAACAAGCACAAAACAATATTAACTTTAGAAATGAGATGAAAGCCCACGTGTGCTAGCTTTCGCACAGAAGGGGAGACCCAACCGACCTCCCAACCCCTTCAGCACTGCTTTTAGATGGAAATGATTTTGTTGAACACTGACACAAAAGGAAGATACAAACGCGGTGAAGAGCCTTAGCCAAGAACAATTATATGCAAGTAGGTTACATGAAAATATAGTCTCAAGTGTATGATATCTTGTGAATATTAATTAAGGAAATTATTCTCAGAGCAGCTAGTGTTTCAAACAAGATCTAATCTCTGCTGAGTGGGCCTGCCATTCTCTCTCTCAATGTTTAACTTCAAAGGGCTTTGGAGTTGGTGCAAATGAGATTATTACTACTTCAGTCTAGAGAGGAAACCTATTCTAACCAATGTGAGAGTAAATTCTAGAATTCCACATACCAGTTAATACAAAGAGGAAAAAATATTCCACACCCGAATGCCTAGTGCTAAAGTGTTTCTTAACCTTTTTCATCTGATCTACTTCATCCTCCTACAAAAATTGCACGTTATAGGTACAGAGCTGGAAAAGGATGTGGGCCAGCTGAGGATACAATCTTATTCACCTGTTCTTTTCTTTGACTTGGGGCCATTAGAAATAATAATATTACTATTAACAATAGCTAAGACTTATATGCATCTGTGTGTCAGGTACTAAGTGTTTTCCTTATATTAGCTCATTTAATGTTTCTAAAAGCCCTGTGAGGTTTTTACAGTAAACCAACATAGAGAGAGAAATATATTAGTTTACCATAATACCACAGACCGGGGGGCTCAAACAACAGAAATGTATTTTCTCACAGTTTTGGAGGCTGTAAGATCAAGATTAAGGATGAGATCAAGGTGTGAGCAGGGGGCTTCCCTGGTGGTGCAGTGGTTGAGAGTCCGCCTGCCGATGCAGGGGACACGGGTTCGTGCCCCGGTCCGGGAGGATCCCACATGCTGCGGAGCGGCTGGGCCCACGAGCCATGGCCGCTGAGCCTGCGCGTCCGGAGCCTGTGCTCCGCCACGGGAGAGGCCACAACAGTGAGAGGCCCGCGTAACGCAAAAAAAAAAAAAAAAAAAAGGTGTGAGCAGGGCTGGTTTCTCCTGAAGCCTCTCTCCTCGCCTTGCAGGTGGCCACCCTCCCTCTCTGTCCTCACATCTTTCCTCTGCACACACACATCCCTGGTGTCCCTTTGTGTGTCAGATTTCCTCCTCTTATAAGGATACAAGTCGGATTGGATTAGGGCCCACCCTACCAGCCTCATTTTAACTTAATCCCCTCTTTACAGGCCCTGTCTCCAAATACAGTCACTTTCCTAGGTACTGAGGATTACAGCTTCAACACCCGAATTTTTGTTGCAGGGGTGAGGGCGCTGGGAATCACAGTTCAAACCGTAGCAGTGAAGTTGCCATCCCATGTTCTCATCACAGGTCAGACGTGGAGCTGGGATTTCAGCCCTAGCACCAGAATCAAATGCTTAACCATCGTGCTATGCTGCCCTGTAGTTACAGCCTGTGTGAGAAAAGGCAGTATACATCTATTTGAATCAGGACAATGGTCTGATGACCTATACAACTCGGGGTAGGAGAACGAAGGCAAGACACTGAAACAAACAAACAAAATCTTATTAGACGGGATCAGTAAGATGGAATCATACAGATGATCAAGGCCTTCCATATGAATTGGGCAGATGTTTTTTAAAGTTTGGGGGAAGTTAACCAATTACCTAATGTTAGGATTTTAGCTGTTGGTGAAAGTAGTGTTGCTGCCATTCAGCACTGCTACACAACTGTAAACAGATGCTAGGCATGGACGGGTACTGAAGTGCCCAGATGCTGCATGGATACGGTTACAATGGAATGAGGAATGCAGATGGTGAAGAAAGACCGAGTGGCTGCAGATGTGGGCTGCACATGGATAACGGCAAACACATTCACGAGGGCTCCCCAACGGTCCTCTAGGCAGCCACGGTGCCCCAGTGAGAGTTGGAAGTAAGTGAAGTGTGTTCTGACGTTTTTGAATCAACCTGAGACCCAGAAAAGTCAGGCTGCACCAGGCAGCACCAGTCTCATCACCTGCCATTTGCCCTGCACACCAGCCCAGCAGGCCTACTTCTGGTTTCCCAAATGCGCTGTGCACGTCCCCCACACACGCCTGTGTTCCCTCTGCCATGAATGCCCTTGATCACCGCCACCCTCCCCATCTCTCCTGCAGGTAAAACCCTCCTCATGGTTTCTGACGACCTCCTGCCTTGGAAACTGAGATGGTCCCTTCCTTTACTGTCCAGTTGATCTTCGTCATTTCACCCTAGCCCAGCACTTTTTATTTATTAATCTGTTTCTGTGTCTCACTCCTTCACTTAACAAAATATTTGAAAATGTGAACCATGTCTTTTGCATTTTTATATCTACTGCTCCTGATACAGTGCCAGACACATCATAGGTGCCCAGCAAATAACGGTAGAATACATGTTCATCTCAGAGAAATCTAAAGTCCCAGAGATATGTTTTCTTTGGTCTGTACACCAATTAAAAATAATAATAAATATATTGTTTTTTTAAAATTAATTAATTAATTTATTTATTTATCTTCGGCTGCGTTGGGTCTTCGTTGCTGCGCGCGGGCTTTCTCTAGTTGCGGCGAGCGGGGGCTACTCTTCATTGTGGTGCGCGGGCTTCTCACTGTGGTGGCTTCTCTTATTGCGGAGCACGGGCTCTAGGCGCGTGGGGTTCAGTCGTTGTGGCACATGGGCTTCAGCAGTTGTGGCTCGTGGGCTCTAGAGCACAGGCTCCGTAGTTGCAGAGCCCGGGCTTAGTTGCTCCGCGGCATGTGGGATCTTCCCTGACCAGGGCTCGAACCCGTGTCCCCTGCATTGGCAGGGGGATTTTTAACCACTGCGCCACCAGGGAAGCCGAAATATATTGTTAATGTTTACAGTTTCAGAGGTTTCACAGACAAAATGGATTATTTGCTTCAAAAATCCAAAGGGCTGGCCACACCAGGCTTGAATTCACACACACTGTGAGATGAAGTTGAGTAGTAGCCATCCTTCTTGGGTAAGATGTTCACTTTGCAGTTTACCCCAGTCTCTACCCCTCTCTAAGTATTTCTGCCTCGCACCTGCCCTCTTCATGCATTTAAGAAACCCAGCTCACGCTTGTTAGGCGTTTTGCACGCCCCCTCCCATCAGGCCAAGTCCTCAGATCCTCCTCTACTGTTGACTGCCCTCCCAGCACACGTGGGCTACAGTGGTTTTCCATCATCCGATTTTTGCCATACCCATGCCTCGCTCCCTCAGTCTATTCTGAAAGGGCAAAAGAGGTGGGAGGTGGGTGCTTCTTTTGGTTCATGGAAAGGGAGCTAAAGGAAAGATCTGCCTTCTTCTGGCATATCAGGTGTTGCCACTAGTGAGAGGCAGGATTCTGGCCGGGATGGGCAAACAAGCCAGCTGGGAATGGCAGCCCCTATATTTCAGCCAGCAAACACCTTTTCAAAGCCTACTTTGCATAAGACAGTTCCGCTGACCACATGAGAGTCACAGGGGAATAGTTACCTCTGGAACTTCCTTTCTGCAACAGTAGCACCCTGTTTAAGGGAACCAAGGTTGGAATATGATCGTCTCATATATATGCTGCCATGAGGTTTCAGACCACCATACTGGCATGAGCTTTCAACGTTGAAAAAATAAATGAAAGCTCTCTGGAAATAATAGGAGCACTGTGTCCTGGAACCCGAAGAATAATAATCTCAGGCCATCAGTCATCCAAGCTGAAAACAGTTTCTTCCTCTCTCTTTGCTGTGCCTGGGATGACATGACACAGACCCTTAGCCCAGGAGCGATTTGAGCCCCGGCTGGGGACAGAGAAGAGGCTGCTCCCACCACTGCTGAAAAGCCCGGGAAGACAGGGGTCTTTTCCTTTACAAAGGGTGAGGGTCACTTTCGATGTGTTAATGTGAAGCACAGTTTGGGATTGTGCTTCATGGGCCCCAAATATCTGAACTCGAGAGGGACCTTTGCATCCAGATCTGGAGGTTTCGCAAGAATATGAAACACGTATGGAGAATTCACATATTCAGAAGCCCAGTGAGTCTTCTCCGTGCGTGGCCTCCCAGCAATCTGAAGCAGTAGGCACTATCCTTACACCCATTTTACAGATGGCAATGCTGCAGCTACACAGGCTAATCAATGCCACCAACTCATGAGTACAAGGTTTGAACCCACAGCCCTGCTCCTAGCTCTCACTCTCTGTTACTTCCTCATTCATTCTCTTACATTACAAATATTGAACACCTCCTATGAGCCAGGCACTGTTCTAGGTGCTTAGGTCAGCAGTGAACAAATCAGATAAGAATACTTACCTTCAAAGAAGTTACCTTTGACCCAGCATAGACTGCAGTGCTGTGGAGCCTACATCTCACAGTTGCAAAGACCGTTCCCAGGTAGGTCTCACTTCCAAAGTACTCGGGGAAAATGTGTAAATTGGGGGAGAGGCATGATCTTCGTTGCTGCATAGGCATTTCTGAAGTAAGTTCAAGGGGCTAAAAAAAGTTCCTGCTCAACTTGCAAATGAGGTTGGGGTGTGTTCTATCAGTTTTTCCTGAAGGGGAAAAAAATCCCCCAATTTTAATTCCCTTCTGAACTCAGCCACATGTTGAGATAAGGAAGGTGGGGTTATAAATCAACTCAGCTCCCTTGGGAGAAAAATTATTGTAATAAGTTTTTAAAAAACGATGATAATAATAAGCTATATGATTTCAAAGTGACTCACCACCACTCCCCCCCCCTTTTTTTTGACAACTGAAATTGATTTTGAAAGGAAAGGCTGTGGAGATTTTCGTAGAATACAATCCAGACGTTCTAAATCTAAACCCTCTCACCAAAGAGACTGCAGATCTGGAGAGGCTGGGTTCTGTTGATAATGCCCTACTCTGTGCCCGACATACTATACCGGCCACCACATGTCACTCAACATGCCTGAGAGCTCATAGATGAAGGATATAAAGATGGAATGATATTAAGACTGAAATCAATACAGCTTTCTTTTACATTTCCCAATAGTCTCAATAACTTCAAAGAAGCAGATATGAATATAATTAATGAGATGAACAAACACCAAGTGGAAAATAAATCTGGACCTTGTTTTATGAGCACTGCTGGAATGATGGATTTAGAATTGCAGATATGTTTTTTGGCAAATCTGACTGCTCACTCATTTCCAAATGGTATAGCCTTTTAGAGCAACTGAAGTTGCATCAGCCTGGGTGCCCCTTAGGAAAAATACTTGCTGGAACCACTTGGTACCCGACTAAACAGAGCCCTTGTACTTTGATGCATTCAGCCGCTGTTAAAATTTATGTTTGAATCAGTATTAGGAGGAATCCTCCGACCAGCTCTCCATTTGGCTGCTTCTGCAAGCTAACCCTGCTTTAAAATATGTATATTCTTAGGAATCTGACCAAACTGAATAACAACAATGCCCAGAGGAAATTCACACTTGTATTTGGAAAAGAAATAAGAGCTCTCGCTAGGGAATGGGCACAAAAGCTACAAAAACAAAAACATGGCCTTGGCTGTGGTACTCTGCCTCTAATTGTGTGGCTTCTTTTGGGAAATTCCTCAACAGTTCTGATCCTCGGTTTCCTCGTCAATAGTAGTAATACAAGTATATTTATTGGGTGTTCACTATGTATTAGACCAACTCTGTTCTAAAAGATTCACATACTCAGCTCTTTTAACCCTTACAACCACAGTCCTATGAGGTAGTGCTAGTACACTCCCTTTTTATAGATGAAGAAACTGAGGCTCAGAGAGCTGTCATGACTAACCTGTGCTTTTAAGAATGTGAAACCCAGCATTTTAAGTTAACATCTTGACTCCAGAGCTTCCACTCTTAACCACTGTTTTCTTAGGGCTGGCATTCAGGAGTTCCCAGATATGAGTTCGTTTATACAACCTTGGCTGTGTTGATTTACTCTGCATTTCAGCTGTCTGGTCTCTAAAATGATATTAATACTTGCCCACCTTGCGTCCTGAACTTAGCACATAAAAGTCAAAAGAAGAGGAAATGAACGACAAATTGTGATTGTCTCTTTATATGTAGTAGAACGAGAAACAGCTGGAAAAAAAAATAGTCCTTCTAATTTCTTCCCGCCTACCTACAGCACCATGAATTACAGAGACCTGGGTTTACTAGTCCTTTGCTCCTAAGCCCTCTTAAAGGCCCACTGTGGCCAATTTAAACAATTAACTATTCAGGTGTAGTGTAACAGGTCTACAGAGCAAAAACAGAAGCATTCTGGTAATTCTTAATAAGTTGTGGGAACTCAAACTAAAGCATTCAGGCCTTGGCATGATGGTTAAAGAGCTAGATTATTAACACTGACTTTCTGTTCAGGGTCAAATTCACTAATTTGTGCTCCACAGAATTGGTCTAACATTTGGGCCCAGAGACAATCCTATTTCTAACACGTCTGCCCTTCAAGGACTACAGACACATGAATGTGGCCAGATAACGTCCCAGCGAGCAAAGAAGTCTCATTACAAGACTCAGACACAGAGAAAGAGAAAGAGCAGTTTGTTCTAGTGATTATCATGAAAGATACACGAATGTCTTGATATTCTTTCTTTTAAGCCAGTTGTAAAACAAGAGAAATTGTTTACACCCTTAACAGTACGACAATTACGGTAAATCTTGATCCAACTGGCCACTGGGTCTTCATGGGGCAGGAAGTGAGAACAGCTCTAGGGAGGGATGGCTCTGTCGGGGCAGGACTGACCGTAATCGCCTTGTTTCTGGCCCCGCATAGAAGGGGCATCCGGGATCCTTCCATCTGCTCCGGCATCAGTGCTTGCTTACGCAGCACGGCAAAATTAAAAACACCAGGCTGGGCCAAAGGGGTGGGGTGTTGGGGGAGAAACAACCACTCACATGAGCGAACCCTGAGTCTTTTTTAATGTGGTAAGGAAATCTAAGATCTGATCAGTAACCTTAATTGAAAGGCTCAGTGAGGGGGATGTCTAAGCTTCTCTTCCTGCCATTAATTTTAATTTTAGCCTCTCGAAGTGTGCGGATGGGAATGAAGGTGATGCACGAGGACCAGCCGTTTAAGGACCTGGAGGGTGCCTGGAGACACGGTGAAGCGCTTCCCTTCTGAAATCTGACTATGAAGCCATTGCAGGGCCAGGGCACGGGCGGCACCTCTGGGGTCTGTGGCGGCCCTGTTGCCTCAATCCCGCTCTCCTGGAGGGCCTTCAGTCCTCCTGCTGTGCACACTTGCTCTCACACCACCGCTCCCGCCCCAGAAGGGAGCCTGGGCCTGTGGTCCGTGCTCAGCCTCCGGAGCCCGGATTCAGGAGTCCTGGGGGCAGGACCGGGAGGGTGGCTCGTGGGGAAGGTGGCGGGGAGAAAATGAACCAGTAGAGTAGGAGCAGGGAGTGCTATTCAGGAGCTTTAAAGGACTTTTTTTTTTTTTTTTTTTTTTTTTTTGCGGTATGCGGGCCTCTCCCTGTTGTGGCCTCTCCCATTGCGGAGCACAGGCTCCGGACGCGCAGGCTCAGCGGCCATGGCTCACGGGCCCAGCCCCTCCGCGGCATGTGGGATCTTCCCGGACCGGGGCACGAACCCGTGTCCCCTGCATCGGCAGGCGGACTCTCAATCACTGCGCCACCAGGGAAGCCCTAAAGGTCTTTGAAAGGAAGGCCACCTACTCCTTCCCACTGTTGCGGCAATGTCCTTGACATTTAGCTCCTACTAAGTGCTAAATTAAAATCTGCCTCGTGCTCACTGAGGCAGGCAGCACTTTGGGGCACCCTACCCGCAGTTATCCGGGATGAACTTTCTTCTGCGGGCATTAAGACTTTAAGAGTGTCTCCTTTGTGCTTTCACCAGTTTAAAGCCAGAGCAAAGCACAATGATAGCAAAGGCTACTAATGGATTAGGTGGTGGTTTTTGCCGCCTTCCTCTGTGCCTGTCTTTCTCTCGATTCGGCTGTGTCATCTTCTAATGATTTGTTCCTCTTTTTGCTTTTGACAGCTTTAGTAGTTATAAGGGTATTAGCTGAATCCAAATTAAATTTCTTTTCTTTTTTTTTTTAAAGGAAATGAAAAAAAGAGTAGGTTCTTTTTAGGAGTGGCACACTTCACTCCAGACAATCAAACGGGAAAGACATGTGGAAGCGTCTCTGGTTCAAAATCTATGAAGCTAAATAATCCCCAGATCAACTCCAGCCCTGCCTTGGGCTCAGTGGGCATATTCAGTCTCTTCTCTACCTCAGGACGTCTAAGTGAAAAAATCACACTTACTATTCTCAGAGTGGCAATTGGTGGATTTAACAGTGCCCTGAAAACGAGACTCCTCTGTTGAATGAAGCCTCTCATTCAAAGGTTCATTCTGCTAATAAAACCCCCGTTTTTCACTTGTGTTTGAAGCTAGTCCATTATTCTTTTTCGTGTGGTTTGAACCAGTTTTCCGTGAGCTGTGGTCGCTCCTGAGGATGGATATGAATGGCACTTATTAGGAAGGGAAGAGCTCATGAATTCAGATCATCCTTAATGCTGAAATGAGCTGTAATGAAGGCCTGAGATCAAAGTGCTTGAGGAGCAACGGCAGATGAATGGGCCCCAGAGCTCGGGTCTGGGTCGCTGCAGAAAAGGATTAGGAAACTTCACTTAAGTAGCCAGAAAGGTTTCCACGGCTAGCCTGCTCTGCATTTAATTGTTTATGGGATTCGAGGAGGAAAGATATACAAATAGCCTCCCTCAGAGAAAACAGTGTTACCAGATATTTTCCACAAGGGAGGGGAAAGGCTTTAAATTAGTAGCAAAAAGAACAGAAGCAAGGCCATTCTTGACTCACAGGGAGGGGGGCAGGGGGAGGGGGTGTGAGGGAAGAGACAGACCCAGAAGGAGGGAAAGGAGGAAGGGACAACCATCTAACCTTCAGAATAAGCGCAGACCCTCCTTTCAGGGAAAAGCACATCCCTCTTTTTCTAAATACTGAACATGAAGCAAAACAGAGCGCCTGAATTGCAGCCAGGGTCCCTCCCTGCCACACATTAGAGAGGCAAGACGCAGGGGGAATGGGAAGCAGATGCAGTGGCGTAAGTGCTCCAACATTTCACTCTCCTCCTTGAAAAGATGTCAAGGATTATTTGTGTTATCTCCCTGGAAAACGCCAAGACATTCTCTTCAAGGATGAATGAAAGATGAGTACAAAGAGTTAATTTGAAACCAATCAAGGCCTGTGTTCCTCGACTGCTTCAGAAATCCTTCTATTTTAATGAATTTATTTTCAAAGCAGCGCCGATCCTTTTGAGGGGAATTCCACCTCTCACAGCTGCACAATGTGCCCTGCAGTGTTGAGCTTTCTTGCCCACCTGCTCTTTGTAAAACACTGTGGACTTCCCAGAGCTTAAAGCGTGCCAAGCTGGCTGAGCCTGCCTAAGAGCCATCCTCAGCCTGCAGCGACCGAAGTGTCGGTGAATACACACCACAAACCCCTGCAAAACAGGCAAAGCAACTTGGTGGAGCCACACAGCCACATGGCAAAGCCTCAGACTCCCTCTCACCTAGCAAAGGACCCTCTGGAATTTGCTATGGTTGATCTGTTAACCTAACCTGGCTTCCCCCACTGCCCTGTTCAAAAGCAATTGCATTGAAAATATTACTTGCAAAGATTTTTAAAAACATCACACCTGAAAAACCCTACACAAAACTCCCATTTCGTATTCCAAGTACAACTCCTGAAGAGACTAGAGGATTCTGTCTACTTTAACTGGGATATAATTGAGATGTTTGTGTTGAAATAGCACCTGGCCGTGACTTTAACTCCACTTAATAGCTCTGGGTTCCCTTTTTTTCTGCTTTATTCAAATACATCTAATTGTAATGTTCTGAAATTTAAATGTGGTGCTGTGCATTTGGTTATCAACAAAGAATTTCTAGATTAATGCAGAAGCACACTTAATAGGCAGAATGCTACCCCTTTGTGCCTTTGAGGGCATCCATAGTTCTCTTAACTAGGAGGATTATGAGATCTGACCCTAGTAATGAAATAGCCCTGTTCCCCTCTGTAAAAAGATTTGTCCCTCTAGCTCATTGAGTCATCTGAGGTCCACTATTACTTATCCACTCCCAGTGTTATAGCAGACATATTAAAAGGGAAACACTGTACCAAAGTACCTATTTTATAATTATGATTCATTGGAAAAAGGCAGGATTTGTTCTAAACTAACTTTAATGAAATATACATGGCATAACCTTTATTCTTTTCTTTCAACTTCAATACCTAATTTTTCACATCTTTACAGTTCTCTTAAACTTGACGAAGAATCTCAAAATAAGGTGATGAACAATTCGTGTGTGTCATGGTAGTGACAGTAATAGTAACAAGGCTAGTGATAGTCACAGTAATAGACTAAAGGCAGGAGACTGAATTTTATGGAACTTCATTGAATAAGGTTTGATATTATCACCCTAGAGCATCAAATTTCATATGCTTTCTTTCTAGCAGTCTTTGCTAAGACTGTGAATAAGACAAAGATCACTGTTTACGCTATCGCGTCATGTAACTTAGAAATCAATAAAATGCACCTCAAGAGTGTACTCAGACAGCAATTTAAAGACTTTGAGGAATACAGCATGCTTCAGTGGTTCCTATTGAATAGATAGAACTTGCATATCCCACCCCCCCAGCTACTTGTGAAGAAAAGAATTTTCAGGATGCCTCTGCACTCTCGTCAGTTCCAGCCTTAATGTCATGGTGGACCCACTAGTGACCACAGTGTCACACATGCAGGCTGCCAGGTGACCCTGCAGACACAACTTGTTACACAGAAAAGTACCAGACGACTGGGGAAATGGCCGCACGGCAGTGCCTTTCCCCGTTTGCTGTAGACCAGCCTGGTTAAGACTTGGGTTTAACACACAATGCAGTCATCTAGATCAATAGTTCAGTTTGATTTATCTAAATCTTTAAATATATTATCTCCACTCGGGGAGCTTATTGCTTCCAACTGAAAATCTAAAGCAGAATCAGATAGGAAGCTTGTTAAATCTTCATAGTGAACTTACTGATTGTGCTTCCTTTAATTCTGGGTCTCAGACACAAAATCTACTTGTTGGACATGTAAGTGAACAAGCCTGCTGACTTCTGATGGCAATTCCTTTACTGCGTGCTGTCGGCTGGGAAATCATTCTAGAAATTCGAGAGCAGCAATTTGGAGTTTTGCCGCACCTCACATTTTAAGAATCTCAGAGTTGTGCTATGAATGTTTTAAAGGTCTGCTTATGGGTGTTTGGCTGGACTGGATTGTTCACGGTGATACTATCAAAGCCTAGCACAGTGTATGGCACGAAGTAGGTTAAAACAGAGTTGTGTTGCTTTCCGGCAACCATTTCTCCTCCACTGGGTAGCAGCTGTGCGGTTTGTATGGGATTGTCTACCTCTCCTCCAGCTCCAGGGGTGGATCCTAGATAGCCTAGACCAATCAGTGTAATCCCAATTTCTATCCACAGTGATTGGTCTAGAGAAGGCACGTGACCCAAGTTGGTCCAATAGGAGTGAAGCCCAGACCTTTGCTGATTAGGAGAGAAATTCTTTCTCACTCTAGAGTGGTGTGCAGATATGGACACAGACTGTTTTAAAGTAAACAGCCATCTTTCTACTTGGAGAAAAACCAGTCTGAGAATAAAGGCAGTGCCAAAAGGAAAGCCAGGGCTGAGAGAAGTTAAAAGAAACAGAGCCCTGATCAGACCATTCTGAAGCTTGAAATAACCCTGAATGTTTTCAGTTATGTAATCCAACAAATTACATTTACTGTTGAAGCCACCTTCAACTTCAATTATTTGCAGTTGAAGGCTTCCAAATTAACACAAAATGGTTCAATAAATATTTGTTGAATGACTGCATAGTTATATATATTATAATTTAGTCCACATAAAAATGTAACATTATTAATGATCACATTTCTGTTACTAAACTTTCTGTCATCAGCAAGCTCTAGGAATGATCTGAAAACTGTGAAGTATTGCATTTTCCATCAATGGTAATAGACCAGTGCCTGGAGCTAATGGACAGAAAAAGATGCTATCGATTCCTGAACGATTACTGCATGCTTCCACAGAAATAAAACATGGTACACGTACTCACTACACAGATAGGAAGTAAGACGCAGAGCTTTAGATTGTTAAGGCAAAATCTTTTAAACAAATCCCCTAACGGTTCACCATAAAGAAGACAAGAACATCTCAGAAACAGTGATGGATTTATTCTAGGCCGTCCATCCTCTCACTTGGTCTTCTGATGACAAACGGCCAGAGCCACCAGGCAGCTGGCCGGGGTACAGACCGGCTCTAAGCCCTCTCAGGACCATATCTCTGCGAAGGTAACTGGTCCTCCCACTGATCAATGTGAGCTCCAAGAGGGCAGGATCTTGACTTATTTTCCACGGTGTCCCCACACCTACTATGTGACACATGGGCTGTTTCTGCATGTGATCAGTTCATGACACACAGTAGGCTCTCAATCATTATTTGTTGAGTAAATGAATGGCAAGTTATGCCTTGGCTCTCATTTGCCCTCATCTTATTCTGTTTCATATAAGAAAGAGGAGGAAGTGAAAGACATAATTTAGTTAATTTGGGTTTTCCCTTAAGCTGCTCTTTGATCACTTTGACACTTAATCGGGTTCCTGCATCCATCTAAACTCTCTTCAAGATACCCTCATACACCCTCCAGGCATTTTCCCAACAGAAAATATAGGGCCTGCCTATCAGGAGAGAAACTGGTAAGTCTTTAACTTAAAGAACAGGATGTAAGTGACCTTTTCTTGCTGATTGTGAGATCTTACGAAAGTCACTTTACCTCTCTGGATTTCAATGTCTTCACCCCTAAAAGAAGAGAGTTGAACTGTCCGAGTCGCTTTCTGAGCTGTGTTTTATAGAGCCCAAAGCGTTTTGTAGAGCAAGGAGAGAGGGATAAGGCCCGGGCCCAGTGTCCTCCACTCCCACAAAAACACAAGAGGGCTCTGAAGCTGACTGCCTGGCTTCCAGTCGCAGTCCTACTATCTCCTAGCCGCATGATCTTGGACAAATGGCCTTCCTTTTATGCGCCTCTATTTCCCCACCTGTAAACAGAGATGACGATAATATTTCTTTACAAGGTGTTATGTGGATTTAATGCATTAATATCTAAAACTTGGTACGTGAAAAATGTATACATTTTAGAGATTATTATCTGTTTTATATATTGGAGTTCCCATAATGTTTAGGCTTAAAGGGTTTAAAGGTCTTCTGCTGCCAACAAAACAAAAATATTTAATTTAAAAAAAAAGCCATTTAGGGTCTTTATTTAGGATGTAATAGGGAACAGTAATTGCAAAGCTTCCGGTAGACTGATGTTAACCTCTGCAGCCACTGTGGTCATTAACACCACACTTCCCGCCGCCAACCAGACTCTCTCCAGTGTGTTTAACTCAGCACAATGGGCCTGCCGCCACTCCTGTGAGCTGGCTTTTTCTCCCGAAGATTATTCTGCAGTTCCATTCAAATGGCCTCTGCATAGCTGGGCGACTGATGCCTGGTGCTAGACAGAGAAGGGATCCGTGGCTAATCGCCCACATTCCTGTGAAGACTGAAGGAAAAGATAAATTTCCTTAACAGTCAACATTTCAAGGGAAGGCATTTTCTTAACAGAAAATGGTGAATATCTGAAAAGATTGAAACCTCAGGCAGTTTAAAATTTGCAAGGAAGGAGTGCCTGGCAGTTCAACTGCTTTAAAATTCCTTTACCGAAGATATCATACGAATTTAAATAAAACCTGAATGATTATGGTAATTATCCACGCTAATAGCCTTGCTCAGAAACTCCTTTATCTGTCGTTTCACTTCCAGAATGTTGTAGACTGCGAGGCATTCCTTCTTTCCTTTACCTGGGGAAGAGGGTTTCAGTTTCTTGACGCTGTGCTCTGGAACTGAGATTATGGTTCAATCTATTTTTGGACTCACCCACTCTCTTCACACCCTGACCTGGTGGTACTGATACCATCCTCAGCAAGCCCCACTCTCCTAGTTTGCTCCCCAGATATTGAGCTCATGTCTTCTTTGACATTTGGCTCACATTTAAAATTTTTAATATTTGTTTTCCCTCTTTCTCCTTCCCTCCTTCTGTTTCCCCCTCCCTTCTTCTCTCTTTCTCTCCTTGAGCTCAATCAGTAGAAACGGAAAAAAAAAAAAAGTACTCTGCCTATTCCTCAGGACTCAGGTTGGACAGGAGCATCTCTGTCCCAGAAATATGCTAAGATTAATCCAATTTGCAAGGGCATGTAGGAGCTGTAAATATTTATGGGCAACAGAGAAGAAATTGACCCAAGCACACAGAGTAAAGGAACCGGGCAGAGAACAGCCAAACACCGGTGACCCCAGATGTCGCTCCCCAGGCGCCAGGTGCAATTAGCTGCCGGGGCCTCCCTTCTGGTGTGGGAGGTGGCAGGAGGGTGGGAAGTCTGTCCTGGCATCGGCAGCAGTAGAATTATTCTCTCTCCCTTTCCTCTACCCCCGGACCATTTCTAACTTCCAGCCTGTTGGCGGTCTTAGGGACCAATTTAGTAGTCAGAAACTTCCCACACCTCCAGCCTGCCTGTTCCTGGCGTGGATGACTGACTGGTACTTCTGGGGAGAGAAGAGCCACATGCTCACCCTCTGCTCCCCACCCCCATCCTCTAAATCTGTTAGAAAATGTCAAGGGATTCACAGCTTTTCCACATTTGTACCCAAGCACAGGCGAGTTTGTTTCAAGGTCTAGGGTTTAAGAGTTTCTGGAATAGTCTCCTGCTTTGTTATAATGTAGAAAGAATAATTTTTAAAGAAATACACTAGTTTATAACTAGATGACTTTTTTTTGGCTGTGCCACGAGCCTTGCGTGATCTTAATTCCCCGACCAGGGATCAAACCCTGATCCGCCGCGGTGAAAGCGCTGAGTCCTAACCACTGGGCCACCAGGGAATTCCCTATAACTAGATGATTTATTACTAGAAATATATTATTACAGAGGACAACTTTCACCAAGTGGTCACCAGCCTTTTCTTGCATTCTGCCAGGAATGGGAAACTCGCTACTACCAAAGCAACTCAATCATGTCGGCCCAGTTTTGTTCATTAGAAGCATATTTTGAACAAATGAATATCTGCTTCACAACTGCATGTATCTATCAATCTTTTTCCTACCTCTTAGGGTTTAACACAAGTAATCACAGATAGCTGCTTTGCAGCTGGTTTTGCTTTCTCATTTGTTCGTGCCTGCTCTAAACTCTAACTCTTCTTCTTTTGTGATTATTCTCCATTTTGTGAGTCTTGAGGGAGGCAGAGGCCTACTTCCCATCGTGGAAGCCGAAGAGGACTGGGCATTCCATCTACTCATCTGCAGACAGCCTGCACATGGTCATGTAGCCAATTGGAAGCCCCGAGTAAAGTTTTTTTTGTTTTTTTGCGGTACGTGGGCCTCTCCCCGCTGCGGCCTCTTCCGTTGCGGAGCACAGGCTCCGGACGCGCAGGCTCAGCGGCCATGGCTCACGGGCCCAGCCGCTCCGCGGCATGTGGGATCTTCCCGGACCGGAGCACGAACCCGTGTCCCCTGCATCAGCAGACGGACTCTCAACCACTGCGCCACCAGGGAAGCCCCAGCGAGTAGAGTTTTTAATATGAGGGATGAGGGGAGGGGCAGGCACAGTCCAAGACCATCCATGGAAGAAAGAAGGGTCCAGCAGTGGTGGCCACAGTGAGCAGTGGGGGGGGGGGGTACCAGCTTGGCATCCTAGCTAGATGGTTCTTGTGGCGTAACCACGGTTCTATCCTCTGCTGCCAGCCTCACTTGGCTCGAGTATTTTCCCCACCAGATTCTCCAGTCTTCTGATGGTAGTACCGGTCCCCCAATAACCTTCCAACAAATTCCTTTTTGACTAAGTTAACCAGAGTCAGTTTCTGTAGTTAGCAACCGTGAGCCCTGACTGATACATTCTCTTTCCAACATTTTAAGATTGTTACTAGGTACTCTTGCTGCCTTTTTTTTTTTTTTCTCTTTTAAACCTCTGTACTTCCTCCAACACTTTCCCAGATGATTCAGCTTCCTGTCCCCTTCACCATCATTGCTCACCTGCCCACCTGCCCCGCTGTCTCTGTGCACCCTAAAGCAGCAGGACTAGCGGGGGATACTTCTAGTAATACTAATGTTCCCTAGGATGTGTAACCACATCACACTGTTGCCTTGTACTGAGTCAAAGAAAATCCCCACTTCTTTTTCTACATATTATAATTAAGCCATATCTCCCTCATTCCATTGTGTGTGTGTGTGTTTTAATTTGGAACTCCTAGTTCATGTATAGGGTCAGAATTTCTCTGTCTTGGGGGATTCCAAATTCCCCAATAATTAGGTTCCTAGTCTTTTCCTCCTGTGAATGCGCTCTACTTCACACCCCGTCCCCAGGGGAGAGTTTACTGCCCCTCTTCCCTATTTCTACCTCCTCCCCAGAGGACTACCATGGACCTCATGCTCCAGCGCCAAATCTCCAAATGACGCAGCTGACCGGCCTTCGTGAACGTCACCTGACGGCACGGCCACCACGGAGTCACTTGCTCAGTCTCTGCTTCAGATGCACCGTGCTGGACGTCAGACAGGCCCATGAGGTTATCGGGTGGCTTTAGGCGCAATGCCCACTCCTGTCCTCTCAGACTGACCTTCTAATTCCTCTCAACCTTCAGGTTTGTGTCTCAAATGACTCAACCCCGTATTTCGGTGCCTTTTCTTAATTGATCTCAGACATGGGGGAACAGGGGAGAAAGAGGAGGAGATTGCACATGTTGGGTGCTTATTATAGACCCACCTTGGTGCCAGACTCCTTACATGCTTTACGTAGTTCATCTTACTTACCAGCTCTCTGTGATAGACATGATCGCTCCAATTCTCCAGATCAGGCAACTGCATCTCAGAAACGATAGGCATCTCTCAAGTGGTGAGTCTAGAATTCAAACCCAGATCTTCCCCAAACTCTCTCGGCCCAATTCTGACATAACTAACAGAACTGAAGTGTGTGAATGAGAGCTTGGAGTGTGGAGCCCACTGAAGCACTGGAGTCCACGGCCCCTTTCTGCATTCCTTTTGCCGCGTCAACAAAGAGCGTGAGTCTTAAGGGTGACGCATCATCTTCATGTCATTTCTCCCAAGAAATAGTATTGTTGCTGCCTCAACCCCTAGTATGAAAAATGGGGTCAACATGTTTAGGCAATTCTTTGTCCCGGGTGGTCCTAACCGTCAAAGTACTTCTTAACTCGGAAGGTTATTTCACCACAACTGTGACATGCTTTGTGCGAGACTGTCCCCCGTGCTGCCCAGAGCTTTGAGAGAGGACACAGGATCCCTCTGAGGACCAAAAGTGCTAAACTAGAAACAGGTCTAACCCTCTTCTTGGTCTCACAGTGGTTTAAGCTGAAAGGAGTGGGGAGACCAGGGCCTGCTTGGCCAAGCCTTCAGATCCCTCTCTTCTGCCCAAGAGGCAAAGCCATTTATAGGCACACATGGTCTGAAAACTGAATTTGGGTCAGTAAGCTTGAATCACTTCTGCAACCAAACCCTTTCTATGAAGTCCTTACAAATAGAAAAATTGTCCAGCCCAAATTTTGTTTTACTGATTCTGCCAAATAGGAAGGGAAGAATAAAGGTCTGGGTAATCCACAAACTCGAAAATTGGTGTCTGATGAGAGCCGATGCTATCTTCTTGGAGGCAGTGCGATGCCAACAGCATTGGCCTAGTTTTGTTTTGAAACCTCCCTTCCTGGAACCACAATTGCTACCACGTTGGTGGCAGAAGAAAGATGTTTATCCTTCATAAAGACTGTGCGAGGCTTAGTCCTTTACGTAATCTCCTAGGCCGCCAAGGGGCCAGCCACATGGTGTCTGGAGATGCAGAGAGAGGCGGACAATTCTCATACCAGGGATTCCTCCACTGTCCTTCCAGCCTGAATAACAGGTCACTTCCCTTCCTTCCAGCAGCAGAGAACCCAAGGCTCCACCACTGACCGCCAAGTCCCCACCCTGGCCTGACAGCAATTTGTAACTCAGCTTACACAGGCTCTCCTACTGTCTGAAGTTTTGTTTGTAAAACGAGCAATCTGCTGTTGGTCGCTTGGCTCCCCTGTGAAGTCGGCCGCAAGGACGGCTCTCCCGGGGGGCACAGCTGGTCAGTGAAAGCAGAAGGCCATCCTCTCGTGCTTGGCCGGCGTCTTGCCCCGGCCTGGACTGTGCAAGTAGTTTTGTCACATAGAGTCGCTCTCCAGAAGCCAAGCACCAGTTCTCCATGTGTGGTATTTGCAGCAACAGAGAACTCAACCCAGAAGGAAGTGTTTTGATGAGATGTTTGGGAGGTCTGGGCAAATGCAGTGCCCTTCTGAGCAACCACTTTCTTTTCTTTTTTTTTTTTTAACAACTTTATTGGAGTATAATTGCTTTACAGTGTTGTGTTAGTTTCTGCTGTATAACAAAATGAATCAGCTATTTGCATACATATATCCCCATATCTCCTCCCTCTTGCGTCTCCCTCCCACCCTCCCTATCCCACCCCTCCAGGTGGTCACAAAGCACCGAGCTGATCTCCCTGTGCTATGCGGCTGCTTCCCACTAGCTATCTACTTTACATTTGGTAGTGTATATATGTCCATGCCACTCTCTCACTACGTCCCAGCTTACCCTTCCCCCTCCCCATGTCCTCAAGTGCATTCTCTACGTCTCTGTCTTTATTTCTGTCTGGCCCCTACGTTCTTCAGAACCTTTTTTTTTTTTTTTTTTCCTTCCTGAACCATGGCTTTCTCAGGGTATATGCCCAGCAGTGGGACTGCTGGGTCATATGGTAGTTCTATTTTTAGTTTTGTTTTTTTTTTTTGCGGTACGCGGGCCTTTCACTGCTGTGGCCTCTCCCGTTGCGGAGCACAGGCTCCGGATGCGCAGGCTCAGCGGCCCTGGCTCACGGGCCTAGCTGCTCTGCGGCATTTGGGATCCTCCCGGACCAGGGCACGAACCCGCGTCCCCTGCATCGGCAGGCGGACTCTCAACCACTGTGCCACCAGGGAAGCCCTATTTTTAGTTTTTTAAAGAACCTCCACAAGCCACTTTCTTTTGAAAGACTGTCTTCTTTTGTGCGAGATGAGGCCTGGGAGTGGGGGAAAGAGGTGGCAAAAATTTGTCCTAGCTCACACTCCAGGGGTGAGACACACTGACTCACTTGTCAAGTGATAGAGACATGGTGAGGAAATCAAAAACCACAGCCGATGCTTATTGCCTCAACGGCTGCGACATTATCTCACCACTCATTTAGAACATATGTTCAAGAGCAGCGTGGGGATTCGGGGTCCCAACTGTGCTCTGAACACCGAGGGGAAGAGGTGAGAAACACTGCACGGGAGAGGCTCATGTGACAAATCCTCCAGAAGTTCTGAGACCTGCCTTCCCCTCCCTTCTTCCCCCCGATGCCATCACCACCATCTCCACCACATGCAACCTCGTCTGTCATCAAGAGCTGTAATAAACCTATGTGGCAGTTCCAGCTACCTGTGTTCGATGTTTTCAGAGGGGAGGTAAGGCTACCTTCCTCTCCACCCTGCCCCTCCCCGCAGCGTCTCCATCAAGGGGGAAAGGTGCAGACTCACGCTCTTATCAAGCATTCAAACGATTTCATGGGGAGACCACCCTTGCTTCTCTTCTGGCTTCCCTCGCAAGGGGTGGAGCGGAGGCGGCACATCTTCAAACGCCTGCTGGCTGAAATGGTGATAGCTGCTCGCAACGGGCTCGCTTACGGCCCGCCTGGTGCGGTGGGAGATAACTGCAGGGTAGGGCTTCAAAGACAGACCCACTGCAGCCATTGCAACAGCCCGGGGCTGCCGCCTCCGCGTGGTGACGCCCTGCATGCAACAAGTGAGCCAAGGGAAACGAAGAAATCAGCACTTTCCCATACGCACTGTGAGTTAGGAGAGTGAGTGAGTCAGGGGAGGTAGCTAGGGCTTTCTGCAAAGCCCTAAACACATCTGTCCTAGACAAACGTTTTTATCTCAGATAGAGAGCGAGGAGAACCAACTCATCATAGCGTGTTACTTTGACCAAAACTTTTATAACAGATTATGCATTACATTTTAAAAGATGGAAATGAGCTGAAGTTTTGATTTTGTATGCATGTGCATTTCTCTGATGTCACCTGAATTACCCATCTTTGCAGAAATCACTTATTAAAAGTTGGCTCTACGTTAAAATGTCTGGTGGCCTTTGATCTTCAACGAAGGAGCCGTTATATGAGAAACTGTCACACAGAAGATTCAAGAGATGACTTGAAATCCTCGGTTTCTTGCAATGGGTAGCACAGATGGCTGTTTAAGGAACCACATTAAAGAGCCACCGTGAAAGGTAGTTATTTCCTGTCTTCTCCATCTGGCAGGTCCTAACGAAATGCACCCCGAGGAGCAGACTCACTGTGACACTGTGTAGACGTACGTGGCTACTGATGCTTCTGATGATACTATTCGTTTTCCTAAATTGCCGCCTGTTGCCCCACCATCCAGCTCGGTCCCCATTCCTCCTTTCTGCATGTCAAAGTCCTAACTGAACACGGGCAAGTTTGTATAACCCCTCTTAGTCTTGGTTTTCTCATCTGTGAAACGTGAATGAAAATATAATAAATGTAATAAGTTTGTTTGGCTTCAGTTACATTGAGTTGGTCCTGCAACTTAAAAGAAGCAATTTACAAAAGTGAATATCCTCATATTATGCGTTCATATGATGGAATATATAGAATTCAAATGATGGAAAATGACATAGCCAATTATGTCTTAAGACGTGGGGAAAACTGTGAGTGTTAAGTGAAAGAGCAAAGGCTTTGAAGAATAAATAAGAATAAGTAAGACAATCTGCGTAAGATGATTAGTATAGTGTATCACATGGTCTGCACTTAAAACATTGAGGTCATTATCACTTTCACCTCGCCTTTGTGCCCAGACCAAATACCATCTCCCTTATGAAGCCCCATCCGGTTCTTCCAGCCAGACATCATTTCTCTTTAAGCTCCATGCACCCTGCTCTTGGCACTTGTCACTGTATACCTAGGATTACACTAATTTATGTCATGTTCTACATCACATTATAATAAATATTTCCCCTTCTTGTTCTGCTTCAGTTAGGTTGAGTTGGCCCTGCAACTTGAAAGGGAGCCTAACTAACATCAATAAATTATGGTGTATTCATATGATGGAACATAATATAACCCAATATGTCTTAAGACATAGGGAAAATGTTATATTGTAACTAAGTGAAAAAAGTGGCATGGAAAACTGGAATACGGCATGTTTGCAAGTAATAAAACAGAACCACTCCCCAACTGTGTGTCTACACACACATATGTACAGAGAAAGCTCTTCTAGGAAATATCCCAAATAATAACAGTGCATGTTATTTTGGCGTTAAGTTTGTAGCTGATTTTTTATTGTTTCTCTTCATTTTTTTTTTTTTAACTTTCCCATTTCTACCAATCGGGAAAACAAAAAGGAGTATGCTTTTCTTTAAAGGGCAAATTTTGAAGTATAAATATGGGGTAAAAAAACTAACAAACAAGGGGTTAGGGAGAATTTAATGAGTTTCCAACTTCATCTGTTCCTCCAACAAACATTTTGAGAACAAACCATTATAAGTATGAGGCTCTGATAAATACAAATGGAGGAGAAAACAAATTGAGGACAGGTCCTGGCCTCAAGAGACCTAATAGTTGGGGAGATGAGACATACAAATGGGAGTGATAATACAGGGGAGCAGCAGAGAAAGAGACAAGATGAGTGGTTTTGGCAGCAAGGGCAGGAGTTTGATATGTCCGCCATGCTGGGGGAGGGGCTTGGCAAAGAGGCAGTCTTCAGGACTCCTCAAAGGCAGGACAGCCTCCATGGCCATGTTGGTTGTTACACTTATTGATTAAAGAAGTCAGGGATGGAATGATTAAAATAAACTCATACAATCTAACATTTTTATTTAAATCATTAATTTCAAAGGTTTTCCCCACCTATTTTTTTCCAGAGTTGCTAGCAAGTAGCAAAATCATTTGGGTGTGAATTCCATCAACTTTTGGTGGAATTACAGTGAAATGCAAGCAGCAGAGGGGAAAAAAAAAAAAAAAAAAACAGACCTGGGTGTCCTCAACCAGATTTTTCTCCTCACAGACCATTAAGGGTTAGAAAATTTGATTTTTTTAGATGCTAAAATATTTTCAATTCTGGGTAAATTTTATGGAAATTAAGCTTTTCCTGTATTGTTTCTGAATAGGAAGTTCATCTGATTTTCTCAAAGCTAACAGAAGTAATTTAATCCTCTATTTTGTTCTAGCCAAAATTTTCTACAGTTTTTGCAAAGCATCTTGGAATTTAGTGTCAAGATATCCAAACTTACCTCATATATGAAGGTGAAAAAAACTTAATTTTACTTTGATGGAAATTGTATCCATGCCCAAAGTTTCTAGATTCTCTATTCTACTAACTAATGGAAAAGTTGATAATCGCAAACCATGGCAAATCCAAACAGTTGGTTATTCCTTTGTAACACATGTAGGAAGGGTGATAAGAAAGAGCAGTGATATCCTAATGATGCTTTATAAAGAAGAAATCAGAGGTGGTCACACAGAAAGAAGCAGAACAAATAGGCAGGTTGGTTAGAAACTTTACGTAACACAACCTGCTATATCAATTTAACCAAAGGTGACATTTAGGTCACAAATTCACTTTCAAGAAAGTCAGAGGCTTCTTTGGTCAAGGCCAGAACTTTTTGATACTTCCCACTAACTCTCAAAACAGAGATTTTGGCTTTCAGATGCTTTCAGAAGGCTCTGCACATCAAAAAGTTTACTAGGAAACATATTTCTGGGTTCTGGAGAACACCCAAGGCCAATGCTTAAATGAAGATGATGCCACCATTAGCAAGTTTTTTATCTGGTTCTTAGGTGTAATATTTGAGGGCGGGGACGCTTAATTCTCATTTTCATGTACAATCAGGGGTCAGCAATGACATCCCAATGCTGAATTCATCCCAGCCCACAATGCCAAATGGCCTCCAAACAGAGTCCGTCAGTGGAAGCCAGTGCCAGTAGCAGCTGAATCCTGGTTGCAGTTTCGTCTTCATCCAGCCCTTCCCCCTTCTCCGGGGTTTCCCCCCAAACTTCTGTTTCAAAGACAAGGCCAGAGGCCGCCTAGCGCTCAGCCAGAATCTTGGGCAGACGCCGGAGGTGCTCAGCCCAAGGAAGCGTAGATTTACACGGCTTAATCTCATCACCCCTTGATTTACAGAACTTAAACTTGCGCCTCCAAGGCAGTTTTCCAAAAACACTTTTCTCAAGTCATTAAAAATATGCATAATATTATCAGTTACCATTTATAGCTTCTGTATTTCTATCAACTGGCATTGTTGTTATTTCAGGCAAGGCAGAAAGTAAGCATGCCAGGAACTGACATGGTGTGTTATGTCACCGAAACAAAAGAGCTCGTGCTGATAAATGTCAGGTTGGCTTCTTTGTGGGTTTCCCCCTTCCTTCTGCAAGTTGTAGCTTTGGCCTTCTTTTTCACTCTCAGTATGGGCTGAGGTGTTGAGCGACACGAGAAGCTGGACTCTCTTTTAAAGATATCTGCCTTCTAAAGCTAGCGGGCTTATCAAACGGCCACTTCGGCAGATATGAGAACTCCAGCCATTTCCTTTGTCTTAGATCCAGTAATCTAGTAATGTTTTTAAATAATTGATATTCCTGGGAATCTTCCTCATCTGGCATATTCATCATGTAGAGAGGAAAAGACATGATCTTTTCTTGCCATTGAAGCCCTGGGTGGTCAGGGCTGCCTGAAGGAGAGGGGAGACAGAGACTTTCTCAAGTAGCAATGAACAAACAGAAATAGATGTCAGGAGGAGACGAGAAGGAGGAGGGTGGTTGGTGATAAAACTCTGAAGAGGAGGCTGCAGAATGCCTCTCCCTTTAGTTCTCCCACCTACCAATCGCTCCCTCTTCGCAGCTGTTTCTTTTACCGGTTGATTTAATGTCATTTCTGACAAAATAGGAAAAGGCATTCTCTGCTGCGGCCATTTTCATTGGCTCTAGTCTTCCCTAAATCCAATACACGTTACTGCTTTTGTAAAAGGGCAGCTGGTATTATTCCTGGGTTTGCATAGATGTGTGTGTGTGATTTGTTTAATACTGACTTCTGCTCTGGGTAGATGTCCACATGCTTCCTGAATACAAATGACTGTGCACATATATTAGACACAAATGACTACCCACGGTGGTAAAGACTGCTAGACGTTTACTCCAAATCTCTTTCCTTCTGTTTCTGGACACACAGCTAGAAGCACTTCGGAGGAAAGCCACTCTGACCAGGGACACTCACCTTGGACTCTTACTTGAGCAAGAAATTAACTCCTTTTGTGTTTAAACCGTAATGCAGTTGTGGTTCTACTTGTGCAGCAGTTTAGCCTAACTTACAAATACCCCACAGTCATATATATGAACACACAAACACACACACACACGACTTAGACCTACCACGTAGTGCATGACTCCAAGCCTAACCGTCAATACACCACAATGGTAGCTTGTATGGCTCCAAAAGTATGAGAACAATTTGAAAGGAGGCTTATAACGGTGCAAAAGCAATGTTTCCTTTGATAGAATTTAAGCATGATTAACAAGCCAAACACATTTTTAGAAGTTACATATGAATCAACTGGGCTTTCCTAATTTTGAAAGCTAGCTGGAACACAGATGATTCCCGTTTGGGCCAGAATTGTGTTAATCTGCTTAGACTAAGCCCATTTTGACAATGGGAATGATATTAAATAGTCCTAAATAATTCCGAAATGCAGTTCTGTGAGTGAGCATGAACATAAATACACACACAGGCACATCTAGCCACACGTTAATGAGGGAAAAAAATACTATCTCTATTCTATTTTAAAATAAACTCATTTAATATGTTTATGCCTGTTAAAGGAGCCAAGTGAAGATAGTTGAAATTAACGCTTCACATGGTCCCACAACCTGCACGAGTTAGGAGCGATGATATTCACCTAGAGTCCACTTGATTTAAGCACTTAGGTGAGACACTCAGCACATCTCCATGAGCCAGGCAAGCAGTTGGGCTGACATCTCGTAGGCTTAAATCCGGGCAGCAAAATTATCGGAAATGACTCTCACCTCTTTCTATCAGAGATCTAAGACTTTGAAGTAATGGTCAGCTTCACGAAGGCAGAGGAAAATGGAGGAAGGATATCATCAGTCTGCTGGAACTAGATGGGAAATTCTAAAAGACCCGCCATCCGTCACTCCCGGGAATAAAACTGGGAAGGGTGAAGAGAACTTTTGCCAATGTTAGTTTTCTAGAACATGCCTTGGGCATCGTGAGAAAGAGAGGGAAAAATCAACTGGTGAGCATTCCTGGCTGCAAGATGAGATTCAAATAAGCTTTGGTTTCAGCGTTCCCAAACATCATAAAGATTTCAGCTCTTGTAAAAGGGGAGCCAGTTGTTTACAATAGACTACTCTGGAGCGAGTGGGTGTGTCTCATGAGGCAAATATTTGCCCATAGGAGGTAATAAAATTGTATTAAGCTCTTACCCCACTGCTGTACATGGTCATCAGTGTGATTAGCTCACTCAAGTCTATTTTTAGATGCTGAAAGGCACAAACATTAACAAGAACCTGGCATTTCTCCTTAAGAATATATAATCGACCTTTCAAGTCCGTAATCTCGTTTATCAAAGCGGATGGCAGGGATTTATGCAGAATAGTTTGCACACCTCTTTGATTTCAGCCCCCTGAGAACCCAAACATGCATCCCACCCAATCCTGTTTTATTTTTGCCATATCCTGTGTTGTTGAATGGGCCTCTTGTAAAAATGCAATGTAATGCCCCCCCTTTCCAGTTTTTTTTTCTGAAGTTCTAAACAAATCTTACATCAGTTTTGTAAAATGTGCAGTTCTCTTACATTCCTCAGGCAGACTCTAAAGGTCATGGTTCTAAAGAGTTAGGGAAATTTGTTCACATGGACAGGGACCCATATGGATGAAAGCAAGAAAGCAATTTAATCAACAGTTAAGCTGTACAGGCAAACATGCACTCCAGAAAATGGTGGATGGAGGTGGGTGGGAGTATGCAGACCTGGAGTTTTCTTAATCCATCACCCTTGACTTGTGTTACAATTTTTAAACTAAACCTTCTGGCAAAAACAAAAAAACAAACGCATTGACCAACAGCACTCTTTCTTCATTACAGCCAACAGTGAAATGGAGCCAGAGAACTTGTAAGCTACTCAGGATGAACCAAAAGGACAGTGGAAGAGCTGGAAAATGAAACAGGATCAGGGCCTGCCTGCCCCCGTCAGAGCTAAATCCAGCCATTAAAACTCCCTTTAGCATTTTCAGTTCTGTGGCTTAATTGTCGAGTTCAGCCCCTTCTCATCTCACAGAATCTCCAAGCACCGTGAAGTGAAATCATTTTGTTCATAAACGATCATAAAACAACATTTCTCATATACCTCCATGCCTTAACTCGGTTATCTTTCAAATTAGTTCAGGTGCTAACAAGAATCCAAACCACTCTTTGTATGGGGCTGAGTGGTGTGCGCAATACAAAGAAAGGCACCAGAGAGGCACCCATCTCTGTAATATAAAACGAAAAAATAGTGCAATAAACACAGAATACATTCCAGAGAAAGCCTGCGCTCAGAGGCTAGAGGCATGACTCAAAGCAGCAGCCTCCCAATGTCAAGAGTAGTCGGAAGACTGGGGTGTGAGGCTAGGAAAGGGATTACATGTCACAAGAAAAAGGAAGTTATGCTGATAATGACTCCTGGGGTCAATGCCAGCAACTTCAGCCAACTTGCCTGCAGCTTCATCAAAATGTGCCAAATATAGGTCCGATGCTGTCAGGATTAAGAACATGCCTCACGCAGATCAAAGGAAGACCCTCAGAATTATTCTTTTTAATTCAGTACAAACATTGTCCCCCAACTATGACACCTCTGGACTGTTAGACTTAACATATAACAGAACAATCTCCCAGGTTACTGTTTTTTTGTTTGTTTGTTTGTTTTGCGTTACGCGGGCCTCTCACTGCTGCGGCTTCTCCCGTTGCGGAGCACAGGCTCCGGACGCGCAGGCCCAGCGGCCATGGGTCACGGGTCCAGCCGCTCCGCGGCATGTGGGATCTTCCCGGACCGGGGCACGAACCCGTGTCCCCTGCATCGGCAGGCGGACTCTCAACCACTGCGCCACCAGGGAAGCCCAGGTTACTGTTTTAATATGAACCTGAGGCTAATCCTTAATACTACCTGAGACTCACGCGTTCATTCATTCATTGACTGTATTTGTTGGGTATGCAAAGTGTGCAAGGTACTTTGCTATTTCTGTGCAGGACCCAAAGTTGGGAGACGGGATAAATAGCACTGTGTTAAAAAATACAGGCTCAGGTGGAATTCAGATCGTTGGCTGGTCATTTACTAGATGTGTCAGTTCACCTCTCTAAGCCACAACCACCTCCCAGGGTCCTCCTAAAGATTAAACGATGATGTGGGTAAAACACCTGGCAGAGCCCCTGGCACGCAGAAGTGCCCGGTCCATGCTAGCCATGATCTAAACCCAAAATTTTTAGAGTATGGGCAAAGTTTCTGAAGAGGGAGAAGGAATGTTAGACTATTCATCCAGACCCTGACTACCACGCAGTCCGTCTTCACACGCACACAATACTCAGAGAACTCTCAGGCTTTCTTCAAGCAAATATTTGCAGTGAAGTTTATTTACACGTTTGTGCTCCGAATATTTTTTCTTAAATAGTCTGGGAAAGGAGAGAGCGGGTGGGAGGTTGTGTGGGACCCACTCTAGACCGGCATTTGAGACCTAACAAATACCATATTGTCTGTGCCGCAAAGAAACTGCCACTGGCATCTCCAGGAGAATGTTTACTTGCCTCTAAATTACACCATTGTCCCTGCGAGGAGACAGTCAGTCAGCTATCAAGGGGAAAACAGAGGACAGGAAAATAGTTCTTTGTGCCCGCAGAGAGGGTTCCTAACACGCTCCTGGTGTCGAGGCAAACAGGAGCCAGGGGCTCTGTCCAGTAATGAATTTTCTCAGCAAAGCCTGGGCTCCCGGAGCAGGTCCTCGCAGAGCTACCTGCAAAACCTTTTCCTGCAGTGATGGACGCGTCTTTTGCAACCAGTTAGCACCTGCTCTCAAAACTCGATCCCCTCCCTGATTTGTTTCAAGTGGAGCCAAGGGATCAGGACTTAATTAGCAGCCATATATCTCATACCGATCGGGTCCATCCAGCTTCCCCCGGGGCCCCAGATTTGTCTCCATCTGGAATTCCCGTGCTTGCTGGGCGCCCTGTGTCTGCGGTGATCCGGCAGAAGCATCTGGGGAGGCGCAGGGCAGGAACCCCGCTGCTGGCGGCTGGTCTCAGGGCGCCCTCCGCCCGCGGCTGCCCCCTCCCCCGCCCCCGCCCCCGCCCCGCGCCGCCTCCTCCTCCCTACTCATTGCGCCCGCCGGGCCAGGGCCCTGCCACCGAGGCCGGCTCGAGCAAGAGGGTGACTGGAGTGGAGTCGCCCTCACCGGCTGGTGGAAGGGGCGGGAGGCCTCAGCCCCTTGTCTTTGCAAATGGCCTGAGGGCTGCTGAAGGAGGTTGTTTTGTTTTTTTTTTTTCCAAGAGGGGAAACCGCCTCCTGCTCTGTACCAGCTTGAAGCCAAAATAACATGTTTTGGCAACCATGATTTGGCAATTAGGGCCTCAGCTCACTGAAAGCATTCTTCCATGCAAAATATGCCTTGGAAGGAAAACACTAAACCACATCTGAGTGAAAATATAGGAAGTGAACAAAGGAGTAACAGAGCAGTGAGAGTAAGTAAGGGGGAGAATCGGGGGCACTGGGGGCTCCCACACATCTGCCGGAGGCAAGGCGATGACTGCGGGCCTGGATGTTTCCACAGACCCAGTTCCAACTCTGGTCCAGTCCAGGGGAGGCCAGAGGCACAGCATGGCTGGATCCTGCATCTCCATGGTGGGCTTGCCTTTCATTGGCCCTTAGAAGAACCCTTGGGCAGGATTTAAGCAAAGGCGAAACAGAGCAATGGAGCTGAGCCTGAGGTCATATCGTCCCAGTGGGGCACAGGCACCCCTCCTCACCTCAGCCTCCCAAAGGGTGTGCACAGGGAGGCACCCGGCTCCGACCCTCCCAGAGTTAAAGCATCCTTCAGGGACGCTAGCTCTTTTCTCCCTTTCAGCCTGGCGTCACCCCATTTGAGGGGAGGATATAGCAGGAAAAGAGAGACTCCTCTTCCTACCATGCCAGGGAACCCATATTCTCTGATCCAGAAAGAGCACAATACACTCCTTAATGGTACAATTTCACAGCAATAAAGGGAAGTTATGACACATGGCACACTGTTTCAGATCAACATGTGGTTGTTTGCTATGTGTTAACTGATGTCAAAAACATACGTGTTGCCACATGCTGGGGTCTTCTCTTACATGGAGCACCTTCTTTCTTCCCTTCCCCTGCCTAACTCCCCCAATTTTTTGGTGGAAAATCTCCTGCCTTCAAAATCTTAGGGCAAGACTTTGAAGGCAAGAAACCATGCCCAGCTAAACCTCCCACCCGAAAACCCGACTCCACAGTGGGCTAAACAAAACCCTATCCTCAGGTGGTAGCAGAGGGTGACAGGGTGAGGGCAAGAATGCCTGCTCTCACTTTCCTTATAACCCCAAAATACTATCTGAAATCACACCAAAAGAAGTGTAAATGGACTTCATTGGTGACTCTGATATTACCAAAGAGGTTATTTCTTACTCTATCAGTGTGCAAATATCCCGTGAACACTGTCTGGTTTCCTTTTACAGGTGTGAATTACTTTTCCCTCACTATTAGATTAACTTTCTGATAATTTTTCTAATAATACTGAATGTTAGCTTAGGAATCTGTTAAACCTGGGTTGCTTATGCATAACCATTGGATGAACCATTTTTAGTTTACTCACAGAGATTTATCCATTGCTACATGACCAATTTTTGTATAATCATTCACTTGATAAATACAATGTCATTGCAATGGCATTTCTGCATTCAGCTTTCATAATACAGGTATAGTGTTTGGCATTTTAAAATCAAAATATTATTTGTTGGTTTTGGTTAGCATATCAAGTTTAAAGTTTCTTGCGGTCATAGACTAAGATTTCTAAATAAAATATGAATAACATTTGGTGTGCTGTCTTACAAATCCTATGTGATCTATACTAGACAATATCCTCACCTATCTTTTTTTTTAATTTATTTATTTATTTTGGCTGTGTTGGGTCTTCGTTGCTGCGTGCGGGCTTTCTCTAGTTGCGGCAAGCGGGGGCTACTCTTCGTTGAGGTGCGCGGGCTTCTCATTGCGGTGGCTTCTCTTGTTGTAGAGCACGGGCTCTAGCCCCATGGGCTTCAGTAGCTGTGGCACACAGGCTCAGTAGTTGTGGCTCGTGGGCTCTAGAGCGCAGGCTCAGTAGTTGTGGTGCACAGGCTTAGTTGCTCCGCGGCACGTGGGATCTTCCCGGACCAGGGCTCGAACCCGTGTCCCCTGCATTGACAGGCGGATTCTTAACCACTGCGTCACCAGGGAAGCCCTCTCACCTATCTTTAAGTGAATGAAATAGGAATATTATCAACTTTTTTCCATTTGTGTATTATCCTTTTAACTCACTTAAATACAGGGTGGCAAGGTAAACCAGACCATGCAGACTTGGAAGAAAAGTCCAGTCAGCTTGGCACTGGTCTTGCCAACTCTCTGTCCCTCTTTTTTCTGGGCCCCCCTTTGCCCTGTTTCAATGCCCACAGTCTGGAAAAGTTATAGAAGCTTGGTGGTATGTCTGCACATTTTGGCTCACCCTTCTTTTGAAACTTTTAGAGAGAGTTCTGCCTGCAACTGAGTTTGGATCCTGAAAAGAGTAACGTGCATACCATTTTCCCCTGGGCACTTATTAGGAAAAATATTTATCTCCTCTATTGAGGTCTTAAGCTTAGTGTCTTTCAAAGGAGGCTATCAAGGCTCCGTCCCTTCTTAAGTCAGCGAACTGCACTCACATGGCTGTGTTCTCCTCACATAGGTGCAGTTGGCTTTTGGAGGGCAGCATGTATCTACTGCCAGGAGTAATAGGAAGAACATGTGACAGGTCTAGGAATTTCCCACATATATGTTTTAATATAAATTTCTTTGCCTTTAAAGATGGCAGCTAGACTATTACGACAGAATGCTGCTCTAGGGACTTCCCCGATGGTCCTGTGGTTAAGAATCCGCCTTCCAATGCAGGGGACACGGGTTTGATTCCTGGTCGGGGAACTAAGATTCCACATGCCGTGGGGCAACTAAGCCCGCGCGCCACGACTACTGAGCCCACGCGCTCTGGAGCCCGCACGCTGTGACTAAGACCCGACACAGCCAGAAAATAAAATAAAATAAATTAAAAAAAAAAAAGAATGCTGCTCTACCCTTGGAATTGATGGTACTTCTACCCCAGCAGAAACACAAGTAAGCTCATTTTTGCCAATATTTGAAAGGATCATGGGAGCAGAAGAGGTGGCATAGATTCCTCACAGAATATTAAATCAGTTACTCTTTGGAATGTCAAAAGCCATGTAAATCCATACTGCACATTGTAGGAGCGAAATAAATAATTGTTAAATGAATAGATGACTATTAGAGTCTGACAGACCTCACACACATAGCTTCTAACCCAAGCTTTTGAGGTACTAGATTTTTGCAGGAACATGAATCCCACTGTGTCACTGAATGACATTCTAGTGTATTCATCCTTGAATAATCCAATACATGGTTTCGAAGAAAAATATCCCTAAGCCGATTCTCCTTCTTATTAGTTGGTTTAAATGCAACCAGGAGGTGGGTTCTCTAAGTGCGGTGTATCTCTTTTTTAACATGCTTCTGGGTGGGTTACCTGCTAGACTTCTTCCTCTTTGTCCACATCTCACAACTGAGAACATTACTATAGGAACACATAGCATGGATGTCCTCTGTCTTTAGCATTCACCTTGCCTTCTACATCTTCCTTGCCTGAAGTCACTACGCTTCAGGATGACACAGTCAAACATCTTGCTAATGATGTATTATAGTTTATATTAGGTTAGTGAAAGGTTGCAGCAGTTTTAAAAATTAAGCTGAAGAAAGAAACGAAGGATGAATGCCAGGCATATCCAGCGGGGTGTGGTGGGGAGGTAGGCAATCTTTGCCATTTTGTAAAACTGTCTGAGATGCAATTAAGCAGGACCTCAGCAAAAGAAGAATCTGACTCGGAAAAGTACCTCATTAGAACAGTGATGACATTGAACTCCCAAGACTGGGAACTGAATGCTTCTTCACAGGAATGGTTCCCAAAACAACATAAGCGTTCGTGTGGATCTCTTGAAAAATTGTAACAACGCTGCTTTGCCCAGGGAGAAGCAGTTTTCACTGACCTTTGGGTAAATCATTTAACCTCTGTGGTTTGCTGTTTGAATCTACAACGAAAACTCATTCTGCAACCGTTCCCGGAGACGTGAGAATGATGAGTGAGCTGTCGTTTAAGGGCCTGCAGTGCCTCAGATATAGCTTCAGTGTGAGGTTATTTGGTTGACTGGGAGGTGAGATTATGATTTCTTTGGTTGGAATTTGTATGCATGAGAAACCCAAACTACATACCAGTGTTGTTATTATTTCAAAGAGGTTGGTGCACATAGTAGGCTGGAGTAGTATTTTATACTCTTTCCTCACTGAAAATAAACTTCTTGTGTAGTGACCCCATAGTGTCCTTGTACGCTATCCAAGCTGGTCAGAAGCTAGGCGGTCTCCAGCTACTAAAAGCAAGGGCTTGTCTATGTCTGTATGTGGGAACAGTAACATTTTAATTCTCTACACAGAGTTTGAGAGTTGTCTCCTTTATTTCCTGTTGACTCAGCTATCTTCTTCCCACATTTTGGAGTTTGTGGTAAGCGAAGCATTTGTATTTGGCCACTGGAAACAAGGCCTTTGAATAAGCTGAGAATCATAGGGACCCTCTGATTTTTCTAAATGATCTGCAATTCTCTTCTGCGCATAGATTCACCAATATTACTAAGAATTACCTATGCATGTGCTAAAAGCGGGCCCTCGGTGATAGGAGAAAGCTTAACTAAACATTGTATATGAAACACAGCTTTAAGATTCCTCACTTCCTTGAAATTCCTTCGGAAACAAAGCAGCCCTTGTGAAGGATGCACAAAGCCTTGTTTTGTTTCTCCAACTTTTCTCTCTTGACGGGCATTAGGACTCCACTGAGGGAAGAAATAAAGTCATAAAGATAAAAATAGAAGTTGTCTATGCAAATCCAAGTGCACACTGCAAAAGGATCTGATGTACATTTGACCCAATTCATTTAATAATTTTGAAGGATTTTACAAATACTTTTCGACTTCGCTTTCCTTATTCCTTTGCAGTTACCGAAAAAATTCTTTAGAATTATGTAATGTTTACAATTTTCATTTTAAGCATGCTGAATTGAAAGAATTAACTCATTTTTATTATTTGCTTTGTTTTTAAGCCATTTTAACCCACTTTTGGGTGTACAGTTCAGTATTGTCCAGCCATCACCACCATCCATCTCCACAATGCCCTCTTCTCTCAAACATCAGAATTTAAAACCACAATCCAAAAGAACTGTCCTCGCTCCCAGTACAAGGCTGGCAATTACTGGATCCCAGTGCAAGATTAGGGGGCATGCTGGGGGCCGGGTCTAGTCTGGGGTGATTGGAGTTTGGGTACCGCTGGTGGAAGCCTGGTTTGAGCAGAAGAAAGAGGCAGGCACATGGGCAGATGCAGCCAAGTCTCTGTCTAGCAGATGAGTAGGATGGATTAAGTCTGAGAGACATGGCTGCCCACGATGGGAGGATAAATGGTGAAACCAGTGGCAAAAACTTCTAGGAAGACAGAGGACAAAGTACAAGGTGTAGCAGGATGTAGACGTTGTGAGATCTCTGATATACTTTGATATCCCAAAGATGGAAAGTTAAATGGCTTTGTCATGGGCATTGCCGTTCACATCATGGGCAGTGGCAGAAGCAATGCTCTTCAAAATGGCTTCATGGCCAGCAGTTGTGGACACTTTGGGCCCAAAGGCAGAGAAGAATGGAGTGGGTATCCTGTGGTGACAATATCTGACAGTCCAAATTGTGGGCACAAACAAGGCATCTCCTAGGGATTTCTGAGTAACTTATGGATACTTTTAGGAAGGACGAGAATCCTATTATCACAAGGACGAAGGCTTTGAGCTAACTAACATTTGGGTTACCTTATAGTACTCCAAAAAATTTACATTAATTATTCCAAAATTTCCTCTGCCAAATGGCGGTTACACTAGTTATTGTCTAAAACATGAAACAATATTCTACGGGACAATATCATCTCAACAAACGTACTGAGAAACTTCCAGTCGGAAGCATCTTGTGAAGATTTATTTGCAAGCCAAAGATATAAGACACTGTATTATTTTAAAGTGGCAAAGATGCTGCAAAATTTCAATTCAGTGCAGGACCCACAAAACTTAATTCATCAACTGAGAAACACACTCTGAGGTTCAATCATAGGCCAGGCTCTGTGGGTAAAATTATGAAGCAGGGTCTGTCCTTTCCACTCAGAGCCACAAATCTGAGAATGATCTGTGTGCGACAGGAGCTGAGTGCAGGGCCAGAGGAGAGGAAGCCTGGAGAAAACCTCAACACTGAAGGACGGTGCAGGGGACGCGACCCCACAGGGACTCTTGAGTGCTTGAGTGTCTTCCACCCCCTGGCACCAGGTCCCCTCTGCACCCCACCTTCCCAGTGTGGGCACTTGGGGCAGCTGGATTACTTCCAAGCATGTGGAGGGAACTGGAGGACCCAGCCATTAACAGGGCTTCCCTCTACTCAAGCATGGTATTTTTCCTCGAGTTTGGCCACTCTGTGCTACCAGGACCACTGTACCAGGAACAGTCTTCTTTCAGAGTCCCAGTTGAGAAGGATTATGCAAATTCTTTCCGCTCCAGGACTCCCAAATCTCCCCAGGAGATCTCCATTCTTCCTCCCTCACCTCCACCCCTACCCCACTCAGCCTTCAATCCATACTCATGCCTCATTCCCCACCATCCCTCTGCCTCTCTCATCAGGTCCTCTGGGTTTCTGTTGTGTTTTGCTGGCTTTGTCTCGTTGCCCTCTGGTGTGACAGGAAACCACCATACATCAGAGTGTACCATTCACCCTCCCTGCTCCATGCTGATCTCTATCAACTATGCTCTAGCTCTTGATTTTGTTTCCTTGGAACCCAGAAATCCTCTCTCCTCTCAACAAAGCCTGGCTCTTACAAATGAAAACCTTGGCTTTCAATTCTATTTTCCCTGAAATGAGCTTCAAGAGCCTATTCTGGAGAAGCTCAACACTGACGCCTTTGTTCCTGGCTGGTTACTACTGCCTTCCCCCCTGAAGGAAGGGACGCCCTGGGCTTCGATGGGTGGCAGGAACTACCGGGAAAGAAAAATACATCCAATAATATTTAAAAATACGGTCCTGTAATAGAAGAATGTCAGGCAGCGGCTGAGGTGGGAAACCCTGAATTTGGAGCAATGCTAATTTCACAGATGCACGGTTTTCTTTAGCAACGCTCAGAAGACCGAGCTTGAGCAGACGGTTGGACAGATCCAGGCTGGGGTGTTGAGAGGCATGTTCTTTGAAAAGACAAGGGACAAATGACTTGAGACTATTGACAAGACAGTGATTACTGGATAGTGGAAAAAGTAAAGTCAGAAAGGGGCTGGAGGAAATGTCAGGGTCAAGGGGCTAGATATTTTGGTAAATGTGAAGATAAGTTGATTGGGAAGTAACTGAGTAGGAGTAAGTGACAATCTTGATTTTAGAGAATTTAGAAATGACACAGTTTACAGAAGTTCAACTCAGATGGGGTCATGCCCAAGTGTGCAGAAAAACATCTTGCCTCTCTCCAAATTAGGTTATAAATACTAGACGTCACCTAAAACCTAGTACATTATTCCTTTTGCATTCCCATTAAAATTCCTCTGTAAACCACCCTGGGTGGTTGCATCCCACAAGAAAAGGCGTACCACAGGCTTCCCAGTCCCCGGCCTTCTCACCGCTCCCCACCCACTGGACTGCACTGTCCTCACTGGGGAAGGGCTCTTCAAAACAAAGCCCAGGGAGAGAATTCCCTGGCGGTCCAGCAGTTAGGACTCCGCGCTTTCACTGCCAACGGGGCCCGGGGTTCAATCCTTAGTCGGGGAACTAAGATCCCGCAAGCTGCGTGGCACAGCCAAAGGAGCAAAAACAGAAAAACAAAGCTCAGGGAGGGTCTTTCTTACACGCCACACCTTCACTGCTTTCCTTACAGAAGGCAATTTGAAGATACAAGTCATAATCAGTATTTACAAAGCATCTTATAATTTGCAAACTGTTTTACTCATCTATTTTATTAACCCCATGTCATTATTATACCTATTTTACAGATGAGGGAAATGGAGGCCTCATGAGGTTAAGTCCAAGTTCATGAAGCTAGTTCATCCTCTTCGTCCCCCACAGCTGGCCCAGGTCTCCTTCTCTGACTTGTCTCCCCATCCTCTCAGCCGTAGCCCACAGTTCATCTTGTCCCTGAGCTACCTCTTGACCTGTACATACTCTGCACACAGCTCTTTCTTTTTGCCTGAAGGCACTCTATCGTGATGTGATAATTTGCCTGTGTGTGTGTGTCAGGCCAGCGTAGAAGGCCCAGCGCCTCGTACAGAGCTCCTGACAAGCCCTCACGAGTGGTTCTCCAGTGAAGATGTGGACAAGTTTGGAAAGAACACAGAAGCCAAATGGGGTTTTCTAGTCTGCGTGCTCACTGACTGATCTGTGAAAAGGAAAGGCCTGAGGGCTTGGATTGGCGGCCCAGGTGCACTGCACGTAATACTCCAGGGAGACTGGCACTTAGGAAATGGAAGTTTCATAGGCAGATAATCTCTCCTGGACCTTTGGGTTTGAGGAAGAAAAAAGCAGGAAGGAGAACAGAATTTTTACAGCCTTGTATATAAAGATTTTCTTGTAAAAGCCAACTTCAAAGGGAGAGAGAATATCGCTCCTTCCCAAGGAGTCTCATTAATTATCACAGCATCTTTGCCAAGGGAAGCTCATTGGAAGGAATATTTCTCAAATGAGGAAACTGAGTGTGAAATGGCTTAATTACTGGCAAACCAGAAAAATACAACCCGGTGCATTTCCAGACTCCTCTTCTGAAGTGCTAGCAACTCCACCAGGCCATTCAGCCACTCGTTGAAGAAACGTTTATGGAGACCGTGCTTTGTCCCGGGCACCGTGCCAGGAGCCAGCAAATACGGTCCCTGACCCAGAGGATTTCATACATCACCTGATCACCAATGAAGTTTGCAAACAATCGGAACAGGCAAATATCGGTGACACAATGTGCTAAGTACAAGAATAGAACTATGAACAAAGAGCAAAGCGATCACAGAGGGGAGAGTGATTATTTTTGCCTGGGAAGATTAAAAAAGACTTCAACTGAAATCTTTAGTTCATCACGAGATTTTGAGAGCTGGCATTAGCATAGTTCTGGATTAATATCTTGAACGAAGTTGTTAAGTGAGGACGAGCACTCCCTCCACAGAACAATGTTTTCATAATCTTACAGAACTAGTTATCAACAGCCCTACCCCCACCAGTATTTGAAATGAATTATGTAGAGAGTTGCCATAATCCTTAATATTTATTCAGTAATCACCATTTAATATGCTAATGTTGAGACATGAGTTATCTCATTTAACTCTTACAACAAAATCTTTAAGTAAAAAATATTCATATCCCCATTTTACAGATGAAGCAGTTTAGAGATATCAAGCAATTTCCAAAGAGTTCACACTGCTATTTTGAGAACAGTCCCTGCTTGAATTAATGAGGGTCATTAGTTGTTTTGGTCACATGTATATTGAGTTATACAAATTAGCATTCTTTTTTGTAGCTCACAATCAACAGCATTCAGTTAATTAAATAAAAATAACATTGATCTTTCACATAAATTTTTTCCTTCTTCTCTCTCAGCAACACCTAAACTGCCCATCCCCCTAACCCTCTGAATAGAAATGTGAGTTAAAATAACTATTTGGTTGGCATATTCTGGGCTACATAGTTAAGTTGATGGACAGTGGTCCCACACGTTCAGAACACCTTTCATCTAAGCATTAATGGTGAGTTATACTTAAAGATGCAGCATTTTTTTAAGCTTCAGCTCAAAATATCCTTGACTGGGTGTGTTAAACCAAAGCACCTAATTAGAGATGACTTTAAGTAATACCTTTCTTTGTCACTTAATATCCTCTACACACAAAAATCCAGAGGTTTTTACCTACACCACAGAAACCTCACTTCCAAGGACATGATAATCACTCTGTAGACATTTAGCCTCCTGAACTCAGACATTGGGAACTGTGGGACTCAACTCCACTATCCCCACAATGGAAAATTCCTGATTACCTCATTCTTCCCACAGAGCTGAGTAGAATCCCCATAACAGATATCCATTTAAAGGAAAGTAACTTGCCAATGAATTAATTATTCAACATAGTTCAAGAGTATAGAGTTGTCAGTATAGAGTCAGTATAGGTGGTCCTTAAATGCTCGACTTTTAGACTCAGATTGCCTCGTTTGAATCCCATTGCCTCTGCTTAGGAAGTGTGTAAAATTTGGGCTAGTTATTTAAACTTGTTCAATCTAACTTGCCTCAGTAGTGACATACAGGTGATAACGGGTAGGGACAGCAACTTGCCCAGAGACTTGATGGGTTTAGTTAAGATTTCAAAGAAGCCTGAACATCGGTAAATAAGATACCAGTGCCGGTACTAAAACCCTTTCTCCCCCTTTCCCACAGTAGTATAATAGCTGAATACATGACTGCTGAATTGGACTGTATTTCCTTGTCTTCCTTGCAACCAGGTGTGGGCATGACTACATGATCTCTAATGAAATATTAATCAAAATTAGATGTGTCACTTCTAGGTCAGGACATAGGAATGGTGTAGGAGCATCCCTCATGCCCTCTCTCCTCTTCCTCCTGCTAGAAGTGGTGGCAATGGCAGCGATCATGAGGAACCATCCTAGGTCCCTGGTTGACTCTATGGAACAGAAGCAGTATTTGCTGGGTTCATGCGATAAATAGATTTCTACCCTGTTTGAGTCATTACATTTTGGGGGTATCTATACAATAACAGTATCTAAATCATAAAGTAGCTATAAGGAGTGAAAAAGGTAATGCACGTGCTCTTAGCACAGTGCTCAGCACATAACATTATTAAGTATCAGTTCTCAATGTGAGAAAATAGTGTCTTGGTTAAAAATGGGAGCTTAGTATCCAGTGTGTATTCAGATTTGGGCTGTTTTCTAACACCTGTGTAAACTGAGAGACGTTTTGTAATAGGGAGAAAAAGAAATGAGGTCTCCTTCCTATTCAGGGTCTGAGAAACCTTGAGGGCAAAGCTGGGAGTTCTCAGCATTTTCACCACGATGCTAGCTCCCTTATGCAGGGACAGCAAGCGAGTGCAGAGTTCCAAGGCCAGTGACTCAGAAGCCCTCATTTGACCCAGAAAACCTCCAGCCAGATTATAGAAGGCACAAGGTCAAATAGATAAGAATCTAAAAGCCAAACAGAAGTCTCTAATTAATGCCAACAATCTGCTCTCTACAACTTTGGTTTGGTCACTAGTTGATAGTCAAATTAACTATAGTTCATTTCCTAGTATAGTCAACTTCCAATTAGGCATAATAATGAAGGGAAGTAATGGCACTCATGATTTAAAATAAGTGCTACAAAAATAATTTTATTTGGCTTTGGAATTGTGTGCACGTAGCATGTACAAGTACATTTACCATTTTATCATCTACACAGAGACTTGCTCCCTCCCAAAAGAATTGGGAACAATTGGTCCATATCTCTTTTTTGTTGTTAATTTTCTATTCCCGTGACTAACTTTACACAGAACTAAATAAAGTCATTTGCTTCCTCACCAGTCTAATTATGTAAAATCATTTCTGGACTGTATTTTATTTAAAGAAGTTCAAGCATCTTTTCAATCTTAACTAACCCATTGGGTTTCTGGGAAATGTTAAAATGTATCCTCTGTAGCACAGTAATAAGCTCTGCAGTGATTGTGGCTAAAAAATCGTGTCCAGGACACTGCGCTGTCCACCCACTCCTCCCTACCCCATTCCCTTCTGTATATGTGCCCTGTTGTAAAAGGAGCATCAATCTAGAGATGTGAAGTTCTTTAATGAACCATTTTCAGTTTGGTTGTTTTATTTTTAGGAGCTTCATGTTAGTGGGGCGCCTCAGGAAGAGGAGCATTTAAGGACTACCGCCAACTATTTGTTTCCTAACCTTTTGACCCAAGTTGAGTGTCTGGTTTTCTCCAGGCATATTCTAGCATCAACAATGGCCTACACCAGGACCACAGTCCAAAGGGGTTAATTAACACAGGGAGGAAAAAAATAACCTGCACTCCATAGCTACTGATAAGAGAGCAGCCATATCACCTCCTAAATCAGTTCCTAGAAACTCAAAGAAAGTTGAGTGAGTAAGTTTTAGTTAATATATTCCCTTCCATATAAATGTCTCCCTAAACCCTTAAACTCTGCTGGTGGTAAAAGCAATTTGACAATATTTAATAAAGATGAAGATGTATACCCTGAAGGACCTAGCAATTCTATTCCTAGATATACGCCATACATAAGCACTCACATACAAGAACATGCACAGATGTATGTTCATTGTGGAATTGTTTCAGAAGGGAAAACTGGGAAGAGCCTAAATGTCTACCATTAAGAGGATGAATGGAAGTCTATACCACAGTAAAAATCTATCCATTTTGATTTATTAAAATGTATAAGTATGGGGGAGACCTTCAAGATGGCGGAGGAGTAAACCGTGGAGATCACCTTCCTCCCCACAAATACATCAAAAATACATCTACGTGTGGAACAACTCTTACAGAATACCTACTGAATGCTGGCAGAAGACCTCAGACTTCCCAAAAGGCAAGAAAATCTCCACGTACCTGGGAAGGGCAAAAGAAAAAAGAAAAAACAGAGACAAAAGAATAGGGATGGGACCTGCACTTCTGGGAGGGAGCTGTGAAGGAGGAAAGGTTTCCACACACTAGGAAGCCCCTTCACTGGTGGGGATGGGAAGGTGGGTGGAGGGGACGCTTTGGAGCCACGGAGGAGAGCACAGCAACGGGGGTGCAGAGGGCAAAGCGGAGAGATTCCCGCACAGAGGATCGGTGCCGACCAGCACTCACCAGCCTGAGAGGCTTGTCTGCTCACCCGCCGGGACGGGTGGGGGCTGGGAGCTGAGGCTCGGGCTTCGGAGGCCAGACCCCAGGGAGAGGACTGGGGTTGGCTGTGTGAACACAGCCTGAAGGGACTAGTGCGCCACAGCTAGCCAGAAGGGAGTCTGAGAAAAAGTCTGGACCTGCCTAAGAGGCAAGAGATCATTGTTTCAGGGTGTGGGAGAAGAGGGGATTCCTTCCCTGTCTGCTCACAGAAGGCAGAGCACCACCTAAACGAGCTCCAGAGACGGGCGTGAGCCGCGGCTATCAGCTCAGACCCCAGAGACGGGCATGAAATGCTAAGGCTGCTACTGCAGCCACCAAGAATCCTGTGTGCAAGCACAGGTCACAGGTCACTGCCCACACCTTGCCCCCAGGAGCCTGTGCAGCCCGCCACTGCCAGGGTCCTGTGATCCCGGGACAACTTCCCTGGGAGAACACATAGCATGCCTCAGGCTGCTGCAACATCTTGCCAGCCTCTGCCACCACAGGCTCGCCCCGCATTCCAATTATAACCACCGTACCTCACCCTCCCCCGGGCCTGAATGAGCCAGAGCCCCCTTATCAGCCGCTGCTTTAACCCTGTGCTGTATGGGTGGGAACAGATGCCTGCAGGTGACCTACACGCAGAGGCGGAGCCAAAACCAAAGCTGAACCCCAGGAACTGTGTGAACAAAGGAGAAAGGGAAATTTCTCCATGCAGCCTCAGGAGCAGTGGATTAAATCCCCACAATCAACTTGATGTACCCTGCATCTGTGGAATACCTGAATAGACAACAAATCAACCCAAAACTGAGGCGGTGGAATTTGAGAGCAACTGTAGACTTGGGGTTTGTTGTCTGCAACTGATTTGTTTTTGATTTTTATGTTTATCTTAGTATAGTTTTTCACGCTTATTATCATTAGTGGATTTGTTTATTGGATTGGTTGCTCTCTTCCTTTTTTTATAATTATAATAATTAGTTTTTATTTTAATTTTAATTTTTTTTCTTTCTTTCTCTCCTCCCTTTTCTTCTGAGCCGTGTGGTTGACAGGGTCTTAGTGCTCCAGCTGGCGTCAGGCCTGAGCCTCTGAGGTGGGAGAGCCGAGTTCAGGACACTGGACTACCAGAGACCTCCCGGGCCCATGTAATATCAATCCGCGAGAGCTCCCCCAGAGATCTCTGTCTCAATGATAAAACGCAGCTCCACCCAACGGCCAGCAGACTCCAGTGCTGGACACCCCATGCCAAACAACTAGCAAGAGAAGAACACAACCCCACACATTAGCAGAGAGGCTGCCTAAAATCATAGTAAGTTCACAGACACCCCAAAACACACCACCAGACGTGGCCCTGCCCACCAGAAAGACAAGATCCAGCCCCACCCACCAGAACACAGGCATCAGTCTCCTCCACCAGGAAGCCAACACAACCCACTGAACGAACTTTACCCACTGGGGGCAGACACCAAAACAATGGGAACTACGAACCTGCAGCCTGCGAAAAGAAGACTGAGGGCTTCCCTGGTGGTGCAGTGGTTGAGAGTCCGCCTGCCGATGCAGGGGACACAGGTTCGTGCCCCGGTCTGGGAAGATCCCACATGCCGTGGAGTGGTTGGGCCTGTGAGCCATGACCGCTAAGCCTGCGCATCCAGAGCCTGTGCTCCGCAGCGGGAGAGGCCACAGCAGTGAGAGGCCCACATACTGCAAAAAAAAAACAAAAACAAAAAGACTGAAAACACAGTAAGTTAAACAAAATGAGAAGACAGAGAAATATGCAGCACGTGAAGGAGCAAGGCAAAAACCCACCAGACCAAACAAATGAAGAGGAAATAGGCAGTCCACCTGAAAAAGAATTCAGAGGAATGATACTAAAGATGATCCAAAATCTTGGAAATAGAATGGAGAAAATACAAGAAATGTTTAACAAGGACCTAGAAGAACCAAAGAGCAAACAAAAAATGATGAACAACACAATAAATAAAATTAAAAATTCTCTAGATGGAATCAATAGCAGAATAACTGAGGCAGAAGAACGGATAAGTGACCTGGAAGATAAAATAGGGGAAATAACTACTTCAGAGCAGAATAAAGAAAAAAGAATGAAAAGAATTGAGGACAGTCTCAGAGATACCTAGGACAACATTAAATGCACCAACAATCGAATTATAGGGGTCCTAGAAGAAGAAGAGAAAAAGAAAGGGTCTGAGAAAATATTTGAAGAGATTATAGTAGAAAACTGCCCTAACATGTGAAAGGAAATAGTCAATCAAGTCCAGGAAGCACAGAGAGTCCCATACAGGATAAATCAAAGGAGAAACATACCAAGACACATATTAATCAAACTATCAAAAATTAAGTACAAAGAAAAAATATTAAAAGCAGCAAGGGAAAAGCAACAAATAACATACATGGGAATCCCCATAAGGTTAACAGTTGATCTTTCAGCAGAAACTCTACAAGCCAGAAGGGAGTGGCAGGACATATTTAAAGTGATGAAAGGGAAAAACCTACAACCAAGATTACTCTACCAAGCAAGGATCTCATTCAGATTCAATGGAGAAATTAAAACCTTTACAGACAAGCAAAAGCTAAGAGAATTCAGCACCACCAAACCAGCTTTACAACAAATGCTGAAGAAATTCTCTAGGCAGGAAACACAAGAGAAGGAAAAGACCTACAATAACAAACCCAAAATAATTTAGAAAATGGGAACAGAAACATACATATCGATAACTACTTTAAATGTAAATGGATTAAATGCTCCAACCAAAAGACATAGACTGGCTGAATGGATACAAAAACAAGACCTGTATATATACTGTCTACAAGAGACCCACTTCAGACCTAGGGACACATACAGACTGAAAGTGAGGGGATGGAAAAAGATATTCCATGCAAATGGAAATCAAAAGAAAGCTGGAATAGCAATTCTCAAAACAGAAAAAATAGACTTTAAAATAAAGACTATTACAAGAGACAAAGAAGGACACTACATAACGATCAAGGGATCAATCCAAGAAGAAGATATAACAATTGTAAATATTTATGCACCCAACATAGGAGCACCTCAATACATAAGGCAAATGCTAACAGCCATAAAAGGGGAAATCGACACAATCATAGTAGGGGAATTTAACACCTCACTTTAACCAGTGGACAAATCCAAAATTAAAATAAATAAGGAAACACAAGCTTTATATGATACATTAAACAAAATGGACTTAATTGATATTTATAAGACATTCCATCCAAAAACAACAGAATACACTTCCTTCTCACGTGCGCATGGAACATTTTCCAGGATAGATCATATCTTGGGTTACAAATCAAGCCTTGGTAAATTTAAGAAAACTGAAATCACATGAAGTATTTTTTCCGACCACAAAGCTATGAGAGTAGATATCAATTACAGGAAAAAATCTGTAAAAAATACAACACATGGAGAAGATAAGCAAAATTGATAAAACATTAGCCAGACTCATCAAGAAAAAAAGGGAGAAGACTCAAATCAATAGAACTAGAAATGAAAAAGGAGAAGTAAAAATTGACATTGCAGAAATACAAAGGATCATGAGAGATTACTACAAGCAACTATATGCCAATAAAATGGACAACCTGGAAGAAACAGACAAATTCTTAGAAAAGCACAACCTTCTGAGACTGAACCAGGAAGAAATAGAAAATATAAACAGATCAATGACAAACACTGAAATGGAGACTGTGATTAAAAATCTTCCAACAAACAAAAGCTCAAGACCAGATGGCTTCACAGGCAAATTCTATCAAACATTTAGAGAAGAGCTAACACCTATCCTTCTCAAACTCTTCCAAACTATAGCAGAGGCAGGAACACTCCCAAACTCATCCTATGAGGCAATCATCATCCTGATACCAAAACTAGACAAAGATGTCACAAAGAAAGAAAACTACAGGCCAATATCACTGAAGAACATAGATGCAAAAATCCTCAACAAAATACTAGCAAACAGAATCCAACAGCACATTAAAAGGATCATACACCATGATCAAGTGGGATTTATCCCAGGAATGCAAGGATTCTTCAATATACGCAAATCAATCAATGTGATAAACCATATTAACAAATTGAAGGAGAAAAACTATATGATCACCTCAATAGAGGCAGAAAAAGCTTTTGACAAAATTCAACACCCATCTATGATAAAAACCCTCCAGAAAGCAGGCACAGAGGGAACTTATTACCTCAACATAATACAGGCCATATATGACAAACCCAGAGCCAACATCGTCCTCAATGGTGAAAAACTGAAACCATTTCCTCTAAGATCAGGAACAAGACAAGGTTGCCCACTCGCACCACTATTATTCAACATAGATTTGGAAGTTTTAGCCACAGCAATCAGAGAAGAAAAAGAAATAAAAGGAATCCAAATGGGAAAAGAAGAAGTAAAACTGTCACTGTTTGCAGATGACATGATACTATACAAAGAGAACCCTAAAGATGCTACCAGAAAACTACTAGAGCTAATCAATGGATTTGGTAAAGTAACAGGATACAAAATTAATGCACAGAAATCTCTGGCATTCCTATACACTAATGATGAAAAATCTGAAAAAGAAATTAAGGAAACACTCCCATTTACCACTGCTACAAAAAGAATAAAATACCTAGGAATAAACCTACCTATGGAGACAACAGACCTGTATGCAGAAAACTGTAAGACACTGGTGAAAGAATTTAAAGACGATACAAACAGATGGACAGATACTGGATTGGAAGAATCAACATTGTGAAAATGACTATACTACCGAAAGCAATCTACAGATTCAATGCAATCCCTATCAAACTATCAATGGCATTTTTCACAGAACTAGAACAAAAAATTTCACAATTTGTATGGAGACACAAAATATCCCGAATAACCAAAACAATCTTGAGAAAGAAAAATGGAGCTGGAGGAATCAGGCTCCCTGACTTCAGACTACACTACAGAGCTACAGTAATCAAGACAGTATGGTACTGGCACAAAAACAGAAATATAGATCAATGGAAAAGGATAGAAAGCCCAGAGATAAACCCATGCACATATGGTCACCTCATTTTTGATAAAGGAGGCAAGAATATACAATGGAGAAAAGACAGAATCTTCAATAAGTGGTGCTGGCAAAACTGGACAGCTACACGTAAAAGAATGAAATTAGAACACTCCCTAACACCATACACAAAAATAAATTCCAAATGGATTAAAGACCTAAATGTAAGGCCAGACACTATACAACTCTTAGAGGAAAACATAGGCAGAACACTCTATGACATAAATCACAGTACGATCCTTTTTGACCCACCTCCTAGAGAAATGGAATTAAAAACACAAATAAACAAATGGGACCTAATGAAACTTAAAAGCTTTTGCATAGCAAAAGAAAACATAAACAAGATGAAAAGACAACCCTCAGAATGGGAGAAACTATCTGCAAATGAAGCAACTGACAAAGGATTAATCTCCAAAATTTACAAGCAGCTCATGAAGCTCAATATCAGAAAAACAAACAACCCAATCCAAGAATGGGCAGAAGACCTAAATAGACATTTCTCCAAGGAATATACACAGATTGCCAACAAACACATGAAAGGATGCTCAACATCACTAATCATTAGAGAAACGCAAATTACTACAATACTACAATAAGGTATCACCTCACACCAGTCAGAATGGCCATCATCAAAAAATCTACAAACAATAAATGCTGAAGAGGGTGTGGAGAAAAGGGAACCCTCCTGCACCGTTGGTGGGAATGTAAATTGATACAGCCACTATGGAAAACAGTATGGAGGTTCCTCAAAAAACTAAAAATAATGCTACCATATGATCCAGCAATCCAGGAAAAAAACCCCTCTAATTCAAAAAGATACATGCACCCCAATGATCATAGAAGCACAGTATATATACAGTGGAATATTACCCAGCCATAAAAAGGAATGAAATATCACCATTTGCAGCAACATGGATGGACCTAGAGAATATTATGCTAAGTGAAATAAGTCAGACAGTGGAAGACAAATACTATATAATATCACTTATTTTTGGAATATAAAAACAATACAAATGAATCTATATACAAAACAAGAAGAGACTTATAGACATAGAAAACAAACTTATGGTTACCAAAGGGGGATGGGGGGGGTGAGACAAACTGTGAGTATGGGATTAGCATTTACAAACTACTATACATAAATAGATAAGCAACAAGGATTTACTGTATAGCAGAGGGAATTACATCCAGTATCTTATAATAACCGATAATGAAATATAATCTGCAAAAAAAGCCCAACTGTATCACTATGCTATACACCTGAAGCTAACACAATACTGTAAATCAACTATACTGCAATAAATTAAATCAAAATAAATTAAAAAATAATAACATGTATAAATATGAATATATATAAACACATAATATTAAATGAAAAAAGTCAATGGTGGACTTCTGTGTTCACTATACCACTTGTATAAAAATCAGAATGTATAAAACAAAACTAAGTATTGCTTATGGATATATACAGATATTGCTGTAGCTATATAAAATTTAAAAACGTATCTAGTAACAATCAAAGCTCAAATTCAAAACAGTGGTCATCTCAGAGCAGCGATGAGAAGGGCTCAAGGAAGGTACCAAGTAATGTTTTAAAACTAATGTTTAAAAGATCTGAGTAAATATGGCAAAATATTAAAATTTGTCAAAGCTCTATGGTATACCCATGAGTGTTCATTATATTATCTTCTAAATTTTGCTTATGCCTGAAATACAGGACTTTCCCAAGCGGTGTCTCCATGGCTGGGTATGACTGGGTGTCACTGTATCACTGATGTTTACAACAAGGAATGTCAGTCATTGCTTTTACAAACAGCAACAGCTAAGAATGAGCCAGCATGTGGTGGAGGGAAGGTCGCAAACCATCCTCAACTGCCATGGAACTGCAAGCAATAGCTAACAACATTATAGATCGAGCATTTATATCTGGGCTAGATGGAGTGCTTAACATGCACTATCTCCTGTACTCCTTGCAACAATTCCAGAGAGACGATACTATCACCACCCCCTTATTATACACGAGGAATCTGAGTTGTAGAAAGTAATCTGGTCAGGGTCCCACCGTGAGTGGAGAAGCCAGGAGTCAAACCAGGCCTCCACTCTATACTACCTCCTCATGATTCCGTGGCCATTGTCTTTACAATTAGTTACTTTTCAGAATTTTGGGGTTCAAAAGTTCACTGGGGTTCCCAAAATAGGAGGTGCAGGAATCACCGTGTAGCAACCCTCTGCACTGCCTGAGGCTCTGCACAGAACCGTCCCCTGCTACACACCTGCCTAGCCCAGCTGCCACTGCGTGATCCACTCTACACCTCGGTAAACTTGAAAGCTGGCCTGTCAACAAGACCTTGACTCAGGAGTCAGTGTGGCCAAGGCCTCTCCCCGTGACAACTCTGGAGGCAGCAACGTTCATTCACAGTTCAGATCTATTCAGCGTCAAGCCTGAAACAGAGATGTCGTAAATCCCATCAAAATCTCCTCCATAATGTGACACACTTTGTTAGAACAGAATAAGGGGTTCGGCTCTGTTGGACCAAATCAAGTTAGTCTCTGTGGAGTATCACATTTTAGATTCAAATCCCAGTTAAACCCTCTGCTTAGGTTCGTGGTTAACAATATTTTTATATCTGTCTGCAGAGATGACAGGCAGCCCAGCTCTCAAGTGGGCCCAGCGGCCTCCGAGCGGCTGCTTTCAGAGGCAAGCTCCACAGATGGGAGGCAGAAATCTCACCACCCCAGTGTCTCCTGATTAGCCTGGAGAAAAGCTGAATGACAAACATGTTTCCAATCTGCCTGGCCCATGCAGGGAAATGGGGCAATCTGGCCTAAAAAGGGATTTAGACTTTTGTTGCGTGCAAGGGAAGGGGGACAGAGAAAAGAAGCTGATTTAAATCCATCCACAATGCTTTCTCACTTGGTGATCTCTCAGATAAGAAACAGGCTGGCTGTGGTTCAGACCCCTATCACGCCTGTGCATCACGCCTGTGCATCTTCCGCCTCGCTGCTAGGTAGCCGTGGACCTCTCAGACAGCCGTATACTGTAGAGGTTGTTGCAACTGGTCATTTCAGAGCGCTTGCTCTTTTGGCCAGAATCTTTTTTTTTTTTTTTAACATCTTTATTGGAGTATAATTGCTTTACAATGGTGTGTTAGTTTCTGCTTTATAACAAAGTGAATCAGTTATGCATATACATATGTTCCCATATCTCTTCCCTCTTGCCTCTCCCTCCCTCCCACCCTCCCTATCCCACCCCTCTAGGTGGTCACAAAGCACCGAGCTGATCTCCCTGTGCTATGCGGCTGCTTCCCACTAGCTATCTATTCTACGTTTGGTAGTGTATATATGTCCATTGGCCAGAATCTTATGATGTGTTTGTTGATTGATAAAATTGGCCTACAGTAAAATTCTCTATAGGACCTCTAGATTAAAATAAGCATAAGTAACAGTGCATGCATTACCTAGTTAGCCATTCAGTTACACGAATCATACTATACTACATTAGTTGCAAAGTCATATAAAATGTGACATCAAATAGTCACAAGGCTCATGTGGCAAAGGCTAAGTGTTAAAATATGTAATTTATTTATTGGAGATACTGCATTAAGACCGCATATTTTCATTTCTCTCTTCCCAGTAGACAGAAGAGTCCCACAGATACTGAAAATATACATAGTTGATGCAGAGCTTCTTTTAACTATGTAAACGTCAATAAATCATTTGTCACCTTCAGGTGGGCAAGGTTTGGGTGCTAAACATTTCTGAAAAATCCACAAGCCACATGGAAATACATCCTCTAGAAGCATACATTCTGGCTTTAAACACATCTTTTTTTCTTTCTTCAGTGCATTCATTGGAGCATTGTTAATATTATGCTGATGGAATGAAGGGCAGGGTTCAGGGGAATCTATCCCCTCCAAGAGTCCCTTTCCTGGGTGCGGATACGAGAAGAGCACCTATAAGATGACTGCTGCTGTACCTCGGGTCCGCCAGGCTAAGTCCAGGGCATCTTGCTCTGTTGGCATCAGTACCGTGCTTCTTCAAACACAATTATCGAGACAGTCTTCAGTGACCTCTTATTGCTGCCGTATTTGGGAAACTGCATTCAGATGCAGATTGGCCTAAATCCTATCAACCCGTTCAACCATGTGTGTGAGTGTGCATGCGTGCACACGCACATTTGTGAACAAAACATCACACACGTATTTGTACTTAGATAAATTCTCCCTAGAGCATTTAAACCCCTACCCCCCAAATTTCCAAATGAGGAGAAATGCTTATTTTCCCAGGCAACTTTGTCAATTGCTCTTGTGCTCTTCTTATAAATATTTCATAGCAAATATTTAACATGATTCTTTCCCCAATCGGATCAGCTTTGAAAAGCTCCTCAAAGCGAATTCTCCCCTAACAATAGCTTGATGCAAAAGCTTTTTTTTCTGCTCTTAAGCACAGGGTCTGCTGCCATAGCAGCAGGAATAGTTCTTACCTAATGGAAAAGAAAAGATACTTTACGTTAATTCAGTAGTCGGTAAAGGCGAAGGCAGCGGCAGGCGTAGCATACGCGTACATCGTGCTGCCAATACGGAGGCCCGGCTTACCTTGACCTCCCCTCCCCCAGCAGGCCTGCGATTATTGCCCAGCCTACATTAGAACTGTGATGGGAAGGGACAGGTTTATGTAAATGATCCGCATACGGATTTTGCGCTTGTAAAACAGAGCAGTTACTTTGGGCTTTCTAATTATTTCATGCCTTGTGGTTCTCTGATGGGGCAGAGATGACTATACTTGAAAAGTACCCTGTGATTGACAGACTTCTGTCCCCCTGGAGCTCATTAGGGCTCCAGCTTTGGAAGATGGGAAATAACCCTACCAGGCACCAAAAAAGAAAAAAGAATTCACCCCAGCACTAGTGATTCTGTAGATGCATTTGTTCAGACTTAGGTTTTGTTGGGCAAACAGTGTTATCAGGAAAGTGCACTATGGCCTTCCTGATCCAAACAGACACTCTGCTTTGGTGCTTTTGATTTTTAAAACCAGCATTTAGAGTCACACAGGCTGTACAATGTAGAACTTGAAGGGTATGAAATGCCAATAGGATTTTTCACAAGGAAGTGGGAAAAAGAGGTGGGTGAGAGATGCAGTATGCCACATGGCATAAGGAGCAGCTTACAAACTCGAACCAACTCTAACCACTGCTGCCACTCTGCAGTCAGCATGACCTGTTCCTAAGTCAAGTTGGCAGAGAAATCAATGAAGGGGGCAAATAAAGTGGAAAAATTGATTTGGAAAGTCTGAATGTCCCCTCAGGTTACATACGCCCTGCTGAGAAGAAGAAGGTACTGGGATTCGGGCAAGGTTGTGAAGAGAAAAAAAATCCATAAAGCTGGAAAGACTTTAAGGTTCATTGAGTTTAGTCTTCCCATTTTATGGGTCAGAAAATTAAGAAGCAGAGCAGTCACTGCTAGTGAGCTAGCAGTACGGCCAGAACTAGTCCACAGCTTTCGATCCAGTACCCATTTCTCTCGGTCAGAACAAGGAAGGGGATAGGATTAGGGGAGATCAGGTGACGTGAAGTCTGTCAGTGGATGAGGTTCCAAGATGAGGAAGCCAAGATCTGTTAGTCCAAACATAGTGGGGTCAGATTTGTAGCCACTACACTTAGATGTGTAAACATTGGACCATTCTTTATGTTTCTGTAACTGATCTTGCTTTCAAGCCACATATCACTGGGTAGTAAGGAAAACAAATCAAACTTAGCCTCAAACAGCACAAGTTTACTACCTCACGTTTCTGTGGATCAGAAGTCCAGGTGGGTTTCAGCTTCAGGGGAGAGTGCTAGGGATGCTGTCTCAATAGGAGGCTTGTCTGGGGCAGGTTCACGTCCAAGCTCTTGTGGTCGTTGGCAGGAGTCAGATCTCCAGGGTGTTGGCTGAGGGACTCAGGGTTTTGCTGGCTGTTTGCCACGTGCTCCCCCCACCCCACCACGGCAGCTTCTTCTGTGAAAACCAGCAAGGGGCAGGGTCTGTAGCAAGATACACATCACACTAACGTGTGACCTAATCACAGAAGTGACACACCGGGGAAGGGGGTTCCGCGGGATGTGGGTGCTGTGAGGCAGGCTCATGGCCATCTGGGGCCTGCCTGCCACAGGGAAAGACCCACTGCTTCTGTAGCTCTCACCCACCTGGCTTTGGGTTTCCCGGTTTGAAAGAAGACTCCTGAGAGGCCAAGATAAACAATGTTCCAAGTTGCCAGGGGAATTGGATGAATGATTATGGGACTTCAAGGAGCAGTTGTAAAATAAAAATTTAAATTCTACACGAATGATATGTAACTCTTCAGAGGAGATAGGCTCTCTTAAGGGTCTACTTCTCAGGGACCCAAAATTGCCATGAAGGGAACACCTGCACCCATGCAAACCCTTCCCAGAGAGCAGACTTAAGGTGGGAAGGAACCCGTTCCTTTCACGCACTTTGTTTCCTTGGAGGGTCCAGAGGTAGAAACACAAACGTGTATATGATTTTTTTTAAAACAAACAGCAGCATGTTATGCATACTTCTTCTGAATTTCGCTTTTTTCACATAATAGTATATCTTGGAGTTAATTCCACATAAGTCAAAACCTCCTAATTAGGGCTTCCCTGGTGGCGCAGTGGTTGAGAGTCCACCTGCCGATGCAAGGGACACGGGTTCATGCCCCGGTCCGGGAAGATCCCACATGCCGCGGAGCGGCTGGGCCCGTGAGCCATGGCCGCTGAGCCTGTGCGTCAGGAGCCTGTGCTCCGCAACGGGAGAGGCCACAACAGTGAGAGGCCCACGTACCGCAAAAAAACCCAAAAAAACAAAAAAAAACCCTCCTAATTAAAGTAAGTTCAGTGTCTCTCAGTTCAAAAAAAAATTCATTCAGCTTAGTTTATTTTCTTTGGATAAATATTCAGTCAAGTTCAACGTACAAACTTCCTACCAGGGCCCTTCAGCTTCTTTTAAAAGTTCCTCAATCCCCTGGCCTACTCCCCCAAGAGGGCACCTGGGTATGTTGTGTATCTTTGCAGTGACTAGAGGAACTGACTGGTGTAAGTTCAGGTGTGTTTGCTGTTCTCTGGTCTCTGATGCCTCTTCAGCTATGTCCACTGTCAAGGAAATGCACATGCAGATAAGGCACCAGCTTCCCTTCACCTCATCACCATGAAAGCAAGCAAGTTTCCCTTGGGTCCAAGAAGTCACCTTGGAACCTAAGAGGGAGAGGGAGAATATTTCTTCAACATGACATTATATTAAACTATAAGATACAAAGATACTCTTTTATATTTGGCAAATTTTAGTACAACCACATGCCTTCATATGACCCTTCCCTGCCTCCGTCATTGACAATGAAGGGTTCAGTGAGGAAGTCTGAGTCAGTTATGCAAAATAAGGCAGTTACCATTAATTGCACACCGACCCAAACTGTGTAAGTTTTGACCCCCTGCTATATACAAGCATACTTTATTTTACTGAACTTTGCTTTATTGCACTTTGCAAATATTGCCTTTTTTTTTTTTTAACAAATCGCATGTTTGTGGCAACCCTGTGTTGTCAGATGATGGCTTGCAATTTTAGCAATAAAGTATTTTTAAATTAAGGTCTGTACAGTTTTTTAGACATGATGCTATTGCTCACTTAACAGACTACAGTTTAGTGTAAACATAACTTTTATAGGTACCGGGAAACCAAAAAATTCGTGTGACTCACTTTATTGCGATATTTGCTGTATTCTGGTGGTCTGGAACTGAACCTGCAGTATCTTTAAACCGTGCCTGTATAAAGCAAAACAGAGCCAGGAAAGAAGGCAGAAACCATGAATTGGAAATGAGGCAGTAAGTCAGGGGCCAGCGGAGAAAGCAGACCAGGTAAAAGTAGATAGATGGGCGTATGGAAAGAAAAAGGCCAGCCTCCAACAGAGGCATGCGGCAAAACTTCCAAGTTGAAGAATAGACAAAGGAGGAAAGCTGCCCAACTCATTTTAAGAGCTAACAAAACATCGATTCTAAAACCAGTATGGACAGCACAGGAAAAAATGTACAGGCCTATCTAACCTATGAATACAGATGGGAAAATCCTATATAAATTACTATCTAAGTGAATCTAATCATGTGTTAAAAAACAAACCCAGTGCAGTTTATTCCAGGAATGCAACAATGGTGTAGTATCAGAAAACCTATCTTAAAAGAGAAAACAGAGGAAAAACTAGGAAAAGAAAATCTGTGAATGCAAAAGGTATTTCATGAACTTTAACACTTAGTTATGATAAAATAATAATAGTCTCAGTAGCCAGGAATAGAAGGGAACTCCTTGAACCGGATAGACCTTATACCAAAAGACTAAGGTCAATGTGATAGCTGATGGAGAAACCTTTCAGTTCGTTTAAGGTCTTGAACAAAACAAAGTTATCATGATCTCTGCCACTATTTAACCTGTTACTAGATGTCCTCATCAATAAAAATTAAAATAGAAGACAAGAAGAAAAAAACATTGTAAGATGTGGTGGTTTAAATATGTCTATAAATTCTAACAGTATCTTCTACAAGTGGAGCCTAATTTCTCTCCCCTTGAGCTTGGGCTGGACCTAGTGAATTGCTTCTAACAAATAGAATAAGATGAGGTAATGCTGTGTGATTTCTGATACCAGGTCATATTCCTGGATTACTGACCTCAGAGACTGTATGATAATAAATGTCTGTTGTCCTTAACTGCTAAGTTTTGAGATAATTTGTTTGAAGCAATTGATAACTGATATGCAAGCGTTAGAATAAAATATATTAAATCATCATTCCTTAAAGCAACTATACTCCAATAAAAATTAATTTAAAAAAATCATCATTCATTGCTGACAACATAATCATCTATGTAGAAAATCCAACAGCACTAACAAACTATTAAAATTAGTGAGAGTTTAGCAAACTTGCCTTAACACAAGATCGACTTACAAAAATCCATAGTGTTCTATACCCGCAATACCAAACGAGAAAATAAAGTATCATTCACAATAGTAGCAGAACTGTAATGTATCTGGGGGTCAACTTTACAATGAACGTACAAGACATTGCTATGGAAAAATATTAAAATTCTATTAAAAAATATAAGAAGACTGAATAAATGGAGACACAGACTACATTCGTGGTTGCTGACTTAATGTTAAAGATATTTCAAATCTTCTTCAATTAATGTATAATTTTGATACGAAGACAGTAAAAATTCCAGGCAGATTTCCCACCTGCCTGGATGGCTTACCATCACCCATCACTGTCCTCTGAACACCAAACACTCTGCCTTTGTCACTAGCATTCCTCAGGTTGCCTTTGGCTGGGTCTATATCAAGGGCCTATCTCACCACAGCTGCCATGTCTCTTCCATCTCAGTCCACCTCAGAGCCATGTGCTCTGGATCACCTTGTTATTTACTGAGCTCCAAGCTTCTGTTGTGCTACGATGAGGGCAAATGAAGAAGGAGGAAAAGAATGAGGAGGAAGGAGGAGGACCAACAACAATAACAACATTTGGATGCTGTGAAGATAGGACCCCTCTGAATACAGTTGTATTAAGAAACTTATGAAACTTTCATTATGAGACCATAAGATGAGAGCCCAATTATCAATTCATTTGAATAAGCCCATGGGGTATTTATTTGCATTAATGAAAACTACTAGAAGTGAGGACTTTTATACAAAGTTTACAAAAGCATATCAGAAGAAAAGATGCCAGAACCGTGTGGTAATCCTAGTTAGCAGACCAATGCAAACAACATTTTTACTGTCTTCGTGAATGAAATAGTAGGTTAAAAATGTATATGCTCATTTAGATTTGGTGTGGAGAAGGGGAGAGATAAAATGAAATAGGGCTCTATCAAAAAAGAACATAGGATTACCAAACCAGAAGTTCTTTTCATTCACTGGCCAAGAAAGGCTATAGTTGATGGGGAATGCAGTCAAAGAAAGACATCCTGTAGCTATGAGCTAAGAATCATCTGATTGCACTGAATAGTCAAATGACGCAGCAGTGAAGGATCTGACTCAATGCAAAGGCAAATATTGGCCCCTTACCTAGAATCTGCACTCCCTCTAATGTATTCACACCCCACTTCTCCTGACTTATTCCTATTCATGCTTCAAAACAACTCTGATGTCAACAGCTGTGGAAGGCTTTCCTTTATACCTCTTCCTTCCACCTCGGTTTCCACCAATTGCCCTCTCAGTTCACCCTGCATTGCCCCCTTCCTAGACCTGTCACCCAAATAGGATTACTTTATTCATCTCTTTCCCTACTAGACTTTGAGCTCTTTAAAGGCAGGGGCTGTGTCTTTAATTTCTGTCTTCCAAAGACCCAACCTAGCACCTTAAAGATAGTAGTCTCTCAATAACATTCACTCAATGAATGAATGAGTGAATGAATGCCATTGCTCGCTATAAAAAGAGAATTAGATGTGATCTCTATAAAGATAAAGGGAATATGTAGGCATAAGAGAATTGCATCATCGAGCCAGATGAGAAGGACAAGTAAGAAGAAGGAAAGAAACAGCAAAAGTGCCCAAAGGCATGGAGGGAAGTCATAGGAGACTGGAAGCAAAGAAGGAGGTGGTGGGTAGGAATTTTAGAATAAACAACAGAGAAAAGTAACAGAGATATAGTTCAGGCTGTGAGAGAGGGAAAGGCAAAGGAAAATATTTCCAAAACCTGAAGATAAACAAGAGAGTGTAACGAAAAGACAGGAGGAAGAAAGTAACTGTTGAGAAGTGAAGACGGGGTGGGCAGTTTGCAGAAGACATAACCTTATCAAAGGTTCCTACAGAAGAAGGTGAAGGAGGAAGAAATTAGGGAAACTAAGGAATGGAAAGGATAAAGAGAAATAAGACAACGAATGCCCGAGAAGCTCTATAAAGAACAGACATGCCAAATTGAAGAGAGAAGTAATAACAGTTAACTTTTGTTGAGTATTTCCTCAGGCCACTGTGCTAATTTATGTCTTATTTGGTTTATTCTTCATAGCAGCAGGTGGTATGTTACAGATGAGGAAATGATGACCCAGAAAAGTAAAGTTTCATGTTTAAATTCACACAGTAAGCGATGGAAATGGGACATTGATCCAACTCTTTCGGCCTCTGGAGCTTAGAACCTGAGACAAAAAGGAGGGAGACAAATAAACCATGGGAGGAGCAGAGGAACAAAAGAGTTTTGGAGGAAGCCCAAGTGGACCAACACATTCATCAAACAGGTAACGCACAACTCCAAGTGCAATTGCACAATACAAATAGAGAGAGAACGTTAGGATGTGGCCTTCCATGTTCTGAGGGAGTAACTTAAGGGAAAGAAAAACAAGAAGGAGTGTTTTCTTTTATGCATTAGAGTCTGAGGATTTCTCTGTAGGAAGACACACAAACGTGTGCCTTAGAGGAGGCAGTACAAGCTAAAAGCAAACTCCTACATCTCTACATGGGGCCCTAGTTTCATGAGAAAGTGGGCAGTTCTCTACTTGACAAAGTGGGGGGAGGAATTTAAGTTTTGGGGGAGAAAATGCATGAAGGAGGAAGGGGGAAGGAGTAGGCAAGGATTTGGCTTTAGGAAAAGCGGGCTGTGGCAAAAAATGTTCCCCAGCCAAGAGAGCAGCCTGAGATGAAACGGAGAACTGAAACATCTACTTGGGGTTTATGAAGTGTTGCTATGGGGTTGAGTTAGAATTAGGGTTAGAGATCTCTATGCAGTCTTCTGCAAAAGTAATGAAAAATAAATTTTAGCATTCTGAATATGGTTGGATTTCTTATATAAAATGTTGAAAGGAGCCAGGTCAGAATTCGGTTTTATGCGGAGTCAAGACAGCCTGTTTGACAAGAGGAGCGCTAAATCTGAATTGCATACATAATAATAGTTTTCAAACAAATCCATGAGGTATCACATATCAAAAGCCTGGAAAACTAAAAGTCATACCTATGTGCCAGCAAACTGTACTGCTTGGACTTCATCATATGGAAAGAGATGATACACATGAAGACTTCTGCCTGCCGTTATTTTATCGCAGAAATAGTGTGAAGAAAATGAACTGCCCAGCAATAAGTGATTGGTTAAATAAATGATGATGAATACTTACAGTTGAATACTACCCACCCACAAAAAATTACATTGTAGAGTTATTTATTCACTTGGCAAATATTTATTGAGTGCCTTCAATGTGGCTAGCACTGTTCTAGGCACTGATGACTAACTGGGAACAAGTAAATATCTCTGCCCTCCTGGAATTTACATTTGGGTGGAGGAGAAAGACAATATCCAAGTAAACCAATAAATAAGCAATATAATTCAGATGGTGATAAGTGCCAGGCAGAGTAAAGAAGGAAGGAAGATAGAGATTGACTCAAGTGTAGAAGTTATGGCTGTTTTATTGCGGTGCTCCAGGGAAGTTTCGCTGAGCATAGAATCGGCTACACCACAGGGCAATGTGTCCTCTGGCCAGAAGGGTTCCTCTTTGGGGAATCAGGATCTCTATACTACTTGAACAGCTCAGAGCTGAGAGGCCAGGAAGCACAAAATTCCCAGTGTGTAACTGGGAGTGATGGTAGCAGGACCACTCTTACTCCCACCCGTTGGTTCCTAGATTCATGTGTTCTACCTATGGAGACACTCATCAGTTAAGTTTGTTGATTTAAAGTTGAGCACTGCATTCTCAAGGATGGTCCCCATCCTCACAAGCACCACCAAGCTGACGCTTTAGCTGTGCGTTCAACTCGTTCCATCATTCTGCCAGGCGGGCAACTTCTGGGTGGTGCAATTTGTAATAGGACTGTGGATCCCATGGGTCTGGAAAGGTGGCTGCTGGGGCTGATGTGATGTTATTTGGGATCCTGTAGATGTGGATCAAACACACTGTAAGCTTTCAGGATACTCTAGTAGCTGAGGTCCTGAGGGCAAATCCATATTCCAAACGTGTCTCTTCTAGTCAAGACAAACGTTGCCCTTTCCAGGGTAGAAGGGGCAAGGGGTTAATCTGCCAGAGGTAGCCAGTGGTCTATCTGGGATTCAGAATTGGTCTCTGCTACAGACAGCTTGGAGGCTATATTGTCTTTGGTTGGTGAGATTGCGTAGGGATCCCTAACTCTAACCCTAACCCAGGTCCACAGCAAAACATTTCAAAAATTTCAGTTCAGTGCAGTAGATATTTCAGGTCTAACATCTCTCTAAGGGTGCTTTCTTGGTCAGGGAACCTTTACTCTCCCAGCCTTCTCTCCACAGAGCCTTGTTCTTGCTTGCTCTTCCACTCTCAGCCTCCATGGCTACCGTGTTCACACATTCATTGCGCCAGCACCAGGGAGATGACAGATGCAGGCTGGTGTCAGCTGGTCCAGTTCTGCCTACTTGGTTACTTAGTTCCTCTTCTATGGTCAGTGCTTTCTGCTGGGCATTCATTAACATGCGATATGAAGCCCATCCTACTGGGTGGCTCAATCCATGTTCATCTACCTGCCTCTACACCTTGGAAGATCTTCCAATCTTTCTCCTTCTAGGTTCCTAACCGGCTGGCTAAGCTATTCGTCACTGTCTCTGAGTCTGTATATCCTCACCCCAGGCTACTCTCTTTCCACACAAAGTGGGTGCTATAGGGAGAATTTTCTGCCCTCCCCAGCGGGGAGGCTGTTGTCCCTTTTCAGTTTGCACACACGTGCCGGGCTGACCCATCCATGAACCAAAGAGGGCTTTTCCCTCCTCAGTCAGTTGGTCATAAAGGACCCCCAGAGGGCCACACATGTGAGCTGAGGGAGCAGAACAGTGGTGGGCAACATGGGGCCCGGCCCACTTGTGCCGCTTTCTCATACTCTCCAGCCTTACTCAGGCTTGATCCTGATGTGCCACACGCATTGTGTGACGATTCGTGCTGGGCCCATCAGACGGTATGACTTGGTGGTCTGACAGGACCGGCTCAAGATGAGTGGTTCTGCTGGCCTGGTCACTCGGTGTCCTATAGTCAAGCAGACCATCTCTACTAGGGCACAAGGCTGGGAACTGTTTTCAAAAGATGTATAATTCTCCACTGCAGATGGCATTCTCCACTCCTGCTCCAGGAACCCAGGGGCCAGTGTAGTGATTCTTCCACTGGGGCCTATCATAAACTCCCCAGGGTGTCCTCTCCCACCATGACATCTCTACAACCACAGGGTCTGCTGGATGGTACGGCATAAGTAGCAGAGCTGCTTGCCCCACAGCCTGGACCCACGACAGAACTCTTTCTTAATTTCTAACTCAAAGCCAATGGCTTTTTGTGTCATCTGAAATATGGATCAGAGCAGTGTTTGCAGGTATGGGATATGCTCCCTCCAGAACTCAAAGAGGTTCATGAAGTGCTATGCTTTCTTCTTTGTGGTGGGAGATACAAGATGCAATAATTTTTCCTTCAGTTTGGAAGGGATTAAGTGATTTCTTCCCATGCCCAGACCACTGAATTCTCAAGCACTTCACTAATGTGGGTGTCTCTGAATCTTTGTAAGGCTTATCTCTCACCCTCTGGCGGGCATGTGTCTCACCAGAAGACCAGCCACTTCTTGCTCATTTATCTGACTGATGTGAAGTCATCACGCTAGTGGACCAGTGTGATGTTCTGCAGAATGTCCAGCCATTCAAGACCCTTTGGACTCTATTATGATAGAGAACAGAGTTGATATAGCCCTAGATCAAGATCGTAAATGTAAACTGTCGTCCATTCCAAATGGATTTGAACTGTTTTTGATCATCTTTCCTTATAGAGATGGAAAATATGTACCAGATCAATGGCCACGTATCATGTACTCAAGGCCTTGTTAATCTGCTGTAGCAAAGATACCATATCTGGCACAGCAGCTGCGATTGTAGCTACTACACACTTAAGTATGCAGTAGTTAGTTCCCTGTCGTCCTCCAACATTCATCTGGTTTTTTCAGGGGCCAGGCTGATGAATTAAATAGAGATGATGGGGCCCACCAACTCAGCGTCCTTTAGTCTTTAATTACTGAAGCCTGGCTGGGATGTGATTTTGGTTTTAATGCATTATTTTGGCTGGGAGTAGGGAGGGGGCTGCAGGGTTCAGAGCTTCCACTTGGCCTTTGCACCGTGACAGGTCTTATTCCAAAGGCAAAGGAACCAATATAGGAATTGTGGCACATACAAAGTATATCTTCTCCCAGTAGACTTTTGGGATAGGGAGATGATCACTGGGTGGGTCCATGGACCCAGTGGACGCGTGATGAGCCAAAGCTGGGCCAGGATTCTGTTTATTCAGGTCTCTAGGTATCAATGTTAACTTCAACCCTGAAAGGAGAAAGGCCTCTGAAGTATCTTCAATCAAGGAGGGAGGGCTCATCTTAAAGGGTGAAGAGTACACTATTTTCTGCTGGTTCAAAGCGTTCAGAGGAATCTGAGACCCAAGACTTTTGGGTGCAGAAACTCAGAGGTCTCCATTCCATGTGCCAGGGACCCATTCTTTCCTAGCCTACCTGCCTCAGTTGAGAATTAAACTATCTTTAGAGCTCTGTGAATTTTATGATTAAGTCCTGGTCTTGGTCCTTAGCTTTCTGTAGCCTCTGACTTCAGAAGACTAGGGTACTTCATCAGCAGTCAAAGAAGCCCTCTGGCTTTCACTCTTTCCAACTTAACTGTCAAATAATCACTCTCAGCCTTTTACTGTTTTTTTCCAAAAAGTGTCAGTTGAGCTTAGCAATAGCTACCCAATTCTGCTGGCCTTACCTTATTTCTTTCATATTTATTAACACCTGATACATCTCACCAGCTGTTGAATTTTCTTCCACCAGTTTCCCATCAGGAAAGCTTTGACAGTGCTCTGCTTCCTTGGGCCAGGGCTTGTCTATGCCCTGTCCACCACCACTCATGGGGTCCTCACAGCCAGCTAGGGGGCAAGTGACCCAGCTCCAAATTTCCACCTCAGTGTCAGCTTTCTCAGACCAGTTCCAGTACCAACTGTTATAGACCAGCCTTCCTATAAAGAAAACTCTGAGACAGAAATTAGCACATGAGAGGTTGATAAGGGAGTACTCTTGGGATTGGGTCTCCGGAAGGGAAGTGATGGGCTGGGCAGGGCTGAAGAGAGAAGTGAGGCTGTGATGTAGTCCCAACTGAAGGCCTCAACCTAGCCCACAGGGAGATATGAAGCTGAAAGAGCCATTCAGAATTGCCCAGAGTCAGGGCATGGGAGCCTGGCCTTTACACCCCTGCATCCTCCAGTCACCGGAAGCCAGCAGCTGATAGAAAGGGCTATGCCCTTGGGCAAGGGGAATCCCTTCATCCATGAGTTCTAAAGAGAGCTGAGGGCTAAGGGCTGTCTGCCAGAAGCCAACAGCTGGGTAAATAAGTCTTCTGGTCCTGAAGGGGATCTGGGTGGTACATCATAGCATGTGCTACAATTACTTTGGATGAACAAGAAAGACTATTTCAAAGTAGATTTAAAAATGAAAAAAAGAAAAGGTTATAAAAGGATATTGTCTACATGACCCTTCTGGAAGGACGTAAGGTGTTAACGATGGTCCTGTCTTGGTGGTGATGGATTCTGATTTGTTTTTCCTCTTGATTATCTACATTTTCTAATATCCCTTTAATTGACTACTTGTAAAATGGAATGTTACTTTTAACTTTAAAAATTTCTGAAGATAAAATTGAACATTATACAAGAAATTAGAAATAAAGTATTTTAAATGCTTCCTGTTATTTTAAGCTATTTAATGAAAAAGATTTAAGTTGTGACTTTTTAATTTAAGTAGATAAAAGTATAAAAGTGAGCTAAGGAACATATACTGTATTTTACAATTAGTAAAAATAGTCACACTGTCCAGTTATTTTTAAATTGGAAGTTATGTTGCTACCATATTGAGGCTTTTATCTGGACACTCAAAAACGCTTAATAAGAAATTATTATAAGTCCTATTCAGCTGATGGACAAAATGAAAAATAAAGAAGTAAAGATATCCAGCCAAAGCTACACAAATTATTGGCAGAAAAGACACCCTGAGCTTCTGATTTAGAATCCCATTTTCTAATTATTCAGCTATCCTTTCTCCAAGTAAAGTTTAGATCAAGGGCATTCAATACCCAACTCCCTTGTTCTAAAATGGCCCTCTTAATTACCAGTGCTCATTAACTTTATGTGTCATTACTGGAGCAGGAGGTGGGGAGAGAAGTGGGAAATGTAAAGGAAACAGGAAGTAATAAATTAATTTCTAACCAAGGTCAGCTGTTCCCCAGAGCACAAAGCAATGGATGGTGGATTGCTCCAGGGGCTTATACTGGCAAAAAAAAGTTATTCTGACAAAGTTCTTGGGAAGTGGACAGAAAATTCTGTCAAAGATACAAAATATTCGCCAGCTAAAAAATATGGTGAAAAAATATTTCAGTTTAAAGGTTTCTCTCCAAGTTCTTTCTTCTATATGTCTATTCTTTACAGAATAAGTTGAATCTAAAGCAGCCTATGGGTAAATAGAATGAGATGGTCTTAATAAGAAGGAATCAGAAAGAGAGAGACAGAGACACAGAGAGATCTACAAGCATTCTTTCACCTTGCCAGAGTTGGGACAAGCATTTTATTTTTTATAGCCTCCTTCAAGCAGCCTTCAACCTTTTGGAGAGTCACATATTACTGTCAGTAAATCAGTAATTCATCATTCATCAGTTGAAAAGTAAATAAAGCAAGCCTGTTTGACACAGCTAATAATAGTTTGGCATATGAGATCTATAGATACTCAAGACTTAAGATTTTTCTATGTAATCAGATGCTACAGACTTCCCAGATCTTGTGGAAAAGGACAAAAAAGCACTTTCGAAAACTAAAACTGATAAGAATCAACACAAAACACCTTAAACAAGTGATCAAACTTAACATCAAACTGCCATTAAGAGCCCCCTGATGTGATGCCCAGGAAGACATTCTCACCTATGTAATATTCTTACCAAGACATTTCACCTGGACCTATTAGCAGGCCAAGTCCAAAACGCTGGCCTAGACTCTCACAATGTCATTGCCATGAAAGAAAAAAATAAATTCAAGGTGGGGATGGGGGACTGTTCTAGATTAAAGCTGACTGGAGAGACGGGACCACTAAACGTAATGAGTGATATTTGAGAGGATTCCAGATTTTTAAAAAGAGTTATAAAGTATATTTTCAGTGGGGTACACTTGAATATGGACTATATATTTGATAGTATTATTATAACAATATTTTATCACTTGTGTGTGATAATGGTGTTTTGGTGACATAGGAGAATGTCTTTGTTCTTAGGGGAGGTGTACTGATGTATTTAGGGGTGAAATGTCATGATATCCGCAACTTACTTTAAAATGGTCAGGAAATAAATGTTCATATATAAAAAAGAAATGTTTATATATGTACATATGCATGCTTATATACACATACATAGAATATATACGTATACAGAAATGTTTGTGTGTATATATATACAGACAGAGAGAATATGACAAATGTGAATAATTGGTGAGTTTAGGTAAAGCACTGTTCTTTCATGTTTTCTATAGGCTCGATTTTTTTTTTTCCAGAAAGCAATAAAAAATAAACTCAAAATGAAGGTGATTATTCATCCGTGGAAGTGCTCTATCCACCAAAGAATGTGTGAGTGGTTTTTATACACTGGGCATTTTGTACCACATTCTCCCCACTTTATGTCCTTGAGCCACAGGCAGAGAGAAAAAAAAGAAAGAAAAATCCTCAGGCTGGAGCCCTTTTCAAAGAACTAATGTTCAAAGTGATGTCAGTCTTTTAATTTTCACTCTTTGGTCAAAGAGTGAAATATATTCTAAAACAACTTTTTAATCGATATGAAATTCTACCTATCAGATACACTCTGTTATAATTTCTTTTTATTTTAAATAAATTAACGGAGTTTGAGTTTCAGTTGCTTCCTCTAGGGACTATGGAAGGATATTTTAGCAATACATGGTTTATAATCAAAAGCAACTTATAATCTGGCTTTGAAAATTTAAATTTTAAACCATGGGATAAATATCCAAGACTAGTACTATATTTAAATACATTTTCTAATTTATGATGCCGCAAAAAATAAATAACTGGATTTAGTTGAACATATGAACTTGACATTTTAATAGATCAAGAACAGTTAAGTAGAGACAATTTTGTATGGTTCAACTACACATTTTCTATTTACCATACAGACCCAATTATAATATGAGGTGCTTTTATTTGTTAGAAAGATTATTCTTCTAAAAAGAAAGCATTTATTGAAATCCCTGAGAATTCTCTCAATTTATAGGGAGCTCTTTAATTACTTTATTTTGAACAACGAAACGTTTTGAGAGAAAAACACATTCACCTGAACTGACCTCAACCAATGCCTACTTCGGGTGTTTCTCATAGTAACCTGGTAGAATCAGTATTTTCTTTTTTAATAAAAAACATGTTAACACAGATCTAGTAATTATTCCAAAGAGGTTGATCCCACAATTGTAAATGTTCAATTTCATTTTGTTTCATTTTATTTCATTTTTATTTAATTGTGGTGAAATACAGATAACATAAAATTTAGCACCTTGACCATTTTAAGCGTACAGTTCAGTGGTATTAAACACATTCACATTGCTGTGCTACCATCACCACCATCCATCTCCAGAACAATTTTTGTCTTGTAAAACTGAAACCCTGGGACTTCCCTGGTGGCGCAGTGGTTAAGAATCCGCCTGCCAAGGCAGGGTTCGAGCCCTGGTCTGGGAAGAACCCACATGCCGCCGAGCAACTAACCCCGTGCGCCACAACTACTGAACCTGTGCTCTAGAGCCTGCGAGCCACGACTACTGAACCCACGTGCCACAACTACTGAAACCCACGCGCCTAGAGACCGTGCTCCACAACAAGAGAAGCCCCGGCAGTGAGAAGCCCGTGCACTGCAACGAAGAGTAGCCCCCGCTAGCCGCAACTAGAGAAAGCCTGGGCGCAGCAGCAAAGACCCAACACAGCCAAAAATAAATAATAATCAATCAATTAATTAATTAATTAAAGAACCCCTGAAACCCTGTAATCATTTAAACCATAACTTCTCATTCCCCCCTTTCTCTAGCCCCTGGCAACCACCATTCTTGCTGTCTCTATGAATTTGACTCTTCTAAGTACCTCATGTAAGTGGAATCATACAGTATTTGTCCTTTGGTGACTGGTCTGTTTCACTTAGCATAATGTCCTCAAGGTTCATTCATTATAGCATATGTTAGAATTTCCTTCCTTTTTAAGACACAATAATATTCCATTGTATGTATACACCACATTTGTTTATCCATTTATCCATCAGTGGATATTTGGGTTGCTTCTACCTTTTGGCTATTGTGAATAATGCTGCTATGAACATGGGTTGTACAAATTTCTCTTTGTGATCCTGCTTTCAGTGCTTTTGTGTATATACCCAGGAATGGGATTGCTAAATCATACGGTAATTTTACCTTTAACTTTTTGAGGAACTGCCATGCTGTTTTCCACATCACCTGTACCATTCTGTATTCCTACCAGCAGCGCACAAGGGCTCCAGTTTCTCCACGTCTTCCTCAACATTTGTTATTTTATGGCTCGTCTTTGTTTTTGTTTTTTGATAGCAGCCATTCTAATGAGTGTAAGGGGGTTGATTTTATTTTGAACAAGATTTTTAAAACACACTTTAAATGATTATAAGATCATAAATATATATCTTTGAAAAGACTAGGGGAAAAAACTATATTAAATAAACAGGTACCCATGGCTTGTAATAAAATTTACAATGACAGAATCAGTCTTGAATTTTATAATTGACAGAAGATGATATGCTCTGAAAACTGTATTTGAGGAAGTAAAAGATGGCTCTATGAAGAAAACAACACTAATGTCAAAGTTGCCCATGAAGAATCTGAATAAAGTTGTTTCATGAAATGTGTAAGTGAAAACAGCAACATTTCTAAATTAATATTTTACGCATATAGTTTTAAATATGTATGTGTATCTAAATTAATAAATTATAAGCAGGCAAATTGTCTGTTTTAATTATATCTCCAAAGTTTATATATTCAAGTTGGCAAAAAAAAATGGCTTAAAAGTTTATATATTCAGGGACTTCCCTGGTGGTGCAGTGGTTAAGACTTTGCACTCCCAGTGCAGGGGGCCTGGGTTCGATACCTGGTCAGGGTACTAGATCCCACATGCATGCCACAACTAAGAGTTCGCATGCCACAACTAGGTGCTTGCATGCCACAACTGAGGAGCCCAAGTGCCACAAGTAAGGAGCCACCTGCCGCGGCAAAGACCCAGCGCAACCAAATAAATAAATAAATATTTTTGAAAAGTTTATATATTCAAAACAGACCAAAATGTGAGATCAACTTATATTGGGGGCCACCTTCTACTCAAGTGTGTACAGCATATGATGTTTAATAGTTCTTGAAGCACTTGTTGACTGTCCTTCGCTTTGCAGAAAGAAACTGGCAACCTGGGCACATCCTCTGAGCAGAGATCAGAGACAATGTTTGATAAATGTGAATTTGAAAATGATCAACTGAATTTTTAATGGAAAATAATATGAAGAGATCTTGTGTTAGGCCCCAGGAGTCAGGCTACGAGAGTATCACAAAATAATTCTTTTAAGGGGTACAGAATGTCATTATTCTGACTACACAATATAAAGAGTGGTGGCAGTCCTGTACAGAACTAAGGGCAAGTTTGTGGTAGACCACATCACAAGCCCCTGGCACAACTAGGCTGGACTGGGCACAAGAAGAGATCCGTTAAACAGATGTGGTTCTTTCTTCTCCAAGAGCTTATTCACCTCTGAAACGGGTGCAGACAGGGGTTTCAGAGTTTGCTGCTCTCTAAAACAAAACAAAACCCACACACACAACAATGAAAGAACTAAGAATGTATATGTTTAATTCAACAAACAAGTACTGAGTGTGTACTATACACCAAGGCTTATGTCAATTCAAGGAATATAAAGCTAAACAGGACGAGTCACAGACAGATCATGATGAAGATGATGACAGTAATTTCACTGAGCAGTGACTATGTGCCTGGCCCGTCCTGAGCAGTTTATGTGGATCAATCCAAGTAATCCTCGCAGCAGTCCTTACCACGGCCTATGAAGCCCTGCATGATGTGGCCCAAGGCTCCATCCAACTCATTTCCTAGCACTCCTCCCATTGGCCTTTCCTCTTCAGCTGCATTGCTCTTGGATGCCCTGACCACATCAAGGACATTCCAACCTCAGGGCCTTAGCACCTCCTGGTCCCTCTGCCTGGTGTGCCCTTTCTCAAGACATCTGCAAAGCTCCACCCTTACTTTCTTCAGGTCTCTCCTCAAATGTCACTATATCAGAGAAAGCAAAAAGAAGCAATTCACCACCCTGGTGAGTGGCTAAATATTCTGGATTCCAAGTAAGACTAATTAATGCCCCGCCCGACCCTTTATTCAGACCCAAAGTCATCCAAAATTAGGTGTTTCCACTCAATTTTAATTTTTTCCTAAACCATCATTTACTTATCATTTAGCTAAGACCTCGATCAAAATAGATCAATAACCAAATTTGTTATGTCATTGCCTGTGTTCCTGGCTGTTCCAAGGTGGCAGGGGCTCCATGGGGGTAAGGAAGTCCCTTGATACTCACTGAGAATTTCAGTGACACCAACAGCTGATGGATGGCAAAGCTATGAAAAATGGATTCCTAGAGAAGCCTCTACATTTTTATTATAAAACTCTATCTTGAGCTTCCCTGGTGGCACAGTGGTTAAGAATCTGCCTGGCAATGCAGGGGACATGGGTTCGAGCCCTGGTCCAGGAAGATCCCACATGCCACGGAGCAACTAAGCCCGTGCGTCACAACTACTGAGCCTGCGTGCCACAACTACAGAAGCCCACGCGCCTAGAGCCCGTGCTCTGCAACAAGAGAAGCCACCGTAATGAGAAGCCCGCGCACCACAACGAAGAGTAGCCCCTGCTTGCCACGACTAGAGAAAGTCTGCGCGCAGCAGACCCAACGCAGACAAAAATAAATAAATAAGATAAATTTTTTTTAAAAACTTTATCTTTAGTCGACTGAATAGTTGCTCAAAAAAGTTACCATTTCTTTTTTTTTTCTCTTGTAAGAAGAAAAGAAGAATAAAAAAACAAGAGAACAAAAACGTGTCCCGAGTCTCTGTCACACAGAGAAGTAGTGGAAAGTCACACTATTTTTTGGAAGCAAAGCAAGGGGCACCGAGGGCCTGGGTGAATACCATGTTGGGGTGGGGATGGGAATGGGGGGTTGAAAGAAAGTTGGGTGTCCTGCAGCCAAGAGCGAGTCTTGACTTTCTTCTTCCCAACAAAGGAAGAAGTAGCAGTCACTTTGACCTTGTGGGGGACGTTTCAAAGATCACAAGTAAAAAATTTAGAGTACAGGAATGTGGAACCATAGAAGAAAATCAAAGAAGAGCACATGATTCTCAGTGGCTTGCAAGAGGAAAGATAAAGGAAGCAAGGAGACAAAATGAGCTACACCAGAGAGTTCGGGAAAAAAAATAACGCTTTTACAAGTCTATCAAAGGGAATAAAACCACCAAAGGGAAGTGTAACACTAAATAAAGGAGGAAGAGATGAGATGAAAACCCAAACTGTTAAAATACTTAACAGACCACACTGCCAACTAAAAGCTCTTGTGCTCATTAGAATTGTCTAACACAGTATATTTTTCTCTAATTATTGAGATCTCAAGGTTTACCATCAGGGAACTGAATTTAGAAATGTGTTTAAACTTTGTTCATTCACCATCTCCCTTCACCAAAGGCTAGTTTGGAGCTGAGCTAGCTTCAGATCGGAGGCATTGGGTATGTGAGTCTGGAAGGTACAGCCAAAGGCAGGCAGCTTTGCTCCAGTTCCTTCCAGAGGCTAACTCCCCCCAGCTCACCTCCGACCTCCATCTTCTCCCCACTTCCCTCCACACACATAGCCAGACAGGATTTCATATCTATTACTGAGTGCTCGCTAAGCGCAGGGCACTGTGCTAGGTCTTAAATCCCCGAGAGTGAACAAAGCAAACAACTTCCCTGCCTAACATGGAATCACATGGAAACAGAGACATTAATGAGATGATCATACAAAGGTTATATTATAAACCGTGATAAATGTTAAAGGAGCACGGTGAGAATGTACCAGGTGGGGCTCAATCCAGCCTGGTGGCTCAGCAGAAGCTTCCCTGAGGAATTATGGTCTGTGTTGAGAACTAAAGGATTAGTGGTATGGGCTGGTTTTGGGGGTAGAGGTGGGACTTGGAAAGAGTATTCCAGCCAGAGGAAACAGCCAGTGCAAAGGCCCTGAGGCCAGGTGGAATGTCGTTCAGCTGAGGACTACAAGAAGGCCAGGGTGCGGATAGCAGGAAAGGAACTGCCACAACACAGGGCCAGAGAGGTGAACTGAGGCCCAACAAAGCAGGGGTTTGTAGGCTCTTTTAAGGAATTGTGTCTACTCCAAGAATGGTCAGGACAGGTTTTTAGGGGGTGGAGGTGCTTGACATGCTAGACATTTTTATTTATTCTATTAAGTGGAGCCAGGACCAGGTGGGACTCAATGCACAATAAAAAGGCAGGGCCCCTTGTTAAAAATTATGAAGAACATCAAGGCTGGGACAGCAGAGCGTTAAACCAAGCCTGGGGTCCTCCTAAGGCAGCCCGAGGTGGAGCAGGCCCTGAGTCCCTGCGATCATTTTAGTCATGGGTGAGTCAGCACGGCTCCCTGACAGGTCTCAGCCTCTGCGTTAGTCGAGCCACCTCTGAGCAACATGACAAAGCAAGGTGGTCCCCTCACCGCGCACTTTAAAACACCAAGCACGGTTTCTGGTCTTCGGGTTCTTTAAACTAACCGGTAAAAAGAAAGAAGTTTTTGCTGAGGGAAACAGAAATGAGAAGAGCCAGCAAGCGGAAGGAGAGCCCTGGATGTGAAGTTTTTAAAACTAATACAAAGCATCAATCTCTCTCCAGAGCTTAGAGCTTCTACCTCCAGGCCAGAGTCTAGGAGTAGGCAAGGGAGGCTCCCAGGGGCAAAATTTAAGGAGGCACTTATTCTCAAGGTTGTGCAAGTGCATGGTGGGCCCCTGGGACTGGTGTCTCCTTAAAGCTTGCACCCTCAGTGTCTGGCTGGCTTCATCCTACTCCAGGCTCTGGTCAGGGCCATTCAGCAGCACGTGCTAATCTGAAGACTCTTTGTAAGGCCAGTGGGCAGCAAGTGACCCTAGGCCAGGGCTGGACAAAGGCCTGAAGATTAGGAAAACAGGCTATCCTGGGTGGGGAACACCTTCTGGAATTCAGTGACATGAGGAGGCCCTCTGGAGCTGTCCTGTTGCCAACTCTGGACAAGTCAGCTTGAGCAGGTAAAGAACTGGGGATCCCACAGGTAGCTCTGTTGTGTTGCACTCTGCACATCGCAGTGACCTGTGTAGGCTCTGGTCAGTCAGAAACAGTTCAGCTGACTTACTTGTCTGGGAATTCAGACAGTCAACTGCTGATATGAAAACAGCTCCACCTGTGTTAGCTCAGCTTTGTTTCAACAACACTGTATTCATTTCAAACAAATCTCAACAACACACAGGCTCCCACTCTTTTATGTGAAGAGAAATGACATGGTAATTCTGTTGATCCTATCTCCCTTTCTTTTTTTATTTCCCTGCCATCTCACCACACTCGTATTCTCCTACCTCTCTCTTACTTCCTCTCCCCATCCCCTATCGTAGCTTCTAGGTGCCCCAGTGACCATTACCAAGCATTGAAAGTGGTTTCATTTGTGGCCAAGTAAAAGCCCTCTGCACGTCCCATCAGAGACCTGGCTGGGCGCACAGGCAACTGTTTCCCAAAGTGCAGACTATCTTCATAAAGTAGTTTGACCCTGGAACCTTGTCTGATTTCGGCTTTCTTCTGTCTACTGCTTTGTCTGGATTTTCGTTCCCCTTTTGCCTTGAAAAGGGCAATTATTTCGCAGTGCCTGATTTTCCTGGTAGAGGATGGAAAGGCCATGATTAATTTGTCCTTGCGTTAATATACTTCATTTCCTTTGATCTTTATTACCCATCTGTATCTTCCTCAGAGGTCTTGTTTACATAAAACAGGACTCCTGGATGCAGAAAATGCTTAATGAGTCTCAGCATAACCACTACAGAGCAAACATGGTACACTCACCCTTTATAATTATGAATCATTTGACAGTATTAAAAAACGTCTTCAGCAAATGGTGCCAGGCAGCTTCTTTCTAGATTTTTTTTATTACTATAAAAATCAGCCATAAACTAAATTATGAGCTTGGTCTACGACATTCTGGCATTAAGCTCTAATAGTAAGGGCATATATCTTCAACTGTGCTTAGATTACAGGCTTGAATAATTTGGTTCTTCTTACTCTTACAAGTCCCTCCCTCCTTCCCTTCCTTCCTTCCTTCTTGTTTTAACCATTTGTGCACAGAGCACAGAGAAATAAGACTTCAGGGGCATCAGCCCCCTCAAGCTTACTCACACCTTATTTACTCACCAAAGGATCTCTGCTTCAGCAAGGCTGGTATGAAAGCCTAAGTTGCTGAACAGTGGATTTCCCTCTGAATGAGACTGTATCATGAACAAAGAGCTGGGAGCAAGTAGTTCGGTTTTAACAACTAGTAACTGAGCACCTACTATGCATCTGATATTGTTTTAAGTGTTGACGGAAACCAGATGTGGGAGCAATTAATCCTATCCTGGTGTGATGAGAAAGCCTATGGAGTTCAGGAGATATTTGATCTGGGCTTTGAAGGATGACTAGGAGTTTGCTAGATTGATGAGGAAGGACATGTCAGATAGAAGGTCCAAGATAATAAAGACATGGAAATGTGAAAACACACGAGGGTTTGGGGAAAGCTTTCACAGCCTGTTATGGTTGGTTTATGGGGATTCTAGACAGGCATGACTGGACTGGAAGACAAAACTGGGAGTGAGAGATAGATGGCTTGTGAAGGGACACACAGTTCATTGGGAAATTCAAAGGGGGGACATTTCATTCATTCACACAGACATCTTTTGAATGCCTTCTACATAAATGGCATGGAACTGGGTGCTAGAGTGGAACAGAAAATGTGTTCCTTGCTCTTCAGGGGTTCACAGTCTACCTGAGAATATAGAAGTACACAAATAACTACGGCTCAAGGCAAAATGAGAATAAGGGAGTGACAGAAGATGTATAAAGAAAGCCAATGCGTGGGAGCAATGAATGCCATCTGGGAAGGCTCCAGGAAGGGCTGACTGGTGAGAAATATGTGTCTGGGGATAAAACGAATGATATAAAACAAGGGCAAGAACATTCCAGGCGAAAGGAATGACCTGAAAAAGTAAACAGTATGTGAGAGATCAGTTTGTGTTTAGGAAAAGGTAGAATATAGAGGCTGGCTTTGAGGAAGAACACAGTGCTAGAAAGTTGGGCAAGGATGCGTTGAGGGGAGGTCTTGAATGCCTTAACAAGAAGTCTAGGCTTTATCCAGTAGAAAATGGAGATCAACAGCTGGCTACTTAACAGTGATATTATGTCAAAAGCACGGTCTAGGCAAATATATTTCATCTTGAGAAAATACTGTTTTAATTTAGTAATGGCTCCCAAGAATATTGTCTGGAGAAGGATTCTGGGCTCTGTGGGGAAGAAAAGGATTCATTTATCCATTCCATTATAGAACCAGCCTAAAGAGTACTCCTTCTATTTGAATGGTAGAGACTCTCTGGGAAAACTCTCTCTTTGTCTTTGGGCATATCTCCTGTTTATTCACCTCAATAAGATCTCAGGAATAGTGGAGCAACCTTCATCAGAGACTTTTATAAGAAAGCAATCCTACCCTAATCAACTCAACAGCAGACCTGAGACATCATTAGTTAATAAGACTGGGCTATTCCTTTGAAGTTCAAAAGTACCATGAACACACTACAAATTGTTATTAGGAACCAATGGAGAGACATCTTTCCAGCACCCAACATAAGAGACTAGTAGGTGTGAAGGTTCTGCAGACAGCACTCCCTCCTTCTTGCTCACTACACGTTCTCACGGCATTGCTTCAGCTGCTGTCCGGAACAGCTCTGCTTTTCCTGAGTATCAAGACACAGGGAATAAGCAGGGTCAGCTGGCTGTAGAAAACACTGGCATTTCTTGTCAAAGACAAAGAGAAGAACAGTGCAGATCGGCTGAGAAACCTCAGAAGAAGATAATAATTGGACAGAGCAGCAGAATCTTAGAGGGGGGGTATTAGACTGACTGCATTCTAACGTCTACGTAAGGGGGCCCTCATCAGTGATCCATAAGACACCCCCCTTCCCCAAAGGAGTTCTGTGAATGAAATTTGAGGGAAGGAATTTTTATTTTTGGATGGAAAATGATTTGCATCTTTATTGTCAATGACCTGCAACTGAAATTCAGCATTTCCTTTAATTATGAATGTAATCAACAAACCATTGGCAGTACCTGTGATTTTTTTCCACTAATAGAAACCATAGTTATTTTCATGTCTTTATGACAGTAGTTGTGGATATCTTGAAATATTGTTTATGGTCATCACTACTTTGAATTATGGTAGTTATTAGGCTCAGGGCTAGATATTGCTAAGAGCTAATAAAGAAGTATATATATTAGTGTATCACAATGTAGTTTTAAATATATATATATTCTATTTTTTAGAGCAGTTTTAGGTTCTCAGAAAAACTGAACAGAAGTTACAGAGTTCCCATGTGCTCCTGTCCCCACAAATACACATACATCAACATCCCCTACCAATGTATTTGTCACAATTGATGAGCAAACACTGACTCATCATTATCACCTGAAGTCCTAGTTCTACATTCTATGGATTTTGACAAATGTATAATGACATGTGTCCACCATTACAATACCATACACAGTGGTTTCACTGCCCTAAAAATTCCCTGTGTTCCACCTATTCATCCCTTCTTCCCTGCAGACAAATTCGTGGTTTTAAAAAATACTTTGATAACTATTTTATTCTAATTGTTTTCTTTTTTTAATCCTATGTATTTCATGGTTTTAAAAATCCTGAGAAGGGGTCACTGGCTTCATTGGACTCCCAAAGAGTCTAAGGCAGAAGTAAGTTAAAGAACTTCTCCCTGTTCTCACATCCTCAGGGATGGGGTCTCCTCTTTCTTTCTCCTCCAGCAGGCAGGCTTTCTTCCTCCATCTCGCCCTCTGTAGACCTCCCATGCCTCTCTTCTCATGTAAAGCAATTTGACTTTGTCCCAGTCTCTCTGTCTAAACTTGCACACTTTATACTGAGATTGAGGAACTTGTTAGTGATTAGAAAATAAAAGATCCTCTGGTTACAAACACCCACCCTCCTTAAAAGCAGTGGGGATTATACATAACAATTTTTTCTTGTCATATGTTCAAATTAAAAACTAGAGATTTATTATATGTCCAGAACAGGAGCCAGACCATTTTACATTTCACCAAATTCCGTAAAGGGTTATGTGGGGAAACTGCAGTTACATGGTACCATCTTTCTGATTGCTCTCCAGGGATATTTTTGCACCCTTTGTAGAAGGGCACCTGGGAACTGGTGGCTTGCCCATCCCTTAATTCACTTCTGTCTCCACCTGGTACACCCCTTTCCCATCCTACTGGTCTTGTCCATCTGTCTCTTACACCATCTCTTCTGGGAGGTGTTTTTCCCCTAACCCTCCAGGCACCATCTCCCCTGGATGGACCCAACACTTATTGTATCATATTATAATGGTTTGGTTAGTAATAACAGTTAAGACTTATTAAGTATCTACCATGAGCCAGGCACTTTTTCCCCACCATGTCAACAGTGGTTCATTAAATGTTTAGCCTGTGCTGCATGAGAGTAGGACTTTACAAACGTGATATTCACAACCCTACTGATACTGCCTTTGTCCCTAGTTCACAGATGAGGAATTTGTGACCCAGAAAAGTTACATGATATATCAAAGGTAACACAAACTTGCTCAGCTTGACTTTAAACTCTGCGTCTACCTCTAAAATTTGAACACTGAGTATTTTATGACATTAAGAAATTATTGTTAACTGTTCTTTTAGGTGTGATAATAGTATTATGATTAAATTATTTTTAAACGTTCTTATCTTTTAGAGATACATTCAGAAATATTTTCTGGTAAAAAGATCAAATAAAGTCAACTCAATACGTCATATATATCAGGCCCAAGGTATTCCCTCAGTGCACTTCTCCAGGATCACTGTACTTTAAAAAGAACCAAACCCGGTGGCCAGAGCAGGGTCTTTCCCTAACAAGCTTTGTAACCTTGGGTGAGTCACTTCACCCCTTCCTTTTATAGATGAAGGATTGGGGCACGATGCTTTCCAAGGCTCTGCTCAGCAGGGTGATTCTCAGACAAGATGATAATTATTTACGTCTGTCTTTCAGAACAGTTCCATAGTTAATGGTGGTGCTTTAATGAGTACAGACTGTAGCAGATAGGATCCAATCTGTCTGCGTTTAGACATAATCTTAATCAAGAAAATATTCTCTTATTAACCCTTCCTTAAAATTAAATATTACATAGATGCCTCATTTATAAAACCTTTAATGAGAGTTGCTCTGGTTTACATGAGAGCTGAGAATCCCCCCAATGGCACCCTATGCAAACTCACTTGTCTGTACTGTCCAGAAACTGTTTTAATGATTTATATCTGTTTATTAATGCATTTAATTCTCATATCCATGTAAGAGGGATACTATTGGAAGGTAAGAACTCTGAGGCACAGATAGGTTAAGAAACTTGTCCAGTGTCAGAAATATAGGAAGTGCCTGAGCTGGGATTCAAGGCAGCCCAGTCCTAAGTCTGTCCTCGTAGCTGCTATACTATGTCCCTCTCAGTGTGGCTGCATGTTTCCATTAAACTGCAGGCTCCTTGGGAAAGAGCAGGGGTAAGTGACTTTGCATTCCTAGTGCCCAGCCTTGTGTCTAGTCAAGAATAGGTGTTTGGTAAATGTGTGTAGAATGAATGAAATTTATTGGACACTTTTCAGAAGCTAAATCAAAGCTCATTAAATTTTATGGATATGAATGCATGGGAGCGATCAAGCTAAGTCCTTTATTTTGAAGATGAAACAGCTGAAGACCTGAAAAGTTAAGTGATTTGCCCAAGATCAGTTAGTTAGTAGCAGAACCAGAACTAAAACCTAGGTCTCTTGACTAGTAAATCACTAAAAGAATCAAAATCATAAAGGGATTGGATTAACAAATGCTTATATCTTTTTCTTTTTTAAAGCTGTTCTTTTTCTAGTCATGGGATGTTGATGATTAAGGGAGCAAGAAAACTTTGTCCTGGTCACAGTAGAGCTGGAGGGGACCCTAGAGGTGGCTTTGGGGGGGGGTTCTTTTGCATCCAAAATACTCTTACTTGGCAACAGTTGGCAAGCCAAAAAGTGTCTACTAGCCAACATGATCACTAACAATATCGCCTGATTCCCCCAAGTTATCTTTTTCTTTCATAGAGCTTGAGCTAGGAGACTACCAACTATAGCCTCAGCCCCATTCCAGACCCCAAAACAAACAGCATATAATTAAAGACTCCCAATTCAATATTCAGATGGCTTAAGTCAATATGTGTGTCTAGTCCTTTTCTAATCCAGTTCTAGAAACAAGACTTCATTCTTTTATTTTGAGACCAAGCCCTCACACATAACCCAATTCCGATTGGACTCTTGTTCTTCCCTTATTGGGCCTAAGATACAGCCTGGATAATCGGCTTACTGCGAAATGCAGGACTAGAAAACACCTGGCTCACAGGCTGCCACTCTGCCCTCGCCTCCACTTCAGCAGACATCACCAATTGATCACAGCATTCTTTCCTGCCAAGCCGGGAGGCGGCTTCAGGATCTTTCTCTAGGGAGCCACTGCACTCAAGAGGAAACCTATTTGCCACAAGCTTTATTCCTTTAAGGATCTGTCATTTGCTTCATTTTGGTTTTTCTCCCTTGAAGGAACTGGGGTTCTATCAGTTCCATGGGTCTTGCTGCCTGTCAGATGACCTTTCTCATGCTGAGCGCTGCCTGCATGCCAGAGATCCATCTCTACAGAAGACACAGACTGTCCTCCCTTCCCTGAAGGAGTGGTTTAGTAGAGGTCATTTGGGGTCAAAGCCAGAGGAGAACATATGCCTCACTCAGAATTCAATGAAGGTTAGAGGTGTGTACACAGTAGAGGAAGAATAAAAAGAAAAAAGCATTAACTTATTAAAGCCAGAGAAAGGAACTGAGGAAAACCCTAAGCAGAAATTGGAGGGCAGCACACAGAGAAAGGGAACTGGAAAGCAGAGGAGACAAAACTATGATGTAACAGATCAAGCAAGTGGATGGGTGGTGAGTGGGAGAGAATTATATATAATCCATCACATTTCTCTTATTATTGCCAGGAAGTTCAGAGTCAAATTTACTATCTGGTAACAGTTACAATAATGGCTCTCATAACTAGACTCTTTGCTCTCACCTCTCTTTAGAGGCTTAAATTTTGTGTTTTGTTTGAAAACTATGAGGTATGTCTAAATATACACACATTATCTATGTATTAATTTCTGCACTTTCATTTACAATAAGAAAGGATCGGTCCCATTTGAACACCCTAGCTGAAAATCCACAGGACCTTCGAGATCCCTCTGGAAGGAGAAATTTAAAAAGTAGCAAGAAATGAACGGTTACAAATCTTCTGTTGATCCTCCTGTCTCGATGAAGCTCAACAAGTCTCTACTGGGTTTTAAGTATGTGTTGAGCTCTGAATTGGATGCTGGCAAGGACACAAAATTGAAAAGGTGACCCATGCCCTTTGGGAGATGATCATCTTCTTGGGGATACTGACTATACAGAAATGTAATAGTTTACAAAAAAAACACCTGACTCATAATGGATATGCAGTGTGAGTGAGAGGCAAACCTCTGTTGTCTTAAACCGTTGCAATGTAGCAGTTGCCTGCCGCACAGCATACCCTAACCCAGCGATTCTCAGAGTGTGGGATCCAGACCAGAAGCATCAGCACCATCTATGCGTTTGTTAGAAATGCAAATTCTCAGGCCCCACTCTATACACATGGAATCAGAAACTCTGGAGCAGGGCCCAGGAATCTGTGTTTTAAGAAGCACTCCAGGGGATTCTCATGTGTTAAAGTTTGAGAACTCCAATGACAATATTCTTTGCCATGGATACCTCAACATTTCCCCCTCTTCTTCCTTGCATAGCACAGGACCAGATCATGCAACCCTACATGCTCCCGGGGAATGGAATGAAAAATGAAGCCACCTTGCTCAAGTTCTAAACTAATAGTTCCCTTTACAAAAGTTTAGACTCAAATATTTAAGCAAGAGGCCTTGTTTAAAATGATATCAGCTCAAGTGAAGCTGGCCTATGCATCCTGAAAGAGGTGAATTCCAAGAACACAAGTGACCACAATTATTGATCATTTCCTATGTGTTAGTTGATCCACCATCCCCCAACCCCTCCACCTTCCCCCAAAAACAACCTATAAAGAAGACAAAATTGCCATTCTCAAATTACAGAGGAAAACACAGAAGCTAAGAGCAGTCAAGTAACTTTCCTAAGACCCCACGGTTTGTGAATGGTAGAGTCAGATTTGAACCCAAATCTATCTGACCCCAGAGCCTGTGCCCTTCCTTCCTCACTCACCTTCATTAAAGGAATGAACTATTTTCTGAGAGTGCCTGAGAACACAAAGGCCCAATAGTAAGTCAACCCCAGCATCATATTACCAACCCTGCCACCAATTTGTTGGGCATGACTTCATCATTATGTCTTTAGGGGTTTTTTGCTTAAAAAATGAGAGATTCTGCTATTACCACCCACTTGCCTGTAAGCTGGAATAAACTGAGGTATGTAAAAATTTAGAGAACTAAGGATGAAAAGTGTTATAAATAGTATTTATTACAGGTATCAATAAATCAGCTAAAGAATGTAATATGCAAGTTGGAACATAAACTGAAATTAAGCCTCATAAATATAAAAGCACCGAGGGCACGCGGTTCTTTGATTTCTACAGTAAAATGCTTAACTTAAATTTTACATTAACGGGGCATCCAAATAGCCACCTCAGAGAGACATAATTTGAGAAGGTTGGGAAGGACAATCATCAGGAACATTTTTTAAATGATGGATAATCTGCTGTATATCTTGAATGTTTTTTAAAAAAAATTATAGTAGTGAAATTTGATAGTTTACTATATGCCAGGGACAGTTTCTAAGGTCTCTACATTATTGACTTATTTTACTCTTCACAGCAATCTTATGAAGTAAGTCATATTAACATCCCCTGTTTTAGAAAAAGGAACCCTCCTACACTCTTAGCTAGAATGTAAATTGGTGCAGCCACTATGGAGAACAGTATAGAGGTTCCTCAAAAAACTAAAAATAGAGCTACCGTATGATCCTGCAATCCCACTCCTGGGCATATACTCAGAGAAAACCATAATTTGAAAAGACACATACACCCCAATGTTCACAGCAGCACTATTTACAATAGCCAAGACATGGAAGCAACCTAAATGTCCATTGACAGAGGAATGGATAAAGAAGATGTGGTACATATATACAATGGAATACTACTCAGCCGTAAAAAGAATGAAATAATGCCATTTGCAGCAACATGGATGGACCTAGAGATTACCATATTAAGTGGAGGGAAAGACAAATATCATATGATAACGCTTATATGTGGAATCCAAAATAAAATGATACAAATGAACTTACAGACCCACAGACATAGAAAACAAATTTATAGTTACCAAAGGGGAAAGGTGAGGGGGAGGGATAAATTAGAAGTTTAGGATTAACATATACACACTACTGTATATGAAACAGATAACCAACAAGGACCTACCAGATAGCACAGGTAACTATACTCAGTATTTTTTAATAACCTATAAGGGAAAAGAATCTGTAAAAGATTTTATATATATATATATATATATATATATATATATATATATATATATATGTATATATAACTGAATCACTTTGCTGTACACCTGAAATTAATACAACATTGTAAATCAACTACACTTCAATAAAAATAAATAAATAAATATGTAAAATGAGACAAAAAATTTTAGGCAATCTGGCTCCACAGTGTATGTCTTAACTGCAATGTTATATACTAGTACTTCTATGTTGATAAATTACTATTTTTTAAATCTCTTCTTCTTCTCCCATTAGCTCATTCCTTCTTCTCTTTTCATCATTATCTCTGGCTGGACTCATTACTCAGAACTCCAGCAGTAGGTCAATGAATGTTGCAATAAACTACAACACAACAAAACACCACCACAATGACCGCAGCCTTTGTATCCTTTTCAAATGAAGCCATCAGACAAGAATGTTCTTTAAGCAGGTTCATGTCAAGGAACCTTAAAACAAGCAGTGAGCATTTTGCCCTGGCACACAGTATATCAAAAGGAACACTGGGTACATATATTGATAGCAATTCTTTGTACTCAGTGATAACCCTTGCTCTTCTCAACCGCACATGCTTCCTTTCTCTGGCAAGTCTCACTTAATTTCTCTTATCTAAAAACTCTACCCCAAATTGATGCCTGCCAGATAACTTTCTCAATGCAATTCCATTTCGAAGTATTTTAGCGTTGGTCAAATTCTTAGAAGTCAACTAAGTTGATCCCATGAAGCCCTGAGAAGCAAGCAACTTGCCCAGCATAACTCAGTGGGTTAGTGCATAGCACAGCTCTGAACCCCAGATCTACCCTGCAGTCGGCCTTCAGAGGAACACCCCTGAATCAGGACAGGAAGTGGGAACATGGGCTCTGCTCTCCAACAGACCCTACCTACTGCCAGTCCCAGTTTCACCACTTACTAGAAGTGTGATCCTTAAAATTATTTACTCAGACATTACTATCAGAGACAGATCAAAATATAGTTAGTTACAAAGGGTATAGGACTATATACTTAGAAAAGCCAAAGAACTTCAGTAAAAAGCTATTTACATTCAAAGATAATCTTTTATCTCTCCTGTGCATGATAAACATGCAAAAATTGATATTTCTGTATACCAGTAATAACCAATTACAATGTTTAATTAATTTCTTCTCAAATATTTACCGAAAATACAAAATACAGATTTAGCAAGTGATACACATTACTTATATTTTGAGAAATACTTTAATTGGTTTGGTAGAAGGAGAAATATTTCTGCTTCTAAACAGAAAAATTCAGATATATAAAGCATGCCTAATTCTTCACATACACAAAATATATGTATCTTTAATGCAATCCCAATCAAAAGCCCAATAAGATTTTTACTAGTGTTCTGCAAAATTAAAATAAAATTCATCTGTAAAAACAAATGGGTCAAACTATATAATATTTTGAAAGAGATCAGCAAGGATAAAAGACTTTTTATCAGATAGTGAAATATAATATAAAGCAAAAATCTGAACAAGCAGTGTGTTAGTTCTAATACAAAACTAGACATACACACTAATGGATCTATATAGGAAGTTTGTTATGTATAAGAATGTAATACTTGATATGGAAATTTAAAATGTTTTTTATAAATGGTGTTGTACTATCTCATTAGAAATTGGGGGAGAGAAGTAAACTTAAGTCTATACCTCACACAAAACCCAAATGAGTTCCAAATGCTGTTAAGAATTAAAGAAAAAATAAAAACAAAAACCAGTACAAAAGAAGATCTAACAATCAAATATTAAGACGAAGAATAACTTCATAAGTTTGAAAAAGATGAAATTTCCCTATACAAAGACAGCTTTCCTTTAAAAAATTTTCAATTATAAACATTAAAATAAAAAGGTATATGGACTAAGAAAAACAATTTCAGTGAAAATGGCAAATGATCGTTCTTATATCATCTTGACGATATAAAAAGGCTGCTCAAATCAATTTTTGAATGATGTGGAAATAAACTAAAATAAATTATATAAAGAGCTCTCACACATAGACAAGAAAATAGTAAGATGCAAATAAATAATTAGGCAAGGGACAAAACACAGACAATTCATACAAAAAGAAATATAATTAATAAACAAGCCAATGGAAAAAATATTAACATCACTATTAATAAAGAAATGCAGATTAAGGCAACAATGGGGCACCATTTTCCAACTGTAAAATTAACAAACATTGTGTTTCAATAAAAATACTCAGTGTTGGTGAAATCATAATGAAATTGTACACTCATACTTTAGGTATCAAGGTAGAGGAACACAAGTACTTAAGCCACAAAAAAGGAATTCCACTGTGTAAAAAAAAAAACAAAAACAACAAACTTTTAAAAATAGAAAAGCTGTAAGCACAAAGGTGTTTACAGCAGTGTTATATTTTTTTATTAAAAAGTTCAACGATTATCTAAATGTCTCGGCATGTACTTCCTCCAGGAAGCTTTGCCTTCCTCCCTGCCCTGCTGCTCCCTCACCTTCAGGGTTCAGTCTCTAGTGTGTCCCTGTCGCTGACATGTCCTTAGCCTTCGGCACAGGACCTGGCATGGCACATAGTAGGGGTTTAGGAATTATCAATTGAATGAGTGAATCAATGAATGAATCAAGTGAATCCACGTTAAACAGTAGCAGATGGCATTAGTATGGCTCTTGATGAAATATGAAGCCATTAATTTGTTAATTATGAAGATTATGTTGCAACTCAGAAAATGCTTCAGGATAGCAGCACCAAGTGGGGGAAAAAACAGAATACATAATTGCACATATATTATGATTGTAACTAGATAATAGTTGTAGGCACACAGATGAACCCTGGAAGATATGTAAATTTCATAATGTTTTTTGTTGGAGTCATGGGATTATGGATATTTCAGTCTTTTACTTTTTTAAAAAAGCATATTAATTTTTCTCTTTTTACAACTATAAAAAGACAGGGGAAAAAATTCACAAGCCTTGAGTCAGAATACTTGGGTACCAGTCCTGGCTCTACTATTTAATAGCTTTCTGACCTTGGGGAAATCTTTGAGCCTCAGTTTCCTCATCTATTAAATGGGGACTATAATAGCTACTTCTCAGAGCTGTTGTGAGGTATAAATGGCCTAATGTATGTGAAAGGATTTTATAAACTAGAACGTGCTATATAAATGAGATGCCATTATTATTAAAGTAGACTAGGTTTCCTAAGAGAAGTAAGTTTTTTTCTTCCAAATTATTTACGTTTAGTCGTTTACATACAACACACAAAAAATTCCAAAGTCACTGAAACACACACAATCCTAACTGTGTTTCACAAGCTAATACTAGACAAAACCTAAAGACAGATCCATCAGGCTGTATTGGATTTCCAACTGGGTAAGTAGAAGGACCCATGAGGTGCTGGGGATGCATGGGAAATTACCCCAAAGGGAAAAGCTTTCTCCAGGTAATCAAATAAGGAAAGTCACAGAGAATCTATCACCAACTTTTAAGTGTTAATTATTTAATTTTCAAAAACCCATTCCTGTCCCTGTTCACCCGGTCCTCTTCCTTCTAGATGGTAGCTGTTATTGCTTTATTATGTGTTCTTCTAGGATACTTTATGCACATGTAAGCAAACACAAATGTGTTATTTTCTTCCTTTTAGAAAAATTTAACTATACATCTTGGGTGCTATTTACATATTGCTACATAAAGAGTTTCCTTATTCTTTCTTTTGCCGCTGTGTTCTACTCCATTGAATGGATGTACCTTTATATATTTACTTTATAAGTTCCTTTTGTAAGAACATCCGGGTTGTTTCCAATCATTTGCTCTGCCCTCTGAGGAAGGAAGGTTTCATTCTGCCTTAAGCAGTGGCAATGAGGCCGCCGGAGATCAGGTCCAGAGCGACCCCAGCCTAGACAGCCCACTGCTCGCTGCTCTTCTGAACAAATAGACAGACCTTTGGAATATTCTCAGTTATTTTTCTTGCCCTTGATCAAAACCATATACTTGGGAGGATCTATTTCAGTTAGCCCTTTTTTTAAAAGCCAGTGTAATGCTACAATTAAGAGTCTGAAGCCAGGCTGCCTGGGTTCAAGCGCTGGCTCTTCCCACTTGCTATTCAAATTCTCTCCATCTCAAAATGGGGATAATAATAGACTATACACCTCACAGGGTTTTATAAGGCTTAAGTGAGCTATATATGTATCAGTGGCTCTTATAACGTCCAACATCTTTCAGGGGGTATTTAAGAAGCAGCAGCCCAAATAATAAAAGGTGTCTTTATCTGAAGGAAATATGCTCGAAATCAGTGGTTCTCAAAGTGTGGCCTGTGGACCAACAGTACCACCTGGAAACTTGTGAGACATGCAAACGTGCTGAATCAGAAACCCTGAGGGTGGGAGGGACGACCCAGCAATCTGGTTTTTAACAAGCCCTCTAGGTAATTCTTATAAACGCTATGGTTTAAGAACTATTGTTCTAAAACGTAGGGTTTGGCAGGGGAGGGCGGTTTTAAAACATATTCAGATCACGGAACACCTGAAAATCATGTTCTTTATGGGATATCATGAATTGGTGACACAGAATTCCATGCATTTTACTAGTGGAAAAATATGCCCATATTATTTGTATGATGTTTTCTGTATCTCAAAACATATAGAGAGAATTGTTTTCTCTTAGACCACATTTCCAAAGTCTTCTCTTAGCAACTGTTTGCTACTAGTTCAGTAGCACTGATAGATTTAATAGCAGGTGTCAATATTTTAATTAAAACTATGGAGGAGAAAAATTCAAAATGGAAAAATTCTAACTCTTAAACTTACTCTATAATGACAAAACGGGACTTAACCACTATGATTTAACTTTAGCCATTTTTTCATTTGTTTATTCATTCAGCCATTGTTTACTGAGCATTGACTATGCTGTCAAAACTGTGCTGAGCCCTTGGAATTCTAAGACTGGCAAGAGGAGGATATGATCTATCCATTGATCTATCATATGATCTATCTACAGAAAAATCACAGTCCAGCTTGTACTATACCCATGTTTCCACGCCATTGGTCAGAGTTTTCAGAGAGAAACAAGCCATTACTGTTCCTATTCTCCCTGGAACCAGCACGGTGCTTTCTCCAATGAAGAAATGCTATTATCCTGTAGCATAAACCACGGATGTCAAATAGGCCAATTTCAGCCAGATGGCGGGGGCTCCCTGGAGCATTACTTTGAGAGAGATTCTGAAACAATAGTCTCACTGGGCAGGAAAGAGTACTGGACACAAGAAAAAAGAGCGTACCAACATGAGGATTTTTTATTTGCAACCCTTGAAGAGCATAGCCTTCCTTTTCCTTTGGAAAGAACCTCCCATTTCCCAAAGGAAAAGGGAGGCTATTTCTCAGCATTTCGTGGACTGTAAAATCATACCCTTTGCCTTGTGTCCCTCTGAGGCTCCTCACATTGTTGGCTTTCTCCTTTTCCCTTGTGTTTTCCTTCTCTAAGAGCCATTGGGAATGGCCTGGTCAAGTTCAAGAGTCAGTGAACAGTGCTTCCTGATGTCAGATACATTAGCATGGAATGATTTTCCCTGTGGTGTTTGGGCCGAGGCCCCAGAGCCCAGCCCTGTTCCTTTCTTCCATTGGCTTCAGGACACATGGCTTGTTCTAAGTGTGAAACAGCAGGATTTGTGTCCCTGAATGAGAGAGCACACACTTTCCCCTTTGCTACTCGGTTGGCATGACACAGATGTGAACAAATCGCCCTTCACCTTCCACCTCCATGTCAACCAACCCCTTGGAATAAACATAAAGAAGATTCCCACTCAAACTTCATGGAGGAGAACACAAGAGGAGACAAAATGGGCATTACAGACAAGAATCCACTCGTTGGGCTGGTTCTCCATTTGCTCTACAAGTAAAAAGGTGTGTATGGCATTTCTAGCTTACTCTTTATCTGCTTATGTGCCTCTCTTAGAAGGAAATCATGAATCCCTATTTAGGATCCATTAGGCTCAGAGCTCTGAGGAAGTCTGAACCAGATCAATCTAGCTCACGTGGTCAGCTAGAACTATAATTTGGAATGTGGTGCAGAAAACCTGTTCCATGCTTTAAATGATAAAGACTCTAGAACTCCAAAGATTTTTATTTTCCAACCCATTTCCTTCAAGAAGAGACAACATGGGGCTTCCCTGGTGGCGCTGTGCTTGAGAGTCCGCCTGCCGATGCAGGGGACACGGGTTCGTGCCCCGGTCCGGGAAGATCCCACATGCCGCGGAACGGCTGGGCCCGTGAGCCATGGCCGCTGAGCTTGCGCGTCCGGAGCCTGTGCTCTGCAACGGGAGAGGTCACAACAGTGACAGGCCCATGTACCGCAAAAAAAAAAAAAAAAAAAAAAGAAGAGCCAGGGGGCTTCCCTGGTGGCGCAGTGGTTGAGAGTCCACCTGCCAATGCGGGGGACGCGGGTTCGTGCCCCGGTCCGGGAGGATCCCACATGCTGCGGAGTGGCTGGGCCCGTGAGCCATGGCCACTGGGCCTGTGCGTTCGGGGCCTGTGCTCCGCAATGGGAGAGGCCACGGCAGGGAGAGGCCCGCGTACCGCAAAAAAAAAAAGAAGGGCCAATATGGAAACATTCCCAGGAGATCTTTCAATTAGTTCTATTGAGAACAAATGGCGATTCTATTTATCCTGATTTGCTAAAGACATTAGAAATCATTTTTCTCTCCCCTGAAAATGTTATTTTTTTCTCTTCTTTCCTTATATTTTGCCTCTTTATTCACATCCAAAGAAGTTCACCATATTTGTTCATCAGCTGATTATTTTCAGGTATTATTTGGATTTTCCTTTCTTGGCTTTCCTTTCTAAATGTTTCTGTTTTCTTTATAAGTTTCTTCAGGTGTCTCAAACATAGTGTTTTTGAGCTCTTGTTTTATTTTTCTTTGTATTCATGAAAAAGTACATGTATGATCTGGAATTATCTAATTCTAAACCCCACCACAAAATGATGCTTTATGACTTTTGTCAACTTGTAAACTGGGAATCACATCAATGTTTCCCACAAGATAACTAATTGTAAAAACTATTAGGTCTTCACCTGACTGATTCTAATTTTATACCACTGTGACATCTGATTAAAAGACGGCCAACTGTCTCATCAAAAAATCTACAAACAAATACTGGAGAGGGTGTGGAGAAAAGGCAACCCTCTTGCACTGTTGGTGGGAATGTAAAATAATACAGCCACTATAGAGAACAGTATGGAGGTTCCTTCAAAATCCCAAAATAGAACTACCATATGACCCAGCAATCCCACTACTGGGCATATACCCTGAGGAAACCATAAATCAAAAATGGTCATGTACTACAATGTTCATTGCAGTACTATATACAATAGCCAGGACATGGAAGCAACCTAAGTGTCCATCGACAGATGAATGGATAAAGAAGATGCAGCACATACATACAATGGAATATTACTCAGCCATAAAAAGAAACGAAATTGAGTTATTTGTAGTGAGGTGGATGGACCTAGAGTCTGTCATACAAAGTGAAGTAAGTCAGAAAGAGAAAAACAAATACTGTATGCTAACGCATATATATGGAATCTAAAAAAAAAAAAAAATTGTTCTGATGAACCTAGGGGCAGGACAGGAATAAACACGCAGACGCAGAGAATGGACTTGAGGATACGGGGAGGGGGAAGGGTAAGCTGGGACAAAGTGAGAGAGTGGCATGGACGTATATACACTACCAAACGTAAAACAGATAGCTAGTGGGAAGCAGCTGCATAGCACAGGGAGATCAGCTCGGTGCTTTGTGACCACCTAGAGGGGTGGGATAGGGAGGGTGGGAGAGAGACGCAACAGGGAGGGGATATGGGGATATATGTATACATATAGCTGATTCACTTTGTTATACAGCAGAAACTAACAGAACACTGTAAAGCAATTATACTCCAATAAAGAAGTTAAAAAAAAAGATTTATGGAGTTATATAAGCTCTGGGGTTTATATGTGTTCATTCATATGTTATTCATGATCTATTCATACATATTTACAAATAAATCTCTGCTCAAACCACCCCCCCAAAAAAATTAAATAAATAAAAAATAAAAGATGGCCAACTCTCAATTAACCCTAATAATAATGGATAAGAAGAGTACTATATGTTAAATTAAATCACTTACTGTTTCTATAATAATATCAATTTCCCCCTCACCAGAATGCAGAAGTTACACTGAAGGGTAAAACTGACAGGCTTACTTTTTTTTTTTTTTACCTCTTTATTGGAGTATAATTGCTTTACAATGGTGTGTTAGTTTCTGCTTTATAAAAAGTGAATCCGTTATACATATACGTATGTCCCCATATCTCTTCCCTCTTGCGTCTCTCTCCCTCCCACCCTCCCTATCCCACCCCTCTAGGTGGTCACAAAGCACCGAGCTGAAGGCTTACTTTATGTTGCTTTCCTTCCCATCTTCTTTTAGAAAACAATGGGCAAAGACAAAGGGAAAAAGGGTAAAGGATGAACATCACGAAAGTGCCATGAACTATCCCTAGAGAGTAAAACAATGGACTTTCGTTGGGACTTTCAAGATTGTGGATATAATACACCGTGTCCATTCACTGGCTCTAAGCACAGTTTTTATAGCCAGTCGTAAAATGGAAAGTAAAGGTTCATTGTGAAACAGTTGACACATATTTAACAAAGGTAAGACAAGCTGGCCCCACTATAATTTATACCCATTAGCATGGGGTTCAGTGGTGATCCTATGGTAGAGGGCACACCTAATAAAGAACTTCAAAAGAAGAGAGAACAAATTATGAAATGTAGATTAGTGTAAACAGTTTACATTTTCAACGATGGTGAAACTAAATTTAACTAGCAAAGATTAGCAAATATCACTATTAGTTCATATAAATAACCCAGCAATTCTGTAAATGGATACAGATTTCACACGAGTTTTGCCATAAAAAAAGACCCAGTTACTATCTCTAAAAGCTACACTATTTTACTTTTAAAATAAATGAAATGATAGCTCTTGAAAGCACTTCAGAGAAGTTATCTGTCAAATCTACACTTGTAAAGATTTTCCTTGTGAAGACAGAGAATAACTGGATCCCTTTGCCTTGTAATAACCCTCCATAGTTCTAAAAATGGGAATTAACTGACTCCTTAATCCTTACTTTTACAGGTAAAACAATTCCATCATCGTCAGCTTTTTCTCAAAGAACCCATTTTCCATATCCTTGGTTATCTGGTTACTTTTCCCTGGATCTTTTCCCCATTCTCACTTTTCTCTCAAAACAAGAAAAGCAGTTAGGTCTCAGTGAAGTTTCTTCCACACCCCACCCGGAAGCACTCCCACTTCTTCTAACTCTTGCGTTCTTTTCTTTAGTTTGGGCAATTCCATCAAAAACATAACCAGACACTTTTGAATTCCTAAGAGAAGAGATTTGAACACAAATCAAAGATGACAACTAAACCTCTAAAATCATAATAGCCTTATTAAGTGTATGGAGGGTCTGCAAACCACATGAGCTCCCCTGGAGAACATGCTGTTTACCTGTGAATTAACAGCTTTGCTATGAGATAGGCTCTCTGCTCATCTTAGGTCTTGCCCTAAGAGATTATACTGTTATATGCAATATAGAAGGGGGTTGAGCAGAATGCTGTGATGAAGATACTTAAATCAGTTGCTTTTTCGTGTGTTATTTTAGTTGTGAGAAAGTCGGATAAGTCAAGCTCTTTCTGAGACCCCAGAGATCAAAGAGAATTCAGTTAAGGCCAATCGTTTGAAGAGCAACAACTATACTCTTCTTTACCAGAAATTCTGTGAAATGTAGGTTTGGCACACTTATTTCTGTCATTCTTATTCACATTTCAAATGCCAAGGAAATCTGTTGGAAAATGTTGATTTGACCACTAAAACTTGAATGGCCTGGTGTTTTGCAACAGATTGTACCATGGAGCAAACTGAAGGTCTATCTTGATGTTATTGACCAGTATCACAATGGTCACACCAGTCACGCCCCTCAAAAGTTACAGAACAAATAAATACAACTGTGAATGCTTGGTAGTCAAACTAAAATAGAGACTCTATTCTGTTTAATCAGAGGGACCATGCCTCAGTACTGAAAGGAGTGCTATAAATCCAAGATTCATAAATCCCTATCTATTTCTTTATCACATGCCCTTGTGTGCCTTACTACTCAAAGTGTGGTCCTTATACCTGCAGCGTGGGCACCACTGGGGAACTTGTGGGAAATGCAGAATCTCTGGCCCCAACTCCAATTTATTAAATCTACATTTAATAAGATTTCCAAGAGATCTGTATGCATATTAAAGTTTGAGGACTATTGCTTAATATGTGTGTGTGTGTGTGTGTGTGTGTGTGTGTGTGTGTGTGTGTGTGTGTGTGTGTGTGTGTGTGTGTGTGTGTGTGTATAAATGTTACCTGTAAAATGATTTGTCTCTTAAGCTCCCTCATCAGGAAGTTAAAAACACTAGTTTAACAGAAATATACCAGTTACAACTCTCTCGTAAAGCCACTGGCAAAGTCTTTTGTCTTTAGATTCACAGGAAGGCCTATTGCATTAAAGCCAGGAGAACAAGAGTTAAAAGACGGCTCTTGGCAAAACATCAGATATTCCTCTCCATGTCTTACCTTGTCTCGTGAGGAATCTCCCTAGAATTGGATTCTTTATTTCACTCACTTTTCTACCATTTAGAGTCTAGAAAAACTTCAAAGGAGGGCCAGGTGTTCTAAGATTCACAGCTGTTTATTATTTTAATTAATTTACTGAAAGAGTATAGTTCCCAAGCAGTCCTGAGGAGATTCTGAACACGATGGGAAGAGCAAGCAGCCTACGTGTATATACCCCCAGGATCAACTCTGCAACTCACAGCAAGTGAACTTGGAAAACGTGGCAGGAGGGGAGAAGATTTCATTACCAAAAGTTCTTGGAAACTTCTTTCACCTGTTCAAATTAACACAAGGCTAGAACTGTGGGGATCTAACTTGCGGTGAATTACCTTTCTTTGAAAAGCTGCATGACTGCCAAACCAGCCTGTGGTTTAGTTTTCCGTGACGTCAGGCACTGGGCCGAACTTCACTGATAGAACATTTTAGGAATAGAGGCATGGGGTCTGATGGACAAGGGCAGATATCTAAAGACTAGGTTTCAAAGGATATGGGAACAATTTCTCCCAATTCTAGCTTATTTTCACTGGGGACACAACAGCAATTGGTAGCAATTCTTGCTAGTTCCCCAACCTATCCCTTTCAAGAAAGTACTTATATATTTTCAGGCATCTTAGGGAATCATTTGTAAACGGGCTCTTAAATTTCCCCTTTCTTGTTTTTTCTGCCTAGCATATGTTGTGTAGCGGTATCTGCAGAGAACAGTCTGAAGACCAGTACTGGACATGATTCCTTAGAGCAGTGCTTCCTAAAACGTGGACCAGAAATCATCTATATCAGAACCATCTGCAGTGCTTGTTACAATGCAACTCATGAGTCTCCAGATCTACTGAATCAGAATCCATGGAAGTCAGGTCTTAGAATCTACATTTTGAACAAGCTCCTGGGAGATGTTACATGTATACTACTGTTTACAGTTTAAAATCAGCTGAATTTTGGATTATGAGAGCAACCCAGCCTATGAAGTATTCCATAACTATCTCCAACATTTAGGTAGGGGTATGAGTGAGCCTGAGCTGTCTTACCATCTTGGTAAGAAGCCAAGGTGTTAGGGGAAAAGCAAAGTGTATCAGTGGATATGTGCTGGTGATTTAAATTGAGGACTGATGGATCTCCAACCCAGGTCCCCTCCGCCCAGTGAAAAGACATTTCTACAACCAACCATAGCACCCAGAAGGTTCTCTGAAAAATTTGGGATTAGAACAATCACTGTCAGAAAGAAGTGGGATGTCCTCTAGGTGGTTTGTAGAAATCCCTAAAGGAATACACAACATTCCAATTACCTACCTCTCAGTCCATGCCTGAATTCACTTTGCCACTGATTTTCATATCTTGCGTTGTTTTAGAATTTGCAGCGCCACCAGAATTATGCTCCCATTTGCTGGTTTCTATGCCGAGAAATGATAAGGTTTAAATTTTCCATCCGGATGAGTAACAGACAGTTCTGGTTGAGTGCGCCTATTCAGCAAGCTCTAAATTCACTGTGCTCGTCTTATTGGTGTTTCTTTTGTCTTTCCCTGGTAGAAAGGAAACATTTATTTGAATAGTAGAATAGGAAGGTGATCCAGAAAGAGAACCATCACAACATTCAATGTTTAGAGATGACTATTAATGCACATTTTAATTTAAGCTCCAAAGACGACAGATGAATCAAGCAGTACACATTTGTGTGTGTGTGTGTGTGTGTGTGTGTGTGTGCGGTATGCGGGCTTCTCACTGTCGTGGCCTCTCCCGCCACGGAGCACAGGCTCTGGACGTGCAGGCTCAGCGGCCATGGCTCACGGGCCCAGCCACTCCGTGGCATGTGGGATCCTCCCGGACCAGGGCACAAACCCGCGTCCCCTGCATCAGTAGGCGGACTCTGAACCACTGCGCCACCAGGGAAGCCCAAGCAGTACACATTTTAAACCACTTTTATAGTAAAAGAGTTCTCTTTAAATTCTGTTTCTTATCAACATAAGTCAGTCTTCCATTGAAATCAGCAATGATGTAACAGATTTCTAGCAGGGTTTTTCCACCAACCTATACACCCAGCCCAGATTCATAAGCTATCATCTTGACACCTACATATTATCAATAGTTAACCATCTCATGTTTCACTTAATGTGAGATTTCCTCTTTGAGTCCTGTATTTAAAAAAAAAATACACAAAGAATTAAGTTTCGCTTCAAAGGAGTAATAAAAGGAATGTTATGTTTGGTGCAAGAACTAAATGATTTCCAACCTCCTGAAAAACAGACAGCCACAGGTATACGACCAGGCTCCTAATAGGTAGCCATCAATTCTTTTTCCCTAAAATGACTGACTGTTGCCCCTATAAACTACAAAACTAACTACACTCAGAATGAAGTAAGGTTGGCATTTGCGTGACAGGAAGTGAACATATGAACTTTGAGTGACATGTAGCCACTCTCACTTACATTTATTTTTTGTGTGTGTGGTATGCGGGCCTCTCAGTGTTGTGGCCTCTCCCGTTGCGTAGCACAGGCTCCGGACGCGCAGGCTCAGCGGCCGTGGCGCACGGGCCCAGCAGCTCCGTGGCATGTGGGATCTTCCCGGCCCAGGGCAGGAACCCATGTCCCCTGCATCGGCAGGAGGACTCTCAACCACTGCGCCACCAGGGAAGCCCTCTCACTTCCATTTTAACCCTTTGTTCTTTGTGCTCTCAACATCATTGATATGCAAACAGAGATTTATGCTGGATGCCCCTCCCCTGCCCAAATTTCAGTCACTCCACAGAGCTGCCTGTGCAGTGTCTGGGCCTGCGCCTCTGGAGCCTGTGCTCCGCAACGGGAGAGGCCACAGCAGTGAGAGCCCCGCGTACCGCAAAAAACAAAAACAAACGCCAAAAAAAGGCATATAACGGAGTTAATATGGCGGAGGAGTAGGAGGACGTGGACTTCATCTCTCGCCACGGATGCATCAGGAATACATTTACAGATGGAACAATTCTCACAGAACACCGGCTGAACACTAGCAGAAGACCTCAGACACTGGAAATGACTATAAAAATCCCTGCATAACTGGGTAGGACGAAAAAAAGAAGGGAGAAGGAGGAGGAGAAGAAGCAGGACAGGACCTGCACCCTGGGGCAGGGGAGCTGAAACAGAGGAGAGATTCCCAAATTTGGGGGAGACCCCCTCTCTGACCAGGAAATCGATCGGGACAAAATATCTGAGGCTGTTGGAAGAGGGTGAAGCGGCCACTCTGTGGCAGACGGGACAGAGTGAGAAATACACAGATGGTCCGTACCATGGCCCTACGTGCCCCGGACTGGGACATGTGTTCACAGGTGTGCGAGGGGGCTGGGAGCTGGAGCGTGGGGATTGGAGAACAGGCCCGGGGTGAGAACTGCTGTTGGCTGTGGGGAGACAGACTGAGGAGATGGGAGGGAGGAAATCCACAGCAGGGAATGCCTTCGGAGGAAGACTGGACGGCCATGGAAGCAGGGCACTATTGCTGACTCACATGCAGGGGGAGGAGCCGCTATTGTAGCCTCTCTCTCCCCACACACCGGCGCCTGCCGACGACAATAAAAGAAGCCTGCTCAGGGCTGGCCCTTGGGTGCCGGCTGCCGGGTTCCAGAAAAACTCCAGCCATGGCTGGCCCTCATGTGCCTTATGCGGGGTGCCAGAAAAGGCCCTCACTTGGGCCATAGCTCTTGCACCCGTGGCTGCTGGCTTCCCTGTGCATTTGGCGCCATGGGGGCTCCCGCGATCCAAGCAGTCATACCACCTCTGCACCAGGCAGCCTCAGGAACAGACTCCTGTGGGTGGACCACATGCAGAGGTGAGGATAAACCCCAAGCTGAACCCCAGGGACGGGGGCGACTAAGGAAGAAGATCGAAAATTTTCCATCAGCTGTACAAGCTGCGGGTTAAATCCCCACGATCAGCTAGGCAGACCCTGCATCTATGGAATATCTGAGTAGACAGTGAGTGTTCCCACAAATGAAAACGGGCTAGCTCGGGCAGCTGTGGGCTTTGGGGTCAGCACACGCAGAACTGGGCCAGATCAGAGCCTGAGGGGTCCCCACAGGGCCCACAGTGGGTCCAGAGAGCAGACCAGAGGCAGAGGAGGGCCTCCCAGGGAGGCGGAGGGGGGCTGTGGCTCACATGGTGTGTAAGGGAGTGGCGACCCCAGGGAAACATCATTATTACTATTCATTTTATTATGTTTTGATTCATTCTGTTGTTGGTTCTGGCTTTTTTTTGTTGTTTGTTGTTGTTTTAGTATTTTTTTAATTTAGTCTTTTGGTATCTTCGTGTCCTATAACATATTTTTTATTTTAATTTTTTTTATATATTAGTATTTTTACTTTGCTTTTCTGTTGTTCTGCATTCTTTTCCCTTATTTTTTACTTCTTTTTCTTTAATATATATTTATATTTCCATTTCTACTTTGCTTTTCTGTTGTTCTGTTTTTTCTGTTTTTATTTTATTTATTTATTTAATCATTTTGATCAGTTGGTTCTGTTTCCTTGCTTTATTCTTCAGTTGGCACACAGCTTTGGTTATGTTTTTAGGTTTTTTGTTTTTCTTAGTTCTGATTCTAATTGTTTGATTTTATTTTGGGGTTCTTCTGTTTGGTTGGTTGCTTGCTTTTTGTTTTATTTGGTTCTGTTTTTGTTCTTTTGTGTGTGTGTGTGTTTCCTTGTTTCTGTTTTTGTTTGTTTGATTTTGTTTTTACCATTTCTCTGGGGTTTTGTTTGGCTTTTTTTTCTTCTTACTTTTATATATATATTTTTTTTCTTTTTTAATATTTCCTTTTAAAAATTTATTTATTTATTTATTCATTTTTGGCTGTGTTAGGCTTCGTTGCTGCGTATGGGCTTTCTCTAGTTGCGATGAGCAGGGAGCGACTCTTTGTTGCAGTGCGCGGGCTTCTCATTGCAGTGGCTTCTCTTGTTGTGGAGCACAGGCTCTAGGCACGCGGGCTTCAGTAGCTGTGGCACACAAGCCCAGTAGCTGTGGCTCGCAGACTCTAGAGCGCAGGCTCAGTAGTTGTGGTGCACAGGCTTAGTTGCTCCGTGGCATGTGGGATCTTCCCGGACCAGGGCTCAAACCCATGTCCCCTGCATCGGCAGATGGATTCTTAACCACTGTGCCACCAGGGAAGTCCTATTTTTTTATATTTCTATTTTTACATTGCTTTTCTGTTGTTCTGTCTTATTTCCCCTTTCACTTTTCCTTTTTCTTTTTTTTTTTTTATCATTTTTTGTTGGTTTGTTTTGTTTCTTTGCTTCATTCTTCCGTTGGCACTCTGCTTTGGTTTTGTTTTATGGTTTCGTGTTTTGTTAGTTTTCCTTGATTTTGTTTTGGGGCTCTCCTGTTTGTCTGGTTGTTCTCTTGCTTTTTGTTTTATTTGATTCTGTTTTTGTTTCTTTTGTGTGTGTGCATGTTTCCTTGCTTCTGTTTTTGTTAGATTATACTTTTTACCATTTGTCTGGGGTTTCCTTAGTCTTTTTTTTTCAATTTCCTTTATTGCTGGGACGAGCAACTTACAGGTCTTTGTTCTTCGACCAGAAGTCAGGCCTGGGGCTCTGGAGTGGGAGCGCACTGAGTCCAGGACGCTAGATGACTAGGGAAGATTAATCACCGAGAGCTCTCATGGACGCCTCTATCTGAATCCAAGACCCAGCTCCACCCAACTGCCTGCTGCTCCCAGTGCTGGATGCCTCACACCAAACAACAAACAGGAGAGGAACACGAACCCACCCATCAGCACACAGGCTACCAAAAGTCATACTAGGCTCACAGACACCCCAAAACACACCACCTGACATGGCCCTGCTCATCAGAGGAAAAAGACTCAGCTCCACCCACTAGAATGCAGGCACCAGTCCCCCCCCCATCAGGAAGCCTATGCAAGACACTGGACCAACCCAACCACCGGGGACAGAGAAGAGAAGCAAGGGAAACTACGATCCTGCAGCCTAGGTAAAGGAGACCTCAAATACTGTAAATTAGACAAAATGAGAAGACAGAGAAATATCTTGCAGGCAAAAGAGCAAGATAAAACCTCACAAGGCCAAATAAATGAAGAGGAAATAGGCAAACTACGTGAAAAAGAATTCAGAGTAATGATAGTAAAGATAATCCCAAATCTCAGAAATAGAACAGAGAAAATACAAGAAACGTTTAACAAGGACCTAGAAGAACTAAACAGCAAACAAACAGTAGTGAACAACACAATAGCTGAAACTAAAAATACTCTAGAAGGAATCAACAGCAGAATAACTGAGGCAGAAGAACAGATAAGTGAGGTGGAAGACAGAATGGTGGAAATAACTGTCACAGAGCAGAATAAAGAAAATAGAATGAAAAGAATGGAGGACAGTCACAGAGACCTCTGGGACAACATTAAGCACACCAACATTCGAATTATAGGCGACCTAGAAGAAGAAGAAAAAGAGAAAGGGTCTGAGAAAATATTTGAGGAGATTATAGTTGAAAACTTCCCTAACATGGAAAAGGAAATAGCCACCCAAGTCCAGGAAGCACAGAGAGTCCCATACAGAAGAAACACACCAAGACACATATTAATCAAACTATCAAAAATTAAACACAAAGAAAAAATATTAAAAGCAGTAAGGGAAAAGCAACAAATAACATACAAGGGAATCCCCATAAGCTTATCAGCCGATCTTTCAGCAGAAACTCTGCAGGCCAGAAGGGAGTGGCAGGACATATTGAAAGTGATGAAAGGGAAAAATCTACAACCAAGATTACTCTACCCAGCGATGATCTCATTCAGATTTGATGGAGAAATAAAAAGCTTTACAGACAAGCAAAAGTTAAGAGAATTCAGCACCACCAAACCAGCTTTATGAAAAATGATAAAGGAACTTCTCTAGGCAGGAAACACAAGAGAAGGAAAAGACCTACAAAACCAAACACAAAACAATTAAGAAAATGGTAATAGGAACAGACATATCAATAATTACCTTAAATATAAATGGATTAAATGCACCAACCAAAAGACACAGACTGGCTGCATGGATACAAAAACAAGACCTGTAGATATGCTGTCTACAAGAGACCCACTTTAGACCTAGGGACATATACAGACTGAAAGTGAGGGGATGGAAAAAGATATTCCATGCAAATGGAAATCAAAAGAAAGCTGGAGCAGCAATACTCATATTAGACAAAAGAGACATTAAAATAAAGACTATTACAAGAGACAAGGAAGGACACTACATAATGATCAAGGGATCAATCCAAGAAGAAGATGTAACAATTGTAAATATCTATGCACCCAATATAAGAGCACCTCAATACATAAGGCAAACGCTAACAGCCATAAAAGGGGAAATTGACAATAACACAATAATAGTAGGGAACTTTAACACCCCACTTACACCAATGGACAGATCATCCAAACAGTAAATAAATAAGGAAACACAAGCTTTAAAAGAAACATTAGACCCAATGGACTTAATCAATATTTATAGGACATTCCATCCAAAAACAACAGAATACAATTTCTTCTCAAGTGCACAAGGAACATTCTCCAGGATAGATCACATCTTGGGTCACAAATCAAGCCTTGGTAAATTAAGAAAATTGAAATTATATCAAGCATCTTTTCCGACCACAGCGCTATGAGACTAGATATCAATTTCAGGGAAAAAAAAAACTGTAAAAAATACAAACACATGGAGGCTAAACAATATGCTACTAAACAACCAAGATATCACTGAAGAAGTCAAAGAGGAAATCAAAAAATACTTAGAAACAAATGATAATGAAAACGTTATGACCCAAAACCAATGGGATGCAGCAAAAGCAGTTCTAAGAGGGAAGTTTATAGCAATAAAATCCTACCTCAAGAAACAAGAAAAATCTCAAATAAACAACCTAACCTTACACCTAAAGCAATTAAAGAAAGAAGAACAAAAAAACCCAAAGTTAGCAGAAGGAAAGAAATCATAAAGATAAGATCAGAAATAGGGCTTCCCTGGTGGCGCAGTGGTTGAGAGTCCGCCTGCCGATGCAGGGGACACGGGTTCGTGCCCCGGTCCGGGAAGATCCCACATGCCGCGGAGCAGCTAAGGCCCGTGAGCCATGGCCACTGAGCCTGTGCGTCCGGAGCCTATGTTCCGCAACGGGAGAGGCCACAACAGTGAGAGGCCCACATACTGCAAAAAAAAAAAAAAAAAAAAAAAAGATCAGAAATAAATGAAAAAGAAATGAAGGAAACAATAGCAAAGATCAATAAAACTAAAAGCTGGTTCTTTGAGAAGATAAACAAAATTGATAAACCATTAGCCAGACTCAGCAGGAAAAACATGGAGAAGACTCAAATCAACAAAATTAGAAATGGAAAAGGAGAAGTAACAACTGACAGGGCAGAAATAAAAAGGATCATGAGAGACTACTACAAGCAACTATATGCCAATAAAATGGACAACCTGGAGGAAACAGACAAATTCTTAACGTACAACCTTCCAAGACTGAACCAGGAAGAAACAGAAATATGAACAGACCAATCACAGGCACTGAAATTGAAACTGTGATTAAAAATCTTCCAACAAAAAAAAGCCCAGAGCCAGATGGCTTCACAGGCGAATTCTATCAAACATTTAGAGAAGAGCTAACACCTATACTTCTCAAATTCTTCCAAAACACAGCAAAAGGAGGAATACTCCCAAACTCATTCTACAATGCCACCATCACCCTGATACCAAAACGAGACAAAGATCTCACAAAGAAAAGAAAATTACAGGCCAATATCATTGATGAACATTGATGCAAAAATCCTCAACATAATACTAGCAAACAGAATCCAACAGCACATTAAAAGGATCATACACCATGATCAAGTGGGGTTTATCCCAGGAATGCAAGGATTCTTCAATATATGCAAATCAATCAATGTGATACACCATACTAACAAATTAAAGGATAAAAACCATATGATAATCTCGATAGATGCAGAAAAAGCTTTAGACACAATTCAACACCCGTTTATGATAAAAACTCTCCAGAAAGAGGGCATAGAGGGAACTTACCCCAACATAATAAAAGCCATATATGACAAACCCACAGCCAACATCATGCTCAATGGTGAAAACCTGAAACCATTTCCTCTAAGATCAGGAACAAGATGAGGGTGCCCACTCTCACCACTATTATTCAACATAGTTTTGGAAGTTTTAGCCATGGCAAACAGAGAAGAAAAAGAAATAAAAGGAATACAAATTGGAAAAGAAGAAGTAAAACTGCCACTGTTTGCAGATGACATGATACTATACATAGAAAATCCTAAAGATGCCACCAGAAAACTACTAGAGCTAATCAATGAATTTGGTAAAGTAGCAGGATAAAAAATTAATGCATAGAAATGTCTTACATTCCTATACACTAACAATGAAAGATCAGAAAGAGAAATTAAGGAAACACTACCATTTACCATTGCAAAAAAAAGAATAAAATACCTAGGAATAAACCTACCTAAGGAGGCAAAAGACCTGTATGCAGAAAACTATAAGACACTGATGAAAGAAATCAAAGATGATACAAAAAGATGGAGAGATATACCATGTTATTGGATTAGAAGAATCAACATTGTGAAAATGACTATACTATCCAAAGCAATCTACAGATTCAATGTAATCCCTATCAAATTACCAATGACATTTTTCACAGAACTAGAACAAGAAATTTTACAAGTTGTTTGGAAACACAAAAGACCCCAAAGAGCCAAAGCAATCTTGAGAAAGAAAAACAGAGCTGGAGGAATCAGGCTCCCTGTCTTCAGACTATACTGCAAAGCTACATTAATCAAGACAGTATGGTACTGGCACAAAAACAGAAATATAGATCAATGGAACAGAACAGAAAGCCCAGAGATAAACCCACGCACATATGGTCACCTTATCTTTGCAAAGGAGTCAAGAATATACAATGGAGAAAAGACAGTCTCTTCAATAAGTGGTGCTGGAAAAACTGGACAGCCACATGTAAAAGAATGAAATTAGAACACTCCCTAACACCATACACAAAAATAAACTCAAAATGGATTAAAGACCTAAATATAAGGCCAGACACTATAAAACTCTTAGAGGAAAGCATAGGCAGAACACTCTATGACATAAATCACAGCAAGATCCGTTTTGTCCCACCTCCTAGAGTAATGGAAATAAAAACACAAATAAACAAATGGGACCTAATGAAACTTCGAAGCTTTTGCACAGCAAAGGAAACCATAAACAAGACCAAAAGACAACCCTCAGAATGGGAGAAAATATTTGCAAATGAAGCAACTGACAGAGGATTAATCTCTAAAATACACAAGCAGCTTATGAAGCTCAATATCAAATAAACAAACAACCCAATCCAAAAATGGGCAGAAGACCTAAACAGACATTTCTCCAAAGAAGACATACAGATTGCCCACAAACACATGCAAAGATGCTCAACATCACTAATTATTAGAGAAATGCAAATCAAAACTGCAATAAGATATCACCTCACACTGGTCAGAATGGCCATCATCAAAAATTTAGAAACAATAATGTTGGAGAGGGTGTGGAGAAAAGGGAACCCTCTTGCACTGTTGGTGGGAATGTAAATGGATACAGCCACTATGGAGAACAGTATGGAGGTTCCTTAAAAAACTAAAAATAGGGCTTCCCTGGTGGCACAGTGGCTGAGAGTCTGCCTGCCGATGCAGGGGACATGGGTTCATGCCCCGGTCCGGGAAGATCCCACATGCCGCGGAGCGGCTGGGCCCGTGAGCCATGGCCACTGGGCCTGCGCGTCTGGAGCTAGTGCTTCACTAGGGGAGATGCCACAACAGTGAGAGGCCCGCGTACTGAGGAAAAAAAAACAAAAAACTAAAAATAGAACCACCACATGACCCCGAAATCTCACTGCTGGCATATACCCTGAGAAAACCATAATTCAAAAAGACACATGTACCCCAGTGTTCATTGCAGCACTGTTTACAATAGCCAGGACATGGAAGCAACCTAAACGTCCATTGACAGATGAATGGATAAAGAAGATGTGGCACACATATACAATGGAATATTACTTGACCATAAAAAGGAACAAAATTGAGTTATTTGTAGTGAGGTGGATGGACCTAGAGTCTGTCATACAGAGTGAAGTTAAGTCAGAAAGAGAAAAACAAATACTGTATGCTAACACATATACATGGAGTCTAAAAAAATGGTACTGATGAACCTAGGGGCAGGACAGGAATAAAGACGCAGATGTAGAGAATGGACTTGAGGACACGGTGGGGTAAGGGGAAGCTGGGATGAAGTAAGAGAGTAGCATTGACATATATGCAGTACCAAATGTAAAATGGATGGCTAGTGGGAAGCTGCTGCATAGCACAGGGAGATCCACTAGAGGCTTTGTGATGACGTAGAGGGGTGGGATAGAGAGGGTGGGAGGGAGACTCAAAAGGGAGGGGTATGGAGATATATGTATACATATAGCTGATTCACTTTGTTGTACAGCAGAAAGTAACACAACATTGTAAAGCAATTATACTCCAATAAAGATGTGGAAAAAGAAAAGGCATATAATGGTGGTTTTCACTCCTTTTTGTTGTAAGCAGCCATTGACTCAATGCCTGGATCCATTCGTTCATTAGGAGTTACAAAATCGTCACATTCTAATCTATCATTTTGTTTTCATTTGTTGGCTGTAATAATTTTATAAGGAGATACCTAGTGGTATGGTTCACAAAGGAGAAGCAGATAAATGCTTGATTCTTTCCTTTCATCTACCCAGTTTTTAAATAAATGAATTGGTACTTATTATCTTCAAAAGGTAACCAACTAGTGCCATATAATGTTTTTATATATATATATATATATATAATTATGAATGCCCAGATTTAAAGATATTTGATGGATTTCAAGTCTTTGCAATTCTTATCCATTTTGAAGCTCAAACTGGTCAGTGAGAGCTTTGTCTTCAAGTTGGTTCTCAAGTCCATTAGACATGACCCTCCAGTCTTTGAGAGCTTCTTTGCTGCCCCGTATTACAAGGCATTCCAGGCTCATCTTGTATCTCTTGCCTCAGACTTGGGATCAGCCATTTTCCAATAAATCCTAGTTTCTTTTAGAGAGAATGGTATTTCAAGACCACATCTGGGCCCTAGAGATATTCATTGTTTCTGAGTTGGTTATTGTTTCTAGACCTTTTATGTGAACAGAGCTAGGAAATACACACACAAGATATGCATGTATGTTTTTAAAATACAATACCTCATAAGCTCATGCTGGTATTTCCAATACAAAACTAAGTCTGAAAGATTTTTACAGGGTTCATGGAACAATATTTATTGAGTTCTTCCATGCTGAATTTAAGTTTTGATGCCCTATTTACTTGAAATTCAGTTTTACTAGATATAAAATCTTGGCACACATTTTCTTTCCTTGAATGTCTTAAATATTTTATACCATTTTCTTCTGGCATAAAGCACTGCTGTTGACAAGTCTGATGATAACCTACCTGGATTTTACTTATATATCATATGCCTTCTTTGTCTATATATACAAAAGATTAGGGGTTATTTTTCTTTAAAGTTCAGTAATTTTATAAGAATTTTTCTTGATGTTGGTCATTCTAGATCAATATTCTAAGGTTCACAGTGTGCTTTTTAAAATGTAGTTTCAATTTTTCTTCTATTTCAGAAATATTTTCTGTAATTTTAGCATTTGTTTTATTCCTGTCCATTGGGTTTCTTCTTTAAGGACTCCTGTTATCTGCATGTTTAATCTTCTTTGCCTATCTTCAAATATCTGTCTCATTGTCTTGAATCTGTTTTTCATTTCTTTCCTCATTTTTTTTTGAATTAAAATTTTTTTTCTCCTTTTCACCTTCTATTTCTCTTAAGGAATTATCTCATATTTATTCACTCTTGCATTTCTTCTGATCTAATTTTCACTTTTTCTTTTACTTTTAATTATTATTTGACACCTATTCCCTGATTTCTGAGTCTTTTAAATTGTGGTTTTTGCTGTTCCTTCATATTTTGAATAATTTTCTTAAAATATTTAGCTTGTTTTGAAATAGTACATTATCCTATTTATCTTTTTTGCATATGTCTTTCTGGTATGTTTTATTGCCTATAGAGATATTATTCTTCTCTCGATTCTCTTTTTGCTTTCAGTAACTTTGTATAGAATTTGAACTCAATAATTTTCTGTTGCCAATTTTCATGTAAAATTATTTTCCTGAAATTTTTGGAAAAGAGTTGGTTCATACAATTTTCTTACTTCACAGAGATCTCTCCTGTATTGTTTCTGTGAACTGTTATTTATTTTTATATATATATATATATATATATATATATATATATATATATATATAAATGACAGCTAGACCAGTCCTCCTTAAAACTGTCAAGATCATCAAAAACAAGGAAAGCCTAACATACTGTTATAGCCAAGAAGAGCCTAAGGAGGCATGATAACTAAATGTAATGCGGTATCCTGGATGGGATCCTAGAACAGGAAAAGGCAAAAACTTCGGAGATGTGAACACAGTAAAACTTAGGCAATAATAATATATTAATATTGGTTCATAAATTATAACAACTCTACCATATTAATATATAAGATGTTAAAGATGTTATTTAATAGGGAAACTGGGTGGGGAGTATATGGGAACTCTGTGCTATCTTCTCAATTTTTCTGTAAATCTAAAACCATTCTTTTTTTTTAATTTTAATTTTTTTAACTTTTTAATTTAATTTTATTTATTTTTTATACAGCAGGTTCTTATTAGTTATCTATTTTATACACATCAGTGTATACATGTCAATCCCAATCGCCCAACTCATCCATCCCACACAACCACCACCCCCGCCGCTTCCCCCCCCTTGGTGTCCAAACGTTTGTTCTCTACATCTGTGTCTCTATTTCTGCCCTGCAAAAAAATAAAAAAGAAATAAAACCGTTCTGAAAAATAAAGTCTATTACACACAAACACACACCAAGTTTGCTGTCTAAGACTTCCTGGCTGTTTCCTCCACCCATCCACTTCTATCTGAACCTTCTCTTTCCTTCATCTCTTCAGTGTGAGGCCCTGCGCTGGAAGAGAGCTCTGGTGGGTCCGTTTCAAGAGCTCACAGAGGCTGTACTGCTCCAGTCACTTTAAGCCTTAACATGAGACCCTTGTATCACCAGCAACTGGGGTGGGCAAACACTTGACAAGATCAGCTGTTCTTATCAAGTTGACCTGCTTTAGTTCCAAGTTTCGTCTGTTTTGAGGTTCTTCAATTCTCATATTCATCAAATCCAGCCCCACTGCTTCCCTGTGTTTCCTCTTATACAGATGTCAGAAGGTACGGGTCTTATAGCTCATTTTTTAGGATTCACTGGTTTATCTTGTTTCCTTGCTTTTCATACATATTGTCCATGGATGGATTTTTAGTTTTATGATGTAGTTGCTCTATTTTTTCCTTATAGTTTTATATAGATAGATAGATAGATAGATAGATAGATAGATAGATAGATAGACAGTTTTGTTGAGCTATAACTCATACGGCATGCAATTTATCCTGTGCTTTTTGTGGGGAATTTAGGAAGACCTCAAAATCATGCTGCCACCATTTTCCCAACATTCTAAAACCAAACTTTAAGGCAATCATCAACATCACAGGCTACTGAGATAATGAGGATTTTATTATGATAAAAGATCCAATGGCCTCTATAGACAGGCTAGAATGTGTTGTGGGTGGCAGGGATATGGTGCTATATTTTCCCATGTGTTTAGAAGTAGAAACCCTAGGGCTTCCTGTCACATGTGGTCCATAACTAGTTCACAATTATTGACAGTGCTATGATGGCAGCTTTGGCAAGGACATTTAAAATCCATCAATCATTCCAATAATCTCATTAACTTTATTTATTGCCTGCATTTCTCCTAGTTGATCGGTCTTTGAGAAGTTAAAGGAAAAATACAAAAACATACACAAGTGTAATTTAGCCATCTTCTGCCAGGGCATGCATACCTGTGTGGGATTTTCCCCCTCTTACCCAAGAAACACAGCTCGGCACTGGAGGAGGGAGGTCTCAATGATACAAAATCCAGGTGACACTGGAACAATCAACCCACTGTGAAACAATACCTTATATCCAGAAACCCATTTTTTAAAAGTTCTTTAAAAAAAAAAACCCAAACTCTCAAGGTTTCAGCTGAGGTCCATTCTACCGTCCATGATTTGGGCAGCACACAGAGACCATGTTACTGGCCCAGGCCCCACGAGCCTGACTCTGCTAGTAACTCTGATAGACACTTTTCACAGGATCTGCTCATACAACAGTCTATAAGCTGCTAACTAAGCAAAATTATACTTGTTAGAAAGAATCCACTCAGCCTCCAGTGACTTCTTCCCCAAGGTGTTAATAAGTCTCACTATGAACACAAATTTCATTTATTCTGTCTGCCTCGCCCATTCTTTAGACCAAGTGCTAAAATGCAGCCAAGGAGAAGATGTACAAGGATCCTCACACAGTCCATAGCCTGGATAATCAACCCCTAAATAAAGGACAACAGGCTTCATAGTATTTTATTTTCAAGCCGAAATTGGACCTTGTTGGAGTTAGACAGCAGCTCTTTCTCCCCAGAATGTTCTAAGGATGAGAGGCCACCCTCAGAATGCCACCCTAACACAAACTGACCCCATACACACCACCAGTCATGGTTTGTTTTCTTAAATAGCAGAAGTTTATTTTATTTCACTGCTCCATCAAAATTATTTATCTCATTTATCATACAGTTCCTGCCTAGTGTGTTTTGCCAGAACTAACATGCATGAAAATTATGTTAATGGGCCTTGGACTGGTTTTCACGTACTTCATATAATCAAGAAACTAAACAAACAGAAAGGGCTCTGAAAGGTACCCATTCTACTCGGAAGAACCACTTGCTCTTGGAAGACACGTTTTTGAGGAGAGTCACTGCCAAGGATCAAACCACCAGCAGTGCCCTTAGAAAAGACCTGTTTATTCAAAGAAGAAAACAGACTGAGAGACTTATCATTGTGCCCCACTCCATCAAGTGCTCTAGGTTCCCATTAACCAGTGGTGGTTTCATGGAGAGAGACCGGAAAGTGATTTGGAAAGGATTCTTCACACGAAAACTGACCCAGAGAAAAATTAAGTTTCAATCTTTGAGGAGAAGCCAGCTTGGTGAAAATCACCCATTGCTTTAGGAAATCAATGTGTGTATACACAGGGATGTCACTATAGTGCTGGCCTGGTGGTCCACTTCCAAAACACACTGACGCAGGGAAAAGCCATATTATAAAGAGGTCTTTCTGCTACTTCTGAGAAATGAATATCCTAGGACTTAGTACAAGATGGACCCACATTTTCATAAATTTCCTCCATAAATAGGTCTTATAGAAAAACTCCATTAAACTTGCTAAAGAACTGAAGTTCTGAGGAGCAGTTTTAAATAGCTTTGTGATATTGCTTTGAATATTTATATCTACATGCTATTTTTTATTAAACAACTGCAAAAAATTTCTTAAGAGCCAGGAATTGGGCTAAGTCTGGGATACAACAACTGCAAAAAAAAACAAAAACCAAAAAACCCTATTGGTAATATCAAAAGAATGCTAAAATCGGATGAAATCTATGTGTCTAAAATGAAAAGAAAGACATTGATCTACTATGTTTAGTCTTAAATGATAGTATTAATTGATCCAGCAAACCTATGGAGTTGGACTTAGTGGTTAAAATGGCCAAAATACGTGACCTCAAAGGGAGATCAATATGTGATCTCAAAAGGAGATGCAATACGTGAAATGTGTAACTTTCGTTCGTATCTCAGACACCGCCCTGGACATGGGCATCATCTCTACCCCAGTGACAGGAGGATCTTTGTGCATTTCACAGGAGAAATGGTACAGACTTCCAAGTTTTTATTTTTGTTTTGTTTTGTTTTTGTCTAATCTGTCTTCCATTGAGAACAAGAAGAATTTTGCTTCTTTAAGAAGGCAAAGATAACTAACAAGGACCTACTGTATAGCACAGGAAACTCTGCTCAATATTCTGCAATAACCTAAATGGGAAAAGAATTTGAAAAAGAATAGATACATGTACAATATATGTATAACTGAATCCCTTTGCTGTACACCTGAAACCAACACAACATTGTTAATCAACTATACTCCATTATAAAATAAAAATTAAAACAAACAAAAAGAATAAGAAGGCAAAAACACAGCTGGATGTCACCAAGCTCAGAAGACCAGGCTGTACATGTGAGAGTAGGCAGTGGGGCAGGTTATGAAGCAGGGCCCTGGAGACTGCAAGCTGGCCAAGACTCTGCTAGCAAAGTCGGGGCTTGAAATATATGATCTCAATAAAGCAAGCACCCTCCAATAAACCACCTTCCCAACAGTTCAACCCCAGCTAAAACTCCACAATTGCAACTTCTGTTCTTTGACTCAAATTAAACAAGGCTTTGCCTATGGAAATTAAAATGTATACACCTGAAGAGAGGTGGCACATTAAAGTTAGCATTTATTTTGTACTTCAACGCAATACATGAGTCAAATTCTTTCTTTACTGTTTATTGTAACAGGAGCAGCTTGGGTTGGAGGGAGAATGGGGCAGAGGCAACAGCGGTGAGGTAGAGAAGGGGACAAGGGGTAAGAGGATCCCTGGGGTGGAAAGAGAAAATAAACCCTGACGGGGTGAAATAACAGAAATAGAAGAATAAATAGAAATGGAAGCCAAGTCATAACCGTACATTTTCCCCTTAGGCATTTCACTTACAGTCAGTCCTGCAAGTAGAACAAGAGAATAATCCCTCTCTACCCTGCTCAAACTTCTCATAAATATTAGGTCTATGAGTAAGCCACATTTTTAAAAAGATGCTGACCAACTGTTGTACGTCTAGAAAAGTATGACCAGGAGGATGAAAATCATGAAGGATATTTGAGACTAAGTATGTTTAGCTAGAGAAGATTTAGCAAAAGCATGATAATTAATTCAGGGTTTGCAAAGGGAAGGAAGACAGATAAAGATGTACACTTACAAGTGTTGCCATTGACAACACATATAGGACCAATGAAAGGAGATAAATTTGGGATCAGTGTAGAATATTCTAATATTCAGAATCATCAAAAGGGAAATGAACTGCTTCACAAAATAGGGCCCTACCTCTAGATGTATTCAAGAGTCAGCTGCTGAGTACTCAGAGCCATTATAGAAAGACATTAAATCAGTGAGAGCTCTCAATTGCAAGTGACAAAAACTAAATTATACGGCTTAAACAAAAAGGAAATGAATTGGTTCAATGTAATTCTAGATTCAGCCCAGAAGGATCCAGATGCTCAAATGATATCATTAAGAATCTCTCTCTATCACTCCAGTTCCACCTGCCTTTCTGTTGGCTTCATACTAAGATGGTGGCAAAGAGAACCTACAGCTTCAGTCTCACACTCCACCGACTAAGCAACAGGAGTGGAGTTTCCCATTTCTTGATAGCAGCAGTAATTTCTGAAATTCACTCTAGCTTGGGTCAAGTGCGTCCCCTGAACCTATTGCTATGGACATGGGAAAAGCAGCGATCGCATTAGTCAGAACTAAGTCAAGTGACCACGCTGCACAAATCTAGGCGGTCACGGGCACGCAGCACTCTCTTTGGCCGGGTCTGGGTCATGTGCACACCCTTAGAGCAGGAGTCAACAATCCCTCCCTCTTAAACCGTGGGGACCTAGACTTGCCGAGGGAGAATCCAAATGCTATTCATCAGTAAAAGAGGGAAGAGGTTTCAGGGCAGACAAAAATAACAGCTATCCTGTAATAGGGGTTCTTCATAGGATAGGAGACAGGCATACAAAACTTTTATGTCCTTTCTCAGTTAAAAATTTTATTTGTTGACTTATAAGTCACACTTGCTAAGTCAGGAACTAGCAAGCAAACTACTTATTCTATCATTTAAAGCCAAACTGTTGACTTTTTAAGTGACTTAATCCCTTAGATACTCAGTAATATTGACATAGAAAATGAATATTCAAGGAAGAGCCTGTTATTTATCTCCCATTATAAGATGTATGCAGACAGAAACCAGTGGTGTGCTGGCAAAATGGCTCTCTGTAAAATAAAGCCCTGACGTATAGTGTCCGCCAATTTCCATGGTGTAAGTACTGTCATGACGCCAATTTCAAGCTCTCTACCTGAGGTCCCTAAACAGAGTTGTGAAGAGACGTGAACGTTCTTGTTCCTGAGTTGCTGCCATCCAGCTCCAGCACATCACGTCACAAGGCTTAATAAATGTTCCAAGCCTGGGAAAAATAATCTCAGAGGATGAAGTCCAGGTTTTAAAAAAAAAAATTTCATTTGATCATAATAGAGTAAGAGATTATGGATTTTAAATATATTAGTATAATATATTTAAATTAAGTATATTAATTTCGCTCCAGTGGATTCTATTCACTATGACAGTGAACGTTTTCAACATGGTATGGAATTTCCTAGGGAGGTCTTCATAAAACAGTTCTCATTTCTTACGGTTTGATTTGAAAGATCTTAAAGGAAAACAGAGGCATTGCTAGTTGGTGGCTTATTATGATACCTCCAGACTTGTTTGAAAAGCCTAAGACCCCTCTCAACTGGTCCACTTTTTGTCCGAAAGAACCAAATCTAATGGGAAATAAAACATATGTCTATAATGGCTTATCAATGACTTGACTTCTTTGTGATAAATACAAAAATCCCACAAAACCAAATACAACTGTGTATGAATGTCACATGGCAGGCTTTCGGCAAGAAGGGAAGTGGCTATGAGGAACGGGTGCAGAACACCGACAGGCGAGAACACTAAAGGTACCTCTAGCAGAGTTTCTTACTGAGTCCTCCCAAAAGGCTTCAGTTCAAACTTCAAGCATCCTATATGTCCCAGATAGACAATGGCATTATTTTAAAGGGACTGCTCGGGGAAAGCACTGGCCGCCATTTCAGAGAGCTTGCGGACGCTGTCGCACGGGTGGATCCTGAGATGCCGAGGCCCGAGTCCTGAACTCCCGCGCGGGCTCCTCTAAGCCTATTGTTCCTTTTAGATTCGCTTGGGCCTATTCGCCCTCAGAGCCAGCAGTTCGGGCTGGGTGGTACCGCGGCCTGGGCCTAGCGGTGTAACAGTAGCAACAGTGGCGGCAGCAACAGCCCTCGGCTTTCCGAATACCAGCACCGCAGGGGCCCCGAAAGCCCGCAGAGGCGTTTAGAGAAAATGGCAGACGCTATTGTTATTGAAGCAATGCTGGAGGCTCTTTACAGAAGACTTGCCTAAGGACGGCTCACCTCCACTCCCATGAATTCGCCTTCGATTCCAGTGTGAACTGTCAATCATAAGGGCGAGACGTGTGACAGAGTGGCACCAAGCTCTTACAGTCCCGACCCCCCAACAGAAATGGGCGAGGATCTCAGGAATGGCATCGGTCACAGGAAATCCATAGTGGCTGGCTGCTAGCATGGCCACATGGGGCTTAGGCAGAAATAGAGCCATGGGACTGACCAAAGGGGCCATACATAGCACATGGAATAAAACTCAAAACAGGGCTTATTCATGTTTTATAGGAATTTTATTTAACCACTTCAACACTGTAAATCTGGATAACTTACTAACTGTATAAGAAAATAAAATTTAACACGTTAATATGCAAAAAAAAGGAATTGCTCATAATTCAACCTTTTGAAATTTTGTAAAAGAGTATGGATATATATATATATATATGTATATGTATATATTTCTCAGGGATTTTTTTTATCATATCCTGTTAGAATTTTAGAAATTGTTTTTGTCCTCACCATCAGCAGCCTCAACTATTTAACCATTTTGAACTGTGAAAAGGCAATTTCAATGCAACACTTGGTATTAGTAATAGTGTGGAACCCTTATTTTGTCGCAGGTGCTGCTCTATTTAATACGGGTCCTTTGATACATCCAGTCAACAAAGAGTATCACACCAGACTGAGGTCTACAGGCCCAAAAAATGAGTTCCAAGAGGCATCCGAACAAGTAAGGCCTGAGTCAGAGCTCAGGAGCTGAAGCCAAAGCCGGGGTACACAGAATGAAAGATCAAGGGAGACGTGAGGCCTCCCAGGGAGGCCAGAAGAGGATCTGTCCCTGTGCTCTGGAGCTGTGAGAGCTGCTTGTTCCACTTAGCATGTCAGGGATAAAACAAATACAGAACATCCTTTTCAAAATCAGAAATCTGAATTTTAAAATGTGTGGATTTAAAAAAAATTCTGTGGGGAAGTTATTTTTAAGAAAACCATAAAACCCAGAAACCATAAAGGAAAAGATTGATCTATTGAATTTGTCTCAAAATTTTAAAATTCTATAGAAAAAAAATACAAAAATAAAGTAAAAAGACAAACTTGAATAAAACTCTTGTAATACATTCTGCTTGGTACAAAAAGATCTTTTATAAATCGGTAGAAAGAAAAGAAAAGAAAAAAAGAAAGGGAGGGAGGCAGGGAAGTAGGAAAGGAAGAAGAAAGGCAAAAGGAAAAATAAGCAAAGGACAAGCAAAAAGCTTCTCATAATTTTATATACATCACTCATAATTTTAAAATATAAGCATCACTTGTAATTTTAAAAACGCAAAATTTCCACAACAACGAAGTATCCTTTTTTAACCTGCACATCTCAAATTAAAGCAAGCATGTCAGCCAGTGTGTGGTGGCAGATAAATTATGCAGCTTTTCTTGAGGACAATATGGCAAAACATCAAAATTTTAAATCCTTTGACTTCACAATTTGATTGAAATCCGGAATTCAGAAAAATTAATGAAATTAGGATTTTGACTAAGAAAGAAGCAACCTACCTAGAAATGAACACTATTGTTCCTAGATGATTGATGATGTAATTTATGAGAACGTGAGCTTTCTTGGACTGGCCTGATGGATAGCAGGTCAACTTAGAAGAATATTTAAGAGCAGAGCTAATAAATTCTGCCCTGCTTTGATCTGTGACTTGCTTGAATTGGTTTTACCTTCGCCTTTCCCCAGACCGATCATTCTGTAGAAACCAAGGCTACTCAACACCCAGCATATCGCACAGGTGAGCAAGCTCTGTACCAGGGGCCAGGGAGGGGAGAGCTTAGTGTGAAGCAGGGTAATAGAAGAAGCAAATGCTATGTGACTGCATGGGTGCAAATGGTTTCACAGAAGAATATTACCTGGGCCTTGAACAATAGGAGAAATTGGAGAGCTGCAGAGGATTGGAAAGGGCATTCCAAGGGTAGGAAAGAGCCAGATCAGGTACCAAGAATGGCCAGGAAAATTTGAGACAAGTCTAGAACATATCGGAACAAGAGCAATAAGGTTCCTGGCACTTATCTACATCCATCAATAGACCAAGGAAAACAAAGATATCTTATATTGGTGTGTCCCAAACTTTATACGTTTATGACTTTCCCTCAAAGTTTTTGTTGCATGGGCTGATAGACATATATACTCTAAATTTTTCCTTTTAAATCTATTCCTTTTCTCTTCAGCCCCATCTTAAGGAATAATATCTATGAAATAACAGACTTGGTATGTTAGAAATAGTTCTAATACATGTTAAGTAAATATATAGCTAACAAAATGTTTTCAAAAGTTCATTGTATACCATCTCATATCATACTGTGAACCAACAAAGAAACACATGTCCCACCTTGAGAAATGAGGGTCTTCAGAGATAGTCCCGTCAAACTGAGCAACGTGAAAGCTGTCATTTGTCCATGTTTACATCACAAATGACAACCTAGACAAAACATGAACTGTTAAATTGAATATACCAGATGGCATTTTTAAACGATGCTGGAGCATAACTTAATACACTACAGTGGAATGGGAAATGAACATTTTGAGGGCAACTATTGTGTGTAGTCTGTGCACTCGTTATTTAAAATATCCTATGAATTCCTTTAATAACCTATAACGGAAAAGAATCTGAAAAAGAATCCAGATCACTTTGCTGTACACCTGAAATTAACACAATATTGTAAATCAACTACCTCAATTTAAAAAATATCCTCTGAATAGACAGAATTTTCACAAAATCAAATAATGTAATCAAGCAAGTAACCTCCTAATGCAAACACCTTCATATTCTAAAACCCTGACAACCTTATATTAAATACCATTTCAAAGTAGTTTGGGCTCAGTTTTGACTTCCAACCTTCGAGGAAGGTTGTTGAATCCCACTTAAAAGGATGACTATCCTCTAATGAGAAAGACCACAAGAAACAAGAAAAAAACAAAAATACAACCATCAGTTATCTTCCAACATTTACTAAAGGAGGAGAGGTTTCAAAATAGTGTGTCAGCTGGCTGGAATTGTGGCGTGCCTTCTCCTTTATCTGTTCATTTGCTTAAGATCCATGTATTCATGTCTCTCACCAGCATAGTTTTCTGGGTGACCAAGGAAGATTTTTAACTAGATTACAAATGTGTCAGTATAAACCTCTATTCATGGAAAACTAAATGACTTATCTTCCATTGGTCACTGAAAGGAATCAAGGAATCATGGTTGCCTTACTCTCCTGGTTAAATGGCTATGGTTTGGGGGATCTGGGCTGATTCTGTTTCTATTCCCCTGTTTATCCCTACACCATACAAAACCCCACTTCTTCATGCAGCCAGTGAGTCTGAAGTGGGACGGGTCTGGAGGTACCAGGAGAAGCACGTTCTGGGGCACTTGGAGAAAACGACTAAAATGATTCACAGTTTGGGAAACAGTCCTCACAATGAAAGAAGTAAAAGAATGTAGATATATTGTGCCTTAAGAGAAGAAGGCTGAGGGCAGAGATAGGAATCTATTCCTAAGGGAAAGGGATGACTGTTGACAGGCGAATGACAAGGATCTGGCGACCATAAGCCTACGAGTGGAGCCACACCGACCTCGACAGGAGATGCTTCTTGTGAGCTGCAATTCCCTGATGCCTTCTAGAACATTGCCAGTGTACAAGAGGCAGGGCAGCAAGCAGTGTAGGCACAGACTCTGAGCCTCAGTTTCCTTGCTTGTAAGATAACAATAATAGTGCCTGTCTCATTAAGTGTTTATGAGGATTCTGTTTGTTATGATATGTAAAACGCTTGAACCAGCGTCTGGCACATAGTCAGTGCTACGTCTTTGCTATTGTGTTTTGTTAGTTTTACATTAACTGTAAGCACTTGCTCTATTTCCATCAAGATGAAGAAGTTTGGGGATTAAGTTGAAGTGCATGAAATCGAAGTGAGATGTCGCATATAACAAAATTAGTTATCAAGCAGGAACGGAAATTTTGTCCTTTGGGGTTGGCCTGATTTTGTTGTTCTTTGAGACAGCGTTTCTGAGTTGGTGTGAACACATCCTTTCTAGAGGGTAGGGTGCATACAGGATGACCCACTGAGTTCTTCACACCAGCTGATTTGGTACCAACAATGTGACCACACCAGCCCTGGACAGAGAAATTTCTCCTAAATGTAGCTCATAAAAAACATCTCCTGTCAAGATCTATGTTGTTTTACTTGAGTGCATATGGCCAACAGACCTTTACTCTCTACCAGTCAGTAAACATGTGTGATGGCGGCTCCCTCTATGGCAGGAGGGGGTGAAGAAGTGTCTCTGAATCCAAACTTTACAAAGGATGTGAGCAGGCTCTGTGTGTCTCTGCTGTCCATGTCAGTCAATAAAATTAGATCCTTACATCTCCCTTTCCTTGAAGGCATTTAATGAGTTACATATTCATTGCTTTAAGAAGCACACTCGAGTAACAATACAGCTCGTGGGCAGAAAAAAGAACTACTCAGGCTGGGTTTTGATGCCATAAAAACTTGGTGATAGGAAGTAACCTCAAACACTGGTGAAATCTTCTGAACGAAGTGGGAGTCTGCGTGCTGAAAGGCTGCAGGATCCCTTCCGAGGGGGAGCTGCTCACTGGTAGACAGATGTGGCTCAGTGGGTGTTTAAATCCTGGAGATCCTTGACATTTTCAGATTCAACTATGCATAGTAGACCACTGGGGAGCAACCTCAGGGGTCTATGCCGTGTAATCATTTATAATTCTGCTGCAAGGTGGGAGCTCCTGACAGGCCACATAGGTAGTGATGGGACACGGTGATCTACTGTAGGGCAGTCCAACATATTGTCAAAATTGGGACCAATGACATACTGGACAAATTGGGACCACTTTTGAGAATAAAATTGGTGCTATTAATAATTACAACAAGACCATAGGCATAAACTGAGTCTGTCTTGGGCAAGGAGAGACATATAGTCAACCCCACTCAATGTCCAGCACTGGAATCCTCTTTTTGCATAAGCTGCATCTCTGATGAATTACTTTTTAAAAATTTTTTCTTTACTTAAAATAGCAATAAAATGAGAAAGAAAATTTGAATTCAGTTTGGTTAACTTGTATGTAGGTTTGCAGACAAAACAGCTAACTGCAGGAAGGCAGGGGGATATCGAAACATGTCCATTTTGGAGATTCATCAAAACCTTGCCCTAGAACCTTTGTGAGCCTCCCAAGAATTTACTGAACTTTCAAACACAGCATAAATCTGAAGATTGTATGTCCTAACCCTATTTCTATCAAATTGGGTCAGGACGCAAATAACAAGATGACCACCTGAGTACAGCTCCAAACAACATCACAAGGGTGTGTTCTTCATATCACTAAAGTAAAATGATTAGTGGGTCACTGGTGATATTGATGTCTCGTAAGAAATGAATCATTTAACTTGGAAAATTTTGGAATCTTCATATAGAAGATTTTATATGAAGGGCTGTTTTTATATGATGCTTCCATCATATAAAAACAGCCCTACTAAGGCTTCTGGGTAAGAGGAAATAGGCCAATAATTAACATACGCTGTACACTCACTGTGCCGGGCTGTTTGCTAGACTCTTCGTAGATGTGCTCTGATTTAATCTCCACAACTCTGTAAAAGAGATTTTATCCTCACTTAGCTGCTTGAGAAGTCAGGAAGTTTGCGTAACTTGCTGAAGGAAAGTCATTTATATTTTCATTAAACACTTTTACACAATCGTGGTCAGAAGGCATGCTTAAGGTTGGCAGCAGATAATCAACTTTCATCTTCTCTTCACCTGGGAAGGGGAAGAATAATTATTTGCTGCCTCTGAGAAACCACTACTATTCAATCTGTCACGCACCGACAAAATTGAAGAGATGAATTAGACTAAGATCAGTGCTTTCCTACAAACTAACCTCTCTATGTATTGGCTGTCATGTTGTTCCTCCATGTAAGTTTTCAGGAAATCTGGAGGAATTCTGGGGCATCCTAAGTGACATAAACAAGGCAGTGGTTTGCAAATATTTTACTACCAATATTAAGAAAGTCCCACTTTGGGTCATCTCTTTCCTAGTCTTCAACATCTGTGTTGAGTCATTAAAATGAAGAGGAAGAAATTGGCATTAAGAGGTGTAATGGGAAGAAACAGTGGCTATCAACTGCAGCCAAGAAGTAACTGAAAGGCACTCTGTTACAAATGCAATGATAAAGAAGCATGGAGAGCACCAGTCTATTTTAAAACTAGATACCAACGTGCAGTAGCTGACTCCCAGATGAACTCGCTTTAGGTTAGATGGTGAACAGACTGAGATTTACACTGTAGTAATTACCTATAATTATTATTTGGATTTTTTTAACATAAAAGGAAACAGGATATAGTTATGCTGCAATAATCCACTTATATACTGTTTTCATTAATTCTGTCTAAGATAGGAGATGGGAGGGTGTGAAGAAGAATATTCTTCAGTCAAAGCTTTAAATGAAAATATGTCTCGTTTGGGTGCTTCCCTGGTGGCGCAGTGGTTGAGAGTCCGCCTACCGGTGCAGGGGACACGGGTTCGTGCCCCGGTCCGGGAAGATCCCACATGCCGCGGAGCGGCTGGGCCCGTGAGCCATGGCCGCTGAGCCTGCGCGTCCGGAGCCTGTGCTCCGCAACGGGAGAGGCCACAACAACAGTGAGAGGCCCGCGTACCGCAAAAAAAAAAAAAAAAGTCTTGTGTCCCCACAAGTCAGATTAATAAAATGATCTGAGATTTTTAATGCATATATGAAACACTGGAAGTCTGGCACTGGCAGATTTCAAAAGTAAAAGAGTAACTTGACAAACCTAGCAAAGATCTGATCTATGTGTCCACCTGGGCAGTGTGTTCAAAGAAGAAAAAATGTTTTTGGCTGACTTTCTCCAGGACACACCTTCACTCTGGAAACTCCTTTAGTAGAAACAGACTTCCCACTCATCCCATGCCCTCTGGCAAACTCCGGCTCATCATTCAAGATGCAAAGGAAAAAAAAAAAAGACAATACAAAATTTTCATAGGATTTGGAGCAACTGAAACTCTTATATTTTGATGTTGGGAATATAAAATTATGCAATCACTTTGGAAAACAGTGTGGAAACTCCTATACATTAAACATACAATTACCTTATGTCTATTAAAAAACTCATAAAAAAAAAAAGAAAGATGCATCTCAAATGTCACGTCTGCTGTGAAGCGTTCTCCAGCCCCAAGGCAAAGGTTTGTGATCTCTTACTGAGTTCCTTAGTCCCTTGTACAGGATACCTTTCCCACGCTCTAGCACACCATGTTAGCATCAAGAGAGGTCTGCCTCCAGCACATCATCCCACTGACCCCGGGATGATTCTAGCGACCTGAAGGGTTAGACATGGGATCTGTTCCTCATTCAACATCCAGGAAAATGATGTGCACACTTAGTAGAAGGCTTCTGTTCAGTACAGGGCAAACAAGTAGCTGGCAAATAAATGTTCGTGTGTGTGTATGTTGTCCACTAGGCTGTGAGTTCCTTGAGCCTCGGTTTTAGGACTTATTTATTTTTTTGTAATCTGTGCTTATATAATACAGATTACATGTGCCTCATACATAAATGTATGTTCATGCAATAAACTTCAGTGAAAATAATGTAACCACTCTCTTCTTCTAAAAATGCCATTTCTCAAGTCTCTATTTTCTAGAATCCATCCAGATTTTTAAATGTTTTTATTTTTATTATAACTGAGGTAGCTTCCTTTTTTTTTTTTTTTTTTTTTTTTTTGCGGTACGCGGGCCTCTCACTGTTGTGGCCTCTCCCGTTGTGGAGCACAGGCTCCGGACACGCAGGCTCAGCGGCCATGGCTCATGGGGCCCAGCCGCTCCGCGGCATGCGGGACCTTCCCGGACCGGGGCACGAACCTGCGTCCCCTGCATTGGCAGGCGGACTCTCAACCACCGCGCCACCAGAGAAGCCCTCCACTTGTATTTCTAATAGGCATCGCAAGACTGTCATGGCCAAAACAGAGCTATGGATTTCACCCTCACCCCACCCACAAAATTGATCCTCCTCACTTTTCCCATCTCAGTATCTTCAATATGTATCTTGTATCTCCAATCTCAAGTCTGACCATGGCCATCACCCTGGTCCAGGCCATCATCATCTCACCTGAATGACTTCCATCTAGTCTCCCTGTTCCCATCCTTGTCCCCCTAAAAGTTACAGAGCCCTTCAAATAGTAATCATATCATGTTAGTCCCACACTCAAAAGTCTCCAATCGTTTCTCAAGATACTGAGAACAAAATCCAAGCTCCTTCTCAGGGGTTCCAATGTTCCACACAGTCTGGACCCTGCCTGCCTCTCTGATTTCATTTCCTACCTCTCCACCATATTCATGGGGGCCACGCGCCTTTCTGTTCCAGGAATCTGCCAGGCCGTTCTCCTCTGGGGACTCTGCATTTCTCCTCTTCACCCCCAGTGCGCTGCCAGGTTTCTCCTGCCCGCTCCACTCTAGTCATGCCAGTCTCAGCCTAAGCACTGGCTCCGCAGAGAAGCCTTCCCTGGACAGCCCTCTACAGTAGATCTCCGCATGCTCTCTGGAACATGCACGATGCTGTCTGCTTTGAAAATTATTTTGTTCATTGTCTATCCCCCGCCCAACCGGAATGCAATCTCCATGAGAGCAGGGACCTGGCCTGTCTCACTCACTGCTGTACCCCCAGCTTCTAAAATGGACAGGGACTTAACTTGTGGAAAGAAGAGGGAGGAATTCAGGGGGAAAAAACCCCACAGTGCCAGTGGGAAGCCTGACGTTTAGCACAGTCGTCAGGAAGCGGCTCTGTAGACACGTGATGCTTTCTTTGTTGTCAGCCACAGGGATAAGCGAGGACGACACACAAAGAACAATCCGGTGACAAATGTGCAACAGTTTGCTCTGTGGCGACATCCCCGACACGGAAGTGTGTGTGTGCTGGCAGAGCAGATGTTCTCCACACTGCCTGAAGGGCCAACACAGCTGTGCTGGACATGTGACCTGCTCGAAAGAGTGGGCAGGGCTCTCACCTCGTAGAATAGATTCTCACTGACTGAAAGCACTGCAGCAGACACAAAACGTGCTGTACCGAAGAGACAGCCCGACCTTTCCGTACAATGGAAAGAGGCTGAAGAATTTATCTATTTCAGAAATTAGGCATCTTGATTCTACCCTGACCCAAAGCTGGGTCACGGTGACTACTCAGCTCCCACTTCAGATACATATATTTTATTTACCTTTGGTTTCTCAAATTATGTCCTCCTGATACTGATATCACAGGCCTGAGCCCCTCGAGACACAGCTAAAATGGTGTTTATATACCAAAAACACTCCAAAGGCCAGCCTACAATGAATTTCATTGCTTTTGGACATTTTAACGTCCAGTGCAAAATATAACATAATCTGTGTAATGAATACGTGGTAACTGCTCATCCTTGTAGAATTATCAGAGCCACCGGCATGGTACTAACCCCACAGCAGTTAACGTGGCTGTAACTCCTTAGAGACTGATCCAGCCTCCTCTGTAGAAGCACATGATATGCTCTTAGTTGAGAATCTAGAAGACTGTTTACTCTCTCCCTCCGTCACCATCCGCCTCATCTAAAGATATCTAATTTTTTGCTTGCCAGTCATTTCTAGGGGAATTAGAAGTGCTCATCCTGCTTCTGGTTGAGTCCTTAATTTCATGTGGTATGGAGGAAGCACGTGGGCTTTGAAATCATGCACACTGGGTGACCTGGACACTTCTGTCATCCATGATTTCCTCTGGTGTTTGATATCTCTGTATTTGGCCCTTCCATGATCAACAAGGCACAGTTTGGCCATCTCCTATCACAAGCAGGAAATGCTTCTCTGTGAAGTTCCTTGTGTCACACAGCACACCTGATAGTGACAGGGGCTATGGCGGAAGAGATCCACCTCAAAGTTCTGTGATGAGGTTACTGGAGCAGGGGAATGTGACTGAGACTGAAATGAAAGACAACATCCAATGGAGCCAAGTTTTGAGATGAGACAGTTAGGAATTCGAGCTCTGGCATCAAAATGCCAGATTTTGCCACGTACTGGCTGTGAGATATCAGATGACTAACAACTTCCATAGTCTCCATTTCTGAAAATGAGAAAAAATACAGCACCTACCTTGTAAGCTGCTGAAAAGGATTAAATTAGGTAATATATGTGAAGGGTTTAACATAGTCCTGGCATATGGTAAGTAGGTCAATAAATCTTGGCTTTCACTTTAGCAATACGGAGAATTTGAATTTCCAGATGCCATCTACTGATAAATGGTGAGCAAACGCATCATTAGTTATAGTTTGACGACTTCATTGGAAGGATTTGGTCAAGAAAGTCCAAGGTTCTTCCTGCCCGGTATTTCCAGTTTTCCTGGAAGGGTTAGAGGAAGGAGGGAGCGTACCAGCAGAGGCATTATGCCACAACCAATTACCTGGGGGTCTAACACACAGGTGCCCTGGCATGGCTACTACATGAGAAAGTAATGACAGAAATACCCACTTCATAGGATAACTGTAAGAATGAAGTGTGATAAATTACTTGAAACTACCTGGAGTCTAAGAAGTCATTTTCTTTTCCGCTTTCCTTTGCATGGTTTGGAAAATGTTTCAAGTTTTTATTTGGTAGCTTACAGAATGTTTTTAACCTAAAATCTAAAGAGATTGTTTCTTTCCATGATAAATTCTTGGAATGCTATTGTTTATTAAACATTTTTTTCTACTAATCTCCCCTTCCTTTTCACTCTTTGATCCTTTCTTTCCCCTATAGACCCTCCCTTTCTCACATTCCTTTAATTTACATTTTGTTGCAAAATCCTGGTGAGCTTTATTGTGGCACCAACCACAGAGTGACTTTTTTAAATGGTCATTTTCTACAGAAAAGAGTAGAATCCTAGCAAGATGCATCCTGCCACACTCTGATAGACACCCTTTTCTGAATTAAAAAAAAATGGCTCTTTTGGTATTCTATGCAAATGAACTTGAATCTAAGTTGGAAACACATTTAGCTGTCTCCTCAAGCAAACATGTCTTTTCAATGTCAGAATTCTTGAAAGCCCTTGAATAAAAATTCACTTCCCTCTAGAGTTGTATTGATGTATTTTTAATATTGCTATATTTCTTTTATTGTTGCATAAAAATGCATTCTAATTTTGTTTGTAGTTTATAATAAAAAGGAACCAAGGGAAAAACTAGTGAGAGTCTATTGAAAGAGTTAAATCATTTCCCTACAGCTTTCCTAAGCGGAACTGATAGTCTTAGCCTGACTTAGAGAGCTGGAATAGAAAGGCTGCCAACATCTGTTTTGGTCAGAGACAGATAAAAGAGACTAATTCATAGCGGGAATAACCCATGTATGGCATTCTGTATTCCATTACCCTTTTCACAAAAAAATACGCATGATATAGATAGACAGATATATTTCTACCTAAACTTTTCCACAGTGAGATGAAAGAAAGGTGAAAGGCTCAAAAGAGTTATGACTGATTTATTTACCTTAGAATGAAGCCAGGAGGCATGGTACATCAACAGTACCACCACCACCTTGCAAGGTTGGGTCTCAGACATTTAGCAAAACTGATCTTAAAATCTAAAAATACAGAAGTGAAAATAACTTTTCAAATACCTGTGGAAACATAGGTCAGTGCTGACATAAACAACTGAAAGGCAGGAATAATGCAAAGCCCTCATTTTATCCATTCGTTTCAACTTTCTCTCCATTAAAACTAATTCAAGAACTGCTAACACAGAGCCAGATGAACTCGTCTGAGACCCTCTTTTCTCATTATCAACAAAGGTGCTAACAGGCAGGCAACAGAAGGAGTAAGCTATGTGGAAAACTGATGAAATGCGTCAGCCACATAGAAATAATCAGGACTTTCCTGAATCAAGAGATCAACACCAGAAGAAAAAAAGAATTTTGCATTTGACATGAGTGCAACTGTGGAGGTGGGGAGAGAGATTTGGTTTCTTCGGTTGGTCAGTTGGTTGGCTGGCTGGGGATGAAGACTGTCAGATCCATTTCCTACCTAAGAATCCACAAAAATCCCTCAGTAGCCAGGGTCATCAAGAAATGTGTTGAACTCTGAATTTACTTCAGACAAGTAGTTCAGGGTTAAAATCGATTTCATTTTTTGACATGAATCTTTGCATGATTGGAAGTGTTGTGATAAGTAGAAGGTTTATGATACACTTTTGACAATGAACAGGAAAATCTTGAGTCAAAGCAGCCCAGTGGATGAACTACATGCCACAGTTTTTTGTTTTTTGGGGTTTTTTTTGAAGTACACGGGCCTCTCACTGCTGTGGCCTCTCCCGTTGCGGAGCACAGGCTCCGGACGCGCAGGCTCAGCGACCATGGCTCACGGGCCCAGGCGCTCTGCGGCATGTGGGATCTTCCCGGACCGGGGCACGAACCCGTGTCCCCTGCATCGGCAGGCGGACTCTCAACCACTGCGCCACCAGGGAAGCCCCATGCCACAGTTTTGACATCCAGAGCCTGTGATTCCCATGAGAGGAAAAGCTCCACCTTGGATACTCCAAAAGCAAAGGGGACGGGCACTCTTGTTCTTCTGGAGGTTTGAATTCTCTTCTCCTACTTAAAAATTAAACATGAGCTCTTCATGACTAATCCTACTCTTTCACTCTTCTACCTCTTTCCTTCTTTCTTTTCTTCTTGGTCCTCTTTTTCACCCTCCCTTTCTCTCTGATTGCCTTGGAAACTGGTCACAGTCTAGGTGGGGAATATGTCTTATACCTGAATACTGGAATTCAAGCTCATTGGAGGCTGAGACTGTACAATGAGCCTGTGATTGGGACCACCCCAAGGTCCCATACTGAGGAAGTAGCTATGTCAGAGGAGAAGCAGCTCTTGCACAGGGACGGTCAGGCTGATGTGGTATATTGTTTCTTATTCCTCAGAATCTGAAAACATTTGCTCATGAGCAACTGTCTTGTTAAATAACAACTGTAGTATTTAATACTCAGAACATAGTATAAATGTTTTATCTTTCTGAATTCTTTAAACATCTAGAGCCTTAATTAATCAGAACTCAATGAGACAGAACATTACCACCACCCCACCTCCCCCAAAAAATTGTTTTTAGAACTTTTTGGTCATCCCACTTAATGAGAAAGATATAAACTTGAAGTGATTCACAGAGACCACAGACATGATTGATAAAAATGTCTCCATGTGCACTTAAGACAGTAGACATGCAGGCCAATCTCTTAAATCTTCTACAGGCAGAGCATACAATACTGAACACATTCGTATTCGGAATCTTAATCCTGAAGCAGAACAGAGCCATGATAATGGAAGAAATATTAATATGTTCTCTGTTCTTACTAAAGCAAGAAAAACTGCTACTGCCCTTCAGAAAGACTTTCAACAAGAGAGAAGATTCTTTTTTCTTTGCATTCCAGATAACTGAATTTCTTTTTTCATCTGCCAAAGAATGTCAGTGCTCTGATCCTTCTAAGAAATCTGGGAGTAGTAGCCTGGAATTATTTATGATTTATGCCTACTGCCATCAAGGATTTGAGGCCCGGAAATCAAAGAATTGATACGAGCAAGATGCTAGACTCTTCCCTTGACTTTTGGACCAAAGATGTGTGCTTCCTTTACTCTAACTGTAGAACAAGAGACAGAAAGTGATAGGATGACAGAGTTTGAAGGGACCTTTACTCCTGGAAACTGTAGATCATTTTACAGAAAACTACGTCCCAGAGAAGTAATATAACCTGTCTAAGGCCAAAGGGCTCAGCAGCAGCAGAACTGGGAGTAAAACCAGGTCCCCTGACTCCACATGTTTTCCCACTGGCCCAGACAATCTTGCCTCTGTTCAGGAACCGTTATCAGGCTGAGACCATTTTGTAAAGTCTGTGAATGCTGGAACATGCCCTGGAAGTACAAAATATTATCCAATTTTCCTTTAAATGCCAAGTTCCACCCTGATACTTAGACTAATACATAGGGCACCTCAAACGGGTCATAAACCAGCACCTCAGCTACCATGCGGCCACCATCATGTTCTTCCTTTCCCTGGCATTGTCCCTGGGGTTACTGTCCCTGGAGAAGCCATTGATCAAATGGGGTCCAACGAGCCCCTGCCTCTGAAAGCATCACGCCCACCATTAGGCTTCCAGGTTGCCTTCCCTGGGTGGTGAGGGTGGGGAGCGGGGGGGTAGTCTGGCTCCTATGCTGTGGGCCAGAGCTGGCGGCACTGGCAGATACCAGACTGTTCAGCTGAGGGTGCGGGTGCATAGAAAGGAGGGATAATAGGCTGTAAACTGAAGAGGGCCTGAAGCATGTGTTGGGAGATGGAATATGGCCCCATGGTTCCAGGGTACCAGAGAAAAAGAATGCCACAGGAAAGCAGCCCAAAGAAATAGCTGGATCTTTTGCTTTTCACATGGAGTCTTATGATGCGTAAGATCCACCCTTAGGGCCAGTGGGGTGATGGCTAGAAAGACTACCTCTCTCTTCCCTTCTGTGCCACCTCAAGCAGGCCAGGTACCTACGTCCCTCACTTGTGCCATAGCCCCTCCTTCAGTATCTAACACAGGGGAAACTTCGGCTCTGGGAAAACAGAGGAAAACTCCAAACACGAGTAGGAAACAACTCTATTTGTGGGCGGTGGTGTGCTAGAAAAAGTTTAACAATCAGCTCTCTGGGGGGAAAAAAAAAGTATGCATAAGTTTAGTATAAATTTTACTGATATAAAGAATGTGTGGCTATAATTTATAAATATAATAAAATACATAAACCTGTATTATAAATTCTATGTAGACAATTGATTTCTCACAGAATGCTTTCCTTGATTTTTATCTAAGTTTTGTATCCTTAGCCAACCTACGGTTGCAATTATCAAACAAGTATAATTTTCACAGGAACGCTGGTTAATATTTTCATGTGTCTTGAGTACTAAACATCTAAGACATATATAGTAACCACACTTGTTCATTCATGACATAAGCAACTTCTTTGCTGAATCAGATAATAGTGTTTGAATACTGGAAGAATATTTCCTCAGTTTGGGGGACTATTCACAATGTAATGAGTACAGGTAAGACACCTGAGTAAATTTAGTATACATTATTATTATTAACATTTTCTCCATCACTTTCTCAGGTCTAAATAATCAACAAAACAATAAATCAAGTCCTGATTTGTAGTCAATTTCTGTGATGTCAATACTGCCATCATGCTTATTTCAAACCACCTATGTGATGTCACTGAAGGTGGGGCTGTGAAGAGACACACAGCAGCACACTGTTATATGACATGTCCTCTGTACAGGTGTGACAGATGTAAGCGACCTCAAGAGCAGAGTATATTATATTGAAAAGTAGTAAAATAATTAGAAAGTGGTAAGTTTAGGGTATTTGCTACCTTTGTTTTTAATATAACTTATATAATTGTTAGTCTATATAATTTAATTTTAAATAGTGGTTGTGTTTGACGATTGGCTCACAAAACTCCTAAAACCTTAACAATCAGCTCTCATAAGTTGGTACTACCTGGCTCCAGCACTCCACTGAGGGGAAAAGACATTCTCTGGAAAATAAAGTCTCAGGAAAAAGATTACTATTTCATAAGATATATGTTCATATTAAGTTATAAAGCCATTTATTAAGAAACTGAATTTTCAAAACCCTTATCCGGTGAGTAGATTTGACATTTCTGTCCAAGCATGTGTGGAATTAGATCCCCCCATTTCCTCCACAGCCTTTAACCACCCTCACCGACTTTCCCACAGACACCCACTGCTCAGAAGGGATTCATTTAACACAGCTCATGAGAGCTTCACCTTGTCCTTTCCAAAATAACTCTCCCTGGAGCCAATTTTTTAGTGTAATTTATTCCAAACCTTTGATGGGGAAACTTGTACTCTTGAAGCTGTTCAGATGTGTAGCCAGCGAGGAGCTCCTGGGCCACGTTGGCTGTTACAGCTACAGATGCCGTGGCCAGCCCTGACGCCCAGGGACAACACATGGGTTTATAACATTCCTGGAGGGATAGCTGATCCACAGCCTGTAAATGAATGCATTATGCTTATCCACGTACATGTTTTTCATCTGTGACAGGTATTTTATGGACTGGAGGCTTCATTTAAACGTTACATGATCCTCCTTTAATAAGTAGTGTGAATATTCAGTATAACTGAAACAAGAAAGATGGCCTTTGTTTCAGCATAACTGGTTCAAAAATGAAAGAACTCACCACAGACTAGAGCTTCATCATCAAAAAGATCAGTTACGTTAGAAGGTACGATCACACATCTATCACAGTGTAATCATAATGAAAGAAACATAAATGATGTGAGGATTTTTGCCTTTCTATATTGTCATCTTGAACTCCTCAGACATAGAAGCTAGAGAAATACACCGTGGGTCAAATCACTAACTTGGCTTAACTAAAAGCAAGGCCAAGATGAATCAATTAAAAATGCTAAGTTACAAAATACTTTTTACCAAACACATTTAAAAAAAATTAGTTTGCATTACCAACTATCAAGTAGAGCTCTTACATCCACAGTTTTAATGTGTGGGAGATTAATGTCAACTAGGGAATCTATAACCTAATCTTAAAGAATCTGTACCTGTAGCATTTAGCACAATGTCTGGCTAAACCCTCAAAAGGAGTTTCAAGAATGAATGAATTGGGGGGAGGAGTCAAGATGGCAGAGTAGGAGGACAATGAGGTCACATCTCCTCACCACTAGGGCACCTACCAGGGGCTGGTGGGGGACCTCGGACACATAAAGGGACAGGAGGAATCCCTGCGTGACCCGGTAGGACATGGGGGTGAAGGAGGAGGGGAAGGAAAAGTGGAGGTGGGATGGGACCGGCACCCCTGAGGGGTGGCTGGGGGAAGAGAGAGTTTCCCATGATCAGAGGGGCACACCCATGGTGTGGGGACCAGCAGGGATGGGGAGAGACCTTCAGGGGATTGGGGGATCGGAGGGGAACACAGACAGCATTTCCCTCACCTGCTCAGGCGGGGGAGCCTACTGGGGTCCCGGGTCTGAACCTCCGCCCTCCAGGGTGCCCTCCAGCCATGCTGAGCCTAAGCCCCGCCCCCACCCTCCAAGGCCTTTGCTGGCTGTGCCCCTGAGACTAAGGACCACCCCCCAACACCAAGGCCTATTCTGGCCTTTTTTTTTTTTTTTTTCCCATTGTGGTTCTGTTTTGCCTGTTGTTGTCATTTCATGTGTATATTTATTTTTTCCAATATATTTTTTATTTTTCTATTTTTATTCTTTGTTATTTTTCTGCTCCTTTTTTTTGTTGCCTTTTTTGATTTGTTTTGTTTTTTGGCTGTGCCACATGGCTTGTGGGATCTTGGTTCCCAGGCCAGGGGTCGGGCCTGAACTCCTGTGGTGAGAGCGCTGAGTTCAAACCGCTGGACTAACAGAGAACCTAAGACTCCAGGGAATATTAATTGATGTGAGGTCTCCCAGAGGTCCTCATCTCAGCACCAAGACCCGGCTCCACCCAACTGCCTGCAAACTCCAGTGCTGGATGCCTCAGGCCAAACAACCAGTAAGACAAGAACACAGCCCCACCCATCAAAAAAATGAGATGACAAAAAAATATGTTACAGACAAAGGAGCAAGGTAAAAAAACTACAAGACCAAATAAATGAAGAGGAAACAGGAAACCTACCTGAAAAAGAATTCAGAGTAATGATCATTGAAGATGACCCAAAATCTCAGAAACAGAATGGAGGCATGGATTGAGAAGATACAAGAAATGTTTACCAAAAACCTAGAAAAACTGAAGTACAAACAAACAGTGATGAACAACACAGTAACTGAAATGAAGAATACGCTAAAAGGAATCAATAGCAGAATAACTGAAGCAGAAGAACGAATAAGTGAGCTGGAAGATAGAATGGTGGAAATAACTGCTGGGGAGCAGAATGAAGAAAAAAGAATGAAAAGAAATGAGGACAGTCTCAGAGACCTCTGGGACAACATTAAACGCACCAACATTCAAATTATAGGAGTCCCAGAAGAACAGGAGAAAGAGAAAGGGTCTGAGAAAATATTTGAAGAAATTATAGTCAAAAAATTCCTTTGGTTGGAAATAGCCAACCAAGTCCAAAAGTGCAGAGAGTCCCATACAGGATAAACCCTAGCAGAAACACACCCAGACACATATTAATCAGAGTAACAAAAATTAAATTCAAAGAAAAAATATTAAAAGCAGCAAGGGAAAAGCAACAAACAACATACAAGGGAATCCCCATAAGGTTATCAGCTGGTTTTTCAGCAGAAACTCTGCAGGCCAGAAGGGAGTGGCAAGATATATTTAAAGTGATGGAAGGGAAAAACCTACAACCAAGATTACTCTACCCAGCAAGGATCTCATTCAGACTCAACAGAGAAATCAAGAGCTTTACAGACAAGAAAAAGCTAAGAGAATTCAGCACCATCAAACCAGCTTTACAACAAATGCTAAAGGAACTTCTCTAGGTGGGAAACACAAGAGAAGAAAAAGACCCACAAAAACAAACCCAAAACAATTAAGAAAATGGTAATAGGAACATACATATTGATAATCACCTTGAATGTAAATGGATTAAATGCTCCAACCAAAAGACACAGGCTTGCTGAATGGATACAAAAACAAGACCCATCTATATGCTGTCTACAAGAGACCCACTTCAGACCTAGGGACACACACAGACTGAAAGTCAGGGGATGGAAAAAAGATATTCCATGCAAATGGAATTCAAAAGAAAGCTGGAGTAGTGATATTCATATCAGATGAAATAGACTTTAAAATAAAGACTGTTACAAGAGACAAGGAAGGACACCAAGAAGAAGATATAACAATTATACATATTTATGCACCCAACATAGGAGCACCTCGATACATATGGCAAATGCTAACAGCCATAAAAGGGGCAATCAACAGTAACACAGTAATATGGGGGACTTTAACACTCCACTTACACCAATCGAGAGATAATCCAAAATGAAAATAAATAAGGAAGTACAGTTTGAAATGACACAACAGACCAGATAGATTTCATTGATATTTATAGGACATTCCACCCAAAAGTGGCAGAGTACACTTTCTTCTCAAGTGCACATGGAACATTCTCCAGGATAGATCACATCTAGGGGTGCAAACCAAGCATCAGAAAATTTAAGAAAATTGTATCAAGTATCTTTTCCGACCACAACGTCATGAGATTAGAAATAAATTACAGGAAAAAACTGTAAAAAACACAAACACATGGAGGCTAAACAATACACTACTAAATAACAAAGAGATCACTGAAGAAATCAAAGAGGAAATTAAAAAATACATAGAAACAAATGACAACGAAAAAATGACAACCCAAAACCTACTGGATGCAGTGAAAGCAGTTCTAAGAAGGAAGTTTACAGCAATTCAATCTCACTTCAAGAAACAAGAAAAATCTCAAATAAACAATCTAACCTTACACCTAAACTACTAGAGAAAGAAGAAGAACAACAACAACAGCAACAAAAAAAACCCTAAAGTTAGAAACAAAGAAATCATAAAGATCAGAGGAGAAATAAATGAAATAAAAACGAAGAAAATAAGAGCAAAGATCAATAAAACTAAAACCTGGTTCTTTGAGAAGATAAATAAAATTGATAAACCTTTAGCCAGACTCATCAAGAAAAAAAGGGAGAGGACTCAAATCAATAAAATTAGAAATGAAAAAGGGGAAATTACAACTGACACCGCAGAAATACAAAGGATCAAAAGAGACCACTACAAGCAACTCTATGCCAATAAAATAGACAACCTGGAAGAAATGGACAAATTCCTGGAAAGGCACAACTTTCCAAGACTGAACCAGGAAGAATTAGAAAAAATATAAACAGACCACTCACAAGTAATGAATTGAAACTGTGATTAAAAATCTTCCAACAGGGACTTCCCTTGTGGCACAGTGGTTAAGAGTCCACCTGCCGATGCAGGAGACACGGGTTCGATCCCTGGTCCGGAAAGATGCCACATGCCACGGAGCAACTAAGCCCATGCACCACAACTACTGAGCCTACGCTCTAGGGCCCACGTGCTACAACTACTGAAGCCAGTGCACCTAGAGCCCATGCTCTGCAACAAGAGAAGCCACCGCAGTGAGAAGCCCGTGCACTGCAACAAAGACCCAACGCAGCTAAAAAAAAAAAAAAAAGTTTGTAGTTTTACTTATGACACTAATTTTTAAAATAAACATTTCTCTATTAATATTATTAAAATTTAGGCCTTCACTAACTTATCATATTTTCTATTATAGGAGTTGATAACTAAGAAGTTACAGTACTCCTTTTTCCTGTCCAGAGTCCATTTCCCTTTCTGCCATTTCCCTGATGTTCTCTTTGGAAACTGTCTCTCCCCTTCTCACAGCGTAGTCCATCAGGCTACACTGAAGTTGACTCCAACCTCAGTCCACAGATGGGCATATGATCCAAACCTGGCGAGTCCGAGCACTCCATCCTGCTGTCCATAGTAACTGATTTGGGGATGGGCATGTGATCCACTCTGCACCAAAAAAATATATTCCCAAGACTTTTGCTGCAACTATTATGAGAGAGATGCTCTCTTTCTGTTAGTGTGCTGATCTGGTAGGTTGTAGGCCTGTGTTGATGGTAACCATATTCAGCTTAGGGCGAGAACCAGGTCAGGAATGAGCCAGTGCAGGAGAACGTGGAGCTGAGAGCTGGAAAAAGACAGTCCCGATGGATGACATTATCTGCACCTGCACAGTGACTAAATGCTGCTCTACTCTTCGACTTTCCAATTTCATAAACCTGTAATTGAGATGGGTTTCTGTCACTAACAACCAGATGAGTCTATTCTACAAGCTTCTCTATGCTTATTTTCAAAGCATGTTCTCCTTGTTTTATATATATATATATATATATATATATATATTTTTTTTTTTTTTTTTTTTTTTTTTTTTCCGGTACGCGGGCCTCTCACTGTTGTGGCCTCTCCCGTTGCGGAGCACAGGCTCCGGACGCGCAGGCTCAGCGGCCATGGCTCATGGGCCCAGCTGCTCCGCGGCATGCGGGATCCTCCCGGACCGGGGCACGAACCCGCGTCCCCTGCATCGGCAGGTGGACTCTCAACCACTGCGCCACCAGGGAAGCCCTCTCCTTGTTATATTTTAAATCCCAGTGAAAGTACATAGGTTTCTTCAGTTGACAATATGTATAAACTCTTGCTAACCCTTCTGAACATTTTAATTAAGGACTTCGGCAATTCAGAAAGCCAAGAACTGAGTTTTTATAGAACCTACAAAGAAAAGGTTTTTCTGTGTCCCTTGATGGCCTCAAGAAGCTAAGACAGTAAATAACTCAAATCTTGGAAGACTGTTGATTCAAGAAATCCTTTCTCCATACAGGGCTCTGTGTACTGGTTAAGTAATACCCATCACCACCAAAAACAGGGATCTAGAAATATGGTGTTAGGGTGGCCAGACGTACAGAGATACACAAAGTGAAAAACCCAGAAGATTGCCATTCTTCTAGGATTCATGGAATACCTCACAAAACTCTTCTCTTCAAAGGGAAATTTTAAGAAAACTATTCCAAAACAATTTATCATCCCAAATGCTGCACTGTGGAATCAAAAAGGATTATAAAGGTGTGGAAAGGGGAGCCCTAAACTGGATGTGGTTCCTACTTCTGGTGCTTGCTATCTGTGTGATCCAGTATGTTAGCTTCAGTCTCTCCAGCTAGAAAATGGGGATGCTCTTCCCCATTTCTGCCTCATGAGAATCAATGGAGATAGTGTACTTTAAGTGCTCCAAGAGCTCTATAAATGAGCTGTCAACTATCATTTTCATCAACATTTTCATAATATTGTTGTGTTTACTGACAGAGTTCACATACTTAAAAGAAAATCTGGTGTGGTAAGCAGTTAGTATACAGGGTATTTATCCACAAACTCCCTACCTATGTACCTGAGACAGACTTACACAAGGGTCTAAGCACCTTGCAACAAGAGGATAAATAGCTTGGGTGCTCCTCCGCTTTGTGACCTGTGCTTAACTGTGGGTGGCATAGTGAATCTTGCTTTTCTATGCAAGGCAGTCTGTTAAGCACTATCAGAGTTACAAAGGTGTGTAAGACAGTCTCTGCTTTCTAAGAATATAGAGGCCAGCTGTAGAGCCAAACATATCTTACACCAAGCACAGCGTGAGTGCTAGAACAGATGGGCAAGCAAATGGCTATCTCAAATGGCTATCTTTAATCTATTTAACTAGATTAAATCTAGTTAACCTTCATCAAAAATGGGCATTTCCACACAATTTTGAAAATAGCTTGGGTTTTAGTAGCTGCTATGGAAGAAGACCCACAAGAAAAAGGAGAGACATCTGGAAAGGCACTGAGAAGTGAAAATGCATCAGGGATTCATGAAAAGGTTGGAGTTGGGGAATAAACTCTGAATGAAGGGTTTGTCAGATTGGGGAGGGCTTTGAACACTAGCAAAGAAGTTGGACTTTATTCCACAGACAATAATGAGCCACTACAGTGTTTAAATGAATAAGCTACAAAAACCAAGCTAAAATCTAAACGGAAAATGCAAGCATCGGTGTGAAGGATTTCTTGAATAGAAGAAAGAACGTTGGCAGGCAGAAAAAGTACAGAGTACTGTAATTTATCCAGGTGAGGAAATGTTAGAATCTGAATTATGCAAGTGCCAGTGGGCATGAGAATGAAGGAAAATATTTTAGCGACTTCTGCACATAAACTAAAAATATTACTAAATATTACTAAAAATATAAAAACTTGGATATGGGAAATAAAGCGAGGCACTGGTATTTCTTGATAGAATGACTGGGAAATTGATAATAATGCTGACCAAGGAGGAAATTCAAGTGCAGCCACACATTCGGAAAGGAAGGCACATTTTGTACCTTTGGGATTTTAAGTGCTGGTGACGTAGCGTAAGAGACATTGCAACGCAATTGAAAATGAAGATGTTAGTCAGGATGCAGGGTAGAGCTAGAGCTAGAAATCGTGAGATCTCCCAAGGAGAGACCGGAGAATGGTATTTGCGGTTATGTGGGAAAAGAGGAGCCAGTAGTGATTCACCACTTCAGAAGTGAAGAAGTTTTAAGAAGGGAGTGGTCCCTGAATAACAGGCTGCAGAAAGAAAGAAGAGAAGAGCATTTGCCCACGAAAAGCTCAATTTGACTTTAACCGAAAGCTTGAAATTTTTTTTTTAAATCTCATTTTATATATACAAATACTTTCGAGTTTTTCCATCCCCAGGACCAGGGCCAATTAATACACTAGCTGTAAAACTAGATACTATAGACAGGTGGTTTAAATAAGAATAATTATTTACATTTCTTAAATCCCAGGCACTGTCTCAAATGTTACTTTCCTGGCTTTTCTTCCCCCAAATTACTCTTTTTTTCCAAAACATACGAAAAAATGTATCATGACAGATTCGGGTGATTATTTTTTTAATTAATTTTTATTGGGCTATAGTTGAGATTATTTTTTAGTTTTACACGTTTAAGCACTTTTCTATTTTTAAAAATATTTTAATCAACTGTTTTTTCAAAACACTAACCTAGCAATTACAATTCAACAAAGCTTCCATTTGAAAAAATATATAATCACTTAGATAATGATAGATAATTCAAATTTACTTTAAAAAAGAGACAAAAGACGCTTAGGTTTCTTGCTGTCTTCTGGGAGCTCAGCAATGGGAGGGTCCAACCTATGGAGAGGAAAGCAAGGAGAACTCCTTGGTGGACAGATATTTTGACAGAAGGATGTTGCAGACTAGAAAAACTGCTTAGCAGAAAAGATCCTCATGGTGGTCCTTACAAGCTTTCTGGGAAAGCAACAGGATAAAGTCCTGGTGTCACGAATGTCCCCTTGGATCCACCAGCATCACAGAAACTTACTGGAGTGAGAGGTGGAAGAGCAAAACCTAGGCACCAAGGTGAGAATAGGAAAGGAGGGAAGGGAAAAAGTCTTTCCTCTGATGAGGGATGACCCTTTGGGGAGGACCATGCTGGATGCTCTAATGGGGAAGCCACTGGTAATTTCATGGACTTGATTTTTGTCCTAGTGATTCTACATTTCCAGGAATATCAGTCTTCAATGTATCTAGATCCACCTGCTTAGATATCTTTGCTTACTTCTTCTACTATAAAGTCTATTTCACTGTGAAGTCCAAGATGTAGTTAAATGGAAAGGTTAAGTGGAATTAACTTTCACCAGTCATGTCTTTTCTAGCCGTTCCTGATCACTTATGATTAAGGCTGACTTCTATTAAGAATAACTTGGGGTCATTAATGTCCATCTATGTTTAAACATTTCAAAAATTTCACACTTACTTTAGAAAGTTGCACAGCAAAATGTTTCTCTTTCTCTAGGCAGTTAATTTTTAACTGAGTGAAAACTTTTGCTCCAAAAAAAGAGAATTATATAAAGTTCAAGGGTGGCTGCCCATTCCATCATTTTCCAAAGAAATCTGCAGTAATGACAGCTGGACTCAAGCTGTTGGCTTCCAGTCTTATAGAGCTACTCTAGAAGAAGCCCAAGGCACAAATCCAAAACAGGCACAGCCTCTTCATGGCTCTGGTGGCCAACACAGAGGTGCTGCTAGCTGCCAACGTCCCAAGAAGCACAACAAACTAAGCGGAACACTCCATAATTCAACCTAGATCCAAACCTGCCCCTGGTAAATGGGAAAGCCCATCAGCTGAGCAGGTCAGTGGCAAAAGAGAGGCACATCAAAGACGGAGAGAGCTTTGACATATGTATATACCCACAAAACTGTCACTACAATCAAGATAACAGACATTTCCATCACCCCCAAAAGTTTCCTTGTGGGCCTCTGTAATCCATCCTTCCCTCCACCCTCATCCCCAGACAACCACTGATCTGCTTCCTGTCACTGCAGATTTGTTTGTATTTTCTAGAACTTTATCTAGGAAGGAATCATGCAGTATGTATTCCTTTTTGTCTAGCTTAAAGCATAAGGATTTTAAGATTTGTTCATGTTGTTCTGTATATCAATACTTTGTTCTTTTTTACAGTAGTATTCTATTATCTGGATATAACACAATTTGTTTAACTATTTACATATTGATGAGCCCATGGGTTGTTTCCAGTTTTATAAGTAAAGTTGCCACAAACATTTGTATACAAGTATTTGTGTAGAAAGATGCTTTCTCCTTCTTTTGGTTAAATACCTGGGAGTAAAATGACTAGGTCATATGGTAGATATATGTTTAACTTTTTAAGATATTTCCAAGTTGTTTGTGTAGAATTGGTGTTATATTTTCCTTAAATGTTTTGTAGAATTCATGAATAAAGCCATCTGGGCCTGGGGTTTCTTTGTGGGAAGATTTTTTACTATTAATTCAGTATCTTTAATAGGTATAGGTTAACTTAATGTGCTCCCAAAGCTCACTGATGCTCTGTTTTGATCTTTTTATCTCTCATTTTCCTTTCTCTGTTTCATTTGGGATAGTTTCTATTGCTGTGCCTTCAAATTCATTAATCTTCCCTTCTGTACTATTTAATCTGCTATTAATCCCATCTGGTGTATTTATTCTCAAACACTGGTTTTTCTTTTTTTCTTTAATATCCTCATGGAGTATAATTGCTTTACATTGTTGTGTTAGTTGCTGCTGTATAACAAAGTGAATCAGCTATATGTATACACATATCCCCATATCCCCTCCCTCTTGTGTCTCCCTCCCACCCTCCCTATCCCACCCCTCTAGGTGGTCACAAAGCACCGAGCTGATCTCCCTGTGCTAGGTGGCTGCTTCCCACTAGCTATCTATTTGACATTTGGTAGTGTATATATGTCAGTGCCACTCTCTTTGTCTCAGTTTACCCTTCCCCCTCTCCGTGTCCTCAAGTCCATTCTCTACATCTATGTCTTTATTCCTGTCCTGCCCCGAGGTTCTTCAGAAACATTTTTTTTTAAATATATTGCATATATATGTTAGCATATGGTATTTGTTTTTCCCTTGCTGACTTACTTCACTCTGTATGACAGACTCTAGGTCCATCCACCTCACTACAAATAACTCAATTTCGTTTCGTTTCCTGGCTGAGTAATATTCCATTGTATATACATGCCACATCTTCTTTATCGATTCATCTGTCGATGGACACTTAGGTTGCTTCCATGTCCTGGCTACTGTAAATAATGCTGCAATGAACATTGTGGTACATGATCCTTTTTGAATTATGGTTTTCTCAGGGTATATGCCCAGTAGTGGGATTGCTGGGTCATGTGGTAGTTCTATTTTTAGTTTTTTAAGGAACCTCCATACTGTTCTCCATAGTGGCTGTATCAATTTACATTCCCACCAACAGTGCAAGAGGGTTCCCTTTTCTCCACACTGTCTCCAGCATCTATTGTTTGTAGATTTTTTGATGATGGCCATTCTGACCGGTGTGAGGTGATACCTAATTGTAGTTTTGATTTGCATTTCTCTAATGGTTAGTGATGTTCAGCATCCTTTCATGTGTTTGTTGGCAATCTGTATATCTTCTTTGGAGAAATGTCTACTTAGGTCTTCTGCCCGTTTTTGGATTGGGTTGTTTGTTTTTTTGATGTTGAGCTGCATGAGCTGCTTGTATATTTTAGAGATGAATCCTTTGTCAGTTGCTTCATTTACAAATATTTTCTCCCATTCTGAGGGTTGTCGTTATGCCTTGTTTATGTTTTCCTTTGCTGTGCAAAAGCTTTGAAGTTTCATTAGGTCCCATTTGTTTATTTTTGTTTTTATTTCCATTTCTCTAGGAGGTGGGACAACATGGATCTTGCTGTGATTTATGTCATAGAGTGTTCTGCCTATGCTTTCCTCTAAGAGTTTTACAGTGTCTGGCCTTACATTTAAGTCTTTAATCCATTTTAGTTATTTTTTGTGTATGGTGTTAGGGAGTGTTCTAATTTCATTCTTTTACATGTAGCTGTCCAGTTTTCCCAGCACCACTTATTGAAGAGGCTGTCTTTTCTCCATTGCATATTTTTACCTCCTTTATCAAAAATAAGGCGACCATATGTGTGGGGGTTAGCTCTGGGCTTTCTATCCTGTTCCATTGATCTATCTTTCTGTTTTTGTGCCAGTACCATACTGTCTTGATTACTGTAGCTTTGTAGTATAGTCTGAAGTCAGGGAGCCTGATTCCTCCAGCTCCGTTTTTCTTTCTCAAGATTGCTTCGGCTATTTGGGGTCTTTTGTGTTTCCATACAAATTGTGAACTTTTTTGCTCTAGTTCTGTGAAAAATGCCATTGGTGGTTTGATAGGTATTGCATTGAATGTGTAGATTGCTTTGGGTAGTATAGTCATTTTCATAAGGTTGATTCTTCCAATCCAACAACATGGTATATCTCTCCATCTCCTGAAGTTTGATATGGATCTTTTTGATTTCTTCCATGTCTCTCCTTATCATGGTCATGTGTTCCTCTATTTTCTTGAACATATGCAGCATATTTCTAACAGCTCTTTTAATGTTCTTGCTATTAATCTTCTGATCATGTCATTTTTGGATCTGTCTCCATTGACTGACTTTTCTCCTTCTTATATTATGCATTTTCCCATTTGTTTGTATGTCTACTCATTTTTTATTAGGGCTAGCCATTGTGAATTTTGATTGTGGAGTGATGGATTTTTGTTGTTGTATTCCTTTAAATATTGTGCAACATCGTTCTGGGAAAGTTAAGTTACTTAGAAACAGGTGATCCTTTTAAGGTCTGCTTTTAATGTTTGTCAGGCGGGTCCACAATAACATTTAGTGGAGGGCTTGACCCCACAACTAAGGAAATACCTTTCTGAGCACTCTCCTGCATGTATTGTGTTAAGAGGTCTTTCCATTTTGAATGGTGGGAAGATGAACTACTCCTTGCTCTGTGTGAGTTCTGGGGATCGTTCTACCTACTTCTTTCCACTGATTCTTTTCCTGGCCTCAGAATTTTCCTCACACACATGCACTGATTAGTACTCAGCTAAAGACTTGAGGGTACCCTCTGAATATCTCCAGAGCATTTTCTGTCTCTCTCTGTAGCTCTCTACTCTCTGGCACTGTGCCCTGTGAATTCTAGTCACCTCGGCCTCCTCAAGCTACAAACTTTTTCTCCTCATCTCAGGGAAGATTGCACTGCAGTCTGGAAACACTCACCAGGCAGTGAGCAGGGCCAATCATAGGGTTCACTTCATTTGTTTCCCTTTTCTCAGAGATCATTGTCCTGTACTATTTTTAAATAACTAAACACAATTGTTTCACATATTTTTGCCCTCCCCCCCTTTTCAGTTGTTTAAGGCAGAAGGATAAACCCAGTCCATCACAGCACAATGTAAAACTCTGATTCAGGGAATTTAATATCAGGTTCAGAGATTTGAACTATAAATTCCAAGGGTTAATATTGAACAGTTCCCACAAACTTCTCAGTCTGACCCAGAGCCTCCCAACATATATGTGGACCAAGTGGATTCAGAGTTCCTGATAGGAATCCTATTTTCATTTCCATAAGCTAAGATTCAAAGTATTAGTGTGCATGGCTCCACATTTTCAGATCCTAACCCAATGAACTGAAGATATTTTGATATTTTCTCTCTAGCTCTGTGCGTGGGGCGGGGGTGGTGGTGGTGGTGAGGGGGGCGGGGGAGTGGAGGAGGTATTCCTGTAAAGACACATGCATACGTAGTTTGCATCCAGCTATGAGTGGATTTAGGCTTAAAATAAAAGTTATGAGCAAACTTTGTTTAATGCACATAAACAGGAAATAGTTACTTGTGATTTCATTAATTAAAATGCTGTTTATAGAAGTACTGTGAAGGGTAATCCTTTGTTCACATGAATGAGATCCGGCTGTCAGTATGAAAAATACAGAATGAGGTCCCGTTAAGATTCATCTTGGAACTTCACTGCACAGTCAGCCAGTTTCACTCAAGAGCTCTCTGCATTTCCCATATCCTAAGATTGGGTCTTACTCTCAAAGGAGTAAGCTCTTGACTGGGCTAGAGCTTTGCATGAGAATTAATCACAGTTCACCTGCCCCCCACCCTGTCCTTTCCTCTCTGTTCCTAGAGCTGCCTTGGCTGCCTGCCCAGACCCTTGACTTGTCAAATTAGGCCCACCTTTTTTCTCATGCCTGGCTAAACCCAAGGCCATCCACCTTTCCTTGACCTTTTGGATAAACTTTCTAGACTCCTGTCTGCCTGTCCACCTGGCCATTGGTTGGCCTGACGCCCAGTATATGTTAAAAGCAAAAGGCAGGATATAGGAATCTACTTGTTTCCTCTGAACTATGGAAAGGCAGCCAGGGGTCAAGTGAGATGGATATGGGACGTATTTATAAAGTTAAATGAACCAAGGATGCAGCTACAATATTAATGCAATTCGACAAAACACTTCTTAATCCAGGCACTATGGAAAGGTCTGGAATACAAGCTGAGTAAGATGTTGGGTGCTCACCTTGCAGTTTGGGAGACAGGAAAGAAAAGAAATTGTAAAACAGCATATGAGAAAATCACAGATTCTCCCTGCCTGTCTAGTTTTGAACTCTCTACTCCTATTTACATATACGTTCAAACAACAGACTATATATATATTACTGCTAGATGACAATGACACCATGTCCAGACTGATTTCCACAAACAGTTTATATATCTGTCTTTCTGACTAAATTATAAATTCCCTAAGGATAGAGGCCATGTCTTATTCCTCTCCTGTCACTCCAAGTGACTAACATAAATTTTCCTTGAATTAAAATATATGCAGCTCACATATATAAGGGTCTACTACAAAGTAATAAATTAAATATACAAGCAACATATAATAAACTAAAGCATACCTCTTGATAAATAGTAATAATTCTAAATATTTCAGAAAATATAGTTATAATTCACAATGTTAACAGGTTAATTAACTAAATGATTAAAAGGTTAATAAAAAAGTTATTCACTGTTTGTTCAAACTTCATCTTTGATATATGTGTGTGTAGTAAGGCTATATCCACATATAAGCAACTATGGCACTGCTGGTCACCACTCATTTAGGTGATTGACAAGATGACAGCTAGAATTCCTATTTGCAAACAAGAAAAACTCCAGACCCTGCCACTGTTGCCATTTTTTCACCTTTTGGCCACTACTTTCATCGACCACACCTTTACTCTGTATAAAGTTGCCTGAAAGAAAGAAGATAAGCCCAGATAGTTTTGTACCTAGTAGGGGTAGTAAGGATTTAGCTAACAGCCAAGGAAGGGCAGGAGGTGGAAGGGCCAGTCCAGCTGACCCTATTAGTTAGGATTCTTCCAAGTGACAAAAAGCCAGACCCAAACTGCTATAACAATAAATAAATAATAAAGGAAAAGTGTTTATGCTTCAGGTACAGCTAGAGCAAGGGTTCAAACGACGCCATCAGACCCCGCCTCTCCACCTCGCAGTCCTGCTCTGTGTTGCCTTCATTCTCGGCATTCGTTCAGCTCACTGAACAATTCTACCTTTGGCAGAAGCTGACTGTGGTGACATATTTTCTAGAAACTTAATATTGCATTTATAGTGAATGAAGGGTGAATGAAACTGCTCAGCTACTCTCTGCTTTGGTACACTGTAATGTCAAGCCCACTGACAAAAGTATTAATACTTAATACTTTAATTTTAAAATATGATCTACCCAAGAGAGGGGCAGCACCTTCTATTTTGGCAGTTCCTAAAGTCAATGGTATCTTCAAGTCTCATAAATACATACTATGTTACACAAAATGAAAGATATACAGTTCTGTAGGTCTGCTGATGGATCTGAACCTTAATAAGCAGTACTTACTCAGTTTATCTCTCAAAGTCCATGATGGGATTTATAATCCAGTTTTTAATTACATTTTATGTCCTCAGTTGCCCATTTGTCACGGGAAAATAATAGCATTTAGTTCTGGCCTTTGTCTGCATTGGTCTGTCTCAGCACGTACAATTTTGCAAGGTCATACTGTGTTTTATTCAAGCACGGTGCTTGGTCCAAAGTAGGTGGGTAGTAGTATATTTTGAATGAATGGCCTCCATCTTCAACGGTCTGTCAGTCTAGTGTTTTGCTGACTCTACATGCCTGCTTGCTGTCTCATCCACATAGTGCAGCACCTGTTTCTCTCGAGATTCTAGATCATATGCCCTGTGTGTGTGTTTTAATTAAGGTATAATTTACATATAGTAAAGTGCACCAATCTCTAGTGCTCAAGTATCTGATTCGATGAATTTTTTTAATGACCATAAACCAGCTCAATAAAGAAAGCGTTTCCAGAAGTGTTCCTCATGCCCCCTTCCAGTCAGTACCCACCAAAGATAACTGCTACTCTGACCTCTATCACTATAGATTAGCCTGTTTTTGAACCTCAGATAAATAAAATAATACACTGTATTGGTTATCTTTGCTGTATAACAAACCACCCCAAATCTTAATTGTTTAGAACAACCACCATTCTACTTGCTCGTAATTCTTGGTGTCGCCAGTTTGGCTTAGGCTCAGCTGGGCAGTTCTTCTGTTTGTTCCACCTTGGGTCATGCATATGGCTGCAGTCATCTGGCAACCCAGTTTGGTGTTTTGTGATCTAACAGGTCCCAAATAAATGTCTGCTGGTTTTTGTTGACCGTCAGTTGGATTACACGTGTCCAGCAGGGCATCCTGGGCTTTATCACGTGGCATCCATGTTCCAAGAGGGTGAGAGCTGCAAGCCTCTGCGGCTCAGTGCTGAGAAGTCACACAGTGTCACTTCCCACACATTCTGTGGGTCAAAGCAAGTCATAACAGCAACTGATATTCAAGGGAGGAATAAATAGACTGTTTCCTCTTGAGAGGAGTTGCAAAAACTGTGTGCCCGTTTCCAGTCACCACATACAATATGTAACTATTTTTTATGACTGACTTCTTTCATTCAACATCACATCTATGAGATTTATACATGAGATTGTGCGTATCATTAGGTTGTTCTTTTTCTTGCTGTGTAGTATTCCGTTTTGTGAAAATACCGCAAACTATTTACCCTTTCTACTATTGATGAGCATATGGGCTGTTTTCAGGTTGGGGCTATTATGAATAAAGCTGCTATGAACATTCCTGTGCATGTCTTCTAGTAGACACAGGCGCTCATATCTGTTGGGTATATAGCCAGGAGTAAAAGAATTCAGTCACAGGGTATGTGTATGTTTAGCTTTGATAAATATTTTTCTAAGTGGTTATTGCAAAGTGCTGTGATCTAGACGTTTCACAGCAGCTTGGAAGACTATTTCAGCACCACTACCCTTGTGTCTTCTTGGGTTCTCAAACAAAATTATACATTTTTTTTCCTCTTCATATATACTCCTGCTACTCCTTTAATGGTAAAAAATGATTTAATCATAGCCATTTCTTTTTTTTTTTTTTTTTTTTTTTGCGGTACGCGGGCCTTTCACTGTTGTGGCCTCTCCCGTTGCGGAGCACAGGCTCCGGACGCGCAGGCTCAGCAGCCATGGCTCACGGGCCCAGCCGCTCCACGGCATGTGGGATCTTCCCGGACCGGGGCACGAACCCACGTCCCCTGCATCGGCAGGCGGACTCTCAACCACTGCGCCACCAGGGAAGCCCCATCATAGCCATTTCTTAATTGATTTAGTCTAAACAAATTGCCTCGAGCAATCAAAATATCAATTCTTTTTTTCAAATCTAGTAAGTCTGACTGACAGGGTTTGCAGCAGCTGAGTCAAACATGATCAGAATCACACCAGCAACAAGGTGGGAGAGAAGGGTAAGGGGAGGGCAAGTAATATTAATTGGAGCCCTACTGTGTGACAAGCACTGTGCTATGCACTCTGCCTGTGGAATCTCATTGAACCCTTACAATAATATTGTGAGGTAGGCTTGATTATTCCCATTTTATAGATGAGTAAGTGGGATTCATCTACCGACCTAAAGTCTCACTCACCTGCTAAATGGCAGAGTCCAGATCTAGATTTTCATGTGTACTACCTAGCATTGTATCAAATAATTGTGAAATAAATATCTTCAAGGCAAGCAAGATCCATGAATTGCAGAAGATCAGACCGGAACCAATACCTTGATTAGCACTCGGATATACTGAGGCTCAGAGAAAGCTAACATGACAGTGTTACAAAATCCCAGCATGTCCTAAAAACACAAACTAAAAATGTCTCATATAGTTTTTTATGATCATTTTTCAAACCAGATGACCCCCACTAGCCTCAGGTATCAGAGGGTGAACAGCACTTTGCATACACCCAGGAGTAAGGACCACTTTGTGGTTGAAATAGCCCCGGTGCAAGGAAAGCACATCTGAGCCCACACTCATGTGTCCTATTTCCTGACAGTGTTCCCCCAGTTCTGAAGTCCTCTTTATTCCAGATGATAACCTTTCGAGCTCCCTGATGAAGCTCTTCGTGCTCTCTTGGAGTCCCTGTTCCCACCTTCCCTGTTCACCGCTGACTCACTCTGCCCCCAGATACAGCATGAGTCTGTCTGTCTCCTATACACGCCAGATACCAACCCCACAGGCTCTTCCGTCTTTGCTCAGCCCTCTCACCAGGCAAACACAACCCATTCAAACACATATACGGGACACAATTTACAATTTAAGAGTATATGGTCTGTGCTTCCTACAGTTTTGTTGCCATAGGGAAACATTTAGTTCTGCCTCGACAAGTGCTATCAAAACAACATGCCTCCACACACAACTGTTAGGTCTCCCATTCTTCAACACACGCACGCACACACCTGCACGCACACACCCCACACAACAATCTCTTCATGGAAGTTAATCAATGCCCTTGTCTTTTTCAGTCTGTTATTAAGCAAGGCATGTTTTCTTCTGTCAGAGCTAAATATTTTTCATAATTATCTAGGCTTTTCTGAAGAAAGAAAAAAAAAACAAATCAATAATCTATGCATGCTGCAATTGTCTCAGTCTTTGAGGTACTTTCTGAGGCTGTGATTCACTGTGGAGCTTTGAAGATCACCCACCTCAGGCTAAACAAAAATGAATGTCCTTCTGATTACTACCTCAAAGAACACAGGGCCTGACATCTCCTGAGTTCTTAGGACTTCCACCCCGGGGTTGACATGTGGGAAGTGTCTGTGAAAAAGCAACACCACTTGTTGGAACTTGGGGGTTTATTTTGGAGGGTGGATGTGTAATGATTAGGACAGGCTCTGAAGTGTGAACCCTACACCGGCCATGGGCCAACAGCCTGACCTTGAGGAAGCTACTTTGCCTTCTAGAAAACAGAAATGATATTTTTGATCTCACATTACTTAATGAGATAATTCATGAAATCAGAGTACAATACCTTAGTACGGTACCTAGCACATAAGAAGGCATCAATAAATGTTAGCTATTATTATTTCAACAAACTCTGTCAGGATCACCGCTGCATCTTCAGGCTGTTTCCCAGTGTCCTTTCTCCTTCCTGGGACTGGAATATTGTCCTAAAGGGGAATTTCAACCCTCTGTCATCGCTTCCCACACCTCCTTGCAATTTGGTTCAACTCCTTCCATCCCCACATCATGAATTCCTGCACCTCCCACCAGGCTCTTCCACTATGTCCTGTGGAACCTCTGTCATAATATACATACACACCCTCTTTGTCTTTTCTCCTCAATACTGGTTTGTCCCTGTAGACACCATTTCCCTCACAACGCTTTCTAACAGTGACCACTCATTTTACGATCCATCACTTTGAGATGAGCATACTCTAATCACAAACCTACTTCTTCAGTCATCTCCCAATATCTGCTTACATCTGAAATCAAAGCCATCACATATATCACCCTTCTCCATTTGTTGCATTTATATTTCTTAGTTTTTTAAATAAATTATACCTGATTCAAATTTTGTTCTTACTCCTGTACTTAACAATTATGCTCCGTTAATAGGTGCATGAAACCCTGCATCAGGCACTAGGAATATAAAGGTAAATAAGACCTTATTCAAGTTGTATGAATTAGCAGTCTAGTGGGAAGGCACACACGTGATAATAAAAGAACAGCGCTATCATGGAGCTCAGTACCGGTGCAGTGAAAGCTCAAACCCTGTAGGCACCTCAATGTCCATGATGTTAACCCTTCCAAGCCCTTAGCTTACATGTCCTTAATCACCTCCATCTCCTACTTACCCTGTCCAGAAACAGACCCCCACTTTAGATCTGGTTATCCATAATTTAGAATTGCTCACTTCCAGGATCTTAAACTCTTAAATTCCTCTCTTTGATGATACCCTCCAATCCCTGCTAAATTCCTGCTCTCTGCCCTCATTTTCCTTCAGTTCCTAAGACATTCCCTATTCTCATTACTCATTGGTCCCTTTTAGACCTTTTTACAACCTGTATCTGTGCTATTAATTCTATCAGCCCGTGTTCTCCAGTCTTAACTTACTTTAAGAATCCCCAACCTGGGTCTTCAAAACATCCCTCTTCACATTTTGTCCTCCCAAGGTACTAACTGTTCCTGGAGACATTAAAAATAATTTTAAAATGGAATGGGCCCACTAAAATCTATATATCCAATCTCACTTGGCCCCTTTTCTTACTCAATAGTACTTTTATTTGGTGAAACCCAATCACATTCCCTACAAACCAATTCTACATCATTCCCTTTCTTCAAATCCTCCTACCACTTGCCTTAGCTGAGGCCATGGGAGAGCTCTTTCATATTCCCCCATTCCTCCTCAAAATATCTTTAAATTTTCATCCATTTTCTCCTCTGTCCTTCCCGGCACAGAGAAGGGTTTCCTGCTCTCCAAGGCTAACCTGGTGAGCTTGAGCTTACCCACTTCATCCTCCTCGAGCATCCATAACAGTTGTCAGCTGACTCGATTCTTCCCTTTCTCCCTCTCCAGTGGTCCTTCCCCCTCAGCCTGTAAGCAAGGTAAAAATCTCTCTTCCCATCCCCAAAGAGCGTTCCCTTGATATACTACCCCCTGCAGCTCCTGTCCATTCTCTTTTCTTCTCTTCACTGCCGACTTCTTGAAAGAAACATACTCACTGATTCCCACTTCCTGACCACCCACTCATATCTAATGCCTGTGCAATCTGGCTTCCAGCCAAGTAGCTCTAATAACAGTGCTTTAACACAGATCACCAAGGAAAATACAGGATACTAGGGGAATCACTTGAAACCACCGTTAAAATAGAATAGAGTTAGGCCCTTTCAGTGAAATTCTCACAAGAATTAACCACCACCCAACTCCCATGGCTGTGTATTGTTGATTTAAAAGGAAAAAAATGTTCTTAATTGTTTTTCTGAAAGAGGAAGAAACTTCAGGATGTAAATTACAAATCATGTGGGTTCTTTTTCCTCTTCCCTAAAATACTCTAATTTTTAGAGCATAATGACAATATATGGTGTTTCATAGAACCATCTCGACTTATAATCTTATAATCTGTAACTTTTCCATTTTGTATGAAATGAATCATATTGGAACCAGCATCTTCTGGTTCATACAGTGCTCTTTCTTTATAAAAGTAGTTCCCAGGAATAGCAATGAATCAATTTAGTTAATTCTTCCATTATTCTGAAGAGAAGAACTTGGGGAAAACGTCTAGAGTGTAGATATGTCTATAATCCCTAGTCCTTGCAGTCAAGGACCATGACATGCCCTTCTAACTATGGCAGAATAAAATTCAATATTAACATTATGTTTTCGTGAATTTTAGGAGGTTTTGGCATGTTGCTGGTTCTGTCCACATCCTTCCTGTGACTCACTTTCACTGGGATTCTGCTAACGACCTGTTCTAATGCACTCTTGCCTCGCAAAGAATTGCATTACTTCCGCCTTGAAGTAATGCAGTCTGTATTAGTGTCATCAATTAACCCCATGCTTGCCAGTTTCACAATATAAATGCCTTATAATTAGTATAATGACATTTAATCACAGTATAAGAATCAACTGAGCCTTCAGAAAACAGAGGGTGTGGCCTCTCTGCCTCATCTTCCCAGGTTTCAGACAACTAGAGACATTTCTATTTCTGCCTTTTGCTTTACACCTCTTGCTATGCAGGGTGATATCTGAGAGTATCTACAGAGTAAGAGTGTTTCTGTCATTTAAAAAAATTTTTTTTAAGTGTTAAGGTTTAATAATTTTAGAAACAAAATGGAAGGAAAGTATGATTTGGAGATTGACAAAAATTCTTGGTTCCTAGATTTTATTTCTTAGAGCGCTCCTCTTGTGGGTGTATTCTTAAGTAGAAGGAACTCATTACGATGACTATTCACCATCACACAATTAAGCAGAAATGAGTTGAATGCTTTTGCAAGCACCTAAAAAATGTCAGAGCCAATAGCCAAGATGCATGGAAGTCATCCTCTCTACTGCAAAATCACAAAGGTAGCAAAATACAGATAGCCAGGGCTGTCTTTTAGTTTCAATGATCTAAGTATTCATGTTGAGAAACTGTCTTTCTCTTATATTTCACCAAGAGTACATCCAGCTAAGAATCTTAAGTCTGTTAGCTGTGGAACAATAGGCACCTTTCCACAGCTATTTCCTGAAAAGTGAAGTAAGAAGCCTAGGGTAAAACTCCTCTACACTATAATTAAAGACTGGAATTCATCTTGTCCTTTGTCCAGTACTGCTTTCTTATACAATGTTATTCACACACCAAAGGAAATTGTAGTTACCATGAAAAACAAGCCACGGGGACACTACAGAAATTTCCCACAATTATTTGTTCCAAAGTAAATACATTTCCTTTGATTTGGACAAAACCGTAAAACACAGAAATGTACTGTGAGGCTTTGTTTAGCCGTGTATTTACCAATACCCTTGAGGCTTCACTCTTTGAAACACAACAAGATTACATCATGCTGTTTCATCTCTCATGGCTTGGCATGCATATATATATTATACCTAACAATCAGACATCAGCAGAAGAAAACAGTACACTAATTCATGAATCAGGACTCTTGTTTTATACTCCATTTGCGAAGGCTAATCATGACTTAGCTTAAACGCGACTCTATGCCTTGATTACAGGTTTCAAAGCATGAGTGTTGACTGAGCCTGGGTCCCTGATACAACACACGAAACATAGAATGTTCATACCATCTTTTCTGAAGGGCCTTATGGGCGTTAGTTCACGTACATCATAGGAACAAACAACAAAGAGTATCTAGAAGATTTCTAAATTTTATCACCATTCTTTTCAGCCATAATAACAATAACTTTGTTGTCACTGAAATTTCTTTTCTCTTCCAACCAAACAGGCCTCTCTTCCAAATATTTAAGCCTCTCCAAAATCAGAGAGTCGCTTCAAGGGAGTATTTTGTTTTCATTTTAGATGGCAAACTTCCACCTTCTCTCTCCATCTATTTTATTAGATCTATGGGTATACTGGGATTCTAAAAGAGTGATACATGCCCACAAACCACACAAGTAAAAAAGCCCCACTACTTCATAGTTTCTCTTTGTATTTATCCTTTTATTTATTCACTGACTCTGAAAATATTTAACATCTAAAATATGCCAGGCATTAATCTTCCAAGAAACAATACAGAAGGATCTTGTATTTCTATGACCCCCTTCATTCTGGTTCATTTACATCCATTCCCATGGCAACACCTTAGCTTTATCACCACGTGGATAAACACAGACCACATCTTCCTATCTATGTCCTTCTGCTATTTCTTTACTCTTTTAAAATCTATTCTTTGATATTACTGACACCTTCAGTTCCTCACCACTGAGAGATCTCCAAGCACACCTGGATTCAGATACTAGCTTACCCAGAGCCCACATTTAGTCTTTTTAACAGCACGCTAGCCAGTACCCTTGTTTCTAGTCTCCTTTGTCCCTTCACTGCCTTCACCATGACCAACCCCAGCTCAGCTCAACCCAGCTGGACCCACAGAAGGATCAGTGGAATGACATGGCCCCAGACAAGGTCCTAGACTTTGGAGTCAGTCTGTGGTTTGCCTTTGCTCCTGCCAATTGCCAGCTGTGTGGCTTTATTAGGTTTTTAACCTCCATAAGCATCAGTTTCTCTGTCCCTATGGTGTAAACAATGATACCTACACACAGGCTTTATTATGAGGAATAGAGAACGGGCATCTTAACCATATAGCATGGATCCTGGCATATAGGAGGCATGGATAAATAGAAACTAGCATTATGTTGTCTATTCCCAGTTCAGGTCTGCTAAATCTTTCTGGAGAAAATTGCATATTCATGTTGCTGGGCTCCATTATAAATTTATGAGCTCCCTCTTTAGCTGGGCCCTCAAGGGTTTCTCATCTACTCCATTTCTGTTCTCCGCAACAGCTGTTCCAAACCTTTACCACTTTCCTCAAGGGTCCTACCAGGTTCCTGTCTCCCCTGCTCTCAGCAGGCAGCCTAACCTCCTCCCTTCAGGGACAAAGCAGGTGCCCATGAGCAGTACAACTTCTGCTTCTGTCCTGACCTCTCCAGTCAGCTCTATTGTCATGCCTCCTCTCCCACTTCACTCCAGTCTCAGGAAAAGAGGTATCCCTGCTCACTCGATCATTAATGAATTGGCCCGGGAAGTATTTATTGAACGCTGATTGATGGAGCATATGTCAGACCCTGGGCTGGGTGCCAACCTGCCCTCAAGCAGCTCTAGCCTCAAGGAGGAGTCAGGTCAGTAAAGAAACAAACAACAGGATTCATGCCATAATAAATGCAAAGACAGCTACTAGCCAAGGCTGGCAAGGTCAGGTAGGATAGCTTCCCGCAGGGGGTTGCATCTGAGCTGCAGACTGAAAAAGAAATAGTAGTAGCCGGGTTGGCAGGAAGGGGAGGGGGCTTTAGGCAAAGAAAGCAGGATGTGCAAATCATGGAAACATGGACGAGCCAGGTGCCGGGCCCACATTTCATTGCGGATGTTAGAAACCTGGCGCAGCTTAGCTGTTGGAAATAGTAGCTGGGCTAGACGCTCAGTCTGTGGCACCGGCTGGAAAGAAATGGAGAAGCCAGACAGACCCTCCAGCTTGCTCCAAATCCAAGTATCTAGTGTCACAGAGGATGATCAGGAAAACTCCCAATTTGGGCATGACACTTCTGTGCTGGAAATGGAATGGCTTTCCCTACATCTGACTGGGATGAGACATATAGATTATGACCACAGTCCTTAAGAAAAATGGCCAAAGTCCCTGCACCATTTTCTGTCTGCATGGAAGGAAACTTTAGTTGGAAACATTTTTGTTTAAAACTTCTATTTGCTTCCTTTTTTGCTATGTATACCTCCATAAAGAGATTAGAGAGAAACTTGTCTTTTTGTATCCCTAATAAGGCAAAGGGAAGTTAGTTATAAGTAGCTCTCAAAATGTGGGTCTACAGTTTCTTCTTTGAAAAGTGTTTTAAAAGAGTGGAAACTCCTAGAAGAAAACATAGGCAATAAGTTCCTTGACATTGGTCTGGGTGATGATTTTTTTAGATTTGACAACAAAAGCAAAGGCGGACGCGGAGATCACGTTCCTCCCCACAGATACACCAGAAATAGATCTACACGTGGAACAACTCCTACAGAACACCTACTGAACGCTGGCAGAAGACCTCAGACCTCCCAAAAGGCAAGAAACCCCCCACGTACCTGGGTAGGGCAAAAGAAAAAAAAAAAAAAAAACAGAGACAAAAGAATAGGGACGGGACCTGCACCAGTGGGAGGGAGCCGTGAAGTCTCCCACACTAGGAAGCCCCTTCGCGGGCGGAGAATGCGGGTGGCGGGGGGGGGAAAGCTTCGGGGCCACGGAGGAGAGCACAGCAACAGGGGTGCAGAAGGCAAAGCGGAGAGATTCCCGCACAGAGGATCAGGGCCGACCGGCACTCACCAGCTCGAGAGGTTTGTCTGCCCACCCGCCGGGGCGGGCGGGGCAGGGAGTTGAGGCTCGGGCTTCGGTTGGAGCGCCGGGAGAGGACTGGGGTTGGCGGCGTGAACACATCCTGCAGGGGGTTAGTGCGCCACGGCTAGCCGGGAGGGAGTCCGCGGAAAAGTCTGGACCTGCCGAAGAGGCAAGAGACTTTTTCTTCCCTCTTTGTTTCCTGGTGCGCGAGGAGAGGGGATTAAGAGCGCTGCTTAAAGGAGCTCCAGAGACGGGCGTGAGCCGCGGCTAACAGCGCGGACCCCAGAGACGGGCATGAGACGCTAAGGCTGCTGCTGCTGCCACCAAGAAGCCTGTGTGTGAGCACAGGTCACTCTCCACACCTCCCTTCCGGGGAGCCTGTGCAGCCCGCCACTGCCAGGGTCCCAGGATCCAGGGACAACTCCCCCGAGAGCACGCACGGCGCGCCTCAGGCTGGTGCAACGTCACGCCGTCCTCTGCCGCAACGTCACGCCGGCCTCTGCCGCCGCAGGCCCGCCCCGCACTCCACGCCGTGCCCCGCCCTCCCCCGGCCTGAGTGAGCCAGAGCCCGCGAATCAGCAGCTCCTTTAACCGTGTCTTGTCAAAGCGAAGAACAGGCGCTCTCCGGCGACCTACACGCAGAGGCGGGGCCGAATCCAAAGCTGAGCCCCTGGGAGCTGTGAGAACAAAGAGAAAGGGAAATCTCTCCCAGCAGCCTCAGAAGCAGCGGATTAAAGCTCCACAATCAACTTGATGTCCCCTGCATCTGTGGAATACATGAATAGACGACGAATTATCCCAAATTGAGGAGGTGGACTTTGAGAGAAAGATCTATGATTTTTCCCCTTTTCCTCTTTTTGTGACTGTGTATGTGTATGCTTCTGTGTGAGATTTTGTCTGTATAGCTTTGCTTCCACCATTTGTCCTAGGGTTCTATCCGTCTGGTTTTTTTGTTTGTTTCAGGTTTTTTCCTTAATAATTATTTTTTTATTTTAATAACTTTATTATATTTTATCTTACTTTATTTTATTTTACTTTATCTTCTTTCTTTCTTTTTTCCTTCCTTCCCTCCCTCCTTCCTTCCTTCCTCCCTCCCTCCCTCCCTCCCTCCTTTCTTTCTTCCTTTATTTCTACTTATACTAATTCTTTCTTTCTACTTTTTCTGCCTTTTATTCTGAGCCGTGTGGATGAAAGGCTCTTGGTACTGCAGTCAGGAGTCAGTGCTGTGCCTCTGAGGTGGGAGAGCCAACTTCAGGACACTGGTCCACAAGAGACCTCCCAGCTCCACATAATATCAAATGGCGAAAATCTCCCAGAGATCTTCATCTCAATACCAGCACCCAGCTTCACTCAACGACCAGCAAGCTACAGTGCTGGACACCCTATGCCAAACAACTACCAAGACAGGAACACAACCCCACACATTAGCAGAGAGGCTGCCTAAAACCATAATAAGTCCACAGACACCCCAAAACACACCACCAGACATGGACCTGCCCACCAGAAAGACAAGATCCAGCCTCATCCACCAGAACACAGGCACTAGTCCCCTCCACCAGGAAGCCTACACAACCCACTGAACCAACCTTAGCCACTTGGGACAGACACCAAGAACAACGGGAACTACGAACCTGCAGCCTGCAAAAAGGAGACCCCAAACACTGTAATATAAGCAAAATGAGAAGACAGAAAAACACACAGCAGATGAAGGAGCAAGATAAAATCCCACCAGACCTAACGAATGAAGAGGAAATAGGCAGTCTACCTGAAAAAGAATTCAGAATAATGATAGTAAAGATGATCCAAAATCTTGGAAATAGAATGGACAAAATGCAAGAAACATTTAACGAGGACCTAGAAGAACTAAAGATGAAACAAACAACGATAAACAACACAATAAATGAAATGAAAATTACTCTAGATGGTATCAATAGCAGAATAACTGAGGCAGAAGAACGGATAAGTGACCTGGAAGATAAAATAGTGGAAATAACTACTGCAGAGCAGAATAAAGAAAAAAGAATGAAAAGAACTGAAGGCAGTCTCAGAGACCTCTGGGACAACATTAAACGCACCAACATTCAAATTATAGGGGTTCCAGAAGAAGAAGAGAAAAAGAAAGGGACTGAGAAAATATTTGAAGAGATTATAGTTGAAAACTTCTCTAATATGGGAAAGGAAATAGTTAACCAAGTCCAGGAAGCACAGAGAGTCCCATACAGGATAAATCCAAGGAGAAATACGCCAAGACACATATTAATCAAACTGTCAAAAATTAAATACAAAGAAAACATATTAAAAGCAGCAAGGGAGAAACAACAAATAACACACAAGGGAAGCCCCATAAGGTTAACAGCTGATCTTTCAGCAGAAACTCTGCAAGCCAGAAGGGACTGGCAAGACATATTTAAAGTGATGGAGAAAAACCTGCAACCAAGATTACTCTACCCAGCAAGGATCTCATTCAGATTTGATGGAGAAATTAAAACCTTTACAGACAAGCAAAGGCTGAGAGAGTTCAGCACCACCAAACCAGCTTTACAACAACTGCTAAAGGAACGTCTCTAGGCAAGAAACACAAGAGAAGGAAAAGACCTACAATAACAAACCCAAAACAATTTAGAAAATGGGAATAGGAACATACATATCGATAATTACCTTAAATGTAAATGGACTAAATGCTCCCACCAAAAGACACAGATTGGTTGAATGGATACAAAAACAAGACGCATATATTTGCTGTCTACAAGAGACCAACTTCAGACCTAGAGACACATACAGACTGAAAGTAAGGGGGTGGAAAAAGATATTTCATGCAAATGGAAACCAAAAGAAAGCTGGAGTAGCAATTCTCATATCAGACAAAATAGACTTTAAAATAAAGACTATTAGAAGAGACAAAGAGGGACACTACATAATGATCAAGGGATCGATCCAAGAAGAAGATATAACAATTGTAAATATTTATGCACCAAACATAGGAGCACCTCAATATATAAGGCAAATACTTACGGCCATAAAAGGGGAAATCGACAGTAACACATTCAGAGTAGGGGACTTTAACACCCCACTTTCACCAATGGACAGATCATCAAAAATGAAAATAAATAAGGAAACAAAAGCTTTAAATGATACATTAAACAAAATGGACTTAATATTTATAGGACATTCCATCCAAAAACAACAGAATACATATTTTTCTCAAGTCCTCATGGAACATTCTCCAGGATAGATCATATCTTGGGTCACAAGTCAAGCCTTGGTAAATTTAAGAAAATTGAAATCGTATCAAGTATCTTTTCCGACCGCAACACTATGAGACTAGATATCGATTACAGGAAAAGATCTGTAAAAAATACAAACACATGGAGGCTAAAAAATACACTACTTAATAACGAAGTGATCACTGAAGAAATCAAAGAGGAAATTAAAAAATACCTAGAAACAAATGACAATGGAGACATGATGACCCAAAACCTATGGGTTGCAGCAAAAGCAGTTCTAAGAGGGAAATTTATAGCAATACAGTCCTACCTTAAGAAACAGGAAACATCTTGAATAAACAACCTAACCTTGCACCTAAAGCAATTAGAGAAAGAAGAACAAAAAACCCCCAAGGTTAGCAGAAGGAAAGAAATCATAAAAATCATATCAGAAATAAATGAAAAAGAAATGAAGGAAACGATAGCAAAGATCAATAAAACTAAAAGCTGATTCTTTGAGAAGATAAACAAAATTGATAAACCATTAGCCAGACTCATCAAGAAAAAGAGGGAGAAGACTCAAATCAATAGGATTAGAAATGAAAAAGGACAAGTAACAACTGACACTGCAGAAACACAAAAGATCATGAGAGATTACTACAAGAAACTCTATGCCAATAAAATGGACAACCTGGAAGAAATGGACAAATTCTTAGAAATGCACAACCTGCCAAGACTGAATCAGGAAGAAATAGAAAATATGAACAGACCAATCACAAGCACTGAAATTGAAACTGTGATTTAAAATCTTCCAACAAACAAAAGCCCAGGACCAGATGGCTTCACAGGCGAATTCTATCAAACATTTAGAGAAGAGCTAACACCTATCCTTCTCAAACTCTTCCAAAATACAGCAGAGGGAGGAACACTCCCAAACTCATTCTACAAGGCTACCATCACCTTGATACCAAAAGCAGACAAGGATGTCACAAAGAAAGGAAATTACAGGCCAATATCACTGATGAACATTGATGCAAAAATCCTCAACAAAATACTAGCAAACAGAATCCAACAGCACATTAAACGGATCATACACCATGATCAAGTGGGGTTTATTCCATGAATGAAAGGATTCTTCAAGATACGCAAAACAACCAATGTGATAAACCATATTAACAAACTGAAGGAGAAAAACCATATGATCATCTCAATAGATGCAGAGAAAGCTTTCGAGAAATTCAACACCCATTTATGATAAAAACCCTGCAGAAAGTAGGCATAGAGGGAACTTTCCTCAACATAATAAAGGCCATATATGACAAACCTACAGCCAACATCGTCCTCAATGGTGAAAAACTGAAACCATTTCCACTAAGATCAGGAACAAGACAAGATTGCCCACTCTCACCACTCTTATTCAACATGGTTTTGGAAGTTTTAGCCACAGCAATCAGAGAAGAAAAGGAAATAAAAGGAATCCAAATCAGAAAAGAAGAAGTAAAGCTGTCACTGTTTATAGATGACATGATACTATACATAGAGAATTGTAACAATGCTACCAGAAAACTACTAGAGCTAATCAATGAATTTGGTAAAGTAGCAGGATACAAAATTAATGCACAGAAATCTCTGGCATTCCTATACACTAAGGATGAAAAATCTGAAAGTGAAATAAAGAAAACACTCCCCCTTACCACTGCAACAAAAAAGAATAAAATATCTAGGAATAAACCTACCTAAGAAGACAAAAGACCTGTATGCAGAAAATTATAAGACACTGATGAAAGAAATTAAAGATGATACAAATAGATGGAGAGATATACCATGTTCTTGGATTGGAAGAATCAACATTGTGAAAATGACTCTACTACCCAAAGCAATCTACACATTCAATGCAATCCCAATCAAACTACCACTGGTATTTTTCACAGAACTAGAACAAAAAATTTCACAATTTTTATGGAAACACAAAAGACCCCGAATAGCCAAAGCAATCTTGAGAACGAAAAATGGAGCTGGAGGAATCAGGATCCCTGACTTCAGACTATACTACAAAGCTACAGTAATCAACACAGTATGGTACTGGCACCAAAACAGAAAGATAGATCAACGGAACAGGATAGAAAGCCCAGAGATAAACCCACACACATATGGTCACCTTATCTTTGATAAAGGAGGCAGGAATGTACAGTGGAGAAAGGACAGCCTCTTCAATAAGTGGTGCTGGGAAAACTGGACAGGTACATGTAAAAGTATGAGATTAGATCACTCCCTAACACCATACACAAAAATAAGGTCAAAATTGATTAAAGACCTAAATGTAAGGCCAGAAACTATCAAACTCTTAGAGGAAAACATAGGCAGAACACTCTATGACATAAATCACAGCAAGATCCTTTCTGACCCACCTCCCATAGAAATGGAAATAAAAACACAAATAAACAAATGGGACCTAATGAAACTTCAAAGCTTTTGCACAGCAAAGAAAACCATAAACAAGACGAAAAGACAACCCTCAGAATGGGAGAAAATATTTGCAAATGAAGCAACTGACAAAGGTTTAATCTCCAAAATTTATAAGCAGCTCATGCAGCTCAATAACAAAAAAACAACCCAATCCAAAAATGGGCAGAAGATCTAAATAGACATTTCTCCAAAGAAGACATACAGACTGCCAACAAACACATGAAAGAATGCTCAACTTCATTAATCATTAGAGAAATGCAAATCAAAACTACAATGAGATATCATCTCACACCAGTCAGAATGGCCATCATCAAAAAATCTAGAAACAATAAATTCTGGAGAGGGTGTGGAGGAAAGAGAACCCTCTTGCACTGTTGGTGGGAATGTAAATTGATACAGCCACTGTGGAGAACAGTATGGAGTTTCCTTAAAAAACTACAAATAGAACTACCATGTGACCCAGCAATCCCACTACTGGGCATATACCCTGAGAAAACCATAATTCAAAAAGAATCATGTACCAAAATGTTCATTGCAGCTCTATTTACAATAGCCCGGAGATGGAAACAACCTCAGTGTCCATTGGATGAATGGATAAAGAAGATGTGGCACATATATAAATGGAATATTACTCAGCCATAAAAAGAAACGAAATTGAGCTATTTGTAATGAGGTGGATAGACCTAGAGTCTGTCATGCAGAGTCAAGTAAGTCAGAAAGAGAAAGACAAATACCGTATGCTAACACATATATGGAATTTAAGAAAAAAAATGTCATGAAGAACCTAGGGGTAACACAGGAATAAAGACACAGACCTACTAGAGAACGGACTTGAGGATATGGGGAGGGGGAAGGGTAAGCTGTGACAAAGAGAGAGAGAGGCATGGACATATATACACTACCAAACGTAAGGTAGATAGCTAGTGGGAAGCAGCCGCATAGCACAGGGAGATCAGCTCGGTGCTTTGTGACCGCCTGGAGGGGTGGGCTAGGGAGGGTCGGAGGGAGGGAGACGTAAGAGGGAAGAGATATGGGAACATATGTATATGTTTAACTGATTCACTTTGTTATAAAGCAGAAACTAACACACCATTGTAAAGCGATTATACTCCAATAAAGATGTAAAAAAAAAAAGAAAAAGCAAAGGCAACAGATGCAAAAATAAACAAGCAGACTAAATTAATGCACAACAAAGGAAACCACTAACAAAATGAAAAGGCAACCTACCAAATGGGAGAATATATTTTCAAGTCATATATCTGATATGGGGTAATATCCAAAATCTATAAAGAACTCATACAACTCAATATCAAAAAGATGAACAATCCAATTTAAAAAATAGGCAGAGGATCTGAATAGACATTTTTCCAAAGAAGACATACAGATGGTCAACAGGCACATGAAAAGGTACTCAACATCACCAATCATCAGGGAAATGCAAATCAAAACCACAACGAGATAGCACCTCACACCTGTTAGAATGGCTGGTAACAAAAAGACTAACAATAACAAGTATTGGTAAGCATGTGGAGAAAAGGGAACCCTTGTGCACTGTTGGTGGGACTGTAAATTGGTGCAGCCAGCATGGAAAACAGTATGGAGATTCCTCAAAAAATTAAAAATAGAGCTACCATCTGATCCAACAATTCCACTTCTGGGTTTTAATCTGAGGACAATGAATACACTAATTCAAAAAGATATATATACCCCAAGTTCACTGCAGCATTATTTACAATAGCCAAGATAAGGAAAAAACCTAAGTGTCCTTCAGTGGATGAATGGATAAAGAAATTTATATAGAGAGATTGATGGCTGTGGGAGGAGAAGGTGGGTGGGCAGGGTGGGAATGGTAAAAAGAGGTTAAAAAGTACAAAATCCCAGCTATAAAATAAATAAGTGATGGGGATGTAATGTACAGCATGGTGACTACAGTTAATAATACTGTGTTTATATTTGAAAGCTGCTTTGAGAGTAGATCTTGAACGTTTTCATCACTCTAACAAATGTAAGTGAACTTACATTTCTCTATCAAAGTCAGGAATTATTCAGAATCTTTAACCTATCTCTGCTCAATCATCACGATCAGATCTTTAATTCCTCTCCTCACTCTTAGGCTTCATTGAAGTAAATTGAAATTTTAGTTAAAGATTGTTTTTTTTTTTTTTTGGTATAATTTTCTCTTCTGGTATAAAAATTCTTAAAATCTTCATTAAACTTCACAACTAGGGCTTCCCTGGTGGCACAGTGGTTGAGAGTCCGCCTGCCGATACAGGGGACACGGGTTCGTGCCCCGGTCCGGGAAGATCCCACATGCCGCGGAGCGGCTGGGCCCATGAGCCATGGCCGCTGAGCCTGCGCGTCCAGAGCCTGTGCTCCGCAACGGGAGAGGCCACAACAGTGAAAGGCCCGCTTACTGCCAAAAAAAAAAAAAAAAAAGTTAATCAGGGAAGTGCTCTAGTCAAATGAAAAATAAATCAGAAGAATGAGGTCAAGAAGGGAAGCTGAGGTATACAAGATATAATGGTGTGTATAAAATTTGTAGTAATTAACTAATAATATAGTTGTGAAGTTTTTTTTGTTTTCTGTTTTTTTGCGGTACGCGGGCCTCTCACTGCTGTAGCCTCTCCCGTTGCGGAGCACAGGCTCCGGACGCGCAGGCTCAGCGGCCATGGCTCACAGGCCCAGCCGCTCCGCGGCATGTGGGATCTTCCAGGACCGGGGCACGAACCCGTGTCCCCTGCATCGGCAGGCAGACTCTCAACCACTGCGCCACCAGGGAAGCCCAGTAACTTTTTAAATAAAAGATATGTAGGTAGCATGTTTTCTGTCTTTTCATATCTTCACAATTGAATGACACCTTGGCTGTATGTGGAATTCTGTGGCCATGGTCCTTTTTCCTTTAGAATTCATCATCTCTTAGTATGTGTTGTTTGCTTATGAAGAGTCAGATGACAATCTGATTATCTTTCTTGGTAAGTAATCTGTTTTTTTCTGCCTAGAAGTTTGGATTGAAAAATTTCCAAACGATATGAAGTAAAAAGTTACTCAAAAAGAAAGCAGTAATGTCTGTTCCAAGGATTTAATGATTTCATAAAACTGATTTAAGAATAATTTATATTCTACTAGAAAAACGATGGCTAATTTTTACCAAAGGTATAATCATTAGTTTGGTTTTTTTTTAACCGAGTAGGAAAAGAGCAAGTGTAATTAATCTCTATGATTTAAAAAATTAGGTTATGCAGAATGAATTATTTTCTAATGACAGTGGTTTTGGGAAAAGTTTGTAAAATTAAGTACTGCAAAATAAGTTTCTCAAGATTCCAGGAGAGTCCCTGGAACTGGGAAGGAATTCCAGGTTCAATCACATAACATAGAGCAACAGAAGAGGATGTGTCAGAAACTTTACCTACACTATTTTCTTCAGAACTGGTTCTCAGAGAAGTTAAACACTTACTTAAGACCCCAACACTAGTAAATAAAATTTGAACCTGATTCTATGCCTCCGGCACACGTCCCCTTTGCAGTCCACCATGATATCGGGAGTGTCTATGTGTTCAAGACACTAGGCTAGGAGCTGTGAGGGATGGAAAGGTGATGTCCCTACCTTCAAGCTGTTAGCTAGGCAGACCTTATTTAATGTACTTAGCTTAAAAAAAAAAAAGGAAAGAAAGAAAACTAGCATTTCTCTTCTTGTTAGTAAAAATTAGACCATGAATCTATGATTCAGAAGAAAAATGTCCTTATCCAGGTGCATTTTTATACATTAGCATTTAGGGCAAATTGCCCAGAAATCCAATACTAATTTACCCTTAGGATCTCAGCCCATAGTCACTGTTGGGATTTTTGGCAAGTAGATTTCCTTGAGGGTAATAGTCAAATTAAGAAGTCTTCTTAAAGAAAAGGTGTGAGAGTCTTAGGCAACAGTTCAAAGCTTGGTGTTCAAAGGTGGGGAGGGGTACTTAGCCAGGCAGTGCTCCAGCAGGTAAACGAGGTGAGAAATTGCCTGTTTCCCTACCCTAAGTCCCTGCTTAGCGGATCAGCGGTAGACGTGGTGTGCAGTGGTGACACTCTCTACTTTGGACTCAAATAAGAGCGGGCCATATTTTAAGGTCTAACTCCAAAGTTATTACAGCAGATTTGGGAGGTGAACATTTCCAGGGTCAAACTTGAACTCTTTGCAAGTATGAAATGCCAGTGTGAGTTTAGCAGCCCAGATAAGCACTTCCCACACCCCTACCACTCTCTTACAGAAGAACCCAAATTGATGAGTTCTGTTCCTATTGAAGTGAGAGTCCCCTTAGATTAGCCAGGAAAATAATAATAGTAACAACAATAGCTACCTTTTTTGATCGCTTACTATGTGAAATGTACTCTTCTAAAGGTTTTACTATTCATTTAATCCTCACAACGACTCCATGAGTTTGCATACCTATTTTATGGATGAGAAAACTGAGGTCCAGTGAGATTAAGTGATTTGCCAAAGATTATAAAGCTAGTAAGTGGCAGATCCATGATCTGAACCCACAAAGACTGGCCCCTGAGCATGCATTACTGACCACTGCCATTCATAAGGTTCCATGCGGTCACATGTGACCTTTAACGAAAATTTTCTTTATTACTTGGATTAATCGTGCTCAGGCTGAGTGTGAGTTTGGTTGAGGAAATTGACTTGCTTTAGGACTAACTCCTACAAGTTATGCAGTATCCTTTGAAGACTCCAAAGGGATCTAGAAGAAGGAATGTCAAGGAAATTTAAACATCAAGATGGGATGAGGTGAAACTCAGCGGGAGGACAATATTAGGGGAAAGCTACAACTGAATGGGCAGGTCTGTACTCATCCCAAAAAGCCTGTGGCAATAAGCTTAAGTCATCCCCCACTACCTCATAAGCCAAAGCTACTAAACCTGCTCACTGTTCCGGTCAGAACTGATTTAAGAGTTGGGTATGGCTGGGCCTGCAAATGGAAGGCCTTATGGGCAAGGGGCTGAGAAGGCAGAGACTGGAAACTAGAACAAACATAAAAGGAACAATTTCCAGGCCCATGCCCAATTCCAGCTTGGGAAAATATCTACTTATAATTTCCCAACTGGAATTAAATTTCTACTGTCAAGATACCTGACCTACTTTGGTGTCCCCTTCTTTTGCACATGGCATAAAAGAAATGTTCAGTACAAGTGTGTTGATTGGTGTCAGGCATAAGATGAAGGAAGGATTGCCCTTCGTCTTGGCCCTGTCTCCCAGTGACCCTCTTGGAGAATCACTCTCTCCGTTTTGCCAGGAAGCACCTCCCCAGGATACGACACCTACTCTAGAAAGCCTGCAGCTGTACCAACTAGGAGCCAGCTAGATATGTTCCAGCCGGCCAGATGAGCCTGACCACTGAGATACAGGGTGCGGCAAACCGAGGAATCAACAGTCCTGCATGAGATAGCCAATCTGGCTTCTTTTTTAGGCCCACAAAAGACTAAAATTCCTCTTCAGCAAAGTGGCACCAACCAGGAACCTAGAGATGAGAACCTCAGGTATGGGCTTTCCTGACTGGTTTTTTAACTTTATATGGCAGTGAAAGACCTGAGTTTTTTAGTTATTTGCGTCTTCCCACACTCAAGGCTTTCCATCAAGGATGTCTCTGGCTGTCAGGGAAAATATCGGCAGCAGGAAGGGGAGATTGGCCACCTCTTATTTCCATCCAGTTGGCCACCTCTTATTTCCATCAATTTCAGAGGCTTTGCTTGTTGCCGAACTGTCTACCCTAGTCCTGTGAAGGGATTCTCTTTCTTCTGGTTTAGATGTAGTTATCGGGCAAGACAGATGTGATTTTTCTTAGCACTTCCCTTCCTCCAGCCAAAGCACAGGCTCTTTGGACACGTGGTCTCATTTCTATAATCCTCTAACCTACAGGAGACTTATGCACTAGGGTTGATGGTGGGTCTGGTGGGGTTCCATCTGGAATAGCTGAGGAATCAGGGGATCCCTTCCTCATGGGATACATGTTTAGAAAAAAGACATAAGCTCCATGAGATAAGGGTCTGAGCGGGTCTTACACAGCCCTGTGTTCCCAGCACTGGTCATAATGCCTGGCTCGTAATGGGTGGTCTGAGGGGCTAACACTACTGATTACACCTTTCCCCAGACTTTTTCATGGGACACTAGACCCAAAAGGTGCTCAGCAAAAAACTGACTTTGTAATCAAGTTAGCTTGATACATACTGCATACTGGAGTTCCTTTCGAGAGTCCCCATTCAAATTAACCTACTAAAGAGGGTTTTCAGTTTTTCTGTAAAGAAATACAGATTCGCCGTCTACTGCTTCCAATAGTCCTTTGAGTGGATATTCTAGACTTTCCTATGAAATCATGAATTACATGAGCCTGATGAACTGTACTTTCCAAATCATCCTGAGTGAAAATAGGGATAACAAGCTCCCTTCCGCCTTCCTATGAGGAGAGGTTAGCACTCTCCTCTCTCCGGATAGGAGTTGTCTACGGGCAGCTCTATGTCCTCTCAGCAATCGAAGAGGGCTGCCTGGTGGAAGTAGCAGTTGGACCGCTGTTCGTGAATGCTGGCTCCTTGTGACTGCCTGTGATGTGTCAGCGAGGCTACTATCCCCAGTTCTCAGATTAAACACTAATCTGGGTGTTGCTGTAAGGGAATTTTGCAATCGGCTGACTTTAGGAGATTACCCTTGATAATCTGGGAGCGGGGGGGGGGGGGGCGCTTCCAATAAACTGAAGAAACATAAAAGCAATATTGAGGTTTTTCCTGAGGAAAAAGCAATCCCACCTGTGGGCAGCAGCCTTGCAGGGCCCTGCTGTTTCCGGTTCTCTGACTGGACCCTGACTGGTACACTGCCTGTTCATTGTAGAGTTCCCTCATCAACGTCCCCGTCGGGCTGGCCGTGATTTGTGCTGACACACTTTTCAAGCAGAGGTGGCCATCACATCCTCCCCTCAGGCTGTGTACAGGGTCTGCCTCAAAGCTGTGGGGAAGTGCGTCGGAATCTGCAGTGACAAGAAGGCCGCAGAGGAGAGACAGGGGGGCCTCTGCCCTCCAGCCCGGGGGAGCGCTGCTCCCTGAGGCACATTGTGTCTCTTCCGGTACCGTTGCCCAGCGGCGGGCTGAGGGCAAACTGCTCAGCACTGAGGTATTTCCACGCCTAGGCACAACCAGGTGAATGAATTTCTGAAAAAGAATGATTGCCTTCAATTTAATTAAATCCTCATAGTTTAATAGTATCTCAGGGCATTTACTTTGCACTTAAGATGAAGATCACAGATTTGTATATATTAGGGAAATAGACTGTCATTCCCGTTTTGATAAGGATTGTGAAAGCCCAGCCTAGTCACCAGCACTGACATGAGGGACAGAGGGAACGTGTTCATGCGCTGACGTGGATGGTCTTTGCCCGAGTATAAGGAGGACTTTAATTTTCATAATATATACTTAAAACCTCAAAATGTACATACCCAGTGATTCCAGGCCCGAGAACTTATCCTGGGGATGTGTGTAAAGTTATAACTTATGAGATTTCATCTCAATTGTGAAAAATCAGAAGCCATTTAGAGGTCCAACAGTAAGAGTTTAGTAAACTATGGTACATGACATACAATAGGATAAAATTAGAAGTTATCACTTATTGAATGGTCTTCCAGGCACTGTGCTATAAGCATTTTATAGGTATTAATTCAATCGTCACAACAAACCTACAAGGCAGATTCTATCTGCCTCCTTTTACAGATGAGCAAATGAAGGCACAGAGCGGCAGAGTAAAGTGCACGAGTTCACACAGAGGGTGGAACGAGGGCTCCAGCCTGGGTAGCATGGCTCCAGGGCCCATACTCTATATCTATACCGGGCCTCACTTTCAAGAAAGATGATGTTCTTTCAAACATCAATAACTTTATAGACATATATACAAAACACAACAACAAAAATGGAAAGTTCTACACTTCAAAACCAGTGATCTTCCTTTTTGCTTTATTCTCATATGTATTTACTAAATTTTCTACAGTATCTGCTATTTTATAGTTGAAAACTAAAAACAATAAAAATTGATGTCATCATTTTGATTGGGAACCAAACTCCTAACATCCCAGGTCAGAGACTAGAGTCAGCTCAACATACAACGAGGTTCGGGGCAGCCACTCAAGCCAATACATGCCAGAAGAATAGGAAGCAGGCAGCATGGGGAGGGCTCCTCCAGGGCCCAGTGTCCAGGCCTCTAGTGGCACACACCATCAACAATCAGTCAATCAACAAGGTCTCTGCTAGGAACAGAGCTAACCAGAGACCATCTCCTGGACCTTCCTTCCGCTAGTTTCCAAACCTCAATTTTCTCAACCCAACCAACTTTTATGATTACCAAGAGTGACAGTGAGTTTCAAGTACACAGTCTTTTGAAAAGTCAGGAAAAAAAATAAGTTAATAAATGTGATGTAAAACAGAAATATAGATCAACGGAACAGGATAGAAAGCCCAGAGATAAACCCACGCACATATGGTCACCTTATCTTTGATAAAGGAGGCAAGAGTATACAATGGAGAGAAGACAGTCTTTTCAATAAGTGGTGCTGGGAAAACTGGACAGCTACATGTAGAAGAATGAAATTAGAACACTCCCTAACATCATACACAAAAATAAACTCAAAATGGATTAAAGACCTAAATGTAAGGCCAGACACTATAAAACTCTTAGAGGAAAACATAGGCAGAACACTCTATGACATAAATCACAGCAAGATCCTTTCTGACCCACCTCCTAGAGAAATGGAAATAAAAACACAAATAAACAAATGGGACCTAATGAAACTTCAAAGCTTTTGCACAGCAAAGGAAACCATAAACAAGACCAAAAGACAACCCTCAGAATGGGAGAAAATATTTGCAAACGAAACAACTGACAAAGGATTAATCTCCAAAATATACAAGCAGCTCATGCAGCTCAATACCAAAAAAACAAACAACGCAATCCAAAAATGGGCAGAAGACCTAAGTAGACATTTCTCCAAAGAAGATATACAGATTGCCAACAAACACATGAAAGGATGCTCAACATCACTAATCATTAGAGAAATGCAAATCAAAACTACAATGAGGTATCACCTCACACTGGTCAGAATGGCCATCATCAAAAAATCTACAAACAATAGATGCTGGAGACAGTGTGGAGAAAAGGGAACCCTCTTGCACTGTTGGTGGGAATGTAAATTGATAGAGCTACTATGGAGAATAGTATGGAGGTTCCTTAAAGAACTAAAAATAGAGCTACCATATGACCCAGCAATCTCACTACTGGGCATATACCCTGAGAAAACCATAATTCAAAAAGAGTCATGCACCACAATGTTCATTGCAGCACTATTTACAATAGCCAGGACATGGAAACAACCTAAGTGTCCATCGACAGATGAATGGATAAAGAAGATGCGGCACACATATACAATGGAATATTACTCAGCCATAAAAAGAAACGAAATTGAGTTATTTGTAGTGAGGTGGATGGACCTAGAGTCTGTCATACAGAGTGAAGTAAGTCAGCAAGGGAAAAACAAATACTGTATGCTAACACATATATATGGAATCTAAAAAAAGAAAAAATGGTTCTGAAGAACCTAAGGGCAGGACATAAACACGCAGACATAGAGAATGGACTTGAGGACACGGGGAGGGGGAAGGGTAAGCTGGGACAAAGTGAGAGAGTGGCATGGACATATATACACTACCAAATGTGAAATAGATAGCTAGTGGGAAGCAGCCGCATAGCACAGGGAGATCAGCTCGGTGCTTTGTGACCACCTAGAGGGGTGGGATAGGGAGGGTGGGGGGGAGGGAGATGCAAGAGGGAGGGGATATGGGGATATATGTATACATATAGCCGATTCACTTTGTTATACAGCAGAAACTAACACACCATTGTAAAGCAATTATAGTCCAATAAAGATGTTTAAAAAACTAAAATAAATGTGACGTGTTAGAACTTCACAGAAGTCTCTGTGGGAGTGCTCCGGATCTCCTGCAAAGAGTGCACATACTGAATGACATCAGAAATAATCAGAAATGTCAAGGTTAGAACTGTATAGACTCCTGGAGATAAAATCCAAATATCTTCATTTAACAAAGATCCCAAGGTTCAGAGAGGTTAAATACCTTATACTCGGTTACCGAGACTGCCGGGGGCCAAACCAGAATTAAAGACCAAATTTTTAGTGTCTGGTTCATACTCTCTCCATTTAGCCGTACTACCTCAGGGACTTCGGCTCAGCTGAAAGAAGGGGGAAAGGCACTGATACAAAGACAACAGATATTTTATGAAAACCATTTTCTATTTACTCTTACTACAGTAGCAGCGTATACAAAAGAGAGGTATACGGAGTAAACCGTGAAGGTGCCGTCCACACACCACGACTCCCCCCAGCAACAGGTGAATACCGCAGTCAGTAATTTGGGGCATAACCCTCCAAACTCCTTTCCATGAATGTCATACATGTACTTAGCGGTGTGCTGGAACCAGCCTGAACTGGTTCTTGAGAGCCAACTTCAATTGTCAGGAAAGTTGTGAGCTGGATGTTAAACGCAGTCATTATTAAAAATTAATTTATATAGACTTACAATTAAATCACATTTTTAAAAAAGATAAGAAGTACTCAAAACCAAAAAAAAGAAAACCACTCCCCTTTTTTCTTTTTTTTTTTTTTTTACTACGTTTTACAATTACCTATGTTTTGGGGTTTATTTATGTTTATTGTAACGTGTGGTGGAAAAACTAACAGTGTGTTACTGCACATCTCTTTCCAGCTTCACGTTCTGTGACATCACACTGTAGAATCCACCAGAGTGGGAGTGTTTACGCCAAGGAAATTGACAAACACTACAAATCAGGGCCTGCCCTCCCCTCCTCCAAACAGCCAGTTTGTAAGCATTTGCTAGCACACCATGACAGACACATTTTTTTCAAGTATTTTTTCTCTTCACAAATAGACTACTGAAGAAATTTTAAAGTCTGTTAAATGTATTTCTTTTCTCTGTTGGAAATAGAGCAGAAGCGCTCGGTGAAACATATGAAACATCTTTGCCGTCAACCAGTTTTTTAAACTGTTATTCACCTTCTTTCCCTCAATGAGCTCTCCTCCCTTGATGTTCTAGCCTATTTGAACTAAATACCAGTTCCTTTTAACTTCCCTCTTCAATGTATTCTATCTCCCCTCCTCTGTTCACCCCCAGACCTTTCAAGCCTTGAAGAGAGAAAAAGCATTTTTAAAGGTAAAGGTGAAGTTTTCCTAAGGTAATTACTTAATAGGCAACAAAACAAGAATGGCTGGATTTGCTTTGCCATGGTCAGCACTAGATCCTGCTAGCTGCTACTTTGACACTCCTAGGCTCCTGAGTGGCAGAGGGAAAGCAATACACTTAGCCCCTTTTGTTTACACACCAAAAGATTAGGTTTCCTTAAATTCCTAAGGAATTTCAGAAGATTAACTTTTAGATAGGAAACTTCATAGGCTAAGCAGGCTGAGAAAAGAAAAAAACCATGTCACCCTCAAGCGGTTCTATCAAGGGATGAAATTTTAAATCACATCATGTCTCACACCCATCTCAGTGCAAAATAAATCACTTGAACAGAGTGCAAGCCAATTTTTACTTTAAAAATGTTGTGTCCTAAGGCTGTCTTCTTGAACTTCAAAAGCACACTTTGTAATTACTCTACCTATCAAAGGAAACTCAACACTTCACCTCCAATCTTCTTCAGCTTGTGTTATCACTTTTAATTGTTAATAAACCACATTAATTTTAAACTGATTATTCTGTTTGGGAATTCAATGTTTACAGACAGAATACACTGAATTATATATAACTGAACTTATTTATGTACAAGCTAAAGGTAAGTGGGGCTTTTTCTCACTCCCTGTCATTGGTTTTATTTTTAGAAATTTCTGGCATTTTGGAGACTCACAGCAATTCTTGTCCCTCGTTGTTTTTGTTTTTTTATTAATTAATTTATTTTTGGCTGTGTTGGGTCTTCGTTTCTGTGCGCGGGCTTTCTCTAGTTGCGGCGAGCGGGTGCCACTCTTCATCGCGGCACGCGGGCCTCTCACTGTCGCGGCCTCTCTTGTTGCGGAGCACAGGCTCCAGACGCGCAGGCTCAGTAGTTGTGGCTCACGGGCCTAGCTGCTCTGCGGCATGTGGGATCTTCCCAGACCAGGGCTCGAACCCGTGTCCCCTGCATTGACAGGCAGATTCTCAACCGCTGCGCCACCAGGGAAGCCCCTTGTCCCTCGTTTTTTAAAGGAATAGTTTTCTGGTAATGAGAAGGATTTTAAAATCCCAGGGATTTTATCAGGGTTTGTGCCCAAACAGATATCATCTGATGGTGGCTTGTGAGTCAGCTTGCGACTTTTTTTCAAGGAGAGTGAAGGGCTAAAAAATAATTCACCAAATTCAGAGCACACTATCAACCTGTATAACTCATTCAGATTTATTTACACCCTTCATTTTCTTACCAAGTTTTTCCCCACCTGGAATTAACAAGGTAAGTGCTTGTTCTTAACCTCCCCGCCACTGTAGGCACTGGGCATGTCTATTCGACAAAACCATTTGTTCACGAACCATATTTTTCCAGCCTGGCCAATTTTCCCCCGAGGTTACTAACAAAATGTTCTTGAGCTGGAAACAGGCCATGTTTATGTCCACTCTGGCAACAAGCTCAGAATTCAGGAGCTGAAGGTACTCCCCTGCCTGACTGAAAAGCTCTCAGACAACATTCCCTCCGCCCTACCCGTGCCCACAGTGCTGAGCCCTCCCCCTGAAGGCAGCTCCCTCACCTTTACCAAGCATGACCAGTTCTCCAGTGCCCTTCCCAGTCTCCCGGATGACACTGGCAAGGCTTCCTCTGGTTCCCACACTGGAGCACTGACTATCCCCCCACCCCCAACAACATCGTCGTCTTTGTTGAGAGCTTTCTGTGGTGCGAGGCGCTATTCTGTGTGTTATGCGTGTTAAGTAATCCTCACCACAACCCTATTAGTAAGTACCATTCTTATTCCCACTTTATAGATAAGAGCACTGAGGCTTGAGAAATGGGTGCCCGGGGTCACCAGGCTGGCAGATGACAGGGCAGGCCAGCTCCAGGGTCTGCACACTCAACACCCTGCCATACCTCTCTACTCCATCGAGCAACTGGGTTTCCTACATAGTGGTTTCTCCACTGGCCCCTGCACTCTCTGACGGCAGGGTCCACTTCTTACCCATTCCTGCAGCACCCGGAGTGCCTGCCACAGTGCCTGGTGAGTGCTAGGGGCTCATTAACTATTTATGGAACGAATGGATTTTTCCTACCATTTCTAGGTATGTGAATTGGGAGATGTCTCCACAAGAAAGCCTGTGGTGACATCAGGAAAACAGCCCACCAAGCTGGTGGCCCTAGACTGTACCTGATCTGAAGCCCAGATCTGTCCGTTCCTGGGCTACATAAGGGGAGCAACGTAACTGACTCTGTCCATCAGGTAAACACTGATCAAGTATCACCTCCCCTAGAAAGCTGCAGAAAGAAAGGGACCCCAGATGGTACCTGACATAAGTCAGTGACTGAGGTTGGAATAAACTAGCAGGCCTGGTCCTGGAAGGTTCGCGTTAGCATATCTTTCTGATTCTTTTATCACTCCACTAGCAAAATTACAATTTAAATTTATTCAGTTACTTATACATGCCCTATCTTGTCCCCAGAATAGTTCTTATATTCAGCAGATTTATAAACTGGAAATGAAAACAAATTAGAAAACAAAACCGGGGACAATAAGTGGAACTTAGAGTGAGGCTAATACAAAAAAAAAAACAGTACATAACAGAGTTGTTACACATTTGCTATGGCTGCCACGAAAGAATGAAACGTATGTAGTCCTTTATGATGTACATTCACAAAGATGCTCGTGTTGCATCTTCAAAGAGGGCATTCCCCAGAGCCAATGTTATCATGTGCAGGTTCCAGGTGAGGAACTTGAGGCTCAGAGAGACCAAGGGGGGAACTTAACTGAATTCACACAGATAGTAAGCGTGAGTGGGACCAAAGCTTAAATGAACCCTTTGAGGTCAGGAACTGACTCCAAAACCTGCTGCCTGGGAGGCCTCACAAATCAGCCACACCTGAACCACCTTCTCCAAATGGGGGAAAATAGTCAACCACAGTTCAGCTAAAATATTTATTTGTCCCTTTCACCTACGATGATTACAGCCTAATAAGAATAACTGCAGCTGTGGCAAATCTGAGGTTGATTCTAGAACTAGTGCTTTGTGAGTCGGATGGTACATCTATCCATACTCCTGCTGACCTGAGTCACACTCTCTCCCTCCTAACAGTTCAGGCCCAGGTTTTCCTGAACCTGCTTTCTGGGTTAAGATCAGAAACTTCACCTCCACCCCTTTACTCTAAGTCCCTTGGGCTAGTGAACTGTCGGGGAGGATTGCTGGGGGAGGGCGGTGGTCCCTGGGCAAAGTGGGTCTTCTCTCTGCACAGGACATGAGGGAACATGTGCACCAGCATCCCAGCATCTTGGCATAATCCTGACACCCTCCCCCCACCTCTAGTTACATAGGAACCAAAATATGAATCAGAAGGGCTCTGACATAGGTGCCTGAAAAAAAAATGCAGAAAGCAAGCAAAAGAGATTTCTGATAACGGAGAAAAACAACTACAAGGCAGCTAATTTCTGGGAGAGTTGCTTCCAAAGAGGGACCTGTATCTTACTAGCCTCAGTGGACTCTCCTCCCTCTCTGCCCCTTCAGGCTTGACTCTCCTTCCATCACTCCCTCTCCCTGCCCGCCCCATGCCACCACCTTTCCCAGGACAGTTTCCCACCTGAGCAGCCCTAAGGAAGGTGCTTCAGACACTGCCTTTCCAAAAGTGTGTTTCTGAGCGTCTCTGCTGTCGCCAGCATCTACAGAAGGTTTCACTGCAGGGTACACCGGTCGACAGGGCGAAGAAACGTAATACTACCCACTTAGACGTGGGATTAGTGGCAGCCAGACACACTGAGGAACAAAATTTCCTTGGTCTCCTGCTGACTTACTGAGTGAAGGAGAGGTCCAGCTGATGTGCTAGCAATCTTCCCCAAACAATAAAACAATCTAATGCTTTCTATTCACAGACAGAATCACCACTAAGGGGACCTAGCCAAAGACACAAACACCCTTGATGTGCTAGCAATCTTCCCCAAACAATAAAACAATCTAATGCTTTCTATTCAGAGACAGAATCACCACTACTGGGATCTAGCCAACCACACAAACACCCTTGCTGTCCCCACCTTTTCTGACTTTCCTACATGGCCCCTTTCTGGCTGTGATACTGTACTAGCAGGTACAAATGTAGATATTTCTCTTCAGAAAACTGGGAGGTTGGGGGCAATTCTGACATCATCTTGAGACTATCTGGAGTCCAGCTATTTTGTCTCTTTATAAAACTATCTATAACCAATAGACTGTGGATTAAAAAAAAAATACTCGTGGGGGAACATGAAATAAAATCCAAAGATACCTCAGAAAAAGAAAATAGACTTTAGGAAATAGTTTAATCATCTTCCTAGTCAAGTACCCTGACAAGATGACCACAAAATAGCAGACAACTCATTTACTGGAACAAACTTTGGAGATAATGTACTACACCTTCATTTTACAGATGAAGAAACTGAGGCGCAAGTTGAAGTTAAATGACTATCTCGAGGTTGTAGTACAAGTTAGTGTTTGGACAAGAAACTAAATGAGGAAGACGGGTGGCAAGACAAAAGAAGCAGCGAAAGAGAGCAGCTTCAAGAATCCAAGACTGCTGGGATCAGGCCGGCTCCTGCAGAAGTTAGAGGCATTTGCACCCTGTTGTACCCCGCTGGTCCCATATATTCCCTCGATCCCACTGCCTTTCCTACTGCTTCCACCCCTCCCACCCAGCCTGGACTGGGTGCTATTTCATATGTACATCTGGGGATGCTGTCACAGATGATAAGATGCAGATTGGGTGACAGAAGTCATTTGAGCCCCGTCCTGCATTCAGTGGGTCCACTTTCCACTCCAGGAATGGGCATAGGAAAGAGTACAGCCAAGGGAGCAGTAGTTGCTTTACTTACCCTTACTTATATATGTCTGCCTGCCTACCAAGAAAAAAAAGCTTGTTGCAAAAAGATATGAAGACAGCTCATATATTTTTAACATCTTTATTGGAGCATAATTGCTTTACAATGTTGTGTTAGTTTCTGCTGTATAACAAAGAAAATCAGCCATACATACACATATATCCCCGTATCTCTTCCCTCTTGCGTCTCCCTCCCTCCCACCCTCCCTATGCCACCCCTCTAGGTGGTCACAAAGCACCGAGCTGATCTCCCTGTGCTATGAGGCTGCTTCCCACTATAGGACAGGTTATTTTTTAAGGCTTAAGCAACAGAAGTATATGAACTTCAGTGTTTTAAAAAAAAAAAGTACCACAGTGAAAAATGAGATCGGGATGTGGTCGTCCTACTGCAAATGGATAGCGACAACACCCTCTTCACCTTGCTTACAAAAGCATGTTGCAGAGGAATTGGAAAGAAGACTACAACAAATGGTACTGAGTTTCACGGTTTTAAAAAATCAATGTTGTCACTTAAGAGCCAGCTTCCTTTTTTCTATAGTCTGGCACGTAGAGCTTGAAGTAACAGTTAGCTCTTGGTAACAGTACTCTAAGGAAGCCGCATCTGCTTCTAAGGATTCTCTTGGAGGCCTTAAGGGACGCCTGAAGACTGGATTCTAATTTCAGTCACTATTGACTTACTTACAGACTTTATTTTCTAAATTCCTTTGTGATGTTTAATACTACATAGTTAAGTTTTACCATAGAAATAAAACTGATCACCACTGCCAGATGTATCAAAGGTAACTGTTAAACTTCGAATCTTTGCAAAGAGGGGGAGTGTTCAGAGCCTGGATATGCAAACCAGCATCTAATACTGTATGTTGAGTAATGGAACACATCTGGGAGAAGAAACTCACTGCCGCTTAAAATACCTACTCTATTTTCCAGCACATCTGTGGAGCAATTAAAGAACCTAGTTCACGGTTAAAATTCAGGTCAGCACACAGTAACAATGGGGCTCTTTGATGTGAGGTCAGCTTTGGTCGTTCTCATATACTCATTAAACAGGTTAATCAACTTAGTGCAGGACATAGGACAGGAGTAACCCAAAATTTATTTAATTACCATTACCCTGAAAGCACCTGCAGAAAGATCGGTTTCATTTGTTGGATGTAGCAACTGCTGTTTCATTGTCAGTGCACTCTGGAGCTAAAGGCGCCATTTCTGGAATTGTGTGCTTTTTTCAAGCTAATGAAATGTAGATATTACACTAATATCTGTTTGTATTTATTATTAATTAATATATTACAAAAATAGGGGGTCTGGTGTGTGCCTTCCTTTTTTACTCCTTACACGTTTCTCTTTCTTGCTTAAAGTAACAAAGCATGGGTTGAATTTATGGTTATGTGAATATGTATCATGCTTTTTACATTTGTTTGTCTTCCCTTGAGTTAAGAAGGTGTTAATATGACACATTCAGTTGAGTAAACTTCATTCATATTCTCCTAATATGTTTTATGAATTACCCACAAGGAAGGACAGTAAATATAAACAACTAGTGTCTACTGTGAATGCTTTAGTAGAAAGACCTGGAAAGACCTGGCCTTTAGGTCAAATAGACTTGGATTCAAATGCAGTTCCCTGATCTACAGATGCTTATTTGTGAAATGAAGATAATAAGACCTACTGTGCAGGACTGGTGTGAGGATGTAATAAAATAGAGCATACAAAGTGCTTACTGAAGTGTTTGGAAGACAGTAAAACTTAATGGCAACATTTTCTTTTCTTTTTTTTTTTTTTTTTTTTTGGCAGTACGCGGGCCTCTCACTGTTGTGGCCTCTCCCGTTGCGGAGCACAGGCTCCAGACGTGCAGGCTCGGCGGCCATGGCTCACGGGCCCAGCCGCTCCGCGGCATGTGGGATCTTCCCGGACCAGGGCACGAACCCGTGTCCCCTGCATCGGCAGGCGGACTCTCAACCACTGCGCCACCAGGGAAGCCCAATGGCAACTATTTTTATCATTACGAGAAAGCTTTTATGAGTCACTGAGGAATGTACAACATCACTAATTAGGGTACAATTTTCTTTTCCTCCCTAAAATCTGTATTCAGTGCTTCTCAATACAAAACCACTGTTGTTGTTGTTTTAATGATGAAACTGAAGATACACTATATATTAAAGTAAATAATGAAAATCCTTCACCAGGCTTCTAAATAATGGAGTCTAAACAACCTCAAGAGGAAGGCATCGTGAGGGGATGTCACAGGCATCCAAACACTTCCTGTGTCATGCCCAGATAAGATACAAGGAGTCCCATCTTTTAGGAGCAAGAGGTGACGTGGGTACACTCGAGGTTAAAAATCACAAGTAGCCCAAATAATCGTCAAATATCCCTTAGGAAAGTACACTTGATTCTTGTTATTTGCGGTAGTTATATTCTGTAAAATCACTACAAACACTGAATTAACAAATACCGAACCATTAGCTACTAAGAGAAATATAGGGTTAGATTATTGTGAGCCTCCGATTGTATTTTTGTCAACCGATCAACACAGAACCTTGTTTTCTGTGTGTTTCTTACTTAATATATATCGTTGAACTCACAGCCAATAGCACTTCAACTCATGCCTGAACAAGGCTTATCTAATGCACATATTTTCTCCATAAGGCACACTATAGCCTTCTTGCACATAATAATACCAGCCAGCACTTCAGCACTGTGCTTGGGGGCCATTTTAAACATCAACATCACCAACACAAAGCACAAAAATGCAAAGAACATGGCACTAACTTGAGCACAAAAAAAGACCCTTGTCCTCAGTATGAGAGCAGAAATAAGAATGCAGAGCGTCAGTTGTTCCATCTCAGCTGGGGAACTCGTGTCCTGGGCAATTCAAAGGTTCACCACTCTGCCCATGTCTGTGAATGGGTATGGAAGCACCACAAATATTGATTTTTGTGGGTACAAGTAAATTTTAACCTGTAGGTGAATTCACAGGTATAGAATCCATGAATAATGAGGATCAACTATGTCAGCTTGAAAATGGACACACCTTCTCTCAATAAGCCCAACGTAGCACGTTGTTGACTTGAACTCAGGAGCCACATTGCACGAAAAGCACTCGAACAAAATTTCAAACACTGGAACAAAAACTCCGGAGAGTGTCAGAGTGAGGAGACTGAAGTGTGGTACTGAAGAAGTGGAGTGGGATACACAGCCCACAAAAAAAGTGCGTTTGTATGGATAATCATCTGCAGCAATACTTGAAACTATTCTTCAAAGTAAGATACAGATCACAGAGCTAAATATTTTATAAACTAGAATATACAGATAAAATATGTTGATATTTATCAGATCTGTTTAATAAGAGCATTTTAATTTTTCAATAGTGGTAGAAATTACAAAAGAAAATATCTACAATGTAAAACTTTAAATCTTCTGTTTAAGAAAAATGACTAAAAGTTAAAGTTAACAAAAGAAGAAATACATTTTGGCAGACTCTGATGGTTGCCTACCCAATAGCCATTCTCTCCTTTTCACTTACTAACAGAACTGCAGTTCTATTGAAGTAGCAACATATGCAACTAAAAATTCTGATTTAGACATCTTTGCAGAGAGGGGTGGCTACGTGACAAGCTTGGACAGAAGGGATGTGTTGCAGATGTGTTGCCAACCAGGGCAGCCAGAGAGGCTTCACAAGAGAGACAAATTGCAGCTCGTGCTTGGTGCTCTGCCCAGACCCCTCAGAAACCCTTTATCTGCTCCGGGCGCCCTGCGCTCGTCTCTGTGCTGACCCTAACATCTGGCACCTGTTACTTTCTTCAGACAGCTACCTCTGGGCTGCAAGAGGCTCTTCGCCTAGATGTCAGAAGGCCTGGGTGTTCACGTCCCCATCCCTTTCCCATTGACTGGGGCAGGAGTCTGCTACTTTCTTGGAGATGGAGACGACACAAACTTGTATAATTCATGCTGTGCTCCCCTTGAGTTCAGGCTGAAGCCCTCCCTTGCTTGGCTCTATACTCTTCTCTTACTCCATCCATTTACTGATATCTCCTAGAACTACTTCCTTAGTAAATCACTGACACGTGAACAGGCCAGGGTCTGCTTCTGGTGAATCTGGCCTAAGACACATTCGCTTCTAGCTTTTGCTCCTTTGCCCTTCACACTGCCACCTTTTTCCTTCCTGGAGCATAGAAGAAATGCCTGGAGGTTCAGCAGCCATCTGGCAACCATGAGGCAATAAGTACAGTGTCAAAGGTCCATACACTAAGGATGATATAGCAGGAAGATGGAAAGAGCCTGAAAGTCTGATGGTATGACTAGTTGTCCTATCAGTCCTGGACTGATACCCTTAGACTTATTTTTGCAGAAGACAATGAAACACCTCACTTGTTTTTATGCTTGGTGTGGCATGTAACAATGGGCCCCCCAGAGATGTCTACATCCTAATCCTTTGAACCTGTGGCTATGTTACGTTACGTGGCAAAGAGGAATTCAGGGTACAGATGGAACTGAGTTTGCTATTCTGCTAACCTTAAAACAGAGAGAGTATTCTGGATTACCCAGGTGGGCCCAATGTCATCACAAGTGTCTTTAAAAGTGGAAGAGGGAAGCAGAAGAGAGATCAGAGACAGAGAAGACGATGTGATGATGGAAGCAGAGACGGGAGTTATGCTCGTGAGAAGGACTCAATCTGCCATCGCCGGCTTTGAAGACGGAGGAAGGGGTCGTCAGCCAAGGAAAGCAGGCAGGCTCTAGAAACTGGACAAGGCAAGGAACAAATCCTCTCCCCTAAAGCCTCCAGAAGGGACACAGCTCAGCCAACACCTTGATTTTAGCCCAGTGAGGCCCATTTTGGACCTCTGACCTCCAGAACTATAAGAGAACACACTTGTGTTGTTCAAGCCACTAAGTTCGTGGTAATTTAGTATAGCAACAGTGGAAAACTAATACACCTGTGTATACTTGAAATTTGCTAACAGAGTAGATCCTAAGCAGTCTCATCAAAAAGAAGGTAACTATGTGAGATGATGGATGTGTGCAGTTGACTGTGGTAATGATTTCACAATGTACCGTGTATCAAATCATCATGTCGCACACTTTAGAGATATACAATTCTATTTGTCAGTTATACCTCAATAAAGCTGGGGGGCAGAAAACAAATACACCTGCTTTTCTGTTACTTGCAGCCTAATTCAGTCTTAAATGATATTTTTTAACTGAAAATGGTTTATATATATTTTTAAATGTATTTATTTTTGGCTACATTGGGTCTTTGCTGCGCTCGGGCTTTCTCTAGTTGTGGTGAGCGGGGGATGCTCTTCGTTGTGGTTCGCAGGCTTCTCATTGAGGTGGCTTGTCTTGTTGCAGAGCACAGGCTCTAGGCGCGTGGGCTTCAGTAGTTGTGGCACGAGGGCTCAGTAGTTGTGGCTCGTGGGCTCTATAGCGCGCAGGCTCAGTAGTTGTGGCGCACGGGCTTAGTTGCTCCGCAGCATGTGGGATCTTCCGGGACCAGGGCTCGAACCCGTGTCCCCTGCCTTGGCAGGCGGATTCTTAACCACTGCACCACCAGGGAAGCCCAGTGGTTTACATTTTTGATATAGAAAAATCTTATATAAATCACTGGAAAACACTAAATCTAATAAATTTATGGACGAGAAATACATGTAAGACGAGACTCACAGTGAGGAAGGTAAGGTGCTAAGAAATAACATGGAAATAGGTTTCCATAAAAATACGTGAAACATTTTTAAATATCAAGAGAAAGTCACTATGTTATAATATTACGTGAAGAAGCAAGACAGAATTTATGTTGTATGTTTCCAGCTATGGTTTTAAAGTAAGCCTTGAAAAAAAGATTGAAAGCAAAGGATAAAAGGAAAGATTTTTAAATGGTGAGAGTTGGGGTTTTTTTTCCTTCTTTCTATTACTTTTTTGTATAAGTCATATTCAAATGGCTAGTTCTCTCCCTTTATTTAGGTCTCTTTGCTAGGAAAAGGAAAATAAGCTTTGCTTGAAAAATAATTACAAGGCAGTAGACTGTTTCTGATAATACATGGAAGGAAGTGTAAAGCCCAAGTGCCGGCACAAAGGAGTGGCGGAGGCTTTGCCTGGAACACTGGGAAAGAGGGGCAGTTAATTGAGTGGAGTCTTACCCAGGATCACAGGGGGAAGAGGGCACTCCAGGTAGAGGAAGGGCCATGCACAAGTACAGGGTGTTATGGAAACTGCAAACAGCTGTGATGGCTGTAATGCTGCATGGGAAGGATAGAGCAGTGCAAGATTAGGTAGAAGGAGCCACACCTGAGGGGGGTTTACATCATGAACAGTGGCGTTTGACCTTGACTTTATGCAGAAGTAATTTTTGGCAGGAAAGAGCCATACTCGTCTTTGTATTTGATAAAGATTTTTCTGCTACTGTATAAGAATGGACAGGGGACCAGAGGCAGTGGGATAAGTTAGCGCTATTGCAATTGTCCAGGCAAGAGCTCTGAACTGAAGCACAAACAAGGGAGACAGAGTAAATTCAACAGGTACTTGGAGAGTCACAGAGGAATCAGAGGAAAGAGTGAGGTTGACTCTCAGTGTTTCCTGAGCATTTTTCTACCAATTATGTCCTAGTCTATAAAATGAGAGCCAGCTCGCATACAGAAAGCCACACAAACAGATGCACGTCATGGGCAGCTCCGTGAAATATCACAAAGGGAACACACTCATGTGATCACCATGCCACCAATCACTTCTTGGATTAGTGGGGCCTCAAAGGAAGTGATAGCCACTCGCTCAGGCCAAAAACCTAGAAGTCATCTTTTATTCCTTTCTACCCCTCATATCGTACGTCTAAGCCATCAGCAAGTCCTGTCAGCTCTACCTTCAAAATATATTCAGAACTCAACCTTCCTCACCATCTCCACGGGTCCTACACTGTCGCTCCCATAGCCTGTCCTCTCTCACTCCACTCTTGTTCCCCAAGTCTCTTCTCCATGTAGCTACTGGCCTAGTCCTTTTAACATGAGGATTGTATCATGTCACTCTCTACGGTGGATCGATCTCACTGACCCTAGTTCTTTACTCCTCCCTACATTGGGGGCCTTTGCCATGTAACTTTGCGGTGACCTGCCCCACCCCTTTGATTCTGGGCTCAGCTGTGTGTTTCACATAGTAGGCACCATGCAAGCAGAGACTTGAGCTGGCTTTCAGCACTTCACCTTTTTTTGTTTTTGCAAAATTGTTCACGAATGGGGAACAATTCAATTCATGGTAGCGCCACGCCCTCCTGATCTAATCCGCCTTTCCGGATTGCCTTGCGCAGTCTTGCCCTATACATCGGCAATGATCCCAGACTCTCCTAATCTACTCTCTGGCTCTTGGGGTCCTGGCCAGGATCCCATCTTTCCCCTGGACCCTTCCCTACGCACATTGGCCCACGTTGGTCTCTCCCACTCTGCACAGTGCCTTTTAGCACTCACTCCCCAAATTCCACATCTGGCATCAGGTTAAAGGGAATATCTAGTCTCTCTCACCATGCACCTGTCTCCCTTCGCATTTCATTCTAGACTTTATTCAGCTGCTCACTCTTTGCCTTTCCTGGAAACTGACCACTTAGTATCTTTTTGGCTAACTTTGAATCCCCGAGAGCAGGGTCTCCAACCTCTGGGCCGCAGACCAGTACCGGTCTGAGGCCCGTTAGGAATCGGGATGCACAGCAGGTCTGCCGCTCCCCCTCCCCGTCTGTGGAAAAACTGTCTTCCACGAAACTGGTCCCTGGTGCCAAAAAGGTTGGGGACAGCTGCAGAGCCATAGTTCAGATCAAAACAATCTTCTGATTTTTTCTATGTCACTTATTTGGAAACAGGACCAACTTACCCATGAGGCACAATGGCACAGCACCTAGAAGCCACAAACATTTATGTTTTAATGTTAATTTCTTTTAAAACAAAAACAAAAAAGAAAATAACAATAATAAAGATATAATAATGAATCCAGCCTGGATTATATTCCTCTTTGTACCCTACATTTGTAGAATATATTTTTTAATATTTCTTTAATGGAGGAAGGGGAAAAGTTTATAAGACAAACAAAAGTCCTCTAATATGATCTTGGTTGCTTTTAAGTATATTGTCAAAAGCAATAAGTGCTTTTGACACTTATGCAATGGGTTCATAAGTGTTTCAACTTAACTATAAACTCCTTAAAAATGAGTATGGCCTGGACTTCCCTGATGGTCCAGTGGTTAAGACTGCACACTTCCACTGCAGGGGGAACGGGTTTGATCCCTGGCTGGGGAAATAAGGTCTTGCATGCCGTGTGGTGTGCCCAAAAATGAAAAAAAAAAAAGTTTAAAAAAAATGAGTATGGCCTTTTTTTACCGATTCATTTTCCCTACAGAAACTGTCTTCTTATCAGACACTTGGTTTAATTGCCTGACCACGTGCAACTTGCTGCCCACAACATAGAAAGGTCAATGGCTGCATTTTCCTTTCTCTATTCTAGCGTCAAAGCTGCAGATGGTAGACTGAGTGAGCCCCACACAGTTGCTTAATCTACATAAAGACAGTGAGGATCACCCACTGTTGGTGGGAAGTTGACAATCAGGTAGCATTCTCACACGTTATTAGAGGAAAATGAGCAGAGGCCATAGGTTCTGCTCATTCATCCATTCATTCATTCATATAATGGAATCCTGGCTCCTCTCCTCTTACTAGTTACGTGGCATAGGCAAGTAATTTAAGCTCTTTGCCTAGCTTCCCGAACTAGAAACTGGGGAAGAAATAAGGCACTCGCTTCAGAGGGCCGTGATGTTAATAAACGAGATAATCCACTTCAAGGCCTAGAATAGTGACTGGTGAACACGCTTGAAATGTTAGCTGTCAATTAATTAGACAAAAAACTGAGTGCCAATACGTTTATTGATTGAATGAACCACCAGTGATCAAACATCCAAAGGCCGTGTCTCTGGGCACTCTTCCTCCCCAGCTCTCCTCAGTGTGTGCACACGGGCTGCTGGAACCCTACATCAATCTGACCCAGCTTCGTAAACCAAGCTCATTCGTATTCCCTGGCCTCCAGTGGAACGCAGGCCCTTTGAAGGTTTCTTACCCTGCCAAGCGTCTGCTGACTGAGGAGAGGACTTGTCGGTATCCCCAAGGGTTGGGAGATTACTGCAGCAGCCATCTAACTGGTCTTCCCTGCCCCAGTTTTGCCCCAATTCAGGACGCTCTCCATAGAGCAGGGGACAGATCTTTCTGAAAGCGTACATCAGATCACATCACTTCCCCGATTATCCTTTTAAAGGCTTCTCTTTAAGTGACAAATCCTCAGTAACTTACCAAGCTCTCCATCTTCTACCCCAGCCTGCCTCTCCAGTGTCTCCCTTCCCTCCCCCGCCCTCCAATCCACACTCCAGGTTTGAACTTAGTTTGTCAGTTCTTCAAGCAGCACGTTCTGTTTATCCCACAGACCTCCTGCCTGGCTCTACCTTGGAGTTACCTCTGCCTCGAGCAATTTTCTCTTTTCTCTTCCCTTGACTAGTTCTTACTCCACCTGGGCAATGACTCTGACCGCCCCCAGACCAGATTAGATTTCCCAGGCGTTGCTCTCCGACAGCATCCAGTTTTTCCCCAGCCATCACTGCAGTCTGCTGTAATTATCTGTTTAATGTCTGGCTTTCCCAGCGGGTTGTAAGCTTTGTGGGGTCACCACCATGCCCGACTTGGTCTTGGCTGTATCCTCAAAACCTAACACAGTGAGCGCCTGTCTCATAGTACCTCTCAACACACTGACTGAAAGAAAGAATTACTAAATTAAAGAATAAAGTCCCAAGGGGGAAACCCAAAAATGAATCTCCATGCCAAGCCTGAGTCTGCATTCACTAAAACAACACAGGGTTGGGGCCAGAGAATAAGAGAGGTACACAGGTAGCCCCTCTGTGCCTCAGTTTCCTCATCTGTAACCAAGGATACTAAGAAGCCTATTTAGAGGGTTGTTGTGAGGATTAGACGAGTTAATAGAAACAAAGCACTTAGAACAGGCTGGGACACATGCTGGCACCGTATCTGATTGTTAGTTTTATTGTTCACATGGGGCATTTTTCCTAGGTAGTGTGACTCATGCCACACAGCAAAAGTGGAGGCAGCTTACTGAAGCAAGCACGTGCAGGAAGTGGTGTCTGCAGACTGGAGACGTCCGGCACCCGTCCTAGAGGGGTGCAGAGCAGGGATGGCTGAGGCTGCTCCTCCCTGAAGCACCCTGTTAGCTACAACAGGGTGCGCAGGAGAAAGTTACGAGCCTGCTCTGAGGAAATGCACGTTAACTCTCTGCTGCATTTTCAGCCCATCTGGAGAGCTGGGCCCAGTGCGTATTCCATCCTTATCCTTCCCAGGCCCCAAGAATAACACATCAAAGAGCATGTTTGCATCCCTACAACAGATAACAGCACTGCCATAAGCTTCAGGGTCCACACACGCTACAGAGAGAGTGAATTAATAATTTCACATATTTATAAAATATAAATTAACCCAAGAAATATATAAGTCCAAGTGAAATTCCTGCTTTTTAAACCTGAGCAGAGAAAGACACTTTGATAAGTAAAAGGTTAGTAAATTTTCATTATGTGGCACCACCAAATTGGCATTCATCACATGGAAAAATCACTCCTCTTTGATACATAGATGTTGACACAAAGCAGCACCAGGCTATGGGGGTGGGGGGTATGGAATCCAGACGATAGATTTTTTAATTACATTTGGTTATTTGGTGCCTTTTTTTAAACAATAAAACAGCAAGTAATATGATCAGTAAGAATTCTAGAGGCTCTGGTGCATTTATATACGCACAGCAAATTACTCATAAAAACCATGGGGCATTTACCTCCGTCTTTGTGTATAATATACCATGTCTGTGCGGAACCCAGTTTGCTTTGATGGTAAACAGCTATTCTCTCTGAAAGCTTGCTTTCTCTTGCTCTGCTCTGTGTTGAGAGGTTCCCTTAATAGCCAAACTGGTTCTCCCAGAAAAAGGAAAAAGAAAGCAGTGAGAGAAATGTAAGTATTAGACTTCTTTCTTTTCCATAAGACTGTAATGATGATTTACATTCATATTCAAAGAGGTAAAGGTCCATGCACCAGCTTTGTAGAGAAGCAGTCAAAATGTAAAGCAGTATCTTACACTAAATGTACCGCAGCAAAGAAAAATCTGTGAGACTATTACCCAAAGACATAGTATACTAAAAATTAACCTGTTTCGTTCTCAGGTCCCTGACCCCAAAACAGAACAGTATGTCTACGTGCACGAATGCTGCAGATATTTATTTACATGGATTATTTATTACTGGGGTTGGGAATTATTTCGCTGCTAAATAGGCTTGAGGGAGGCTGTGTTTATCTATGAAATATTTCCAAACATGTGAAGGACCTATGAAGAGCAACTAAGTTATTTAGTTGCTCTTTTAAGAGAAGAGAGCAACTAAATAACTTAAGGTTCTATTTTCCTCCTAAAGAATTTTCCATTGAAAACCTGAAATAATATCAATAATCGTAATTTTACATATATATTTTTAGATCAGGATTTTATAACTACAATAGAAAAAAGAAGATTAAAAAAAAGAAGAAGGAATCATTAACATCACCTCCAGGTAAAGACATCTGTGAGCTGAGATGGAAGGCCTTCACGTGTAAAGCCAAGAATACTTCTTTCCATATTGAAAAATGTGTCAAGTTTTGCAGAGATAATAGCATTGACTGAAGGATGTTAATTACACTAAATCTCTCAGAAACACCCTGAGCTAGAATCTCTCCCTGTAGCTCAGGATGGTCTGCAGAGCAGACCAAGGAGCTTGCCCCTGTTGTCTCGTCCTTTCGGAACGATCCCAGGCGAACCAGAAAATTTCCCTTTGGCAGCAGAGTCTGGAAGTGGCATCCAGCAGGACCCAAAGTTACCCTTAGCGGAAGCTCTCTAAGGGCCCCCTCAGACATGGAACAGTGAGCCAGAGATTCACCCAGACTAGGCCTGTGAGCTCTGCCCCAGCTGGGGCTACCCGGCCTCTTGGCAACGCCCACCTGGGCAGACCCTCACACCCTGCAGCCACACAGGGAGCCCTCTGAGAGAAGGGAGGACATCCTTCCTGCTCCACAGGCCTCCGCCCTCCAGGCGTACCTGAGCCAATTCCATCCTTCCCACGAGCGCACCCGGGAAAACCGAGTTGAGTGCCGAAGAAAGCAGCAATGCGTGGAGAGAGGAGAGGCTAGGAGAGTGCGTGGTATCTGTACTTGACAGAACCCTTATTACTGAAACTTCTTCCTAGACCTTTTCCTTCACAGCATAAAAATTCTGTTGCTAATACCAAGCTGTGGTCTTGAGGGACGTGCTGGATGTAAAGCTTATTTGAGACCAGGGAGAATGGGAGACGGCCAGTGTATACAAACTACCTTTTATTAGAAATTCTATTGTACTACAGGCTATGCATGTGTTATCTCTGGAAGTTTCTGTGATCATTCCATTCTATAGAATCGAAGCTCAGAGACATTAAGTAAATTGCTCAAGCTCACCCAGCTGCTAAGTATCTGAACTAGGTCTGAACCCAGATTTGTCAGACCCCATGCTTTTAACCACTGGGGTAAAAAGCCCATCTCTGTAGATGAGGCAAGTGCGGACAGTAAGAAAAAGAACCCGTTTACTGATTTAACAAACAGTGGTTTCATCAAAATACGTATGACAACCTTATCAATAGCATTTGAAGGAGAGACATTCCAAAGGCACATAGAAATGTTGGTTTGCCTTAATATTAAACACACGCACATACGTACACACACGTTTAGGTTAGGTTAATGGAGCAGTGCAAATAAAGGAAGGCACATGTAGGGCAGAAAGGCTGTATCACACGATCACATGATCTGATTCTGCGGTCACAGGGGTTCTCCTCTAGCCATACAAGGAGCCTACATGGTTAGTGGGTTAGCCAAAGAGCAGTACTACCAAGTGCACTGTGGTTTGCTGATTGGATCCTGGAACCGAAAATGACATGAATGGAAAAACTAGTGAGACCCGAGTAAAGCCTAGAGTTTAAAGTAACGTACCAATGTTACTTTCTATTTTGACAAGAGCTCCATAGTTATTTAAAATATTAACATTAGGGCAAACTGGGTAAAGGGAATACAAGGACACTGTACTAATTCTGAAACTTTCCTGTAAATAAAAAGTTATTCCAAAATATAAGATTTGGTTTAAAAAGTTAAGTAAAATTTAAATACAAAAATAAGAGAGAGAGAGAGAGAGAGAGAGAGAGAGAGAGAGAGAATGTAATGCTGGAGGCCAGAAAATTATCTTGCTGGCCTCTTACTATATCCAAAGGAGAAAACCACACAGGATAATTTTGCAAATGTTTTTAATTTTTTTATGTTACTAATATAGTCACACAGATGCAAAACCATTGATTGTGTATATTTAAATAAAGAGAAAGATGATTCTCAAAGATTAGAAATATACATCAGTTAAGTAACTCAAAATCTTGCTTTGAATAACTCCTTGGGGAACTTATACTCTTGCTAGTATTTCATTAGGAGGAATTCTCTTTACTGGAGTGAGTATTAAACGAATCTGCTACTAGACATAAAAGAAGACTTGGTATTTGTTTTACTCTTTCGGACTTACTTCACTCTGTATGACAGACTCCATATGGTAACACATATATAGGGAATCTAAAAAAAAAACAATGGTCATGAAGAACCTAGGGGCAGGACAGGAATAAAGACACAGACCTACTAGAGAATGCACTTGAGGACACGGGGAGGGGAAAGGGTAAGCTGGGCCAAAGTGAGAGGGTGGCATGGACATATATACACTACCAAATGTGAAATAGATAGCTAGTGGGAAGCAGCCGCATAGCACAGGGAGATCAGCTTGGTGCTTTGTGACCACCTAGAGGGGTGGGATAGGGAGGGTGGGAGGGAGGGAGATGCAAGAGGGAGGGGATATGGGGATATATGTGTATATATATATGTATAGCTGATTCACTTTGTTATAAAGCAGAAAGTAACACACCATTGTAAAGCAATTATACTCCAATAAAGATGTTTAAAAAAAAAGACTTGGAAAAAATAGCAAAAAATACCATGTTCTGAGATAAAGACTTAATATCCTAAAATTCAATTCTCCCTATGTCAATCTGTAAACTTAACATGTTTCCAACAAAAAGGCTAACTGTTGTTGTGGGGGAACTAGACAAGCTGATTTCAACATCCATAAGCAAACAGTAATAGCCATGAAAATTTGGGGAAAAAATAGTAATAGAAGAGAACCGACTCTACAAGATTTTAAAGTACATAATGAAACTACAGTTTTAAAAGCAAAGTGGTACTGACTTTGACTAGAAAACTGATCAGTGACATAAAACAGAACGTCCAGAAACAGAACTAAATTGCTGAGGTAATTTAATATATATAATGGTAATTTTTCAAAATATTAATGAAAACATACATTATTTTAAAAATGGTTTTGAGGCAAGCAGGTAGCAAAATGTAGGATATCAGTAAGGCTGTTTTTTACCTTATGCCTTCCTCCAAAATGAATTCCAGATACATCAAATATGAATTCATGAACAAATAGATATAAACATGGAAGGATTTTTTAAAATAACCTGTTTTGGGAAAAGTCTCTTCAAGTATAATATAAAACCCTTAAGTCATAAAAGATAAAGACCTGAATATCTGACTACATGAAAATAAAAATTTTCTGCATAGTGAGGGGAGGGGGATAAACAAAATAAAATACAAACAGCAAAATGGTAAAAATGTTTGTGATTCATATTCCAGAAAAGAAGACTAACATTATTAATATATAAAGAACTATAACAAATCAATAAGAAAAAGAATAACAATCCAATAGAAAAATGGGCAAAAGGATGGGAACATACAGTTCACAGAATAGGAAATACAAAGAGTTCTTTAAACTTAGGCAAAGTTGTTCATCCTCACTTATAAGAGGAGTACACGTTAAACTACATTAAGGCACTATTTTCACCTTCCAGGTTGGCAGAGATCCAGAAGTTTGATATCACACCGTGTTACAAAGGATGTGAGGAAACAGGCACTCTCTCACATATGACTGGCGGGAGTATAAATGATCTTTATGTAAAGCAAGGCAATACAATTTCAAACAAAACCACCAATGCTCATACCTTGTGACTTAGCAATTCCAATTCTAGTTATTTACCCTCCAGGCATACTCTCACAACAACTACAAGAATATTAATTGCCACATTGTTGGTGATAGCAAAAGATTAGAAACTACCTAAATATCTATCAATAGAGGACAGGTTAAATAAACTAGGGAACATCCATATAATGGAATGCTATGCTGCAGATAAAAAGAATGAAGCAATTCTATAGGGACTGAGAGTAAAAGACCTCCAGAATATACTTAGTGAAAAAAAGCAAACAATGAAACAATGAATAACATGCTATTATTTGGGGGGCGGGCCTTGTATATTTATAAATGGATATAAAATCTGTGTAGGGGAACAGGTGGCTAGGGGGACAAATGTAGAAAGAGATTTGGTGACAGAACGTTGAAGGGTTACTCTTTTGGCCTCTCAAATTATTTTATAATGAACATTAGTTCCATTTTAAATAAGGAAAATAAACAAAGTTAATTTTATAAGAAACTCCATCAAACGCTCTGTAACTACGCAAACGCATTTCTGAGAAGAAAATGAAAACAAACAAAACCACCTGGTTCTTCATGATCCTCAGCGGTCCTCACCCTCTCCCTAGGAAAACAATGCAGTGTTAAACCCTCAAAGCCTCCCAGCTCAGTTGTTAAGGTAATTGTGTTTACTCTTTTCCAAACAAAGTCATTAGAATCAGAAAAGTAAATGTGCTCAGTCTTCAGGTTCTTTGATGTCATCTTCCTCCTTGCTCCCCAGGGTGGGACACCGCCCAGCCACTGTGGCCCAGAGCCTGACACACAAATTCTATAAGCATTGCCATAGCTACACCATGCCGCTTGTGATCGTGATATAAAACAAACAAAACATAAGGAAAACCAAATTTGAAATCAAACAATATGCCTCGAAAAACACAAGCTATGGGGATTTATTTTTCTGCCCTTTGAACACTTGTAGAGAGTATGAAACATTTGAGTATTTTAAAATTTCTGAACAGTTTTTTTGTGTGACAAAGTCTCAGAGACAAGACTATTTTCTTTCCTGAAAACAACATCTGATCAAGGAAAATGTATGTTGAAACATTAAAAGCCAGTGTCTGTACCTTCTGAGCCTATCAGATGCTTTCCCTCTAGATGACCCTTGTTAAACATCACATCAGCTCTAAATATGATTTTAGGATTTCAGGTTCCTAAGACTCTGAAGCTGGTGGCTGTTTAGTCATGCTGACTGGACGAACCTCCTGACGCATCCAAATAAAGCTCTCTGGTCTATGAGATAACGACTGTCTCCTCTGCCCCAAACCTCCCAGGGATAAGTCCGTTCTCCTCACTTTGTGAGGTCCTGAGTCTACTCCTCTGGAGCTTCAGGTGCTTTATATTGTCCCCCCGCCCCCGGCCTTTTTTTTTTTTTGGCTACGTTGTGTCTTCTTTGCTGCACACGGGCTTTCTCTAGTTGCAGTGCGCGGGCTTCTCATTGTGGTGGCTTCTCTTTGTTGTGGAGCATGGGCTCTAGGCGCACAAGCTTCAGTAGTTGCAGCACGCAGCTCAGTAGTTGTGGCGACCGGGCTTAGTTGCTCCGAGGCATGTGGGATCTTCCCGGATCAGGGATCGAACCGGTGTCCTCTGCATTGGCAGGCTGATTCTTAACTACTGAGCCACCAGGGAGGTCCCTGTTTCCCCCCCCCCTTTTTTTTTCATTTTTGGTTGCGTTGGGTCTTTGTTGCTGCGTGCGGGCTTTCTCTAGTTGCAGCAAGCGGGGGCTCCTCTTCCTTGCGGTACACGGGCTTCTCATTGCCGTGGCTTCTCTTGTTGTGGAGCATGGGCTCTAGGCTCATGGGCTTCAGTAGTTGTGGCACACAGGCTTCAGTAGTTGTGGCTCATGGGCTCTAGAGAGCAGGCTCAGTAGTTGCGGTGCGTGGGCTTAGTTGCTCCGTGGCATGTGTGATCTTCCCAGACCAGGGATCGAACCCGTGTCCCCTGCACTGGCAGGCGGATTCTTAACCACTGCTCCACCAGGGAAGTCTCCCTTGTTTCCCCTTTTTTAACACTCCTTTCCCCCCCTATTCTTTATAACAACAACTTTGAAGTTGGAAGGTATTTAAGAAGGAAAAAAATAGAGAAGAAGATTCAAAAGAAATATGCTAGAATATCCTTTCCTCATTTAACACCCTGAGGTTAAGCTTCTCTAATGGCATTTAAATCCTTGGGGTTTTTTTTCATTATTTTATGTACTTGCAATAAAAACATTCCTTTAGATGTTAGAAATTCTAAATAAAACAAGAACAAAGAGTGTTCCTTCTTTTCAGCTCTCCACCCAAATGTTACCATTGTAAATCAAGGTAAGAAAGTAAATTAACTACTGGCGTTTAGATGTTTGCTGTCCCAAATATTTATTCCTTTTCACTCCCCCAAATTTGTTTCATACGAAACAATGCTCATAAAAACAATAAATATTCATTCTTTATCGACTAAAATTTTAGATCAAAGTACTGTGTGGCCCAAATCCTGAATAGCAAAAAGTAATGCTGTTTGTTCAGCAGGAAGCCTTCAACTTCCCAAAAGCAACCGGACCCAGTTTGGTTTCCACTTATCTTTAAGTGCTAGTGTGCTCGATGTAAACATAATAATATGATTAGCACTCCACGTTTGCATAAAACATTGCGAATGTTGATTCGCTCACCCTTTGAATGCACCGTAGGCTAGCAGACCTGCCAGTGGCACTCGCCAGTGTGTGGTTTTTCTGTGTTTGCACGTGTGCCTCCCACTCCTAGAATGCAAACTCCAGGGAGGAACTAGGTCTCCTCTACCTCTGCAGTCGCGGGAGTCACACGCGTTTTTCACACTGAAAACCTTTCACACCCTTTGCTCGGGCTCACAAAACTACTACGTGCCCGACCCGCATCCCCCAGCACGAGGGAGCTAGGGGTTCCATTTTCCCTGCCACAGGCCTGCTCCTCCGCCAGCCGCGTTCGGGCTGAACATTTATGGGAAGCTGTGAGAACCTCCGAGAAGAGGCTCCGCCACCCCTCAGCCTGGAGCCAGGCTAGGGAGGCACAAAGCATCCCCACCCTTGCCAGCTCTGACTTGCCCACAGCCTCACTGGCCTCCCTAGTTGTGGTGGCCCTCGAGACCGCCCAGCCGCACGCACGCAGGCACACAGCTCCCATGCTCGGAGCGCCCGGCAGCCCATCGTTTCCGTCCAGACCGGCAGAAGGAGTCCCACGGCACTGACACCTTTCTGCTGGTCCCCTTAAGAGCTCTGTTTCCCCGAGGTGAAGTCCCTACCCCCAGAGACACAGTCTGTGTCTGTGCCTTGTTCAGTGACAAAGCTGTTGTCCCTGGGGACATGCTCTTGCATAATGAACTTGGCAAACAACTTTAAAATGACTACCAACGATCCAGCCAGGGCAGATTACCCAAGGGTGGATACACACTGCCCACCCCTGCAGACGGCTCTGTGGTCCTTGAAGTGCCCTTGGGCATCTCTTTCAGAGAGTACACAGAGAGAGGATGGAGGTTAAGTCACAGACCTGGTAAAATACTTTTTAGTGAGATGGACTACTGTCCTACCAAATTATTCGGAGACACGTATTTAGTGATGGACTACGGAGCCGTCATGATGCTACAGCTGCTACCAGCGCGACACCTGTAAGGCTCGGCCCCTGCCTTCAACGCCCTTCATTAGAGGCGGGAGAGGGCACGAGTTCCAATTCCCGGCTCTGCTGCAAACCCACCTGGGTGACGCTTAGCCTAGCTCTGAGCTTCAGTTTTCATTCTGCGAGATGAAGCGACTCTGCTTTGCAGACTATTTTCAGGATTAGAAATGACATATGTGACACACAGCGTATACAGCAGGGAGGGAGAGGTTCCGTAAATGACAGGCCTCGTTATGTTGTTTTTTTAAGGGCTGGCTGAGAGGCACAGTCCATGCTCTCAAGAGGCCGGAGGGGCAAATGTGTAAATGTCATGTGGGCCCCAGAGTGGATCTTTCCACAGGGTTAAAGCTCCAGGATGGGCAACAAAGGAAGCACGGTCATGCCTTTTGGAGCGGGGAAGTCCTTCTTAGAAGAGGTGACACAACCTGAGCCATGAAGGATGTTTAAATACAGGACAAGCGGCAAAGACTGTAATGGCATTGCAGATGGAGGGAATATCTTGAGTAAAGCCCTGGAAGTTCAGAATACCTATAGCCTATAGGATATGCCTGAGACATATGGCATAAGACTGTAGCGGGGGAAACAGGAAGCCTGAGGGAGAATCAGTGGCAGAGTATAGTGAATTTCCAGCCCCTTGCTTGTAAGCAACAGGGGGTGCTCATTGAATGTGTTTTCCTCTGAAAATCTTTCTCTGTATTCGTTTTAATTGGAACAATAAAAAGCTCATTGTTAAAGAAAAATCAAGTCATATAAAAGCAATAAAATAAACGATCCTGGCCCATTCCCTAGAGATAACGGTTTAGTATTTCTCCTGGATTCTTCATTGAAGAGTGTTTTAGGAAAGAAAGTGTCATGATCAGATTTTGTATAAAAAGAAAAAATCACTCTTGGTATAAGGTAGTGGGTGGGGTGACTGAGGTCTTTCAGAGACCACAGGGGCCTGCATGGAGGCAGCACCATGGGGTGGAGAGGAGGGCACCTGGCTCCTCATCGGCTGCAAGGAGCCAAGGATGACATTCTGATTTCTGCTCAAATTAATGAGACTGGATATACAGAAGAAACACAGGTTTGTGGGGGAAAATGATGACTATAATTTTGAACATGGTGAGTTTGATGTGGCCATGGGACATCCGGGAAAGGAGGTCGTAGGTCTGGAGCTGAGGATAGAAATCCGGCTTAAAGAAGTAGACAGATATGCAGGAGATTTCATGCGATGGTGAGATCGCTCAGGGAGAAGCAGAGGAAGACCTGACATTTAAGAAATGAGCAGAGATGGGGGCCTTTAGGAGGAGATGAGAAGGAGCTGACCTAGGAGGGGAGAGAGGAGAGCAGTGTCATAGTCAGTGAGGCCGGGGACTTCCAGAAGGATCAGCAGTGTCAAATGCTGTGAGGGAACAAGTAATGTGACTCAAGTGAAAACGAACTTTACTCATAGTAGTCAGGGAGCTTCACTGGAATGGGTTCAGCACATCATTTATTATATATTACTAGAAAAGAACAGGAAGGAAATATAACACAATGTCAACAGTAATTGTTTCTGGGCGTTAAGATTATGGGTGATAGCTATTTCCTTCTGTTCCTAGAAAAGAGATGAGGGGTGAGGGAGGAAGAAGAAGGTGCAATATTCCAAAAGGAAACATTTAAAAATTATATCAACAAAGCAAACTTATTCAACATGCCCAAACTTCAGCCATTTAAGTCCATGATTTTTGTCAAATCCCTTTACCACTAACTAGTCTTGTTATTTAATAAACATTGTATTTAAACCAACTCATTTTTTAAACTGAAATGGATCCAGTTATATCACAATAGTAAATATAAAATAATTATCATAGTACACAGAAGGTAACTGAAAAATAAATATACCGAAAACAAAACAACTGTTAGTAATTCTAGCAAGATGTTCTCAATGACCCGAGATTTCCAGCCTGAGGCCTGAACTAGCTCTCTGGCAATAAGGAAGATCAACAGCACTAGAAGTAGTTAAAGTCTTACTGGTACTTAGTTTGGATTTCTCCAGAAACAAACTCTTTGACAAGAATTCAATTGCAAATAGTTTACTTAAAAGGGGAAGGAAACATGGAAACACAAATAAGGGAGTTGGGAAGTGAGGCAGAAAAGGGAAGGAAGCCAATAAATGATGTGTCATCAAGCCAGCGATCACTCTGGGCAACTGGAGCTTAATCCCCCTGGGCAAACTCTGGAAGCCAGTGCAGAACACACTTCAGAACTAGTCCTCACAAAGGGTGAGAGAGCTGGGGTATTTATACACCAACCGCTGTTAAAGGCTGATCATGGGGACATTAATTCCCCAGCATTCTCGGGCTGTCTTATGGGCAGCAAAGCAGGCCCCAGAGGCAAGAGAAGACCTCAGGAAAAGAATACAAGTGCTGCACCAGGAAGCCTGGCAGTAGTACACTGACTTGACAAAGGTGGAGATATGGACAGGGCTCCAATAGATGCTGCTAGATACTAAACTGAGGTCAAAAGGGAATAGAAAAGGAAATAGCTTTCTCATTACTTGAGTCAAAGGAATTTATGGTGAGCCTGTTAATCACTCAAAATCATCTCCCATACCACCAAGCTAAGATTCCTCCACCCCGGGAAATCTTCAGATACCTGGTAAGGCCTGAAGCAGTTCAGGAGGTATAGAGCCTAACCCAACAACTGTCCTGAGGGGCCTGGTCAAATCTCATCCATACCAGGTTACTAAAAAAACCAGACTTTTTAAAATATTTTAAAATTTAAATTTCTTTTCCTCCCTATCAGTTAGAAATAGCCCCATCATATCTGCCTGCCCAACAGAGTGGTCAAAAAGTTTCTCCTCTATGGAAGCAAGTCATTAGGATGAAAACCTACATTGACAACATAGACAAATGAGAGTATGGTTGGTCATTTTAAAAAGGATTTTTAACCCATAAAAAAGACATCAAATTCCTTCAAGTAATAGTTTCTCTGATTCATTTAAAATATGATTTATTTATAACTATCAAGCTCCACCCATCCATAGCTCACAACAGTAACAAGGGATAAAGTATACAGGTTCCAAGTGCTACCAAATGGTATGTACGTATTTTTATAGATATTCTTTCATCAACAAATACTTGTTGGACTCTTTCTGTATATCAGGAACTACTCTAGGTACCTGGAGATAGAGCAATGAAGGAAACACAAAAACCCCTTCCCTCCAGGAAACTACACCCTAGTGGGGAAGATAGTCAATAAATAAATGAATAGTATGTACAGGATGTCAGCTGGCAGTAAGTGTTACAAACAAAGCAGGAAAAGAGGATAGGGAGTACCACTGGCTGGGGAGGCATTATAATTTTAAATAGGGTGATCAGAGAAGACCTGACCGACAAGAAACATTCAGAAAGACCCAAAGGAGGTGAGGGAGTAAGCCATGTGAAGATCTGGGAAAGATAACTACGAAGAGAAGAAATAGCCTATGTAGAGATCCTGGAGCAAGATCCTGCCTGAGATTGGAGAAACAGCAAGGAAGCTGGTAAGGCGGGTGCAGAGTAAGCAAGGGGAAGAGCAGTAGGAGATGAGACCAGAGAAGTCAGGGGTGAGTGGGGATCACGTAGGGTCTTGTAGGACTTGTGAAACTGTAAACTACTGGAGAGTTCTGTGCAAGGGAAGACCTGAACTGACTCAGGTTTAAAAGGATCCCCCTGGCAGCTTTGCAGACAACAGGCAGAGACAGGGAGACCAGTTGGGAGGCTGTTGTCAAAATCCAGATGAAAGATGATGGCAACTTGAACCAGGTTGGTGAGAAGTAGTTGGTTCTGGCTATATTTTACAAGTAAAGGCTTTGTAGGTAGATTAGATATGGGAACATAAGAGAAATATCATGGTGAAGAATGGCTGTAAGACTTTTGGCATGAGCAGCAAAAGAACAGAGCTATCATTTCCTGAGAGAGAGAAGACTATGGAGGAGCAGATTTGGGGAAAGGTCAGGAGTTGGATTTTGAACATGTGAAGTTTCAGACACCTATCAGACATCCAAATGGCGGGTCTGCAGGCAGTCGGAGCAAGTCTGTACGTCAGGGGTTAGGTCTAGGCCAGGGATGTGACTCCGGGAGTTCCTGGCATCTACAGTGTATTTAAAGGCCTGAGACTGGATGAGGTCAACAAGGGAATAAATTACATAGAAGAGGAGGGGCTGAGAGGCTGAGCCACAGGGGCACACTCCACCAACTAGAGGTCAGGGAGAATACGGGGGAGCAAGCAGAGGAGACTGAAGGGTGGTCCAGGAGACCAGGAAAGAACCAGAAGCTCATGGCGCCCTAGAGGCAAGTGAAGGAAGTGTTTGAACACAGAGTAATCAACTGTGTCAAACGCAGATGGCGGATCAAACAAGGAGATTGAGACCCAACCATCAGATTTTGCAGTTTTGGTGGAGAGATGGGCCCCAAAGCACGTCTGCGGTGTGTTCGAGAGAGAAGGGGTGAAGAGGAATGACTTACATTTGCCACCCTCTTTGTGTCGGTGACTTTAGCACTGTTTGGAACCAAAAGAAATCTCTGATTCTTTTCCCCCAACAAAATTAAGTATATTTGAATATTAGCTCTGCTCAATTTAATTTAAACTGACTAGTTCAGGTTAAAAAAACAGCTTTTTCTTCTACAGCAAGGTGTTTTGCCTAAGATATTTAATAATTGGTTTAACTTTCTGCTTTACTTTTTACATGAACAAAATATTGGCTCCATACTCTAATATGTGTGGTATATCTGGCAGGTATTCTGCATGTGTAGTCTCTGTAGTAAGTGACCTGCTGTATATAATTTACATAAGTCAGTAAATATGTATCTCCTTCTGTTCCCATCTGGTGAGGCACCAATAATCTAGAAGATAGGAAAAAGAAGACAGTAAGAAGAAAAAGGAAAGCAAGCAATACTTCTGAATTATCTCCAACCTGATGATGGAGTTAGTTCCATTTAAACCTAGTATCGACAGAAGGGATGAACACAAGTCACATTCATCAGTGTTCACAGCATCAGAGGCTGGGAGCACAATTACTGACTCAGGCACAATGTAAATTACCAAAATAAAAGGAGAAATTGCTCTTTCCTTTTAAATTAAATCTGTGACATGTTGCTCTGAATACAATCCTGAGTTTTTAACTATATAAATTAGTCATAATGTCTGCAGTATCATTTCTATTTGATTGTAAACTCTTCTTTCATCTTACTAAGACTAGAAGAAACCAAGAAAATAGGACCTCACTCATCCCCTGGTTAACTAGAAGTGAGAGCAGTTTTACTCAAAGGATCATAGTCCTAGGCTATAAATGTAATTATTGTTGTTTTCTTTCTTTTTCTTTTTTTTCCTTCAATAAAAAAGGAGCAGAATACCATTTGCAGCAACATGGATGGACCTAGAGATTGTCATACTGAGTGAAGTAAGTCAGACAGACAAAGAGAAATATCGTATGATATCGCTTATGTGCGGAACCTAAAAAGACATGATACAGATGAATGTATTTACAAAACAGAAATGGACTCACAGACTTAGAGAATGACCTTATGGTTACCACGGGTGGAAGGGTAAAGGGAAGGGATAGTTAGGAAGTTTGGGATGGACATGCACACACTGCTATAGTTAAAAAGGATAACCAACAAGGACCTACTGTAGAGCACAGGGAACTCTGTTCAGTGGTATGTGGCAGCCTGGATGAGAGGGGAGTCTGGGGGAGAATGGATACACGTATATGTATGGCTGAGTTGCTTTGCTGTACACCTGAAACTATCACAACATTAATCGGCTATATTCCATTATAAAATAAAAAGTTAAAAAAAAAGGAGCAGAAAGAGACAGTATAGCTGAAATGGAGTTACTTCCATAAATTGTTTCTTCCACAGTGCTGGAAACCCAAAGATAACAGTCCTGTATTCAAATGTGAGAGGCAGAAAATGTAATTTACTTCAAGCATTATGTGAAACAGAATAGATTTTTTAAAAAATATACCATAGTAAGTGAAATACTCACAGTAACTAATATACAACGTCCATTTGATTTTCAACCTTTTTACATATTTAGCAATCAAAAAATAGACATAATGATGATTTTCATTTAAAGATCATTTTTGCTGTTGCTATTGTTGGAATAATGAATATAATTAACTATAGGGCATTAACTCTTGCATGGAAAATAAACAAACAAAAAAATACCCACTTTGGTTTACAAATGAAGGGGAGAGACAAAAGAAAGTATTTAGTTATTAAGTAAACTTCCTCTCGCTTATTTTTCTCAGATTATAATTTTTACTGTTTCTCTCTGTCCAACTGGCCTTCTCATAGAAATGAATCTTTTTTATTATCTTAATTTTCAGCTCACTTATAATTTCTTACCTACCTAGTCACTATGCAAAGGTGTTTTCTTACCTAAGTGACTCTTTCTGGTGACCAACTGACCACCTTGGGCACCAAATCATCCTTCCTATCAGTTCTTAATTCCCTTCATGTTCAGGGGTCAAACTATGAAATTCTCATACCTCACCAGTGGAAACAGCTTGTCAAGCGATTTCACACCCCACAGGCTGTAGGGCCCATGAAGAAAGGGGGACAGATGAAAGGCATGCACGGGCAAGACAGCGGCTCGGGAATGTCCTGCAGTCCATACCTGGAGCAAGTCCTGAATGTCGTTTTCACATTATTGTTTTTATTTCCTTCACAGCATACCGTATCTCTTTGGACTACCAGGAGAGTAACCCAAGAAGTTCTGACACTTAGCTAGGAAATCGTCTGACCTGAACCCTACTGCAGTTCATTCCACAGCCCTCTTTTAGGACATTTCTGACCTGTTTACTGATTGGATTGTTCTGGCATGGGTGTTTGAACCCATATTTAAGTTGATGGAATTTTCCCCTTCCTGGAAGTCCAGGTTTATCTTCACGTTAGAGAAAGAAAGACAGAGACAGAGAAGACAAGAATGTCAACTATTTTACAATAAGGGGAAAAAACATCAGTCTACATCCCATCTCTATATTTTAACACTTCTCGTAAGAGAAATCCAGGAAATGTGCTTTCCCCCCCCCCAATGAGTACAATTTTGTGCCACAGCCAAGAGACCCTCCTGTTTGCTGCGCTCAACTGCATGTATCCAGTGGACTAGATCAGAGGCCAGAGGAATGCTAAGCCCAGCAGGCACGTGCTGGGGGCACGCTTAATCTGCTGTATTGCTCTGCTGTGTCTCTACACCCACCAAAGGTCCTCTCATTCCCAAGTCCCCGGGATGCAGCTGCCTCTGGAGATCCCCCCATCACTTCCTTCTCATCTTACCCCCACGGTCTTCTCCCCCAAACATCCGTGTCTAGAGCACCCGAGACTTCTTCTGACTGTTGTGTCTGTTGGGACCACAAACATCATTGCATCCATTACACTGTAAAACAATTTGCAATGCAAATATTTCAGTGAATTCACTTGGTCAGTGTTTCAATTCAGCATTTCAATAGTCAACCAAATACTATGAGTTCCATTTCTTCCCTTCCTATAAAGTATATTATTAGCACATTTTCTGGAAGGCATATTTATTTATTTAAATATTTATTTATTTATTTATTGGCTGCATTTGGGTCTTAGTTGTGGCACACGGGCTTTTTGTTGTGGCGCGCGGGCTCCAGAGCACATGGGTTCTGTAGTTGTGGCACGTACCCCGCGGCACATGGGACCTTAGTTCCCCAACCAAGGATCGAACCCACGTCCCCTGCATTGGAAGGCGGATTCTTAAACACTGGACCACCAGGGAAGTCCTGGAAAGGCATATTTCAACCTGACAAGTTTTTCAAATGGAGGAATTAAATCACAGAGTTTAAGGAAAATGTGCAAGGCAGTAAGAACACATGATATGTCACGAAAAATGTAGCTTAAAAGTTGCTTCAAAATAAGTTCATCCCATATTTCTGGGGATATCTGGGATGATTGACATGTTCTGTATCTTGATTGGAGTGATGATTTCACAAATGTATATATTTATTAAAACTCAGTGAATGGTACACTTAAGACCTGTGCATTTCACTGTTTAAATTTTATCTTAAAAATTAAAAAGCCCACCCTTTCTGATTGCTATAAACGATCAGAGCCCCTTTGTATTAACTTCCACATACCCACCAGTTGGCCCTGAAACTGTGTCTGCTATGAAGCAGTGGCTCCAACACTACCACTTCTGCCTCATCATCTTCGTTTCCTTGGTGATTTACTTTTTTTTCTTTTTCTCTCTTTTTTGTTATTATTGCCGAATTCCCTAGGATCAGCTCTTTTATTTTTAAAATCTTTGTTCAACATATTACATTTTAACATTTTTCATCTTCCCCTTTTACTAATATTGATTCACTGCATATAAATGTTTTTAAAGGCACGAAGAAGAAGATAAAAATCGCCCATGTCTCCGCTATTCAAGGAAAAATACTGTCAGTATTTTATGTCTACACTTCTGGGTATATTCAATAGATACTGAGTGCCCACTTTGTGGCAGGGCTTGTCCCAGGCGCCGGGTATACTGTGGTAAGCAAGACAGTGCCCAGCCCTCACAGAGCTTGCATGCTAATAAATGATACGTACAGAGGGATTTTTTAAAATGAGACACAATTGTACATATTCCTTTATAATCTGCTTTTTCCACTTAGCAATTTATCACTAATATATCTGCAAGTGAATAAAAATTGTTTGACATCATTTTCATAGCTGCATAGCTCTCCCTGGTACAGCTATATTAGAATTTATTAAATAAATCCCCTAGTTCAAACAACTAAACCTTTCAAAGCTATAACCTACTTTCCTATAAACATCTCATTAAGAGTCTTTTGAATATATCTTTCATGATCTTCTTGCTGGCAAAATAATTTTGGGAATCATTGTTAACAGACCTGTTTTCCTTTAAACACCCTCCACTTTAGTGGTGGCATAAGCTTGATCCTTAATTCTCTGTACTTTTGATGAAAGACGCTATAGGTCATTTTCAAAGTCACTGTAAAGGATGACATCTTCCTGTACTTATATCCAAGTAATGCCTTTCTACTATAAAGGTATATCAAGGCCTTGGAGGTAGATACCTCACCAGAAGCTTCTTTACCCATTTCTTCCAGGAAATTATCCTGCTCTCATTATTGCATCAGGGCTTAAATGGGCAGAGCGGGCGGAGTGATTTTTGCAACTATAAAGCATTTGCCTAAGCCTAAGGCTAAATGCCTTATGAAGGTATCTTGGTTGAAAACTCCGGGCACAGGACAGAGGGAGATTTACTATCTGGCCCATGTGTGGCCAAGAAGCAATTGAGGAAGTAAAACTGAAAACGAAGTCTGGGTGGGAGTGGGAGCTCTCCACATTATTTATTTCCTGACGAAACTTTGATCCTAGAGAACATCGAGCTTAGCAGTTTTGCAGGGGAGGAGAAAGTCATTCTTGAAAACATAATACAGGAAATCTTCAACTTACATATTTCCCAAGGTTCGATAGTAAATCTATTATTTAGAATGTAGAAAAATACTCAAAGAAACAATCCAGCAACACACTTGAACCACTTTTCGTTGAGCCCCTCTTACGTGCAAAGAACTGTTTACAGTACACTTAAGATGCTGACCGCCATCTCAAGCTAGTGCGCACACTTATTTCACCCTCCCATGAAGGTGAAAGCCTATATTTGCCGTGAAAAGAGTATATAACAACATATTATCATAATATTCTTTGATACATTTTTGATCACCGTTTTCAGGGAACTGTGCAAGGTATGGGGGGTTGGGGGGGAAACAAAGACGATCTGGACAAAACGTATCATTAAAGGGTTGATGGACTACAGCTGCCATCGTGTTACTGCAGATGTGCTGCTGAGCCCTCCAGATAGGGCTAGCCTAACCTGAGAGCGCTGTCAGTGGACCACACGCCAAATTTGAAAAACTTAATATGAAATAAAGATCTTTTATTAATAAGTTTTGATAATGATTACATGTTGAAATGGTAATATTTTGGATATGTGGGTTAAATAAAATATACTATTAAAATTAATTTTATGTGTTTCTAGCTTCCTAATTTCATTTAAACTTAAGTCGCATTATACTTGTATTGGCAGTACAGATCTACACAATTATACTTACTACCTACTCAGTGCTTATACTATATACCAGGTAACTTTATACCAAATATATGTGATCTTCCACAAGGGAAGTATTACAGATAAGGAAACTGAGGGTTCAAAGTCTATATTAATTCCTTACTCAACACACACCTAGTATATTTTCTGGGCACCAAGGGCTGTTGTAGGCAGCGGGGATACAGCAAAACAAAGTCCCTACTCTCATGGAACTTATGTTCTAGTGGGAGAGAAAGGTAATAAGTATAAAAAAATATGTCAGGCAGTGAGAGTGTGGAAAGATGAAGCCTGTAAGAGATGGAGTGCCCAGAACTGGGGTGATGTGGGAGTGGGCTGTTTTTTAGATAACAAGGTCTGAGAAGGAGTTGTCGTCTGAGTAGAAACATGAAGTGAAAAAGTGAGTCCTGCGAATATCGACCTGGCCAGGAGCTTCTGGGCAGAAGCGACAACAAGTAAATGACCAAGGGGTGTGTGTGTGTGCACTCTATACCCTGGAGGAAGAGCAGGAGAGCCAGTGGTGAGCAGGAGAGAACAGTGAACGAGGAGTAGAAGAAGTCAAGAGCCAGCTCACGTAGCGACTTGGAAGCCACCATGACTAGGAAATGTTCGAGGATGGCTTTGGCTGGTCTGTGACGCGTGGGCTGCTGTGGGGCATGTGTGGAGCCCAGCAAGAGTGGAAGCCAGAGACCAGTCAGGAGGCAGTAGCGCAAGAGAGATCTTACGAGGCCTGTCTGACTCAGCCACTGGAGATTTGCTGTTCCTGCGATACAAAGTAAAATAATCTAAAAATTATCCAGAGAATCTGAACAGCAAAGGTCAAATATCTGGATAACTTAAGCCTCAAAATATATTTTGAGTCTGTAGAGTTATCTGAATTGGCAGTCAAAAATCACTGTCAAACTTCATAGGACAGTAATTTATCTCTGTCCTTTGCTTTCTGTCAATTGAACCTAAGGGAAGTGAACTTGAGATCTGTAATTGGCAGAATGGGATGGCAGGACCTTTAAGTACGATTCGGATCAAGCAAATTAGCTTTGTTTTTGCCAAAGAAAAGTATTTCGTTGGGCCAGATGACAATTTTGTAGCCTAAACTATCTGCGCTGGCTCTGTCTACCTTCTGAACTACTCTCATAATTGCTAATTCTGAGTTTAATTTAAGCATAGCTGCACACTCAAGAGAGAGTTAAGGAAAGAACTAGAAGCTGTGTCTTGGATAAATGTATAAATTAGTCTGGATAACGCTGCACAATCAGTCTGTTTCTCTGGACAGAAGTACTTCAAATAAAGAAAGCATCCGCAAGGTCAAATGTTATGTAGGTCAAGTCCTTCCTCCTCTGAGAGGTAAAGGAAGGTGTAAAGTAGGTACCCAGTTTCAAATGAAAACAAATAAAAATCAATCACAAGGAACCCCAAAAGTCATGTCTTGATAAAAAGGAGGCTCAATCCTGAACCTCCAGGTTGGTGTATTTACTTTGATGGAACCCACTGGAAAATTGTTCAGCTCCATGCTTCACTGTGCCTGTGTAGATGTGTTTTCTGGGCATTGGATGCAGTTCCTGTCAGTCAGGCACTTTCCTGGAGCACTAAAATGTACAGATTACACACATCAAAGGCAGGCTGCAACCACTGTAGCTGAAATTTACACAAATCTATGCTGCCAGTAACTGGATAAACAATGAGACTAATGACCTTGTTCTGCATTAATCTCCATATGGCTCTGTTGGTACCGCTCTTGCCTTCAGGCAAGAAGGCTGTGGCTTTGGCTTCTAGCCTCAAACCAGGGATTAGGTGCTGGCCCGGTGCTGACAAGAGCCCGGAGCCCTGCTCCTACAGCCCAGGGAGCCTGAGAAGACTACACAGGTCATCCATCTTAAGAGGTACATTTACCATGATTCAAGAAACACCCCTATTACCATATTCACTGAGGAAACAAATTTACAAAAGTAAGAAAATCCTTTAGCCACGCACCCCCTTCAGAGAATTTATTTACTTCCGGAGGGCCCCAGGTTTTCCCTGAGTATTTTCAGGGCCTCCCTACTGTCCCCCCAAAATAAGACAGAACCCTTGGCGCCTTGGCCCATGTCCCTCTTTCAGCCAAGAATAATCAGAATGGCTGCGTCTATAAAGAAGAGTGAAAGGAAGGACTGAAGTTGACCAGTGAACTTGTTCAGCATTCACATCTCATCTGGGACTTTGGGGAAAAGCTATGTTAAAACTGGAAGGTTTTCCTCTCCTAAGTGCCCCCCACCCCGCCTCCACATTGCTAGAAAGTCCCTTCAACACTGTTTGCGAAATCTGCTTGTTGCTGCTAGCAGAGACGGTGGAAAGAGCTGGAACATCTCGGGAGGATCCTGTACCTGGGCAGCCTTGGGCCACAGTAACAGAGGACTGGAACACTGGACACCACCCCTTACTCCTGCTTTCATCACTCTGAACGCAGGTCACAGTGAAAAGTTTATACTGGGAGGTGGAGCCCAGGAAATGACTCCGTCCGTGGGGTTACCTTAGGTTAGAAAGGGTCATGCATGAAGCACACTCAGCTAAACGCCCAAAGTGCTACACATATGGCTCTCCTGTCACTTCACAGCCAGCCCGAGCCATAATCTTTATTGCCCTGTAACCTTGAGATGCCTCCATCTAAGATATGTAATCACATCCTGTTCTGAAACATAAGTTCTGGTGTCCCAAGGAACACCTCTAATACACCTTTCCAGTCACCCTCCTTGGGTCTGTATTTCTGTTGTTGTTTTTGAGTATTTTCCCCATATACATGTTGCTCCTTTCACAGGCCACCCTGTTACCCCAGGCTATTAGCAGAGTTACCGGGAGCTGTGCCAAATGCCTCACAAAAATATCCCACACACAGTGCCATTTTTCCTCAGCAATTTATCAATGCATTAAGAGTCCATCGTACACATGAGGAAGAGCTAAGGCACATACCCTCTCTTCCTGGAATGTTCTTTCTGCCATCACACTCACTCTGGGGATAACAAACGCCAAGGTGATTTTGGTGCCTTTGTAACTCAACAGTGGATGTCTGAGTGTGAAACCATTGCCATTTGCCCCTGTGGTAAAGATTCCTAGTGCTTTAGAAGTTTTTTGTTCAAAACTTACAGGTCTCCTTAAGAATCGTCTTTGCTTCATACCCACATTTGTACATATTTTTACATGCATGATCTCACTGAATTATTACAACACCCTTGTTAAGTAGGCTCTTAGTACACCTATTTTGCAGAAAGGAAACTGAGTTCTGGACAAGGTTTAATGGTTTGCCCGAGGTCACCACAGCATGAGAGGAAGTGATGGCGCCCATCTTCAACGCAGGATTTCCGACCCTTTGCATTACGCTATTGCAAAGCTGTCTCTTTATATCGGTTACTTCTGAAACAACAGAACATTGCTGAAAAAGTCTATTCAAGAAGAGGCCTTAGAGGGTGTTTTTTTGTTTTTGTGTTTTTGCCATAAAGACAGGCCACTTCTGGCTACTCAGCGAGTCAGAAAAGCTTTCCAAAGTCGGCCAATAACAGGATTTCAAATCATAGAGACCAGCCGTGATTAGTGAGTGCTTTGGTAAGGAAAACTACGTGGCACACCGTACGGTGTGTAGAAAAAGCAGCACTCTGCACAACGAACGTGTGCACACGTGTGTGTCCACGTTCTCTTCTCAAATGCGGCCGCAGAATAAAGTGTGAAACATACTGAAATAAAACAATATTTATGGCTGAAGAAATTCGGATTCACATAACGGTAATTACGAACAAGATATTTTCCGTAATAAAATTACTGCAAAACAAAATCCGGAGAAACTGTTTCCCTATGTCCTCTTTATTCTACTCCATGTGCTCAAGAATGGTTGCGGGAAAGAAAGAGTACAGGAAGCCGAGGCAGAACGAGAGTCCTAGCGAGACGGCCTCTGTTGAGGGTTGGTTTTGCTTTAGAAACTGGAATGTGTCCAGGCTTGATTTTTATTTTCAATTCACATTTCAGATCCAGCTCCCCAAACTCTTTGATCTTTCTCCCTGTCTCCTTACCCGGAAGAGAACCCTTGGCCTTCTCAGCTGGGAGCTGGGAGCACACGTGGAAAGACTGGCTCGGATCCATATTCTTGCCAAATTTAGTCACACAAAGGGGCCTGCAAGGGAAAAAAGAAAGGATGAAAGCGGCGGCCGCCAAGACTTCAAAGGCTGCGCCGCCGCGCCGGGCCCTGCGCAGGCGCCGCCCTCCGCGGATATAAGGTGCGGCTCGCGCGCGCGAGCGGCCTTTTTGCGCGGGCGCAGCGCGCGCGTCCCCGGCCTGAGGGCGGGTGAAGGAGAACCAGCGGCGGAGGAAAAGGGCCGAAGGGCTGGCCGCGGCGTTCGCGCTACCAGCCGGCAGCCCGAGGCTGGTCCGCACGCCAAGTTGAGACGCCTGAGGAAAGTTTTCAGAAAGGAGGAAAAAGCATTTCACGTCCAGCCCACTAGGCGAGCTGCGAGCTGCTGCCCGCAAATGTATTCCAGCTCCCACATCCATTCCATTCCATTCCACTCTGGGGATCCCCAGACGTAACGCCGGCTCCTCTGTGCGGGAGCCCGAGTCCCCGAGGGGGGTTGATGGGGGTTCCTGTCGCGGAGCCGAGCGGTGCGGGCGCGTGGCGGGGCTCTCTCTGGCCCGTGCCCCTCCTCTAAACCCACTCCGCGTCCGCTCGTTCCAGTCCTTGAACACCCCAGCTTGCCTCCTCTCCCTCTGGGCGCCCCCGTGACGTGAGCCCTCGCCTCCAGCTTGGCAGAGGGTCGGCCGGCCGAGCCCACAGACTGTAGGGTGGGGTGTGGCCCTCCCTCGTGGGCCGTGGGAGGGCTCCCACACCCACCCCAGCGAGACGCGGATCCCGCGCCCGGCCCGCCCGAGCACGGGAGATGCCACCGGAGGGCTCCGTGGGCGGACCCCGCGAGGCTGCGCGGAGGTGCGGGCGCCAAGGGGCGCCGGCCCCACGGAAGCCCGGCGTCCGCAGGCGGCCAGATTTGGGAACGACATTTTCACGGTCCCCTGAGTTCTCGGTTACCCCGGCGGGTGGGGGGGTTGAGTCTGTTTGTCTTAGGAGGAAGCCAGAAGAGGCGGAAGAACCCCTGGGACACAAACTGCCGTTTCCCTCGCCATCCCCCCCTCCCCTTTCCGAGAAGTCCGTTAAACTGAAGATGCCCACAGCTTTAGTCCCCTGGTGACACTGGGGTGGGAGATCGGGGGTGCCGGAGTTCCATCCCTGGAATCACATTATTCGTTTTTCTAGTCCTTCACGCTTCTCTCTCTTCCAGCATTCTCTTCCGTAGGCCCCCGCCACCTCCTTCCTCTGGGATCCCACCAAAGTTGTAGCTGGGAGAGAGTCCAGGCCACACAAAGGGGGAGACCCGGAGCCCGGGCGGGGGGTTAGGGCTGAGGAGGCGGAGAGGGCTCTGAAGGGCACCGCGCTTTTCTCTCCTCCCTGTAATTAAGGACTCACTTGAGTGTCTGTAGCTGACTCGACTCGACAGCAAAATCCGCCCCCCACCCCCGGCGGGGAGGAGGGGTCTCCGGTATTGGTGTGGGTCAACCTCCTAGTTCCCCAGTCCGCACCCGCGGGGGCTGGACCGCGTTTACTCTGCGGGTTTCGAGAACCGTCTTTGCAGCCCCCTCTCCTCTGTTCCGGCGCAGAGTGGGCGTCTCGCCCGTCCACGCGCAACGCGGGGGACGACGCCCGGCGCAGAAGGAAGTGTTGATAGAAAACAAGTCACAGTTCGCTCCCAAACTAAACCCCAACCAACCAAAGCCACCAAAAGAGGGAAAACCAACAGCAAGCCAGCCAGCCCCTAGCAATTGTTTCACGGTCGGAATTAAATCACATCAAAACGCCCCCTGAAACCCACATCCTGAAGGAGTGAACCTGCAACAGCTAACCTCCAGTCGTTCGCCCGAGTTCACACGAACAACCTGCCTCTACATCCGAGGGAAGGGGGCGGCGGGCGGCGGTGTCTCTCCCGCTCCGCACCCATCACATCCCGGACCTTGCGCCCGAAGAGGCGGTTGCATATGTTAATAGCAGCCCTCGCGCGAATTAGAAGAGACCTCTCCGTGATAGAAATGCCTTTGCCAGGAACTTCACTGAACCTGTAGGGAGGGAGGAACATCTTCCCAGGGTTACTTCGCCCCTCCTGCGTCTCCCAGCTTTTTCCCCCCGGGAGAGGCAGACTTCACGTGGAAATGTCAATCTCCCTCCCAGACAAAGCTTTAAAAAAAAAAAAAAAAACTTGAGTGAATGTCTTCTAGTCAAGCTCCTTTTAAGTGCACCTCGTCAGAAGATTTGCAGCAATGCTGAGGACAATCAGCCCACACCCCGCACGCCACGGGGAGGGAAAACAGCACGCACAGACAGTAAGGCGCTGGGTGATTTCGTTAGAAACAACGTTTCCAGAAGAGAGGTTTGCCGCAAAATATAGAACGCAGCCACCTACCCTCGGCCCTTCTAGTAAACAGTTCCCACTAGTTGTTGTTCCCCAAATTCCCATCTTCTCGAGCTCCTAATCTCCAGGACACCGGGAGCTGAGTTCCAAATGACTCAGGGAGTCCAGATAATTAACATGAAGGAGTAAATGGGATTCGAATTAGTTGCAACACTTTAACGGGGGGTGGGGGATGTAGGAGTCGTCATTTAATCTCTCTTTGGCTTCCAGAAAATACCCTCTGGCCATTCTGTGTGCCCCCCGCCCCCCGACAGTTTGATGAAAAGGAACGTCTACTCTGGCTGCTTTGGTGAAACTGCATTTTCCAGTTCTTTTTCTATCGGTCAAATTGGAGCATTTGTGGGAGGGCTTTTTACTTTGTTTTCCCATATTTCTTTTAGAACAGAGGGTATAAATGTCTGACATAGCTACGTGTTCACATCTCTGAGACATTACACTCACACTCGTGCATAACTTCAAGGGAAGTTGCATAATGCTACCGACCCAAAAAATAAAATTGGGTTTTTCCCCATCTTTTTAGTATTGCCTTACACATTGTGGCAGATTATTCTTTTTGTTGTTGTTTTTCCTCTAAGGCATAGAACTGTCAGCTATTTACAGTGGATTTAATGTTTTACTCTTCCTGGCTCCCATCACTAGCCCTTTACTTTTACCCCAACCCCCCAGATAGAATTTATCGTGTGACTACTGGCCATGCTCTATGTGACCAATTGAACCCTTTAAATGATAGTTTTAAAAATTGCTTCCTAGTGAATTCCCATCTCTATCAAGTAATTATCAGTAAGTGAAGTTTTGAGTGTTCATTTAGAGCACTGTTAAGGGCTTACTTATACGATGTCTAGCAGCATGCAAATTCCCCCTTAGGAAAAGAAGAGGGATCTTTGCATGACTATTCCTGTGTAGTACGGCTAAAGTCTGATTCTGTAATGTTTTCCCTATTTTCAGTTTGAGGGAGATGAAGACACGTTTCTTCCTGCCTCTTGTTTACTGTTCTGAGGTTTTACAGATGGCTACTGTATTGGGTATAATAATTTTGCCTGGATTTTTAACTGAGGGGGTTTGAGAGCCAAGGAATAAAATGTAATGTGTTTTCAAACTTCAGCTTCGTTTATACTGTAACTTTCACAAAGCATCTCCTTAAAAGTCCTGTCCTTGTACAAAATGCATCAAAGAGACGGTGGAGGCTGGGGAATTTTTGAGGTTGGATTCGGATTTGCATCTTCAAGGGTCTCTTTGAGCCCGCAGTCCGAGGTGCCAGAGACTGCCCTGTCCTCCCTCCTGCTACTGGCTTCACTCTCCTGGGTCCTTTTGCCTTTTCTTCCCCCTACTTGGGTTGTTTTTTCATTCTTTATGAGGTTCCCACACATCGTGGCATGTATCTTCGAAAATCCACGAGCGACCTGTAGCATAGCTCTCTGTGAGCATCCCATGGTAAGGATGTAATGAAAAAGATCTTGCTTAAAAAACGATAATTAAGATCCAGTCTTCAGTTTTTCCTTCCTCCTCCTATATTTCTCGGTAAGCCTGGAGGTTTTATTTTTGCCAGCATGTGTTCCCTTGTCCTTTTACAATGTATTTAGGAAAGCCACAACTCTTTCTTGTTCTTCTTGCTTCCTTTCTGTCTTATTAGTTGAGCAATGTGTTATGTTTTCCCCTTTTCCTTCTCTGTGTCCCCGATTCCCGCCTCATCCCCTCTGTCAGAGCATCTATCAATGTGGTGTCGATCACAGCTGCGGCGGCTTCTCTTTCATCTTCTTCCCACTGGTAGAGCAAGGGAGGGAGAGAGGGAGGAGGAAAGGAGGTGGGGGAGAGACTGGCAGAGGAAGGAGGGGGGTGGGTGGGAAGGGAACAAGGAAGAGACACTTAGATGATGAAGTTAAACCGTTGGGGCAGAGTTTCTTGTAAATTTCACGCGGGCAAAGCGTCTCTCTCGTGGGTTTCAAGAAGCGCCGGGTCCTTCCTGCGCTCGCCAAGTTGCCTGAATCTTTCCTCTAGGCGCGCGCGCGCGCACACACACACACACACACACACACACACACACACACACCAAAACCTAGGACTCGTCCTACAGGCTCTGGGGGAAAAAAAAGAGTCCTCAATCACCTCCTCCTTCTCGTCGTCCCCCACCTCCCCCCCTCCGCACCCCCCAGCGGGCAGCCAAGGAGAGCTGGAGGCGGGGGAGGGGAAGGGGAGGAGAAGCGACGCAAGAGGGTAGCTTTTCAGCGCCGCCGAGGCGCGGGAGGAGGAGAAGCGGCGAGGAGGCGCTGCCGCTCACCTGCGGGGCAGGGCGCGGAGGAGGGACCAGGCTGCGCGCTCTCCGGCTGAGGAGCTGGGACGCGCCCGCAGCCCCGCACGCGGCCAAGCTCGGGGCGTCCCCCTCCCCCGGGCCTGGCGAACCCGAGGGGTGAAGCTCTTTGCTTTGACAAGCGGTGCGGCGGAGGCGTGGAGAGCGGCGAGCAAAAGAGCGAGCGAGCCAGACTGAGGAAACTCGAGACGGGAACAAAGAGGGATCGGGTTTTGTGTGTGTGTGTGTGTGTGCGTGTGCGTGTGCGTGTGCGTGTGTGTGTGTGTGTGTGTGTGTGTGTGTCGGCTCCAGCTCCCGGCAGAATCTTTTGGGTCCGAGGCCCCTGCTGTGACTCCTCGAGACCCAGCCGTGCCCTCCACTGCCGACTCCCTGCACTCGCCGACACAAACTTTATTCTTGGCAAACTTCTTCTCTTTCTCTTTCCCTCCTCCTCCGCCCCCACCTTTTCCTCTGGCAGATTAAATGCTCCTGGAGACGGAAAACCGAAGCGAAAGGGAAGGAAATAAGAAGCTTTAAAACGGACATCTCCAATCCGGGTGGCTCTTTTTTTTTTTTATCCTCCAGGAAGTGGACATTTCGTTATCTTCTGATTCTCTTTGCACCGCCTCTACTGGGACAAACGGAGCCGTTTTGCCTAGCTCCCTTCTTTTCTTGGAAAACAGACTCCCAGATCGGCATCTGGGAAAGCAAAGGTGGAGAGATTTGCGTAGAGACGCGCCGACGGACTCTCCACTGGCCTTTGGAGAGTCAAAACTCCTCCGGAACTGGCGTCCTCCGCGCGCAGACCCCGGAGACGCTGGGGGCGTGGGGCGGCCGCCCGGGCAGCCTAGCCTAGCGCGCAGCACAGACGCCCCCAGAGGCGCCAGCTGCTGCGGCCCTCGCATCCCTGTGTCTTTCGGCATCGGGGACGGGCGCGGGCGTAGGTCTTTGCGGAGTGGGAAGGCACGGGCGGCCACCGGGGCGCGGGCGCCGCTGCAGCAGCTCCGGCTGCCGGCCGCCAGCCCGGCGCTCTCCAGCCCGGCTTCCGCCTGCTCTCCTTCCTCACGCATCCTTTCAATTCTCCTTCTCCTCCTCCCCTTTTCGTTGACCCCTTCTCTTTTCTGCTGTCGCCTGGGGTGCTCCCCCAGCGGAGCGGAGATTACAGAGTGGTCGGGATGCCCCAACTCTCCGGGGCAGGCGGCGGCGGTGGGGGGGACCCGGAACTCTGCGCCACGGACGAGATGATCCCCTTCAAAGACGAGGGCGATCCCCAGAAGGAGAAGATTTTCGCCGAGATCAGTCACCCTGAAGAGGAAGGTGACTTAGCCGACATCAAGTCTTCCTTGGTTAACGAATCCGAAATCATCCCGGCGAGCAACGGCCACGAGGTGAGCGGGCTACTGCCCCGAGCTTTGAGAGGCGTGGCGGGTCCCGGGGAAGAGCAGAGAGGGAAGAAGGGAGGGAAGGCGCTGGAGAGCCCTGGCTGAAGGGTCCCGATTAGGTCTGCAGGGTGGGGGGATGGGGGCGGGTGGCTGGGCTCCTGGTTACTGTTCTTTCTTTGTGTGTGTGTGTGTGTGTGTGTGTGTGTGTGTGTGTGTGTGTGTTGTGTGTGGTGTGCTGGGAAACATTCCAAGTGGATCAGTTTTGGGGTTTGGTGACTTAAACCGTTGGTTTGCGGCCAGGAGAACCTGCCCTTAACCCATCATGTTTGGCCTTAGGACTTTTTAGTGGGGTTTAGGGAGTGCGATTAAAGCGAGTATGTCTGAACAACACTACTGAGAAGTTCTTCCGTAGGACGGAAAACAGAGTGCACCCGCTATCTTTCTCGGTAGATGTCTCTGCAAAAGTGCGTTAAACCACCAAAGGCTTAGGTAAAGGCGAGCAGAGGCACAGGCCAGAGGAAGGGGAGGCGGGCGTGGGCCGGGGACAGGCGGGGCGGTCCCAACCGCTGCGGAGCCGGCCGGCCGAGGGGGCGCGCGCTCGGGCGGCGGGGGCGGTGCGGGCGCGGGTCCTTTGGGCCGCTGGGGCCGGCTGCCAGCAGCCGTGGGCGAGCCGAGCCACCCCAGGGCGGGGGGGGGGGCTCGCAGTACCGCCCGCAACACTAGCTTGCTCCAATCATCGCCACGTAAAGAAAAAAAGTACGCTTATATTTGGGGTTAGTTTGGGCCCGAATCAGGCCTTTAAATCTTTGCAGAAGAAGGGCGAGTCGAAGAGATGCAGCGGAAACCAGTGCACTCACTCAGGGGAGGGTGGAAAGCGCTTTATCAGATCTCCTGGCCGGCTGCGGGCGATAGCGATGGTAACCCGAGTAGAGTAAATAGAGAGACACGTGGGTGCTGGCGAGAGAAAGCCAGTGAGCAGGACCTCGCGGAAGGGCTATTTCAGGCCTCGCGGAGAGCTTCAGAAGTGGGGGGAGGGGGGGCGGATGGACCCTGATACCCGACACTCCACTGGCCACCCTTGTTCAACAACTGGGAAACTCTTTGGAGGAAATCCGGTAGAAAAGTCTTGACACTCAGATGATTTCACCAACGCTTTTTCCCTCCAAAGAAATTTGGAGGGTATATTCTTTTTCCTTAAATGGCATCCTTCTGCCCCCAAAAAGAAAGCGTGTGGTTTTGGGGGCGGGGACATTTTGGGTTTTAAACAGTAAGTTTAAGAACACCTCAGAGTTGCCTTCTTTATCCCAATGGCAGGGGTGAGTACGCATTTTGGAAGCCCGGGGGCCTGGGTTCTAAGGGGAGCGTAGGGGTATTCTCCATACCCTGAGTCTTTCATCCCAATATGCCAATTAGGGGGGAACCTAGGGGTGGCCAGGGCACACCCAGCTCCACTTAAAAGATTTGTGACTATGTGTGTATGGGGGGAGGGAGGCCAGTGGGAGGACAGATGTCCGAGGAACCAAATGACATCCAAAACATTCGAGGCCAAACTCATATTTGTAGAGCAGCCTTTTAAAATTTCTACCCCTTTTCCTCGTCCTTTCTTTTTCTATAAGTAAAGTTGCTACGCACTTCACATTTTCTAAACGTTTCTGCCTTGGGCAGAAGGGTGCTGCATTTGAAGTCCAGAACTCCTATTAGGGCTCTGTTAATCTTTACCAGTGGTAAGTGGGCATGGGGCAGACCCAAGGAAGACAGTGAAGGGGTAATACCGCTGATTTGCAGGTGGTTGAGTCTGGGTGGATGATGGTTACCAAAACTGATATTAGCTGGGCTACCTTTTAGAAGTCTATAGCCCAGTTTTCAAGTTTTCCTCCCTTTAACCACAGAACAGTTTACTTTTCTCTTGTAAGCTTGCACTGAGCCAGCCATGGTGGCTTATGAGGAGAAGAGCTCCTGCTGGGATTGGTTTGGGACAGTTGCCTAAGATCTCCATTTGTGAGTGATGGGCTTGTTTTTCCTTAAATGTCATTTTCAGTTGCAAAATATTTCAGCCCACTGTTAATCAGCTCTGATTGAAGTAAACAGTGGTTGAAGAAGCCATCAAAATGATTAACGCCGCCGTTAACTCAAATTCTTGTCATACTAGGTATCCAAGTAGCCTTGTTGTGTTTTAGTAAACAGTGGTCAGAACAGCATATGGATTGTTCGCAAGTTTGTTTCTGTTGTTATTATCATTTATAGCTGGTAGTCCTGGGTAGATAATTTTCAAAAACACATGTTGAAAAGAGAAAGATTTCCCAGTACTCAGCCTTAGCCTATCCTCTTAGATTAATAAACAAGTAGATTGAGTTGCACCTGATTCTCCTCTTTTGAGTTACCAGTGGATACACACTTATATCATTATTGTCACAAACTCTAAAGTGATCTTTCTTTTGGGGGTGGGGATTCGTCTTGTTAGGTGGCCAGACAAGCACAAACCTCTCAGGACTCCTACCATGACAAGGCCAGAGAACACCCTGATGACGGTAAGACGCCAATTCTATCTCTCCCAACCTTAACATTTAACGTGTGCAATTTGTGAATGTAGGTATGTTTTGCTATTTTTGTTTGCATCCAAGAAACTCGAATCATATGTGATAAGACTGTGCCTGTGTTGTAACAAAATGGGAAAGAAAACCCGGGAAACTTATTGCTTATCACTAATGTATAGTTACATAATTTAAAAACTGTCTGAATAATTTAGGGGCTTTTGAATTTCTGTTGGCTTCCAGATTCTTTGTGGAAGAGGAATACCTATAATTAGTTTTCTCATTTTACCTAAAGTTCTAATTGTAGATCTTTACTATTTTTTCCTGCATTGTTATAAAGAGTGACAGTCTACACCAATTTATTTTCCAACAAGAATAGTTTCAAATGGGCTTTCATTTGTGAAATTGCTGTTTCTTGTTATAGTGAGAAGGCAGGCACTGTATGCGCAGACTAAATATGGCTCAGTAAAGAAGAATCTAACTTGTAAAAATATAAAATGTTATTCTTAAAATTAAGAACTATGCATATGGAACGTGATAGACTTTCTCCCCATTTCCGATTCTTGCTCAAAACTGTAAAAATTCTACATATTTTTTAAGATTTAAGGAGAACTCCGTGTGACTTTAAAAGAATCTGTAATCTTTAGGGTTCCCTTGTTGAACAGTCTACATTTCTGTTCTCCTTTAATTACTTACAATTGGCCTGACCAGAATGAGGTGTTCGCATATACAATATGTCAGCTAGGGGAAGAAGAGAAGAGAACTATAATATCAGGCTTCCTTCTGAGCTACAAAGTAGTCACACAGATTAAAGAGAAGAAATGTATACAGTGAACAAACACACATTTCTTTACCAGAGTGATGGAAGTGTAGCACATAAAATTAAGTCTCCTGTAGTTAATCCTTCATAAATTTGGGTAGTTGCCCATATGCTAGATACAACTTGCTCCCTCAGTAAAAATCTAGAAATTTTCCAGAAATCTAGAAGCACAGGTAGAATTTTTGAGTTTGCCAGTAAGATGGAGCATAACTTCAAGTGTATAAATATATACGTGTGGGTAGAGCTGAATGGCCTAGTATATTTATATTACAGCTTTGTGTCTTCTTTCATGTGTCTGTATTTCTTAGTCCAGTTTGTTAGTATTAGAACAAATTAAGTTAGATGGATAACACTTATTTTTGTAAAAACACCAGTAAAAAACCAGTCAGTAGTGGCAATAAATTGAACCACATGTTTTTCAAACATCTGGTTCACTGCTAAGCCATTTAAGGGAATAAATACTGTCAATCTAAAATAGAGCATAATAATCCAGTTACAATACTTCGTAAACAAATCTCTTATGTAAGGTGTGATTTGTAGTAGTACTGTTAACTTTTCAATGAAAAATACAGTGATATAAAAAGGAAGTCAAAGCACATTTGATTGTTCCTTGCATTCTCTCAGGAAAGCATCCAGATGGAGGACTCTACAACAAGGGACCCTCTTACTCGAGTTATTCCGGGTACATAATGATGCCAAACATGAATAATGACCCATACATGTCCAATGGCTCTCTTTCTCCGCCCATCCCGAGAACAGTGAGTAACATGCTGATGTTGCAGATTATTTCAGAAGTGTAAATTAATTTGCATTTTGGCAAAATGTTTGTTTTTTTAAAGACACTGGAAATGCTTTCATTATGTGTGACCAGTCGTTGCTAAATAAGACCTGCTATGAGGAATGGCTGCCTCACATACAATATTGCTACTTTTGATGTTTTGCACTTGGAATTTTAGCTTTTGGGGTATTGGTTAAGATAATAAAAAACAGATCACGAGCTATCGTGGAATCATTGAATTTAAATCAGCAAATTCATGATTTTATGAGTATTTTGCTTTCTACTCTGATGAGAGAAATTGATTTAATCTTTCAATTAACTAAGTGCTGTATGTCTTTCATTGCCCATAAGCTATGTAGAATCAGAACTCCTTTGGCTTATTTGGAGCTGAATATTGGAAATGTTACTTCAGCTTTTAAAACAGTGTCTCATTTTGTTGTGTTAGCTAATGTTTCTTTAAAATCAGTTTGGGGGTGGGGAGGAATGAGCTATTTTTTGTGTTATTGTCAATTGTTAAGAAAGTATCACTTGAAGATAATTCTAATGAAAATTGTTCTTTTTTATCTCGGTGTTCAGTTAACTTTCAAGTTTTAAAAATCTAGTGGCATTATAGCTGCTTTACACATTATGCATAACATGGAGACCTCATTTATATAGTAAGAAAACAGCTAAAGGGTTACCTCTGTAGTACATGAATGTGAAATGTGCTGGTGATGGAGTTCTCCCTGAGATTTGTCTCTTCGTAGGTAGTGATGGGTTTTTATTGCTCCGTCAATGTATATACCTTCTTTCCGGCCTCACTCTCCCTCAACCACCCAAACCCCAATGAAAAACATGTATATTTGGGTGTTGAGGATGAGGGTTTCAGTCTAACTGGCCCTCCCGCGAGTCAATCTAGGATTATAAAATGGAACCTGTAGTCTTTGCCTTATTAGCCCAGTGCTTTCACCAAGTGAAAAAAAAAAAAATCAGTCACAGACATCTGGGGGCAAGTACTATCACTGATACCTCAGTGGACAGAATCTGGGAGCCATGAGATACTACAGAGTAGGAGAGAGGAATACCTCCTAATCAGTCATCAACAAACAAGAGTATTTATGGTTATCTTGATTATCTGTGGCCCTCAACTATTGAAGCGATAGATCTATGAAATCCAACCACTTTATGCGGGCACTGTGATTTAGAAGTTATAATTTTTTCCCACAAGTTCCAAAAAGATATGTGACCTTTTAAGCAGGGAATGAGATTTTTCTAATTTGTATATAGCAGCTAAAATGGAGATCTTGGAAATCTTGTGATGGTTGTTATAGGAAAGAGCGATTTCACATTTTAAAAGGCTTTTCTAATACTTAATGATAGAAATGTGTGTGTGGTACATATAAATCTCTTATCTAAAAAGTGAATGAACTAATAAAAGCAAATATGGTTTTTAACATTTAGAGACCACCCAAATAAATGTTTCTGAGTCTTAAAATTTGTAGGAGACTTTATATTGTTGAATTAAATATGCGTACATTCAGATATTTTAAAGTTGGGCTGTTTTTCTTTTGTTGATGTTTTGGAGGGGAGGGGGAGGAGACTATGTTTTAGATAGGGAATAATTGAAGATTTCTGCTGAAGGCTTTTTAGAACAACAAATCAAATTATAGTCTCTGACTTGGTAACAATAGAAAATAGCTACCAAAATAATCTTATACTTTTAGGCTGTGCACACGGTTAATGCTTAATAAGTATTTGTGGAATTTATTCTTTAGCCACTTCTGCTTTCAAAGCAATAATTTTTAAAAAGTCAGTATAATTAAAGTCTATTGATATTTATAAATTATTCCTAAGAATACTGAAAATTAAGCTTCTCTTCCTCTTTAAACCAGCATTTTTACCCCCTCAGTATACTAATCATTTTAAATTGTTAGAATGGAAAGTATTTATTGTTAGTGTATGTATTAAAATTCTGAGGTCAGTGAATTGAACAGTCATTCATTGTTTGGGAAAGATTTGTGGCCAGAATAAATGTTGGTGGGTGTAGAGTGGAGGAAAGGGGTGTGGTCAGGAAACAGTTACCTTACCCTCCTATCTGCTGCGTTGCTTTATTCTGTTACATTTTAGAACACATTTATTTTAGGCACCTTTCTTGGGATATTCTGCAGTTTGCACAATTTGAGAAGCTTTTCAGGTTTAACCACGAGACAACGTTCGATTTTTTTCTTTTAGGGTCTGACCGAAGTGAGTTGAAATCTTTGGTTTTTAATAATTAACAGCTGTTTTTAGTGTGTCTGAGACCCAAAACACTTTAACCGGAAGGCAGCCCCTCCTCTTTACCCCTAACCACACTTCTGCCTCTTTCTCTTTAACTCTGTCCTTAGCAGGACTGAGTGTTTGTGCAACTGACATCCACAGTGATAGGTTTGCATCTAGGGTGTCAGGAGTCAGGAGCAGGGTGACCATTTGGGTTTGGGCTTTGCCTGGGAGCAGTCCCCTGTCAGCCCTGTTACTTGGATTTGCATTACAAACAACTGCTTGTTTACTGTATCTGCTGCCCTCAGGTGTTAGGATTAGAAAAACATCTGGGGGTGAGGGAGGGCCCTGACCAGCCCTTCCCCACACAGAATCTTCTGTTCACATGTAACTGCAGATGATCCAACTGGCATGCACAGAAATGTTTCTGCTGGTGGCTCATTTGAACAATTCTATTATGTGTCTGCTCTTTTTTAGGCAAACGCTGACATATGTATGCTCGCACAGCTTTTACCCATGGCCTAAATATAGTATTACCTACACAGGAGAACCACCTTTGCCAATCGAGCTTTTTTTCTTTTTTTCCATCTGAAGGGAAATTTTAATCGGCTAATTACATCCTTCTAGAACAGAAATTCTTAGAGGTGTGTCTATACCAGAAATCTTGTGAGGGTGTTTCATAGAATTTTAAATAAGACTTCTTGGTTCAGATAAATTGGGCCAAGCAAGAAAGCACCTGTAATAATGACACTTTTGGTGTCATGAGTTCTTAAAGCACGGTAAACCTTGGCTTGAGGTGGTCGCCTTCATCGAGTGTGAGAGGATGCAGGAGCCTTTGAAATATTTCACAGCAAGGGCCCTGGAGAGTTTATTAAAAGCATACTCCGAAGACTTTCTCTGAGTCTTATTTATGAAAATCCTTGGAGGCCAATGGTAACGTATTAAAAGGAAAAAATAGTTCTTTGCCTCCTGCGCTGGGTCCTGGTACTTGTGTGCTTGCATACTGTGTGACAGTGAGCTCGGCTGGCGTTACATAGTGAAAGTTCCCATTGGCCCCATGCACTGTGGTTATTCATCTTAGGTGTCAAACTTCCATTTGTCCCTCATGCAACCCAAATGTTTAGCACCTCTCTCTGAAGAGAAACATCTCATTTCTCTTTAGCTGCTCAAGGGAAAAGCAGCAGACTTAGCTCAGGAAGCGTCAGCAAACGTTGCAGCTCGGGTCACACCAACCACAGCAACACCTGGCCAGGATAGTACTGCAGACTGCATCGTTTGTTTCTTTGTGATCTGAGGATGGATTTTTAGGTGGGAAAGGAAGATGTTTCTGTTTGAATTTCATCTTTCTTATTTTTAGTAGACCGTGCTATTAAAACGTTTCGGGTTTTTTTTGTTGTTGTTGTTATTTTGAGCAACTCAGTTCTATTGTATGGTTTTTACCTGAAGGGAATCAACATTTTGATTTTTGATGAACAGAATTTACCTATTATAACTTTGTCTTAACCTCCCCCGCCCATGTTTGTATTTGCTTACAGTTAAAATTAGATTTTTGCCATTGTTCACATCTGGAATTAAGGAAGTAGGTGGACATGTCTAATCAGTAAGCTTACACTTATCCAGCTGTCCATCACACTGCTGCTTGGCTGTGAAAATAATCACAGAAACAATAATAGGGAGACTATGGCTTCTTAATTCAAGGGTACAGGGAGACTATAGCTTATGTTTTGAGCAAAAATTTTAAGTGTTTTTTCACTTTACTGCAAGGAGCTACTTCATTTGACTTACTAATAAATTATTTTAAATTTTCTAATCTAAGTTGTGTACTTTTTGAAGCTAAGTATATTAAATTTTCCTTTTACCTCAAGTTCAGGAGAAGTTAAGTTTTAGAAAGTATATTCTATCTCAGATTTGAATGTGATATCAGGAGAATGTGTGGGAAAGTTCCTCAGGGCCCCAAACTCTTCTGTCTGATTCATCTTTTATTTATTTATTTTTTTGCCACACCACATGGCATGTGGAATCTTACTTCCCCAACCAGGGGTCAAACCTGCGCCCCTTGAATTGGGAGTGCAGAGTGTTGACCACTAGACTGCCGGGGAAATCCTTGTTTGATTCATCTTAATTGTACTGCTACAAAGTTGGGAAAGGACCACAGTCAGAATAACTGGGAGTGATTGCCATTTCCCCTTCAGATAATTTAGAAATCTTATGACCGAATGGCATGCTAATTCAAGTGTCCTGGGAGCCCATGCTACATGTGACCCTGGTACTGCACAAGTGTGATCCTTCGTTGATAGATTTTTCTGAAATGACCCTAGAAATTTCTTGTTCATTCATAAAGATATGAGAACAACCCAGTTTCAATAAAACAAGACCATTAAGCCAACCTGCAGAAAATCTTGCTCTTTGAAATACCCCGTTCCCCTGCCCCCTTACAGGTCCTAGACTTGGCTCTCATCAACCCAACTATTTTGATCCATTTCTGTCTTGCAGACTGACTTGTGTAATTCCAACAGGACAGAGTAAGGGCCTCATAAATGGGTCTATCTGGACTCGAACTTGTTACCTCACGAGTATTCTTCCACAGTATCAACTGAGAGATTTTTGCAACTTTTTGAGTCTTGTTTTGTTTTTAACTAATCCTGTTAGTTCTTTAGGCAGAACTGTTTGTGGTTTATGTGACTGACATTTTTTTAAGCAATTCGATCATTCCATTCCTCTCTGACTCCCCTCGTTCCTTGTTTACGTATTATAGACAAAATCGGAATTTTATAAAACTGGTTTCCCTGTGATTTCAAGATAAACTTGAAGTTTAGAGAGAAAATGTGTCAGCACTTCCATGGGCCGGCAGAAAGGCACATATGTTTTATTCCCAGGCAAAGGTAGAGCTCAGCATTATATAGGTGCCACTGTCATGGGACTGAAGTTTTTTAAAAAGAGGGTATTCATTTAAACTTTGTATCTTTAAAGTTATTACTTCAGTCATTATGCCAAACTGAGCCAGTCTGTAGAAAGCTAATACTGTAGCAATCAAGGGACTTAGTACTGCTTTGTACTGTCCCAGCAGGTCCTTACTCATTTGGAAAAGGCAGCCATTGGACTTTATTTAAATAATTTTTAAAATATATTTTAGATTGGTGATCACTTTTTAAATATTAATTGTGACCTCGTGAAGTTCCTGTAGGAACTGTAGACTCTGCTGTAAGCTTTGAAGTCACTTTAAGCGTATAAATTATCAGTCTATAAGATTTGGAGGCACAAAGCCCGAAAATGCCCTGGAGACCAACAACAAAGATGAGCAAGGGGAGAGATTGAATGCACCAAAAAGGAGAGTCAGGAGTTGAGCAGAGGATGGATAGGGAACAGGGATTGCTAACTCCCAGCTTCTGATAATCTAGCCAATCTAGCTGGGACTATTTGCAGACTATTATCAGAGGCTGTTCAGAGGACTGTAAAGTCTCTGTAAAGCAGTACATTTATACACAATACCCATTCTAGCCAAATCTCTAAGCCTGCTGAAATTATCCACTTGCTCTATGTAGATCAGTATAAAGCTCACCGAAGAATGTTACTTGCTTGCCTTCAATCCTTACAGGGAAAACTGCAAGGGCATTACAGCGCGAACAAGAGTTTAGGTTACGTGTCCTCTTTCCCGCGTCTGTAGGAGAAGTAGGACTGGCAGAGATGTTGCCTCACAGAGGGTCTAGAAATGTATTGTATTTTTGCAGCTAACCGGAGGCAAGTAGACTCTAAAAAAACCTTTTGATTATTGACCGTTGTTTCTAGCTATGCCCACGTATAATACTGTATGGAACTTGGTGACAGTTCTGCAGAATCAAGTTTTGATCTTAGTCATGGTAATTTACTGTTGCTGTTATGTTCGCTTTAAAAAGGAAGCCTGTTACTACTTTACTCAATATAGAGAAAGGTTGAATGAGGGGTGGACAAAGGGAAGGTACGATAACATAAAAAGAGGAATGGCTCTAGTGTAGTTTTAATTTTCTCTTATTATTGTCAGCTTCTGAATGAAACAGTTACCAAAACTGTTAAAAGCTGATACAGAAAAATATTTTTATAAATCCTTTTTTTTAAATCCTGAAAAGTTTTGCAATAAAGCCTATTAACTGTGAATGATAGTTGATCAGTTGATCATGGACGACTGATGAATTATGAGATAGTTATATGTCATGAGTAGCCTAGCACGGGATAGACACTTCAGTAGATTTGCTGAATAAATAATGTTGTAGAAATTTTTCATGTATTTCTGGGAATATTTCCAAAGGATCTGTCTTTATTCAACCAAACGCTATATGAAAAGCAAAATCTGAAAGTGTCTGCTAAATAAATCCTTAGTATTTTATTATTTTACGTTTTCTCTGATTTGTTGCTTCAGTGGGGAAAAAAAAAAGAGCATTAGACCATTGTCTTTAATGAGGAAGTCAGAGTCCTTCAGAATGTTGTTTCCGAGTAACAGCTGAAAACAGTCAGCTGGAGAGCTCGCTGCTAGAGTGAAAAAGAATGGGATTTGGTCCTCATTTGAGGACTGATCATAAGAAGTACTTATCTCTTACTTATGTCCTAGAAACCTGATTGAAGAAGAGGTGATAGAAACGCTTTTTTCAGAAGGGTGCTTGAGATGGAAATAAAGTAATAAAGAAGCAAACCATCTTCAATTATGTTTCTGTATCGTACGGTTAATGCTTCTCAATTCATTTTTATTCTTTCCCAGGTAGAAAGGACATTTCTTTTTTCAGTTACACTTGAGGTATTTTGAGATATTAAAAAATTCTGCATGTTCTTTTTAAATACGTATGGTAGCATCAGCGCTGACTCTTCTAGGCCAGTGTGTGTTGTAAATTGATTATATTCTTCAGCAATGAGGAGAGCAAAACTTTTGAGTCTGTATCAGGCAGAGGTAGGGATCCTCCTGTGAAGGCTGGGCCTGTGGAGGAGGGAAGTCCTAGGCAAGATATCAAAAGGTCTGGGGTCTAGACCCACGTCCATCACTCTCCCCCAAAGCCTTGGGAAGGTACCTGACCTCTATCAGAGTTTGTTTCCTTGTTTATCGTGAGGCATGTTAATATCTGGTTGCCTACCTTATATGGTGGATGTACAGTTCAGATGGCACAAAGCCTGTGAAAGCATTCGGTTTTTTAGCTATGGGAGCAAAGCACAAGTCTCAGATGGCGTAAGCCCTCATGCCCACCTGGTAGGAATTCTGCCCCAAGAGGTGTTTGACTGTATCCAAGAAGCTCCTGAGAAAGGGGAGACATTTTTGGTTCTTACCATGGCCCCATGCAGGCCTGGAAATTGGACACTGGGTCAAGGCCTTACATTAACTTTTAGAAAATGTTAGCATAAAATAAAAGTTTTGGGAATTGTCATTATATTCTTTATAGAGACAGCTTTCTTCTCTTGGGCTCTTTTTTCTCTCGCAGTTGTTAGGAGAGCACCTGATTTTCTTCTACTAAGGGAATGAGATGTGTGAGGGAATGGATTTCTAAATTTAAGATTTGTTTAAAAATCTCATATCCTTCTAACATTTGATATGAAATTGACAGATAACTCTTAACTCCTTGGATGGGGTAATAATTGATTTTTATTTAGGAAACCTTTTTTTCCTTTAGCAGCTGGGTTTCTTTTCTCCACTGCAAACATTATATAGAGAGGAGATTTAAGAGCCGCGTGAATGTAGAGGACGACAGGAGAGTTATTCTTTTCCCCCTTCAAATTTTCTTCTGACTTAAGTCTTTCTAGCTTTCGTGGCATCTAAAAAAAATGAGGTCCAAGGGGGGATATGTTGGCCAGGCAGCAGAGAGAAATCAGTGTTTTCCTAGTCTTGTTGGAAAATTACAGCTTTCATCCTTTCAAGACTTTTCTTTTTCTTTCAGTAAAACTCAGTGAATGTTAAATATATTTCAGTGTGGAGTTAGCTTTCTTGGTAGACTTCTTCAGTTTTAAACATCATGTATTATACCTTGTAATAATTATGAACACGTGTCATCTTGGCACACTAGTTCATATGACTTGGACCAAAGGAAAAAGGTATTGTGGTCTTATCTCAAGTGTGTTAAACATTGTCTTAGACCCCAACACTTAAGATTTTTTAAAGTCTGAAACAAAACCAGGAGTACCAAAGTAAAAACTGTTTACCGTTTACTACAAATGGGCTAACCAGTTAAGTATCTGGCAGGGTTAGGAAAAGAATCAAGTCTCCCAGACATTGCTTGAATTGGTTTTTACTCTTTTTTTTTTTTTGGTATATGTTAAAAGTTTAAAATTAAAACTCAAGAAATTATTTTGAAAGGGAAAACGATTAACTTTTTTTTTTTTTCTTTTTTAACTACTGTCATGCGCCAGGTGCTGTGCTAGGCAATTTACGTGAATGGAAACTGTGGTTGGGTGTAGTAATCTCCATGCTGAAAAGAAGGGCCCATCCTCAGGGGCAGCAGGAACCTGCTTCAGTTTAGTAAGTGATAGAGTCACTGCCCTTCCCTTCTTAAGGTCTGAAGACTTGTTTATTTTCATAAAAGATAACCAAATTCGTCTTTCAGAACATAAAACACTTATTAAATGAATCATAATGTTGATTAAATGTAAAGCAAAAAGTTATTATTTTGAAGATGTTGTTGGCAACTTCTTTTCAGTAATGCTTAGCTATTTTTTATGAAAATAAAATACTTTCATTTAAAAAGCAATACGCTAGAAAACTCAGATGAGCAAAAGGAATAGCAAATATTAAATTCTTAGGGTCCTGCCGTCAGAGATGATCTCAAAACTCACCGTGCAGCATTTTAGACCTCTTCCTATGCACATTTAGAAACACACATAAACACACATAAGTATATGTTATACATTCATGGTAATGGAAACATAATATACCATCTTGTACTTGCTTTTTTCCCACCAGCATACAGTGGATATCTTCTGTAACATCATTTTTAATACCTAATTTATTGCCTAATTTATTTAATCAGTTTTGTTGGTAAGACATTTAGGTGGTGTCACTTTTTTTCCCTCTATCTTAAGCAACATTGTGATGCAATGCATATTTTCTAACTACATCTTTGCGCAAATTCTGTTTCTTTGGAATGAATCGCTAGAAGTGGAATTGTAGAGTCAAAGGCAATGAATGCACCTTTTTAATTTGGGGTTAACCCAACATTGCAATTTAACCTTAAAAAAATATTTGTTTGAAGTCGGTATTTAGAAGTATCACTTGACTACATTCATATTTGGTTATGGTTGGTGTCATGCCTTCTCCTAGTCAAGAGTCAGTCCAGCGATAGACAAGAAGCTGGACAGATGGGGAGCAGAATGTCAACTTCATTATTAATAAGGCTGGATTGGAGAACGTGGCTTGAACCGTGACACGAATTTGGACTTCCTTTGACTTCCCCAGATGGAACACACCACTAAGTCACAGGCCTCCCTAACAGGGGCAGGGAGCTTATGTCCTATAGAACTGGAGACGAGAACAAACCCACGCTCGGGCAAGCTGGCCCCCAGAGGGAGAACAAAGGGTCAGTCCGTCCTGGCCCAGTTCTTTCTCCAGATCACCAGAGATGAGTCGCTTTCCTTTGTGGAAAGTGAGTGAGGGGGTGGGAGAGACAAAGCCTGCAGCCGCTGCCAGGCTAGGGAGGAGGGGCGAAGGAGAGTGTGTTTATCTCCTTAGTCATAATCCCTGATCAGACCGCGAGCCCGGACGGTGGTGAGACGCGCGTGCGTACACGACGGGAGCTACAGCAGAGCACTGCGTTTGGGGTCTGAAGATCTAGATGTCGGGGTCTGCTAGTGACCGGCTGCAGCCAGCTACCTCCTCTCTGGACCTTGATTTCTTCACCTGCAACATAGACTGCCACCTCGTCTACTTACGAAAGTACCTGGCACTCTGCATTAGTAGTAGTGTCTGTGGAAGGCGGACCAACTGCATCCGAATTTACTGGTATTCTTATTCAGAAGGCACATATGTAGGCCCTTCTGCAAATGTCCTGAACCAGAAGCAACAAGCAGGACATAACACGTACCACGTACACTTTTAACCAGGTACTTTAGCGATTCTTACCTACAGTAAGGTTTGAAAAAACACTGATCAAGTAGACATTCAATAATTTAATTCACTTGGGCTTAGATATCCCAAGTGACTCGCACACCTAGAAAGCAGTCAGGCACTTTGGCCCCAAAGCTTACTTTCTCTCCACTCAGCTCAGTTCAGCGCTATGCCTCATGGAGACCACTGGCACCCTGCTCACTTCTAGTCAGACCTCAGGGGGTTTCCCGTAACCCACATTCTTTGGCATTATTTTCAAAGCTTTATGCAATCTGGAATCATCCACCTTGCAAGCCTTGCCTCCTTACCACCAGACCCTGCAGCTTACGATTCAGTGACATTTCCAGACCTGCATCCTAAACGCTTTCCCAAATCCCTGTCTTCAGGTAATTACAGCTTGGTCTTCCCTGAAATGCCCTGCTCCCTCTTCCCTGCCAGCACAGTCTTGTTCATCCTGAAAGATCCAGGCTAAATGGTACCTCATGAAGTTCTGATTGCACCACCAGTTAAGACTAAGTGCTCTCTCCTGTGGGTTCCCACAGGACCTTCTTCATAACCGTTACCACATCTTATAATCATTGGTTGTCTCCGTGTCTTTCTGTCTCACTGTTAGTTCCTTTAGGATAAGGAGCTTGTCTTACTCATCTCTGCTGCTCACAGCCTGTTATACTACCTGGCATAGAGCAGGTTGCTCCACGGATATTTGTGGAATAAATAGAGCAGAAAATTTTTAAATTCATTAATATAGGGCAGTGACACCAGATATCAATCTATATTTAAATGGAGACACTTTAATAAAATATAAGCTAATACAGAATCACAGACCTGAATTGAGCTTAGAAATTATCTGAGCATTAAGTATAATCCATGGGATAGAATTAGGTATTAGTTTTGAGTATTTAGTAAGTGCCAGGACCTGTTCTGAGCACTTTATGTATATTAGCTCATTTAATCCTCACAATAACCCAGTGATATCCCCAGTGTCCCCATTTTACAGATGAGAAGACTGAGGCATAAGCAGGTTTGAGCAACTGAGGCATAGGGGCCATGGAAGTGGTTAAGGACCGCTGTAAGACCAGACCAAGAAATGCTTGGTCAGATAAAGTAGTTAATTTGCCAGGATGTACAGCTAGTAAGTAGTGGTACCATGCTTGGACCAGGCCTTGACTCTCACTGCAGGGTGCCTTCTGCAACTTCAGTTTTCATTGCCATCACTGCCACTGGTACTCAGAAGATGCTAGATGATTGTTGAATCAGTGAATTTCTCATCAGGAAGATGTAAATGATTCTTAATCTATATGGTATTTGCAAGCATAAAATAAAATAGTATATGGAATTATAAATGTCTTTAACATTATGTTTGGTAGTAATAGCTATGGTGCTAATAGAGAACACAGAGTTCAAAGGCAACAAGTTAGATGCAGCGAAGTGAGGGGAAATCGGGGGAGATGCAAAAAAGGTGGTGGAAGTACTAGCCTGATGATGAGGGGGCAGTATTAGTGGAAATAATGAATTTAGAAAGAGCAAATTACAAGTTAGATGTAGCGAAGGGAGGGAAAATTAGGGGAGATGCAAAAAAGATGGTGAAAGTTCTAGCCTGATGATGAGGGGGAAGTATTAGTGGAAATAATGAATTTAGAAAGAGGAGCAAGTTTTAGGACAGACATACATGAGTTTGGCTTAAGGACTGTCCTGTGTTTTCTCAGTATCTGCAACCAAACATTTTACATTATGGACATCATTTTGGTCCATAATTTATCTAATTTATTTAATTTTTTGTGCCTCACAAAATCACTTACCTCTGGAGCTGCCTGGACCTTGATTAGAAGCCTCTGTGTGGTTATGAAAAACAGAACTGCATATTGCCTATAGGTGAGGAGAGGAATAGTATTAATATACTAGCATGTAATATTTAATGAGTTCACTTTACCTGCATTTTTCTTATTAAATACTCAGTGTAACACTATGAAGTGAACACTACCTAGTCTTCCCATCTTTCCATTCAAGAAACTGAGGCACAGAGAGGTTATATTGATTGCTATAGTTCCAAAGCTTAGTAAGCGGTAGAACTTGGATTCAAAGTCAGATAGCCTTGATTTAGGAACTGGGACCCGTTTTATAAACTAGTTCCCCCCCTAAAGAATAATCCTTAGTCAATGTCGATAAATCACTTTGAGGATTAAAAGTGTCTGTTATGCTTGTGTTTTATTAAACAATGTAAACGGTTCAGCTTTAGTGGTGGCTTGATTAGCAAGCTCTAAGAATACTTGAAATTTGTCTTCTGGTTCATTCAGCACGTAACCATGTGATTGCTCAATGTGTTCTTGAAAATTCCCAGGAAATGTTTGTTTCTTAGGTGACAAATGTCTGACTTGTATAGGAATTCCTATTGCTCACTTCTAGGGTCCCAGTGTCCTCAAGTCTTAAGGACTAAATAGCTTAATCAAACAGCTGTGTGGCCAAAGGTTTTGTAAGTCTTGGAATCACTTTGGTGAATGATGTTGCCTCCTTCCATAAGAACTGAGTATTTACAGGCAAAAATCTGCTGCCGAAGAGTGTTCTTTGCACAATAAGCAATTAAAATGTGGTTTGTGCTTCGTTTCTAGGAGCTGTTTGTGGTGATTTTTGTGGTATCGTGATGTTAGGTTAAGTAAAAGAAATTAGTTTAGGATTAACTGGAATTGTGATCATTCCTGAGAAGTTGCAACAGTGGGTTTCCTTAAAAAAATGAAGAAACTTTTTTTGTTAAGAAAATAATTATTAGAAACAATTTTCTTTCTCTCAAAAGGAGATTTTTGTTGTCGTTTTAAAGTAATATTGTTTTTAAAAAGTCAGGGGAAAACTCATTAAAGAATAGAAAAAAATAAAACTGCCTGTATTTCTGTCACTCAGATATAATGGTTTCATTTATATATTTTTTTAAGATGTTCTTTCTCCACTGTACCTATAATACAAGTACTTTTATAAGGTGGTTCATAAGGTTATTATTTTATTATAACTTTTTCATTAAAAAGATATTGTTGCTCATCTTTCAATATGAATATGTAAAGGTCTGTATCATCAGTTGTCACGGCTGGATACCATCCAGTTATAAGAATATTTCAGTTTATTGATTTTATCCTCAATTATGGGTGTTATTTTTTTGTTTTTAATTGTTTGAAACAATGCTAAATGAAACCCTGTTAAAAATGCATATTTATTTATAATCTATTTTTTTAGGTTATGTAGAATTAAATAGTTTATAGAAATAAGTCTATGCAGATTTCAGATTAAATATGTGTTTTTACATGTTTATGTGAATCACTTGATCATACCTTTCTTGATTTATAAGAGGTTTTTATATGTAAAGCATATTAACCATTTTGATTCCAAGAAAATGCTTTCCAGCATTAGCTTGGCTCATTTTTTATAAGTTATTTCAGAAGAGAAGATACTCTTTTGACTCTTGTAGGATGGTACAGTAACCAGGAAAAAACATTTTATTTCATTTCACTATCAGAAGAAGATACCTGTTGTTGTAGCAGTTTCTGAATTAACCCTCCAGTTTAGGGTTAAAACAGGTTTCCTGGTAGAACGAAGGCAAACACCAAAGAATGTTTATTTCAGGTGTGACTTATCATTCATCTCATAAACGTTCATTGAAGGTACTTATTTTGAAAGTCATTGTGCTGAGCCCCATTGTTAACGTACATGAGAGTGAAGACAGGGTCACCACCCTCAAGCAGCTTACGGTTTAGGAAGGGAGAGACACGTGCAGACACCCACGGCTGAACGCAGAGTGAGCAGGACCCAGGGAACAGGAGTGGGCAGGTCTTCCTGCAGTGGTGCGGCCTACTGAACAGTTCCTGAAGGTTGTAGTTTTCATATGTGCCAACCTTTCTTTACCTGCTTTCAGTTCAGTATGGACCATTTGATGTATGATAGAGAGTATTTGGTTTAGTTATTTTAAAATGCTTGTGTAGATAGTTCTGTTTGGGTTGGGCCAGGAGAGTTGTTTTAATAAATAAACACTTTTTAAAATTAAAAGTTACGCATAGTAAGTAACCTAAGACTATTTAAGAAAAGAACTCAATAATTTATAGAGCATTTTGTTTTATTTATTTATTTATTTATTTTGCGGTACGCGGGCCTCTCACCACCATGGCCTCTCCCATTGCGGAGCACAGGCTCTGGATGCATAGGGTCAGCGGCCATGGCTCATGGGCCCAGCCGCTCTATGGCATGTGGGATCCTCCCGGACCGGGGCATGAGCCCGTGTCCCCTGCATCGGCAGGCGGACTCTCAACCACTGCGCCACCGGGGAAGCCCTATTTATTTATTTTTAAAGTAAGTTAACACACCCATCATAAAGCATTTTAAAGGGGCGAGTTTATCAACATCACCGCCAAGCTGATTGATGGTAAGAATGAAGGCTAGGCGTCAGACCCTCCTCTGCTTAGTTGTTGGTACTGTGTCACTTTCATTAGCACCACCACCAGAAACCTTAACTTGTGAGACATTTGCTCTGTGTACTCTTTAACCACATTAAGAGTTATTGTCAGACTTGACCACAATTAGAATTAGGCAAAACAGAAGCTCAGGAAGGTAGACAGGTTTCCTTTGGCTTATGTCATGTAGGGCTAAGAACACATGCCCTGGATCTTGAATGGCTAAGCCCAAATGCAGAATCAGCCACTTGGTCGCTGTCCAAGGGGAACATTACTTTTACCTCTCTGTTTCTGTTTCTTTACTCACAGTTTGAAAGATTTCCTGAGAGTTGGAAATACAGCAGGAAACGACTGCTTTGAAAACGATGTTACTTAGTTACCGCATATAGGAAATATTTGGTCAAAATCCATGGCAGGGAATGACTACCTGCTTGGAATAGGTATCAAGATAGATCTGTGAATCGCAGGCCTGAGGATCTTCGCTTTCATGCCTTCTATACCATTTATTGAATAATTCTAAGCTAAAGCCAAATTTAAATAATGTAAGATCAAATTAACTAGATTTTTGAGGGGTTCTCATGTATCTAATTGGGGAAATTAGTCAGAGGTGAAATTTTTCAAAAGGAAATATTTCCTCCCAAGATGGAAAGAGCAAGAGAAATTTGACATTTAGCCTACAATTGAGAAAACGGTTTGTAATTCAGGGACATCTGAGGTGTTTATTTTATGTTTGTTGGTTGTCTAAATAGTTAACGAATGAATTCAATGATGTGTATGCAATGTGAAGTTTGAAAATGGTTGGCTACCTGCAGAAAAATTAATTTTCTTTCCTTAGGATTGGAAAAATAAATTTTAAAAGGCTTTTAATTTTTTCTTTAAGTACTGTTGTTGCTAATTTCGTGGTGGGGAAAAAATACAAGAAGTTAGGCAAGTCGTTGACCGGCTGTTTGTCTCTGAAGGGGTTCCTAACCCTCGAGCCTTGGTATTCTTGTCTCACAGTGGGAACAAGTGGTTGCGGGGACTGAGAAGCACAGTCACTGGGCTTTTGGGCGCCAGACTGCTGAGCTGCATGAGATGTGCGTTTCCGTTGAGCTGTTTTATCGGCACTGAAAGCATCAGAATTGACCTCAGTGCTTTGGCAAAGGAGTGTTTCTGCTCTTAGAGCAGAGCAAGGTCTGATGGTTTGAGAAGCAAAGAAAATGAACCCAGTACTGCTTCTACCTGGCTCTGGGAGGGCATCTCGTTGCCCATTAGTAACCTCTGGGGGCGCCCCAATTGCAGACTAACCCATGGCCATGTAATTTGAATAGTTCCATGCAGTGGGCTTGCTGACCAATAAAGGTCTGCTTCAGGGAACCAACCCATAACTATTTCTGCTTTTCCTCTTTTTCGCACACCCCAGTATGTTCCTAGAATTCCTTGCCCACAGTTGTCATCCAGATGCTGCATTGCCACAAGCAACCATTTGGTCCTTTTAAAGTCACAGGGTAGCCCTGTGGACAAGGATTAAGTCCCACAGTAGTTTGACTCAGGGGGATCATGTCTGGGAGGGTTTTCTCGAAACTTTGCCTTTTTTTTTTAATTGGGGAGGAGGAATTTATTCATTTATTTAGCATTTATTCAGTGATTACTTATTTTTAAATAGCTTTATTGAGATGTAATTCACGTTGCATACGGTTCACTCATTCAAAGGGTATAGTTTAATGGTTTTTAACGTGTTCACAGATGTGAGGAATCATCGCCACAGTCAGTTTTGGAACATTTTCATCACCTCAGAAAGTGACCCTGTACCCTTCAACTGTCACCCCACCGTCTCCCTGTTCCCTCACCACACCACCCCAGGTTTAAGCAACCACTAATCTATTTTTTTTTTTTTTTGTCTCAATAGATTTCCCTGTTTGGGACATCTTGTAAGAATGGAATCATAATAGGTGGTCCTTTGTGACTTGCTTCTTTGACTTAGCATAGTGTCTTTGAGGTTCCTTCATGTTGTAGCATGTTATCACTACTTCATTCATTTCTTCCTCTGCCTCTTCATGGCTGAATCTCACCTTGCAGAGGTTGGATACCCTCTCTGATGTCGGCATGAGCATTAGTACAGTGAGAAAATGAGTTGATTTAGTCTTTTTCGGGAGGGAGGAAAGTTAAAGTCAGTTGATATTTCAGATACATAACTCAGTGATGAGAATACTTTTGATTGCAGATCCCTACCAGTTAAAACCTTTGACCACTGTATAATTATTTATGAATTATATAGCTGAATTACACATTTATCTAATAACTCAAATGAGAGTATACACTTAGGGCACTGTGTATGGTCATTGATGGAAGCTGCAAATTCTTATTTCAGATAAAATAAATAATTTCTAATTATTTCAGTTAGCTTCTTGTCAGATCTCATCCTAGATTTTAGCTCTAAGATAGGCTCTTAAAGAGTGGTTATTAGAAGTAGGATAACTGTTAGCTTTGCCATTTTCTTGATTTTACTTGTGTTTTCATTGTTAGCATTGTCTTCAATCCACTTGCCTTCTTGCCCATCTGACATACAGAGTAAATGGGGGCGTTTGCCCAGTGACAATCTGTATATTAGAAATATTTTGCAAAGCTTAAGTGATTTAACATAAAAATAAGTATGGACATTGTAATGTTTTCTTCCTGCACCCCAGCGGATGATGCTGTGTACTCTTCCTATATTCCATTATAGCCCACTGCTCTAGATTGATGGAGAAAGTAAAGGGAAGCTGTATTGCTACTTGATCCAATAAGATACTTCTGACAAGCTGGCTGCTGTGTGTTTCCCGTGAGGGTTTTTTTATGAGACCAGCAGATTCTGCAACACCCGTGAAAATACTCCTCTTTTTGTCCGGTTAAGTAGGTTCTTTGCGTGTAGGTTACTTGCGGATGGCTCAGAGTCGCCTGGGTTTGCCGCACGCTGGGCTGTTGGCCATGTGTGACCCTGCTATGGCCCAGCTAAGTTACATCATCGGAGGTTGCGCTTCATGCCGAACTTGCGGTATCTCCTGTGTGCCCTTCTTGTGGCCCTGCCCTCCAGCAGCTGTGTGAGAATTCTGCTGCCTTCCTTCCCCTAGATTAGATGTCTGCGCTGGGGTGTTTGCTATTTTCAACCAAAACTGTACAGTGTGTGTGCAAGTGATGAAACCGCTTGAAAAGAAAGCCCTCTGCTATCTGAGACAGTTCTCAGTCTTTCACGAGCACATTGGAAATTGGACACCATCCAAATCTTGACATATTCTTGTGGCTGTCCATGTCCCCAGAGGGACCTGCCTGATAAGAAGCTGGTCATCTGACTTGGACAAGGCAGAAGAGCAGTTTGAAATCATCCCTAAGTGTAAGACTGTTTCTTCAGAAATGAGTTGGTGACCAGCTTTGTTTTCGCTGAAGGAATATCCAAAGAAAACGGGCTTAAATTGTTGAAAGAATTGAGGTTGGAAGAATTACTTCAGAGGGAGGGATTAATAAACATTAGAATGGTTTACCAAAGGAGAAGCACAGAGTCTGATTCTTTAAAGGTTTTAAGGAGAAACGCTTGTACGAAGTGATGAAAATGCCTCACCTGGAGCGACCCCAGGCGTGGGCTGTGCCTGTTCGTCCTGTGCTTCACCCTGTGCTTCACCCGCCTTGCCTCGCCCACCCTTCACCTCGGAGGCAGTTGTATTTTCTTTTCAGTCAGCAGCATGCAAGCCCTCCAGGTCCTCCAAGAGATTATAGTCCTTCCTGAAGGGAAAGATAAATAGGCCAGCGTATAGATTATGCTATATAACGAGTCTCCTGTGTATTATTACAGTGCTGTCACCTCAGTTCTCAATTATGGCAATTTTGGCCGAGGGGCAGTCTTAGGAGTTGGGGAGCCCGCGGCACCTGAGATTCCCTGTGCTTTCAGTGTGTCTCTGCTTAGCCGCCGTGGTGTTGCTCTCAAGGCTGGTGGCTGAGCAAAGGGTGCTGTATCACTTCACATCCTGTCCAGGTGACTAAAATTCTAAATTCAGGTTTCTCTGAAGAGAACCTTGAAGAGTATTGGACTCAAGAGAAAGAGTCTAGGAAGAGTGGGACGCTGGGTTGTGAGCGGGGGCCTGGGTTCGGTTAGCCTGTAGTGACTGTCCCTCAAGTGTGAATGAGAAGCAGGGGATGCTCCCAGTGGCCATTTTGCTTGTTACTTTGCTGGAGAGCGCTCCTGATAGAATCATAAAGAAATGGGTTTTGCCTGATAATCTGAAATTAGATTGGGGCCTTGGGGTACAGAAAATGTGATAAGCTTATTAGGAATGCAACACAGAGAAAATAACTGGAACTTATTTCTGGCAATTTCTGAAAAATGGTAAAATTCAGGAAAGACAGCATTTTTCCAAGAGAAGAAGATCTAGACTTTGAAATGTTGTTATTCATATTTCCTTGCTGAATTTTGTTGTTGCAAGTCTAAATTCATGTAGTTTGCACTCCTTTTTCCAAAACAAAACCAAAAAATAAACCCCAAATAAAACAAGCATCAAAACTGTAGCCCAGTAAACTGAGGTAGAACTTTCCAGTTCAGCAGAGTTTCAGACAAATTTTTCAGAGAAAATTTACAGTTGGGGACCCTACAACCAGGCCTGTTGATTCAAAATCCTGTCAGAAACACAAAGGCAGCTTTTGTTCACCAGTTACTTGGTGTTTCAAAACTAAGATTTCGTGCAGAGGGAAAGGATGCATTTCTTCGATGTCAGTAAGTTTTAGAACTTCGTAGACTTGAAAAAGTAAAAGACTTGTGGTTCATTGATTAATAGCTACATAAACGATATTAAATCTTTTTGAAAAGGGGGCTTTAATAAATGAGATGCATTCAATTCTGTAAGTTCTTAAAAAGTTCTGCTTTTCCACTTTTTCTGCCCTAAAGTCTCGTCCTATATTACATTTGGAGCTTCTTTATAAAGCTACATATATTCATTGGGGCAGATATTTTCAAAAGCAGAAATTTAAGTACTGGAATTGGAATATGAGAGGGTTTTCTGGTAGCTAGGGAGTGGAGATTACTGGACATAGATAGCACTATACGTAACCCTGGAGACACAGTATAATGATTTATGGTTGACCTGCTTGTTTTCTGTGTTGATTTTAAAGGCAGTAATGGATTATTTACACAGTGTGCTTAATAAAAGTGTCCAAAATGCCTTAATTTTTAAACAGTCAGAAATACCTTCACTGTTATTTGCGATTTTAAGAAAGAGTAGGACACTGATGTTGATATGTTTTGGTTATCGTATCCTTAAGAATTTTTCTGCTGTTTGGTGGCTTCCGGTTTTGATTCAGATGCCAAGGTGTAATCATGGCAGACTGTGTGTCTGTGTATCTGGAGCCAGAACTGAAAAGCTCCTCTGACTTTCCTGTTTTTCTTCTCTTATTAGTAAGGAATTATGCATTTACAATTTCCCGAGTGAACCTGTGATGTATTACAGATGCAAATTTCAGCTCTCCTTAATAGAAAAAGGAGTGGGGAGGGGGCAGTTCTTGAGCTGCAAGGTTCACCTTGCATCAGGTGTCTTCAGACCCAGTGCATGTTAAAGTCCCTTTCCCAATTGGAGTCACTTACCCCATCGTTTTCATTTTACCCTTCAGGCTTGAAAAAGCGTGTGTTTAGCCATCGGTTCATTTTGTGTGGTCTGAGTTATAAAAATGCCCCTGCTGGTTTTTCCATATGAAAAACATGTTTTTCATTTGTGAAAACTTATATAATTTTTTTTCTTTGGCTGGGCTTTCTTTTGTGCTGCTTTAAATTAAAAGCAAATGTACTTCCCTCCCCTTCATTCTTGATTCCCCACCCCCATCTTTGCATGTTCCAATTACAGAGTTGTGAAAATAAGTCATCTTTCGGCTTTTGTTACTTTAAAACAGCTATTGGTGATGTCAGAGTCAATACTAAAAGCATTAAGAATGCTGGCAGAATGTAATGCAGCTGCAGTCCAACATGATGCTGGAAATGGGGTTGAGAGCATAAAGGCTTTCCATATTCCCAGGGCGCACAACTGCTTGCGGCCTTGGCTTTGATCTCTTCAAAGGCTGCTGCCTCCTCCTAGATGGAGAGACTTGGCTGCCACTCGCTTGCATTGAAAAAAGGCAGAGGTCTCTATTCAGGCAGAAATCAATCACTGTGCAGAAACAATTATGTGTAATTCAACCATCATGAAAACAGGACGAGATTACGGGTTTGTTACCTGAGTGACTGTGGAGACAGGGTGCAGAGAACACTGGAGTCCTGCTGACATGCCACATCTCGATGACAATTACAGACATACGAATGACGTGGCGGGCGGGGGAGGCATGATGACAAATGCTGGTCACGCTGTCCAGCAGAGCAGAAAATGAGGTTACAATTGGGCGGTAATGTTTGCATATGTAACCATATTTCATCAGGCTGAACAACTTCAGGGAACAGACCCTTAGATACTCTTGTGTGGGTATTTATGTGTATGTATACTAGCGTGTGAATGTGAAGTTAGCTTAATTAAGGCAGAAATAATCCTAATCATTTGAGGATTAGACTGGAAGAGGGAAAGAGAGCTTTGGGTTATTACATTTGCTAATTTGGAATTTATACCGCTGACACCGAACTCTGAAAACACAACTGAGTTTCTGACCTAACATATGTGAGTCTGTCTTTAAACATCTTCCGGTTCAAGAGTCACATTTTTGTTTTGAATTTGTTAATCTGCCTCAAAGAAGCCTTACGTTTTTTCATCTTAACTTAAGCCCTTTGGGAAAATGATTTTGTCAGTTGTTCTGTCGTCCCTTGTTTTCACAGGTTATATTTTTCTAATGCAGCCTTCTGAAATGCGTTGAAGTTTCCTTTCATTGTGAATAAAAGCAAGGCCTTTCTTCTAGGTAGGAAATAACTTTTTGCTGTAAGTAGAAGTATATTTAGTCTCAGAGCTCTGGCGGGCAAAGATGTCGAGGCATTTATTTTTATTTTAACTTGCTCTTGTCACCTAACAAAGGCGTAGGAGTAACCTCGCACTTTGCCAGCTAGCCCAGCTAAAGGGGGTGGGAGGGAAGGCAGAAGAAGATGAAAACCTAGATGGCTGATTATAAAATGGTATTGCTGCTGCTCAGCTTGCTACCCAGGCCCGGATTTACCTTTTATGCCGCTCCAGCTTAGACATCAGAGGCGTGAGAGCTGCTTTGAGTTACAGATCTTCAAACAATAAGTCAAAACAAAAAATCAATCCCCTCCGGTCCCTGGGTGCAGTTATCGAAAGATAAAAGAGAAAAATAAAGTTATGCTAAAGCACATAGAGGAAAGGAGCAGATATGCCAAGGAAACTCGGAGGACAAGTGCAGGGTTGAAGTGGGCCTCGTGTGAGCCAACATCAATGAATTTTTATCTTATCAAAAAGTTTTGGGGTTGCCAGTTCTTTTCAAACTGGATCCAGTCTGCTCCAGGGCTGCCTGGAGCATTGGCTTTAATAACGTTGCTTCTCCCCGCCACCACCACCACCCCCTCCCCCCCGCCCACCGACCCTTTTTAAATATAACCACATAGGAATTAGATTGCATTTCACTCAAGGTATAACACTTGCCACAGACTTTACAGCAAATTAGGGGTTTCAATAATCCCTTGATATTTTGAATATAAGTTGAGGAGAGGTTTTCCTTAATGTTTATTGAAAGCCATTGATTTATATGAAAAGTAAGGCAAATCTCTACCGTGTGTATTCTTTCCCCAAGCCAAATTATTAAGGAGAGCTGGAAAGCCCCCATGAATTCTTTTTTGAGCTAAGAAATCTGTGTTTTTCCTCTGTTTCTTGTGGGTAATGGCAGATAGTTTTGGAGATTAACTATCTATCTGAAGCAGTTTGGCCAGCACGTTGCTATATGAGCCAGTATGTATTTTTATGAACCCAAGTTAGAGTTTAAAAGGCTTGTATTTTTAGATATTCTTATAGAAAAGTGAACCTGTTTGCTCACTCATTTTACAGCTGTAAACATTTCTGAAATTACCCAAGATACAGTTCCTTCATGAGCTTCCCTAAAGGTCTTTCATAAAGTAGCAGCACAGATTACACTTTTACCTTTCCCTTGGTTTCTTTTTACCTTCCTCACTGATGGAGTAGTGTACCTGAGCTTCCGCCCAGGGAGCCACCCGCATCCACCTCCACAACCACTGTGGAGCCTGATTTGCCCCTTGCTGGGTAATAAGTCTCCAGATTTTAAGGGAGAACAAGGTAGCTTGGCTTTATAGAACTGGATGCCCTGCTATTTAAAGAAACTTGTTCTACTTATAAACTGGAGTTAATCACTTGAGTAAAATCATCATAACTTTCATTTGCATAAGTTCAGATGACTCACTGTTTTGAAAACTAAATAAACCCAAATGGAAAACAACCACACACTGTGGGTTGCAACTTTTATTTCCTAGTACAGAGTTAATGAGGAGAAAAATGGTAGAGCCATTTCCACAAATCGAAAAGACTTGCCTTTTGTTTGAACTATTTCATGAATGTACTTTATTATACGTTGAAGCTTGCAAGGGTGTGCTGTAGGCCTTGAGACAAGAAGTGAAGATTCTTTCTAGTTTCGTATAATTAAGCTATGGTCGAGAATTGCAGTCAGTATTTTTAGGCCTTTGTCCTCTGACTCTCCTTCAGGCTGGGTTCGGCTTGCATTTCTACTCCAGTCTCCCTCTTCCATTTCCTATCCTTAATCCCGTTTTGTCATCCTTCCAAGTTACTTAGCAGATGTTGTTATAAGTGTCTTTACATTTACATGCAAGGAAGGAAAGAAGACAGAGGAGGAAAATGGGGCAGGGTGTACGTGCAGCACATAGGTACCATGCCCTAAGCAAGCTCTGCTCTGGCCCAGGTGGAAGCACCTGTCATCCCAGCCCTAAATTCTGAGCTCAGGGCGCTTACTGTCACACAGGCAGTAGAAGCTCCAAGGGGTTGGGGGGTGGGGGTGTGAGGGTGGGCTAGCCTCCATGATCTCCAGCAATATCCTGAATAAACTGCCTCCAGCAGCTGCCCCAAATAAACACCTATGCCAAGTAAAAGCATTCTTCAAGATGGAACCTCTAATCCCTTCTTCCACCTAGATTGCCGTCCCTAAGCTCCTTTTATGTAGAAATGTACATGCTAGGTAAATTGTCAGGCACATTCCCCTGTGTGTGAGTGTATATATATGGATGTACATGTACATATAGTGCAGTGTTTAGAGCTGATCAGTTAGATGGCCTGTACTTGGATCCCAGCTCCACCGCTTAATGGCTGTGGGACCTTAAGCAAGCCGCTTTAAGTATTTTAATCCTCCATTTCCTTATCTGTATAATGGAAGTAATAGTAGTAACTACTGTGGGGACTCTGTGTAACGGTAATGCAGATGCAAACATAGATGATGTTTAGGTACTAATGTTAGCTCTTCTTGGGTTCATGTTAGAAAAGAACACATCTGTTCTGCACTCAAAAGATAATTTGCATTTTGCTACTAATTTTTTGAGATGTATTATCTGTTTATGCATTTTTTGGTATTTGAATTTCTTCATGACCCATTCCCAGAGTAGAGCCCAGGCTCTGGAGGGAAACGTTGAGTCCAGCATGTCTCGTCTAAGGCTGAACGTCTATTGAAGATGCAATAATAAGGGGTTTTGTTGTAATGATCCTAAGGGCTGCATAATCATGGGAGAAAATACATGGTCAATAATTTGTTTAACTCTTAGGTTTCGTAATTTGGAGTTGAGGAAAAAAAACCATAATTCACATTTTTTTCTAGCCTTTTTAATACACTAAAGGAAATAGCTTATCTCTTTCAAAGGAAAAAATTTTAATTACATGAGTGTTATATTTTCACATATTGTATTTGTTAGTTGGATACATTCCATAGGACAGTATTAAGTTCTTTTTACAGAGTCTATCCATGTGTAATTCACTAGCATTTGGAATGGTGAAAAGGAGAGCCATATTCAGATATTTTGAGTTACAAATAAAAAATTGGTTAAGGATCTAAAATTTATAATATAATAAGATAATATTCAGGGTGGATGAGACAAACAAGATTCAGGTTACTGGATTATTGTAAATCCTCCAGGATAAAAGCAGACTCTGGGCAGCACAGTGACTAGTATCTGTCCTTCCTGCGTCCAGACTGCGCCTCTTGCCTACCAGCACTCACGGCCTCTCACCATCGTGCGGACAGTCGTCAGTGCTGCTTTACCTTCCTCTTCTCAGGCCTTTGAGGGCAGTTTTATCACATACGAACTCCAACATTTAAAATCTAAGTTGCAGTGGGAAGATAACCATGTGGAATTTAAAATAGTACTTGGACCGTCTGTTTTAATAGGAAATCTCCAATTTTGGCGATTTGTGTTGTTTTTGTAAAAACTACTGAAGATAACTTACTTAACAGTTTTACTCCTCTTAACTTCAAAATTCTGTACTGTTTGAAGAATTATTTAGGAGAGGGGCACCAATGTACATTTTAATTGAGGTTAATTAACATCCATTTAAAAATATTTAAAATAAAACCTCTGAATTTTTGACAAGCCAAAAGAAACTTAGTCTGGGTAAATAGCTATATCCTCAGCAGAAAGGACCAGACAATCTCTCAGATTTTTTTCCAATTTTTTTGAGGTGTAATTGACAGATAAAAATTGTACATACTAAAGGTGTACAAAAAATGATGTTTTGATCAACTTCTCAGAATTTTAAAGGAACACTCTAGAGCTCTTAGTTGTAGCTATTTAATTTTCAGTGATTACAGGGCTTCCCTGGTAGCACAGTGGTTAAGAATCCGCCTGCCAATGCAGGAGACACGGGTTCGGGCCCTGGCCCAGGAAGATCCCACGTGCGGCAGAGCAGCTAAGCCCGTGCGCCACAACTACTGAGCCTGTGCTCTAGAGCCCGTGAGCCACAACTACTGAGCCTGCATGCCACAGCTACTGAAGCCCATGCACCTAGAGCCCGTGCTCTGCAACAAGAGAAGCCACCGCAATTCAGGGTAGCCCCCACTCACCTCAACTAGAGGAGGCCCGTGCACAGCAACGAAGACCCAGTGCAGCCAAAAATAAATAAATAAATTTATTTAAAAAAAAAATTTCAGTGATTACATAACCTATATAGTAACTTCATAAGAGTTACTGGCCGGTATCTCCCATTTTACTCTTGGCTATTTGGAGTTAGAACATGCTTTCAAAATCTTACAAGCATAACAGGGTAAACAATCTCAACCATTTACGCTTTTGAAAAAAAAAATGCAAATCTTATTGGAGGGCACATGACCCTAAATGATTTTGTTTAACTCTTCCGGCACACTAAGAATTAAACAGCATGCTTTGTAAAACATGTAAATGTTGCCTCTAGCTTTGCAGTTATAAGACCTCCTAAAAGGCAAACTTCTGGTATTTGATCCTGTGTGTTGCTTTCCAGATTTGAGTGGGTTTTCCAAACCGGAATGTTACTATGCAGCATAAGCATCTAAAGTTGTTGTTGTTTTTTTTTTTTTTAAAAAAAAGGAAATTAAGGAGATGTTTCATTAGAAACATTATTTCATTAGAAGTATTTGACCTGGCAATTTAGCACACACATTTCTATGAAGATTAATGCTTTGATTTTTTGGAATATTTGGTTGAATAGCCCGTGCAACTGAAGTATTGAAGGTTTGGGGGAATATATATAGTAGAAGGACAAAGCAGACATGATAGAAAGATATAAATTGTATAAAATGCTCGACCAACACCACACGGAAATTTTAGAGGTAAGAGTTCTTCATAGAACTCAAACACACAGTGTTTGCTTGTGCGTCTTAGAAAAAATGAACCATGCCTTAGAATTTTAAAGTTTTTAATATAATCTTCTGGAAATCATTTTGCATTTAAGTTCAGAGGTTTTTTGTTCTTGTCTGCCATGTTTTGTTTTGTTTTTCTACGTGAATTTTAACCTTTGAAAGATTTGCTTTTCACCCCCCATCATCCCCTTCCTATGAGCGGTTACACTGCTTCCAGGTAAAATGAGACCGGTTTTTGTTCAGTTGGCCTGTTTGTCTAATAACTTTGTAACTGATTTTCTTTATGAATGGGTAAGGAGTAAGTCAACCTAAGGAATTTTAAAAGGATATACTTAATCACACATACCGTTTGATGTACTTTTGCATGGGGGGTGGAGGGGAGTGATGAAGCCAAAAAGAAAAGCTTCGTTGGAGCCAGCCCACGGGGTGAGGGGGAGAAGGGGAGAAGGGATTGCAGGCTCCTAGTGGGGTTAGCCCCTGAAGGATTCAGAGTGGATAATTACCTACACTGTAGGGCTTGAGGAGGCCTACAAGTCTCTGCTTGCCTAAAAATCTCTTCCCTGCTGGCAGTCCATTGAAATGTCACTCAGCTGGCCTACTTGCTCCCAATTCCCACTGTTAGAGGTTCTCTACAGACAAAGCAGGGGCGTTGCTGCCGAAGGCCCCTGTTCAGTGCCCTTAACCCTAATGCTGGGGATGGGGAGTGCCTTAGAGGTGGGCTTGTCTAACATTCTGGCTGGTAGACACGGCATTGCGCCTCTCCCCAGGTGAGGCCAGGCCTCTGCGAGAGTAACTCCCTCATCTCTCACCCTCCCACCATCTCCCACCCCCATGGGGAGAGGTAGCTGCCTTTCAGGGCCATCACTGAAAATAAATGGAGTCACTCTTTCATGTGTTTTTGAGACTGCTGTCATTTGCCTTCCTCTCACTCTTTCCCCCTGTTTCAGGCTAAACGTTCTTAGTTCTTCCAAGCCTCTGCTTTCAGAAATTTTGCTGTTCTGGTCGGCCCGCCCCCCCACCCCATTACGTTTGTTTTGGTTCAGTAAAGCCTTGAGGTTTGAACTCCTCAATACTTCATGTTGGGTCTGTGGGGTCCCTCATTCTAAGCATTAGAGTTCTATTAATGCAACCATAGGTTTTAAAGTCTTCATCACTTCTTGGCATGTGGGCTTAAAGTTAATTTGCGGCAACTAAAATTCCTGTCTTCCTCCCACATGGTGGTGGATGGACCCATCAACTTGTAAAATTTCATACTAAGCCATATTAAAACCGCCCTTCTCAGTGTTACTTTGTCATTTTTAGCCATGTGGGGTCATTTTGGATCCAGTGATAGTGTTTTTTATTCTTGCCATTTTCTTGTCCTATCAGAATTTGGAAGGCAGGCATCTTCGTTCCCTTTAAACTCATTGATTAAAATGCATATAGAGGCAGGACTAAGAACGGACTTACTGAGCCATTCATCAGTACCCTTTGGGTACCTTGGAAGGATCTTGCTTAGACTTTGGAATCAGGTAATAAGAATCCTCCTTTTGCCTTTGGCTTGCAGTATGACCTTGAGCAATTAACTTCTCAAAGTGTTAATTTCCTCATATATAAAATGACGATACCACCTACTTCATAGAGCAGTTGTAAAGATTGGAGATCACGTATGTCAGTCATCAAACAGTGCTTGGCACAGAGTAGTTGTCAACAAAGATTAATTCTCTTTTTTTCCTGTGCTTTGGAATCGTAGAGATAAAGTTTAATACTTCATCCATATGTCTTGGATTAACTGAATCACTGTCTCCTCATCAGCTTCACAAGTCTTCTCTTTTCGAGGATTGAGTGCCACTTTTGACTATTCCTTCTGTGCTCTACATTTCTGCACATTTGAACTTTAAGTAAAGAACTAAGGTTGCTTAGGATGAGTAGTTGACCTTTTACCTGGTCCTCTTTCATTACACTGGATCAATCTATCAGTTGATAATTTGGAAGAATGGTGACATGTAGGAGGAGACACAGTGGATAAGAGGGAGGGGTGTGATAGCAGTCTTCAGATGGTTGAAGGACTGCTAGCTAGGGTGGGAGAGGAAGTAGACTTACCTCGTGTAATCACAAAGGACAAACTGATACAGGTCCACAGTCCTTTATTTATATATTTGGAATTGAAAAATACCTGAAAATTGAGTGTTTTGGTAAATTTGGTGGCAAATTGGTGACTCTCATCAATGTGAAGTTATTTATAATCTTTATTCCACTAAGTGTGACTATTCAGATGCCTCACTGCAAAAATAAAAACATGTTTGATTATAGAGTACTACCCTGGACTCCACTGAGGACAGCATACGATATGTAGTATGGGTACCATATTACTTTTTTAAAATCTGAAAAATTAAGTTACGAAACCTATGGTCCCAAGGGCTTTAGATAAGAGATTAGATTGTAGGCCTGTACCCGGTGGGTAAATAGAAATCTCAGAAAGACAAATACCAGCCTAGTTTAGGGAAGACTTTCTCACATACTTGGCGATAAAGTGGGATTATTTTCCAACGTGATGACATCTCTAACACTGAGATCACTCTTTGGGGTGGGGGGAGGTGGAGAGGTGGCATGCAACCCCCTCTTTAAGATGTTGTCAAGGAGTTCATTGAGTAGGAAACTGGACCTATGAAGTCTCTTCCAACCCTACATGCCAGAGTGCAGGCACCTACCGACGGAGAAGCGTGTACTTGCTTTACGTTTATTACTTATGTCTCACGATTACACAGAATGCTATAGTCATTGTAGAGTTTAAATTATAAATAAAAGTTGTGTGGTAAACTTCTGTTTCATGGGCTTGATCTGACCAGAGGTCAGAGGTTCTCGAAGTGTGGTCCAGGGGTCAGCAGAATCAGCATCACCTGGGAATTTCTTAGAAAAGCATATTTCTGTTCCCATCCCAGATCTACGGAGAACTCTGTCAGGCGAGGTCCTGAAACCTGTGTTTGATTTAAGTCCTCCAGGTGATTCTGAGGCATGCTAATTCAGTAAGCAGTACTGAGTACTTGCCATGAAGAAAACACCTGGAGAGGCCCATGGTGCCTGCCGTCTAGGCCCAGGTTATTCTGTGCCAAGTTACTATTTTGAAAGGGCTGTAAATGAAACTCAAAATACAGAAGGAGAGTAGGGGAGGAGTAAAGGAATTCTAACTGGGACAACGAGAAGAGGCTCATTGAGAAGAGGGTGCTTTACGACGGGTAAGACTTTGGGCTACAGATGGAATAGTATTCCTGGCTCAGGAGGAAGAACAGTTCTCTCCCCACTGGAAGATCTGTTGTCTCTAGAATGTCAGTGGGGATACAGCAGTAGCAAGGGAGGACTAAAGAAATATATCAGCCAGGCTACTGGGTTACATTTTTCACATGCTTTTGGATGTGAAATCAATTCTCTTTGGACCCAAGTGCCTTACCTTATTTATCCTTGTTAAATTTCATCTTGGTCAAATAGGCACATCAGTTGAGTCCCATAATGTTTTGGATTCCTGAACCGCATTGCCTAATTAGATCCTCATCCAAGTCATCGATAGACACTTTGAACTTGCGTTTGACATCTCCCTCCAGGTTGACCTGAATCCTAACATCGTGTCAGTGCACTTGCTGAACTACAAAGAAATAACCTTGATTTCTTGCGTGGTTTGCAAAACAAACAAAAGTCTCTTTTGTTTTCTCATCATACCCTATACAGCACACCACTAAATTTTTTACTGGGAACTTTTTACATTTTAAGCTTTTTCTTATAAGATATGCTTTATACTATATGGTAAGCTGCCCAAGGGCAGAATTTTGTCTGATTTTTAGCCCGCCAGAAACTTAAAATTTTTATTGTGTGTTCCCAAAGAGCCCGTGCCTCACGGAAGCCGTACTGGTGACTAGTAGCACGTATTGGCTTGTGCCAGATACTACCCAAGGCTCAGGCTCACGAGCTGGTCTTCTGCAGCCTCCTCTCAGACCACTTAGGCAGTTTGCGGGGACTGACTCGGATGCAGTTGCTCAGGAGTTGACAGTGTTTCCAGATGTCTTTCTTTTGACCAAAATTCTGTCTAATAACACATGCAAGCGTGTTTCTGTGAGGGCCTCTTGCATAGTCGTGTGGGCACTGCGGAGGCACTTTCGAGTGGTTTACGTTAGAAAAAACGATTTCTATGTGGCACCCCCGCCGCCATGTGACAGTCAGACGCTGTTTAAGACCAAAATAAAAAATACGTGCGCTTATTCATTTTCTTTCTTTGTTGGTTAAGGACAAGCCTAAGCTCCAGGAAGCAACTTGGGAAGGCAGGGAAGAGAACATGTCATTTTCACTTCATAGCAAATTAACTAGAAAGCCTTTTGATGAACTGTAAACAGTTAATAATGTAATCATAGGCTGATAACACTGCATCATAGGACTGTCAACATAAGAGAGCCTTCTTGTGTCTTTAAGGATCTCATCAACATTATTATCCAGGTGGATAGTTATCTGTCAAGCTCTTAATGGCTTCATTTAAAGCGAATCATATAAGCAGACTTAATAATCGGTTCTGGTCACCTGTGTTACAGGCTGTCATTCCTCTTTTTTTAACCTCAATTCCAGCTGCTTCTCTGAAAGTTCTTGTATGAAGGGAGAGATTTGAAGGACTATTTTAACTCATCCTGAAACTCAAAGGGAAATGAATCAAGTACTTTTTTAAAGTGATCTTGGGACTGATGATGTTATGGAAAAAAGAAATGAAAAATGGGATCACTACCAACTGCCTCAATGACTGTTCACTCTGTGAAGGGCGCTGCTACCCATAACGTGGTTTAAGAGGACAGTGTTTCTCTCCTAAGTTGATACCATTTATTACTGGTACTTCAGACAGGCTAAGAAAATTGTTCAAAGAATATACAACGTGCTTCCTAGGGTTATACCCTAGTAAGTAAGTACCCAATATTGATACCATGTTTTTGTACCTAGGATTTGCAACTAGCTATAACTAACATAAGATAAACTAAGTATATTTCTAACTTTATTAAACAATTTGAATGCCAAGATATGACCTGAATTAACTGAGAACATTTTGTTGTTGGATAGACGTATGAAGAATGAGGAGAACAACCAAAGATAGTTTTGTTGTTTGTTTTTTAACATCTTTACTGGAGTATAATTGCTTTACAATGTTGTGTTAGTTTCTGCTGTATAGCAGAGTGAATCAGCTATATGTATACATATATCCCCATATCCCCTCCCTCTTGTGTCTCCCTCCCACCCTCCCTATCCCACCCCTCTAGGTGGTCACAAAGCACCGAGCTGATCTCCCTGTGCTATGCGGCTGCTTCCCACTAGCTATCTATTTTACATTTGGTAGTATATATATGTCCATGCTACTCTCTCACTTCGTCCCAGCTTACCCTTCCCCCTCCCCTTGTCCTCAAATCCATTCCCTATGTCTGCGTCTTTATTCCTGTCCTGCCCCTAGGTTCTTCAGAACCTTTTTTTTTTTTTTTTTTTAGATTCCATATATATTTTTAAGTGGAATGCCCAGGGCAGGATTTTTGTTCTGTATCTGGGATTTTCTCAGAATCTGAAAAGTGTTATTTTACTTGGATTGTTCTCTCTCCTTCTGCCTCTCCATTATTCATGAATGACCATGTTTTCTGAGAACAAAGCATTCAACATTCATGCAATCTATACATGGTTTGAGCTTCTAACTTACTCCTTACCAAAAAAAAAAAAATTATGACTTGAAGCTTAGAGAATCTATGATTCAGAGATATTTTTTCCTCCAAAATTATAATTTTCTTTGGAATTCTAGTGCTCTTGTAATGCTAGAGGCAAAGGGAGCATTCTAATTGACCACTGGTTCTTGGGAATGGAAGGGGTTTGTGTTTTTCTGTCTCTCTCTAGTGAGCCGGTTGGAACTGACCAGAGTTGCATATAATCAGAAAGACTGTGAAGTGGCACAAATCCTGCAAGATGTTCAGAGAAACTTGGTTTTCTGAGTTCTTTCTTCTTCCCTTGGGAGCAGCAGGTTTGGTTCTGTCAGGAATCTGAGAAAGAACACAAACAGAAGAGATGTCCTGATTCAACATGGGGTGTGGGGCACAGGGAGTGGTGAAGATGGTGCCCAGTGGACGCTCTCTGGGATTTTACCTGGCCGCCTTTTCTGAAGTGAAAATGGTGCCTGTGATTTAATAGTGTGGGAAGTGTTCATTTATTTTATCTGTGATATTTATTTGATTGCTACAAACATCCATTTATAATAGGCATTTTTAGGCGCTCTTTTCCTCTTAGTTTTAATCTGTCTTAAGGCAACAACAAAGGAAATCAGATGAGCTAATCCATACACAGCCTTACTACCCTAATAAATACCTCTTTTGATTATTCATGATCTTTTCTATTTTCTAGTCCTTTCCCATATACATATGTATTTTTGGCATTTTTGTAATCTTATCTGTTTAGATATTTATATCCTTTCAATAAGAATGGGCGCTGTATCTTAACTATATATTTATTTTCTAGTTAAAATGAATATATTTCACAATTTAGAAAAGAACAGTTTCAAGTCAACTTTAAAATAAGATATATCCTTAGAAAACAAATTTGTGGTTACTAAAGGGGACGAATTAGGAATATGGAATTAACAAATACAAACTACATAAAATAGATAAGCGATAAGTATTTACTATATAGCACAGAGAATTACATACAATATCTTGTAATAACCCATAATGGAATATAATCTGCAAAAAAACTGATTCTTTATGCTGTACACCTGAAACTAACACAATATTGTAAATCAACGATACTTCAATTTTAAAAAATAAAATAAGTGATGTCTTTCCAAAGGGCAAAAAAAAAGCCCTAACTCCTTACTTTCAGTGATCAATTTATCCTTAAAGAAAAATACATCGTCGTTTTGTTTTTCTTTTCCTTCAGATTTTAATCCCACTTTGCTTTTCTACCAGTGACTGATTTCTTGTCAAGCTTTTACGGATACAGGTTTTTTTAATGACAGCTAAATAATTTTGCTTATGTTGTAAACATTGATGTTTAGGAGCTCTTGTTGCAGTTTTATTCATCTTTTTTGTTGTTTTTCTTGAATGCCTAACGTGTCTTTGGAGGGCAAGACTGAAGGTCCTTGTGGAGGTCCTGACTGCTAGACTCCCTCCGTTAGTAAGAGGTCCTTTTGTGGGAACTCCACAACAGGTGAATATTGTCACTTTTATACTGGGGTTTGCGTGTATATTTCTTTTTGAGAGTACTACTCTCTCTTAAGAACCGTACATAATTCATTTGCTGTTTTTTCCCCAGCAAATCATATATTACGAAAATATACTCTGCATGTGTTGCATTAGCAAACCTCCAACAGCTGGAAAGATAAAGAAATAGGACTTGTGGGATTGAAATGTCCAGCACCAGACCTTACGGAGAAGATTCAGGGCCATGGTCAAAAGCCCCATAAAAGAGGACGCAAGGACAGAGACCCAGCCCTTGACCTCATTCTCTTTGCCTGGCCCCAAACAATTTGAGACCTTAAATTCCTGTTTCCCATAGTTCAGCCTTTACTATCTTGACGTGTTATACTCCCTACATCCATAAGTTCTCTATAACTTCCTTTTTCCCACTATGTATTTACATTCCTAAAATCTCTGATTCCTCACAGTGGCAAGAATGCTACAGTACATTTTCTGCTTAAATAAGTGAGAAGCAGCTACAGTACCTGCTCTGTAAGTGAGATGTACTGTAGACAAGTTCAGGAGACTGCCTGTAGTCCCTGAGGTAGTTTGAGGATGGATGGTTTTCAAATGCATGGAGAAAAGAGAGAACATAAAATTGATGACAACACAGTGGGAATCGTAAATAATTATTTACGTCAGTGAACCCCTGTGCTTGCTTCTTTCTGCCCCCACTCCCTCCAGCTCTCTTCAGCCTCTCTCTGGAGGGTCACGAGATTCGGCGTCAACGATTTATATAGCAGTCATCACATCCTCAGCATTTTCTTAGGTACACAACTTCATAAATGAAATAAGTAACTTTTAGATGTCTTTCATTCCTTTACTAGTCCCCCAAATTTGGAAGGCTCTGAAACAACCTTAGGAGCCCTCCTGAAGAATAATCCAAAGAATTGACTCGTCAGATGGGAAGTCCCAGGTGCCATCTCGGGCCTCTCCCAGGTTTCAGTGTGCCTGAGTGCTCGCTCCGCAGGGAAAACTCCTACCGGCTCACATGTCACCTCTCCTCAGAAGCTCTAGTTGAGCCCTAGTTGGCCTTAATCACTCATGTAGAATATTTTTTTTTATTCATGCCTCACTTACAGCATTTTCCACATTGTATTGAAGGTTATTAATTTACATCCCATTCCTCTCACTAGACTGTGCACAGATTCTTCAGGACAGAGACCACCTTTATATGATTAGCCCCTAAAATAGAGCCATGTGTACACAAACCAACGAATGGTGAAGTAATGAATGGAACTTCATTTTTTTTCCTAAGGATAAAAAATAAGGAGATGAATATGTTGAGAAACTATTCAATTGCAGTCTTGATTAATTATTCCAATTGTCATTTATCCTGACTGATCCTTTTTTTTTTTTTTTGCGGTACGCGGGTCTCTCACCGCTGTGGCCCCTCCCGTTGCGGAGCACAGGCTCCGGACGCACAGGCTCAACGGCCATCGCTCACGGGCCCAGGCGCTCCGCGGCATGTGGGATCTTCCCGGACCGGGGCACGAACCCGCGTCCCCTGCCTCGGCAGGCGGACTCTCAACCACTGCGCCACCAGGGAAGCCCCTGACTGATTCTTTTACCCATTTTTCTTTTGTCCCTATCACACCTATATCAAAAGGCACAAAAAGGTCAAATTCAAACTAATCCGTTTAAGTCCTGATTAGATGAAAAAATTTGATTGAGAAAGTTGACATAGTTGACTAAAAAAACTGCTGAACATTTACTAAAAGTATCCATGATATCTGTTTTCATTAGTATCAGAAATCTAGAATTGGCTTTTTTATGCATGTGTATGTGAAAGTTTTTGCAACTTAAGGGACTTATAATTGGAGCTTTAAGTCCTTAGTAGAAAAAGAGCATTTCAGAACATAATTAAGAGCACGGGACTCTGGACTAGGACCATTTCCAGAAACAAACAACAAGAAACTACCCCACTCCAGTAAAGTTGTCTCATGTCCATCTAAGAACTTAAATATTAAGAACTGGAGATTTTGGGTAGTTTTGTGGGTTTTGGTGGTAAAAGATATGATTAGTGTTCCCACTGTTATGATTAGTAACTTTTTGAACTTAGAGTTCTAAATAATACCACATAATACATTTAGGATTACCTCGTACGAGTATAATAGTGGATTTAATCAGCATTTATGGATTACATTGAATTGAAGTCTCAGGCAAGCCTTGACCTCTCTTCTCTGGTGGTAAGACTGTACATTCACACTACTGTGCTTAAAGCATCTGTTGAGGGTTAGCTGTTTCCAAAGTCTGATTACTGAAGTATCTTTCAAACTCACGTGCTTTAAAAATGTATTTAAAAAAAGATTCTAAGGTAGTGTTACGCAGCAAACAAATGATTTTTCTGGGAGACCTCAAAGTTGCAAAATCCCACTGATAACATATAAGCTATCAATAATATATACATATCTGCTGGACTTTCACAGATTTTCACGAGTGCATCAAGTAAATTCTAAAACACTAAACATTTTATCTGTAGCAGTGGGAAATTTAAAAACCGATAGTGAGATATATTTAAAAGAGCTGGCATCCTACCACTGTAAGTAATATTGATATAAAAATGACTGAATTATATTGAATTAGTAAGTGCAATGAATACTAATAAGCTCAGTGCATTAGTCCAGAGAAAAATAATTGCTAGTCTCTAATGGGAAAAGATGTTGGTAAGTTAAAATTCTAAGTTGGAAGGAGATAAATTCTATATGATTAGCCTTTCAGCAGAGAATTCATTTCAGATTTAATGAGTCAAAAGTAATGTTTCTCCCACAGCTTGGTACCAATATTGCTACATTAAAATATATGAAACAATTCTGGTGATACCTAGAAGGAAGTGTTAGAAAAGCTAAGCTCTAATCCTAGGTCCAAGATGAACTTTGGACAGATTGCTTGCAGATAAAAGAGTGTGGAAATCCAAAAACACTCTGAAATCTGAAAGTGTTTTCATAAGTTAATTGGTCACCAGAGCTGACCAAAATTGATGTGAGACTTTTTATAGCCTATATCTAACCCACTTAGTGTGACTCTTGTTGAATTTTGCTGAAGGAATGTTCATCTAACTGATTAAGGGGTGCTGCCCCTGACTCTGCTGGGGGTATTACATATACATACAGTCTACATCCTGTAGACATACAGTCTACATCCTGTATTACTTGACATACATATGAAAATTCTGAAAACTGAAAAACACGTCCCCTCGGGTTTCATGTAACACGTACGTTGTAGACCAGAACCTTAGTTATTTCATGTAAATTAGATTGATAATACCATACCATTTTGCAAGAGAAAAGTTTTTGATGTCAGACAGATCTGGATTTAAATCTGCCTTTGTCTTTTACTGTGAGACCAGGGACAGTTTGTTTAACCTCTGAAAGAATAATTCTTAGATTATAGGGTTATTTGTTTTGAAAGTTTCTAAAATACCATGTTTGATAGGTGATAAGTCAAAATACTCCCTAAGTAGTAGCTTTGATTATTAACTTCAGATTTAAAATTGGCAACAGGCATCTTGAAAATTGATGTGGTCTTCTAATTCTGGCATCATGGTGAATGAGGTACTCTCACCAACCCTTCTGCTGAAATGAGCCAAAATTATGGAGATCTATTTTACTTACACACACGCTCATATATGCACAAATATATGCACATTAATGATGCATACACAAACATGCATACACATACCCAATCTATAAAAAACTTACTGTCAAAATATACATTTTGAATGCATCTGTCAGCTAACTAGAAAGTAAGGGATACTCAGAGGCCAATCAACAAGTAAAAGTAGGAACCCAGTGATGTAAATGGCCCACAGAAGCTGGCTTTTGTTGAATGTAGTGAATCAAGCTTCAGTTTACATCTTGCAGAGTACACAGGAATAAAAGTAGATAGAGTCTAGTAAAAGAAAAACACCAATCCCAGCAGAAAGCTGGATGCCAAAAGCTGTATCTTCAGTATAAAGGTGAACTAGCAATAAACCCACCTTCCCAGGAAAATGCAAGGAAAATTTCTTGTCTCAAATATTGGCGCTGACTAGAAGGTTGGAAAAATACTCTCATGAGAATTGTAAACACAGCTGGCTTTCACTGAGGTTTGCAACCCAAGTTCATATTACCCAGGTGGACTAAAGACCTCAAACTGAAAATTTTCTTTAAAGGAATCCTAGTTTGGTAAAGTTTCTCAACACATAGCAGAAGCAGAGACAAGTTCCCTCTGGAAGTCCTACCTTTAAAATAGGTCTCAAAGAATGTCCATAGATAAACTTACAAGAAATAGGCACTTATAGTAAAGAAAAAAAGAAAGAAAGAAAGTCACAGCACACAAGAAAACACGGCCCCATACTCAACAGATTCAGTTGAGTCAAACACCAGAGTCTTTAAATCAGTGTTGTCATATGTGTTATCCAATAGGTAGTCATAATGTATGCGGCTCTTGAGCACTTAACTAGTACAACTGAGAAACTGAATGTTTAATTTAGGTAGCCATACAGCTTGTGACTACTGTATGGGACAGTACAGCTTTAGAAAGTAGAATTATTATACACTTAGTTTAATATGCTTAAGAAATAGAAAAGGGAATTGAAAAATATATGAGTAAAGATCAAGAGACTGTAGAAATATGATACAGTTTTAAGAAAGAAACAGAGTTTTTAGAAAGGAAAAAATGGAGCATTTAAAGCTAAAAACTAAAATGGATGGGTTTAAGAGCAGATTGGACTTAGCTGAAGGGAGAATTAATGAAATGGAAGAGAGATCTGAATAAATTTTCCAGAATTCATATGGAGAGACCAAACAAAAAAAGGAAAATTATGAAAGTTAAGGTAAAAGGTATTACATGCAAAGACCAACCCAGAATAAGCTGATAGAACTATACTATCAGACAAAGGAAAATAAAATGCTAAACTGTCATGCTTATAATAATACAAATTCAAAATCTATAAAGGAAAAATTGACAGAAACATAAGGAAATATGGACAAATCTACATTCCAATAAGGGATTTCAGCATATCTCAATAATTGATAAATCACCAGATGTTCCTCCTCCTCCTCAAAATAATTAAGCTATAAAATATTTGAACAACACAGCTTGTTCAAATGGATTATGTGGATTGCTGTATCCAGCTGCTTTGGGATATAAAATATTAGGCCAGGAATCAAGTGTTACCAAACTTCAAAGGATTAGTTATTATACAACTGTATTCTCTTATCATAAAGCTATTAATTTAGAAGGAAACCAGAAAAACTTTTTTATCAATAAGGATAACTCTTCTAAATGCCACAAAGGTCAAAGAAATTATTTAGGACTGAATGGTAATTAAAAGTTGGCATATCAAACCAGTGGTATTCAGCCAAAGTGATACTTAGAGGGAAATTTATAGCCTTAAATGCTCATAAGAGCAAAACAGGAAAGATTAAAGGTGTGGTGAATATGTGATGAATCAAAGAGAATGATTGAGGCATGAGGGGTGATTGCAGCAGAGTCCAGACCAGGGACTATCCTCCTTTGCTGCTAGCAGTCACTCATGACTTTGAGAAAGCAGTCTTTCAAAGTCTTGGCCAGAAAATGTCCAAGTTTTTGGGAACAGCTGGTCCAGAGGGTAAGAAAAGGAAAGTGGTTACGCTGTAGTACTCAAAATACGAGGGTATGCTTGGCTTGTGCTTTGGTATCTCTATTCTTCTCTCAGAGCAAAAATAAAACCAACTTCCTTAGTTGAGTGGATCAGTATCAGCAGGTTTGGTTTAGTTAGATAGGTTCTCAAAGTGTAGTCTCTGAACCCCTGGGTCCCTGAGACACTTTTGAGGGGGTCCATGAGATCAAAACTGTTTTCATGATAACATATAATATTGTCCTTTTCTTTTCTTTCTTTTTTTTCTTTTTGCTGTTTCATTGTGTTAACATTTGCACTAGTAGTATGAAAGTAACAATGAGTAAAACTAGTGGCAACAGCACAGATCAAGGCTGTAGTACCAACTCTATTAATAGTGATTATATTCTTTCCTATCATGAATTCAATTAAAAAATGCTGGTGCCCCTTGATAAAACAGTAAAAGTTATTTTGTTAAACCTAAACCCTTTGAGTCTTTTTTTTGTTTTAATATATTCTGGTGATGAATGAGAAGTACACATAAGAAGGTACTTTTCGTGTGTAGTGACGTGCCATGGCTGTCTCAAGAAAACAGCTGTGTGATTGAGTTTTTACTTTACAGAATGATTGATGATCAAATATGGCTATTTAGACTTGGTAGACCAGTGGTCCCCAACCTTTGTGGCACCAGGGACCAGTTTCGTGGAAGACAGTTTTCCACGGACCGGCGGGGAGGGGGTGGGGGTGGTTCAGGCAGTAATGTGAGCGACGGGGAGTGATGGGGAGCGCCAGATGAAGGTTCGCACGCTTGCCTGCTGCTTCCTCCTGCTGTGCGGCTGGTTCCTAACAGGCCATGGACTGGTACTGGTTCACAGCCCGCAGGTTGGGGACCCTTGTGGTAGACCTTTTATGAGAACTAAGCCTGTCACTTCAAGGAAAACAATATATTTGTTACCTATGATAAAATTCAGACTTTCAAGCAAAAATTAGAATTTTGGAAGTCTTGTATCCCTCTCCATAAGCTTGAAGCCTGAATCCTTAAAGACTCTTCTAATAAGCTCATTGGGGGTATTGACAAATGTGATTTTGATATTGTATAATAAAATGTGTCAATATTTGGAAGATCTGCAATAACTCAGGAAACCAACATATTCAAAATGATCAGTACTTATTACAAAATCATACATGGATGAAAGATCCATTCAATGGAGACTAATGGATTTTGATGCGACAGGGTAGGAAAAGTACACTGGTATGGTTTCAAATTTCATTTTGCACCTAACCTTTAAGAAACCATCATTTGTCCAATGTAGTATAATATCTCCATTATACTGCATGTATAAGGAGAATATTCAGAATTATCTAAACAGGCTATTAGAATAATTCTCTTTTCCAACTACATATCTGTGTGAGGCCAGATTTTCTACATATATTTTAACCAAAACAACATATCACCACAGATTTTGTGCTGAAGCAGATAGGAAAAGGCAGCTCTTTTCTATTAAGCCAGATGTTAAAGGGATTTTCAAAAATGTAAAACAGTACCACTTATTTTCCATAAAAATGTCAGTTATAGTCACACGTAATGAATTTATTACTACTGTTTTTAATAAATAAATAAGTAAATACTTTTAAATGTTCTCAGTTTTAATTTCTGTGTGGTAAATATTGGTAGATATAATCCACATAAACAAAAGTTATTTGGGGTCCTCAATAATTTTTACGAGTTAAAGGGCTCCTGAAACCAAAAAGTTTGAGAACTACTAGTTTAGTGAGTGAAACTTTTAAGCTTTTTCATGGGAAAGATTGTAGGCTGCCAAATGCACAGATACATACAAGGTTTTTTTTTTTGTTTTTTTTGTAATAAAGGCTGTTGGTGATAAACCACACCATTCAAAATAATCCCAAATAGGCCATATTGGCAAGACCTAAGACATGTTATTGAGTGTTTTGAGCTACTTTTTTTTGCATTTTTTAAGTGTGGGTAATTCTCACTGTCATTTTGTACATGACTGTAATAGTATTAAATGACATTTTGAACCCCATAAATCTGAAGCCTATTATGTATTTAAAGTGGGCTCAGAAATTTCTTGAGTGAAAATTTATGAGAATCTATCATGTCCTTTCTTAGTTAAAATAAAATTTCAGTGTGTTCACTCAAAGATCAAGAATAGCAATGGTCTTTTCTAAATGAAAGTAAAAAAGATTTCCTCATTTAACAGAAAACAAAAACAAATGATTCAGAACCCAAAGACTTGCTTTTTTCCTCAGCACATGGTTTTCAGTAACCTGGTGTTTGAGCTTTCATCCTGAATGTGGGAGTTGGCCTTCACCTCTACAGACAGGGCTGTGATCACAACCTTTCCTCTTGGCCTTTAGACCTTAGAATTCCACAAGCACAGTTAAGAGAGATGAGAGTGAGAAAGAACAATCATCTTCCCATGTATCCGTATGATATTCTAGAAAATGAAAAAAATATCAAGACTGAGAAGCCCACCTTCCTGCAGAATTTGCATCTGTAGTCTACATAGCTGATCTAATGAGAAGGCAAAGAAATTGAATAAAATCCTCCTTTTTAAATTTTATTTTTATGTTTCTTTCTTTGGTGTAAGTTATTTGAATCTGTTTGATCACAGACCACATGCGGTGAAGTACAGCTCCCTCACAAGGGAGCATAGCTGTCATATACGCACACCAAAAATACGTGTTTGGAAAAAAAATAGTTGTAAACTTTTTGCTTCCACCAACAAGAAGCTCAAGAACAGATTTGACCATAACAACAAATGTATGTAAAACAAAATCCAGAAAACAGGTTGGGTGGATGTTGTGTTATACTGTCTCATTAAAGAAAATGAGTCAAGACTGATCAAATTAACGCACATAGATTCAGCACATTTACCCACCAAACCAGGTGGCAGTGGCTGGCCATCTCCTGCCACAGCTGTTTGTTTTAAATTGCTCACATGAGTCGTTCTGAGAAGAGACTCTGCCTTTAAAAAAGGAAGTAAACAAACTATTTGAAATCTTTGTCTTCTACCTGATAATCATCTAAGAGAAGCATGGTAATTATGTACTTGGGACAGTCCCTGGCCTGAGGCCTTTCCAAACCTGCAGTGGCCTAGGAGAAATGTAGAAGAAATGTCTTTGTGTTTGTCATTCATTGGAGACAAAGTGTTTTATCAAGTCTGTCACCTTCTTTGCTAGTTCAGCTATATCATTGCAGCTGGTAGTTCACATTTAGCCTAAACTTTACAGTCAGGCTATTACCAGAACCATCATATGAAATATATGGAGGTTGACTGCCAGCAAATTGATCTGTTGAATATTTTTATGTCACTGTTTAGCAAATGCAGAAAGATGGATTTGTAAAAAGATGACTAGAGAGATGAAAGCGTGGATTCTTTGCCAACTTCTAAATTAACAGTGAGTACTAATAAGCTCATCTTTTAAAAAAAAAACAATGCAATGGAAATAAAAATAATCACTCTTACAGTGTGCTTGGAGGGAGCCCGTACTGTGGTGTCAGATCTGGATTTGACTCCTACCTGTACTGTGTACCCGCTGTGGGATCTCAGGGAACTCATTTCATCTTTCCAAGACTCATCACTCCCCCCTCCTAAAATGGGGATAATTATACAGTCTCACAGGATTGTCGTTGGGATTAAACATTTGTTTAGCACGGTACTTGGTACAAAGTAAATGCTCCCAATAGTAGTAATAGTAATTGTGGCTGTTATCCTTGCTAATATTAAGCTGTGTTTCTCAAGTACTAATTAAGTCCTGTTATCTTCCAGAGCCTTGGTTCTCTTATCTCTAAAATGTGGGGTTGGTAGGTGAGCTCTAAGTAATTCTTCCAGCTGGACATTTGAGTCTGGTTCAGGAGGTTGGCTCGCTGCCCAGTGGAGGGTCCTTCACTCTCCCCTCCCCACCCCCCATCTTACTTCCCTCCTCCCCAGCAGCCCAGGCCAGTTAGCTCCCAGCAGGAGGTTGCTAGATCAAAGCCCTGGGAAAGGTCAGGCATTCCTGGCACTGTGACACTCAGCTGGCTATAATAGCTGCCCTTCCCTAGTCTAGTAATGCAGAAGGTCCAGCCTCTACATGGAGAAGCTTTTCTGGAAGCCACTTTCTGGGCACCAGGGCTGACTGAGCTGGGGAGAAACAAAAGGGAGAATTCTTGTACGGAGGTCACCATCAAAAAGCTTTAATCGTTATGTTTCTGTTTTCTTTGGGGATATATAAAAGGTGAGACTAGGACGGTGGAGGTCAAGTCTTGTCGAAGATGTTAGAAGTGGTAAATTATGCCCCAGATAGTGCCACCATTAAAACGTGGTGTCATGAAACATAATCAATAAGGGGATATATTCACAATGTATTCAGTAAAAAAAACCAGATCACAAAACGTCACAGTTCTGTTTTTTAAATTAATGTATGTGTGTGAAACCAATAGAGAAAAAGGATTGGAAAGAAGTTTATCTCTGTGTTGAAGTGTTTTTTTTCTGGGTGGCAATATCAGGTAGTTTTTGTTAACTGTTATTTGGATTTTCTAAATGTTTTACATGAGTTGAGAATTCTAGTAAGGAGAAACAAAAGCTGATTTTTTTTTTTTTTTAAAGAAAGAAACCAAATTGTCTTTCAGACAAAAAGGTTAACCTTTCAGAGAAAAGAGGATGTGTGAGTGTGAACTGTGTGCCGCAGTGCCTGGAAGCGACGTGTCGTCACCCTGGGAGGCTTGTGGCCTTGACGCCGTGGAAGGAGCCAGTCCCAAACGACTTGTGCACGTCGCGTGCTCAGCACTGTTCTCAGTGCTCTGGATCTGTTAACTTCGCGGAGGAGAGCCTGTTATCTGTACCCTATGGGAAGCCAGGGCACGGGGAGGTTAACGCAGCCAGGCTCGCTCAGACGTGAGCAGGAGAACCGAGACCCAGACCCAGAGCCTGCGCTTCAGCCGCACGGTCCCGGGTTGCCTTGAGCTCTAACAGCGCTCCTGGCAAGCTATTTCCAAGGTGGATTTTGTACGTGTAGCCATGGCAAGGTGAACTGGGGTGCCGTGGCCAAATGCAGTCACAAGTGGATGCGAAGGGCTGCTTGGACCCTTTCTCTTAACCTGTCGATTCTCTGTCCTGTGAGCCGAGTCCAGCCCGTGGTCCTCCGATCTCGTCCCTGTTTGGACCCCAGTCCTAACCCCACACAACAGCCTCGGCTACCAAGGCCTGCTACTTATGTTACCTGAGGCTCAAAAATCTTACCTGGGTGTGAGCATATCATGAGTCGATAGCTTCACTCAAAATGAAAACCACCATTTCCTTTCCTTCTGTCATAGTCGGTGGCTTCAATTCTCCCTATAAAAATAACTCTTCCATAACTGCTTCTCATAGGGGGAGGGAAAGCAAGGTAACGAGAAAGGGTACCCCTGGCCTGAGGGCTTCAAACCACAGGTGTACCTAAGCCATCTCTGTGTGTGTTACAGGCAGACCTCTTAACCTCTCTGGGCCTCAGTTTCCTCATTGGAAAAATTCAAGGACAGGATTAAATGAATTTCAAGGTCTCTCACTGCTCTGATTCTTTGAAAAAGTTTCGGTGCAGTCTTTCAACATTTTCTGTTACATGTTGTTTTTTTCTAGTATATTCCAGAAGCAGAAAGAGGTTGGAGTCTTATTGTATATTTCTACAACAGCCGCAAAACTCTTTTCCTTCCTTTAACCTCGTCAGGTCTGATAAGTACCTCAGCTGTGTCCTATTGTTTTTTTGGGTTTTTTTTTTTTTTGCGGTTCGCGGGCCTCTCACTACCGTGGCCTCTCCCGCCACAGAGCAAGAGGCTCTGGACGCGCAGGCTCAGCGGCCGTGGCTCACGGGCCCAGCCGCTCCGCGGCATGTGGGATCTTCCCGGACCGGGGCACAAACCCCTGTCCCCTGCATCGGCAGGCGGACTCCCAACCACTGCGCCACCAGGGAAGCCCTGTCCTATTGTTCTGATGGCAGTTTTCTTACTGTAGCATCAGTTACTAATCTATTTTTGATGGAGAGCTCGGAGTTAGCAATTTTGGGGTTATTAGCAAAACTGTTTCTGGATAGACCATTATCTCTCAAAGTGAACCACTTTAAAATAACATTTAAGTAGGAATGTTCTCAAGGTTATAAAGCAGAGGAATGACCTGGGCTCACCGTAGCCTCTGAGAGAAGAGGCAGCTTCCCAGCATTCTACCAAATTACATCTAACTTCTCGTCGTCAGGTCTTTGTACGGTTTCTGCTTGCTCCCGTTCTCACCCTCAGGTTGCCTCATATGTTAAGCTGTGCCTGTTGGGCTGATTTATTTGGACAGCTCATTTTCAATATATAAAGTTGGGTATTTGCACGGCCAGGAGAAAATCTTCTGTCTTCAACAGAGGAGAATATATCAGTTATACCAGTGTATATATAAAGGGAAGGGGACCTTTAGTTGACGGCTTATAATCTAAAGTGGATAATAAATCAGTTGCTTTAAATGCAGCCTCTTGGGCGTAGGTTGTCCGTAGCAGGCCAGAGGGAACCCAGTTCAAATGCCGTTCTCCCACATCCCTTTCTCCCCAGGCAGGCAAACACCCCCCCACCCCCCCCACCCCACCCCCGCCGCCGTCACCATGCCCAGGGCTGCTGCCTGGGGTAACACACTCCTGGGCCGCTGAGGGGCAGTGTTCACAGAGGAAGCTGACGCTTCCACTGATAAGGACAAATGATGTATCACGTATGACATGTGCCTCTGACAGTGGTCCTAACTGCCCTCCGTAAACCCTTTTCCAGGGCACAGGGTGTTTTCCTTGCCCTGTAGCAGCTGCTCATTCCTAGTCAGTGTCTCTCCCTAAACAGCATCATCTCGTATCTTCAGCTCATGGAGTTTGTCTGCTCATATGCACCAAAATTGTCTCCATATTTCCTAGAGAACCCTTGTTTTCATATTAATTTGAGCTATTTCCCCTAACTGTGTACCTTTTCACCTCTGTGCTTTTGGTGTTCTCCTCATTTTAACCTTTCCCCTTTAACACAGGACCTTTGGAATGGTAGGGGTGATGAAAACTTGATTTCTGCGAAAACCATTTTCTCAAACGGCCCAGTTCATATTTCTTAATTATCCTGCTGTACCGACAACAACAGTGATTACGATGGTGATACCATTGTTTGTATGGCTTTTTTTATGTCTGTCATTTAGGCAAGCTTGGTCCTCCTCCCTGCTTGTCCTTATACATTCCTTTACTTGACTCGGAAAATATTTTTAAGGTTGGTTCTTTTACCAAATAAGTTAACTCTAAAGGAGAAAGAAAATCTCCGAAGGAGTTTTTCTTTACGTTTCTTGTTTTGTTTGAATGGTAAATACTCTGGGCAAGTCTGAATACTTGCAACTGTTGGCTTGAATATGCTGAATTTCTACAATGAAAAAATGGAGTTTTGAAAAATTGTAATAAAATAGGTTAAGAAGTTTTGAGTATTTAAAACTTCCTGAAGTTGCCCTCACATACTTGCCTTTTAAGACAAAAATAGAAGGAAGCCCAGATTGCTTGGAACTCTTCTGTTGCCTTTCTTTCATTCTTTGTCTTCACACAGCGGTTTTTAACATGGGCTTTGTGTCCAGAGCTAAATCTTTTACAGCTGAAAGTAGAACAAACCAACCTTCAACTTGAATCTGCCTTGTCTTTTACTCAAAATGCTTATTCTGAGCAGTAGTGACAATGGGTGGCCCAAGGGGAGAAGTAGCCACTCGCTGCTTCATCCTCCCTACGTCCCCCTCCTTTCGGCGCACGTTCGGGCTGTGTGTTCAGGGCCCCAAGCTCCCCACCCTGCGCTTGCTGTTGTGTATCTGCCCCTCCTCCCGTTTTCAGGAGTGCCAGGGGCATCTGGTTGAATTCTTCGAAGAGCACATTTGTAGATGTGTCTTTTCTGTTTTGGTATTTTGACAGCATGAGATGCAGACTTGGCTTCAGGTGCTTGTGATCTGCGGCAAAAACAGGAAGTTTTAGGTGAGCCTGACTGTACAGGAGGTAGGCTTGTGGCAGGGTGGGTGCTCCCTGACTATGGTCCCCACTTCCCCTTCCACACCCACAACAATTCTGTCTCTTTGTGTGCAGGTTAGTTTCAGGACTTGTCAAGGGGCAGTCACTCAGTTGGCGCTCCCCAGGTCCCCCGTTTCACTCGGGGGCGGGGTGGGCCCCTCCCACCTGCCTCCTCTCTGTCTTCATCAGAAAGTTTCTGTCCCATGCACGCTCTCTGATTTCCAAATTAAAAGTTAGGAGTTGGTGAATTTACCAACTTACTGTATTTCTTCCTCACTTTGATCATGTATGACCTTAAACCAAGAGAATGGTTTCCACCAGCCTTGTTAATTAAACACCTGGCATGGTTTTCACTTCGGTAACATATCTCACCTTTGCGGCGCAGTCTCCAGCTTACAGCTTGTGGGACTCATGGCAGCGCCCGGCTTCCATTCCTGGGCCCCTGCCTCTCCTAGTGGTGTTTCCACTCCACCGGGGCAGTTTCTGACAGTGCTTTTTTTTTGACTTTGCCTAACGGTGTACTTCTGGGATCTCTGGGGGACGTCTTAGGGACAGATAACACTTTACTATGTGGAGGTAGACCTTGGCTTGATTCTGCCTTCTCTGAGAGGGCTGTATCTGTAAAAGGGCTCGAGTTTAAAATGAGGCACGTGTACTAATCACATTCCTGTTAGGCCGTTTGTACTAGGTATGAGTCACGTTTGGTTACTGTGCAGCAGATGTTGAATTATTTTTACATTTTACCTATTTAACAAACATATATGTATGTCATTATTATGAGCCAGGAACTGATCCAGAAACTTGACTAATAGTAGCTCACTTAATCCTTAACAACCCTGTGAACTAGGTACTGCCATCATGGGTAAGAAGGTATAGTGACAGTAGTCTACCTTCAGCATAGAACCTAAATTCGTCCGCCACTCTTTGATATGCCAGGACCTTTCTTGCTCATCTTGTCTTTCTCTAGCTCATTCTTTTTTAACTCTCCCTCTTATTAAGTGGTGGAGATAAGTGTCAGAATCAGGGCTGGGAATTTATATGGTAGCTGCAAAAGGTAAAGAACCTCTTCTTTGTAGCCGTCTCTTGTTTTTCCCTCCTGTCCTCCCCTCAAGCAGGAGTTTGTGGGGACTCTATAGCATGGCCTGGTTGCTGAAAGGTGACTTAGCCAACAATGCAGTTCATTAGCTGGATCCCCAGGTACGCTCAGCAGGTGGTGCTTTCAAAAAATAGCTATAGGCCGGTGTGCTGGGAATCAAGATAAAAACGCAGCTCTCGTGAAGTCATCAAAGCCTTAGCTACATTCGGAAACAACAATGGGAATGGAAAGAAAGTAGAGTTGAGTCTGCAGGGGTATATCTCACTGATGGGCATCCTTCATTTACCTTCGTAGGCGTCTTCTCAGATCATCAACATGAATGATCTTTTCTTCTTCCTTTTGTGACTCATGTGTTCTTTGGTGTATCCTATGGAAATATTGGGTGAGGGGGAGGTAAGTTGTTGATTAGCCCTATATTCTGCTTAAGAAGAACTTAGAGGAGATTTGCCCAATTTTTAGGAAATTCAGCATATAGAAAGAAGATGCATCTTTCTTCCAATTTAATAAATGCTCAATACGGACAGGTTTCAGAGACCTTATGGTTGTAGGACCCATCCAAGTTTTCAAATAACATGAAGGATTGCTATGTACTACTGAAGAGCTACTAAGGGCTGTGAATTCTCTCTACATTTTCCTTAATCCTTTTCATAACACTAACATCTAGTGTTAACATTAACACTAGATGTTGGATGTTAACATTTCCATTTTACAATGGAGGAAACAGAGAGGTGTATTTAGACAAGGATTACCAATGGTGCAGAGTCAAGATTTGAACCCAGATCTGTCAGCTTCACACCACACCAGGAGACCTGCATGGAGTGCCCATGCAAGGGGAGGGGCAGAGATTAGCTGGGATGATATCCTGAGAGAAGTGGAGAGGGGAGCATTCTTGGGAGGGTGAAGAAATAAAGAACGCTCATGTGTCTGTTTCCTTATTGAAAATAACCCCCTTTGTGGGTTGTTTTCTTTCTTTCTTTTTTTGTTTATTAAATGCCAGTAACACAAGTGTCCATCTCAAAGACAATTATAATCATCCTATTAGGAGGAACCTTCTAGGCAACAGACAAATGGCTGTATCACCAGGGGCAGATTGAAGCTATTACACTGTAGAGATAGTAAATACCCATACTGTAGGATGCTTGTGAGAAATTCTAGTATAAAATACGAAAACGTGTTAATTTTAGAGCGTGAAAACATGTCCCATAAGGAAATGATTATAATACTTAGTGACCCCTGTTATTGTACTCAAAATAAGCAGACAGAAAAATTTAACAATTACATACTGTTTGGAGGATGTTAATTTTCTACCCGGAAAACTGTTGAGCCAACATTATTACCACCTGCCTTTCTTCCCCATCTCCCCTCCCCACTGGAGGCGACTCGCCCTTGCTGAATATAAACAATTGAAGGGAAAAGCGGTTCTGATACAAATCCCATTACTTTCCCTTTCACACCCCTCCCCCAGTAGACTTTAAAAGTGATAATTGCTTGAAGTACCGGGAGAAAGTAATTTGTACTGTATTGTAAAGCTCCGGTGAACTTCAAACACATCTGCGCTCTGTAACGGTGACTTGTTTTTAATTATGGGGCTGGGCAGATGGGTATTTCTGTGGACCTGCTGTTCCTGCCCTCCACTCCGACCCCAAGAGCTTGGGACTTGATGGAAAACAACTTGTCTGGATTTTTAAGAATCTGTTAATACGGTGGGAGGCCATAGTTGAGAACCTCAGGGAATGTCTTTAGTGTTCAGGACCCTGAATGTTTTGTCTTCCGTTTTCTAGTTTAAAATTTACATTAGACAGGGCTAGTAATATCTAGTGCTCATTGGTCACCATTCCAAGCACTCCACATGCATTTATTTTTGTTCAGCATTGACATAGTACTCACCGTGAGCCAGGCACTGTTCTAAGGGGCTTGCAGATAGTAACACGTGTATTCCTCGTGCAGTCCTTCAGGCGTGCTCCTGTTCTTGTTCCGCACTTTCCATGTGAAGAAACTGGGCACATGGGGATGGAGTGACTTGCCAGAGATCGTCCAGCTGTTATGGGGCAGAAGTGACATTCAAAGCCAGGCAGCCTGGCTCCAGAGTCCACAGCTCAGCCCCTTACTATATTGGAAGACAGCTTGTTCCTCGTTTTTCTCTGAGGCGTTTCTAGATGACAGCCTCCAGCAGGGGAACAGCATTTAGCTTTCGTCTGTTAATCATTGAAACAGATTGAGCACTGAGAAAGTGCACAGGCTAAAAAACACTAAGGAGGAATAGTTGATGGCCATACAGGGAGTGGATTTCTCTTCTTTCTTCCAATTTAAATAGTTCTTCCACACAGGTGCTAACTCAAATATGCGTAGAGATCCGCATGCCCACAGCAGATAAGTAGCTTCTAGCAGATTTAACAAATTATCCTTTGTCTGCCAAGCTCCTTTGTTATCAAAACTATATCCCTAGGTAGAAATGTAAGTTTTTACACATCAAAGTTTGCATGCTAAGCTGGGGACAGGAGGGACCTATTGAATTTCATACTTGGTCTGGATCCAATCCTATATTCCTGGTTCACAGATAGAGAATGAAAAACACACATAAGTCACCCCTAATTACTAGTAAGATCTTTGCTCCAGATCCTTTTAATGTAATTAAGAGAGTTAATAGGGGTAGGGATGCGAGAGAGGAGAGAGAAACTTGCAGCTCAACAGGAAGGACTAGTTTGCTTGTTTTCTGTTTATTTATTTATTTTTGTGGTACGCAGGCCTCTCACTGTTGTGGCCTCTCCCGTTGCGGAGCACAGGCTCCGGATGCGCAGGCTCAGCGGCCATGGCTCACGGGCCCAGCCGCTCCGCGGCACGTGGGATCTTCCCGGACCGGGGCGTGAACCCGTGTCCCCTGCATCGGCAGGCGTACTCTCAACCACTGCGTCACCAGGGAAGCCCTCTGTTTATTTTTAAACCTCATATTTAACAGTTAATCCTAACCTCGTGCAAGTGTGCCTTATTAATAAGTTGAGAAGGTAGTGATTTGTACGGGTTTCCTGGCAGATCCTGTTTACCTCATGGGAAGGAGCTGGTGAGATGAGGTGGGAGGCCTTTCTCCTGACCACGTGACTGCTCTTATCTTGGTGGAACCGTTCCCAGTGCCGAGGCTGTGAGACATCCCCCGTGCTGTAATACGAGTTATTGTACACGTTCAGAAGGCAGATAACCAGTTGTTGTGCGTGTTGTTGCCTTAATTTGGGTAGGAAAAACCGAGCCCAGTAGAACATTAGTGCAGCACCTCTTAACCAGATAAGGTTGCAAGGAGAGAAGGGTGTCCTACGAGTGAGTCAAATCTAGAAGAAGTCGAAAGTAAGAAAGAGGTGATGTGACAAACTGATGGCAGATAAGATGATGAACTGAGATCTTTTCACTGCCAGCACGATGTTTGGCTGGTTGCACAACTGTCATCTCTGGCAGAGCGCCTGAAGGTTGATGTGGAACATCTGAGCCATTTGGAGAGGAAACGTCAAAGTTGAAGCAGACTATTGTAAAGCCGCGTATCCAGGTTGAGGTCCCTGCAGCTGTACACTTTGCAGAGCGATTGAATAGATAGATGACTGGGTCTCGTCGATACTTCCGCCTCTCTCTCGAGTTCCGTGTGGTTGTGTTTCCCTTCATGGCTCTCCGTCTCAGCCCGTCCCTGCCCAGGGAGCTGTCCCTTTCTAGCCAGCTTCGTGCTGTCTGTAGATGTCTGGCTCTGAGTCCTCAGAGTTGTGCTTTCTGAGGGTATCCTGGTTTATAAGACCTTCACGTGGTAACTGTCCGCATGGGTTTGTGTACCTGTATTAGGTTTTCTATATCTTTTTCTTTCTCCTATCAATAAAAGGGGAAATGGCAGCGGGAGACAGCGGGGGCTGGGGGGGGAGGAGTGGAAGTGGACTCTTGGATTCCATGATAGTCAAAGGCCATAACACCCCGGTTGTTTTTTTCTTTCAGTGTTCTCAGTGTGTTTGCGTGAAGATCATCACTTACTTGACAGAAACATAGGGCAAAATTTTGTGAAAAACCAAAAAACTTACACATGAGGCTGACTTCAGTGGCTATCCAGAGTACAGTTCATAGTATACAGTTTTTTTATACAAGAAAGCTCGAGTTAACACTAAAATTTTACTTTGTTGTGAAAGTCTTTTTCTTTGATTGTAAGGCTCATGCATAATATCCTTGGTGGAAATTTTGGAGCGTACAGAAGAGCGCCAGAGACAAGATCACCTCTAGTCTGACAAGTTAACCTTGTGGTTCCCACTTCAGTGCATGTATTTCCAGTCTTTTTTCTGTCCATAGGTACTGTATGAAATTTCACTTTTCCCAGACCAAAGGCTGCAAGTATGGGGAACATTTTCAAAAAACCCTTTTCCCTCTCTGTGCCCATAAGCACCATCGTGTTTGCCTGCAGAGGTCACTGACCTCAGCCCCTCTTCCAGGCATGAGTCGGTACATTCATGCGGATAAAAATGACGAGGGGTGTAATGAGGACAGAGAGAGTGGACTGTTTAAAAGCCCAGTCAGCCTTCCACCAAGACCAATGGGCGGGCCTTTTTATAATAAGAGGCACGTGAGGTGTGGGGGTTTTCTTTGTTTTGTTTTGTTTTTTGCCGTACGCGGGCCTCTCACTGCTGTGGCCTCTCACTGCTGTGGCCTCTCCCGTTGCGGAGCACAGGCTCCGGACGCGCAGGCTCAGCGGCCATGGCTCACGGGCCCAGCCGCTCCGCGGCATGTGGGATCTTCCCGGACCGGGGCACAAACCCGTGTCCCCTGCATCGGCAGGCGGACTCTCAACCACTGCGCCACCAGGGAAGCCCAGGTGTGGATTTTTTAAATATTTTTCAATCAGGCTCAAGTTGGAATCCGGCGGACACACTGTCTGTGTCTAGCCTGCTGTCTCATTTCTACTCATCCCTCTGTTACTGCTCAGTTTTCAACCTGTCTGCCTCCTCAGTCAGTTGGGTTTCCTCTCTCTGAGCGCTCGTCGAAAGTTGAAAGGGACTATAAATGTGTAAAGTGCCATTCATTATCAAGTGTTGTTTGATGATCCTGTGAGGTTGCTTTTTCTTATATGTTTTTTACTAACATGAGTGGGTTTGGAAAAAGAATTTGTATTTCTGCAACTGGTCTTTGAAACTCGTCCACAATAGAGGTAGCATTTTGGAGGTACGGGATGGCCTGGGGCAAGGACTCAGATAATGGGCCTTCCTTGGAGTCTGGCGCCAGCTCTACCTCTTCCTAGCCCAGTGACCTCATGAAAGTCACTTTGCTAATTTTGTTTCATGAAAGGAAAACAACATGAATACCCTAACTGGTCCATGAGTGTGCGGTCATGTATAACAGGGGAAGTGGCCGTGAGAGGCAGCAGAGTTGGGGAGGGGGGAGCGAAAGTGGTCTGTTAGACTTCATGGTAGTCAAAGGCCGTAACACCCAATTTTGTTCCCCTCGGTGGACCTAAAATGTTCTCAGAACGTGTGTGAGATAACAAAGCCCATTATCACTTCTCACCCACCTGCCTACCCGCAACCTAGTCCACAAAGGCAGCCTCTGCATTCTCTGAGGCTGCTAGTTTGGAAACCTAGAAGGCTCTTTGTCCTGCCATTCCCCTCACCAGCACACCCAGTCTGCCGTCACGTCCAGCCCATTGTCCTCTGCTGCTCGCATTTGTGACCATTCCTCTGTCGCTGCCACCCCTCCATCCTGTTACCTCCTGCTGGACTCGTTCCTCTCCCAACTGGCCTAGCTTTGCTTCGAATACTCCACCTTCTAGTTCCTTGCATATGTGTCTTACCTCCTTGAGCAGATACCAAGTTCCTTGAGAACAGAGGTGAGATTTTTCTTATCTTTGGCCCCTTTGCCACCCTTCCTTGTCTGGCCCTGCACTTTAACATGGTAGGTGCCCGATTTAAAGTTTATTGAATGGGGTAGGAGTGAACTGAATTGGTTGGATTGTTTAATCTCTGAGCCAGATTTGGGCTCACCTTTGAGCGGTTTTGGCTGATCTGGTCGTGGCATGCTGTTGCAGGGGAGCGTTGGATCTGGGGCCCGGATGCAGATGACCACGTCCCCAGGCGACGGCGCTCCCCGAACCGGCCAACTGAGGGCAGTCAGATTTGTGTGAGCCCTTAGGCCCCTTCCAGCTCTTGAATCCCACTTCAGTAAACTGCTTTGCTCTTGATCACTTTGAAGTAGCAACTTTCCCCATCTGGTATGAGATAAAATGTTTCATCTCAAGCCCAGGAGTCATTCTGCGCATATCCTGTGCGGGCGGCTAATGAGAGCCCTGCCAGAGACTCCATGTTGGAAGAGATGGGATCGTTTCCGTTGTTCTACTGTAAGACTTTGGGCCAAATCCTCTGTAGAGAAATAACATAGAAAACTTAAAATTTTCACGTATAATGGTAAAAGTCATGATTTGAACAGGATTGAAGTTAATGTTGAAACCACTCGGGAAAATGGAGATATTTGAAGTGAAAACAATGTTTTAAAATTAGAGCGTGGCCATTAAACTTTTTATTCCAAGCCCAGGAGTCCTCTTAAGTGGATATTACATGGCAGCGGATTCTTTACACACTTGTAACTTTAAAAACTCACTGCCTTCTTAAGAATAGGATAAAATATCAACCTTAGTACTTAGAACTCCAGGTTACAAATAGAGACTTCCCAGGTTTCTGCTGTGAACGTGGCCTGCCGACCAGGCCAGCAGAAAGCCCTTGGAGCCCTTCCTTCCGTGTGTGCCCAGACTCCGAGTCTACAAGGTGTGCTCTCTTCAGCTCTCGTGAAGCATGCCCGTCTGTCGACCTGACAGCTGAGAGCAAGCTGAGAAGTCAGTGCCATTTCCCAGGAGGCTTGCCAACACCCTAATCAGCCTATGGTAGGTTGGAGAACACCTGGAAAATTTTCCGGTTCCCTTCTGTCCATTTGCGGTAGTGCCCACAGTCAGACTGATGCCGTTTATGGAACGACTCCAGAGAGAGCTCCTGGAAGGGCAGGGGCACCACAGGGCCGATAACAGCCTTCCTGCCAGCACGTGAGCAAGGCCCAGGAAAGTGTCTGTGAGGGAAGGGGAGGCTCGCTCCTAGATGTGTCCTCAGTCTGATTATGTGGGTGTCATCTGTGTCCCTACACACACACAGCGTGTCACGCTTTTGCTGTGGGCTGTGCTTTGGTTATATATAATCCCAAGTTTAGCCTTCTGAGATTGCCCTGTCATCACTGTATGTAAAATTACAAGGTTCAGAGATATAATTCACATACACAGTAAAATATCGCTTGGATTTGCCTTACATATACAGTACAATTAGCCTTCATTCAGTCCAAATCAGTTATTGCGCCTCTAGTTTATTTTTTTAAATTGAGATATAATTCACATAACATAAAATTTACCATTTAAATTGTACAGTTTAGTGGTTTCTAGTATATTCTCTAAGTTGTGGAACTATCACCACTGTCTAATTCCAGAATATTTCTATCACTTTAAAAAGAAATCCCTACCTATTAGCAGTCACTCCCAATTATTTTTCCCTCCCCTCAGCCCCTGGCAACGACTCTTCTTTCTGTCTCTATGGATTTGCTTATCCTGGACATTTCATAGAAATGGAATTATATAATATGTGGCCTTTTGTGTCTGGTTTATTTCACTTTGTATAGTTTTTAAGGTCCATCTATATTCTAGCATATATCAGAACTTCATTCTTTTTCATAGCTGCATAATATTCCACTGTATGGATATACTACAATTTGTTTATCCATTCATCAGTTGATGGACATTTGGAATGCTCCACATTGTGGCTATTAATGAACAATGCTGCTGTGAACATTTGTGTACAAGCATTTCTGTGAACACATGCATTCGGTTCTCTTGGGTACATTCCTAGAAGTGGAATTGCTAGGTCATATGGTAATTCTATGTTTAACTTTTTGAGGAAATGAAAAACTATTTTCCTGTCTATTCCTTTGAAATATTTTTAAAGGCCTAAATATCACCTAGTTAAAACATTTTTAAGGGAGGCAGGAGTTCAACAAGTCAGTATATTTGGTTAGAGAACACATAACTGAGTTAGTATTGCAATAATAATCTGAGTTGGAAAATTTCAGGTTCTGTTAAATACAAGAAAACTTTATTACTTACAGTGATTTATGTTATTGCCACATTAAGCTGGCTTAAATAGGGTTGGTGGAGAAAATGAATTCCCTTGGATTTTTTAATAGACATATTCAAACTCTGCTGAAATAAAGTTTAATTATTTTCAAGAATCAGCGGTAGTAATCAAGGTTGGGAAGGTGTCCTGAGCATTGCTAATTAGCTGAAAGACTTGAGAGCCTGAAGAAATGACCATTGTTCACATAAACTGGAAGTTAAAGGGAAGGTGAAAAACAGAGGCCCATAGGTTCCTTAAAATGATTACTTGTATGAGGCAGGAATCTTCTAAATAGAATGATAGCGTATATTCTTTCTTGACATTCCATTCATCAGCTTGGCTTGGGAATTGCAAGGCTTGTGGATAATGTATTGATTGATTATACTATACATTAGTACGTTGCATAACTATTTCTAAAGCATAAACACAGATGATGATAGCGTTTGGGGGGGGCGGTCTGTGGTGATTGGCTACGCCTTTACAATTTGACGTTTCTCACGCCTGCCTCTGAGGCCCTGTGACCTGTTCCAGGTCAACTTTCCCAACCTAGTGAGAGAGGCTGTCGGCCACTGGATAATCAGAAAATGGGCTGCATCATGGTTACGTGAAGGAAAATAGGATTTAGTCCAGCCTTTCTTACTTATTACTTTGTGGTGTTGGACTTCCCTGAGCTTTCTTGTCCTTGTCTGAAAAATGGGGAAATTAATAATGCTTTTCTCCCAGGGCAATGCCAAGATCCGAATGAGAGAAGGGACATGAAGACACTTTGTAAACTAATGTAAATTGGTTGTTTTGTCATAGTTCAGTTCTGGCTTTTCCCCACAAGACATCAGCCTTTCCTCGGAGTGGCTTATTCCTAGCTAGACCAAACTGCCAACGCCGAATCCTCTTTGCAGTAAAGTACTTAGAGGAAACCAGGAACCTAGACCCCTGAAATAAAGCAGGACTCTTCTTCCATGTTTGTTATTCTGTAGGACCATAACTCCGTAGCCATACAATTCATCGCACTTACAAGTACTGAACATTAGCTCACTCTGTCAGTGCAGACTCTGGACTGGCCTTTTGGTGCAAGTGCACCTCACTCAGGGGGCTGCCATCTCCCTGCCCTTCTGACAGGGGATTGCCACTTCTTAGTCACAGACTAGTCCAACTGGGTTTGTCTTTGAAGGTTAATTTAGTGGCGGAGATTCAAGGTAGACTTGGGGTGCAGGAGTACACAGTGGTTCCTGTCTTTGCTGCAGAAAGGGAGAAGCCCTCAGTGGAATCTTGGCAGCATGACTCATCTCATCTGGAAGTTCTGACCCTTGTCACGATTAGCACAGTCTTACAGGTCTTTGCACTGGGAGAAATCGGGTTTCATGACAGTGAAAGTGCTCTCGCCCTCTGTCTCACATCTGTTCTGTAAGCTTTCTGGATGTTCCTTCAGATCACCAGTACATGCTGCCAGCAAGCCAGGGCCCCATCAGCAGTGTGACACTGATGCGTCTTCAAACTGATTTTTTAAATGTTCAGGTAAGTAAGTCATCTCTGATTATATGCAGTTCTTTCTTTCACCTCCCTGACCTTCTTCCTTCCTCCTAGTTACTACTAGAAGAATCAGAACTACAGAATATTAAACTATTGGCATTCAAAGCTTTAGAAACCCTTGGGATCACAGGGTCGTTGGTACTGGAGATGGCATGGAAGATACTCGGGCCGACACTTTTATCATTTGTTGATGGCGGGAATCCAATCCCAAAACGTCAGACTCAAAAACTTCAAGTTGTTGCACCTGAGAGCCTTGCCTTACGCTCCTCACGTGGCTTTACCTTTCTTGCTCCCTCTTGGGTTTATGGGTCATCTTCGGGCTTTCTTGGCCCCCCAGTACGTATATATTTCCACTTTTTGTATTAGCAAGTCAACCACTACCTTCAAACATCGTTAAAATAGTGGTATTCAGATGGAGCAGGTGACACATATTAAAGAGGTAAATTGAAATATTCTTCGTGCATTTAGATAGACCATAGTGTAGCATATTTGCATCAGAAAAGAAACATTCTTACACAAAGAAGTTATCTGAATAGGGAGTAGAGATTTCTTTAAGGCTGCAAATCAGTAGTGAAACAGTGATTGAGAGGATTCTTTGAGGCCATGATTAACTGTTTCAGCAAATTTCTAAGTTAGCTTTATCTGGTATTCACCAGACTCATGCATGTGGACTCAGGTAATAACTTTCTCAGTGTAGGAAATGAGATTAATGACTTCTTTTTCTTCCAAAGTGGAATTAACTATTGTATTTACATAGTGTTTTACCATTTGCAAAGTGTTTCCATGCATGATCTCACTTGATCCTTATACACACTTAGCTGGGGAAATATTAGCCTCATTGAAGGAGCAGTCTGAAACACAAAAAGGGTATGTCATTTGCCTAAGTCCACACAACAGGTAGGACCAGGAATAGTATCCAGGTGTTTCCACTTCAAATCCAGTATGCAATTATCTGCCCAAGAACTGACCACTACCCCCAGCCGTCGTATAGAAACCCAGGCAAAAGCTTTGTGAAAGCAAAGAGTATAGTGTCTTAAGAATATTCCTTAATTAGCCCTTAAGTTCTTTTTGCTCCTTTACACTTCTCCCTAAGATTCATAATTGCTTTCAGAGGTCCCTAAGTTGATTCTCATATTCTCTACAGAGTATTTATGTCCTATTTCTTGTGTAAAAGTGCTGTAAAGGCAGCAGCCTCTCATCTCCCTCTTTTTTAATATTGAGTCCAGTACCCGGTTCTGTGCAGTTTGTCTGGGGAATTGCTCTTTGGTATACCGCCCTCATGTTGGAAGCTGATTTCTTTAATGCATGTATGACATAGTTTCAATTATTTGCTTTTCTGTGTAAAATTCATTTGTTACGGATAACTTTCAAAAGTAATTCCATTAAGCATTTTATCCTTTTTTGGGGCTGCATGAACTATTTCCAGGAGAGGAGGGAAGAAAATGCCAGCAAATCTTCTACACCTCTCTTGTCAGTGCCACGTGGTGGAGCTCCTCCTGTCTGCTGACTCAGACCCCGGTGCTGCTGAAGCCCAATGGCAGGGAACCAGGCAGAGTAGTTCATGCCCAGCCGCCACACGTTTTCCCAGTGTTAGCAGGGCCTGGGGACATGGCTCAGGTCATCCTAGATCGCATCAAATGACGATCTTTGAAACGTCTTATTCTGGAACGGTTTCAGACAAAGATCGAGAATACGTTCCTGTTGCTTGTCAAAGAGAAATAAGGAAAGAAAAGTTTGTTTCACCCGGTAATTTAGGAAGGGATTCAGTGTTTGCCAGTGGTGTGCTGTTTCATGTTTAACAACAAGTTTGGGGGGAAGTGGCAGTGACTTTTCATATTTGCCAATTTTCATGGTATAAATAATCCCACCATGGCCAATTTCAAGCTACCAACATAATATTAACAGGTTCTCAAAATTCCTGAAAATTTAGCAGTCGGCTCTGGAGGGCTAGTAGAAGCCAACTCCAATCCAGTGCTGTAAGTAAACAGTAACCTAGGTTGCTCTTGGGAAAGGTTTGTAGATCAGGCATTCGGTATCTGCCTTGAGTTCATCAGCAAGTTTTCCCAAAAAGGATGCAAAATAAAATTCAAAAAGGAAATTTCCTATTCACAATAAATGCTACAAAATAGAGTTTATCTTTGATTTTATATTCGTGGAAGTATCCTTTTTCACCGGCAGAGAATAGCTATTGTCGTTTTTGCTGCTATACTTTTCCACTGGCTATAGGGCATTTCTCTGTTATAATATATGAATAGAACTGAGTTTTTAAAGGGTCTTTACATTTTGCTTCCTCTTTTTATACCATTGAGACGAACATTTTCAAGGAAAGTTTGCTGTTCTAGTTTGACTTATTTGTGGGCTTTAAGATGAATCGAAATGTAGTAAATTACATAAAACCCTGTTTATGTAGTCTACTTCATTTGTCACTCAGGTTTTATGCCTCCATTTCAACTTATTTCAAGAATTTGGTTTCAAATCCCAAGCAAAAGTTTTTCTTCCTTGACTCATGAAAGTATATCCTATAAATGGTGATGTCTGCAGCATCATTTTCACTCAAGATAAACTCTAGTGTGTTGGGTTTTGTTTTTTTTCAGACAATATATTCTGGTGTGAGATGGAAAGATGGTTACCCATCAGGGAGTGAGTTAACCATTAACTTGTAATGAATCTGAAAATGTGTATTAGGTGTTTTTAAAAGTAATCTGTGCTGACAAGTGGAAGAAGTTACATATAACCGCTGTGCAACACACCATTTACTCAAAAGGCTCACTGACCTATAAAAGATAGATATCATTTAGTAATTCCTTTCATGCTATAATATGAAATGTATAGTTTTACACTACTTGTCATATAAATATTTGGTTTTAAACTTACTGACTTGGCCCTCAGTATGGGATATTGGAATCCAATGTTTAATTTCCAGCTCTACCACTAAACTTTTCTGATTTTCAGTTTATCTGTAAGTTTCCTTTTCCATAAAAGGACCTTTTGTTAATAATAAATATGACTTTTTTTGTTTATTTGTTTTAAGTCAAATTGGAGTATAATAGGGAAAGGTGCATTCTTACCTGTAGATTTTCAAACTGTGAAGCAGAGCTGTCTGTTAGAAATATAATGTGAGTCCACAACTGCAAGTCATACATGTAATTTAAAGTTTTCTCGTAGCCCCATCAGAAAAGTAAAGAGAAACAGGTAAAATCAATTTTAGTCATAACTTTGTTTAACACAGTATAACCAAAATGTTATTTCAACATGTAATCGATGTGAAGAATTACTGAGATATTTTACATTCTTTTTTCCACATTAACTGTGTGAAATCCGGTGTGCGTTTTCTACTTAACAGCACGTCTACATTTGGACTAGCCACACTTCAAGCCCTCAAAAGCTGGTGACCAGTGGCTACCATATTGGACAGCATAGCTCTGTAGAATAGCTTTCATGCGTATCTTACAGTGTAAATATCACATTTACACATTCACAGAAAATGATTTGCTTTTCCTAGTAAGCTGTAGCTCTCAATTAGAGTGTTATTGTTAGTAGCTGAACCCCAAATAATTCGCATTTCTGTCTTTGATTTCTGAAAGACTCTTTAGCAAATAGTGTAGAAAAATGAGGGTCCCTCACAGACATAAATGTTACTCTTTTCACTTTTCAAAACACCCAGTTTTAAGCAGAGAATATTTTACACGTATGGTACTTACTAAAATCAGAGACCGCTTGAGGGACAGAATTGGCACATAAGCCTTCTTATTACTGTTCTGTAAATGTTTCACACCTGATCTGAAGACAGAAATCGATTTTATCTAAACTAAAATAAGACACATGCTTTTCCTAGTTACTTTAAGTGTGAAGGATCCCTTTTCAATACGAAAATACCAGGTTTAAGCCTGTTGGCCTTTGCTCCTGCGGAATTTTGTACCATCCGTTTGCAGCCCGGACATAAAAACAACTCATCCACTCTCCTGGGTAGCTGTGGGACTTCCTTGCCCTCTACCCCATGCAGGCTCCCCCCTTCCCCTCTCCCCCAAGGAGATCTGGGGTCATCCAGTTCTCGGACTGGACGTTCTGAGTGCCGTGGGGAAATCTTCCAACCCTCTGAAACTGGATGAGAGATTGATTCTGCTGTGGTGGCAGTAGGAAGACTTAACCTTCCCTTTGAATATCTATCCCTGGGCAGTGGGTGGAGGGAGTCTCTTTTAACCAGCCTGTGCTCAGACCAGCACCAGAAAACCTGACCGAGTCTATTCAGGATTGATGGCCGATGAGATTCAGAGGAGAACTTCTGGGGATCCACTCACCCCGAAGCAGTACACTCCCTCTCTGGCTCTAGAGCTCCTGGAGTTGCCTCATTCTGCCCTTTCCCGTTGGCCTGTTGTCATTACACAGCCTTGTCTCTGGGCTACAGAGGAAACTGTCACTTGCTACCTGTGCTCAGTGCTCTCTGGGGTAGACAAAGGCGGCCCCGGCCCTGACTTCTCACCCACCTTCACTGACTTGCTTGCCTTTCATTGTTTCCCAGTGACCCCCACAAATACTACTTTCAACATGCTAATTAAACTCCAGCTTATTAATAATAATAAAGTTTTATGATTGAGTGATTGCTAAAGCACTTATCTCTTAGAATAGGGCAGCAGTTTTTAATCTAGGGTCCATGGGCTACTCCGTACCCTGTCCTCCCCCGTACACACTGAAACCTCCCACCCCGGTCCATTAATGTGTGATTGTGTTTGTTTATGAAAACACTTACATGCCGCCTTTCCTCAGATCACGATGTCTGTGATCCAGAAGATGCTGCGAACCGTTGGCATCTTGTCCTACCCCATGTCCTTCCGCTGTGAAATCTTACATCTGCCTATGCACCCCACAGAACCCCACACTCCTACAGCCCGTAGCCCAGGCAGTCTCTGCTTGCTTAGAATCTAGTGATCCTTCCTTTCACCTATGCTTCACCCCTTTATTCAGCTTCTGAATTAGCCACTGTCTGGCCTCATCTCGTAATGTCTTACCACTAGCACAGTAAATCTCAAACCTGATTGCTTTGTTCTTTGGTTGGTTTGTTTATCTTGAATGACTCCAGTTCTTTCTCGTAATTTTCAAAGAACAGCCTCTAACATGAAAAATAAATGCAGCACTCAGAGGATTCGGGGTGTGGTGAAGGTGTTGTGAAATCAATCAAATAATAGGATGTTGCAGATTTACCTAATTATAAGTCATTTTCCCTTTTACTCTGATCTTTTTTCAGCTTAACCCCAGTCTGTTGAGTTATAGACTCCAGTGACTGAAAGGTGTGGGTCCCCTTTAGGCTCCCAGAATGAGTTATTCCCCTTGTTGCCATTCTTTTCAGCAGCTCACAGTGAACAGTTCCTCTGTTTGGGATAGAACAGATCTGTATTTAATCCAGGTTCAAACATTGACGAGCTAACCTATGTGACATTGGGCAGAACTTAACCGTTCTGAGCCTCAGTTTGTTTCCTTAGTTGAAAATGAGGAAATAAATTTGATCCCAAGTGTGTATCATTCGTAGTTCCTAGAATATAGTAAATATTCCGTGAATGTCCCTTCTCTTGTCTTTCTCACTCAAGCATCCAGGTTTTAACCTACAACTTTGATATATTTCCCTTCTACCCTGTTTATTTCTTACAGCATTTAGTGCATTATTAGTGATTAATAAATGGTAAGACAATTATATGACTCTTTAGGGTCAGGTAATTAAGCCAAAAGCTTCAGGTTAGATAGACCCTTGTAATAAGAGAGTTGCACTTAAATATAAAATAATGATTTCTCTAAAAATTTTCTTAAAAGGCAGATAATTGGCCGAAATCTGATATGTTGGTTGTTAACGTTTTCTTCAAGATAAATCTGTTTGGAGCCTCAGCCTGTTTAGTGATTGCCCTTTTCCATTCTTTAAGCCGTGATCCTGTAGTTACCTTGGAACTTTCCTTGCACATAGCTCTCCCTGACTTCCCTGACGTTGGGAGGAGGGGAGGGGAAGATGTTTGAATCCTCTCTTATCCCTTCCCCTCTGAGCCACCACTGCCGTCAACTCTGATGCGTGTGAGTTAACACGCTGTTGACGAGGTAGTCCCTGGATTAAAAAGAGCAAAAAGGAGAGGAGGAAAACACAAAACTAAACCTCAGGACTTTATAGTGTAGCCAGAAGAACTATAACACCAGATAAATAACGTTTGTAATGGTACTTCATTTTTATCTGCTGAAGATTAATTGGTGATAACCTTTTGCAAACAGAGAAACACTGAGAGAGTGAAGGGGGTGATCTGTGTCTTAACAGATGGCATCAGGTCTTGCAGCATCCTGAGCTGATCAGAGCTGCCCCCCACTTCTGCTCTCTTACTCTCATTGTTGGCTTTAGGAAAGAGTGGTTATGGGGTAGGCCTGACCTACCCCTGACACGGGGGGCCCTTGGAAAGCAGGTTTCTCCAGAGGTCATAGAAGAAGAAATCAGAGACTCAAAGCAAGAAACGTTTGATGCTCAGCGTAGGGGCTGCTTGGCAAGGAATGTGAGTGGCCCCCCACCGTGACAGGCAGCAGGGAAATGGGGATCACCACAGGAAATGAATCCGACTAACAGCAAGAGAGAGCTGGCAGAGTCTGCAGACAGGAACTCAGCCCGGCCAACCCTTGTGATACCCTGAGCTAAGAAACAGGTCACACCGTGCCAGGATCCTGCCCACCGAAACTGAGGGACAGTACATTGTGATGTGTTAAGGCCGCTGATAAATTTGCGATAATTTTTCAGGCAGCAATAGAAAACACGAGGACCAATCCCTGTTTTTAATTTAAGGGTAGGAATTCTTTCTTGAGCAGAGCCGACTTCTTAGTGTTGAAAGCCTCATTCAGACCTTTAGTCACAAGAAGTAGGTACTGTTTGTCTCCACTTTACTGGGACCTATGCTAGACACTGGCGATGAGTTACCAAGACCTGATCTCTATCTAGGAAACAGATGCACAAACACGTAGTCACAATGCAGTGTGGTAAATGCATGGCGTCATGTCCTGGGGCTGCAAGCATAGCGCCAGTGATGACTGGTGTACCTGAGGAAGTTGAAGAAGGCTTCTTAGCACCAAAGGGTGCAAATCCTTATTCCCAACTATTATGTGTCAAGAATTCCTTTCAAGAAAATAATTCACATTGAATGAATGAACACAGGTCTCTGGGGTTCTATATTGAGTTAAAAGAGTTGAAGGAGTGTAAAAAAATTTTAATGTTATTTAAAAGGATGTGGTATATATTACTTTTGATTGTTTGCTTTTCAAATTTCTCTTGATTTACAGATGTATGATACTAGCAAATAGGAAGGAAAAAATGATAACTAGTACATCATGAAAGCATTCTACCTTTGTAACCCGTTAATCAATTTCTCTCTGAATTCAGCTGAACAAAAATAATACTTTTCACCTTATTGGCTTTGGATCATCGACAATCAACAACTATTTCTGTACCATTACTTTCCTACAGGCAGCCGTTTTCAAAGGGCCCCCTGAGATAGGGTGTCCACGAGGTCAAAACTACTGTCGTGATAACGGCAGCACATTAGTTGTCTTCTCCACCGTGTGTAGGCATTTGCATCATTGGTCCAAGAGCAACAGTGGGTAAAACTGTTGGTGCCTTGGCACCAAGAGGTACTACTAGTCACTGAATTCTGCACCACAACACCCTCCCAGGGGAGCAGAAATGCCGGTGTCACTTAGAATATCCTTGAGGAAGCAGTAGAAATTTTTTGAATTTTCTTAAATCTTGACCCCTTGACTGCATAACTGACAGACAAACTGTGGTTCTTTGGACTCTGGTATTTGGCTGATACTTTCTCACAAATGAGTAAGGTGAGTCTCTCTCTTCAGTGAAAACACTTGATAGCATTTGTTGCCACTGATAAAATCGGAGCTTTCAAGCAAAAATGAGAATTTTAGAAAACTTGTGAACTGCTGCTGTAGGCCTGATAACTTCCCAAATCCTTAAAGCTTTTCTGATGAGATGAGTGATGACATGAATGAATGTGATTTTTATATTGTGCAACAAAATATGTCAACTCAGTGAAGGCTGTTTTCCAAATGACCCAATGCAAAATGATACATGGGTGAATTCAAAGTGCAGGACAGAGCAATCGATTTTAATGTGAGAGTAGGAAAAATACATTGATAAGCTTTTTGATTCCACATTGCAGCAAGCCTTTCAACTACCACTTGTAGAGTTTTGGTTTAGTATCAAAGAAGAAGAGCCACAATTATCTGAAAAAATGATTAAAATCATCCTTCCCTTTTCAACAACGTATCTGTGTGAGGTCAGATTTTCTTCCTGTGTTTCAACCAAAATAACATATCAAATTGGAGATTTGAATGTGAAAGCAGATAGGAGAATGCAGTTGTCTTCCTATTAAACCAGTTGCAGAAGGGAGAGTTGGCGGGTAATTCATCTGAAAGAAAGCACAGTTCTAAATTCTAAAATGTACTGTGTCTTAGAGATGAGTGATTTGAACTTTGGGGAGCAGAGTAATTCATTTATTGGCCCTCTTTTCCCTTTCCTCTTCCCTTTATCCATTCCACAGATATTCATTGAGCATATATTATATGCCAGGACTCGATAGATATTTTATTTGCATTGTTCACTAATCCTCACCTTCATCCTGTGAGGTATTAGTCTACCCATTTTACATATGGGAAAACCGAGATTCTGAAAAATTAAGTGAGTTACCTAAGCATAGCAGCTAACTGGTGTTTGAATGTTTGAACGCTCTGCCTCCAGTTCCCACGTACTCGAATATTAAACTGTATTATTACTCATCTCATCCACTTGGCAACCAGAGGATGCTGACACTGTCTGGTTTTGGTTCCTTGGGATACAAGCTGTGGACTTCAGAGTCTCTAACTTGGGTCCAAATCCTGTCTCTGCCGCTTAACATCCTGTGTGATCTTGTATAAACTGCTTACCCTCTCAGAACCTTGGCTTTCTTCTCTGTGTTAACGTACACTGTAACACCTAACTTAGGGGTGACTTTAGGTTTCAGTGAGGAAACCTATAGAAATCATCACCTTATAGAGAAGTGGGAACACGGAGGGCGCTTCACACCTTTTCATTTTATCAGCAATTCCATCAGTCTGTTTGGAGTCCCGCTGGTGACATCAGTCTTTTGCAACAGGCCCGTTGTTCTGCCCAGACCCTTCATTGCAGTTGAGCCCAGGGCGGGCCATGCTCAGCCGGCAGGGTGGTTTGGAGCAGCGGTGGAGAGAGGAGCTGAGTAGTGAGCAATGTGGGGCAGGACAGTCAGGGACGTGGGTGCCCAGTTGTGCTAGCACAAGTTCTCTCTCCTCTGATTATTACTTAGCTGTGTCCAAAAGGACTCAGCCTTCTCATCTATAAATGTAGAGATGATACCGCCCACCTCTGTGTATGAGTGTCAGCCAGAGATATAAAGGCATGGCCGTAATGAGGGCGCTTACTGGGTGTCCAGTGCATATTAATTCCTTTCCCTACAACATGTTCCTTCCTCTCTTAGGGAAGATATTCCAGGTGTCCAGTAGAGACCATTCCTTTGCCTCCAGAGTTGGGCTCGTGGAATACTTGTCCTTTGCGAACCTTAGAAGTTTTATCAGTTCCTGCTCGGGAAGTCTGCAAAGTCTGGGACCTCATCATTATCTGAAAAGAGCTGCTGCCTCTCAGCCGGTAGTCATCTGAGATCTGACAGCCGCAGCAGATCTGAATCAGGCGTTTAGCTTTGGTGGCTCTTAGGAAAGATTTCCAGTACCAAGTGTTACTTTTGAGTTCTCGCAAATGCAAGAGTCACTGTATCCTTTTTGGGCAAATGAAATCTGCTGCTCTTTGTGGGAAGGCTTGAGAAGCTCAGATTCTCAGGAGAGGACGGGAAGGCACGATACGAAATTACGCGGCTTCTACTTCACGAACACCAGACTTATTAAGAGTTTAATAAAAAGTAAAATGCCACTATAACGATTTAGGCCAGATGAAATTCCTCATCTCGGTAAGTTGGTGGAGTGTCAAGATTCCCCTGGATTCGGCCATTACCGGGAGGACTGTTGATGAAATGCACAGCCAGTTGAAATGGAACTCAGGACCTTTATGCACAGCCAGATCCTGCACTGTGGGTTTAGTGGAGGTGTGGAGATGTGCACAGCGGGGACTAGCCAGGAGGCCGGCAGGTTCCCCCCCCCAGTTACTCCACTTACCAGCAGGCCCACGGCCTTAGCCAGGAGGGAGCTGAACCACGTTTTAGTCCTTCCCAGACCACATCCTCAGAGGCTGACGACATTCACGACAGCTCGAGTTATTGCCAGCGGTGAGTGGGTCGTTTCTGGGAATGCTGCTTTGGGGCTGACTCTCCGGGTCCCTAAGTGGTACCCACTTCGTGTCCGCAGGAGGTGTGGGTCTTCTTGGCCGTGATGCCGAAGAAGTCCTTACGTGCAGGGACCAGCCTGGGTGGCAGCCAAGCTAGCTTCCTTGGAATGTTTTCCAGTCCTGGAGAGAAAGGTGGCTGTTGAGTCTCCAGCTCTAACCACTTCTACTAAGGTGCCTCTTTGTCTGATGTGATTCCTGTGTGGGGTACAGAGACCACACGGGCATTTCATGGATGTCACGTACTGTCAGCTACGGCCCAGATGGTCAACTCGGTGTCCAGGATTTTATGAGCTGGGCTCTTCAGGGAGGCCGCATGGTAATGAACGTGGCCTCTAGAGCCAGACTTCCTGCATTTGAACCTGGCTCTGCCACTTACTAGCTCTGGGTCCTCAGGAAAGTTACTTACCTTCTCTGTGCCTCAGCCTCCCCTTCTGGAAAAGGAGGATAATGATAGTATCTGCCTCAAAGATACTTATAAAGTGCTTAGTACCTAGGAAGTACTTGGCTAAGTGTTAGTTACCCTAATCATTATGTGCTTCGCGGGTAGGGTGGCCTGATGGTGGTTTTTCCAGTTTGGGAAAAGATTGCGGGATTCCTCCTGAATGGCCACTTATGCGTGCTGAGTGTAGGCAGGAGAGCTGTGTTCTCGAATCCACCCTTGATATCTTCTACCCCTTTTCCAGTACCTGCTCTTTCCATCTTTTTCCTTTGCTCACCTGACTGATCACCTGCCTGAGATGCAGAGCTGGAATCAGAAGATGAAGGTCTGTGGCCGGGCTTAGCCACCTGCTGCTGTATGAGTGTAGACAAGTTACCGAACCTCTCTCTGAGCAGGCGTGGAGAATTTGGGACGACTTAAGGCTGCCAGGTGTCTTGTAAAGGTGGATAATTGTGCATGCTGTTTTCCTGAGATGATCAAGGAAAGGACACACGTTGGGAGTACCTGGTGGCTCTCCTCTGGAAGCTAAGACTTACCTGACTGTACCTGTGAATGAGAAAGAATCGAAATGATTTTTGCCCTTCCTCCCTCCCTTACAGGGAGCTGTATGCTGGGAAAAGCACCAGAGGGGGAGTCAGGAGACTGGGGTCCCATTAGGTACAGTACTAGGTGCACAGTTCCCAGCACAGAGTAGGAGCCAGAAAGATGGTAATTTCTCTACTGCTTGGTTCCACTCTCTTAAGTGCGCCTGGGGGTCTCCATTCCCATTTTCTTCCCAGTGGCCCTGTGTTAACTGGAGTTGTGTAGTGAGTAAGGCTGTCTTACTGTAAGTGTTGACAGTAGTCATGGCTTGATCACCCATTCCCTGGTGACCTCTGTTTTTCAGCTTCCTGTCTTAGAAAATAAGGATCTTGGACTAAATGAACTTTCGGTTTCTTACAGCTTTAATGTGATACGAAGGCATATGATGAGATATACACTGTCTCTTCTATCACCTGGTTCCTCTTCTTCATAGCACTTGAGGTCGTCTTTTCAGATTTTGCTTGGGGTTTTTGTTTTGTTTTTCATACATTTATTTATTTATTTAGTCTCCAATACTCGCATGCCCATTTTCCAGGCCCCTAGGAAGGAAGCTGCGTGAGAACAGGGACCTTGTCTGTATTGGCCATCCGCACTAGAACAGTGCTTGGCACATTTTAGGTGCTTAATGAATATACACATGTGCCCGCATATATACCTGTAACTAGGCATTATAACGTAGTTGCGTAAGTTTGTCTATAGAAGCTAAGTCGTCGATTAGTTATTTCTCTCCTCACACGCTCCCCTCCCCAATATACAGCACATTGTTATTTGGAGATGAGAAGACTAGAATTAAGAATGGTTATGTTGGGAGTTTGGGACTGACATGCACACACTGCTGTATGTAAAAGAGATAACCAACAAGGACCTACTGTAGAGCACAGGGAACTCTGCTCAATAGTATGTAACAACCTAAGTGGGAAAAGAATCTGAAAAAGAATAGATACATGTATATGTATAACTGAATCACTTGGCTGTACACCTGAAACCAACACGACACTGTTGATCAACTGTACTCTAATATAAAATAAAAAGTTCAAAAAACAGAGAAAAAACCCTAAGGTGGGCGATAAAAAAGAATGGTTATATTGTCTGTCTTAAAACTTAACACAAAGTCGCAGTGCGTGGCTTCTCGCCTTGTGTGTGCGTGTAGCATCAGCAGCTCCTGATGTCAGAGGAAGCCCACTGTTCAGGGCTGAGGACACTTGACTGTGAGGGCGACGTGCCCAGCATCCGTGGTGTCGGTTGGACCCTTTTGTATATGTAGCAGAGGTGATCAGCAGGAGGCAAGATATAAACCCTAGAACTGGGCTCGCTCATGTTATTGAGATTTCATATTGCTTTTATTATTTGGCCACAAAAATAGACATAATCCTTGTTGGCTTTAGCACACCTACTAGTACTGCTTCCGCTATCCATCTTGCAAAATATAAGACAAGGCCAGAGCTTAAATGAAAATCCTCAGCTTCTTATCTCCTTCCCACAGGAAAGCAAATCTGTCTTGAAAGCCGTAAAATTAAGAGGAGAGCAAGGATAGCATAATTTAACAAAAATTCATGGCACCGGATTCTGAGCTATATGGCTGGAGGGATAGGTCAGACGTCAAGAAGATGCTGCCTGCGAATGCAGGTCCCTTAAGGTGGTGCTCTGGAAATGAGAAAGGCATGCAAAATAAATACATATTTTTTTTTCCCAGAAGATTTCTGCAGTGCTTTTTTAACTACCCCAAGAAAATATCTAAGTAGATTGTTTGGCGATTATGCGTCTTATGCAACTTCTGAAAAATGAAACTCAAAGCAGTTATTCTAAACTATAGTTGAAATACATTCATTTTAGCATTTGGGTGTTGCGATTTTTGCTGTCTTTAAAAGGGTTTATAATAATAATATTGTCACACCCACCCACCTCCCACTTCCTCTAGCATTCTAAATATTTAAGAAGCATTCATTTAGCATTCTAAGTATTTAAGCAGCTCATTCTGTGTATTTGACAAACTGCATCATTAACCCTTGAAAAGCATTGAAAGATTTTTTTTAACCTTTTACACATTTATGTGCATAGATGTCTGTGCAGAAGTGTAGGGAGAAAAGGCATGTGGCTTTGATAATGGTGCTCTATTTAATAAATGCCAAGGGCTATATGAGCTACGCAAGTTCTGCCATTAGAGGGAAGCTGATAATTATAAAATAGGGGAAAGTCTAGTATGGATATTATGTTATTGTCTAAAAAAGTGTGATTTTTTTTTTCCCCTTGCTTTTTTTTTTCCGTAAGTTTCTTTTGGGCGCAGGTTGTAATGATAGGGTGTAGAGAATTACTAACTGTAAAGAGAATTAAGTGTTACTAGTATGATTATTCCTAATTTTCCTGAGAGGATGGTTTTTCCTGTTGGAGCCACGTACCGTTTATACCTAATTTGTAAAAAAAACATGAAATAATCAGAGTACATCATAGGTGCGGCCACCACACACAAGTGTGTTATGGGCCCTCAGCCGTTCAGATATGTCCCTACATTTTAAGCAGTTTACACTGTGCAGTTTTCAGGCACTTACATTTTTTAAATATTTGTTTTAAACAGATATTTGTTTCCGGAGAAAGTGATTTCATGTGCATTTTAGTCTGTAGTACGGTAACAGTCTCACTATTTCAAACTGGCTGTGGTGAAGGCATGTCTGAACTAGTGAATGAGAGAATAGTTACAATTCATTATAGTCTATTCCTCTTAAATTCACAAGTTACTTACTACGGTAGTGTTTCTAAATAGAGATCTTCCCGAGACTGCTTTAACTAGGAGATGAATTTAAAATCAGGAACGTATTTTGCACGTATATAATGGTGTTGAGTTTACTCTCTTGGGGGGGGGTGGGTAGAGTTCCTTTTAAAACAATCCCCTGATTAGGTTAAACTGCCTGAATCTTGTTTATATTACTGATCTGCTTTGTAGGCACTTTCTTGGGGGCGGGGTGGGGGGCGGGGTCAACTTTAGCCAAACAAAAGAATTCCAGATTTCAAATTGATGAGGTCCAGATAAATAACCTGAACCTCTAAAACGGGTTACTGTTTTAGAATTCCAAATTAAATAATAAAGTTTACTTTTAAACACATATAAGACATATAAAATATGTTAAAATATAAATGCTAACAAGTTAGAGTGTTCTGACAAGCCATATTTCACATTACGCAGTTAAGCTCATGATTGGGAACTTGCTCTTATCAATTAAGACTTCTAGAAACTAAAGAACCTGAAGATGAACTGAGCAGCTCTAAAGCATAATGAATGATGGTCATGCTTGATTGACCAAACTATAAAACTATATGGTATAATGTGGTTCTTAAAGATGTACAACTCTAGAATGACGAATTTTATAAACTAAGGTGATACCAATACAGCAGATTTATATATACTGGGTTGTTTTAAAAGTTGCCCTTCAAGTTGACAATATTTATTCATTTATGTATTCTTTGAACAATATTTATTGAGTGCCTTTTTTATGCCGAACATATATAATGAATAAAGAGTTTATAAAACATTCACAACTTTTGCTCCAGTAGCTCTTTGCTGACTTTAACCTGAGGAGATAATCCAAAAGGGGAGTGTAAATGTGTATGTTTAGAACTTACGTCATACGGAATAATAGTGACCAACCTAAATCTCCAAAGGGGCCTTGGTTAAATAACTGGTTGTTTCTTGGTGGGATATTCATGTACTTGAGTACCGAACATGAGAAAATCCTGAAGATCTAAGTGAGTAGAGCAGATGATTCAGTTGTCCAGGTCTGGAGAGGATTCTCGGGTTGTGCTGGTGCCCAGTGACCGCTGTTGTGTGACTTCTGCGGGGAGAGGAGACAGGAGCTGGGCGTCCATATTAACGGCTGTCCTTGTGGTTACTTTGCAGTCAAATAAAGTGCCCGTGGTGCAGCCATCCCACGCAGTCCATCCTCTCACCCCCCTCATCACTTACAGCGACGAGCACTTTTCTCCAGGATCACACCCGTCACACATCCCGTCGGATGTCAGCTCCAAACAAGGTGAGAGCCCTGCCTCCCTCCCCAGGCCGCTTTGGATAAGCAAGGAGCCTCATCTCATCAGTCTGAGTGACCTCACAAGTGCCTCCACACATGTCACTGGGGTCATAATACATTTACATTATTATGGGTCAATACATTATTATGGGTCATAATACATTTGTAGGAGATGAGAGGAATTTATTTGATAGCAATTTCTTTTTTTTTTCCATCTTTATTGGAGTATAATTGCTTTACAATGGTGTGTTAGTTTCTGCTTTATAACAAAGCGAATCAGTTATACATATACATATATCCCCATATCTCCTCCCTCTTGCATCTCCCTCCCTCCCACCCTCCCTATCCCACCCCTCCAGGTGGTCACAAAGCACCGAGCTGATCTCCCTGTGCTATGTGGCTGCTTCCCACTAGCTATCTACCTTACGTTTGGTAGTGTATATATGTCCATGCCTCTCTCTCGCTTTGTCACAGCTCACCCTTCCCCCTCCCCATATCCTCAAGTCCATTCTCTAGTAGGTCTGTGTCTTTATTCCTGTCTTACCCCTAGGTTCTTCATGACATTTTTTTTTTCTTAAATTCCATATATATGGGGCTTCCCTGGTGGCGCAGTGGTTGGGAGTCCGCCTGCTGATGCAGGGGACACGGGTTCGTGCCCCGGTCTGGGAGGATCCCACATGCCGTGGAGCGGCTGGGCCCGTGAGCCATGGCCGCTGGGCCTGCGCATCCGGAGCCTGTGCTCCGCAACGGGAGAGGCCACAACGGTGAGAGGCCTGCGTACCGCAAAAACAAAACAAAACAAACAAAAAAAAAATTCCATATATATGTGTTAGCATACGGTATTTGTCTTTCTCTTTCTGACTTACTTGACTCTGTATGACAGACTCTAGGTCTATCCACCTCATTACAAATAGCTCAATTTCGTTTCTTTTTATGGCTGAGTAATATTCCATTGTATATATGTGCCACATCTAATAAGCATACAAGAATTTGTTGTTGGCTTCTTTTCTTTTCAGGATTAAAAAAAAAGAAAACAGAACAAAAATACTGAAGGGTCATTTCAAAGTGACAGCTCTGATGATCTATGATCACAGTGTAAACCAATATGTTGTGAAAATATATTACAAATTCAGTCCTCAGTGCCCCCTGCCGTATTTGTTTATTTTAGCATGTACTAGGTTTGATGATAGTGTTTAAAAAAAAAAAGGTAGAAAAGGGATAAAGTAGGAGATTGTTTTTTCCTCAAATGTTTCCTTTTTGAGCCTTTTGTGATTTCTTTTGGTCTTTATATCCCTGTTGTGTTTTCTCCTCTCTTTGTTGTTTCCCAGCACCAATTTAGATATAAATATAATTAAAATACAAAACCATCTCTGTCTAAAGTCAAAGCAACGTGAGTCTTACTTTGCTTCTCTACATTATTACCAAGTTCTGCTTCTGTATCATTTACAGAGAAACACACATCATAAGCGGTCTGAAAAATCAAGACACCTGTTTTCTAACCTGATGGGTGTGTGTGGGGGTTCATTGTCAGACACAAAGCTCGGGTTCCCCAAGCCTTCTGGTCATGTCAGCTTAGAGCAGACTTTGAGGGGGAGTTTGTTCACAGCATAGCCCTTATTCTTCCCACGTACACACATACTTGGACCTCAACGGGCTCTTTAGACATTCAAAATAAAGGGTCCTGCAAAACCACATGAAGGCAGAGAATGTATATAGGGGTCAAATGTGCCACCTCCAGCACTTCACCCGTGTGTCCAGGCCTATCTTTGATCGATAGTGAACAACAAAATATAGTAAGTATGTAAAATAAAAAGTGGAGTTCAGAGGCTGGGTGTTTTTCCCACTGCTGTGAACACTTCTAGTTTAAATATGTATCATGTTCATTTCCCACCTTTATTAAAAAGACGACTGTTTGAGGACTTAGTTACCGTTGGACTTCGCTTGAGTGGAGCCCAGGTACCTTTACTTAGAGAAGGCAGAAATCATCAAGGCTGATGTTTCTGGGTTTGTCTCTGTTTTATTCCTCATTTCCAGTCCTTCCTCTCCTCTATTTCCTTTTGTCAAGGACCTCCAAAGAATAAGAAACATCAGAGACAGGTCTGTGAATATGTAGTGAGAAAGGGAATTAAAATAGGCATCTTAGGAAGAAGGCTGAGTTTGAGAGGGAAGCTCAAGAATATGACCTTGGCCGTGGCCAAGGGGGACCATATGACGAATATGACCTTGGCCGTGGCCAAGGGGGACCATATGACGAATATGACCTTGGCCGTGGCCAAGGGGGACCATATGACCAATATGACCTTGGCCGTGGCCAAGGGGGACCATATGACCAATATGACCTTGGCCGTGGCCAAGGGGGACCATATGATGAATATGACCTTGGCCTCTGAGGACCATAAAGATGCGGGTGACAGTTAAAGATAGATATAAAAGCCCCGAACAAGCTATTAGCAAAAATAATCCAACAGCATGTTTTATTTAGTTTTAAACCATTTATCTACTTAACAGTTACATAGTACTTACTATACCCCAGTCCCTGTTCTGAGCACTTTGAAACGGACTTGTTTAAAAAAATAACATCATAAAAATTTTTAAAGGAGTAACACATGATGGTTCAGAAGTTGTTCTTTCAGGAATTCTAGGAGAGTTCAATTTTTTGTTTTGTTTTGGTTTATAAAAATATTTATTTATTTTGGCTGCGCCAGGCTTTAGTTGTGGGATGCGTGCGGGATCTAGTTCCCCAACCACGGATAGAACCTGGGCCCCCTGCATTGGCAGCGCAGAGTCTTACCCACTGGACCACCAGGGAAGTCCCTAGGAGAGTTCAGTTTTTTGAAACAGACAATTTTCTGACTAGCTACCAATTACAATTACACTTTCTCTTCTGTTTCCATATCTTACGGCTACCCTACCTTGCTAATTGTACTTTATATCATTACTCCTCCAACCTTTTTTTTTAAACAAACTTTTTAGAACTAGAGAAGGGACTAGTGGGCATGAACAGAAATTGTCTGCTTGCAGTTTCTTTGAAGTATTTTGTTCTAAAAATTCGTGTGATTTTTGCATTCTACTCCATACACAGTCTACATTTGTTTTAATATAAAAATCCTGTTTTTAATTACTTTTTTTGTCCTGGACTTCATGTACCTCATCACCGTGTAGTTAGGGGGATATAAAACCTTGGTTTAAAAAGAACTAATTTTTTAAAAAGTACTCATTTACATGATTTTGAGTTCATATCATTATATTTGGGTACCTTGATCACCAAAAAATAAGTATAAGGGAAAAAAAAGTCTAAGGCTTACTGGATCTCTTGCATTTACTCTCTTTTCTCTCCTTCTGCCTGCCTTTTGGTATATCACATACAGCTGGTTATAACATGGTGGTGCTGAGTTGCTGATTTCAAAGTTCCTTGGGAAGCTGGTTAGCTTTATCCCCCCCCAAATCCAAAAAAAAGAATATCGTGTTCATACTCTAACCCTAGATGGAATTATCCGATAAATATAAACTGCTTGTCAGCAGAACCCATTCTCATTTGTAGGAAAATAACTTGAGGTTAATTTCCTATTAGGAAGCGTATTAGGTTTTACGTTTCCCTCAGTATGTGTTTTGGGATAGGGTGCGGGGTGCAGGTGTGTAGGTGTAGTTAGTTGTAGGAAAAGCAAGGGAAGCTAATACCCCTCATTTTGTTCCACTCATTGTGTCTGATAAAAATGTTGAAAGAGCTTTTAAGAAATACTGGGTTTATGTACCTGTTTATATGTTTTGTATCCTTATAAATAACAACAAACACTCAACATAGTGCTTATACTATATACCAAGCACTTCTTAGTATTACATACGAATGCATTTATTCCTCACAACAACACTTATTTCATTTTCATTCTGATTTTACAGAATAATAATTAAATAACTTCCTCAAGACCATATAGCTAGTGAGTGGCAGAATGACTGTATCCATGCAGTCTGACACCAGAATCATTTTAGCTGTGTTTATAAAAGTTATTTATAAAAGTTTAAAAATTTTTTAAGGATATACTGCATAGAACCTCCAGAATATAGTTAAGTGTTCAATACATACTCATTAAATGAATGATGTGAAATGTGTCTAAAGTACCGCAGGAGTTGGTAGAGAGGCACACACTTCTAGGAATCTTTGGAAACGGGATCTTAAAACAACAATAAGCTATTTAGAAAACACAGATCCACTTTCTTCTACTCATGTAATGACCTAAGCCACATCATGTACGTACGTGCAAAACGGTTATAGTACTGACCCAGCATGGGGAATGGGTCCATTTATTTCACCTGTTCATTTGTTTAGTCGCTTAGAAGTATATTCAGAGCCTCGTCCGGAGACAGCCATAGTTTGATGCACAGATGGGGAAAACACGGTCTCTTTTTTTCCAAGCAGTGTACGAGGCTCAGGCAGGAAATCATTTGTACAACCTCACTATAAAGCAAAGTGAAGACTATCTTAAGTACCATGTTAAAAGTACAAATGAAATGTTGTAAATTCAAAGAAGAAAGATTTCTCAGAGCAATAAAAGTTAGAGAATATTCCAGGAGAGAGAGGTATCTGAAATATGAGTAGAATTTTAATAGGAAGAGTCAAATTAAATACCCAGCATAGGAACTAGCATGTAGCAGGTGCTAAGTAAATGGTAGTTCCCTCCTTTCTTCTTAAGCTGTGAAACCAGATGCAGCTAGTTTGTATTTTTTGTTCTGTCAGATTACTCCCACACAGAATCACTAGTGCAGCCTTCTCAGTGTACTCAGAACATGGACTAGAGTGGAGAGCAAGCTTTCAAGCTTGTCTGCTTAGAGACATGTGATTGAAAGCAGGCTACTTCTCTGCATCCCAGAGATAAGATCCCAGGACAAATCGCATTTTTTAGGTACCTGAACAGTCACTTCACCTCCCCAACAAAGGGATTAAAGGAGACAATTCAGACAATTCCATCTCTAATTACGATTTTCAAGTGCAAATTTCCGCAAAGTTTTCCAAGTTCTTCTGAGTTGGCCTGGTTTTTCTTTTCAAAACGGAGTAGCCCCCCTGCAGAACCTGAGGCTTGGAGAGGTATCAGAGTGTCAGAGTGAGGGAGGCAGCGAGTTGGAGAAACTTCCCCGTGATTCTGATACGTCAAGAATCACCACTGTAGGCACCCCTGCTGCCCCTACCTCCCCAGACCCAAGAAAAAAAATCCCAGAGTATGAAATTTGGGGTCTACTGTGACCAAAAGAAGCAGTATTTCTCGCTTTAAAAAAAAGGGAGATTTGATGGTAACTCTGCTAAGGTGAACTTCCAGCTTCCAAAAACCAGCTGCCAGTGGTTCTGCTTGAGTGGGAGAGAGTGGATCCGCAGAATGCCCTGGGTCCCATTGTATGCAGTGCTTCTGGTGAATTGATGATATAAAGGAATTAAAAGAATACTCATTAAATTTGAAAGTGATAAGAGATCAAAAAAGGAGATTTTAGACTATTCTTTTAAAAACAGTAAAACCTCAGATGATCTCCTGTAAACTCTCTGTTAAGAGAAAGATTAAAGACCTTTCTCTGAGAGTTGAGAAACAGTGTGTCCTAACTTCAAAGTCAAATTAACATCCACTTTGAAGGCGACACTTCTTAAGCCATTCCCATATGCTCAAGGCCTTCAGTATCTTTTAAGATCCAAATGAAATTCATAAACATTTTAAATAGTAAAAAAAAGCAGCATACTTAAAGGGCATCTTCTGTATACTCACCTAATTTGCATACCGGCTAATATAATTACAGCCACTGAATGCATATGCTGGGTGTTAAACCTGGGAATGTGTCTTTGCACGTGGTAATGACCTTTTAAAGCCAGATTAGCTATGTAAAGAAACTCATGTGGCTCTTTTCTGTTCCGAAGCACTTTCCCCCAAATCTAAATCTAAGTTTTTATTTTGCATTTTTATGTGTGCATCTTAGCCCTTCTTTTCTGTACCCAAGGTAAGAGATATAAACAAAGAGGTGTCATCTGGGACTAGGATTAGGTACAATCTTCAGGTGTTTTTTTTTTTTTTTAATTTTTTTTTTATTGCGGTACGCGGGCCTCTCACTGTTGTGGCCTCTCCCCGTTGCGGAGCACAGGCTCCGGACGCGCAGGCTCAGCGGCCATGGCTCACGGGCCCAGCCGCTCCGCGGCATGTGGGATCTTCCCGGACCGGGGCACGAACCCGTGTCCCCTGCATCGGCAGGCGGACTCTCAACCACTGCGCCACCAGGGAAGCCCCTTCAGGTGGTTTTTACAGTTATAGGGCAGTGTGCTCCAGGGAGTGTGAGCTCAAGAAACAATTTGGTGGCACTCTCATTTTCTGTGGAATACAACTAATCCAGAACAGCTTGACCTTGGAGCCCAGAGGACTCAACTTGATGAAGAGCTTAGCTGGAGCTGAAGTGGCAGAGACCAAATGAATCATATCAAGTACGACCATTATGGGGCTGAAGATGATTTCTAATTAATCTTTGATCCTCTGAGGTATCACATTTCCCAAATCTATGTGTCCATAAGGGAGCCAGTGAAAATCTGAAAGTAGCAATTTACCTAATCCTTGAACACCATGGCAGGCCTTCTACTTATGAAGGGCTGTCATTTTCCATTCTACACAAAAACAGTTGTCTACCATTCTCCTGACCAAAGTGATATTATAATGAGGGCAAACTAAATAATTTTAAAGTCTTATTTTGATGCCTGTTTTACTAGCAGCATATTTACTCTTTCAGGAGCTCCTCAAGATGTACTACCTTAATACCTGTTTTCTCAGATGCTGAAATCTTGAGAAAAGTTAACAAACTGACTTCTGTTAAATGGATCTGAAAAATAAATACTGTTTCATTCTAGAGCTTAAGTATTAATGACATCACGCATTTGCTTGCCTTTCTATTTCTCTTAAAGTCGAATGTCCTATGAATCTGAAAACTCTACCTCTCTGTTGTTCTTTTTAATAGGCATGTCCAGACATCCTCCAGCTCCCGAGATCCCTACCTTCTATCCCCTGTCTCCGGGTGGTGTTGGACAGATTACCCCACCTCTTGGCTGGTAAGATCCTTCCTGCAACATTTAGCTAGGCCTTTGAACACGTGTTCTTCTACTTCCTATTCATGGAAATTAGCTTTATGAATGATAACACTGGAGTTGAAGAAACTTCACATCAACAAGCAAGGTGCTAACTTTATTTCATTTCAATTTAAAAGATTAAAAACATACAGACTTTGAAATGGATTGAATTCGTTTGCTAATATGTGTAGAAAATGGCTGTGTAGCATTTGCTTTGAAGCTTATAGTTTTATGGATTCAATTTGTGGCTTTGGGCATTTGCTATGCCTGTACAAAGTGTTCAGCGTGGATTTTTCTTTTCTAGTTCTTTATGAACAACTTATATTTTTGAAACATAACCTTAGATGTATTGAATATCGATCTTTGCTTATAAATGGGCAAGTGAGATAAATGACAGATAACTAGGGAGAAATGCAAGTGCAAAAGCATCTTCTGAATTTTAATAAAATAAGCACCAGTTTGAGTTCAGAGGCGTGAAAAACTGATGTTTGGACTTCTCTTTTCAGAATCCAAATGCTCTCTATTTTGTTATTTCTGAAAAATCCGTAACACTCCTTTCAAATTTTTTTAATTGTAAAGGTAAAGGAAAAGAAATGTATTTAGGGAAGAAAGAATCACTGCATGTGATGTAGCCTGTTTTTGTCATTTTATTGTTAGCGTGAGGCTTTCCCTGTTCCCACTTCCCTTCCTCTCCTCTCCCCACCGCTCACTCCATGGACAGAGCGCGGCAACTTCAGCAGATATTTTCTCTCCTTTCTTGATCTGGCTCTCAGTCCCCACAGCTCCCACGTCAAGGCCCCAGTTTCCCTACCTTGACATCCTTAGATTATCTCTTCTTCATAAGGAGGCTCATCCTGCCATGGAAATTCCAGCTTTCTCTCTTCTCTTTGCATTAAATCTCTCAGTCAATAACTCTGTCTGAATTTAATTGATTATGCAGATATTTTCAAAGCTCCATCAATTATTCTCTCTGAACTTAGCTACTCAGGGGCAATAATCCTGGGCCGAGTTGCATCAGTGGCATCTGGAAATAAAGACCGTGTAAATGCAAAGTGTGAGATGTAGGAAAAGCAGAGGGAGAGATGGAATTCTCAGAGGAGAGAGAAAATAACTCCGATGAATCGATCTTTTATTTCTTCCCTGTAGCATGGATATATAAGGGGGGGGGAAGTGCAGTGTTTTAAAAACTTTGTTCATTTTTATATAAATATAAACTTTTATTTCCTTCTTTCTTCCCTTCCCTGAAATGCTCAAAGATTCTGATAAAGAATCTACTAACCTAAAAGGAGTATCTCACCGCTCTCAGGTTCTGTTATATTCAGTAAAAACATTGTTTACCTGTTGTTCAGAGCATTCGTGGGGATGGGAGAGGGGAAGGGATAGACGACAGGTCGTTCACGGACTGCGGTGGGAGATTTCCTTCAAGGCAGATGATGCTTTGGTTGGGCGGAGGGTGTCCAGGAAGGGAAGGAGCCGGGTGACTGAAGCAATGCCCTGGTAACACTCCCCCCAAATTCTGGTTGAGTTCCTCCCCTCCTGAAACTCTTACTGCTGGTTGGTAAGTCATGCTTTGTCATTGATGGGTTCCTTTCTTCTGTGACCTCAGGCAAGGTCAGCCTGTATATCCCGTCACGGGAGGCTTCAGGCAACCCTACCCATCCTCCCTGTCAGTCGACACTTCCATGTCCAGGTAGGTGGAGGTGGAACCGGGCGCTCCAGGACAGGCTGCCCTTCCTGCGCTTGCAGCTCGCGCGCCTCTGCTTGCCTCTCGGTCCTGGCCGGGCGGGTGCACGGCTCGGCCCGCGCGTCTGTCTGCGCAGGGTGCCTGGCTCCCACACTAGGCGTCCCGGAGGGTCCTTCCCCAGCAGCGCCAGCCACGCCCACCAGGGGGATGGACTCGGCCGCCCCGGGAACCCGCGTCTCCCTCCAGAAGACTTCGCTGCCACCTGACTGTGGGACGGGAAACGTCCCCAGAGGGGACATTATCAGAAGAGCTTGTTCGATTCAAAATATGATGGGGGTGGGGTCGGGGGGGGGAGAATAGAGACTGGTTTGATCTGAGTTTTCTAATTTGCTCTCTATGAGGAAAGTTGTATCAGTTTCACGTGCCAGTGTTTGAAAACGCCCAGTCTAGAGCCTTCGGGACCAAGGCCGTCGGAAGAGAGGGGACGGTGCTCACAGGCTGTCAGGCCATACGGGGCTGCATGTCCTAGTGTGTGAATCAGGCCCCGTGTGGACACGTTGGTGCAAGCGAAGCTCTGTGAGGTCTGCTGTGCCACACCGCTGTGTGTAATGCTTTTGCCTCTGGAAAGGATGGCTTCTGTGCCCTGTGCTTTGATGTACACACACATTTGTGGTGTGTCATCTGCGTGTTCAATGTGGCTTTTTCAAGGGAGTTAGCATTAACATGCTAGAAGTCAAACTGTCGGGTTAGTAACTGGTTGTGAATCTTTACTTTTTTACATCGGTATGAAATGCGCAGTTTTCTGTGGCGAATTTCAGCTTTTTAAGAAACGTTATTTTTTCAGTAGGTTGTAAATCTAGCTGATTGCGAGAGGATGAAATTATTATCCTTCTCCCCAGATCTCTCTGTACACTTTTTTTTAACATTGTAAGAATTGTGTGACGACGGGATTTTCTCACGGGCAAATAACCAGCATCATGTATTTTTGCAAATGGTACAGTTAGCAGAGCATGATGATTTGATCAAATGTTTGTATTTTTCCCATGCCTCCTTAATTTTTAAAAATTTGTTTCTGAAATATTACATATCCAAGCAGAGTCCCTTCTTTCCTTCCCAGAAGAAGGAATTAACTGTACAGGCGGCGATGAAAAGACCTGAGAAAGTTGTTTTTGTTGAATTAAATTGTTGACTTTAAAAGAGCTTGAAAAACAAAAATTTCTAAAGCGTATCCAAACTTATCCAAAGAGCTTGTTGAAAGTACTGTCTTCATTTGTTTTATTTTTCTTGCATGGCAGTTTCCCTCCTTTGTGTTGGATGGTAGTTGGATATTTTAAGATTTGTTTAATGCTCTACAAGTATACTCTGGGAAAAAGCCTTCATTTTAGCATACGTAGTTCTTACCTTGAAGCAGAACTGTATCCTTCCCTTTAATTAAATCCTTCCCCTTAATTTTGTTATCGGTTTTCCATTAGTCCGGATCTCTCAAACACTACTTTCTTTATGTGTAGAAAATTATTTGGGGTGATGTTGATGGTGACCTTATTAAATTGGGGACTGAACAAATCTTCCTGTCCCCTGTCTTCTCAATTGTTCTCTCCTAGTATTAGGAAAAAAGCCAACAGGAGAAGAAGACTCTTAATGTGAAGGTTTGCTTAGGAATGTAGACAGAGTTTAAAATGTGATGTCTTTCGATTTTTTAATCATTTAAAAAGCTAAATCTTAATATAGTGTTATATTTCCAGTAATTGTTCTTGAAATTCTTCTCTGAAAACTGCTTTGCAAGAAAAGTGACTCACTTTTTTTTTTTTTTTTTAAATCCTATGGCCTAGAGCCCTCCCAGGAGAAATGCCAGATTGTACCATTAGCTTGAAAAAAAATCTGTGAGGTGGCACGTAATTATAAATATTTTCCACCTGAATACAGAAAGGAAAGAAATTAATCATCAGCCTGCTCTAACTTAGAGTTAATACTTCTGCGTGTGAAGGTGTGTTTTCACTGTCAGCCAATAGCAGTCAGTGGATTGTTTGGAAATTCTGTCTAGCTTTCACTACAGCGGTACATTTTGTTTTCTTGTCTTTCCTTCTTTTAGGTTTTCTCATCATATGATTCCTGGTCCTCCCGGTCCCCACACAACTGGCATCCCACATCCAGCTATCGTAACGCCTCAGGTCAAACAGGAACACCCGCACACTGACAGCGACCTAATGCACGTGTAAGTGTGCCCCGTCTTCACCCGCGCGTGCCTTATGGTACTAAGGACTTAAACCACACAGTTTCTTCTCTTTCGCTGCTGTTGAATCTGCCCCCTGTCTGTTATTACGGAAATCAGTGTAGCCCCGCCTCAGAAGCTCTGTCCTCAAAAGCTTGATTCTCACTGCTCTGGTTCTGGGTCTGAGATTGAAGAGGAGCACAGACCTCAAAAGATCCAGGGAAACTCACCAAAGGGGGGTGACCTTCAGAGCATAGCGACTGAGTAACTTGAGCGGTTTAGCCATTTACTCCAAGGCTTTAATTGGGTTCCGATTCTTGAGGAGCACGGGAGCGAAGTAGATTGGAGGGTTCAGTGCATTTCCTTCTGCAAAGGCAGTCGCCCTGCATCTAGGCTTCAAGAGCACAGAATTCAAGGGAAAGGGGCAAACCAAGCCCAGGATTTCCTGTCGGGCCAGGGTCATCCCAGGCTGTTACAGCAGGGCTAGATTGTCCGAAGAGATTAGTAATTGAGTTTCTTAATCTAGGGTTTGTACTGGGATGGGAGGATGGATGGGGTGGCAGGGAGCACGTGATCGTCCATAAAACCCCTGCAAATACGGGCAAAACCAGTGTGCGTGTGTTTGGGGGAGAGAGTCTAAGGTTTCATTAGCTTCTCAGAGGGGCCGTTGACCCCAAAAAAGTTAAGAACCTCAGTTCTGGAGGAGGACTGACCCCCCGCACTGTATGTTCAGCTTTTCCCGAGGTGACCAAGGAGCATCTAAAAGCTTAGATGGAACATCTTCACAAGCCCATTTCCATGTTGTGTTCACCCCTTCTATAGCTATAGGTAAACTTCCTCAACCCAAAGGATCCTTATCCACAAGGAGTTGATGAGGTGCTCTTCTAAGTTGATGGTGTTCTGGGGGCTTACAGGGAGCCCAGAGGGTGGTCCCAGCCTGAGCTGGACTTGTGGTGTAAGCAGATGCTCTGCTTCTCTCCTGCCATGTCTTCCTTACTGGGCTCACCTCTTCCCCACCCCCGCCCTTTAGGAAGCCTCAGCATGAACAGAGGAAGGAGCAGGAGCCCAAGAGACCTCACATCAAGAAGCCTCTGAATGCCTTTATGTTATACATGAAAGAAATGAGAGCGAATGTCGTAGCGGAGTGCACCCTAAAGGAAAGTGCCGCTATCAACCAGATTCTAGGCAGAAGGGTAAGTAGTGGGATGGTCTGCAGATGTTCACGGTAACCACGGAACCTCTTCAGTAACATCTGCCCGAATGCACTTACATGCCAGGTAGTCATAGAATCATTGTATAGTCACCAGCCACCGCCATTCGGGGAGTAACAGAGAGAGCACGACAGCCTTTAGGAGGAGTAAATGATACAGTGCCTTGTAAGCAACTGAGATGGTACCTGGCACATAGAAAACTTCCTGAAAATGATAACTGTTTGTCCTATTATCATTCTTTAAACAAATATATCTTGAGTGTCTTTTAGGTACCAGGCACTGTGGTAGGCATTAGATAATTATTGCTGAATAATATAGATGTAGTGCTTGCCCTCGTAGAGCTTGAAGTTTTGTGACAGGATACAGATATTAGACGAATAATTACCCAGTATATATATAATTAAAATTGTGATAAATATTGTATGAAGAGCAAGGATCTGAGAAAGAACCACAGGGTGGCTGGGGAAGGGCCCACTGAGAACGTAGTTGAGGCCTGAGAGCTGCCTGGGGTTAGCCATGTGATGAACGGGGTGAGGTGAAGCTGTGTGTGTGTGTGTGTGTGTGTGTGTGTGTGTGTGTGTGTGTGTGTGTGTGTGTGTGTGTGTGTGTGTGTGTGTGTGTGTGTCCGAGTGCGTGTGCGTGTGTTGCGTGTGTGTGCGTGCGTTGCGTGCGTGTGCGAGTGCGTGTGTGCGTGCGTTGCGTGTGTTGCGTGTGCGTGCATTGCGTGCGTGTGCGTGCACACTCTGAAGCAGGAAACCACTTAGCCCACCCAGGGGGCTACAGAAAGGCCTGCGGGACCAGCCACGCTTCTGGGTGAACCCTGTCAAGCACATGTGGTCGGCTGCACCTTGCAAGACATAAGCAGATCGTTCCACCTCGAAGCTTTAAATGGAAGAAGTGGCACAGGCCTGAGAAGTCTTTCTAGAAAATTGCTCTCTGAATCTTAACGTGTACATGGGCCAGGTTTCTCGACTGCCTCTCTTTTTGTTGTTGCTTCTTTCACCCATGCGAAGATATTTTTCTGAGCACCTGTCATGTACCAGGAACTGGACTTACAGCTAGGACAGACACTCTTAGATTTCTTTGTCCAGCCACCAGCCCAGAGGCTAGTCAAGTCCTTCCCAGTACTTTTCTCAGGATTGAAATGGGTTTAGTTGGGTATCTGATGGGTGGTGGAGAACATTTGAATTTTTCTAATTCAAATTGCATTTTTCTGTAATTACACTGTAATTTTAGAAATGCTTCATCTTAACTTGTTGATGCTCTTCATATATGTGTGGTAGCTTTTTTTGTTTTCATTTGTTTATTTTTGGCTGCGTTGGGTCTTCATTGCTGCGTGCGGGCTTTCTCCAGTTGTGGCGAGCAGGGGCTACTCTTCGTTGCGGTGCGCGGGGCTTCTCATTGCAGTGGCTTCTCTTGTTGCGGAGCACGGGCTCTAGGCGCCTGGGCTTCAGTAGTTGTGGCACGAGGGCTCAGTAGTTGTGGCTCATGGGCTCTAGAGCGCAGGCTCTTTAGCTGTGGTGCACGGGCTTAGTTGCTCTGGGGCACGTAGGATCTTCCCGGATCTGGGATCGAACCCGTGTCTCCTGTGTTGCCAGGTGGATTCTTGACCACTGAGCCACCAGGGAAGTCCCGGTAGCTTCTTAAAATATGACCCTGTGTATTTGTTTTTGCACCCTCTCAAGAAATTCATGATTTGCAAATGAACATTCAGGAGAAGGAGGGTCTTGACAACCTTTGTGAGACCTAGAGATCATGTTTTAGCTGTTGTTGATAATTTTTGTCATGTTTGTTACAAACCTAATACATTTCAGCATTCATAACAGAAAACATTTAGGAGATTACCAGTCCACGTGAGGAAGCAGATGGAGGAAAGCAGGCGTTCTTGTATTATCGATTCCTGTTGGAGAGCATAAAAATGCAGCAATTTCCAATCTGCAAGACACCAGGGTTTCAGGGGTGGGATGCAGTGGTAGATTATAGCTCTTTCGGTGCCCTGTGTACAGTACTCTATCTCCCTGTGGATTCTTAAACACTTAATAACAATAATTACAATGATTTCCAAAGCCAGATCATAGCAGATGAGTGATTCCCATCATTTTTTGAAGAATTCCTCCTTGAAAGCTTAAAGGCTGATGACGATTTTCCCTGACCCTTTAAAAGAAGAAATCAGAGGAAAAGACGGGTTCTTATTTCCGCTTGTGTAAAACTCTTAGATTTTTTTTTGTTTGTTTGTTTGTTTCTTTTTTGAGTTAAAGGTCCATGGTCCTCCAGTGGGAATTATTTTCCTGCTCTATAGAGTTAAGAATATATGAATGTATGCTTCCTCTTTTTAATGCACATTTCCAACAGTTGCTACTTTCTCAGCTCCCTTAACAATCCCCAGATCAGAGCATGTGTCCTAAAGGATGGCTCTCATTTAAGGTCTCTCTCTGGTTTTAATTTGGACACCTGTTTCTATTTATAGATCTCTGAGATCTTTGATTAAGATCAGGTTTTCTATCCTTTCATAACTCCGCCTCTGGCAGGGTAGTCCTTGCTAGTTCTTTAAAGTTCCCAGCTTTAAAATCATGAAGTTTTACATTGGGATAATTAGAATTCTTAATAGTGGGCCTGAAATTCATCCTAGAACATTTGATCTTCTGATTTTTATTCACTTCTACTGTATTTCTAGCATAGAAATGTTCGTTCATATGAATGCATCAAAGTTTTCTACTTCGTATTCTGAATAATAATAACACAAATACTACTTTAAAATAAGCCTTTCGTTTTCAGACCTTCCAGGCTACTAAAGGAAGTCCACTTATTGCATATTTATTGTCAGAATGTCTCTTCAAATTAAATGGGTATTTTCCAAAAAACTTGGTGAATCTTTCAGTAAGCAGAAGAGATGGAAAAGCATTTTTGGTCAATTGTGTTTCAGAAATTCCTGTAAAGAAAGATCATCTTTCTTGTCTGCATCAGACTTTATTCTTGTTTTCAGTGCAAAACTTTAATACATAGTTTCACCTACTGTTTTACTCTGGTAAATGATGTTTCGTTTGTGAATTCGAAATAATACCAAGGAACTAAAAGCAATCTGAGGTAAGCAAGTAAACAGTTTAGTCTGTGGTCTGCTTTTTTTTCTCCTTGAACTTTGCTGTTTTGTTCGCTGGGGTCTTGTCAACCTAAGTTTCCTGCTGTAACTGAAAAATTCATGCTTGTTTATTAACTGCTTGTTTTGGGTAGAAGACCCAACCTCCATACGTATTTGGGAGATAAGTTCTATTTACAATGCCAGATTTTCTCAGCAAGTTATAAAGCTGCCATAAATTACCTAAAATTATACTTTAAATTATTTAAGCTTTTTTATACTATAAAATATATTTACAAACAATTATATTTATAAAAAAGATATCTTTATACTGACATACTGCAGTAGGATGAGAGAGATTATTTATCAAATGAATAAACAGATGTACAAAGTAAGACTTCTATCCTTACCTTTTTTCTCTTAGTCTCTTTTTTTGTTGTTGTTCCTTTTGGATAACACTTTGCCTCTTGTTGATCATGTTAGCACCAGAACTGTCTAAACACTAATGGTCAGTCTTTTTTAAAAAAAAAGTGTAGGCCGATCTTTCCCGCTGTGCCCAGTTCGGCTTTTTCTCCCTGTGAAGGTCTCTAGGTCAGTACCTCAGGTTTAGAAAAGCTGTCAGTTGACAGAGGCAGTGTGACTTTTCCTGCCTAAACTTCCACTGCTCCCCAGACGTGCCTCCTTAGGCTCCGCTTAACTAATTGTGATTACTCTGTTAGTACAAAGACTTGTGTCGCAGGTAACTTTTCCCAGGTGTTTGGGGTTTTTTGTTGTTGTTGTTGTTGTTTCCTGCCACCTCCCCATCTCCTCTCCCCCCTCCGCCCTTTTTTTTTTAAAAAGAAAAGCATGTTACCTGATTTGCCTTCAGACTCAGGCCGAGTCCCGCTGTGGGCCTTGCATCTTACCTTTACACTCCGCACGTATAAAGCAATGAAAAATGAAATCATCTGCTCTATCCAGCACAGAGGCCCTGGCCTTCAAGGGGCTTTTCAAAGGAAATGGAATTGGTTGCCTTGCCTGTAAGCCCCACAGCCTCTGGACAGGAGGATGGAAGGAGGCCGAAGGTGCTTTAGTGCTCTCCTTGAGATCAGGTTCTTGTTCTTCTGACAGGCAAGAGCAGCAGGTGTTCGTTTTCTTGAGGAGAGCATCCCTGCCATGCTCTGGGGGCTGCATCCTAACCACTGGATCGCTGTCCTGGAGGGCAGCCTTTTCTTGCTCACCAGCCTCTCTCCCTCACTCCTCCTTCCCCCAATCCAGTCACACCTTTCTTTTCTTTTTGTCTTATCATTTAAAAAAACAAGAACAGGGTAATTAAAATCAATATGCAGGGTAGAGGTGAATGAGAAAGAATCGCCCAGCCTTTAAGGGGAAGTTAGCAAAATGGGAAGCGACACACCCTAGAGCTGGGAGCCCTGGACTGGGAGCCAGGCTCACGCAGAGCGTGTGCGCGTGCATGTGCACGTGTATGTAGCTGCGCAGTGGTGTGGCGTCGGGTCCACCGCCTCTGTGCCGTCACCTCCAGCCAGTGGGTTCCCCAAAGTGCAGCCAGTTCTCCTGGGATGTTCTGGCAACAGGTCCTGGCATTTGGGAAGTAGGGGGACCAACTTGGAAACTGCTCCCTGGGGGCCTGGGGTAAGTTGTGTGCAAACACACACAAAGTGCCGGTACAGGCTGCTAAAAATCCCAAACAGCACCTTGCCTGCATAAACTCTTCTGCTCTGTATGATAAATAAATATATGTTACCTAAAGGGAAGTGGAAAATTTGCAGGGTGTCAGCTGCTACGTTCCCCAGATTAGATCCTACGGTCTCAAAGTCTAGATGGCAAAATAAACTTAGTCAGGTTCCTTGTTTTCCATCCGAAGGAAGCTAAAAAACACAGCCATAAAGTGTGCATGTTTGATTACACAGCGTTATCTGTATTCTCCCTGTGGACAATTAGTGTTTAAATAAGTGTGAGGGGAGGGTGAAGAGACTGAGACAGACTGACTTTTGATGTCTTGCTTTATGGACAGGATCATATGATGAAGGTTTCAGATTCCTCACATGACAGAGTGGGAGAGTGCATGGGAGGTGAGGATATATCTGTGGAAATTACTTCATTTTGCATAAATAAATGGTGCTTGGGCTCAGATGTCAGAATGTGCTGCAAACTATGAAAAAGGGCTAAGGTGGGTGTTGAGGTTCACCAGTGAATGTTATCTTTAATTTGTATTGGAGAAGAGAAAGGCTGGGTGACAGGCCATTTCACTTTGGATGCTTTGACAGGTTTCATGTAACGTGAGAACAGAATAGAGAAATCAAAGTTTGAGTCTCACTCCAGCCACCGAACTCTAGGTGGATTTCTGCGACACGTGGTCTTCTGCCATTTAAAAATAAATCGAAGTTTAAATGCTTAATGTTTTCTTTCTTCAGTGTCTGAAATATGAAACATACAATACTGTCGCTGTTTTGCTTTCACTTGATTTTTTCCCCCTTCCCCCTTCTTTTTCAGTGGCATGCCCTCTCTCGTGAAGAGCAGGCTAAATATTATGAATTAGCGCGGAAGGAAAGACAGCTACATATGCAGCTCTATCCAGGCTGGTCTGCAAGAGACAATTATGTAAGCACTTTATGCACACCAACGGCTCTCTCCTCTCACTCGTTCTCCCTCTGTGTTGCTCTCGTGAAGGAAATGTGTTGTAGAGTGTATCTAATGCTGGCACCGTTCTCTATTTTTGAAAGTTAATGAACTTTATAATAAAGATTTCATGGATATATTCCAGTCTGAAAGCTTTGTGCTGTCGCTTTTTTTTGGCTATATGCTAATGAAATTTTTAAGTAAAATTTTTTAAATCGAAGAAAACCTTATTATTTAAATGTTGGTGAAAAAGATTTTGTTTTGTTTTGTTTTTGTTTTGTTTTGTTTTGTTTTGTTTTTTTGTGGTACTCGGGCCTCTTACTGTTGTGGCCGCTCCCGTTGCGGAGCACAGGCTCCGGACGCGCAGGCTCAGCGGCCATGGCTCACGGGCCCAGCCGCTCCGCGGCATGTGGGATCTTCCCGGACCAGGGCACGAACCCATGTCCCCTGCATCGGCAGGCGGACTCTCAACCACTGTGCCACCAGGGAAGCCTGAAAAAGATTTTTTTTAAAGCATATAATCTCATCATGTGAAGGCAGCATTAGTAATAACTAGTTACACTACCTTCCAGTATTTTTTCTGTGCATATCTTTTTTTTTTTTAACATCTTTATTGGAGTATAATTGCTTTGTACAGCGGTGTGTTGTGCGTAGCTTTTTACCTTTTACTTGGATATGTGTGGGTGGGTGGCTGTGTATTACATATGCCTTTGTATCATGCTGCTTGCTCTTATCTATAATAAGCGTTTTTCTGTTACGGCATAGCGTTTCTGTATATCACTTTTAACAGGTATACAGTATTTCACTGAGTGAATGTCACAATTTACTTAACCATTTTTTCCCTGCTTTTTAGACATTGGCTATTCTTTTGTTAATAATTGGAAATTATCCTGCAGTGGATTGTGCGTAACAGTTTTTAGGACTTATTTCTACAGGATAGACTCACGGTAGTGAAATTGTAGTGAAGCACTAGTGAAATTGCTGAGTACAGATTATAAATATTTTAAAGCCTCTTGATATATATTGTCAGATTTCTTTCCAAAATGGATTCTTACAAACAATATATTCCAGTGACTGTTTTGCACAGACTAATTAAAACCGGGTAAAAAAAACATTTTTTTGTTCGTTTCATATTAACGTACCCTGATGCCTATTATATATTTTATTCAGATGGAGTAGGTATTATATTTTTAAGCTGTACTAATTTCATTGGGAATACCTCATTTATAAATACCTCATTTATATTGCCAATTATTTTATTACTTCAGAGTTTGAATACCTTACTCATGTAGTCTTGATACAGCAAAAACTACTGAGAAAGACTGTTATAAGTGATATTAGTTGTATCATATTTTATAGAGGGGAATGATTTTGATTACTTAAGCTCTTAATTTAAAAATTTGAAGATCATTTTCATGTTTCTTGTGAGACGAGCATTCAGAGTGCCCGCTAGGACAGACTTCACATTAAATGGAATTGTCCTTTTTTAGAAGGGCGAGGCACTATGGAGAACAGTATGGAGGTTCCTTAAAAAACTAGAAACAGAGCTACCATACGACCCAGCAATCCCACTACTGGGCATATACCCTGAGAAAACCATCATTCAAAAAGAGTCATGTACCAAAATGTTCATTACAGCTCTATTTACAATAGCCAGGAGATGGAAGCAACCTAAGTGTCCATGGACAGATGAATGGATAAAGAAGATGTGGTACATGTATACAATGGAATATTACTCGCCATAAAAAGAAACGAAATTGAGTTATTTGTAGTGAGGTGGATGGACCTAGAGACTGTCACACAGAGTGAAGTAAGTCAGAAAGAGAAAAACAAATACCGTATGCTAACACGTATATATGGAACCTAAAAAAAAAAATGGTTCTGAAGAACCTAGGGGCAGGACAGGAATAAAGACACAAATGTAGAGAATGGACTTGAGGACACGGGGAGGGGGAAGGGTAAGCTGGGACGAAGTGAGAGAGTGGCAGGGACATATGTACACTACCAAACGTAAAATAGATAGCTAGTGGGAAGCAGCCGCATAGCACAGGGAGATCAGCTCGGTGCTGTGTGACCACCTAGAGGGTGGGATTGGGAGGGCAGGAGGGAGATGCAAGAGGGAGGGGATATGGGGATATATGTATGCATATAGCTGATTCACTTTGTTATACAGCAGAAACACACCATTGTAAAGCAATTATGCTCCAATAAAGATGTTAAATAAATAAATTAATTAATTAAAAAAATAGGGCGAGGGTGAAGCCATGAATCAATATGTAAATCAGTGTGTGGCCAGTGTGTGGCCAAGTCACTACTGGTCAGGGTTTGGAGCTTGAACATTGGATACAACTATGACACAGGAAGTAAGAGTCCTCCTTTCGTGACTTGGGAGCAGCAGCTTCATCATCTCTCCTGAACTGTTGTCTTGATTGTTTTAAATAACTACTTGGGTTGGCCAAAAAGTTCGTTTGGGTTGTACTGTAAGATGCTATGGAAAAACCCTAATGAACTTTTTGGCCAGCGCAATACTATATGCCAATGGTCAAGAACTGTCTTAAATGCTTTTTGTGTTATTTTCTAGTCCTTCTAATAATCCTGTGGCATCAACAGTATTATTGTATTTTACAGATGAGGGAAGTTAAATTGTCAGGAGGTTAGGCAATTGGTCCAGGGCCATGTAGTGGCTAAGCTACAGGGGACACCCAGGTCCCCCAGACTTCACAGTCTATGCCATTTCTCTCCTCCTCCAGGTGGACCAGCTCAGTCTTCCGGGACCTTTTTAGGAAGTCTGCTTTAGTTGAAGACTTTTCTCCCTGAACTGGGCTTCCATCCTCTGGGCCGTAATTAGTATTTTCTGGATAGAGCCTTCGTGATGCCCTTTAAGTGGGAAGATCAGTCCCCCACCTAAAGGGTTTCAGAAGTGTCCTCCTCTAACCCCATCCTGGATCTCTTTTGGATGTGGTTGGCCTTACGGGGAAGAGTGGCCTTCCTTCATTGACCTCTGGGAGAGCTTTGCTGTGCTGTGACTTTGCATAGATTTAGTGTTGTGTGTTGACTGTCTCTCTTTTTTTTTTTTTTTTGAAGTATAGTTGACTTACAGTGTTAATTTCTGCTGTACAGCAAAGTGATTCAGTTATACATATATATATATTATTTTTCATATTCTTTTCCATTACGGTTTATCACAGGATACTGAATATGGTTCCCTGTGCTATACAGTAGGACCTTGTTGTCTATCCATCCTATATATAATAGTTTGTATCTGCTCATCCCAAACTCCCAGTCCATCCCTTCCCCATCGCCCCCTCCCCCTTGGCAACCAAAAGTCTGTTGTCTACGTCTGTGAGTCTGTTTCCGTTTCATAGATATATGTTCATTTGTGTTGTATTTTTTCAAACTCACCCTTCTTTTTATTTATTTATTCATTTTTGTTTTATATTGGAGTATAGTTGATTTACAATGTTGTGTTAGTTTCAGGTGTACAGCAAAGTGATTCACTTATGCATATACATATATCTATTCTTTTTCAGATTCTTTTCCCATATAGGTTATTGCACAGTACTGAGTAGAGTTCCTTGTGCTATACAGTAGGTCCTTGTTGCTTATCTATTTTATATATGAGTAGTGTGTATATTGTTAATCCCAAACTCCTAATTTATGTGTGTTGTATTTTAGATTCCACATATATGAATGATATCATGTCTTTGAGTGAAGTTTCTGTTTCTGATCCTTAAGGAGTGAGTTTCCACTTTTAAAAAGAGATAAAAGAAACACACGTTCTCTCCCTCTTGCTCTCTCCCCTTTTCTCCATGTGGAGAGACGGGAAGAGAGTAGTTTTAAAGAAAACCGGTGTTATGTGAATTTACCTTTAAAGATTTTCCTCTGCGCAACTTTTAAAGGAAATTGTTTGCGTAACTTGATTTTAGGATCTCTTTGAATGAAGGGGAAGCCCAGCTTTGTTACTTAAAATGTTTATAACAGTCAAAATAAGCCTATTAATTACTAAGGCAAACAGAAGTCAGTCACGTGGTATCACTTTAGCTAAAGATATTACAGTATTCTTAAAATAAGAGTACAGGAGTACAGTCTAAATAAGATGCATGCCCTATATCTTAGCATTTCATTGTCAGAATGATATCCTGATGCTCACTGCAATCATATTAAATATATATCTCAATGATTTAATATCAAGTTGTCCTATTCTATGGCATTGTAGATTTTATAACTTCAGTTTGTTTTTATAACTTTCATTTTTTATAACTGGTTTTCATAAATCAGTGCACATATTTTCTTAGGTGTATTATTTATATTATTAGAGCTTTTAAATGTGGTGCTTAAAACCCAAGTACTATATATGATTTTAATGAAAATTTTATATGTGTTTACTACACATGAATTTTTTGTGTTAAGCTGACATGAATACATTCAAACTCCTTAGGTCCTTTTGTGTACCATAAATGTAAGTTCTCTGAAGCACTGATGTATACCTAGGATATAGTACAGGTTATTTCACAAAGCAACATCAGTCCGACATGTCAGGGCACGGTCGCATGTTCTAGGCACGTGCTAGGCATGTGCTGGGTGGCAGAGATGTGCTGAGACTCGGGCGGTGCTCGTGTGAGCCGATAGCCATGTGGCTGAGGGGTCCAGGGCCACAGCCCATTATGACACCTGTGCGGAGTTACGTTATGGTGGTGAGCTCTGCCTGGGGCTGACGTCGGGGGGCGGTGGGGGGAGAGAAGGGTCCTGGACAAGATGACACCTGAGGTGAGTCTTAAAGGGCAAATGGGAGCTAGGAGACGGTGAGGAAGAAGGCTCCAGACACAGGAAACGACCTTATTGCACCTTCTGGAAACCATAGTCGTTGCATTTGAAAGGGAGATAGCAGATGCCCCTCCTCCTGGAGCACCTTAATCTTCTGAAAGAAGACTCCATTATTTTTGATACGCCATTTCCCCAGGTCACTAATATCTGTTGTTCGCCTTAGTGTTTGTGAGGATAGTTTCAGTCAGCTTTCCAAAGATATAAAGCCTCAGTGGTCAGGTCATGTGACATGAAGAAAAACTATCTTGAGGTGCATAAAAGTAGAGACTTTCATATATTCACACAATATACTCAATATAATCTTATGGTTTTATTTTTTGTGAATGTGATTATTACAGCAGACATAAGATAGAGATACTGGATGTGATATGTGTCCTATGACACTTATTTGAAAAGACCATCCTAATCTAGGTTGGTCATTTACTATTCATAGAAATCAAATATATGCCGTGTCTATGCCCTATTACAATTATTTTTTGAGGGGAAAGTAATTATGAAGAAAAATAGAAAATTAAACTACTATCAGAGGGACCTAAAATTATAAATTTGTGATTAAGATGATTTTGAAATGTATTTTAAATGGCAAGCATATTCACGTTATTGTGTTTGTTTTAGGAAGCAGGGTCCTTAACTGCCATAAATCAGTCTTTAAAATTACCTTCTAAGTTTTCTCAGGTTCTATCTTACCCTTCTACTACTGTCTTCAGTTACATCTTGTCTGTGCCATGGAGCTGAGGGGGCCTCAGTTAACACTGTGGATTTTTAATTAGATGGTGGAATTCACAGTGAGGAAGATTTGTCATCGACACTACCAGAAGTGGGTCCTAAGTGTGGTGCTTTGCAGTAAAAGGAGGGTCTCCTTATTAAGCGGGCTTTCCTTGAAGGTGGGCGGGGGGCGGAGGGGTCTGTGGCCACTGCCCTAGGACATCATCATCCTCTGTGTGTGTGTGTGTATGACCACTGCTTACGTCAGTACCGTACTGATGACATTAAATGCGAAGCTATAGAGACAGAGGTCACAGATAAGAATTTCTTTCTCTTGCCCTGTTTCTAGGCACAGATGGTAAAGAGAGAGAGAAAATGAGGCCTCTTGATCTCTTGGTTGACCACCTGCTGGTCCTTTTGTATCACGTTCATCCGTGTGTTCACAGTACAGTCTATAACATGAACATGTGCCTGTCTTCTTCCAGGGTAAGAAAAAGAAGAGGAAGAGAGAGAAACTACAGGAATCTACATCAGGTAGGCACCATGTGACTTTCCAGCCAATTCTCGTGCTTCTGACAAGCACCTTTTAAAGACCAGTCTGCATCTTTCTACACGCTGCTTTCTTCTTCAGCTATAACATATGATTCTTGAACTCTGCTTTTCTTCCTGAGATTCTTTCAAAATGTTTGAAAGACCTTTCTTTTAAATGTGACTATGTGAAGGTACACCTAAAAAGCTCTTGCAAACCCTGTCACCTGGATTCCTGGTTGCTAACTGTGGTTGTTTTTAAGGTTTTGTTTTTGCTTTTGTTGTCTGTGTTCTCTAACACTTCTGTTCTTCTATTTGCAAAACTCCTTACAATACAGTTTTTTATGATGACTCTCTGATATGCTACCTTATATCCCCTTGAGAATCCTTTCTATGGTTTGGGGTTATTTAAAAATATAAAACATGATGATAGGGTTTATCTTTCGTGTACGTTAATTCAAGGCATCCATCAGTGAGGTCCAGTTTATTTCCCCTTTTCTTTCATAAAAGATAAGGCCTCTACTTGTACGGCACAAATAAGACTGGCTGGTATAAGAACCATAAAAAATAAAGCAAACAGGTCCACATTATATTGTAGCTACTACGTATTTGGAATGTACAAAAACCTCTTCAATAAAAATTTGTTAAAGACACAATTTTCTGCAGGTACAGGTCCAAGAATGACAGCTGCCTACATCTGAAACATGGTAAGAACGACTCTCTGGTCCTACTGCTGACATTAGTTATAAACAGAGGCACTTGCTTGTGAATCTTCTTGCTTGTACTGATGCCATTCAGCATTGCTCCTTTAGAGAGGAAAGGCCACCAAAATCAAATCAGTGCTTTAAAACATCTGATGGTTTTTATACCGGCTGTGGATTTGCAATATAGTATGTGTCTCTCTCTTCTCTTCTTCCCCTTTTTGCCCCTTTAATCTTTCTCTGTTCTCTTTCCCCTAACTCTTGTCAGCCATTCCTTACTGACCAGTGGCAAATCTGCCTGCTTCAGAAACAAACAAGTAACGAAACCCGGCAAAATGCCATCTTACTCTGCAAACCCAGGGCTGTGTTGGAGGAGCTCAGGCTGGCCCAGGACCTGGAAGGTTTTGTGGTATAGAGACTTTTTCTCAGTTGAGATGATATACAGAGGCTTAAAAAGTAATGTATTTGTTTCCAGTGAGAAAGAGAGGGATGCTTCGTTTTATCTGTTATTTAAAAATGTGGCATGGGGACTTACTAACTGTATTCTATCAAGTTCTTTATTGGTAACCATTGCTAGATCTCACTCTCATCTTTATAGGTGATATTTATCTCATTTCTTTTTATTGCAGTTATTTGACTTTTGACCACTTGACCACCATCCCTGGCGGGAACCTGGCTTTGTAAATTGCCTCAGTCTTTGCTAGGCTTTGAGTTCACGGTGTGTCTACACTGTGAAAGTTCTTCTCAGAGGCGCTCCCTTTGATTCTGTTCTCTCTAGGAACCCACATCCCAGTCCCGTCAGCTCTATCGTTTGGGTCTGTCTCGAGTCTTTCCTCTCACACTCAGCAGTTTCACAGCCCCGGATCAGGTGCTCAGACTTCCCATCTGGATTATTGTAATAAGCCTTTGGATAATTTTCCTGCTTCCAGACTTCCTTTCTGCCAGTTCATCCTCTGTGTTGCTCCCAGAGGGATCTGCTGAAACACAAACGGATTGTGTCACTTCCCGACTTAAAAACGCTCAGTGCTCCCCACTGTCTGAGGGACGCAGTGCAGACCACGTCAGGGTGGATCTGCGTCTCCCCTGTCCTGGGGGGTTCCACTCTCTGACCCGCCTCACCTCCAACCATGCGTCTTGGGCTCAGTCCAAACAAAATTATTTGCCGTCCCTGAGACAGGTGGAGGCCGCTGCACGGGCTGTCCCTGTGCTTGGAAAGCCCGTTTCCTCTGCCTGAGGGTGGTGTTTCTTAGGAGAAGAGCATTCGCCTGCGGGTCACTTCATTCTTGACTAGAACCAGATGACCGCTTAATCTTTCAGAACTTAATTTTGGTGCTCAAATTTCAGCGGACTTTCCCAGGGGAATCTGCAGAGATTTGGGTACCAAATAGGTATGAATTTCACATCAGCTGTTTGCCCCGGCAATCTGCGTGAGCTTTTTAATCTTCATTTTCCTCCGCTGTAAAATGGGAACAGTAACCGCCGCCCGCTAGGGTTCTTTGTTTATCGTATGTGGCCTCCCTCCCTCCCTAGACGCCACCCCAAAGACCTAATGCAGCTGCCTTCTCCTCTGTGAAACTTTCCTCATGTTTATTCACGTTCCCCAGGTTCTTCAAAATGTCATCATTGTTTTATGATATCAAAAGTCTTCTAAACTAGCGCTGAGTGGTAGGCTTTTCTCCAGCTGAAAAGAAGATCAGCCCTTCATACAGGTGACCAAACAAGGTATCAGAAAAATAATATCACAGATGATGTTCATATTTAATTCAACTTAACGGCTATTAATTGAGGACCTCTTCTGAGCTGGCCCCCCAGCTTGGTTATAGGAGCACAGGCTCTGCCCCCAGGTGCTCATGGCATCATAGTTCAGAAGTAATTTTAGTAGCAAGCACAGGCTCTTGTACTTCTTCTTTGCATTTTTTTAGAAGAATATTGTCCTTTTAATGACTAAACAAACACTTAGGTATGGACAGCAGCCCTTTTTATGCTCTGCCTCGAAACAGAAAACCCTGATAAGCATACCGTGCTAAGGACCAACATTCGCTGATTTTACTGTGTCCTCTGTTTGCACCAAAATCTTTAATGCTATTTCTATTAAAAATCATGCAGAAATGTATTTCTCTGCTTCATACTTTGATATTTAGTTTTGCATCCTTAATGATTAACCTTATGTAGTATTTTAAACTAGACGATTAGGCTGAATGCATTTTTGTCCTAGAATGTGTCCCAAATATCTCTTTTTAAAACAATGTTACAGTGATCATGGTGTTTTCTTGTCACTTAACTTGTGTTTCTAAAGGTCAAGGGGTGTCCCCTCTGCCCTGTCCCAGAAAAACACAACAAAGTCTCCCCCCCTCCCCCCAAGAAAAATATTTTCACCAGCGACCAGTGAGGCTCCCGTCGGCTGGGCTGCACTTAATCAGAGTCCCCAGTGTTCCTCTCCCCTCTCGTTGCTGGATCAGTCATGCAGCCTTTGAAGTTCTGTCCTCCCCACTATCCTGTTGTAGAGAGCGGCACTGGCAGTCATCTGATAAGAATTACTAAGCAGAGAGAAGGTCAGATTTGCATTCATGAAGATTTCCGCAAATTAGGAATGATACTATCCCTACTGTTTCCCCATCCCCTTCTTTGTTTTAGGAATTCAGAAACTTCTATCTGCATAGTAGTTGACTTGTTTAGTCATTATTCCGCATTTTTTGAGCACTTTATAAATGCCAGTTAGCTCCATAATACTGGAAATACAGTATCGAACAAGGCTCAGAAGGTCCCCGCTCTGTACTGCTTACATCTCGGGGAGAGCAGCTGATTTAAAGCAAACAGGAAAGTGTAAGTGCTATAATAAAAATAAGACAGGGAGTGACTTGAGGGTCGGCTTTGGCTTGAAGATCATGAAAGGCCCTTCTGAGAAGTGACACTCACTAATAACCAGCTGTTTTCCCTGGAGGGTATTGTGTGTATTGTTCTAAATGAAAGACCAGGCCAACAGAGCACCCTGTTGTAGAAAGAGCTTAGACCAGACTAGGAGTGAGGCCACACTGGGCTCTCACATTAGCCCTCCCTGTGCTGTATGGCCCGGGGCAGTAGGTTTAAGCTGGAGACTGGTTCCTACGCACAAGTGAAAGGGGCGCTTTGCTGGCCTCTACGCTCCCGGCCGCATCAGGTCCCAACGTCCTGGTCTGCTTTGTGCTCCCGCGGGCTGCACTGCCTCCCAGTGTTAGTAAAGGGACTCGGGTCTCTTTTTTGTTTACTAATTTGTCGTCCTCATTCTAGGTCTGAGTGGCTCTGTATAACTATAAGGCACCTGTATGATCTTGAAAACGACTTGTCCACGATGTGCTTGCTCTTCAATTCCTGTATAGATCACTTCCTGCCTCCCCTCCCCCTCCACAGGATGAGTGCCCAGAAGCACTGCCTCTAGTCTGGGGCTTTGCTTCTCCACGGATGCCGTCACGTGGCTCCTTGTTTGCCAGACTTCAGTCCCGCCAGTGCTGGCTCCACCTTATAAAAAAGCCGAAGACAGATGAAATGTTTGATTAGACTTGCTCCTGCACATAGTGTCTGTGAAAGCTCGCAGGACTTGCTTTCAGTTCTGAAGGGAAGTTCTAAAGTCACGGCCCTCCCTGCAGGAAGGTAAAGCTAACAGAGCGCAGTGCCCAGACAGGGAGGACACCGTTGACTCCAACGTGAAGAGACTTTTGAGAGGGTTTCTTTCTGCACAGCGAAACTTAACATTATCCTGCTGCCCTTAAAGGAAATTCCTATTAGATCACTGAGCTTAGACAATCCATGGTGTAGCTCAAATGCTAGGGAACTCTCAGTACCCTGAACTAGAGTGGGACAGCGGACTATAAGGAAAAGACCCCACCCATCAGGAAAAGACTCCTCTGTGAACACAAAAGCCCTCTGAAAACTTGTTTCTGTGCCTTGAAAGACATGAGTTTCACATAATACGTTCTCATTTCCCAATGGTGGGAAATGCCATTGCAGTTGCTTCATACACCCAGCTGTGTCCCCATCTCCCTGTGAGTTTCTACTTTTGTGTATTCTATAAGAATATTCACTCTGGTGAAATCAAGTTGAAACAAAAAAATGAGCATTAACCCAGTCTCAACACCTTGCAGCAGACTTTAGGATTACTGGAAACGGGATCCTTAAAAGACATTCCTCCAAGTTGGAGGTGATCCCCAAGCTGTGGGATCATTCAGGAAATCCAGATTCATCCTTAGCTTTTTTAACTAACCTGCCGCTTGTGGGAGCTGGGAGCCCAGGGCCTCAGGCAGTGAGACTTACACACGTTCTCCTGTGCAGGCCAGTATCATAAAATGCCAATTGTTTGTTTATTCATTCTGCCAACATCCAGTGAGGCCTGCTCCTACAAGCAGGAACTGCTCTAGGCAGTGGGGTTACTTGCCAAATGGACCCTGTCCGTTACCAGAGGCACTCCCCGTTTAAGAGGATGCAGACGTACAAATGGATAATTATAAAATAATATGTTTTATGCTACCAAGGAAGTGCATACAGTGCAGTGTGTAAAAACAAAGGTGACGGAAATCAGAGCGAGCTCAAGGAAGGCCTCCTGCAGTAGGTAACACTTGCGTGCCCAGTCATGGGGGAATTCTTGAGTTTGATAGAACGATGATCGAGTTGCTTTCTTTGAGTTTCCAGTATTTTGGTGCACGTTTCATTTGGAATATGTAACGTCAGGAGTTTGTCAGAAGTCAGAGATTATCATCAAATACTGAACTTCCCTTTCTTCCTAACTTAATCAAGATTCATAAAGAATTAAAGAAGCAGAGAATTAGAATTTTTGAAAAGCTGGAGAGAATTATCATTCTGAGTTTACTAACTTAAAAACTTAACTTTACAGGTTGGTTTACTAATATTTACTTTAGCAAAACATAAAAAGTCCACTATCTTAAAGTTATATAGATTGAAAAGATATTCTTATGATATTTCAGTGTATTTCATTTGATTATATAACGTCAAAGGTCTAGTTTAAAAGTAGAAACAAGCTATCTTTTTTTAAAAAGCAAAAAATCTCTGGTTAAACGCACCCAGAGATACATACGGGCACTCACATACAGACATACTTCTGTACACTATGATTTTAGCCTTGGCATAATCTTCAGCTTGTATACTTGCTGAACTGAGAAATTAGTATATATTTTTTACTAAATAAAAACATTCGCCTTTATTTCCCTGGCACCAAGAGGTGTGTGGGAGAAGTAATTTCTAGTACAGTATAGAATGCAACAGTTAATTGTGCAGTGCTTGGATTTACATCTTTAAAAAAATTGTCTCTAGGGCTTCCCTGGTGGCGCAGTGGTTGAGAGTCCGCCAGCCGATGCAGGGGACATGGGTTCGTGCCCCAGTCCGGGAAGATCCCACATGCCGCGGAGCGGCTGGGCCTGTGAGCCATGGCCGCTGAGCCTGCGCGTCCGGAGCCTGTGCTCCACAGCGGGAGAGGCCACAACAGTGAGAGGCCCCCGTACCGCAAAGAAAAAAAAAAAAAATGTCTCTAGCTTTCCATTATAGACTGGAGTCATGTGCAGGACTAGCGAGAGGACTGTGACCCTGAAGGTCTTCTAGGAGCGTTGTCTGAAGCTCGGGACTTAGCCCTGTCCTCCTAAGAGTCGGGGAGAGGTCTAAATATTTTCAGCGGTCTCCTTGAGAAAAACATTTATTTCGTGTAGTTTTTGAAGCTCACCCTGGGGAACTTGATGCTTTTGCCTAATCTTTGCTCTGAACTCTGTTCCCTAAGTACGTATGTCGTCACCCCCATTAAGTAAGTATCAGTGAGCCTCTGGGTATTTGTTCCTAGGTTGGCATGTCTACTTAGAAAGCAAAGCCAAGTGCTTACAAGGTAGTAAAGTTGGAAGCAGCTAGAGAAACGGTAAGGCTTGTCCAAAGTCTCAGAGTAAAAATTAAGGCTTTGATAGTGAGAAAGTGAAAACACGATGCCCTGTTTTCCATCCTTCATCTTTTTGTCACACGATGAGGCACTAAGTGTGTCAGGCACTTAGCCTAGAATTGCCACTAACCACACAGGATACAGCAGAGTTAGGAGCTCTTGGGAAGGGAAGGGAGCCTCACATCCGGAGGTGGGAGATCAGCACGGCCGCCTGCACCCCGCTCAGTGCTGTCCCCAGGCTCCTCCTGAGCGCCCTCTGAGTGGTGGCCCAGCCAGTGCAGGACCTCGCCCGCCAGTTGGCCAAGCGTCTGGATCCTGATGGAAACGACCGCAGGCGCGTCATTTGTCTTGTCAGGATCGCAGGTGTGCTGTGCCTAGGACACGGAGGTCTGTCCCTGCCTGGGGTGGTAGCCTACCCGCGTTCCCCTCCTCTAACGTCTGGCTGCAAACCCCTGCGAGACGTGTCGTGAGCTAGCGGAACACTTGCAGAGAATTCACACAGCAATGACACTGGACTGCAGTGTTCTTACTAGGGACTCCCTAGTAAGACCGTTCAGCAGGAAAATGCAGACACTGATAGCAAGGGCAGCCTTGGGCACGCGGTCTGAAACGGAGGTGGCTGCCTCACGGCACCGTGTGGCTAGACCAAGCTGTGCGTGGACCGCAGGTCTTCACGTTCTAATCACTCTCCAGAGTGCCTTACGCGCGCTCATGTGACGCGAGCCTTTTCATCACGAGGAGCAGAAACAGCCCCCGCGAGGCTGAGCGCCTCTATTTAAGGGTGCAGGAGCATCGTGCGGAGGCCGAGGAGAGCACTAGAAGGTGGGCTTGGAAAACTGTCCAGACGCTTCTGCTGTCTCTTATATCTGCCCCTCCCCCAAATCACATCCTCCCCTTCTGCAGATTGGCCTCCTCAGTTCTTTGATCCACGTGTCCAGAACCCCTCGAGCTCACATAGTCTTACAGTACCAGTCTCCAAAAGAGAAAACTCTCAAATTCCAGAGAAGGGGGACTTCCCTGGCAGTCCCGTGGTTAGGACGCTGCGCTTCCACTGCAGGGGACACAGGCTTTTGATCCCTGGTCGGGGAACTAAGATCCCACGTGCCGCGTGGCCAAAAAAATAAACCAATACAAAGTCAAATTCCAGAGAAGGGACCCTGGCTAGCCCAGCTTGGGCCCAACGTCTACCCCCATCTGCCGTCAACTGTGGCCACGACAGATGGCCACACAGTACAAGACAGCTGTCGGGGGCTCACCGCTCCCACCGGGGCTGTGTTGGCAGTGGGGTCATCCAGAGGGAGGCAGGCTGCCACCCAGCAGGCGTCCACCACAGCTCACTAATAAGCTGGTGGCTGGGCCTGTTAGATCAGCAGACAGGGTGATTTCATCTAGGCAACTGTGCATCCGTGAAGGGACTGGTAGAGGGTCGTACATACGGTGAAAGCTTTTAAAATCTCTGTTGTGCTACAGTGCCCTTCCCATCAGGTCTTTCCCCCTCTTTCTTTAATGGTCAGAAGAGCTAGAACTGTGTTTAAGTTGCCTTGGGAAACAAACAGGAAACTGGACCCTGGGCTAGCAAGAGTGATCACGTGCCATGAAAAAATAATAGTAGACGGAGAGAAGAATGAAGCTCATTATTCCAACCCTCTCGAGATACGCAATATCTAGTATTGTTCGTGAAAGCCCTATGAAAGTAAGATCCATGCTATTATTCTAAGACTTCATAGAATAAAAAAATTATTTTGGACAAATGGAGTTTGATAGAATGTTTTCTCACTGAGCCATCCAGATACTTGAGGGAAATCATCCTTCTGGATAACGGAGTTTCCCAGAGAACTCTAGGTTTACCTCTTTAAGTATCAAAACATGTAATTTTTAATTTTCACTTTTGTGAGTGCACCTCTTTCTTCACCAGAGTACGTGACAATGAAATATTTCTTAATACTCATGCCATTATTCTACAGTGTAATGTACCATGTGGTAAATGGTAACAAGGAATTGATGCCATTTGACCCTTCTAGATGACCCCAAATAATGGGTTTTTTTTTTTAATATCTGCTCTTCTCTATTTATTGTGTCTTCTTGTTCTGTCTAGGACTGTGTACCCCTCCTCTAAAGTAATTTTCCTTCTGATCCATTTTGTAGATTTGGGAACCAGAAAACAAAGCTTATTTGAATAATATATACATTAAAAGTAAATGGGGCCTGAGTTGGCGCATGGAGGGTGCTCTTATTAGGAAGGATAAATATGCTTTTTTTTTTTTTTTTTTTTGCTTGAATTTCTTGATAACTACAGTGAGGCCCTGAGGCCTTTTCACTTCCTCTTCCTCAGCTGTGTCCTTTGGGTCTGAAGCTGCCAGTCAGCAGATCCAGAGGAGTGGGGTGATCCTGCCTAGAACTGTCTGTGAGCCTTAGCAAAGTCACTCTATTCTATTTGACAGAACGAGGAGAAAAAAAAATGAAAGCACCTCAAACAGTAGTGCCCGCTTTTCTGCTTAAGTCCTAAGTCAAATCTAACCCGAAGTTTTCTAAATTTTTAGATACAGTCTCTGTAAATATAATGACAAATTTTTTGCTGCCCTCTTGGGATTACTTTTCCCAGCTATCGGTGTGTTTCTGCAGACGTCCTATTTGATAAGATATTTTGTAATATTTCATGAGAGATTTTCCAGAATTCTCTATTGGTCGTAATTTTCCACCGGAAGTTCTGTAAGTAGTATAAATCTTGCTTTTACCCCCGAACATGCTGTGTGAGATCGGAACAACAGAAATGGAACTAACGTTTCTGGACCACGTATCCTGTCCTGGGTGCTCTAATAGAAGCCTCTCCATTCCCGTCCTTGAGGCAGCCCCGTATGGGGAGGGATCTCTGCCCTGTTTGAGGGATGAGAAAACGTCAGTAACTTGTCCAGGGCCACGTACGTGGCTGGTGTGCAGCAGGGACAGGTTCACACCTGGCTCTGTCTCTCTCTAACTCAAATCTCCACCCACTGCAGTAACCAACATTCATTGTGCCCTTTCAGATGCCAGGTACTTACCAAGCCTGTCATGTGTATTATCTCCTTTCATCCCCTCAACACACGTTATGAGGTAGAGCGACTTAACTATTTCCATTTCACAGACGAGGAAACCGGTGTGGCATGTTCAAGTAACTTGCTCAGGATAGCTCTGTCTTCAGAGCTCATGCTCAGAACCCACAACACATTGTCACCTCCCTAGGCCCCATATACTTAGACACGTAGACTCGTACTACATGACGGCGGAAAGGAAAAACACACAGAAGTGTGTGCTCATTCTGTTGCCTCATTTTTAGAAGGTGAAGTTAGCATTTTAAGTGCAGGAGAACTTGTAGAGAGAAAGGTGAACTGGATAAAGAATTTGGAGGTGGGTAGATGGGTCTCCATAGTTACTGTCCTCCTGAAGCACTTTAATATACAGAATTAAAATGGGTTTTGAGGGTCTCTTATTAAAAACTTTCCTCGAGAATGTTTCGGTAGTATTCCCAGCGGAGGTGAAGGTCTAGTGGGTGAGACCTACACTGGGAGGCCCAGCCAACCGATGGTGGTGTACGTCCTCGGAGGGAGACACCAAGGGCTGATCAGGAAGAGAAACCATCAGCTGCAGATGGAAACCAGAATTTCCCCCTCGAGCAATTTATCAATAGTTCCAGGCCTGCCTCAGCGTCATCTTGGCATTACCGAAGAAGTCTGCTTTCACTGGTCACAGTTACGCTTTGAATAACCGCACAGAAAGGAACCGCATAGATTCAGTGACCCTGCCTCGGTCTGTATAACCTGGATCCAAGCCCAGGGCCAGTGACCCCTTGTCTCGCTGACCCCTCCCTCCCTCCTCCACGTTCTGGGAATCATCTGGTGTCAGAGCTGTGGCTGGCGACTGGGGGACTGACTGGCTTGATGCTGGGACTTCAGGACTAGCTCAGCTGCAGAAAGAGTCAGCACTAACCTTCCTAACGATGCGTTATCATCTCTTCTTTTTCTCAAATACTGGGTAGTACTTACTTTCAAAGACCTGAAGGTGGCCTTTGTAGGTTATACTTTCAATCTTAGAGATTTAATTTTCAAAGTTACTTTCTTAGGCCCTTTGTTTTCTCACCCTGCTTTCAAACAGAGCATAGCCTCTTGGGGTGGGCAGTGGTCCAGATGGAGACCACCTCCACCTCCGCAGTGATGCTGACTAGTGATGGGCACGGCAGGCAGGTAGGCAAGGAGAAGCAAATGAGTGAAAATTTAGCCCCGAGGTGTGCTGGAGAGAACGTAGGTTTAGGGCTCAAAAGCTAATCCTGCCACCTGTAGGTTGGGTGACCTTAGGCAAGGCCTTTCGCCCCTCCCGCAGCAGGATCCTTGTGTGTAAACGCGCTGAAGTCAGCGGAGCTGTCGTGATCGCATGACGTCGTGTCCCAGCGCCTGGCACAGCAGCGCTCGGCGCACGTTGTTCTTCTTCCTTCCTCCTCACCAGCTCCTGTGACCCATGGGGAACCAGGAGGCCTGGGGAATCTCTAGGGGCCCCTCACACCAGCCGCTGACAACCAGATGCCTCAGTTCCCTCTAGGACAGCAGGGCCAGACCAGCTCTGTCGCGCTCGCTTCCTGCTCTGGAAGTCTGCTCTCTGCGTCCACAGGCGGCTTTGTGCAGCGCGGGAGTTCACGCCCTGAAATGGCAGGCTTGCGTCCGATTGCCCCGAGGTGGGGCAGAAGAACTTAGGCAGTAGGCGTGAGGCGGAGTGTGCTGCTGTGAGGAGGGCGATCTTTGCAAAGCCCCCGCCTCTCTTCATCTCTCACAGACTGATCTCTGATACTCTCCCCTCAAATTTCACATCATAACTAAAAACACTTGAAAGTTTCCCACTCCTTGCTAGTAACATGTGGGAGGGGGAGGGAGGAGCTCTTACTCCAACCAGCTTCCTTTCGGGTTACTCACCATTTCTGGACGGGGAAGTGAGCTTACAGGCACGGCTCCAGCTGAGCCGGTGGGTCCTGGTCACGCGTCGCCCCTCCTCCCGCCCCCACCTCGGCCTCTAATGGGCTTGATTCCGCAGCCCCTCCTGCTGTGGGGACAGCCTGGGAAGGGGGCTGGGCCGCAGGACCTCAAGGATATGGGCTGACCCCACGCTTGGCTCCCAGTGGAGGCTTACGTTTGCACGTAAGAAGAAGGAATTTCCCCTCTCCCTCTCATCACATCTTTTGAGCCAAGGCCTAGAAGGCCCTAATGCCTCGGTCAGTGCTGGTCGTCTTCCAGACGCAGGTCCCTCTTGAAATCTTGAGATGTCCCTTTACCGCTTGGGCTCTTCTTAAGCGACTCCGCCTGTTTGGGTTCCTGCTTCCATTTGGTTAGTGGGATATTTTGTCCAGATTGGAGTCTGGTCCAGAAGAGGAGCTTCAGAGAGACGGTGGGGGGAGGGTGTTTTCCTGTGCTTCCTTCACACCCACTCAGCAAATGGCCCATGCGTGGTGAGTGCTGGTGGAGGGAGCCCAAGCCTGACGGGTAAGACGGGGCTCCGAGCTCCCTTTGAAGCGGGCGCAGTAATTGCGGCTTTGATTACACCGACTCCACCGCCGGGCTGGGCTGCGCGGGGCTCGCCTGGCCAGCCCAGCTTCAGCTGCAGCCCCCCGTGAAGACTTAGATGTGGGAAGTCGCCAGTCTCCCGAGCCTCATGCCTGTGGTTTCTTGAAAAGAATCTTGATTTGACCTGTTTTATGTCTGTAAAGCAACACTGCAAGGCCTTTTACCCCCATTTCTCCCATCTGGGGGTAAGACTGGTCTGCCCTGGTGACCCGATATTCTAAAGGAGCAACCAGGTTCAAATAAGGCGGCTTATTTGATAGGCAGTTTCCTTGCGCACCTATTTAAATACTAGCTACACTATAAGGAGAGCATCCCAGGTGGGGAAGAGTCGCTTTTTGGTTGGCAGTTGTACAGAGCACCTCTGAAACCAGCTTTTCAGGAGGATTTATAAGAGGATACTAAGATAATGACACAACAGTGGGGAAACGTGAGACTGTAGAAAGCACTGACTTTATTAGGAGATGTCGAAATTCTTCCCAGGGAAGCGTGTATCATCCTTGGGATAAATGGCCACTCTGGCCAGCCAGGATCGGGTTAGTAATTACGTTGTTATGCTCTCAAGAAGCGGGAGGAGGCGGCACTCTGGGTGCCGTGAGGAGAGAGGGCGACTCGATGAGTGGTCAGTGCAGGAGAGTGGAGGCCGCCGCAGGGCCACGCAGGCCGCTGACCGTCTGACTTCGGAGTCAGCCTGAGGCTGGGGTGGGCATGGGTCCCAGCAGAGGGACAGTTTGTCTCCGTGAGCAGACAGGCGCTCCTGGCGGCTGAGGCCAGTCTGTCCTGAACCACAGCACTGGTCTCCAGCAGCCCGGGGCTGCTCGCCATTCCTCACCAGCAAGAGCAACCGGGACCGGGCCTTTGAGAGTCGGTGAGCCCGAGCACGGTGTGGATAGGAGTCTGCGGGCGCTGCCTTCACCGCCGCCCGGGCTCTGCTTCTGTCTCCTTGGAAAGCCAGGGCCCTTCGCAGCTCTTCCATCTTCCTGTGTGAAGCATCTCTACTCTGCGTCAAGTTTAAAAACCACAAAGCTGTAGTGTGGTTTTCCTGTTAAATGGGGGAAGCAGGAGAATAGGAATTGAAACTGTCATTGAAGACCTCATTCTGTTGAAGGCAACATTCTGTGGCTGATTTCCTCCCAGTTTGCTTTTTGCTTGTTTTGTTTGTTCACTAGCCACCCGGGTAAACAGTTTCTTCTCAGCTCTGGTAAGTCATTTTGAGGGACAGCAGCGGTGGTGGTTGCCGTGATTCTGATGATGCTAACACGTGGCTGGTAAGAGCCCTAATGGCAGGGCTCACTCTGCGCCCCGCACTCTCTGAGCCCCTTAGAGGCATTGGCAGAGCCCGTCCTCACGGCTCCCGGGCTACAGATCCATCTTCTCTGAACAGCGCGGTGTAGACTGTAACTGGCTACCCAGAGTTGAGTTGAGTTTTCATTATTAAACTATCTCAAAGCTTCCTTTTATTTCTCCTCTAAGATGTCTTTCCACTCAAATAAGAAGCATAAAGGGAATGCACTCCACTTTTTAGAATTAATTTTTTTTAAAGGAAATGTCTGCTAATAACAAGGACACTGCAAGCACAAAGAGTTGAGATGCGTCTGAGGTGCCAAAGACCCAGGTAGAGTAGGTGCTTCCCTGCAGCTGGTGTGAAGCAGGGGAGGCGGATGCTCTCCAGAAAGGAGTTGACCTTGGAGATGCTTTCACTTTCCTTTTGTCTTTGTCTCATCTTGTTGCAATGTTATATTTTATTTTTAATCACTTTTTAAAACTCAGATTATTAAAGCTTCTGGGATGTAGGGATTCTCCTTTCTGAATGCTCTTATCAGCAGTATCTTTAAATACTTGTTGAGTATACATTCCAAGGCTAACGTTAGAGATCCTGGTTGTTAGGAAGGAAAAAACTCTTGAGAATTGAAAAGTCGAAGATTGGAGAAGCGTATGCACCTCATGACTGAATATGAGCGGACATAGACCATCCCGGTCACAAGGGGGCTTGTTGTAGGAGTGTGAGGGGCACTGACTAACTTGCGTGTGGTTTAGTCTCATGTAAAATCCTACACTGGCTCCCCACAGTGGACTAAAAAGACCAAACACTTTAGAATGACAAGTCTTCCCTGATTTGGCCATTGCTTGCCATTACGATTCATGTTTGGCCATTCCCTCCTGATGTTTTTCCAACAGATTTTTTTTTTTAAACCATGATCTAAAGTATTATGTGTATTTCACATCGTAACCCTGTACATTTATGTACACATACATGGAACCAGGGTAAACATTTCAGTAAAGTACACTTATTCTCTAACATAGCCTGAGGATTTAGGGCTACCATAGGGCAACCTCTTTTAGCCATCACCAGATCAACAACATGGATTAATTAAATGCAGAGATCTTAAGACATGTGCTGTATGAAACAGAGGTTAAAATCTGTAAAGGTCTGTGGCACGTTCACATTCACAGTACTTTATTTGTTCCTTCTTGAGGTGGAAAACGAAGCTCATTCCCCACGTGCAAAGCCAAGGCAGCGACCCCGGGACCTCTCCTGGAGATGGAAGCTTGTTGAACACCCAGACTGTCTCCACGGCTTGCCCAGTCGACCCCAAAGGAGAAATGACACCAACTTCACCCTGAGGTCACTGCTAGAGACGCTGATCCATAAAGACAATCACTGCCAAACCCCCTTTCATCTACTGCGAGAGCCATGTTCCACAATAAAAAGCATACAAGGTTTTTCAAAAGAAAAAAAGCACATGAGCATGCTAGCAGGCCCTGGGTCAGCTGAGCAGCTTTCCTCCCCCGTCTCCGCCGTGCACTTCCCAGAGCATCCCGCCTCCATACCTGTAACCTCCTGGCAAGGACAGTAACTTGGCTGCTTTTGCCTGCCCCGAGCCCTGGGAGCGGCCGCAGCACAGCCGTCAGCATCCCGGAGGGAACTTGTGGAAGAGTTCCCTCTTTGTTTCTGGCTTCATGTTTGTTTCTCTTTTCCTCAAGCTTTTATTTAACAGTGCAAAAGGATCAATCTTGTTTGCTTCTTTTTTTTTTAAACTTGAATTTTTTTAATTTACACTTTTTAGTTTTAATCTTCTTGTATATTTTGCTAGCGATGAGGTTTTTAAGTAAAATCGAAAGATCTGGAAGAGTTTGAAATAAAAACGAAATGAAAAGAAGCCCTCTTCTTTTGAGGGATATCTTGTCCGCTAAGGGGCTTCTCGGTGAATTACCTGTAATAATAGTAGCCTGTCTTTGTAAGGTGTCCGATAGAGCTAAGTAAACTGTAACAGCCAGTCCACTCTGTGGGTAGCAGTTGGCAGTCCTCTTTCATTTTATTTTTCTTATGATCTCTTCTCTTTTTTTTAAATGGTAAACCTTAACAGATACTTTCAGCAGACCAGTTTGCAGTGAATTTTCATTTCTTTCCTTCTCACCCCCTTGTTGTAAAAAGCCCAGCACTTGAATTGTTATTACTTTAAATGTTCTGTATTTGTATCTGTTTTTATTAGCCAATTAGTGGAATTTTAAGCCAGTTGTTAAAATGAGCATTGATGTACCCATTTTTTTTTAAATAGCAAGGCACAGCCTTTGCCCCAAACTGTCATCTAACGTTTGTCATTCCAGTTTGAGTTAACGTGCTGAGCATTTTTTTAAAAAAGCTTTGTAATAAAACATTTAAAAACAAGTCTTTTTTTTTTTTAAAGAGTGGAGTTCCTGATAACCTGCAGTTGTGTAATGGTGACCTAAATCCATAGGCCAGGCCAGAGCTGGTGTGTCCGCATGATGGGGGCGCTGCCCGTGAGGCTGCCTCGGGGACAGGCCCACCCCCCCCCACCACCCCCACCCCACCCCCGTCTCCAGGCCATGCAGTCCGTAGGGGTCCTCCTACAGCCTGGAACCCCACCTCCTCCTCTCCCACGGGTAGGTGGAAATCAGGGCAACAGGATTCAGATGGGAATGATTCTCTCCCTTCCTGAGAACCCAGACATCCTCACGGGCTCCAGCCGGCACCACTGCAGGTTGTGCTGGTGCAGCCCGTGGTCAGAGCCCATGGGTTCTCAAAACTGGGCTCCCCGAATCAAGGTATCCCTGTGCTTTAACTCCCATTCATCTCCCAAAGTCGACATTTTCCCAATTTTGAGTTTGAACTCCATAATTCTCCCTTAAGCGTTTGTTATACTATATATAGGTTGGTATCGGATTTAGTAGAACCTCCATATTTTAAGTTTAAAACATCAGCATTTCGTGGCCTTCCACAAAGCTTCCACAGTCCATTGAGCTAGTCTGCAAACCACCGACACCACTGATCTCATTTCAATGTCTTGCTGAAATTCTAGTTCTGTTTCCTTTTTTCAACCTTCACTACAGCTGGAGAACAGCTGGCTACCATACTTGTAATAACCCTCCACATACTGTACTTGAAGATTGCCATTAAATCACCCCTCAAATTTCTCTTCTCCAGGCTAAGTAATCCCAATTCCTTGAACCTTTCATCAGTGGTCCTTTAATCATTTTCATTAGTATCCTCTGGAACCTCTCCAATTCCTCTTCATTTAGTCCTAAACTTGAAGCAGGGAAAAATGTCTATTACGTTCAGGGGACCTACTTGTTAAAGGTTTCCTATTCATTTGAAACTCTCTCTCTCTCTCTCTGTTTTCTTAACATACATGAACCAAGAAGTTATAACTGTTTAAAGCTGCCACCATGCTCTCTCCAGAAGTTAACTATAAGATCCAAGGAAGTGTAGGAAAAATCTAGGGTGTTACTTTTGGGGGGAAAAACAGGTCATAGCAACACATTGGTTCTTCTGAGTCTCAGAAAGAAACTGATTAGTGATAAAAGTCTGTCCGTCAAGTGAACAGAGCAAGGATAGTTGTGAGACTTGCACCTCAGCCAAAGCCTTCTCAAGTCTCCTCTCCCTGGGTTCCTCCTCCTCTACGTTTTTATGACGCAAAAAATGGGTAAACAACATTGAAAGAAATGGGTTGTTTGAATCCTCCGGGCCACAACTTGGTCCCTCCTAGTTTTCTATTCATATTTCCTCCAGAATAACTCTTCCTAGATAACCTGGATGTCGTGGCACGGTGCTCACTCCTGGCCCATTCTTCCCAAATCCTGCTTTCTGCAGGCAGCGGTTTTGGTGAAAGGAGAGTCCAAGAGTCCCCTGAGAGGCACACACAGACCAAGGGACACAGTCTCCTGGGGCAACTGCTTCTGTTTGCTCTTGCAGCGATTCGGCTTTGGCTTCCTTCCCCGCGGCGAGCTCGAGGCTGGAGCGTGTTGCTAGAGGAGGACGGCCAGCTTCTCTCGGAGGTCACAGCGGATGCGCCGGTCGTTACCAAGCAAGGGGCGCTTTCCTTGTGGCTTTAGTGTGTTTGGTTGCTGGCAACTACCTGTTCGGCTGGAAGGAGCCTTGGAACACCTTCACAACTATGGCTGTCCTAAATACAACCATTTTTTCCTCTATACGTTAGGAAACTATGTCTTTTCCTCTAGAAGGTTGAAACAATACGGAAACTTCTGGTCAGGGGCCCGCGAGCAAGAACAAGATGTCTGCGTGGCTTTCTTTTTAAAGGAGCAAAGTCAAGAGGGAGCGACGCATGGTCCCGACAGAAAGGAGAAACTTAAATTCCGCACTACGTACTAGTTGTACAGGTTGCTACACCTGCCACAGGATGTTATCTTTCATACGCAGAAATTTTAAGAGCTGCCCTGTGAAGCCTGACCTCCAGGGATACGTACATGTATACGCGCACAAAATCTGAACCGCTTTTTAACAGACACTGAATAGTCTGAAGTTAAGCATCTTAATAGGAATAGAAGAATGGGATTCTAAATGCCTATGTATGTATTACGGGAAAAAATAAGATGACTGGTTTTGTTGGCTATTACTTAGTGGATACCATCTTGGCAGCTGCAAACCTCCAAAACTTCTCCAGCTCTCTAATGCGGAAAACCTACATTGTCTTACTCTGCAGCTAGGAGTGGTTTTGAGGGAGACTGGAGAATGTATCGGGTATACCGAGACAGCCAGTTAACATAAACGTCACGAGCATCAATCAACCTAAATTAGAACTTGCCTAGCTGAAGAAAAATGCTCCCCTTGTTTACCGTCGGCAGTGCTGCAGGCCAGTAAGGCGGCGTTAAACAGGATTGGTCAATGCACTCATTCACTACCTATTCACTGAGTGAGCACCTGCCCATGGGCTCTGCCGAAATAACTGTCCACTAGGAAAATGTTTCTGCTGTTTGTAAGCTTGTTCACCACCTGCATTTGTTATAATATACAGGCATCCTTCTCCCTGAATAGTAATTTAAACTTTAAAAATCAGTTGCTTATAACGGAAGGAGGTACACGGTGGGGAAAGCCCAGGTTTGTCGCACGGAGCCGGACAGTGTCTGCCGTGCCCGCTGCCAGGAGCTGTGTGCTTCATCCCTCTGCGCACAACCCTCGCGGGCTGAAGAAGATCGCACTGACCTCCGCGAACATACGGCGAGTGGAAAATGAGAGACACCCCACACATACAAAATAACTAGCAAATGAAGTTCCCTTTGAATTGTTTTAGAATTTGTTATTAAACAGTTTCTTTTTTCCCCAATGTAAAAAAATAATACCTTGTTTTTGTAATGCCTGTAGCCATAGAACATATGAGTATTTTTCTTCTGCCCGTGGAAGCAGTTGGTAACCAGGCCTAACCACTCTGTTTTGGACCAAAGAGCGAGGAAATGGTCACACTAAGGGTGCAGAGTCTGGATTGTATCGGGTCATTTACACTGATGTGTTTATTAAATATTTTTCTTCATCTCATCTCTAATAGCTTGAGATGTTACCGGCTCAGTTAAATTTTGATCTCCATTAAATACATGGAGAAGTTGTTCGAAAATGTATTACTTGCCAGATGGAATGAGAACACTGCCTACAAACAGACTTAATCACACAACTGTTGTTTCTCTTTGTAGTCGCAGTGAGAACAGATTAGTCATTCTCTTCTCTGTTCGTAACTTAATTGTCTCAGAATTTGAACTCAGTAGAATCACTAAATTATGTTCTACACTGTGGTAATATTTTCTCCCACCAGGAAGAAGGTGCAAGACAACCAAAGTAAAACGGAGCCCCACAAATTGGCCTGTTGTTTTTACAGGTCCTATCAACGTTACTCAGCTGGAGAAAGGCAACCCACAGTTTCAAAATCTAGCTCGCCCTCCATGCCCGGCTCTAGCCACCATGCAGCGTACAAAGCAAGGCCTGTGCAGTGCTTGCTGGGGACTTAAAAAGCCCAGGGGTGCCTGCTGAACCACTTCATCTGTCCCCCGCATTCCAGCATCTGGCGCAGGCTGTGTCTGCTCTGATTCCTAGGATCCAACTAGCTGGGTCTCTTCTTTCCTCAGTGCCTGGTCTCAGAACTCCAACCCATCCAGGCGCCCCTTACAACAACTGGCCCATTTTCAGAAGACCTGAATAGACATTTCTCTAAAGAAGACATACAGATGGCCAAGAGGCACATGAAAAGATGCTCAACATCACTAATTATTAGAGAAATGCAAATCAAAACTACAGTGAGGTATCACCTCACACCAGTCAGAATGGTTATCATCAAAAACTCTACAACGAACATTGTAGAGACGTGGATGGACCTAGCTGTGTCATACAGAGTGAAGTAAGTCAGAAAGAGAAAAACAAATATCGTATATTAATGCATATATGTGGAACCTAGAAAAATGGTACAGATGAACTGGCTTGCAAGGCAGAAATAGAGACACAGATGTAGAGAACAAACGTATGGACACCAAGGGGGGAAAGCGGCGGGGGTGGGTGGTGGTGGTGGGATGAACTGGGAGATTGGGATTGACATGTATACACTGATGTGTATAAAATAGATAATAGGAACCTGCTGTATAAAACAATTAAATTTAAAAAAAAAACTACAAAGAACAAATGCTGGAGAGGGTGTGGAGAAAAGGGAACACTTCTGCACTGTTGGTGGGAATGTAAATTGGTACAGCCACTAGGGAGAACAGTATGGAGGTTCCTTATAAAACTAAAAAAAAAAAAAAAAAAACCCTAAAAATAGACCATATGACCCAGCCATCCCACTCCTGGGCATATATCCGGACAAAAGTATAATTCAAAAAGATATACACACCCCCGCTATGTTCACAGCTGCACTATTCACAATAGTCAAGACATGGAAGCAACCTAAATGTCCATCAACAGATGAATGGATAAAAAGAAGATGTGGTACATACATACAATGGAATATTACTCAGCCATAAAGAAGAATGAAATAATGCCATTCACAGCAACATGGATGGACCTAGAGATTATCATGGTCCTAGAGATTAAGTGATCCTAGAGATTAAGTGCAGTCAGACAGAGAAAGACAAATACCATATGATATCACACATGAAATCTAAAAGATGACACAAATGAACCTGCCTATGAAACAGAAACACGGACATAGAGAACAGACTGGTGGTTACCAAGGGGAAGGGGGTTGGGGGAGGGATGGAGTGGGAGGTTGGGATTAGCAGATGTGAGCTATTATATATCAAAGGCATAAACAACAAGGTCCTACTGTATAGCCCAGAGAACTATATTCAGTATCCTATGATAAACCATCATGGAAAAGAATGTGAAAAAGGAATGCATAAATATGCATAACTGAATCATTTGCTGTACAGCAGAAATTACCATGACACTGTAAATCAAATATACCTTAATTAAAAAAAAATTGATAGAAAGGGAAAAAAAAAAACAACTGGCCCATTTTCATGCGCTTTCAACCTGAATGCAACACTCAATATTGTGGCCACCACAACTTTTATTCTGAAATGTTAGGAGCACTGTGTCTATTCTCCCCTCCAGTCCTTTCTCCCAGAGCAGCAGGGATGGGGAATTTCAAGTGGTGATGAGAGGCCCTGGAGCACAGAGTTGCGAGGAGGCTGTGACGCGCAGGGATGGGGCAGGGACTGCAAACAGCAAGAAGCGCGACAGAGATGTGTTGTCCCCAGAGCCCCTGGCACTGCAGACTAGCGTGACTTTAACAAAACGACGCTAGCAGGAGTCAGCCCCTAACACGTGCGAGCCTTAACTGGCAAGGGAGGACAACAGAGAAAATCAAGACTTGAGCATTCGTGACCTCACACAGGCCTCTGACCTAAGAGCACTGAGCCAGCTACCGGCAGAATCCCCCAAGAAACCCAGTGCTGAAAGGGCAGCGGACTCTCTAAACACCAACACACGCACGCGGCTGGTTCCCAGCCGAGGAGGTGTGTGCCTTCACTTAAGCTCTGCCAGCTGTGCAGGATTGGGGGGGAGGGGAAGGCAGCTCGGTACCAATTCCCTCCCTCACGCATCACCTGATGCCAGTTAAGCAGGTGTCACCTGCGGGCCTCAGGGCGGACAGCCTCTCCTCTGGACTCAGAGGGCCAATCACGGCCCCGGGCCCAACCAGGGCGCTCCCACTCCGCCACGAATCCATGGGTGGGGGGGCTGCCCTGCAGCTGTAACACTGAGGTGTTAGAGCTCTGGAAATCCCCCTCCCCAGGGGTAGGTGGCAAAACCTCCACGCGGCTCCAGAGTGAGGCTTTCAGGGTTCGGTCCTTCAGACGCTTCAACCAGAAAACTTCGCGGAAACGCGCCTTCCTCCCCAGGCCTGTTTGGGTGGTTTCTCAGTTTCCTGTTTTCTAAACCCAGGATTTCCAAACGTGGTAAAGTGACCGTTTACGGGGAGTTCTTAGTCTAAGTTTTCCCTTATAACATGTGCTCGGCCGCCTGAGAACAGGCTACATGTTTCTGGCGGACTCGAGGCCTGCAGGCCAGCAGCGGCTACAGCCCTTGCGCCTGAAGGCCTGTCTCCTGGCTCTGCCTTGACAAACGCTAGGAGAGCACGAAGTTCGCCGCTGCTTCTGTTCCTACACCGCCCACTTCCCTGACTTCTGCATGTGTTCGGTGAGTCTTGGGGCCCTCTCTCCTACGCACTTGCTTTCCTTCTGGGGTCCTGAATCTTCCAGTCTACTGCTCACACATAAAACGGAACTCACCTGGGTGACGGCCGCCTCGCCCGCTCGCTGGTTCCTGCGTGCTTCTCCCTCCGGATCAGCCCTGACAGCGGCCCTCCCGAGGCTTGGGAGGCCCTTGTGGAGCAGCTGCGGGGTGGAGTATGGAGCGCCCGCACTTATCTTTTCACCCAGTTGTCCCCGCAGCTTCACCTCTAAGACTCCCTGTCACTCAGCTCCCTCCCGCAAGTGTAAAAGGCTCTTAAGCCTGCAGGTTCTGAGGAACCGTGGCTTCCCTCCAATGGGCACAGAGGAGGGAGGCAGTCACGATCAGCCTATTGAGCCAGGCAATGAGCTCAACACCGGACGTCCATCATCTCATTTGGTCCTCAGAAACCCTGTCGGGTAGGCCCCATCACTGTGCCCATTCTGCTAGATTTCTCCAGAAGACAACTGCCCGCCCCGCCCCCTCGAGGTGAGGCTACATAGGTAAAGAGAGTGCAGCTGAGCACTAGAACCCAAGTCTGTTTCATTCCAAAGCCCATGGTATTAATCACTTATACCGATGAATTCTGGAACAGCTACATTTGGTCATTTTAAATAAAACGCTGAATAGAATTAGTATCAATGATGGGATTTTTCTGTCTTTCAGGAGTTAAAATTTGTTCTGCCATAGAAATAAAAACTGTGATTATGAAATCGAGTGATCTTAAAAACAGAATTTACACAATCAAATTGGGTTGAAAACGCAGCAATGCTTCCATTGTTCAAAGCATTTTTTGATTACTGTTTATGTACCATCAATGCCTGTTTACAGGAAAATTAGTTCCACAAAATTACAGCCACACCTTGTATTTCTGCTAAGACTTAATCAATTAGTTACTTAGGTTGAAATGTTAAAGGGATTAAAATCAAGACAAAAACTTGTTTCAAATGTGTGACAACTATAACTTGAAAACTGAGAGAAAGTGTAATTTGTGCGTGTTGTATAAGCGGTGACTAACATATTAGTTTTACCTCCTCCAACAATTAATGGCTGGGTCTCAAATGAGCTTTTAAAAGCTGACATGTTAAAGAGTCAGAAAACTTACCATAGAACAGAACCCAGTGGGGAATCATTTTGTACCACCAGATTTTTATACTGTAGTTTCAAGATCCGTTCCTGCCTTACCCCCATGCTGCATCAGTTAACAGTCCCCAAACTGGAAACAGACCTTACAACTGATGCCAAGAGAACTTAGCCAGGACTTCCCTGGTGGCACAGTGGTTAAGAATCCGCCAGCTAATGCAGGGGACGCGGGTTCGAGCCCTGGTCCACTTAGATCCCACATGCCGCGGAGCAACTAAGCCTGTGAGCCACAACTACTGAAGCCCGCGCGCCTAGATAGAGCCCATGCTCCGCAACTAGAGAAGCCACCACAATGAGAAGCCCGCGCACCGCAACTAAGATAGCCCCCGCTCGCCACAACTAGAGAAAGCCCGCACGCAGCAACGAAGACCCAACGCAGCCATAAATTAATTTTTAAAAAGAAAGAGAATTAGCCAACCATTGCCCCCTGAGAAACTACTAACAGTGAAGCTTATGGACATTAAAGGGCCACAATTTTTACTTTACAAAGACATCTTCAGAAGCGCTAAAACTATCCTTCAGAGAACGCCATCTGGCTAAACATAATTGAAGTCCAGGTGATGGCTATGCTCAGAGGCTCACTTAGTCTTTTTCGACAAGCTATTTCATCCATCGTACAGCTTTCCTTTTAATCTCAAATTTTCATTTCTATCATAGGAATAATAATATCACTAAGAAGGGAGTACAGGAGAGAAGGGGGGAGAGTATCCTCTTGATCTAAAAAATCTAGTAATTACGTTCAAGATGTGACCAAACATCCCTGGATCGCTGACTGGAGGAGAGTTCAGGGAATAGAGGAGGAACAGCATCGGGGAAGCCAGGCCCACAGCCCCGCCTGGACTTGCCCTCCCTCCTGAACAAGTGCAGCCAAACACAGTGGAGGCCAACCCAAGCCCCTACGGTTCCTGCTGAGGCTCAGTTTGCAACACATACCGTGGCAAACAGCAGCAGGCGTCCTGATTTGAAAGCAGAGGACCTGACCACAGAGACCCTTCTCCCCACGGAGCCCTAGGCGGGCAGCAGCTGGGCTCACCCAAGAATGCAGAGACGGGGCTGAGAAAGCCGCTCTCTGCTCCTGTGTGTAAGAAGATGTTCAAAATTCCTTCCCGGACTCAAACATGCCATGTGGAACAGGATTTTTGAAAATGATAAAAGAATCTTCAGAGGCCAGGTGTTCTGACTTTCTGGCAGGCTGAGTGAGCTGAAAACCCTCAGCCAGAGAAAGGTGGCTGTGACCTCCACCCTCACCCCGGCAGGCTGATGGTCACACCACTGAGTTCTCTCTTTCCTGGAATTCAGTGGTCAAGAGCGAGCCCTGCCATTTCCAAGACAAGGGCCCACATCCTGCGGGCACTCCAGTCAGAGAATAGAAAGAAAGAAAGGCCCCTCCTAAGCCCGGGGCTCCTGTCAAACAAAGGTCAGGAGCCAGCCTGAGAGTGAGCAGGGGGCTGTCTGACCACAGGGTAACCTTAAGTAATGGAAATGGTGATGGTGTCACAGGTGCTTCCTTTTATCGTTAGGAAATGTTTTGTAAGAATAACCTACAAGTTTCCTAAACCAGGTTCTATGTGTGGTAGAAATGTAAGTACATATTAATTTTTCCATTATGCTATAGTTAGATTCAAGTAAAAAAAAAATGAATAAGCTCCCCTTTATCCACCATGAAATGGAGGGGGGCAGAAATCTCTCAACCACTGGCACTGTGACCCAGGATACCAAACAAGGATGCCCATTTTGGGGACAGTCCTGTTTGAAATTTTCAAATTTGCTTTTTTGTATTTTTTTTTTTAATCACTGAAACCTAGTTCTAATCCTGGCTCCACCACAAAATTTCTGGTGACCTTGGGCACATCACTTCAGCTCTCTGTTAATGAGGCCACTGGACCTCAGGGTTTCTGATTTCTTTCCAGCTTCAAAATTCTATCTTGGAAGACACTTTCTCAAGCCAATGATTAAAAGAAGCTTATGTTACACTGTTTCTTTTTGTTGGCAAAGAAGAAACCGATGCTCCTTAAAAAGTGTTTTCTGTGCCCTTATTCTTGCTCTGTGGGTAAGAAATCTGCAGTGACAGCTGCAGGCAGGTTGTACGTGACCACCCTCTCCTGCCACTCCTCCCCCTCCATTACCACTCAAAAAAGTGACTACAGGCCAAGGAACATGGCACAGCTTCTGCCTAAATTACCAACCTTTACTTTTATAACCATTTAAGCATATTATGATTTTAAATTTTACATGTTTATTTGAATTCAAATTTTCACAGAATAAAAGACTGCATTTCATTAGAATCAATCTGCAGCAATTATTTCTCATGGAAAAAAAAAAAGACAATAACCACTCAGATTTCAGAGGTGAATGAAACCTCTTCCTGCAAAAACAAAACACATGGAGGTATTCCCACCAATCCAGAAGCAGCATCTCGATGATGAGCTGAATCGAGGCGTGACACCTGACGTCACGCCCGAAGTAGGGTAAGGCTTGAGGCTGCAGGCAGCACATGTTCTGGTAAAGGCGAGATGCAGGTGCTGCTCACGCAGCCCTCCACAGACACACCACGACGAGGCAACGGCTCGCGGCTCTCCCGTGTGGCAACGACGGACACAGGGTGCTCTCGTTACAAGTGAATGAGTTCAGGTTCAGGACACTCTTTACAAAAACGACAAGGTTCAAAATAAATGTTTACTCCAAGGCACCTAAGGTGTAAAGCTTTTTAGAAAATACACAGAAATGAATAAACAGACTTAAAAAGGGAATCAGTTCTCAATGGAGGAATCGGCTATTACTGTAACTACTGTAAATAATTAGTTCCGACAGATTACAATCAAAATGCACATCGAACAGACTGTGCTGTGTGAGGGAACGTCTGACCAAAGAGCATTCCCCTGGGCACTTGGGGAGCTGTTGGTACGTGCTTACGGGGCTTCTTCCCAGAGCCAGAGAAGCTGTGCATCACTTGTATTTGTAATATCCTTCTCCAGTCTTCTTGCCAAGCTTATTCTCTGCTACCAGCTTATTCATGGATGGGCTGGACTGAAACAAGGGGTTCTTTGTATCCATTTCATGCCATCCTATTGAGAGGAGGGAAAAGAGCTTCGGATGAATTGCTGGGTTTAAGTCTCGGCGTTCCTGGGCAAGTCTGGAGGCAGAGCGTGGGGAGAAGGGTCCTTACTCTGATGTGGGAGAGCCCCACAGGCTTGGTGTCACTCGGGCCAAAACGGCAGAGGCAGAAGGAAGGCTGAGCATGAGCCCTAAAGCGGGTGTGCTGCCACCAGGCTGTGCCGCTCGAGGCCCAGCTCTACCAATGGCCGTCCTGTTCATCCGACCCCTTCCTGGGAATCGCTAATGCCAAAGGTCCAGGGTCACAAACAGAACCCATTCACCTGGTGGCTGGACCCCTCAGTGACACAGTGAAATGACTTTTCAGCAAATCTGAATTTGCTGCCCCTGGTATTTTGTACCCTCATAAAATTCAAAAGTTCATGCTTAAACCAGAGCCCTCCTTGCTCCTCCCGTCAGTATTCTTTGTGCAACTTGGTATTATGAGGTACATTCAACTTCGGTAGCCCAATTTTGGTTCCTATTTTAGACCTGTCTTCAGAGCCACTACAGTAAAATGAATACACTTTTTTAAATGGCTGTGCATCTTGAATGCAGTGGTTACACATATCAGCATATGTGATAGAATGACTGTGTACCAATGTCAATTTCCTGGCTTTGATACTGTACTGTGGTTATGATATAAGATGGAACCACAGGGGGAAACTATATAAAGGGGTACACAGGCCCTGTCTGTGCTGTATTTGAGACTTCTTGTGAATCTATAATTATTTCAAAATGAAAAGTTTAAAAAAAAAGTTGCCTTATGAGCAGAATAGGCAATCACATTCTTCCTTCTGCCATTTCACTTTAATCTTTAAGCTGGTGGGGCAGGACTTTGGAAGGTCTACTAAGACTCCTGATCTGTTTAAATAGGCATTATACTTTAATTCATAGTTGAGAGAGACTACCTCAACTCAATAAAAGACAGACAACAGAGAATTCCAATTCTTACCGTCCATGATGAACTTCGTAGTATCCAGCCCAACATAATCGAGAAGCTCGAATGGGCCCATGGGGTACCCAGCGCCCAGCTTCATAGCAGTATCGATGTCTTCCTTGGACGCATCACCTACGCAGAAGAGGGCAGTGCTGAGTCACCACCATCCTTCCCAGAATCCTCCTGGTCACGTGCTGAGTCCCTGAATTACTAGCATTTTACATATTTGCACATTCAAAAAACATCTGGAGTCAGGAACTCTGGCTTAGGTAAGATTTTTCTTAGAGGTAAATGCCAAATAGGTCACAAGATTTTCAGAGCTACTCCACGAAGTTACTCTGTGAGGTGAATTCTAGAGCACTGCAACCTTGTTCATGGAGAGAGAAGGCCCCAGTGGCCTGGAAACATTAGTTACTTTCTAATGGATTGGGAATCACCTTCTCTGGAATAACTTACCAAAATATCCTTTAAAGCGAGGACATGTTTTTGATTGATAAATGGGCTTTTTTTTGTTTTTCTATGTATTATATGTATATTTTTCTTTTCCAGATTTCCTGGTTTTATAAGTAATGAGTATCCCTCTGGAATCACATGCACACAAACTCTTTAGTCACGATAATGTTTAAAGGAAAGCCCAAACCCGACTGAGCACTGCCATGTAAGTGTGCAAGTGTGCTGAGGAGTCAAGGGCCAAGTGCCTTTTTCTTGGAGTTTTTATCCGTCACATAATGTCCCTGGGTCACAGAGGTCTTTACAGAGAACAACCTGGTCCCTTTCTCCAAAATCAGGACTAGCCTGTCACAAGTGTCTATCTAGAATTTTGTTCCAAAGCATAAAGAAATGGTCAATTATACCAAAGCTAAATAAAATTAAAAAGCTATAAAAGACTTGAGAGATTTCACAACCTAAATATTTCAGATTTTTAGACATGAGGAACAAGAACTACTTAACATGCATAAAGACTCTATTTTTAAAAGCATATGAAGTACTAAGGTAATGCCAAAGGATTTCAAGGCGGTTCAAGATGATTAAAATACCAACCAATTATTTCTTACGGGAGACATTATCAGTACTCCACTGATTAGTCAACCAGAGGATCCTGAGAACCATGATTTGAGCTTCAGGCCATAAGAGAGCAAAAATGATCACATACACATTAGCCTTATCAGGCAGCCTCATTCACTCATTCATTCAACTTTTATCTATATCTGTTATGTATCAGGCACCAGAGACTTGGAATGAGACAAAGAAAAACAAGACAAGCACTCCAGTGTTCACAGTATAATGGGAGGATTCAGACGTGTAAAGCACAAATTTCATCATGACAAGTGCTGAGGATTCATGAAGACTCACAAACACGGAGAGATTTACTCATACTGCCACGACTTCACCACAACTGCCACCCAGGCCCGGGTCCTGGCAGTCCTGAAGAGAATCTCAGGGAGGGGCAGGGAAGGGCATTCCAGGGAGCAGGAACAGCACGTACAAAGGAAGCCGGCAGCTGATAAGTGGATTATGCCGAGAGGATTTCATTAGACTTCGAGGTTTCCGTGGTGTCCGGGCCAGAATGCTGCAACGACAGCCCAGGATGCTCCCTGTACTGGTGACCTGTCCTCACCATCCGCAGAACCTCTGCTCAGGTGTCACCGCATCAGAGCCTCCCCCTCCTCCCTGCATATACACTAGCAACTGTCAGGACTCCAGGCTAGGACTCCGGCCATCCCCTAGACTTTATCTTTCTCGGGGATTACTGATCACAACCTAACATGTTATCTATTGGTTCATTCGCTACAGGCTGTCTCCCCTCATTACAATATAGGCTCCCTGGGGACAGAAATCTCATAGCATAACGGTTCCAACTTACCTAAAGCCATTTAATCAAATCAATATTCAAGACAGACAATAAACCCTAGAGTCAAAACTGTAATTCCAGATTCAGAGACTCACTTGACTGAAATAATATGAAGACACAGCACATCATGGAAAAAAAATCTAAAAAGCTTTACAAAGTCAGTATAATTCTAAAAATTCTGTTCTGAGTAACACAGGGTGAAAGAGGCAAAAAGAAAAGAGAGAGAAATAAAATACAGACCGGTGTGCCAAGTGGGAGTTAACAACACGTGGTATAGACCAATAATTTTAACCAATAATAATTTTAGACCAATAATTCCTACTCTTTAGAATCAAGCACTTCACTTGGAACCTGACACCTTCTCCAAAGAAAATGCACGTATACACAAAATTCAGCATCAACCTTAGGAGGCTCATGGGACCCACCCCCACCGCCAGCTAAGAGCCCCCAACTCTGAACAACAAAGAAGGGCGTCCTCAGTGAACTCCCAGCTCTTCTGCAGGCCTGAGAACCTGGGACCTGCCCCAACAGGCTTCCTCTGCCGGCTCATCAGCACCACCTACCGACCATTCTTGGCATTAACAACAAACCAGAGTCACAGCAAAGAGATCAGAACCGCAGCGCAGCCACCATTCCTTTATTCATCAACAGCTACCTAAAGCCTGTCCTACACAAGCACTTTGCGGGGTATGAAGATGGGGACCCAAATACTGCCGCAGAAGACAAGAGTACAGTAGGAGAAGAGAGACACATGCCGTGCGGCAGGGAAGAGAGTAGCACATGCCCCGAAGGAGAAGCAAAGTGTACAGAGAGTTAGGACAACACAGATCACATCCAGCCTGGAGCGCTGGGGACAGTGCAGTGGGGCCTTGTGAGAAGCTGGGAGTAAGGTGTGGGGTGATGACAGGAAGGCAGAGGGTGAGGAGAAAGAAGGCCCCCTGGTGAGGGCACCGTATTTGGTAGGCTACAATGGAACCGCTGAACACGTCTTGGGCGGGGGAGGGACAGTGTGAGCAGGATGTCACACAGTGCCTGGGCAACAGGCTCACGACACTCCCAGGGCGTCACCCGAGAAGAGCTAACCATGCAGCCCCACCACGCTGCCAGAGTGGACCCAGTCACAGTGGCATCTGACGGGGGCAGCTGTCTGCTCCAGGCACCAGCCTGCTCAAAGGTCTGCAGAGAGAGCCCGGACCCCCAGGGGCGAGGGTGACCGAGCCCACCAATCAGGCCTCGGTTACAGCGGGAATGATGAGAGCAACGAAGGAGAGAGGACAGAAGCTGCAGGGCACTGGGGAGGAAGGCACGGCAGAAGCAAGGAGGCTCCCAGCACCAGAGAGCAGCGATGGGGGCGGTGAAGCGCAGCTAGACTCCACAGGCAGTTGACGGAAGCGCTGCTGGGGGCCTGTGCACTGAAAAGACGCTCAGCTGCCCAGGAGGCCCGAGTGGACAACGACGGAGCTGATTCTCTGTTCTAACGCCCCACACATCCTTCTGACGACCCTCTACCGCTCAAACCAGCATTCTGCCAACCTGTCTGAGTGGCACACTTACCTCGGGAATACCAAAAGTGTTTGTAATGGACCCCAAATTCATGTTGAAATACTACCCCCCAATGCGATGGTATAAGGAGGTGGGGTCTTGTAGGAATTAGGATTAGAAGAGTCACAAGGGTAGAGCTCCCATGAATGGGATCGGTGCTCTTCTCAGAGTCACAAGAGAGCCTGTCTCCTCTCTCTGCTCTCTGCCATGGGAGGCAGTCTACAACCAGAAGAGGGCTCGCCCAGATACCCAATCATGCTGGCACCCTCAATTTGGACTTTAGCCTCCAGAACTGCGAGAATTATATTTCTGTCATTCATATGCCACCCAATCTATATTGCTGTATTTTTTATAGCAGCCCAAGCTGACCAAGACAGTGTCATCCAGAGAAATTCTCCACAATGAGTTCGGAAAAGGCTGGGCTGAACTGCCTTTATGGCTTGACTCTGCTGCCCGGGGTGGGGGGGGTGGCGGCACTGCACGCACTGTCTCCTCACCCTCCTGGACAACACAATACTTGAGGAGACCAGTTTGGAAAAGACACAAGGTAACGGGAAATCCTTTGCTGCCTGGGGGAGCCTCACTAAAGGCAGGCTGACCGGCACAGGGAGACTGGGATGACAGGGAGGAATCCAAAGTGACAAATGAAAAGACATGGCAGCGAGAGGGGATAATCCAGAATGCCTTCAGGTTTCAAAGAAGAAGGGATGCAGTTCCGCCAGCCACTCAGAGCAGGGTAACAGAGGCGGGGTGGCAGGCGTGCATGTGAGCACCCCCTGCGCTGGCTGAATGAGGGCAGAACCTTGAGGTGGCAGAACGGACACGGTAAGAAGCCTGAGGTGTGAGGAGCCCAGACCATAGTGTGGCTTCCTGGGAAACAGCAGGCAGACATGACCCCCAGCACCTCCAGGGTCCTGAGGGTGCCGCCAAGGGCAAAGTAAGAGTACTTCCCCTGTGGGGTCAGACTCCCCTCCGAATTTCACCTCCCAGGTGGCTAGTGATGGTGAAGGTTAAAGGGATTCCATCTGTTTAGAAAAGGACCACTGCTGGTAAGAGGAAAGTAGAAGATAAGAAAATGACTTTCAACTTACAACCAGATACATGGTTCAGTTGAAAATATATCAAAGTGACAGCATGTTTCAGTGAGAAAGACACCATTACGAGGTGGATCACCCACATGCTATATTCTAAAACATGACATTACAAAAAAAACTGCCTTTCAAAGTAGGGCAAAATGCTTCATGCTGTCTTTGAGGTGTAATTAGGCATATTTGTTGATAGATAAACACAGAAGTGTTGGTTTGATCTTGGAGCAAAAGTGAGGCAAATGCCTCCATAAAACACAGAGAAAAGTTTTAATATTTAAAGCAGATTTGAGGAAGAAAATATGCTTTCATCTCTCTGGAAGAGCTAGTATAAATGTTTTGTTTCAAAAATGACATTCTCAGGAGCAAGCATTTGTAAATGAAGTAATTGAAAACAATTACACTTGCTTTTCATCCAGTCCTATTAAGGCCTGTTTGCCTTTGAAGCAGACATGATAGTTACCTTTCCAGAAATGCGGTAGGTAAGGTAGGCAGGAGGATACATGACATTTTATAACCTTGGACCATGTCCCAAGTCTACTTCTGCAACAGGGAAAATGATTCTTTGTCAATCAACAAAGTATTGAGAAAAAACCATTTCAGACCATTCTTAAGGTTAAAAAAAAAATGCATCATAACATCACTCAGTAAGGATGGACAAGGCTGTTAGAAACATTCCTTGTCACACAACAGCCTTGTTACTCATTTCCCTTCTCCTGTCACAATTTTAGAACCTTAGGGAATTTTAAAGGTTTCCTAGCCCTGTGATTTTTACATCTACATCATCATCATCATCATCATTATTATTTTAAGCAATAAACCCTTTAACCAGAGATCCAGGATATAAATCCGTGTTGGCCTATGATTGCTCTGGCTGGGACTGTAGTGGGGGGGCTGTCCCAGAGCCACCTCAGAGGGAATCCAGGGTGGCCTGGGAGCACAGTGACAGAGGCACGGGGACCCAGGGTCAGGCTGATCCACAGAGCCAGAAAACAGAAGCTCCTCCCCTACACCTCATGGCCCATCCCTTCCCACAGACCCTGCGGGAGAACTCCCAGACTCGCTGCACCCAGCCTGGGTCAGGACAGCTACCTCGTTCATACAGCCTGACTGCTTCCATGAGGTACGGCACCAGGAGACGGTTCACAATAAACCCAGGAGTATCCTGTCAGAGGAGAGAGAAAAACAGTAGACAAATGAAATTTCTGTGAACTTTATCTTTTGTAAAGTCACCAGATCACTCCTTCTCACCCTGGACTGTGACCCACATTTATCAAGCTATACATTTTCAAAATGTTTTAAGGTACCAAGACAGTCTCACTTCTATCTCACACGACAATTTATCCAACAATTATAGTACCCCAGAAGCCCCTACTGCACGGACCCTGAAATAAAGGCAGATAAGGTCACTAGAAAGAGCATGGCTTTGGGGGCAGGCAGATCTGGGCTCGAATTCTAATATTCTCTGACTTTGCATCATTCTGAATCTCAGTTTCATCATCTGTGAAATGGGAATAGTAACTTCCACCTCACAGGTTGTGAAGATAAATCAGAACACATAAAATGCTGTGCATACAGCCCTCCCCTCAAATGGTAGTCCTTTTATTCCTCTTCTCTCCCACATCCCTTCTAGGAGTCTAGAAAAAGTAACAGTCCACCTTGAACACTCCTTGTAGGAGCACGACCTCCCGGCTGCTCAGGATTTTCTCAGGCTCCAGCGCACAGCACAGGATGGTGGAACTGGGGACAGGTGCCGGGGCAAACAAGCAGATGCTAACAGATCGATGGCCTTTCACAGCTCACTACGGAAGACTCTCTACCCTGATGACTCCTTGTACTGCACATCCTTTCTTCATTTCCCCCCTCATTAAAATGCTTAACCATCTCTCCTGGAGGCCTAGTATGGGGTCTGGATTCTACCTACTGATCTCTTTTGGAAGCTTGTGGGGCAGGCTGGGTTGGTTAACTTTTTGGTGGTATTTATGTGAAGCTGATTTCCACTAAGTAAATGGAGCCCGCTCTTTTAACAAAAGGCTGTGATCCTCCTGCAGGAAGAAATCTGCACCCTGGCCCCAGGCCTTGTGTCCCGTTTCAAGTACACACTGGACACTCCAGAAACATCTGAATTAAAGACGCCCAGCCTCCTGCATTACTCTTCCAACTCACCAGACTGCACACCATAGCCACAGGATTTGTAGCTCCTTTCACCCTGGACAAGCTACCCCATCTCCCAGGAATACAGAGATGCACAAAAGAGCTTTATCAGTTTAACCAAGACTATATTAATATAACCATGTTGATTTAATAACTAGGGCATGGAAGCACTTAAATGTCCATCGACGGATGAATGGATAAAGAAGATGTGGTACATATATACAATGGGATATTACTCAGCTAGAAAAAAAGAAAGGAATAATGCCATTTGCAGCACCATGGATGGACCTAGAGAATCTCATACTGAGAGAAATAAGTCAGACAGAGAAAGACAAATATCATGATATTGCTTATATGTGAAATCTAAAAAAGTGGTACAAATGAACTTATTTACAAAACAGAAATAGTCACAAGTGTAGAAAACAAACTTATGGTTACCGGGGGAAAGTTGTAGGGGGTGATAAATTGGGAGACTGGGACTGACAAATACACACTACTATATATAAAATACGTAATTAATAAGGACCTACTGTATAGCACAGGGAACTCTTCTCAATACTCTGTAATGACCTATATGGGAAAAGAATCTAAAAAAGTGGATATAGGTATAACTGATACACTTTGCTGTACAGCGGAAACTAATGAAACGTCGTAAATCAACTATACTCTAATAAAAAAAATTTTTTTAAATAACTAGGGCAAAAATGCTTTTCAACTTCAAAAAGTTTATTGTAGAAATTCAGGATGGGGTAGGGTACCTGAATACATGAAGCACACCATATACAAGGTTAGAAATCAGAAAGCAGCCTGGGAAAAATATTTTCTCCATATATAATATATGGAGTTTTAAAATCATTTACATAAAGAGCTCACAGAACTCAATAAGGAAAACATGCTAAAACTCACAAAATATTTAAAGAAATATTCATTAGAACAAAATAGCATGTTGCCAGTAAGATTACTGGCAAGAGGTTTTTTCCCCATTACAATATTCAATGCTGTTGAGGATGCAGAGTGATACTCTCAATATTGGTAGAATGTAAAGAGACACAGTCCTTTAATTAAGCAATTTAATTTTATATAATCATACATCTTACATTTTTCATACACATATATTTATTAAATATACTTTACTGTATTTATTATATACCAGGTATTATTTGTTCTAAGTACTTTACAAATATTAATTCATTTATTCCTCATAATAACCCTGTGAGACAAGTACTATTATTACCTCTACGTGAGGTAGAGGATACTGAGGCACAGAGAGGTTAAGTGACTTGTCCAAGGTTACACATCTAATAAGTGCCAAAGCCAGGATGTGAACCCAGGCAGGCTGGCTCCAGAGTCCATGGCCTTAACCTTTTCACACCACACTTTCCCTGTGAAGTCCTACTAGGACGAAAGACACATTTCAGGCACGTTCATGCCATTCTTCTGTGTCGGGTGTTGATAAGCTACAATCCTGCAGGCCAAATCCAGTTGTAAATAAAGTTTTAGTGGAGCACAGCCACACTTCTCTGCTGGTATGGTCCATGCAGCAGAATCGAGTAGTTGCAACAGAGACCATAAGCTCTAAAATATTACTATCTGGCCCTTGACAGAAAAGTTTGCTGACCCTTGTTCTATGTGATTGCCTTCTGTCATCTGGGTGCCTCAGCAAGAGCTTGAATAACTGACCCCGAAAGACTCCCCAGAAGCCCTAAGGTATCACCTAAAAAGAGATGTAACAAGGGCAATTTTATGAGACCAGAGTTGCCAGGCCTGCATCTGCCACGGCCAGTCAGATGGAAGAACGAATCATCACTCTCCATGCATTAATGACTGTGCTGCTGAAGACCATCCCTGGCTTGTTCCCGCACCTCCATTTTCATACCTGGCTTTTGATCTGCTGCAGGCTGATGCCCTTTCTAACATTATGACTACTTTCTGCCACAAAAAAGCATCAACTGGTAAGAAAAAGTGCAACCATACCCTCTGGTTATTAATGTGATTTTTTTTTAATCCAAAATATTTAAAACCATAAAACTAAACCAAAATAATGAGTGTTAAAAAATGAGATTCCCTAATATAACACTACAGACCTCCACTGGGGGGACTGGCATGTGGAAGACTATTGGGGTCCACATCGACAGATGACTGATTCAGATGATTCATGAACAATTTGAGTTTTCATGGGTTAATACAATATTTGAAGTTTGAGTTCAAACTTGAGACTATTTTAGAAAGCAAAACTATGGTATGAGAAGAACCACAATGGTATTTAAAAGATTACAGTCAACCAGCAATTCCACTCCTGGATATATATCCGAAAAAACAAAAACACTGCTTCGAAAAGATACATGCACCCCAATATTCAGAGCAGCACTATTTACAATAACCATGACATGGAAACAACCCAAGTGCCCATCAACAGACAACCTGGTTAAGCAGACATGATATATATACAATGCAATACTGCTCAGCCATAAAAAACAATGATATTTTGCCATTTGCGGCAACATGGATGGACTTGGAGGGCATTATGCTACGTGAAGTCAGACAGAGAAAGACAAATACTGTATGATATCACTTATATGTGGAATCTAAAAAATACAACAAACTAGTAAATAGAACAAAAAAGAAGCAGACTCACAGTAATAGAGAACAAACTAGTGGTTACCATGGGGTGGGGACAGGTTAATACAGGGGTGGGAGAATGGGAGATACAAACTACTGGGTATCAGGTAGGCTCAAGGATGTATTGTACAATACGGGGAATATAGCCAATATTTTGTAGTAACTGTAAATGGAAAGTAACCTTTTTAAATTGTTTAAAAATAATTTTTTTTAATAAAATGATTATGGTCAAAAAAGTAGATAACATATTTATAAAAATTTGTAATGGAATTCTGTGACACAATTGTCCTTTCAGAAAAACAGCCAAGTCATGAAGAAGTGCAGTCCCTAAATCTGGGGGGAACTAAAGAGGAACTACAGCAAATGGAGAGACTGAAGGTAATGAAACCAAAGTAGGTGACAGCACCTGGGGATAATTTTACATATAATACCAGGTATCTCAAGAAAGGGGAAAAAGGCCGGAGGCAAGCTTTCCACCCACCACACTTCTTACTGAAAAACAAAACAACACAAACAAAATCATAAGCAACATTCCACTGAGAAACAGCTTCATTTTCTGCTACCTTGGTTGAGGTGGGCTCTACCTGTCTCACACCATTTCCCTAATCACCTGCAGTGTTCTTTCCAAAAGGAAAGCCCCAGTTTTCTGATCAGGATTCATGTGCCACCAGGCTGTGCCTGACACACAGGGTTCTGGTTCCTCAGGGTCCAGAAGAAGCCGAAGCTGATGGGGTAACAAAAACCACTGATGGAAACACAACCACTCATCAAGAGAAAAAAGTCAAGACCCAGGGAGAAATCCGAGTTTTCGATTTAGCTGAAGCCGTGGCTCCATTTGGATCGCAGACTATCCACCTGATGGCCTTGAGCACGGCTTAGGAGCACGGCTAGATGCAACCTGCTCTTTACAGCCTGCGGACAGGCCTGCAGCAAAAGTGGCCCACGTCCCACATCATCCTACTATGGAAGAGTACTACCTGGAAAAAGTCAGGTTCTGAGAAAAGTCACCCCCCCGCCTTACCAAGCTATCCATACTCTACCTTGCAAGCAACAGGATGCTTTCCCAGCGTTTTGCTGAAGTCTACCAGAGATTCAAAGGTCTTCTGGCTGGTCATTGGTGTTTTAATGACCTGGAAACGTAAAGCAGAGAAGAGTTATAATCAGAAAGTCAGCAAACAATCTCAACAGAACAGTTCAAGGAAACACTGATCAAATACTGCCACACAGGTGGCAAAAATAATTTTAGTTTCAGATTAGAAGGATTTCAAGCCAGAAACAAAACGTCCACTTTAAGATAGTGGACTACAGCAGAACACTCAAAATCAAGGCTTAAAATATAAATGTGGGGACTTCCCTGGTGGGGCAGTGGTTAAGAATCGCCTGCCAATGTAGGGGACATGGGTTCGAGCCCTGGTCTGGGAAGATCCCACATGCCACAGAGCAATTAAGCCTGTGCGCCACAACTACTGAGCCTGTACTCTACAGCCCGTGAGCCACAACGACTGAGCCCGTGTGCTGCAACTGCTGAAGCCCACGGGCCTAGAGCCCGTGCTCTGCAACAAGAGAAGCCACCGCAATGAGAAGCCCGCACACCGCAACAAAGAGTAGCCCCTGCTCGCCGCAACTAGAGGAACCCCGCGCGCAGCAAGGAAGACCCAACGCAGCCAAAAATAATAAATAAATATATTTTTAAAAAACCATACGTGTGTGTGTGTGTGTGTGTGTGTGTGTGTGCGCAGGAGAGTTCTACAGGTTTTGTCACTGAGACAGACCTGGGTTCAAATACCAATCACACCACTTACTGGCTCTGTGACCCTGGGAATGTTTCTTGAAATTGAAATGACATTGAAATCACTCTACCTCCCTCAAGGAGTTAAGGTGAGGATGGAATTAGATTAGGAAGTAAAGCATTAAGGGCAGCTCCTACGAGGGCTGAAGTGCTCAGTAAATGCTGGCTTTTATTAGGGTTTTACTTGCTACTGTTAATTATTTCAGGGGGGTAACTGGAAGTCTACTAGAGTGTAACAACTGCCCTTAAAGTACTCTGCATGAAGTCACACCTTCTCTTAGCATACAGATGAGAAGGAGCCTCAGGAAAACAGAGGTGCACTCAGGTCACCCAGGTCCTGTGGACTCTGAGATGAGTAATCCCCCCATTACTGCGCCCTCTCCCACACAGATGCCCCAAAGCCCAACAGCTCCCTTTGCCTCAGGACAGGCTCATCCCAGAGGAAGGCTTTCATAACCAGCAAACACCAGCCAATGGCTGGGGCCTGCCACCTGTCAGGCGCCTCAGGAAGGCCCCTGGCGGTCCTCCTGACCTTCTCTATGAGGTGCACTGCCAGAGTATGACTGCTACCCTCCTCACAGTGGCTGCTGGGCTCTACAGAAGTCAGCACCAAGGGCCACACCTGGCAGTCAACTCTCAGGCGTTGTCAGCAATTAGATTTCAGCAAATGGAGAGAGACCCAGATGAATTTAAACTTAAAAAAATATATAAATTAAATACACAATTTAAATGCCAGTTAAGGGATTTCAACCAGAGTCAAAGCAAACAGGCTTGGCTTCTACATCAGACCCTTTATATGAGCCTAGGCAAGTCAAATCAACCCTCTGTGCCTCACCTTTCTTATATGAAATTGGGATGATGACATTTGACACATCCTCCCTCTTTTAAGAGGGCTATATGGTGTAATGAGCTAGTGTCTGTGCAGGATGAAAAGCTCTATATAAATGAAGAGAATCATTATCATTCATGTTTTTAATGTGATCACAGCTTGGGGTATGGGGCTACGTTATGGCACTAAGGGAAGTAAATGAGTGGAAACAGAAAAAAGCACCATAAAGATGGGGTTGAGGAATGGGATGAGATGGGCCAGAAACTGCTCTGCAGGCATCACAAATCAAACAGCAATAGGAGAATTATTCAAGAGCAGGTATAAAACCACCTCCATCAGAACCGTATAGATTGAGCTAGGACAAGGGCTGCTAATTATGGAGTTCAAAAAAATAATCTGTTGGTTTAAAGGAGTCAATACTATAGTTTTTGTTTTTTTTTTTAACAGGAGGGATGCATATTTACTCATTCGTTCAACAAATAGCAATGTGCTACATATATTCTGTTCCAACACAGGGTCTGAAAAAATATACATATACACACATAAATTGAGCCCAGCCCCAAGGAAAGAAGAGCCACTCCACTTATGGTTCATTGTGGTGCTTACCACCAGCAACACATACATGAATGCTCAAGTTAAAGAATAAAAGTTGCATAAAGAAGAGCACTTTTGGAAAACACTTTCTAGAAAATGTTAACACTTGCCAAGCATTAACTGTTAACAATCAAGGTGCCATTATTTCCAAAGACACAGATGGACATTATAAGATGAATGCAGTTGAAAACAGAGTTTGAAGTAAATCTACAAAATTTGTCTGTATCTTCGAAACACATTATGTGCATGATATGGTAACCAAAAAAGTAATTAGTCCCTAAGTACTGAAATGCTGAAAATTCCATTCCACTTCCTTGCTCTTTTTGTATAAGGAGAAATGCTGTTTCTTCTAATTCCCTGTGCCCCTCCCTTTCATTCCTTAACTTCTTCAAAAACAGCCTTAGGGGTTGGCAGTAAATTGGAAGAAACTAAGAAGCAATGTTAGTGGAACAGATAATTCCTATTGCAAGATGGGTCAGAGTCGTCCTTGAAAGACAACTGTAAGAAAACGTAGTCACCCTTAAACTAGATGCTAATGCTTATGTTGTGGGGGGAGGGGACACGGGAGGGGAAGGGGCCTGGAGGAGAAGGCAGCAGTGGAGAAAAAGACCCCACCGCGTGCCCAGGGAGCCCGGGCCAGTCTCCGGAGGCCTGCCTGGATCCACAGCCCCACGCTTCGCGCATGGCAGTAACTCCGCAGCCTCAGCACAAATGCTACTTTAATAGCAGCTGCTCCTCAGATCCTGTAACGAGCCCCCTATTAATGGCAAGTTGCCACATTTCAGGTGCAAATTATCTACAGTGACTCCACCTCCCTGGTACCTAAGACTCCAAGCAAGCAAGCAGAAGCAGCCCAAACAGGATCGCTGGCAGCCCTCCCTGGCCACTTTCCTCCACCTCCCAGGTTTGAGGTCGGGAGGTTCAAGGCTACTGGAAGCTGCTTTTTAATTTTTTTTTCAACACCTTTATTGGAGTATAATTGCTTTACAATGGTGTGCTAGTTTCTGCTGTATAGCAAAGTGAATCAGCTTTACATATACATATATCCCCATATCCCCTCCCTCTTGCGTCTCCCTCCCCCCTACCCTCCCTATCCCACGCCTCTAGGTGGTCACAAAGCACCGAGCTGATCTCCCTGTGCTATGCGGCTGCTTCCCACTAGCTGCTTTAATAGGTCTGATTATAACACACGGGAGCTGTGCCTCCCCTGGTGACAATATCAAGGCCCTGTTACCTGGGGCTGAATTCACCCCGGGAACAGTGGTCAGGGCATATTACAGCGGCTCCTGTGGGAAACCACGCTTCTAATAGAATTCCACATCCAGCCTAGACAAACTGACCTGGACAAGACAATATGAACATGGGTGGCTCTCCCCTCCGTGGTCTCATCAAGCTAGTGGTCTTTAGTGCTGCCTTCCCAGTCTGATGCCTCTCTCTACACTACCTATCAGCTATGGCACAAACAAGTAAGCGACATTCCACAAAGTTAACAGCCCTCCTGGATATCACTGGTCAGAACGCAGGGCTGCAAAGAAACAAAGCACAGGGGCCTTCCTAGATATTAGGTGCTGTTTCTTCCTTTGGCTCTGAAAGGAGAGTCTGGCCAGAGAAACCCAAGCACAAGGACAACCCTCCACCCTGCCACTAAAATCTATCCAGTGCAATCCCCAGTGGCAGGGAGGATGTGACTCACAGAAGCAGGGCTGAGGGCTGGCAGGGCAAAAGCACGTACGCACAAGCAGACACCCACTGACCTCCACAAGTTTCATCAGGGGCACTGGGTTGAAGAAATGGAGCCCGGCAAATCGGTCCTGTCTGGTGGTGGCATTGGCTATGCTTGTGATCTGCAAAGAGGAAGTGTTGCTGGCAAAGATTGTGTGTCTGTGGAGAGAAAGACAGTAGAGTATTGAAATGAGTCCCATCTTTGGACAGTCAGGACTCCTCTGAGGTGCAACACACAAGGTGACTGCTTACTGCCCAGGTCCTGTCCTTTCCTGACCCTAGAGGAAATCAGGGAAAAGACACAGCTTCACACAAGAGGCTGAAATCAGTGACCTGTTTCATTTAAATTTTGAAATTTTAAATTCAGAAGTTACCTGTTCCAAAAGCCTACATAGTCTTTACCAAACCTTCCTTAATTTTAGGGAGCAAAATTTCTCCTGGCTACTTGCATTATTTAATTCACACAGTATGTGAGAAACAAAAGGAGGCAACAACGTCAGTCACAAGATGAAACTCCAAGTGAACAAAGACTAAGGAAAAACAGGATGCATCACAGACACTCAAAATAAGCAAAAAACTGTGAAGAAACACCTGAATCCTTAACAAGAAACATCTGACATAAACATGAACTACAATCTTTTCCCCTCAAGTGAAAAGCTTTACTTTTCCATTGACTGGGAATTCAAATGAAAACAGAAAAAAACCAACATGGTCCAAAAGAAGTTTTAAGGTTATACTAGTAGACTTGGGGAAGGAAGGATACACGTATACACATGATAAATGTAGTTCAAGGCATTCTTATTATTATAAAATCTCCTTAAAAAAGCAGTACCATCTTCTTTTGAGTATATAAAATATTAAATTATTAATTTAAAAAATCCATACTGACTTAAACCCAATTTAATTTTTTAAGACCTCAGTGAAGTGGGGTGCCAAAGGCAGGACAGGCAAATATTTAAAGAGACAGGCAAGACTTACAAGCTTTCCTACAGCACCACCTCGTGGATAAATGTACACAAAATGGCCTAATGCTAACTACAACCACAAGAGCCTGGTCATAGCGCAGGAAGGGGAGTGGTTCCTTACGACCAGATTGGGGGGTTCCTGCTTGCTCAAAAGGCAATACTACAATCTGCCTGAAATCAGGGGCAAGTGGGAAGGAGAAGGGAAGGGAGAAGAAACTAGTAATTTGGGAAGAGGAGAGAAGAGTGAGGTGAAAGCAGCTGGTGTGCTAGGTGGTGGCTACCAGAGGCTGAAGGAGGACCCTTCGTGTGCTCAGCCCAAGAAAGCACTTCACTTTTTTTTTTAAATTTTTGTTGGGGTATAGTTGATTTACAATATTGTGTTAGTTTCAGGTGCACAGCAAAGTAAATCAGTCATATATATATGTATACCCACTCTTTTTTAGATTCTTTTCCCATATAGGCCATTACAGAGGATTGAGTAGAGTTCCCAGTGCTACACAGTAGGTCCTTATTAGTTTTCTATTTTATATATAGCAGTGTGTATGTGTCAGTCCCAATCTTCCAATTTATCCCTCCTTGCCCCTTACTCCCCCACCCCATAAGTGTATTTTCGACATCTGTAACTCTATTTCTGTTTTGTAGATAAGTTCATTTGTAGCCTTTTTTTAGATTCTACATATAAGTGATATCATATTTGTCTTTCTCTGACTTCACGCAGTATGACAATCTCTAGGTCCATCCATGTTGTTGCAAATGGCATTATTTCATCCTTTTTTATGGCTGACTAATATTCCATTGTATATATGAACCACATCTTCTTTATCCATTCCTCTGTTGATGGGCATTCAGGTTGCTTCCATGTGTTGGCTATTGTGAATAGTGCTGCAATGAACACTGGGGTGCATGTACCTTTTTGAATTAAGGTTTTCTCTGGATATATGGCCAGGAGTGGGATTGCTGGATCATATGGTAGCTCTATTTTTAGTTTTTTAAGGAACCTCCATACTGTTCTCCATAGTGGCTGTACCAGTGTACATTCCCACCAACAATGTAGGAGGGTTCCCTTTTCCCCACACCCTCTTGAGCATTTATTGTTTGTGGATTTTTTTGACAATGGTCATTCTGACCCGTGTGCGGTGATACCTCATTGTAGTTTTGATGTGCAATTCTCTAATAATTAGTGATGTTGAGCATCTTTTCATGCACTTTTTAACCATCTGTATGTCTTCTCTGGAGAAATGTCTACTTAGATCTTCCACCCATTTTTTGACTGGGTTGGTATTTTTTTGATACTGAGCTGAATGAGCTGTTTGTATATTTTGGAGATTAATCCCTTGTCGGTTGCTTCATTTGCAAATATTTTTTCCCATTCTGAGGGTTGTCTTTTCATTTTGTTTACAGTTTCCTTTGCTGTGTAAAAGCTTTTAAGTTTCATCAGGTCCCATTTGTTTATTTTCGTTTTAATTTTCATTACTCTAGTAGGTGGACTGAAAAAGATCTTGCTGTGATTTATAGATCAATGGAACAGGATAGAAAGTCCAGAGATAAACTCATGTATCTGTGGTCACATAATCTATGACAAAGGATGCAAGAATATACAACGGAGAAAAGACAGTCTCTTTAATAACTGGTGCTGGGAAAACTGGACAGCTACATGTAAAAGAATGAAATTAGACCACACCCCAGCAATCCCACTACTGGGCATATATATACCCAGAGAAAACCATAATTCAAAAAGACACATGCACCCCAATGTTCACTGCAGCACTATTTACAACAGCCAAGTCATGGAAGCAACCTAAATGCCCATCGACAGACAAATGGATAAAGAAGATGTGGTACATACAATGGAATATTACTCAGCCGTAAAAAGGAATGAAACTGGGTCATCTGTAGAGACGCGGATGGACCTAGAGACTGTCACACAGAGTGAAGTAAGTCAGAAAGAGAAAAACAAATATCGTGTATTAACACATATATGTGGAATCTAGAAAAATGGTACAGATGAACCGGTTTGCAAGGCAGAAATAGAGACACAGATGTACAGAACAAATGTATGGACACCAAGGGGGGAAAGTGGTGGGGGTGGTGGGGTGGTGGTGGTGGTGTGATGAATTGGGAGATTGGGATTGACATGTACACACTGATGTGTATAAAATGGATGACTAATAAGAACCTGCTGTATAAAAATAAATAAAATTAAAAAAAGAAAATTATAAAGAAAATCAATATAAAGCAAGATGCTATTAAAAAAATAGATAAGAAGCTGCTGTATAAAAAAAAACCACAAAAAAAATAAAGCAGATTCTCAATCTAGTCCATTAAAAAATAAATAAAAGCACACAAAAATGACTGCAAAAAAACCCCCAAAACAATGAAATTAGAATACACCCTAACACCATACACAAAAATAAACTCAAAATGGATTAAAGACCTAAATGTAAGACTGGACACTATAAAACTCTTAGAGGAAAGCACAGGCAGAACACTCTCTGACATAAACAGCATTTCACTTTTACAGCACAAGAACACTGACCTTTCTCAAACAACTTCTAAATTGGCCAACTTAAAGGCCAGCTGGAGGGGCTTGTCGTTTAAAAAAAAAAGACTTTTTTTAAGGTTTAAAATTCTAGTTTTCAAAGTTTCTTGCTTTTTGGTCTGGGGAAAATAATATAAATTATCCTGTCACACAATATAAACCATCCCCCATCACAGAAGGCCAGGAGACCCTCTGCAGTAACAAGGAGTGGCTGACATGCCCTGAAGCACAGCAGCAGGGTCTCCACAACCCAAGGCTGTGCTAGCAGGGGTTCCACACCACCCTTAAGAAAAGAAAGGGCTATCTCAAAGGTGAGGGTTACACACTCATCTTTGATGAGTGTGGCATCTTTTTATAGGACATTTGAAGGGCAACTCATCTGCAAAAAGGGGAAACAAAGGCACACTGACTGGAGAGCACGTTTCGTCAAACAATGAAGTTACAGTCGGCCCTCAGGATCCACAGGTTCCGCCAACCCGGATCAAAAATATTCCAAAAAAAAAATTCCAAAAAGCAAAACTTGGACTTGCTTGTGATTTATATAGCATTTACATTGATGTGGACCATTTTTAAAAAAGTCTTTACTGAATTTATTACAATACTGCTTCTGCTGTTCATGTGTTTTGGTTTTTTTTGGTCCGCGAGGCATGTGGGATCTTAGCTCCCCGACCAGGGATCGAACCTGCACCCCCTGCACTGGAAGGCAAAGTCTTAACCACTGGACTGCCAGGGAAGTCTACATAGCATTTACATTGTATCAGATATTATAAATAATCTAGAGATGATTTAAAGTATATGGGGGATTGCGTAGATTACATGCAAATACTACACCACTTTATGTAAGGGACTCGAGCATCCTCAGATTTTCGTATTCCCAGGGGGTCCTGGAACCAACCCCGACAGATACAGAAAGAAGACTGTACATCAGGGCCCAGTGCCGAGTGTCTCCAACCCAGGACATTCCCAGCACACATATTACCAGAAGGAGAAAGATGTCTCCTGCCGACAGACCTCCACCGCCACCTCTCCCAATCGGTCAGGTTGGCTCTGCTACTAAGAGTGTCTCACACTGCCTTCCTTCAACACAAACACGATGTATGTACATATTATCTTCCACAAAAAAGCACACTCTCACATTTTCCTTGAAACACTTGACTCTCTAGGACCATCTTTTGTTTTTCCCTTTCTGATATTCATGTACCAAAAAACTTTCCTCTTAAATGCACTAACAGAAAATCAACAGCACAAGCATGATGGTCACTGGCAACACCCCCAGGTGTGAAGAAGACTAGAGGGGGTGGTGGACTGTGGTGGAGGAGAGCCCATGCTTTGTCGAAAGCGGGGAGCCAGGACTCAGCTGGGGTGGGCCATGGGCCCTAAGGAAGCTTTTCATCTGCATGTCTTATACTGCAGCTAGGGAATTTGTGCTCTCTTCCAGGATGCAACTGTTTTATCAGGGCTTCCAAGTGGATCTTTATCACTAGAATACATTTTCGTCTCCCATTATAAGGATCTAACTGCAAAACTAAGCAGTAAAGTATCTCAATCAAGCTGTTTCATCAATTAAAAAAAAACACAACAACAACAATTCAGCAAACATTCAATAAAGGCGGTGATCTAAAATGAAGACGAGAGTGTGGAGAAGGATGGCTGGGGCCAGAAGCAAAGTCACATCTACGGCGTGCCTACTACGGGTCCTGTCACGTGTCACATCTGTTTTATTACATAAACTTAGGTGAAAGAGGCTAGTATAGTGCCTGACATACAGAAGCTCTCCGGAAATGTGAGCTGAGTTACACGAGTTTCCCAAACAACCCTGTGCAATAGGTACCACTACCCCTATTTCACGGACAGGGCAACTAGTCTTAGAGTTAGAACTGGGAAGGTCTTGGAAATTATTTACCCCTAACTCCTGAACTCAAATTACAGACAATAAAACTGAGGGCCAGAAGGGGTTCATGACTGTCCAAGGTCAGAGAGGGAAGTGGGGGGGGCCTGGCACCAGGCCCCAGGCCACCTGACTTTCCCCTAACAGTCCTTCCCTTACTCAACGCTGACAAAAGAGGGCAGTCAGACCCGTCACTGTCACGAGGGAATGACCAACATTCCAATAAAGACCAAACTGCTTGACAATACTCCCTTTTCTGGGGGTGGGTGTTTTACTGACTCAGAGGGCTCCCCGCTGACTTGGGAGTCAACGCCCCTACCAAGACAGCCTTCTGTTTCTGTAGATGGTACTGCAGCCCCTAAATGCCCATGTAAAGCACATGAGCATGCTGGTCAGCAGAGTGACACACAGGTGACAGAAAGACAGGCCTCTTCTCTTTGTCAGGACAGGGTCTCTCCGGCCACCAGACCATAGAGCTCTAAGGGCTGACAACCCAGCAGCCTGGTATGCAAGTGTTTCTCTTTAGCCGGTGCTCACTGGTGGCTGCCTAAGAATTACTGTTGTCATATAATCTTATTTGACTTTGAGTCCCAACCAAGAAGGGTGAAGCGTGGCCAGGCAAACCACAAGAAGAGCATGAATGAATACATCAGGTGTCAGTATCACCAAGAGCCACACGCAGAACTAGAGCTGCACATGTGCACAGCTTGCTGACACTGCACAGACAGTCCTGAGCCCGGCGGCCCTGTGCCTGACCTGCATGAGGCTGGCTCTCCTCTCCCACCCTTTGCCAGGAAGCTGGGTAAGAACTCAGTGCTCCTTAAAGGCTCCCAAGAGTGTTGTGATTTAACCCACAGAAAGCTCAAAGCAGGAGGGTCCTAGAAAACTGTGTAGACAGAGAAGCATTCCCTTCAATTACATCATTCTGTTGGTTCCACCCAAAAGAGGGGACACACCAAACTGCTCTGAGGTTGCTCAGCAGACATTTAAGGACATGTCCGAGTGCCTCCATCCTCTGGCCTGGGAGGGCCCAAGACAAAGACGCTGCAAGAGATGAAGGCCTGTCCCTGGATGGGCCCTCCATTTCACATGGGAAATTCCACCCTAATTTGGGGACAAGGATCAGATCAGGGCAGCCCAAGCCTCGGGAAGCAAACTGGGGGTGGAGGATGGAGAACAAAGGAAACAGTGTCAGCTCTTCTGGAAACAGCTGTAGGGTAATAAAAAGTCTTAGTGTCAGAAGACTCCTTTCCAGGAGAAAAGCCCAAGCGCCCAGGAGGAAGCCCCCAGACCCTACAAGATCTCCCAGAGATCACGTACTCGGAAGCAAACTTGTCCAGCCTCTTGAAGAGCTCGCTCTTCACGCTCAGATTCTCTACGATGGCCTCCACCACCAGGTCTGTGCTGTGGACCACGGATGCTGCGTCCATGCTGGTCAATATGCTGCTCAGGGTCTTCTCCATGAACTCATCGCCAGCCTAATGCAGTGGAGTAAGAAGAGAACAGTCACTGGGCTCACTAGAAAATGGTGTGTGACTTGCTGCTAAGGCGAGAGGAGAGAGGAGGGCGAGGATACCCCAGACACAACCTGAATGTGTCCTGAAATTCTGAGAAATAAAACTCCCTACGTTTCTTCTTAGGGCAGACAGCATCTCAATATACTTCTGGACATCAGGGCAAGAATCAGCCTGTGCACAATCCCAACTGCTGGTCAGCACACTGTCGTGTGTCAGTCATAATCTTTGAAGCTCTTAGTCAGCTCTGCTCCAGTCACTAAACTGTTTGTTCACAGCACCTGTGTTGGCCTGTTCTATCTGTTCTGAGTGAACAGCCAGCCAGCCATGTACTGTTCCATGACGGGCTTCTTGGAAGCCTGTAATTTGTCTTCCGGAAAAGGGTAAAGGCTGAGCTCAGCCCCATCCATGAGTCTGAGGGGCGGTGCTGACTATATCCCTCTAGTAGGCGGCAGGGAAGAGCCCAGTAAGGGCAGGAGCGAGGAGTAAGAAAGCTGAACTCAGCAGTCGCTCGTCAAATAATGATCGCCCATCATGTGCCGGCAACGGGTGGTTCAGAAGCACGCCAGACACAGTCTCTGCTCTAAAAGAGCTCACGGTCCTGTCTTTTCCTCATTTGTGCCTCCAGGTTTCCACAGAGACCTCAGTCAGGGCAGAAGCAGACAGTGCCCCTATCAGCTGCCATTTTACTTCAAAATGTCATTTGCCCGTGAGGATTCAAAATGGTCACAATCAGCTAAAGGCATCCAAAGTCATCAGAAAATAAACAACTCTCAGAGCCGTTCAACAGAAATGTAACGCAAGACGACAGGTGATTTAAAATGTCTACTGGTTGCATTTTAACAAGCGAAAAGAAACAGGTAAAATTAATTTTATTTAACCCCAATATTTCTCATGGACTATTTAGTGATTACGTTATTATACTGGCCTAAAGTTAGGCCTATTATACTGGCCTAAGGTTTCAATTCAAACAAATTGAAAAAGTAAGCAAAGGCGAGAGCACCCTCACAAATGTGAAGTGGTCAGAGGACTGGTCTTGAGGACATGGACGACAAGAAATTACCTTGGGGTTTTCTGCAAACTTCTTCTTGGCCACTTTCCGAAGGCTTTCCTCAATTCCCTTTCTAGATTTTGCCAGGATGTCCTCTGTTTGGTCCACCAACACTACTGTGTGGCCAGTTGCTGCAGCAACCTGGAGCAAAAAAAAAAAAAAAGCAAGAAAACATAAAAGTTAAAAAAAAAAAAAAACCAGTAGATGGGAATTCCCTGGTGGTCCAGTGGTTAGGACTCAGCGCTTTCACCACTGGGGTTCAATCCCTGGTTGGGGAACTAAGATCCTGCAAGCCGTGTGGCGTGGCTCAAAACAAAAACAAAGAAACAGTAAAGTTTCATATTCTACATGAACTCTAACACCATTCTACTCAAAATACCGAATAAACATAATAAGCCAACAGTAATTAAATACACACTTCTTACTTCTTCCCAGGCACTGCTCTAAACCCTTAACACGATGACAATTCTCCAAACAACCTTACAAGGTTAAGAAATGTGCCCATGGTCACACAATAGGTAGGCCGCAGAGCTGGGATCTGAATCAAGGTTCCGAAGGCCACACTGTAACCACTACCCCGGGCTGCGCTGTCCAACACAGAAGCCACTAGCCACACAGGACTACACACAGTTAATTTAAATTAACTGAAATTAAGTAAAATTAAAAACTCAGCTCCTCAGTTGCACCAGTCCTATCCCAAGTGTTCAACAGCCCATTCACAGAGCACCTACTCCCTCCCCAACCACCTTGCTTCCTTAGAGCTGGCCCAGCTTGTGCAGATTGACCCGTGGCTCATCTCTGCTGCAGTCCTTAAGTCAGCAATGGGTAAGACTTTAACAATGGTGGCAAAAAGACTCATGTCCCCAAGGGCTAATTAGTGATAAGACTCCCAGGAAACTAGGTCTTGTCATCAACCAATTTAAAAGGAAAATTCCCCTCCCGTCCCCTTGCCCATCTTGGTTAAATCCTGAGGATACGTTTAGTGAAGCTGCCCCAAGTTCACATGGAGCCAGCCTAGTTTAGCCACAATCAATGACAAGTCAAGCCCTACCTACTTCATCACAGTTTGCCAACAGCTTTGGCAAAAACTGTGGAAAAGGTAGATACATTTTTTATTTCATATTACAGGTAGGTGTTATACTCAGTTCAAGCCATAAGTAATAGGACACATATAGCCTAAAACAAACATCAATGATGCAAGATAACAGCACAACTGAGATGCCTCTCAGGGTCTGGAGAGACCCCACAGAACCACTGGCTTTGGAACGTCTGTGGACCAGTGGTACGTAAAAGAGGGGCAGGTTAGCAGAAACAAACCTGCCCAGAGATGACAGTAAAGAGTAGTTCTAAACCACCATCATGATGTGATTCTGGAAACCAGGCAACTAAAAACTCAAAGTTGAAAACCAAAGAGGAAAAGAAAGAAACAGAAGAGAAAAACGCAAGGAAAAAAGGTTCATATCCCAAAGAAAGATTTCCAAGGAACACTTCTAAAAACGATAAGACAGGTTTTAGATGGAAGTTAATTAACAACAGCGTCTCCCCGAGAACGCTGCACTTAGGGCTGCGAGTCTGAGCCTGCGGGGCCTGTAGGCCGCATAAGCACCGCCAGCAACCCAGAGACTGGAACCGAGAAAAGGAAACACTGCCAGGACCGGAAGGCCTGACAACCACAGCAGGGCAATGGGGGTAACGGAATGAGTTATCTTGATAAAAAAACAGAGGAAAGAAGCAAACTTGCCCTGTCGGCACAAACACAGGCTGCAGGCAGCAGCAGGTCAAAGTAAAGTAACACCCCGAAAGCTAAACACACATCAGTCCAGACCAGGTTTCTCCCTAAGTAACAAAAGACCAAGGCCCATCTTGCCAACACCTCAAATCACTGGACACAAATCTGAACCTCCAATTCAGTAAATTCAAACTGAAAAAGCAAGAGCAAGTTTAGAAACTGTGCAGGAAAGACCACACTGTGAGACTGTTTTCTTTAGAAAGGCTCTTGGCTGGTGTCTGGAAACATACATTTGGAGAGGGTTCCTGCTCGCGGTATCTAAACTGTGCAATATGGTTTACACTCACAACTGCTTTCCTTCTGAGAGTCTGAAATTCTGGTGCTTGCCAGGAAGAGGGTGCCTATGTGACCAGCCCCAGTAAAAATCCTGGGCTCTGGGTCTCTAGTGAGCATCCCTAGTAGACAACATTTCACATGTGCTGTCACAACGTGCTGCTAGAGGAATCAAGTGTGTCCTGTCTGAGTTCACTGGGAGACGACTTGAGAAGCTGGCACCTGATTTCCTCTAGACTGTGTCCCACACGCCTTTTCCCTTTGCTGGTTGTTCTATACCCTTTTCCTGTAATAAGTTATAGCCATCATGGTGATGACTCTATGCTAGTCCTGTAAGTAAATCACCAAACCTGAAGAAGCAGGGGGAATTTGGTGAGGAACGCTGACACATCAAACTAAGAAAATAAATCTCAAATTCCAGATGCAGCTGGTGATGAAACTGAACTGCTTTGAGGCAGGCAGCACTGGGGGGCAACAGCTGAAGGGAGGTGTGATGACCACTGGTCGGGCACCTCGTCTGCAAGGTGGGGCAAGCAGAGGTGCTGGCTTGGGGACCTTCCCTTTTTGTCTTGGTTCCTCTGTCTGACAGTCCGTCTGGAATAACACAAGTGGTTTTCACCTTGCTCCTCTTAACCTCTGACCTAGGTCATCCTTTCAATAGGCCAGACAGGATTCCTCAGGTTCCGCCTTTTGCCCAGGTCCCAATCCACTCTCCCGCACTTCACCTCCAGCATCACTCGGGCTTTTTTGCTCCTCAAGGGGTTGGGGAGGAAAATTCAAGTACATTTGGAACAAGACAGTGCCAAAGCTGAAGGGAATAGAGACAAAGAAAGACATCAAGGGACTTCGCTAGTGGTTCAGTGGTTAGGACTCCGTGCTTCCACTGCAGGGGACACTGGTTTGATCCCTGGTCGGGGAACTAACATCCCGGAAGCTGCAACTGGCGACCAAAAAAAAAAAAAAGACAGCAAAGGCAGTGTCTTTCTGCTTTAAAACTTTATAATCCCACTGAGAAAACATGAAGGAAAAAAAAACACTCAACAATACAAAGCTCCATATGTGGGATGTCAAAGAAAATAAAAACCACATGGTGAAGAATTCTGTCAGGCAACACATCTCAGAAAGCTGGGTAAGAAGAGTACACCTGGAATGCGCCATCTTCCCAAGGAACAAGGTATTAACCTTAAAGAGGTGGAGCAGAATAAGTGAAGGAGGCGGTATCATGCCATCCCTCTAGAAAGCCTCCTTCAGAGTTATTATAATCGTGTTTGTGACAGTCACAGGGCATTTTTGGTTATGTGGCAGATAAGCCATAACGTTATCCTTATGATTACTTTTTTTAAGTTGCAAGCAGAACCAAACCTAGAGAGGAAGCAACCCTCAAAAGTTCAAGTGAACGAAGAGAGACTTACAAAAACACTAAAATTCAACTGGGAAAAACCCTGGCCAAAAAGCATTTTCAGCCTAAATGCTGACTTTCCACTCCTATCCAAAGTCCTCTGATAAACACCGCCAGCTGCCCACCCACACTCCCCCCCCCCCCCCGCCCCAGTCCCCCACCCCGGCCATAAGGAGACACTGGGCAATTCAGTCATTGCCTTGCTCATCCTGGTGTCTAAATGAGCACACTAGAGATGATACAGTATGTAGACAGCAGCCAAAACCAGCTATTAAATCAAGGCTCTCTAGGCAATGTTCCAGAAGAGCAAAGTGCATGTGTCAAATGACCCATGTCAAAGTTACTGAGGGTGTAAAATTTTTGTTTACTTTCTCATCTCAACCAGAAGATACAGGATGTGCAAGGAGGGGCCGAACCTCAGAGAGAAAGAAGACAGACAGATCTTCCCAGTGTCACTGATCACATCCTCCTCTGCAAAACTTCCCTCAGCCCCACCGTGCCTCAATGGTCTGAAAGAGGCTGCTCTTGTAGAAACTTTGTTCAATTTTTTTCTCTACCTCAACTGACTGCAGAATTTTCTACAATTTTGGGCTCTCCAAAATGCCTAAACTGGTATTTCTGGTGTAGTAAGAAAGCAACAATTGTATAATCTAAATGGTTATCCCTTTAACAATTTCTACTTCAGCTTTTCTTACCTTGGCTAACTCATAAAGCTTCAAGAAAATACGAAGGAAATCTTATGGTAGAGTCATTCCACAAATATACTTAGAGAAGGACATTCTGGTTTAAACCCAAAGTGGATATGGTTAGTGGGGAGTTCCCTGGTGGTCCAGTGGTTAGGACTTAACACTTTCACTACCGTAGCCTGGGTTCAATCCCTGGTCAGGAAACTAAGATCCCGCAAGCTGTGCGGCACAGCCAAACAAACAAACAAACAAAAAACCCAAAGTGGATTTGGTTCGGACTGAGTAGAGAAAATACGAGTGAAAAAAGAGAAATTTACATTCTTGAAATATTTTCCATCTCATGGTGGAGCTCTTGGTTGCATAGCAGTAAACTGCCGTCACAGCACAGCTTCAAATGATTTCAAAGAAAGCAGTTATTTTCATCCTACCCACTTGTAGAGAGTAACCCAACCTAATGCTAAAGTTCCTTGCAATCATTTCTTGCAGACATACCCAAGAGACATAATGTTGGCAGTATCTTGAGGGCAACTTCCTGTCCTATTCATCTTTGCAAACCCCAGTGCCTGGTCTGTGGTGGGCACTCAATGTATATTTGTTGAATAAGTAAATGATCAAACTACATCTAGCCCACTGCCTGGTATGTATTACATGCCTGATAACATTTCCACAGGATGAGTCTAATGTTCTTTGATTCTATTCATCTACTCCAAGTGGGGCTGATATTCCTCTCCTACTCTGTGTGTCTAAACGGGCTACCACTGGGATAGAGTCAGGATGCAGGCAGCCTGTCCCTTGCCCCCCTGCAATCCATGTCCAACCTGAAAGCTGCATGACTCTCATCCCAGGCTGGCTCAGTAAGCTGATGCAACCTTAGGCATGGCCAGCAGTCAGATCTTCATTCATGGCTTCAGCTACACGCGGGTTTGAAGGCAAAAACCAGAAAAAACGGAACAGGAAGTGCTGTGTTTTTCTTGGAAGCCAAGTAACTGCACTGGGGTATACAAACAATCTGGACAGTGGGGAAGCTGTCAAATAGTTTGGATGAAAAAAATGCAGATTATTAGGAAACGCTTTCCACCAAATGACCAGGGGTCACAGACGAGAACTTTGGCCTCTCAGAGGTGAGCACTTTTGCTCCCCCGCGCCAACACCCGCACTCCCCTGGGGTGGAGGGCAAGCACCATTTAGAGTCCCGTGCTGAGCACGGCTCTACGTGCGTTCCCTTTACTACTACTGCCTCCTCGTGGCTCAACCCCGTGTCGCGGCTGCTCCAGGCCCTGGGACAAGGTGAGGAACAAAACAAATCCCCTGCTCTCAGAGAGCTTTCACTGCTCATAAATTACCCCGTTTGGTCTGCACAACAGCCTTTGGGGGAGGCACTGTAACAGTAAGCAAAGTCTGGATGTGATGGGGCTTTGACGCTAGGGCCGCCTGTATCCAAGCTCACGTGCTGGCTGTTCCTGACCCCGAAAGGCATGGCTGGGTTTGAGGGGAACAGTCTGAGACAGCTCTGAGCTGGGCAAGGGCCAGACTCTGGAGCCCGTCTGCCAACTGTGAGACAGAAAAATTCCTTAACTCCCAGAGGCTGTCTCCTCACCCATAAAAATGGGCAGCAGAGCTGTTGAGAGGATTAAAAGAGTTAATATACACTAGGGACTGTGCCTAGCATATCACAACAGCTTAACGATTTTACTCTAGGCAGGCCCCTTCCTCCTTCTGCAAGGGTCCAAGGCCTAATGCTGGATCCAGGTACAGACTCCAAAGGTAAATTACTTTATTTTGCTTTTAAAATTACATCTTCTGATCTCACGACTTGTTCCCTTTTTGGTTTTCATTTTCAGGTTTCCTCTTCTGCGTCCTTCCATTTTTACAAACAGGCTAGGATCTCTCTTCATTTAAAAAGAATGTTTAGGGACTTCCCTGGTGGCACAGTGGTTAGGAATCCGCCTGCCCAATGCAGGGGACACGGGTTCGATCCCTGGTCCGTGAAGATCCCACATGCCGCGGAGCAACTAAGCCCATGTACCACAACTACTGAGCCTGCGCTCTAGAGCCCGCGAGCCACAACTACTGAAGCCCGCATGCCTAAAGCCCGAGCTCCACAAGAGAAACCACTGCAATGAGAAACCTGAGCACCACAACAAAGAGCAGCCCCCGCTCAATGCAACTAGAGAAAACCCGTGAGCAGCAATGAAGACCCAACACAACCAAATTAATTAATTAAAAAAATAAGAATGTTTAAAAAGCAGGAGGGACACCCACAAGCTTCCTTAGCCACCTGAAGCTGGCCTTTGCTTCACCACAGAAGTCTTTCAATTACTGGGGGGGCACAGTGGTATGTGGAGTGCGAGTTCTAGAACTGGACTTCCTAGATTGAAACCCTGGCTTAGCCACTTACTGCATAACTTTGGACAAGTTATACAGCCTCTTTATCTATGATTTCCTGATCTGTGATAAGGAAAACAACAGTGCCCATTTCATAAGACTGTTGTGAAAATTAAAGAAGTTAAAGCGTTTAAAGCGTATAGACCAATGCCAAGCACAAAGAAGGTGCACAATGCTTGTTAGATGTCACTCTCGTCACTACACTTTGCACTCTCACTTTCCCCCTGAGCCATGCAATTCCTAAACCCTAGCGATGAGGCTTCCTCCACCAGTACTGTGGTATGAATGTACAGATAACTTATCAATGGTCTTCTAAGTACTAAAGCCAATGCCTGTTCTTTGGCTCCATATTCTACTTTTCCACAGCCCTACACACTGCCAGCTAAACCATCCTTTTTGAAACTCTCCAATTTCTTACCTCTATTTTTTATCTGTTCCTTTTAGCCATATTAATTCTCTCCATCTTCTCAGCTTTTGAACAAAGGTATCCTTCAAGGTTCTGCTGTCAGTATTCTTTTTCTCTGTCTTTATAGGCTTTCTTTCTGGAATCTTAATCATTCGCATAATTCCAGCTATGTATGAAACCAGCATATTCTGTCCTAAGCTACAGTCAACACCTTGACCCTAAAAACCAATTCTCCTTGACCTTCATTAATACTACCACTATCCTGAGGGTCACAATTTGCTGGACAACACTTTTTTCTTAATCTCAACCCTTAATTACGTCCAAAGAAATTATATCCACTATTCAAGGCCCATTTCAAAAGCTACCCTCTCCATGAAGCCTTTTTCCAAATGAATGTCTTCTTTCCTCTGTTTTGAAACCTTAGACCTAGACTTTTACTGCTGTTATTATGCTGCTTCACACCAAAGTCAGCTGTGTCACGTGGATCTTTGTCTAATGATCTCTGCTCTTGGATCTGAATCCCTTGATAGCAGACACTGATCTGGTCCCTGTGTCCCCTAGCACTCATCACTTGCACACGGTGGTTGTCCGATAAATAACTGCTCAATACCAGGTGCCTAGAGCACAGTGACCTGAGCCCGTGCTCTCCTCCGGCCACACACTTCTCCCTTACGCTGCTTCATGGCTCCACGACCCTGCCCTTAGGTTCCCTCCACCAGAAAGCACCTCTGCCTCACTGTTGCCTGGGGGACTCCAACTCGTCCTTCATGATCCAAGAGAGGCCCTCTCTCCTTTAATGAAAGCTCTCCCAACCTCTAGCAGAGGTGGTCACTCCTTTGTGCCTCTACTGATTTACAGATACAGCAGGTCTTTCCTGCAGGACTCCAAATACAGAAAGAAAATAGAGTGCGGAGCTGGTGAGAGCCACCAGCTACCAATGGCCACTCAGTTATGTAACGGTAGCCAGAACCCCAGGATGTGAATACAACAGAGGAATCAAAAACAAATGGTCATAAAACAAATGGTCATAAACAATTTCATGTTGTAAAAATCTCACAAATTTCAGAATGAAGGTCATAAACCAATAAGTATGTAGGAGAAATTCCAGATGTGAAAGATAAATTAGACATGAAAAAGCTGACCAACACCAACTCCTGATGATGACTCAAAATAATACCTAGAGACCTCTTCAAAAGAGCTGCTGTATCATCCACTTCTTCAGAGTCTGAAGTAGCTGTTACCACAAATCCCAACATAGGGTGGTTCCGGCACACTCCTAACTGCAATCCAACCAAAATTTCCAGTAAATATAAATTTCATATACATATATGTGGTGTAATGTATACATATGCCTTTTTATAACATGTACTTTTTTAATGTTCCTTTTCCCTCACCCTAAGAAGATATATCTTATATGTAATGTTATATCTTAAGTGTCTAAAAGCCATATCTTAAGGTATTTAAACCACTAAAACTTTCATCTGTATCAGGTGACATCCAGATATGATAAGCAGGCGATCTGTGCCTTTATGACAATTAACTGTTCATACTTGTGCTCCTTCCTCTGGACAGTGAGCAGTTCAAGAGCAGCAGCCACGTTACCTTCAACTGCCCCAGTGCCTGGCACAAAGGGACACAATATTCATGAAAAGAAGGCATGAATAACAGCTGTATTTTTTAAAAGCGTCAATTTGTAAATTATCTTAGGAATAAGTTCTCAAGAAATCATGACTGGTTTTGCTACTAGAAACTCTTTATAACAAATTTTACAAACCAAGTTATTTTAGAATTATGAAAAATCACACTCTTAGTTTGAAAAGGATAGGAAGAAAAAAAGAGTTAATAACTGGAGCCTTTAGTCAATTACCAAGTGAAAAAAATGCCACAAAAATGCCTGGTATTTTGTGAGCAGTCCAACCGTTTTCTGGCACTGGTGGAGATGCCAGGCAAAAGGGGAACTGGAGGGCAACCGCCGTGTAATATGACCACCTCTGTAATTTCAAAACTGGATTTATGCTTAATTTCCTCCAGCATGTCAATGTGTCCTGTACCATTTATCAAAGGGGCTGTGGGCACACACAGCCCCTTTGACGGACAGGATGTGTCCGTCCATCCTGTGAGGGACACGTGCGTGAGCCAGGTCAAGGATGACCACAGACATGTGACATAGGTTCATCTTCAGGTTTCTCTTCAACGTATGTTTCTTCTCTATCATAGAAGGGAGAAAGTGAGGCACCTTAATTTCTCAACTACTGCAAGGTCAGAGATTGGCAAAAGTATTTACTGTTCAGCTTTATTAGCTACAGATGATCAAGATCCTCAATTTTTAGAGCAGGAAGATCAGTGTGGTGGCTTTCACACTTTTTAGCCATGAAATCCTTCCTCCTAAGAATGTATACAGAAGAACAATACATAAAGCATGGGTCAGGGAAGAGGGCTTTGGGAACCACCAAGGAGATTCACTGAACTCCTAACCCTAAAGTCTGTCAGAGCATAGTGTAAAAACCTCTGATCTATTCACATCTGTTAGGATGGCTATTATTTAAAAAACAAAAACAAAAACAAAACCATAAAATAAGTGTTAGCAAGGATATGGAGAAATTGGAACCCTTCCACACTGCTGACGGGTAAAACAGTACAGCCACTGTAGAATATGGTATGGCAGTTCCTCAAAAAATTAAAAATAATTACCATATTATCCAGCAATTCCACTTCTGGGTATATACCCAAAAGAACTGAAGCAAGACTTTAACACAGTTACAACTGTAACACAGTTGCAGACCATGTTCATAGAAGCATTATTCACAATAACCAAAAGGTGGAAGCAGCCCAAGTGTCCATCAATGGATGAATGGAAAAACAAAAGGTAGTGTGGACATGCAATGGAATATGATGCCATTAAAAATATTCCAATGCAATATTATTCCCTAAAAAGGAAAGAAATTCTGACACATGCTACAACACAAATGAACCTTTAAGATTTTTAGGTGAAATAAGGCAGTCACAAAAGGACAAATACTGTAGGATTCCTCCTATAGGTAGTATCTAGAACACAGTCAAATTCAGAGACCGAAAAGTAAAGCAATGGCTGCCGGGGGCTGGGGGAAGGGGAGATGGGGAGTTATTACTTAACAGGCATGCACTTAAATGCCACTGAACTGTACATTTTTAAATGGTCAAAATGATGTCTTACTTTTTTTTACTTTATGTATTTTTTACCACACACACACAAAACCTTTAATCCAACACAACACCTTCATTTTACTGAGAAAGAAACATTAACTAAAGCAAAAAAATTATTCACCTAAGATCACATACAGGCACTAAAGTGTTCTATCCAAAACATAATTCTGTAAAAGGCACTTCTGTCTACATTACTAACTCCATTAAACTTTTCAGTGGCTCCCATGACCACAGAATAAAAGTTCTTACACATGGCATGCAAGGCCCTCCAGGAAAGTGACCCACCTCCTCTCCAGACATGCTGTTCACCGTCGCCTGAGACTCTAAGACCACCACAAGGCTCGTAGTTGCCCACACCTGCTACTACTGCCTCTCACCTCCAGGACTTTGTACTGCCCATGCCTCCTCCCCAACTTCCCCTTATTAACTAAGCCTGAGTATCACTTCCAGATACTAAGCATCCCCACCCCAAGATCCTCTTCGTCCCAGGCACAGCATCTGTGTTCCAGTAATACCCCTGCATACCCTTACCATCCACCCACCACGGTGTGTGATGATCACCCGTTTAAGTGCTGTCTCCCCGACTCCTGGATTCTGACTAAATGTCATTCTATCTTTGTCGGCTGAATAGACCCTGCATGGCTGGGGTGGGCCCTCAGGAAATGTTGACTGAATAAATACATCTGCTGGGAAAAGCCAAGATGAGATTAGGTCTCCTGAAGGTCCAAGGCTCTCTTCATAGGGTTGCTTAGGGCCTCCCCTCATAATGTGAAAATAACTATACTGGAGTTCCAGTTCAAGACGGTACAGTAGGAAGATCCTGAACTCACGTCCTCCCATAGACACGCTGAGTCTACAACTACATATGGAACAATTTCCTCTTTAAAAAAACCTAAAGAGGGGCTGAGTGATGACTACACATCAGGCAAAAGAGAAGAAAACCACAAGGTAGGTAGGAGAGGCTGGGATACAATCTCATCATAAACCCCATGCAGGGAGGGACCTTGGAACCTGGAGCTTCTCCCTGAAGAGCAAGGGGCTTGCACCCACATCAGGCATCCCAACTTTTGGGTCATACACTTGAGATGACCCTCCAAAACTTCTGGCTTTGAAAACCAACAAGGTTCATGTCCCAAGACCCACAAGACTCTAGCAATCTGAGAAGCCACTCTTAAAAGGCTCACGTGCTCAGGTTCACACACCCCAGGGCCCAGCTCAGAGGCAGCTGATCACACCAGACTTAAAATAAAGGAAGCTGACCTGCTTATATTAAAGCGTCAGCCTGAAGGGCAGGCATCTAATTTCACACACACATCTAGAAGCCGGCTGTAACACTCTCCAGGTATGGAGACCGGTAGGCACCACCTCTGCGCTCTCCCTGTGCCATTCTCCAGAGCACCAGTGTCTCCTGGTGGGAAACTTCTGCACGTGTCTGGTGCCCCAATTTTTGCGGCCGCTGCTAAGCAGTGCCTCTTGATTGCCTGCCTCTGGAGGCTAGGTGAGTTTGCATTCCTGGCCCCGTAGGACTGTAATAATTAGTGTCACCCAGAAAGGAGCTCATACCCATCTGGCACCCCACTTTTTGCTACTGCTGCCAGGGGACACCTCTACATCGCCTGGCTCTGGTGGTCAGTGGGGTTTATGTTTGTGGTTCCCACAGGACTGTAACCAACAGAGAAAGTTCTTAAAGGGCTACCAGAAAAGAGCTTATACACTCATCCGGTGCCCTAATTTCTGTGGCTGCCACTCAGGGAACACTTCCAGATCACCTGGCTCTGGTGGCCAGAGGGGCTTAATGCCTAAGGTTCCAAGGACTGTATGTATCTAATTACTTCTAAAAGCTGATGCCTTAGGGCCTGGCTTCCAGGTGGCCTGAATCTAGATGCTGAGATTCTTCCCTTTGGGACATTAACAGGACTTGGCACATCCTCAACTACTAAGAGCTGTTAAAAACATAACAGCGTACTTGGATAAGCACAGAGGTTGGAGACAACCAGGAGCTGAGGCAGGGATGAACAGCAGGGTTCACCTTCTACATGAGGTCACTCCTTCAGGGCTGGGAGACGTGATTGTTCCATCTACCGTTTAGAGTCAAGCAAACTGAAGAAACAGAGGATTATGTTCCAAATGAAAGAACAAGATAAAACCTCAGGAAAAAACCGTAACAAAGCAGAGACAAGTAATGTACCTGGTAGAGTGCAAAGTAGTGGTCATAAAGATGTTCACCAAATTGAGCAGGAGAATAGATGAACACAGGGAGAACTTCAACAAAGACATGGAAAATAAAGAAAGTACCAAACAGAAGTCACAGAGCTAAAGAATACGATAACTGAACTGAAAAAAAAGCTATAGAGGTTAAACAGCAGAACAGATAAAGCAGAAGAATGAGTCAACTAGAAGACGAAGCATAAAACTGAACCAATCAGAGCAGCACAAAGAGAATGAAAAAAAGTGAAGATAGCTTAAGAGACTTATTGTACAACATCAAGTATACTAACATTCACGTTACTGTGTCCTAGAAGGAGAAGAGAGGGAGAAAGGAGAAAACTTATTCCAAGAAATGATGGCAGAAAAATTCCCTAACCTGGGGAAAAGAAACAGACATCCAGATCCAGTAAGGCCAAAGAGTTTCAAATAAGAAGAACCCAAGAGACCCACACCAAGACACATTATAATTAAAATGTCAAAAGTGAAAGACAAGGAGAGCTGCCCTGCAGATGCCGGACTTGCTGGCACCACGGGTGCGGCTGCCCTGCTGCACCTGTGACGCTGGGGCAGAGAGGAAGCGGCTACTTCTACGCTCGGTGCTCAGAAGAGTGGGCGCTTAGGATGCTTTGTAGCCAGACACCACCAAAAGCTGCGTGAGAAAGCACCTTGTTTCCACGTGCACTTGCAGTGGGAGCTGTGCGCAGGCCCTTGAACACTTTGATATTCTTTTTCTTTATAAAATAAGGCTCGTCGCAAGAATTAAATGAGATATGTGTACAACCACATGGCAAGCTTTGGGCACAATGGGATTGACCAGGAGAGGGTCTCCTTATTGGAAATGATTGTTCTGTTGGTCTGTCTGGCGAGGACTTTTTAGGAATCCTTGGGCAAGTGTGACATGCATCCCTGGCTGAGGGCCGCTGAGCTGGTATCAAGGCCCTGTAGGGCCTCCAGGCCCTGTTCAGAGCAGGGTCCTAGGTGGGGGCGAGGGGGGCCCAGAGCCACCTGGTCCACAAGCACTCGTGCTCTGAGGACCCTGAGACGTGTCACTCTGGAAGGAAGGCCAGAGGTTCGCTCCTGGCATTTGTCCTGTTGATGAGGCAGAAGTGGGGCCCCTGTGTGGAGCCCCTCGATGGGCCAAATGTAACCCTATAAAATGATCATCCAAACCAGGGGCGTCCTGGTCTCCTTGCGGGTGGAGAGTGCATTTTGCTATTTCCCGAAATGATTAAGTTGGAGGGCTGAACAAAAGCTGTAGGTCAGTGGCTCTCGACTAGGGGCAGTTTGTCCCCCTCCCAGGGCACATGGCAATGTGCAGGGCAGGAAAGGGGTAGCGGTGCTGCTGGCATCTAGTTGGTGGGGGCCAGGGCTGTAACTACATGTCCTGTGGTGCCCAGGACAGCTCCATAGTAAAGCTACAGGGTCCCAAATGCTGATAGGGCCAAAGCTGACAAAACCTGCTATAGAAAATATGGTTTGGGGGTGATTCACGGATTGGATTCCATTTCTCAGGTCCGTGGGCCCAGCTCGGTCCTGTGCAGCTGGTCAGTGGAATAGATCTGCAGGTGTGGCTCTTGTCACTCTAGGACTGGCTTCAGGACAGATCCTGCTGATGAGGCCAGGGCACCATCCTCAGTTCTGCAGGACAGTGCACCGGAGTGGAGCTGGGGGGTTGTGTGCCTGACTCACAGCACGGCGTCCACGCACACCCAGTCTGCCGGCAAGGGCAGTGGAGAGCCAGGGAAGTCATGGCCTTGGGAATGTCTTCTGATGAAAAAGAACCTGCAGGCTTATCAAATAACTTTTGTGTGGAACGTTGGTGTGTTGAAAAGCAGTTCTGTGTGCTTTCCCCCTTGGTGTGGATCAGCAGTGCTGAGGCAGCAGGCGTGATACAGAAGTGTGAGCAGAGACGGTCTGGAATCCCCAAACTCCAGGGAAACTAAAGGTGACAGCAAGCCAGTGAAGAGGACAGGAGTTGGGGCCAGTGGTGGTGGTGGCAGCCCAGCAGGCACCCCTCGTCTCAGGGCCCTAATCCTGGCTCCAGCCGGGTGGTCAGGGGAACTGCAAGGTCTTCTGGGCGAGCAGAGCCCACAGTCCTGAGCTGTTCTTCGCTGTGTTTGGGTCATCTCCCCACAACCAAGGGGGAGAAATCTAGATGAGGTTTAAGAATTAATGCTTTAAGAATGTGGATCTCATAGTTAAAACCTTGGAACACGTGTTTTCAGCACAAGGTGCTAAAGTGAACGAAGGATTTAACACCTTTTCAAGGAGGGTGTCTCCATGTGGGCAGAACTAGAGAATAAATGGGTGTTGAATAAAAAAAAAAAAAGACAAGGAGAAAATATTAAAAGCATCAAGAGAAAAACAACTTGCTACACACAAGGGAACCCCCAGTAAGACCAACAGCAGAATCTCTGTATGTTAGAAGGGAGTGGCACAATACATTCAGAGTGCTGAAAGAAAAAAACTTCCAACCAAGAATACTCTACCTGGCAAAGTTATTGCTCAGAGTGAAAGAGTTCATCACTACTAAACCAGCCTTACAAGAAATGTTAAAGGGACTTTAAGCTGAAAAGAAAGGGCACTAATTAGTAACAAGAACACATATGAAAGAATAAATCTCACTGGAAAGGTAAATATATAGTAAAGGTAGATTAATCATTTATAAAGCTAGCATGAATATTAAAAGACAAAAGTCGTAAAAGTAACTATGATTATAATAGTTAGTTAAGGGATATACAAGATAAAAAGGTGTAAAATGTGACATCAAAAACATTAAATGGCGGGAGGGTATTAATGTTGAGCTTTAGAATGGGATCAAATTTAAGTCGTTATTAAATTAAAATAGACTGTACAAGTTGCTGTATGTAAGCCTCATGGTAACCACAAAGAAAATTAAAAGTCAATGCAGGGAACTGAAGATATCTGAAATATGAATATAAGAATTCATAATCAGAATCTATAAACATTTCCTAAAAATCCATTAGGAAAAGAAAGGACAACATGAGAGCTAAACAGGAATGAAATTTAATAGCATATTACACAAGAATATATCTATATGGCCAATAAACATGTGAAAAGAGGTTCACCTCACTAGTATCGTAAGCAGGGAATTCTAATAAAAATACAATGAAATGTCACTACACCCACCAGAATGACTAAACTTGAAAGGAACAATATAATCCTATAGAGCAAAGAGAATCTTCATACCCTGAAGGCAAAACTGTAAACTGGTATAACCACTTTGGAAAAATGTTTGGCATTATCTACTGAAGTCAAATATATTCACATCTTGTAATCCAGCAAGACTGTAATTGAAACTGAAATTGTGATTTCACCCAAGAGATATGTCCACACATGTATGTCAAAAGACAGGACCATGACTCTTCACAGCAACAGTGCTGTGCCGGTTAATTCCAGCAGGTCTAGAATTAGCCTGAGTTGTTTTGCTGAAGTTCCTGCACCACAATGACCCCTGGTCAAGGCATGAAACCTACTGATTTATAGTGTTGCTTTGTAAACTGAAGTCTAAAGTTTTGGGGTGGTTTGTACCAGCTTATCAGCATTGTTTGTTGATAAGAGTGATATTGATGATTCACACCTGATTTGATTTTAATTAATTATTGAATTTTCTCTTACTTAGAAAAGAATTTCATGTGTCTTGTTTGCAAGGAAATCAATCACACTCATTCTTCTCAAATTATTCAGTGATAAATTATCCCTAGCTTTCTGAGGAGATGGTAGTGGAAGAGTGGATCACAAAAATAAAGAGGTCTTTTTCCCTCCTCCCATAGACATGTTATTTTTTCAATAAATAAGGAGGACTCTCCCTGGCACTTTAATCTGAGTGCCAATAATCTGAATCAACCCACTGAGAACTCCTGTTTTATGTGATAGTGACCTACACTGTAAGACCTTGAGGACAAGCAGTCTGCAATGGAAAAAATTTTATTTGAAGGCTATGTCCTCAGCTCTATGACTTCTCTAGCCTTGGTGGAAAGCAGGCTTAGCCAGAGAGAAATATTTTTGGACAAGGGTGCTCAGAGCTGTAAAAATAGGTCCAGTGAACAGCACACTTGTCAAAGCCCCTGAGTACTCCAGCCACAGGGCCAAGGAAGCATGCCAAGCAGAAGCTTGCTAGATTTTTCTATTTTTGCAAACATACCACCAGATTTGAAGCCCCTTCTCTGAAGTGTAATTTGAGTGGAGAATTCGTGAGAATTACATCAACTGGTCCAGTGAGATGTTCCATGTGCCCCTACACTACAGGAGGGCTGCATTTCATCAACATTACATTCTCTCTGAAAAACGGCAAAGTTGTATGTACCATCTGCCAAACGCAAATTCTGACTTCTCGATCCTCAGAGTAAGTGTTTGGCCCAGAATAAGTACACGGAGTCGCTGCTCCCCATGAGGCTGCTGCGCCCCGGAGGCTGCTGTGCCTTTGCATCTAGGCCTGCCCTTGGTTCTCATGATTTGATCCAGGGAGGAAAAAAGTCATAAATAAGTTGCATCTCTCAGAGCTGGCAAGTCGGGGTTTATGACTGTCTCTGTGCAATGCCGTGAACTCTGCCATCAACACAAGCTATCTTCACAAACTTCAACAATCAGAAAAAGGCATTCCATTGAGGCTTTCGACCACCACCACAGATAGGTGGTTTGTACTTAAAACAGTTAAGTTCATTGGCTGGCCTCTTTTTTTAACTGAGATTTTTATATTTTAAATAGCATTTCTAAAAAGCCAAGGAAATGTGCCTCAATTTTTAAGTGAGCCTGTTAAATACACAATTTTTTTTAAAATTCAGTAAGCATCTGGGTTTGGTAATGTAGAGAAAATAAATTCTCTCCCTGGACCCTCCACTCCCATCTCCCACAAATTCTGGAAAGGAGATGGGATAACTGGACATGTCAGTGGCATCAACCAACTCTTAGTTATACTTAAGAATCTCTGAAAGATGTTGCCAGGATGCACACTTTCTGAGTAGAGGAGAGAGCTGCAATTCCAAACTGCTCTCTCGGAAGATTAATATGGCAATGGTTATTAGGATGAGTGTTTCTTTCCTATTAGATTCTGCTGAAATGAACCAATTAAGATGTTTCCTCAACAATTCAGGTATCAACGCCTGGTCTAGGAATTACAAAGTAAAGAACAGGGGAAACAGTTCTCCTCGGAGGAAAGCCTCAGAGCCTTCTGCTGTATGGTGGACACTCTGACAGAAACCCTGTCTTTGGAGTGCATGAAGTGGCTAGAAGATCAACAATGGCAATCACAGAGGGAGGAAACTCTTTGGGAAAGCTGGAGAGAACAAAGAAGTCTTGCCAGGTGAATTTGAGTCTATTATGGGCAGAAAGATAGTACCAGAGCATGGAGATGACTAGCAGGTGACTCTAACTTTGAATCTAGAGCTGAAGAGAGGTCAAGCTGATAACTGCTGATTCCAGATACCCACAAAAAATCCCTTTGCCCATGGAAGCCATACTTCTCCCCACAAGACAGCAGAGGCTAAAGGTGCAGGTAGAACTGTGGTCACTGCAGCCACAGGGATCTCCAGCAAGCAGAAGAGTAGTTGAGAGACCCGAGTTCCAGGCCCTGCTCTGCCTCTGACCCTTGACCCCAAGTGCCATCTCTGCAGGGATGAATATCATAATGGTCACATGAAATGACAGAGACATTAAAGTGCTTGGAACAGAAAAAAAATGTCACATCTGTAGAGTGTTTTTTAAGTGTCAGGCTCTGTTGCAAATGCTTTATGACTATGAACTTACTGTAATACCCAAATACAAGTGAACAAAGCACTAAGATTATCTCTCTCAACAGCCCACACAATTAGTCTTAAAATCTTTAGAACTGTTTGAACTCTCCATAGCTCCCTATCATATCTTCAAAGACAGTTAAGAGAATCTAAAATAAGAGAAGTCATCACCAGATTACAGCTGATGGAGCTACATAAAGGCAGCTAACATTTGCTGAACAGTTACCATTGAAAACACTAGTACAGTCTAAGCACTTAGCTCATAGAACTCTCAGAACACTAAGTATTATTCGTAGATAAGGGAAGAAGCAGAGAGGGGTTAAGAGACCCGCCCAAGATTCCACAGCCAGGAGAGGAAGGGCTGGGATCCAAACTCCAGCAGGCACCTTACAGCCTGCTCACTTTCAGGCATTAGACCACCACTGAGTGGAAACTATCACATAGTCAGCATAACCTAGAGGGAGACAGAGAACAGAAAGCAGCAGCATTATCTTCCTGTGGTCCCAGGAGAGCTAGGCAGTGAGGTATGTGCCTAAGGCAGATATGGGGAGAAGAGAGAAGGAGGAGGAAAGGAAATGAGAAACTCAAGAAAGGGGCAGATAACAGTGAGGCGGATCTAGGAAACGGCAGAGAAAACCCAAAACCGGATTGGGGTACCGTTTCTGCTCTACAATATCCAAACATATTCTACGGCATTCATTTTTCTGCCTGTCAGCCCTACCTCTTCTACAGCATCTACAGCCACACCCCAAGTCCAAAGACTAACATGCTGACAGAAGCTGATTTTACTGTCCTAGTACATCATGGATAACAGAGAACAGCCCAATAAAGAAATGAGCAACAACACAGTAAATGAGGGAAGAACTTCACAACAAACACACACCCCGTACCCTCGAGGACAAAGTTAACACCTGGGAATAAAACTATTCCCTCCATGGGACTTCCCTGGTGGCGCAGTGGTTAAGAATCCACCTGCCGATGCAGGGGACACGGGTTCAAGCCCTGGTCCGTGAAGGTCCCACATGCCGTGGAGCAGCTAAGCCCGTGCACCATAACTACTGAGCCTGTGCTCTAGAGCCCGCGTGCCACACTACTGAAGCCCACATGCCTAGAGCCTGTGCTCGTCAACAAGAGAAGCCCCTGCTTCCTGCAACTAGAGAAAGCCTGCGCATAGCAATGAAGCCCCAACACAGCCAAAAATAAAAGAAACAAAACAAAACAAAACTATTCCCTCCATAAAGAACTCTGAGTCAAAATGAGAGCTTACAGCCACGTGACTGTGCCAACCTCCTGTGCTCCTAAAACTTCTCCTAGGCCACTGCACTGTTTTCAAACAAACTTCAACAGAGGCATACTCACTGTAGCGACAGAAAAGAATAAAGCTAAACAACACAAAGCAACTCTGATCATTCTTCTACTCAGCATCAGAAAGTTCAGAGTTGGGGGCAGGAAAAAGGAGATGGGCAAACAAATGCAGAGGCTGGGGAGAAGACTTCCTATCCACTTGAGTCCTCATCAAGCATCGCAGAGTACTACAAATGTCAGGGAAACGTGTACTTGTAGTTTAGAATACCCCTCCCCTTGTTTTAATAGCCTAAGGAGCTCTCCCCAGAAAAAATGTGCACTTTTTGCTCTTTAAGAAGAACAAATAAAAAAGCTTTCAGTGTGAACTCAGCTCCAACCTCCTTCTAGATGCAAACTGTCACTTCCTCAAAGAAGTACAGTGCACTAAAAGGAAGGCTGTTACCAGAGAGCCAAGAAACCCAGCCCCTAAAATGCCATTCCCAGAAAGCCCACTGGCTTCTCACTAGTAAATTAACAAAAGCTATAAGCTCTCTGGGCTCCTCATATGAAAAAAAGGCAATGCAAGAAGCAAAGCTCTGACTCATTCTATAAATTGAAGAGATGCACAGCTAATAACTTCTTCCTTTTTTCCCTTCTTTACAAAGCAAAAACCAACCTGTCCCCCACTCAAGGGTCAATTACTGCTGGAAGCTTCTTTGCTGGCCCAAGTATCCAGCTGAAGATAAACTGGCAATCAGACCCAAGTCAGAATAATGGGCAAACACACACAACAAGTTAACCTTACTTAAATATTAACCCACAGTTTTTGTTTTTTGTTTTTTTAATTTAAAACAAGCAAAAGTAATGACAGGCAAAGTAGATACTCTTAGAGAATACAAATATACAAATGGCCTGTGCTCTGATCAACTACGTATAATTAAACACAAACCTCACTCGTCTTAAATTGCTTAATTGCTTGAGAAATGTGTCAGGCTCCCACAAAATTACTCAGTTTTTTTTTTATCCTGCTCAGCATGAACTGGAACATATGGTAAAAATGATAAATTTTTTTAAAATATTAAAAATGTAAACAGAACTACACCTTGATTAAAATTAAAACTACTTCATAGGACTTCCCTGGTGGTGCAGTGGTTACAAATCTGCCTTCCAATGCAGGGGACGCGGGTTTGATCCATGGTCAGGGAACTAGATCCCACATGCATGCCACAACTAAGGAGCCCGTGAGCTGCAACTAAGGAACCTGCTGGCTGCAACTAAGGAGCACATGTACCACAACTAAGGAGCCCGTGAGCCACAACTAAGGAGTCAGCCTGCTGCAACTAAGACCTGGTGCCACCCCAAATTTTTTTTTTAATTAAAAAAAACCCTACTGCAGAAAGAGTTCTGGAGAGTGAAGCTAAGTGTGAATTAGTAGCATAATCTTAGATGTTACTTTGTGCTTGTGTTTTTAAGGCTTTACTGAGGAGGATAAAAAGTGCCTTCCCTCTTTTCAGAGGTCCCTGAACAAACTGCAGTCAACAACTGGCATTTGCCTTCAAGATTAAGCAAGATGGAACAGAATCACAACCAGTGCTCTCCATCTTAACATCACAGGCCTACCATAGCAGCAAGGATCAGAAATGGGCGTGGCATGAGGGGACAATGACAAAAGGACAAGGATAACACCATGATGGTAATAACCCTGAAGGCAGCTAACATTCTGTGAGCCCTTACTAGATGCCACTGTGCTAAGTGCTTGACGTGTGCTACTTCATTCAATCCTCTCCATACTCCCAGGAGGCTAGTCCTACCTCAGAGATTAGTAAAGCAAGGCACAGAAGTAACTTTTCCATGTTAGCACAGAGCCAGCATAGACCATCCCAATTCCCCACAGTGAACTGGATCCAATCTACAGTCAAACCACACCAACTAATAGCTGTGGCACTAAATAAGCAAAACAGATTTACCCTGTGACAAAAGTTGTAGGTCAAGGAGCATGAAGAATGAGGCAGTACTGCCTCGAACAGCATGCTGCAGGATAGAGTGCAAAAATGGATCAGCTAAACAGCCGAAACCAACCGTCTGAAAGTGGCACACAGAGATATAACGCAGGAAAGTGCGATTCCCCTCCACAGGATTAAAGCTGTCACCTACAGCGGCTGAGGCTCTTTTAAACCTTGTTATGTAAGGACAGAACTACCGTTCCCTAGGATTGTCCACTATTTAAATCTTTGGTCCTTATCAACTTCTTGAATGACAATTCCATTATATTTCCAATGTGTGGGGTAAATAGCTTTCTTTTTTACCCCTTAGGTTTCAAAAGGCACGCCACCCTGGTCCAACTACTCAAGGATTTGATCCACAAGTCTGAATGCCCATCATTGTCAATCTCCTCCCTCCTTCCTCAGATGAAAGCTCCAACACCATACCCATAATTTTTGGTGTTACGTGTGTGCCTTTTTGTGCAACATAACACTTTTTGGGCCAGTAGTGGATACAGTACTCCAAGAACTGAGCAACCTGAATTTGTACAAAAGTTGAAGTGATGCTTTCTACTTAGTCTCTAATCCTCTTCCACTGATGTCTTCAAGGGACCATCAACAATAGTTTCTGGACCCATTTCCTATATTGTTATTGGGGGCTTAAGGCCCTAATATCTTGTCACTAAGATGTTGTTTATATGATTTTAAACAAATACATTATTTTATACCTGCCCACAACAAATCTCACTCTCACAGCATAGGGAGATTTGGGTGGAGCAGGGAGATACAAATGCACTCAACCTAAACTTTCTTTTAAGTATCATGTAGTATAATAAACTTTCATGTTAAAAGGACCTACTCCTCCCATCTCACGTATAATAAAGATTAATGGGACACCATAACCCAGCAGCCAGGGCATGTACACAATAAAAAGGGCAATATATGTCCAAAAACATGATCTGATAAGAAATGGGAGTCAGAAGGATAAAACATTAATGAAATACAGATTTTAGAAGAAAATGCAATCAAATTAATATGTTGCAAAAAACCTGCAGTCTGGGAAGTTTTAAGATATATAATAATAAGAAAAGATTTGTCTACAAAGCAAGCATAGAAGCATAGACTTGGCTGGAAACAGACACTACAAAAATTAAACTCCTTCATGATAGCCACTGAACTTGAGTTCTCCCCTAAGAAAAATTAGATAAATGCCTCTCCCGTCCAACAGTACAAGTAACAAAGGGCCGACATGCTAAGCATATAATCAGCTAGGCTATGAAAATCACGGTTCCCCAATACGAGTTGGAATATAAACGCTAAAACCCAATCAGTAAAAACACAAGGATCACAGTACCTAGGTAACAGCTGCACAACTGACCCTGAATCACAGCTTAGTTGGAACCGCGCGCAGTCCTGAAGATGCACACTGAGATTAGCGACTCCTTCAGAGCCCTCAACCGCTCTGCCTCCCCCTCCCACTCTACCCAGCGCCAGAGGGCACTAGGTCAAAGACTTCTTGCGCAGCACTTGGTGGAGTCCCAGCGCCTCACAAGCGCCGATTAGGTAACGTTACCAAATGCTGCAAAAGTGCTGACTATTATTCTTCTTTGTAACTCAGCAAGCACACACTGGGAGAGGAGAAAAGACCATTTAGAGAGCAGAAAACTGCTCTGACAACGGCTGCAGAATTATAAAAAACTAATAAAATTAAAACTGATCGCAGTGCGGGTCTCTGGAAGCCAAGCGCCGTAAACTGAGGCTCGGCCCAAGAACACTAGATCTTTGGGGGACTGCAGACTAACAGGCCCAGACATTTCAACTACACGGGGGAGGGTCGGGGTGGGAATTCCGCGGGTCTCGCGTGAACGCTGGCCTCCGGGCCTGACAACTCCCGCCGGGTCGCGGCCCGCCAGCGCTTTCCTGTCAGGGTGGGGCAGCAAAGCGAGTAGGGAGCGCTGCCCGAGGACTGCCCACCTGGGCGATGCCGGCGCCCATCAGCCCGCCGCCGATGACCGTCACATGCTTGACGAGGATTTTCTTCGCTGAGGCCGCGGCGGTGGACGAGGAGGACATGGAACGCACGAACTGCCTTGTTACGAAAGCCATGGTGCAGACGGCGAAAGCGGCGACAGCGACAAGACCTGGCGGAGAATACTCCCTCACGCAACACCTAAGAGCGAGCAGACCTCTGCAGGCGGAAGCCCAAGAGCCCCGCGGCCCGCGCGCCCTGGGCGACGCCGTGACGTATTCGACGGAGGGGGCGGAGCCTCGAGGCCCGCTTTCCCCATTGGCGGAGGCCGCAGGGACGGCGTTCGAACGTCCGAGCGCGGCGTCCAAGCTCACGTGGACTGGGGCGGGCCGCCGCCCTCCTCTGCAGAGCAGGTCTACCCCGGCTGTCGACGCAGCTGGTCGTGTGCCGTTGACTGGTTAGCGTTCTGGTACCGGACCCAGTGCAAGCCTTTCCTCGCAAAAGCCACGGGCCCCTTGTAAGGGGAAGTCCGTGGTGTTGCCTTGTTAACGTCTCCCTTTTGATCCTTGTGCATAACTCGGCGCCGAATAAATACGTGTTATTTGGCTGTGGTGATGAGGAAGCCCAAAATGAGCACCTTCCGTACGTGTCACCATAAACCAAGTCTAGGGATTATTTTAACCCGGTGCATATTGTTCCTGCTAAAAACGGAAGGAAACAAACTGCTCACACCCAAAGCAAATGTCTAGTGACCCGTGAGTTCTAATGCAAAAATCAGGCCCACTAAGGGAAAGAGAAATTTAACCTTTAATTGCCCATTTCGACTCTACATGTTTATTAATGCAGGGAACATGTGGACAGTTTAAAGTCAAAGAGGAACCTTTGTGGAGTAACCGGTAATAATAGAAAGGCCAATCTTCTCCCTCGTGTAAATAATTTCTAGTTACTGTACCTTAGTAATATAGAATTTTTATTAATTTATTTATTTTTAAATATGTAATAAGGACCCACAGACTCACCATCCAAAGTCTGCCTCCTCCTATTGCAGGTAACTTACATAGTGAATCCTGTGTTCACCGTTGCTTTGCTTCCATCTCATTTTTATTTCTAATTCTGTAAAAGTGTGGGAGAAGTGCTGGTGTTGAGCACTCCTTAAGGCTTGGGACTTTCTAAGGAGATCGTTACTGGCTGAAGACACTGTCACATCCAAATAATTGAAGTCCATTAAGTGCTAGAATGTACCAAATGCAAAAACCAATAGGACTAGAATTGGAATAGGAAGATTACACGGAGAACCTAGTAACTTGAACAAATGAGTCAATTTATGAAGAAAAGAGGCTTCTAGGCACAGGAAGCAGCACATGCAAAGGTAGAAACGTAAAAAAATATCGCCACAGGAAAAGGGTGAGGAATTAGGTATTGTTAGAGGTGAAGCTAGGACAGTAGATTAGGAAGATACACAGATGATTCTTTCGGTGGATTTTAACTTTTCATTCTCATTTAAAAGTTGTGTTTAATGCAAGGCCAAACATTCTGATTATAGTGTCGTCACAATATGTATTTTTTTAATGTGTATAATGTAAAACATAATGCCTGAGTATTTGGTATGTTTTCAGATCTCTGATTTGTTTTCCTCAGAACAGAAAGAATAACCACTGCAGTATTTTTTAGCAGTTCTCAGATCTGAGGCCGTCTGTATTATGTAAAGGTGTGATGTGAAGAAAGGAGGAATGAAGTGAGAGTCAGGAGTCCTGTCTCAGTCACTGGTGTGCAGTATGATGGTCTGCAGACAACCTCCCTGGGCTCCAGGGTCCTTGTCTTTCAAAAGAAAGGGCTGGGAAGGGTAAGCTGGGACGAAGTGAGAGAGTGGCATGGACATATATACATTACCAAATGTAAAATAGATAGCTAGTGGCAAGCAGCCGCATAGCACAGGGAGATCAGCTCCGTGCTTTGTGTCCACCTAGAGAGGTGGGATAGGGAGGATGGGAGGGAGGGAGACGCCAAGAGGGAGGAGATGTGGGGATACATGTACATGCATAGCTGATTCACTTTGTTATACAGCAGAAACTAACACACCATTGTAAAGCAATTATACTCCAATAAAGATGTTAAAAAAAAAAAAAAAGAAAAGGGCTGGACAGGTATCTTTCCAGCTGTTTCATACTGAGAGTCTAACCCTCATTTACACTCTTCTGAACCAGGAAGGCCACCCCAGCCTCTATTCCTACCCAGTCCTGATCAGATGACAGTTACAATAGAATCATTCTTCTTTTGCCAGAACTGCAAGTCTTTTCCCAAGTGTGGCCTTGAACTTTCAGGCACCCAATAACAATTTCTGTGGTCCCCGACTTGCACCTTCACCCTGTTCTTGGGGAGGTGCTTTGTTTCTCTCTGCAGGAGTGGTGCACTGGGAAGTGTGACACTGGTCACTGACCAACTCAAAAACAGCAAAGGGTACCCCTTTTTTACAGGTAAGGAAACAGGCCCAGAGAAGTCCAGAAACTTAGCCAAGGTCACACAGCTAATGAATAGCACAGGCAGAATTCAAACTCAGGACAGTCTGTTTTCAGGGCTCATGTTCTTGGCCACTATGCTGTTTTGCCTCTCTTTATAGCAACCGTAAGGTTACCACTGCTATCTTCTTCTAAAGGTGAAGAAACTGAGGCTCTGAGCAATTAAGTCATTTATTAAATGTAACTCACCCAATAACTGACCAAGCTCAGATTTGAATCCATTCTGACCTCAAGGCTCCCATTCCTTTCATAATTTCATACTCTTTAGAAAGTGCTGCTGTTGCTAGAGAGGAAAAAAATTGGGGAGTGGTCTCCAGTAAACATACATGTCTAGATTTGGAGCTTTAACTGTCCTACTAAGGTTATCATTAAGGTTAAGCAGATTAATGTATTTAGACATTCCTACCAATAAGCCCCAGAACTGTTAAGTTTCACAGTGAGTCCCAATATTTACACCTGAAGACTTTATAGAACCATGTGTTTTATTCCTTCCTGATTTCTAGCATGTGGACTCATGCTTCTCAAACACAAACATCCATTTATAATCGTCTACTGATCACCTCTATTTGGAAATCCCTCAGCTACTTCAAATGTAACTTATCAAAATTTGAACCTATTATTTCTCACTTCCCACAATACCTTTCACCTCCTCTTGCATTCATTGTCAGTTCACGATGACACACAACCAAGGGCATTTTCCTTCCCCCTCACCACCATATCCCCATTCACTCGGTCAGATGTGATTGATGCCACCTTAGGAGCATACAGGCTTTCTCCCTCATTTCCCCCTCTTATCTCTATCCCTATTTATCGGCATTTTATCCAAGCCCTTGTCTCCTTTGTAGAGACTGAGCCCATTCCTGAAGTGCCTTACTGTAACTAATGTCTCTATAACCCAGTTCATACTTCACATTCTTCTCAGACTGATTTCTCAAGTTATAAACTGGGTCACTGCACTCTCCTTTTAAAAATTGTATTCACAGGATAAAGACCAAACTTCTAAGTCCTGGTGCCAACACTTTAAACTCACCTATTTCCTTCTACTCCTTCTCAAGTACCTTAAATCCTAGCCACAAAGAACCAAGTTGATTTCCTAACTTATAAATTAGAAATCATCTTTTATAAAGATCCTAGTATCTATGAATTAGTTGAAGGCTAAAATATATTTTGACTAACTGTAATTCTCAGACATTTTCAGAGCCAGGTATTTATCTATTTATTATTTTTTTATTGAAGTATAGCTGATTTACAGTGTTAATTACTGCTATACAGTGAAGTGATTCAGTTATACATATATATATATATACACACACACACACACACACACACATTCTTTTTTTAAATATTCTTTTCCATGATGGTTTATCATAGAATATTAAATATAGTTCTCTGGGCTATACAGTAGGACCTTGTTTATGCATTCCATATATAATAGCTGACATCTGCTAACCCCAACCTCCCACTCCATCCCTCCCCCAACCCCCACCCCCTTGACAACCACCAGTCTGTTGTCTATGTCCATGATTCTTTTTCTGTTTCATAGATAGGTTCATTTGTGCCATATTTTAGATTCCACATATAAGTGATATCATATGGTATTTGTCTTTCTCTTTCTGACTTACTTCATTTAGTATGATAATCTCTAGTTGCATCCATGTTGCTGCAAATGAATTATTTCGTTCTTTTTATGGCTGAGTAGTATTCCACTGTATATATGTACCACATCTTCTTTATCCATTCATCTGTCGATGGACATTTAGGTTGTCTCCATGTCTTACAGAGCCAGGTATTTAAAGAAAGCTGATAGTGATTCCTTGTTTTAGTTTTCAAAGTAAAATCATTGATTTTGGAAATAGCAAGTTCTTCATTGCTCTGTGTGAGCAAGAAACATCACTCTAGATGCTGGAAAAATCAGGGGTGACTGGAATGTAGTCTTTGCCGTTCAAGGGCTCATAAAGTAGTAGGAGAAATAAACATGGAACAAAATGTTGTGCTTCCCAGAAGGGAATGCAAGGGGCTGTGGGAGGTGGGTAGTGAGGGGGGGTGGGGGAAGCAACGGGAAGACTAGCATTTAGTGAATGCTTAATTTGCCAGGCTCTGTGCTAAGCATGTAATACGTAACTTCTCATCCATTCCCATCAGTCTGATGTCACTATTTTTATTCTCTTTTTGCATATGGGAAAACTGGAAGCTTAGAGAGGAAAATAACTTGCCTGAGGTGTGATAGGCGGGAAGAATAGAGGCAGGTCTTGAGCCCCAGTCTACCTGAGTGCAAAGTTGTTGCTCAAAACCAGTGTCCTAACCTACTTCATCATGATGGATATATCACAGCAGAGTAGTGAGGATGATTAGAAGGTTTTCGGGCAGACAAAATGTTTTGAGGACATTCCAGACAGAGAGAAAAATGTATATGTAGTCTGTGAAGGAACCGAGATTAGAGAGTGGTCTGGAAATACATTAACATAGGATAACAAAAGCACAGGGTACTTTTGGGTGAATGAAGATGAGACTGCAAAGGTAGGCAGGGGCCAGATGAGGGGGGACCTTTTTATGAGAATCATGATCTCAATCATATTTAATTTTTTTCAATTTATTTAGAATTGCACATAGAAAAATTGTAAAAAGAGTACAAAAGAACCCATATATCTCTTACCCATATTTACCTGTTGCTAACATTGTATCACGTTTGCTTTATCTTATCAATTGTCTAGATCTATTTATCTGTAATAGATAAGACAGATATTATATACATTATGAATAATCTCTGAACCATCTGAGAGTAAGTTACACAAATCACAGTCCTTTATTATATTTCTATGCATATTTCCTAGGAATAGGGTGATTCTCTGACATAACGATAGTAATCAACTTTAGTAAATTTAACATTGATACATTTCTATCCAACTGATCGCCTGTATTCCAATTTAGTTAACTGACCTAATAATGTCCTTTATAGTTTTTTTTTTCCTTCTAGTACCAAATCCAGTCTAGAGTCAGGTATGGCATTTAGTTGCCATCTCTCTCTCTCCCTTTTTTAAAACAACAGCTTTACTGAGGTTTTAGTTAATTTGTTTTTATTTTTGTCTTTAGGCACCAGCTTTTTCATGAACATTAGTTTGTGTACAAGGAAACCATATAAAAGACTTAAATATCCTTGGAAGATATCTTTCAAAACTACAATAATTGACAATTCACTACATGCCTTTGCATACCAGGTGGGAAGAGGGTTGCTAAACAAGCTCAGATTGACAAAAAGTAATACAATGAGGACAAATGCTGCCGAGCAGAGTATGATGGGAGAAAAGAGTTTTCACTGGTGGAATTTCCCTCTTTAGTGTCATGTTTCAGAATCAGAAATGCCAAATTGGTAGATTCCTTGTGGAAAATTTTCTTTTAAATGAGGCACAACCTAAAGAAAGAAAACTCTGAGTCGTAAACCTGACTAAGAAGGAACTATAAGATATAGGTCATTTAGTAGCATTCTTATCAGTTGTTCCATTAGTAATTTAATTGTAAACATGTTTGAGAAAAATAGCTTAACCATGTTCTTCTGGTCTGTTTGATTTGACATTCTGAAATATTTTCTTAGGCTATTTTGTCAACGTATTTATACTCCTTGTCAATATTTCTTTGAAATGTAACTACGACTACAGATTAGCCATCCTTGCAAGTCATATTCTACGTTATGAATACGTTCATGTGATATGTCTAATATTTGCTTCACAATAAATCAGTGCAGAATGGGGCTAGTGGGAAGTGGGATAATGTAGATGAAACAAGATTTGCCCATAACTTCTGTATGTGTTTCAAAATGTCCATAACTTTTTTATGCTTAGAAAATATCAAACGTTTCAGAGACACATACAGATGTATTATTTTTACTTTTTAGACCTTTTGGGATTAACTTGGATTAATTTGGGAAATTCATCCTTTTGGGATTAACTTGGAAAAAGAAGTTAATTGGAGAAAAGATGTTACTTTAGTTTTCTAAGTAATTAACCAACTGTCCTAGCACTTTTTAAAATATATTATTCCTGTTCTTTCATAATGTGATGCCACTTTTATACACTAGAGGATATACTCTCTATTTTGTTTCATTGATTCATCTGAATATCCCAGTGTTACTACAAAACTGTTTAGTGATACATTACTTTAAAAGATAGTATCCAGGGCTTCCCTGGTGACGCGGTGGTTGGGAGTCCGCCTGCCGATGCAGGGGACGTGGGTTCGTGCCCCGGTCCGGGAGGATCCCACATGCTGCGGAGCGGCTGGGCCTGTGAGCCATGGCCGCTGGGCCTGCGTGTCCCGAGCCTGTGCTCTGTGGCGGGAGAGGCCACAACAGTGAGAGGCCCGCGTACCGCAAAAAAAAAAAAAAAAAAAAGAAAAAAAAGAAAGATAGTATCCACCCAGAAATAAATCCTCATATATATGGTCAAACAATTTTCGACAAGAGTACCTAGATCATTCAATGGGAAAAAGACAGTCTTTTCAACATATAGTGTTGGGAAAACAGTTATCCATATGCACAGAAGTAAAGTTAGACCCTTACCTTACACCATATACAAAAATTAATTCAAAATGGATCAGAGACCTACACATAAAAGCTAAGACTATAAAACTCTTAGAAGAAAACAGGCAAAAAGCTTCATGACATTGGATTTGGCAATGATTTCTTGGATATGACACCAAAGACACAGGCAACAAAAGAAAAAATTAACAAATTGGACTTCATCAAAATTGAAAACTTGTGCAACAAAGGGCACCTCTGGACAGAGGTGGAAGAAATGGTGGAAACTGAGGATTTAAATAAACAGGGTAACTGTAGATAGTGAGGAAGGCTCTGAAGGAAGTAAGCTGGGTGATGAATCAGGGCATATTTTAGTCCATTTAGGCTGTTATAACAAAATACCATAGACTGAGTATCTTACAGATAACAGAAGTTTACTTCTCACAGGTCTGGAGACTAGAAGTCCAAAATCAAGGCATCTGCAGATTCAGTGTCTGGTGAGAGCCTGCTTCCTGGTTCATGGATGGCTGTCTTTGCACTGCAGTCTCATATGGCAGAAGGGGGCAGGGAGCTCTCTGGGCTCTTATAAGGATCCTAATCCCATGCATGAGGGCTCCACTCTCATGACACAATCACTTCCCAAAGGTCCCACCTCCAAATACTATCACATCGGGATCAGGTTTCAATTAATGAATTCTTGGGGCACACAAACTTTCAGTCTATAGCAGGGTGTTCTCAGGAAAGGCCACTTTAGATAGAGCTTTAGCAGAAGCCGTCCCTCAGAAGGTGACCTCTGCACTGTGACCTCAGGAGGAAGACTGGGCCGTGGAAAAAGCCGGCAGTGGGCTCATCTATAGGAAAAATCCATAGGTTCGGGTATTTTAGAAAACTCTTCTACCTGAGCTAAGGAGTGTAATAGAGACAAGCACTCGATATTTTGCCACAATGGGCTTATGTAGATTCATCCCTCTCTCAAATAATGCTGGACTTTGACATGGGAAATAAGAAGCTTGGGCTGTGCTACAGTCCTGAGAGTAACTGTGCTCTGAGAGGATATTTTAAAACAATTATCCTCCTGTCTAGAGATCATGCTTATATTATATGTGGCCATCTCCCTCTTTTTGGAAGTCTATTCCCTCTTCCTTTTCTTAATTTGACATCTGGTAAAAGAGAATTTTGTTTAGCAATTTAAAGAAAACAAAACCCCCCAAACCACACATGACACTATCTCAGTTAAAATTAAAAGTTTAATATAAGCATCAAAAATCATGCTAATGATGAGGACTAAAAAGTAGGTATTAGGCAAACTTATAAAACAAAGTACTATTATTTTTACACTTCAAATACATCATAAAGTAAAAAATCGTAAAATATCAACATGTGCAAGGGAAGCATTAACAGTCCTTTCAGTGATTTGCCATAAACAGATGTTTTAAAAGTGCTACAGTTTAAGGCATTACATTTTAAAGTTTAATAAACATCTGATTTCAACATAATCTCACAGAAGAGTTTTTTTCTCAAGTTAGCTACAAACTGTTTGGTTAGGGGGTACTGAAAATGCATGTATAAATCGAAGAGTAATAAACTTGCTAATGCAAAGTTATTAGTGCAATTCCGCAGCATATGAAATTCCAGATCAGAACAAACTACCCTGCACATGGTACACGATAATCCACACATGCGTCATCCATCTAAAGTCTCCAGGGGCTTCCATGGTGGCACAGTGGTTAAGAATCCGCCTGCCAATGCAGGGGACACGGGTTCAAGCCCTGGTCCAGGAAGATCCTACATGCCACAGAGCAACTAAGCCTGTGCGCCACAACTACTGAGCCTGCGCTCTACAGCCCGTGAGCCACAACTACTGAGCCCACGTGCCACAACTACTGAAGCCCACGCTCTGCAACAAGAGAAGCCACCGCAATGAGAAGTAGCCCCCGCTCACCGCAACTAGAGTAAGCCTGTGCGCAGCAAAGAAGACCCAATGCAGCCAAAAATAAAAATTAATTAATTAATAAAAAATAAATAAAGTCTCTGTAACAACCTCTCCATTCACTCACAGTGCCTATGCATTTCATTCTTAGTTTTTCTTTTTTAATTAACAAAAATCCTCAAGGCACCTAAAGATTGGCCTGTATTTCATTTATCCATATTGAAAATGCAGAGCGCAGTACAGAGACGTGGTACAGGAAGAACTCTCCAGTTACAAAGACTGGCAGGTTTGAAATGCACAGCGGTACTTTTTAACTACATGTAGGCCGTAACTTCTCTAAGCCTGAGCTCCATCAGCTACAGAATGGCATCCTCTTACTAAACATTCTTTAAGAATTATGTAAGCACACAAGTAAAGCATAAAGTATGGTGCCAGCATGAGGAAAGGCTCAAAAGTACGGTTGCTTATATTATTATCACAATTCTTTCTATATAAGGAGTATAATGGGAGAATAAAGAAAAGGGCTAGCCACTTTTGGAGCATGTTCTCTTTGGGCAGGTCAGTTCTTCATTGTCTAGCACTGCTCAGACATTTAGCATCCTGGCCTCATGGCAACAAAAAAGCCATTAGCACCCCCATCACTGTGATAACTGAAAACACACCCACATATTTCCAAATATCCCCTGAAAGACGCCATTACCTTTTTTGAGAACTGTTCTTTTAGAGGGAGTTTATTTATGAAGAAACAATTTAGTTATCTTAAAAAAATTAAGAATGCCTTCCTGTCTTTGCAAGTCTTCAAGGATGAGATACATTAGGCCTGGTGGCAGGAAGAACAGTTAAGGAATGTTCAGTACAGTTTGAATCCTTTTCTCATAAATCCCAGTATTAAAATTCCAGAGCTCACTATTCAGGGCTCAAGTCAAAAGCCAGAGCTACATCCTTGTGAGTAAACACAGCAGAAAGGAATTCTGCCATGAAGCCACTTCTTCAGCTAGGCTCACTGTTCATGTAGCTGAAATAGAAGGCAGACGTATACATTCAGACGATAACCTTTCCTCAACATACTAAACAAGGGTCCACTTCATCGCATGTCTACAAAAAGTAAAAACTAAAATCATAAACGAAAAGATAATAGCAAAACAAGTCCTCCAAAACCGACATAAGATCTGTGTCAAGAAAAGCTCTAGGGCTTCCCTGGTGGCAGCACAGTGGCTAAGAATCCGCCTGCCAATGCAGGGGACATGGGTTCGAGCCCTGGTCTGGGAAGATCCCACGTGCCGCGGAGCAACTAAACCCGTGCGCCACAACTACTGAGCCTGAACTCTAGAGCCCATGAGCCACAACTACTGAGCCCACGTGCCACAACTACTGAAGCCTGTGCACCTAAAGCTCATGCTCCGCAACAAGAGAAGCCACTGCAGCGAGAAGCCTGTGCACCTCAACAAAAAGTAGCCCCCGGTCGCCGCAACTAGAGAAAGCCCGCGTGCAGCAATGAGTACCCAACACAGCCAAAAATAAATGAATAAATTTTTTAAAAAATTAGAAAAAAAAAAAAAGAATTTGCCTGCTAATGCAGGGGACACGGGTTCGAGCCCTGGTCCAGGAAGATCCCACATGTCGTGGAGCAACTAAGCCCGTGCGCCACAACTACTGAGCCTGCGTGTGCCCTAGAGCCTGTGACCCGCAACGAGAGAAGTCACCGCAATGAGAGCCCACGCACGGCAATGAAGAGTAGCCCCTGCTCACCGCAACTAGAGAAAGCCCACACAGTGACGAAGACACAACACAGCCAAAAAGAAATTAAGTAAAAAAATAAATAAATAAGAAAAGCTCTAATTCACTGTCCCCTAAACCCACGTCCTTCTCTGATGAAGTATTCAAGTCTGAACACCACTTTCATGTTGTCATGGGTCTTAAACAGGTAGGTCTTCCTCCTCCTCCTGAATTTGTTCTCCAGAGCTTAACAGTGCTTTGGTGATGTCAGAAAAGATGGAGCATTTGACCATCATTCATGCCAAGACAGAGAGAGAAGTCAAATTTTGTTACCGTCATTTTCCACGTGGAATGACTGAGGCACTGAGGGATGAGAAGAAATGCTCATTGGTGGAGGCTGCTGGGAATAAAATCCGGATCTCCTGCTTCCGAATCCAGTACTTTCGTCACCATCCCCCAAGTCATGTGCATTACTAAAATGGCTGAAGTTTCCTTCTGAGGAACCCTCCGAGAGGAAAGGTCCCATGTGCTCTACCCTCTTTCCAATCTCTCTCTAATCCAAGCCTAACCTAGACCTGCAGAGTTGCTGGATCCGCTGTCAATTACAGAAGGAAGAATCTGTTTAGAAGGACATGTATTTACATTCTCTGCACCATCTCTTCCTGGAGATGTTCTTTATCTCTTTGAAATGATTATATTAAACGGATGTGGGGCTAAAGTTAGACCATATTTCCCAGTCAGGATCGGCTTCGAGTCCTTAGGCAAAGCAAATGTGAAACTCTGCATGAGGCTCACGAACATCAGGAATAATTCCATCTTTGCCAGCTGCTCTCCCATACATACCCGCTTCCCTAAAAATGAGACCAGGAAAAAAGGTAAGGATTATAATACCAGCCCTTTTCCTACCTCAAAAGGGATAAATTTATGACATTTCTAAATTGAATGTTTTAAAGGCAGACATAGAGAGTTTTGAAATAAAATTGCCACATATACCCCGTGGCTTCCCACAGTCTATGCTGATCAGAATTTTTGCATACCAAGTTCACATTTTAACTCCTACACATAAAAATCTATCCACATTCTAGATAGGAACTAGAGACGGAGCCAATGAGGTGGGCTACCTTGTCTCCTCCATACTGACTTATCTCTTTCCTTGCTCTTATCTGGAAGATTAAGGAGAAAAGATATCAAATAAGAATCTCTGGAGCATTCCTTTTCTACAGAAAGAAGCCTACATGCCCTAATCTAGGAACCTAAAAGAGGGACTGGTGAGATTAGAGAGCCCACCCTCTCACCCACCATTCAGGCAGGTCAAAAGCTGCTCTTAACTCCAACAGTTCCCTGGGACTCAAACAATCACCTGGACAACTCAAAAAGGAAGATTTCTAGTCATATTTAAAGATTTAAAACCAATTGCTTTCACTTTGTTTTTAAAATCTGAAATAAACATAGTGGAGATGCATTATCTAAATTATTTCTCTCTTATATTAGCTTGCCAAGAAAGAAACATTTTTAAAAGAGTATCATGAAATAATAAAAGATTCTTTTGGTTCTATTTCTTTTTAAAATTATGCCATTAAGAAAATAAAAGTTTAACTGACCTATCCCAAAAGGAATAAATGTTTCCTTTTTAATAAGTTGTCCTTGATCATCCAGAAATCGATTAGGGTAGAAATCATTTGGCTTCTCCCAAATGGCTGGGTCTCTGTGTATTGACCACAAGTTGGGTAATATTATCGTGCCTTTAGGAATGGTATACCCTTGGAGCACTAGAACAAAACAAAACGAAACCACAGTATCACTCAACATGCTTTTACTAATAACTCTTGGTAAACATCACTCTCTAAAAAAACAAAGAAACAAAAACTAGTTACATATCTAGCTTCTTAATTTGCTGAGAGTACACTTTGAGGTACTTGAGGGGAGAGGCAAAACCTTATCAACTGGCATCCTCTCCATACCCTCCCAGGACCCAGCCTGACACAGGGCACAGGAGTTGCTCTGATGGATGTTGAGTTAATCAATTAAATCAAATGATAAAAACATTACAATTAAGAGAAAACATTAAAACGGGAATCATAAGGCATTTCAGGTGAACTTTCCCAAAGAATTACAAATGCCTAATACTTGTATACAATTTTACAGTTCCCAGTCTTTTATGTGACACAATACAATGAAGAAGGTAAACTAAGGTAAAGGGATGTACAGGGAAGTCAATGCTGGTTCATACCAGCTGACAAGTTCATATGCACTTTAAACAATGCCCCAAGGATACTGCACACACCGTATATTTAATTTACACCAAAGAAACTGTTAAGTGATCCAATGTCATTTATAAGTGATTGCCTCCTACAACTGTCTTATAACTAGATTTAAGCCCATTTCGTCATGGGCTATCTCCGGAGGACGAAAACTCCTTGTTATGAGGGATGCTTACAGTGAGTCTGAGTGCCTAAATGTCAAGGTCACTGTAGGTGAAAGGCTGAAACATGTGCCTTCAGAATCAGATGGGCTCTTCTCATTCTTTAATACTTGTGCTTCAGTTGCAGAACCGCAAAAAAGGAAGTAGAATAATTCCCAGTTAAACTCCTTAATTTCATAATTAGGCTAGCTCTTCGGGCCTCCAAGAACAGGAGGACAGAGAGGGGCCTTTGTTAATTCTGGAGTTTTTTTCTGCCAGTACAGCCACCTTAAACGGCAGCATAATTTGACCAGTGTAAGTGTGCACGCTCTGAAGGCTAGAGAGCTATTTACCAAACAGGCAGGGCTGGAACGCCAGCCGGTACACCAAATAAGGGACAGCTGAGGCGGAAGCATCCACTGGTCATTTGTTTATCCATGACAACAAACGCTTGCCACAACCTCACCTCAAGTCCTCTGGATGAAGGGGACGGGCTTCCCTCGAGGGCGTTCCAAGGAGGAAGGCCCTGGACTTGCCTGTTTTCTCTGAGGTCATGTGAGGGATGGACAGTGGCACCACCACACTCAGCCTCTGCACCTCCATGATGGTGGCTTCTGTGTAGGGCATCCGGGCCTTGTCAGTGAGGGAGGGGGCACGGTCACCACCAATGACCCTTTCAATTTCTTCATGAACCTTTTCTATACAAAAAGAAAAAAAAGGAAAGCATAATCCAAAAGATAAGCCAGGAGAGACTGCCCTCCCATACACTCTTCCCATCACCATATCCACACAGCTGATAAGTCGGCAGCACAGGCCTGACTTGGCCTCAGTGAAGTGAAACACTGATCAGATATTCCAGTGGAGGCAGCTGGTCCCAGGGACCCTGTACCAGCCTGGGATTCTGAAGGACGATGGCAGGACAGACAGAGTGGCAAAGGGGAAAGCACTCTGGATTCAGGAGCACTCGGAATTATTCTCTCGTATCAACATCTGATTGACTCTAAGCTTTTACCTGTGACAACGTGTGGTAGCCCAACATGACCCCCAGTGACCCCCACTTCTTGGTGTTCCCACCTTCGTGCCATCCCCTACCACTCTGTTCCAAATTGGTCTATGTGACCTACAGAATAAAGGAGAAGCAATGGCATGACCGTTCTGAACTTAGGTTATAAAAGACACTATGGCTTTTGTCTTGGCCACTTACTCTCTAGGGTCATTCATTCTGGGGGAAGGCAGCTGCCAGTAAAGCAGCCCTACGGAAAGTTCCAAGTGGCAAGACCTGCAGCCAGCCGCCACGTGGATGAGTCATCTTGCAAGTGGATCCTTCAGTCCCAGTCAAGTCTATAGATGTTTGTAGCCCCAGGCCAACATCTTGATTACAACTTCGTGAGAAATCCTAAGCCAGACCATCCAGGCTAAGCTGCTCCTGGATTCCTGATCCTCAGAAACTATGTGAGATTATAAATGGTTGTTGTTTTAAGATGCTAAATTTTGGGATAATTTGTTACTCATCAATAGTTAATGAATATAGGTAGGCACAATCCCATCTATAGTAGGCAGGAAATGGTCCCTCAAAGATGTCCACGCCATAATCCCCTGGAACTTGTGAATATGCTACCTTATTTGGTAAAAAGGAACTTTGCAGATGTGATTAAATTAAGGACTTTGTGATGGGGAGATTATGCTGGATTTTCTGGGTGTGTCCAGCCTAATTACATGGGTTTTAAAATTGGAGAACTGGGACCTCCCTGGTGGCACAGTGGTTAAGAATCTGCCTGCCAATGCAGGGGACATGGGTTCGAGCCCTGGTCCGGGAAGACTCCATATGCTGCAGAGCAACTAAGCCTGTGCACCGCAACTACTGAGCCTGCGCTCTAGAGCCTGCGAGCCACAACTACTGAAGCCCACGTGCCTTAGAGCCTGTGCACAGCAACTGCCGAGCCCGCGCGCCTAAAGCCCGTGCTCCGCAAGAAGAGAAGCCACCGTAATGAGAAGCCCGTGCACCGCAACGAAGAGTAGCCCCAGCTCACCACACCTAGAGAGAGCCTGCGCACAGCAACGAAGACCCGATGCAGCCAAAAAAAAAAGGAAACTTTTCCCAGTTTAGCGTCAGAGGGAGATATGACTATGAAAGAATGGTCAGAGAGATGCAACATTGCTGGCTTCAAGATGGAGCAAGGGGGCCACGAGCCAAGGAAGCCGCAAACGGCAAGGAGATGGATTCTCCTCCAGAGCCTCCAGAGAAGAACGCAGCCCTGCCAACATCTTGATTTTGGTTCACTGAGACATGTGTCAGACTTCTAATGTATAGAACTGTAACATAACAAATTTGTGTTTTCACTAACTGTGTGGTTATTTGTTGTAGAAGCAACGGAAAATGAATACACTATTCTCTCCTGTATCCTTCCACTATGAACTTCCACTGAAATTCACTACCTATTGGTATTGATGTGGTGGAACTAGCTCCGTGACCTTGTGAAAATCACAGAACTTCTCTGGGCCTCTGGTCTCATCTTCAAAAAAGATGAATGGGTTCAGATGATCACTATGACTCTCTTCAACTCTAAAACAGTCTTCTCTAAAGTTCTTTCTTCATCATACATTTCACACAGAATCAGACCTGTAGAGATTTAAAGCAGATTCAAGCAAGCTGTGATCTTAGTGCCACTGTCTAGAAACTTGGAGTTTCGTTGTTAACACCTTACCCATTCCCTATGAGATGCAAGTATTTCCATTTTGTTTTCCAGCCTGAAGACATTGCTTACTGACAGGAGCCACAGGATCACAAAGGTTGCTGATTTAAATGGAAATGAAAAAAAATATATCCTGGTTTTGCCATGAATAAAGGAAACATCTGTTTATTACCTTGTATGTCGGGGTTCAGTGACATATACAGGAGGCACCAAAGCAAAGAGTTAGTTGTGGTATCAGTGCCAGCAATGAAGAGATCGCCAATGATATAAAATAAGTAATCTTCATCAAAACTACTATTGCTATTATTTTTCCTCTCCTCCTCCACATGGAGAAGATACATGTCTATGAAGTCCTGAGGGTTCTCTACATCCAGAGACTCTCGATGGTCTTCGATGATTTTTTTAAGGAAAATAGTTAAATCCTTTTCAATCTGTCTTAATTCCTTAAATGGTCCAAAGGGAAGGTAATAAAGCCACGAGCATATGTTGACCAAGAGGAGCTGGGTGTTCAGACAGATTTCTAACGCTCGTGACATAAAATTAAGCATTTTCTTAAACTCACTATTGGTGTAATCAAACCGCTGGCCAAAGCACAAAGAGCAAATTATGTTAGAGACAGCGTTGTTGACAATGGGGAAAGGATTGAAGAGGACTTCTCCATTCTTTTGCATTTCCTCTTTCACATATTTGAACTCCTCAATAATCTTGGGCTCCAAGCTAAGCTTTCCCAGGCCAAAATGACGAAGAGTTGAATGAGAGAACTTCCTCTGTTGTCTCCAGACTGGACCATAATGTGCGAATACAATCCCTGCAAAAGGACACCAAGGAAAGAAGGTAAGAAAGAGCAATGCTTGATAATTAATACTCAACAGGACCAACCATGAAGGGTATTTGTATTTCTCAAGTCACTTGTGCAAAGTTCATATACGAACAGATAAAGATCACCAGCGAAGAATGACTAGCAAAATTTAGTTATCAAGATAGTGTATGTTTATAATAACAAAAGTCATATCCAATTTGATTAGGAAAATTTTCTATAAAGCTTGTTATTATATATACTAACTCCTGGTGAAATGAAATGAGTTTCCATTTCTAGAGTTAGTGTAATTTTCAAAACCTTATTTTCATAAGAGTGAATACAGACTAAGAAAATATTTCAGGCTAGATAAATGTGAACAGAAGGATAAGCATGGTTAACAGATTGCACGTGAGGGCAGGGACAATATCTGATTTTGCTCATCATTAAAATCCAAACTTCTGGCATAGTGCTGTGTACAAAGGAGGAGATTGTTAAATATGAAATGAATAAATCAACAGCCCATTGGCCATCAAAGTTTGGATCAAATAACTGGCAGGTAATCTAAATGTCTGTAGTTGCAAACAGCCCTAATTTAAAAACATCTGAACTCAAGGGCATTCACAACTACATCTTATTTGATTCTCACTTATGTTATACATCTTCCACCATCAAACCCAAAAGAATTGCTCCCAGATGTTGTATCAGATTGTTCTCAAATTTTCCTTGTTTCCTGTCACTTACTTCATTCTCTTTTCCATGGTGTGCTTTATTGTTTCAGCCAGCTCTCCTCCTTCCATTTTTCATCCACTTCATTCCTGCTACCTTCAAGGACATGCTTCATTCATTTAACAAATATTTCTGAATGCCTACTATGTGCTAGACACTGGGATGCTGTGAATACAGCTGAGAATGAAATAAAGACCTCTCTCAGTGGTTATGTCTTCTCACAATCTTTGATACCTATATAAAATGACTCTCAATAGAAATATCCACATGGTCAAATGTATTGGATGACCTGTCACTTCCATTTTCCTGCCTGGAATATTCCACACATCTGCTCAAATCTGATGTTGCTTTCTAGGCCTTTTTGTTCAGGTGTTTTGTGACTTCCATTTGACATCATTTAGAAAATTTTTTTGACCCTCCTGTATTGAATTCATTTCCTGGATTCTATGTCTTTACCATATTTCACTCCTGTATTTTGCTGAAGCCCATCCTCTAATAGCTTCCTGGGAAAGGACGCATCAGAGGCAAATTTCTAAACATTTTTCGAAAATGTATTTATTGTACATTTCCCCTCCATCAGAATTTTGAAGACATTGCTAAGAGTGCATTGATGCGTCATAAAATATGTACACCTTCAATGGGACTAGACATTATCAAATTCTTCTCCAAAGTGGAGAGTACACCAGAAGTACATGAATGATCTCTTGTCAAATAGTTACCATCACTTTGTAGTCATCAACGTTTTATTTCTGCCAATCAGAGGGCTGAAATGCATCTCATCTGATTTTTATGTGCATTTCCCTGATTGTTACAGTGGGTTGGAGCAGCTTCTCATATGGTTACTGGCCAGGTTTCTTATTCTGTGATTTGTACTTAATAACTGTGCAATTTTCTTCTTCTTATATATTCTACATGCATAGCAGGCATTGTCTCCCATCATGTGAATTGCTTTTTCATGTTTTAATGCTATTACTTGATAAACATGCTTCAAAGGTAGTTCCATTTCTCCATCTTTTTCTTAGTGATCTGTGCCGCATGTCTTACTTTAGAAACCTTTTCCTTCCACAGGTTTATAAATACATTCTCTACTTTCTTGTAAAATTTTAAAATTTTGCTTTTTCACATTTAAGTCTCTATAACCTACCTGGAATTTATATTTATGTTAGGTATTCCTACTTATTGTGAAGAAGGAATCCACTTTTCTCCCTATTTTGATAACCTATTGTTCAAGCACCATTTATGAAACAGCCTCTCCTTTTCTCTACTGATCTACAACATTTGCTGTACACAGGCAGCTCAGGTTATAGGTTTTCTAGTCTGCTATATTGTACACTGGTGTATTTACTTATGACTGTGCTTAAAGCACACTGTCTTAACTATTGTTACTCTATAATAAGATATAAACAGACTTTATAGTAAGCCTTAATATTTACTAGGGAAGTCCCCACCGCCACCACCTTGTTCTTTTTCAAAATTGTTTTTTGATTACTCTTGGCTCTTTACTCATATTTATCAAACTTTAATCAGCTTGTCAAGTTCTATTTTTAAAAAAGCACCTTTGAGATTTTGATGGGAATTGCATTTAACTTACAGATTAATTTGAAAATTGTCTTCTTTATAATTGGACTTACCTGCAATCCAAGAATAAATCCAACTTTGGTTATGATATTTTTATGCTTTTTTAAAGACATTGTTGGATTTGGTTTCCTAATATGTTAAGTTTTTAAAAATTCATATTCATACATGAAAATGGACTATAAATTTCCTTTCTCATAATGTATTTGTCTGGATATACTCACCTCCTAAAATGAGCCATGGTGTATTCCTTCTCTCTGGAAGAATTTGTCTATAATTATAATGGCATGTTCTTCTTTTTTCCTTACCTTTATTCTTTTGTTCTTTTTCAGATATATAAAATTAGCTATCTAACTAATTTTCAGACCTTTATCCTAATAAAGGATAGTTAAGGCTGTACAATTGCCTTTGGGTACCACTTTAGTTGCAGTCCACCAGTATTGTGTGCATGTCTTTTCAATGCATTTTAAGCATAAAAGTTTGGGGACTTCCCTGGTGGTCCAGTGGTAAAGAATCCGCCTTACAATGCAGGGGATGCTGGTTCGATTCCTGGTTAGGGAACTAAGATCCCACATGCCACGGGGCAACTAAGCACGCAGCATGCGCGCCACGACTACTGAGCTCGCGTGCCTCAGAGAGCCTGCGTGCTGCAAACTACAGAGCCCACGCGCTCTGGAACCCTCACTCCACAACTACAGAGCCCATGTGCCCTGGAGCCTGTGCACCACAACTAGAGAGAGAAACCCTGAACTCCAGGACTAGAGGGAAGCCCACACGCCGCAACGAAGAGCCCTCATGCTGCAACTAAGGACCGACACGGCCAAAAATAAATAAGTAAATAATAAAATAAATCTTTTTTAAAAAAGTATAAACATTTTTTTCTATTATGATTCTCTTTTGCCACCTAGATTAATTTGGCTTATGATGATTTTTGTTTGTTTTTCTTTTTGTTTTTGTTTTTTTGCGGTACGCGGGCCTCTCACTGTTGTGGCCTCTCCCATTGCAGAGCACAGGCTCCGGACGCGCAGGCTCAGCGGCCATGGCTCACAGGCCCAGCCGCTCCACGGCATGTGGGATCTTCCCAGACCGGGGCACGAACCCATGTCCCCTGCATCGGCAGGCGGACTCTCAACCACTGCGCCACCAGGGAAGTATGATGATTTTTGACATTGATGAGGCTAGCTTTTTAGTCTAGTATGTGATCAATTTTAATAAAATTTCCAAATAAAATTGAGAAGAATTTTTATATAAGCAATTGTTGGGTATAGGGCCCTCTGTCCAACAGAGAAAGCTACAGAACTGTCAGAATCAAATCTTCTTTGTCCCTGCCAAAGTTTTATCTGCCTGATCTATCAACTATTCAAATATTTGCACTAATGGTGCATTTGTCAATTCCTTTTTTCAGTTCTGTAAGTTTTTGTTACTTATAGATATATATCATGGCTATATAGATATTTATACATAATATATAAAATATTTTAAAATTAAGATATATAAATATATAAAATTAAAATGTATTAAAAAGTGTATATATCTACCTTGTTAGGTACATATGTATGCTAGACAACATTGTTAGGTACACTCAAATTTAGAAATAAATGCCTTCTTTCTATTAGTTTTTTCAATATTTACTTACAGTCCCCTACATGCCAGATACTAAGGGCATACAGATTTAAAAGACACAGTCTTTGTTCTCAAGATGCTTCCAGTTTTGTGAGGAGCTGGATAAACCAACAACTCTAATACACTGTTGTATGTCAGACTGTATTGAAGTTGCATATTGTATTGAATGTTGTATGGTGGATTGCACTAAAGTTGCACAGTTGGAATGCATGGTATTGAATGCTGCATTGTTGGACTGTACGGTATTGAATGTTATATGTTGGATTGTACTGAAGTTGCACTGTTGGGATGTACAGTATCGAATGTTGTTATGTTGGACTATATTGAATGTTGCATTGTTGGAATGCATTGTATTAAATGTTGTATGTTGGAGGTGTATTGAAGTTGCAATGTAGACAAAGGAAAAAGCACCATGTCAGCTGAGGGAAAGCAGTACTTCTCAGAGAGGACATCTGAGCGATACTTCATTTGTAAATAAGGATGTGTATGAAGGCACATTTTAGAAAAATAAAGAACTTGGGGGAAGTTAAAGAGGGTACAGTATTTCAAGAGGACTGAATTATCTTCAGGGAAAAATTCAGGTTTAGATAAGGCAAGGAAATGGAGGGAGGCTTCTCAAAAGAGACTAATATCTGGGCATTACGTATTTGACAACAATCTGACAGGTATGAAGTGCAAGATAAGACTTGACCAAGGAGACAGTGCCTGAGAATGCCAGGGATGAGAGGCAGGGACAGAATTAATGGCCTCAGGGTTTCAAACGTTACAAAATATCCATGTCATGAAGCCAGAATGGCTTAAAGCAGGGGTCCCCAACCCCCGGGCCACGGACCGATATCGGTCCGTGGCCTGTTAGGAAGCGGGCCGCACAGCAGGAGGTGAGTGGTGGGTGAGTGAGCAAAGCTTCACCTGTATTTACAGCTGCTCCCCATCGCTTGCATTACTGCCTGAGCTCTGTCTCCTGGTGAGTTGTATAATTATTTCATTATATATTAGAATGTAATAATAATAGAAATAAAATGCATAATAAATGTAATGTGCTTGAATCATCCTGAAACCATACCAACCCCCCCCCCATCTGTGGAAAAACTGTCTTCCACGAAACTGGTCCCTGGTGCCAAAAAGGCTGAGGACCGCTGGCTTAGAGTCTTAGAGTGTTTGGAAGAGGTTCAGGCATACCCTGTAGTTGCTGACAGTTCCATTCTTAGCCCTGAATGTATACAATGGATGTATACAAAGACTTCATCTCAAGGAGGATAATAACACTGAAAAATAAACATGGCTCCAAAGCAAAAACCAGGACTATTGTTTGGGAATGACAAAAACATACCCTCAAGCGAGTCTGGCAAAAAGGCCAGTTAGGCTGTGGATGGAACCAAAAAGCAGGAAGAGCTGGGTGTTACCACCTTGGAGAAGACTAAATGCCACTGAACTCCTCTCTGCACCTATTTTTCACTTCTTTCTTCCTGACTGACTTCATTCTTTCCTACTGTGAACCAGCTTTTCCAAGAACTGGGAACTATCTTGAGATGCCCATTCTCCCATTTTCACCACGGGAGATAAAAGCCCTCTAAAGCCCTCTATTCTCTAGCTCTAACCTGAAAAACGCTGGGGAAGGACTCAGATGTTTCAGTCAGGTATTCCATGTTGATACCAATTTGGAATACTTTACATTTATTATTTGGCTTGAGGTTTCCAAACTATGCCACAAGTATCAATTCTTACCCCAAAACTATGTGTGGATCGATCTGTAGCTATGAACTTTTGAGTTGTGTCCAGCCCACAGACTCATTACCATCACAAAGAGGTGAGATATTCTGATCAAATCACCTTTGATCAGGGGTCTATCCCCTGACTAATCACTGTGGTCAGAGACGGGAATTCATGTAAAGATATGGCATCTCCCGTTCCAACCACAGTTAATGGATACAAAAGGGTGGTGGAGCCAGAGTTACTCAGAAGAAGAGGGTGCTCTTGTCAGAGGACTAGGTGCTAGACGGCTGAAACAAAAATCTACCTCAAACCAAACAAAGGATAGGCTAAATTGACTATGATACATTCTCACAAAGGAATATTGTACAGTTTTTAAGAACTTCGTAGAAAATTCAATAATATGGAAAAATATTCATAATACTTTAAGTGATAAAAATAATTTTAAAGAGTGTGAAGAATATGTTTCCATTTCAAGGAAGCAAATATATTTTTTAAATTACCTGTACATATAGAAAAAAAAATACTAGAAGGCTGCCACAGATTGAATGTGTCCCTTCAGAATTCATGTTAAATCCTAATGCCCAATGTGATGGTATT